>NC_139225.1:63918955-65266225 GCF_055691185.1 Crinia signifera | reverse complement strand
GGCGAGTTCCTTAGGACAAAAAGAAATTGCTCGGAGAATACCACCTACAAAAAACGAGCCAGGGAACTCAGTACTCGACTTGAGGATAGAGGCTACACTAAAAGAGGTATCAAAAAAGCCTATAATGAAACCAGAACCTACAAGAGAGAAGAACTTCTGGTACCCAAGACTCTGATCAATACAGACAAAAATGATGACTCTGTGCGTTTCATAAGTACCTTTTGCCAGGAATGGAAACAAATCCAACGGATCTTGAACAAACACATCCATATTTTAAAAACTGATCATGACCTAGCTGAAATTCTGGATGACCGCATCCAACTGAGCTGGCGACGAAGCAAAAATCTTCGTGACATACTGGTCCAAAGTCACCTGGGCAAAATTCAGAAACCTTCTGCAAACAGGACAGGATCTTTCAAATGTGGATCCTGTAAAGCTTGTAGTGTAATGGTACAAACACAGGAATACACGGATAGATATGGACAAACATGTAAAATCCGTGATTATATTAACTGTAATACAGCTGCAGTTGTGTACCAACTAGAATGCCCCTGCAAAAAAAGATACATTGGGAAAACAATAAGACCCCTCAAAAAGAGGATCTTGGAGCATTTATCGAGCATCCGTAACGCTGACAAAGATAAAAAAGCCATGAAAATCCTCACCCCCATTGCCAAGCATTTCCACAGACATCACCAGGGCAAATCTACTGGTTTGAGGGCATTTGGTATGCTAAAGATTGATATGGGTATTAGGAGAGGAGACATTGACAACGAATTGTTGAAACAGGAGACAAGATTAATTTTCATGGTGGACACTATGGCACCGAAAGGCTTGAATGAAGAGAACAGCTATTCAGCCTTTCTTTAATCTTAATTAGCCTCTCCAGCCTTTCAACCTTTCTGTAATTTGAATCAGTTTCTCCAACCCCCTTTTTGAGCTCTTTTCCATCCAGTGATCCCTTCTTTATTCCCCCTGATCCAATCTTCTGATAGTTTGGAAGGACTATAAGAGACCGCCCAGTGACATTTCACCCGTACATGAAGAATCACATATAAGGATCCATTACTAGATCTATCAATACCTTACAATGATCCAATGACGGACCCATAAACACTACTTAACTCAGTCCACCACATCTTTAGTGAATCGGTAATTTTGTTAAGCCTACACTATTATGTAATCTGCCCTCTAAGAAGATATACTTTATGTATTAGTATTAGTATTGCTTATGCTTCATGCCAATATTCCCTTCACACAATTCCCCTCCTCTCACATTTATTTTTTCACCTTGCTGTTTTCATTGCTTGATCACATTCACGGTTTTTTTTTTCTTACTCCTCATTATTATTATAATTTTATTATTATTATTTTTTTCTTTCCCTACCTTCATTACAGTAATTCTATCTCTTTTATACAGGTAGTGACTAACTATCAGTACACCCTCTATTTTCGAAGTCACCTCTTCACCGTTTCATATATTAAAATCTTTGCACAACACTATTTTATCATTGTATGATAATATGCGATATCACTGGAATTTTGATATTACAAGATTCTTCCTATCTATGTCTCACTTATAATCTTATCACATTTTGCTACCTCATCTAGCGACATTTGTCGTTATTAACTTTGGAACCCTGTGGTTTCATTATTATTGTTTACACTAGATTTGGCTACACTGATCTAGATCTTGGACACCTATTTTTATGTCACAGCCCCCTACCCATATATGTTTATTTTGAAGGGGCAGCCTCTTATAATGTACTCACAATATCACTCCAAACATCGATATTAAAATATCCACTATTGTGTGCGCTTACATTACAACAGGATTAATGTGGGTTTATTTACTCACGAAGGATGGTCACCATGATAATGGTAGACTCATCCATTGCTATATAAATTCTCTATGTCTCCGCAACTCCGATCAATACTAGCTATACAGCTTTGATTCCATTACCGCTGCAAGCTGGAAATGATCGGTATCGGAATAGGCCGTAACTTAGTTACCCACAACTTCATGCGGGCACCTATGGTCCCTTTTCCCAGATTCAAGATACCATGGTCACGTACATACTGCCACAGTGGGATCTCTGTATCACTTTAGGTAGTTGCCTAGACAACAGTGACGCTCCATCGCCGTTGCGAGACCTCCATGTCAGGACGCATGGTTGCCCTGACAGCAGAGACGCTCCCTAGTTGCAGCGAGAATTCCGTATCACGGCACATGGTTGCCCTGACAACGGAGACGCTCCCTCTCACGTGAGCCATCTCGGCTTCCGTGGTTGCCCTGACAGCAGAGACGCTCCCTAGCTGGAGCGAGACTTCCGTATCACGGCACATGGTTGCCCTGACAACGGAGACGCTCCCTCTCACGTGAGCCATCTCGGCTTCCGTCTGACGAAGGGGAGAACGGACACCAATGATAAGATGCGCATTTTCGCGGGCTTAGCCCCGGGGGCACGCCGCAATCCCAGTACAGGGATTGGTCCAACAATATATGAAGTAGGTACTTAAACCCCTCCAGGGGTACAGTCAGGTTGGCCCTGAAGAAGCTGACCTGCGAAGCGCGTGCCGGCTAGCGGTGCGCAAGCAGGCTGTTGCTATTGTTTATTATTTTTCATATATATGCATTTTGATTTGTGTTGACACGGTGCGAAATCCACTTAGTCCTTTTCAGGACTCCAGCTCACCCCTGAGTCCCAGAATCTTTGTTGAACACTGATTCACCACTGGGCGCGTATTCGCCATACCTCAAGGCGACCACTAGGGGTGCTAGTCCTTTCCACGGGACACCCCCCAGAAGTCCCAGCGGTGGTGGCATTTAGGTTGAGTCTATTAAGTATTCATACAGCTCACACAACCTAGTGCGAGTGAGTTTGGATCAGAATCCAGGTGACAGGAGCTTACTTTATATCTCCTGAATACCCTGGACCTTATCAACATTTACTGTGAAGCACCCCCCTTTTTTGAGATCTGACAGTTGAGATAATTTTTCCACTGTACAGACAAGGGCGACCCACCTCATACACGAAGTACTAACAACAATAAAGCAACAGTCTGCCTGCCACCTTTGTTTTAAATACACGTTACCCCACCCTGCAAATGTTGTTATATGTTTTTTAAATTTGTTCGCAGCCTTTTAGAACATACCTAATAAAAGTTATATATTATTGTTATCATAATTTTCTCTCTATGGTGCACCGTCACACATGGACATTCTTTTCTTTCTCTATACCAGTACTGGTGGGATAGCCTGACATCCCCCAATGTAATCATATTACTAAAGGTATGTACACACGGGGCGATATATCGCCCGATGATATATTGACGGGCGATATATCACTGAGTGATATATCGCTCAATGCCCCCTTTTCATAGGCGACCAGAGATGGTCGCTGATGAAAAGCAACCTCTGCCGGGCGGTGCTGGAGAGGTAATCAGCTGGTCGCAGGAGCTTGCTCCTGATTACCAGCGATTAGAACGAGGCAGAAAACGGGAGCGCGCACTTCCATCACTGGCAATATGGTCGCCAGCGACCATATTGCCTGCGTTATTAGCAAACATCACTGCCGTGTGTACACGGCTTAACAAGGATAGTTAAGTAAAACACTTCCACAGAAAAAAGTAAAGAGAGCAAAAGGACCCACCAGCCCAAACCTCCGAAAGACCCCCTGAACATCGCTCCTGCTGTGTAGCCGGTCCCAGCGTCTCTACACAGGCCCAGGCTGCAGTACACCCAGCACAGGCTCAGACAGATGAGAAGGGATCTCAGTACAGAGCCAGCAAGGGTCGGATACAGAAAAAAATGACGGGGGGGGGGGGGGGGGGGAGGCACAATGGCAGGGGTAGAAGGGAGGGTGCTATCTTTTCCCCCGAGAATAGCTAGAATATCACTGACCTGCAGGATGTTCCCCCACAAAGGGGTTAAACACAACACGCAGTATTAAATGTTTCAGTTGCTGATATGAGTTTAGGCACACTGCGGTGTGATTATAGTACTTATATGTTAGTTGGGCACCCCACTATAGTTAGTACGCTTATACCCCCACTATCCATGTCGGCATGGAGTTGATTTTATATAGTGTGGCGAGTGCAGCGAGCCACCGAGCCCGAAGCGTGGTGAGCGTAGCAAGGGGACGCGATAAACTGAGCAAATAGCTTAGTGGGCGCCCAACTAACATATATATATGGGTCGAAGTGGGGGTATTGGTAAAGAAAAGGCTGTAGTTATATGTACACTGAAGGCACACGCGCTGGAGAAAGGGGGTATGGCCTCTTAAAAGGGGGCATGTCCTTAAGTGTAGTGTACCACACCACATACACCCCTTATACACTTTATGCAACGCAACAGTGGACCCCCTTATACTTGCAATTTAAACATGATGCCACACTGAATTAGCCAAAATTCACATTATGCCACTTGAAATAAAACAAAATTTGGTACTTATGTAATATCTGGGCTCCCGTTTTTCTTATGAGACCGCGTCCCCTCGCCACGCTTCGGGCACGGTGGCTCGCTGCGCTCGCCACACCATATAAAATCAACTCCATGCGTAGTTGGATAGTAGGGGTATGAAAAAATGGGGTGCATTTAACATGGGAGCCCAGATAATACATAAGTACCCAAAATTTACATGATACCACCCAGATTAAGCCCAAATTTTACAGATATGCCATATGGATTGAGCCAAAATTCACGTTACTCTACATGAAATAAGACAAAATGTATGTTATGCCACATAGATTGAGCCAAAATTCAATTTATGCCACAGGATTGATCCAAAATCCACACTACGCCACACAGATCGAGCCAAAATTTACATTATGCCAAACAGCTTGAACTACAGTTTACATTATGCCACACAGATTGAGCCAAATTTTACACTATGCCACTCTGAGCCAAAATTTATGTTATGCCACACAGATTGAGCCAAAAAAGTTATTTTATGTTATATTGATTGAGCCAAAATACACGTGCAGCATACCGTGAATTTTAACGGGGGAGGGGGGGGGGTACGCAGACACAGAGATGGTGGGGAGATGCAGGGACAGAGATGGTGGGGTGATGCAGGGACAGAGATGGTGGGGTGATGCAGGGACATTGAACTTACAGGGGTTAGGTGGGGCAGGGGTGCCAGCGCCAGTATTCTGAACACTGGGCATCCATATGTTTCCCCATTATATATTTTTCTGATGTTAATATAAAAGTAAAAAAAGCATATATACATATTGTGCCAGTGATAAATAACTGGTAATAGCAATGACAGGAGCTGGGCCACACTGGGAAGCAGCACGCCTCCCCATACCCAGACTGTGGCTGCTCCTCACTTTAGCCATTCTGTTGGGGCCTCCCCTCAGCCTATGATGACTGTGCCTGCACCCTTAATGAGCGACTTCCCTACCTTCTCTGTGCAGACTCTGCAGCTTGGGATCACGCTGGCAGCTAGTGTTCTCTCCCTACATGGTAACCGCTGCCTGCTGCCTCCCGGCGGAACCTCAGCTTCACCACACCGTCAGCTCCGTGTCACAGCTGGGCTCATCCGGCCACCTGACTGCTGCTGCTGCGCCCGGAGACCGTGGCACTATTTCAAAAACCGCGACTGCCCTGCTCACGGTCCAGCTGTCAATCAGGAGCCGCCGCACCCGATTGGTTGGCTGACCGCGAACAGGGCAGGCGCGATATATAAAATAGCCACAGGTGGTCCTGCTTGTCCTCGTCACACAGTCGCAGTGCTGCCGGTCTCTAGCTGGCTGTCCCTGGCATTGCTGTGCAGGATCTCCGGTCTCCAGTTCCCGGACATTGTATAATCCGGGAACGCCACCCGTCCAGACTCTGGACACCCGGTCTGATTACCGGACTGTCCAGAGTAATCCCGGATGGGTGATAACCCTACATACTAACCTATATGCCTATATGTCGAAGTTTTGAATTTATAAAGTATGTCAAAAATACAAAGAATATATATAAAAAATATTATTTTTATTATGCTAATCATTTTTATAGTCAAAACTTTGGAGTAAAAAGTCTATGGCAGGTGAGGAAGTGCCTCACCTGGCAACCTTTTCTGCACATCTCTTAAAACTCAGCGACTCTCCAGCAGTATATCATGCTTTACATGTGTATAATGCCGGTATGTACCCCATGGCTCATATATAGTGTGCAAATCTGGCTCTGGTACTTGCCAGGGACTCCTCAGCCATTTACCCCATCGCACGTCCCTGGTAATGTGACCACATTGCATACCTCCCAATGATCGCTAAAGAGATGCCGTGTGCAGGGATGGAGGGAGCCGGGGGTGGCCCAGTTGCTAGGGGAGTGGTGGAGCATGCCCCCAAAGCAAAGTAAATGGGGAAACGCAATGCTAGGCCACAACTGAAAGCTGCTCAAATGGTAAAAGTGAGCTGCTTTCAGCTCAAAACCACCAAGTGTGCATAGCTCTCGACATTTCTGGACCTCGGCACGGGTCTATACTTATGGTGCTGCTGCAAGGCCACGCCCTCAGTTTCCACCGCTGTTGGGGCATGCTCAGCAGCTCTGTGAGCTGCTGACTATGCCCCCAGCCCCTCTGCCTGCAAGAATAGATACTGTGCATGCACACAGCGTCTATTCACGGACGACAGGGGGGGGACTCCCCGCCGCGGGACACTTCCGGCCAATGGAGGGATGCGGGAACATCCCCAAAAAATGGCATGTTACTGCGATAAGCGGGACAGTTGGGAGGTATGCAGTGTGTAATGTATGGGCCTTTATATTGTCATGGTAAAGGGCTTCAATGATAATTGATAGGATGTCACTGACACAAACTATAAACACCTACACATTTCATTGCTGCATTCACTGTGAAAAACATTTGCTGCCCTTGAGTTTGCTTTCGGGCTAAGTGAAAGAAAAGCACATTCTATCACCCCATGAGGGCTGTTTTGTGTCTGTCTCATAATTAAATTGTAAGAAGAAATATATTTACTCACAGACACAATACATTCCACAATGTTTGCAATGAGATATGTGTTGTATGGGATTGTTCAAATTTGGTGTTAATATAAATGTCTGTGCATTGAGTGACATTACAAATGTAATGTTATGTAGCACAATAAAACTGCTGCATTAGACCTTTCCCAGCTCGCTCTGACTGGACCAAATTTCTTGTCAGCCTGAGGGAATTTCTCTCTGGGAGATTTTCTGACACTGAGAAATCAGAGATCAATTGGAACCACTTGTCCTGTCACATTCTGGTTAAAAAGGTCAACAGCTCCAGAAGGTACATTAGGAGGAGACCCCAGGGGAGAACAGGTTAATGCAGAGGTCTCCAAGAAAAGCAACATAATGCATTTAAAAACAATGCAGTGTTACAGTACAGTGACTGGCCTAATGGTGTCATTGGGGCCACATGATGGTGTGATCAGTACCGCTAATTATCCGTCCGCAAACCCGAAATGCTCCTGCTCTCATCCAGTTCCTCTCTGAGAGAATTCTGGCTCAAATGGTTTGAACAGCAAAGTGATTTTCTTCTTTGTTTCTTGAGTTTTTTTTTTTTTTTTTTTTATTCTAAAGGTCATTTTATGTTTCCTGGTAAAGAGAATCAATATCAGCTTGTTAATTATAGAGGATCTTACTGCCCCCTGCGGCCTGTCCTGGTGTTGTATTACCCAGGCATCTTGCTTCCCCCGGTCTCCAATTTATTGCCAGCAATCATGCTTAGAACATGACTACATATCTTCTTCAGCGGTTACTCCTTGTAAACTGTAACCATTTCCCAACTATCCTGTCTATTTTCTATTAATGTTGTAAACTGTAACCATTTCCCAACTATCCTGTCTATTTTCTATTAATGTCCACTGTTCCCATTGTGCATCTCTCATCTTAGGTATAGACAATATTGTAAATGTATCTGCTCTTCGCTGGTTTGAGGAAACAATGGTGATAAAACATGTTACATTACCTTCCCGGGACAGCTGCAGTAGCTTGGAACAACTCCCCACTGACTAAGAATCTCTGCAGCTTTCTCCATAAACTATAAATTCACAGTTATGGTATTTCATTAACTATCTGACCTTTTAGATGATTCTTGATACTTTCTATAAATGCCATCATCTATCTTTGTAGTAAGACTAGGCACATGTTACAGTACGTCTAGCCTCAGAGGAGACATATTGTGCTTGAGATTGAGAGGCCTTCCTGGTAGGGTATTCTACAATAATCTCATGCCACCCTATATGTCTCATGCCACCCTGTATGTCTCATGCCATCCTATATGTCTCATGCCACCCTCACTGCGTATGTCTCATGCCACCCTCACCCTGTATGTCTCATGCCACCCTGTATGTCTCATGCCACCCTCACCCTGTATGTCTCATGCCACCCTCACCCTGTATGTCTCATGCCACCCTCACCCTGTATGTGTTAGGGATGTGGTTGATAGGTTGACAGACAGTAATTAGGTTAACCACTTGTGGATAGTCAAAAGGTGATTATAGGAAAAAGGCTGACGTGGTCAAAAGGTTCGACACAAGCAATAGGTTGACATGGAAAAAGTTGACGAGTTTTTTGTGTTTTTTTTTTTTTTAAAGGTGATTTTTCATAATTAACTATCCATGTGGACAATGTGGAGGGAGAATATAATAGTATCAACATAGACACCCACCAAGGCCCTAACTGTGTGGAGTTTGTATATTCTCCCTGTGCTTGCGTGGTTTTACTCCCGCAATCCACAAATATACTGGTAGGTCAGTTGGCTCCCAACAAAATTAACCCTAGAATGTCTGTGTGTGTGTATATGTGATAGGGAATATGGATGTAAGTTCCATTGGGGCAGGGACTAATGTGAATGATAAATATTCACTATAAAGCTCTGCAGAATATGTGAGTGCTACAGTATATAAAATAAATAGCTGGTAATAAATACAATAAAGTCAACCTTTTGACTCTCGACCAATAGTGGTCGACCTTTTGACTTTCAACCTAATTACTGTTGACCCTATGACTCATACACCTGTGTTTATGCACAAATTACTAACAATCCTGATCAAAATGGGGCAAAGTGAGTAAAGTGTTCAATAATCGCAATGCCCATAGTCCCCAAGTATATAATCAGTGACAAGGGCCTGGTGCACCAGGTGGGATTTATTCACCCTCCCACTCCTTGCATGGAGTTTGTACCATCTGCCTGCCAACTACTGAGCACTTTCTGCATGGGGGAACCTATTTCCTGTGGTGAGAATTGCTTCTAAAATATAATAGTACCGTCCAAATAAATAATAATTAGAATAAAGTGCTTGAAATCAGCAACTCTTATCATACTGGACAGCTGTCACCAAAGCCTTTGCTGATGACACTCAAATTTACCTTTCCTCCCCTGGCCTTTCCCCACTTTCTTCACTTGGATCTCCAACTGTCTCTCTGCTATCTTTTCTTGGATGTCCCAGGGCTTTCTTAAACTCAACATGTCTAAAGGGCCCCTTGGGGTACAGTGGAAAACACATGGGCAATAGGGGGTTTAAAACACTTTAGGCCCAGACAAACAAATGGTACTGCATTGGGGTACAGTGGCGAGCAAAACACATGGACAATAGGGGGTTAAAAACACTTTGGGCCCAGGTAACACAATGGATAGAGAGAAACACATGGGCAGTGTGCTTATTATTATGTACATTGGTGGCCAGTGTCTGCATTGGTGGCCAGTGTATACATTGGTGGCTACTGTATACATTGGTGGCCAGTGTCAGCATTGGTGACCAGTGTATTCATTGGTAGCCAGTTTATTTATTGGTAGCCAGTGTCAGTATTGGTGGCCAGTGTATGCATTGGTGGCCAGTGTACATGCGTTTTCTTCTGATATACATATTTTTCTTGGGCCACAATCCGATCATTCAGTCCGCTGTCTTCTCCTTCCTGCTGCCATCCCTTTTACTGCCTCATGCTGCTGCTGTTTCCGCCGTGAGGTGTGTCCAGGAAACATCAGTCAACCGCTGACACATCACAGGCGATATATCATGGGAATAAAAAAGCACTCCTTTTTTTAATTCGATTAAATCCAATTCTGATAAATCACAGGTGCAGTCCGACCCATCTAGAGGCTCTGATCCCAATCTCACAGGACCGTGCATGGAATCGAATAGAAAAAACAGATGATGTGGCACTTTTCAGACAATATATCGACCTGAATCGCCAAAGTCGTGCAAAATCTTAGAGATGAGCGGGTTCAGGCCGCCGGGATCCGCCAGATCCGAATATGGAGATCCGAGTCAGGATCCGAGTCGGTTTGGGAGTTCCCGCCTGAATTCCGGACCATAAAAGAGGCAAAACGTCATCATCGCGCAGTCGGATTCTCTTGGGATCTGGATTCTATATAAGACGCACGCGCGCCCCGCCATCTTTACTCCAGCATAGGAGAGGGAAGAGGGTGGTTGTGCTCTGTGCTGTGTGCTGTGCTATAATAATAATATATTATTTGCTGCTGCTCACTCGATGAGGGTCTGCAGGGGCTGCTGTACACAAGTTCAGTGTACAAGGGCTGCAGTGGCCAGTGTACAAGGGGCTGTACAGGGGCTGTGTTCAGTGTGACAGGGCTTGTGTCCAGTGTGACGGGGCCTGTGTACAGTGTGACAGGGTCTGTGTCCAGTGTACAGGGTTTGTGTCCAGTGTACAGGGTTTGTGTCCAGTGTACAGGGGTTGTGTCCAGTGTACAGGGACTGTGTCCAGTGTACAGGGGCTGTGTCCAGTGTACAGGGGCTGTGTCCAGTGTACAGGGGCTGTGTCCAGTGTACAGGGGCTGTGTCCAGTGTACAGGGACTGTGTACAGGGGTTGTGTCCAGTGTGACAGGGCCTGTGTCCAGTGTGACAGGGCCTGTGTCCAGTGTGACAGGGCCTGTGTCCAGTGTGACAGGGGCTGTGTCCAGTGTACAGGGGTTGTGTCTAGTGTACAGGGGCTGTGTCCAGTGTACAGGGGCTGTGTACAGGGGCTGTGTCCAGTGTACAGGGGCTGTGTACAGGGGTTGTGTCCAGTGTGACAGGGGCTGTGTCCAGTGTACAGGGGTTGTCTCCAGCATAGGAGAGGGAAGAGGGTGGTTGTGCTCTGTGCTGTGTGCTGTGCTATAATAATAATATATTATTTGCTGCTGCTCACTCGATGAGGGTCTGCAGGGGCTGCTGTACACAAGTTCAGTGTACAAGGGCTGCAGTGGCCAGTGTACAAGGGGCTGTACAGGGGCTGTGTTCAGTGTGACAGGGCTTGTGTCCAGTGTGACGGGGCCTGTGTACAGTGTGACAGGGTCTGTGTCCAGTGTACAGGGTTTGTGTCCAGTGTACAGGGTTTGTGTCCAGTGTACAGGGGTTGTGTCCAGTGTACAGGGACTGTGTCCAGTGTACAGGGGCTGTGTCCAGTGTACAGGGGCTGTGTCCAGTGTACAGGGGCTGTGTCCAGTGTACAGGGGCTGTGTCCAGTGTACAGGGACTGTGTACAGGGGTTGTGTCCAGTGTGACAGGGCCTGTGTCCAGTGTGACAGGGCCTGTGTCCAGTGTGACAGGGCCTGTGTCCAGTGTGACAGGGGCTGTGTCCAGTGTACAGGGGTTGTGTCTAGTGTACAGGGGCTGTGTCCAGTGTACAGGGGCTGTGTACAGGGGCTGTGTCCAGTGTACAGGGGCTGTGTACAGGGGTTGTGTCCAGTGTGACAGGGGCTGTGTCCAGTGTACAGGGGTTGTGTCCAGTGTACAGGGGCTGTGTACAGGGGCTGTGTACAGGGGTTGTGTCTAGTGTCCAGGGGCTGTGTCCAGGGGCTGTGTCCAGGGGCAGTGTCCAGTGTGACGGCTGTGTCCAGTGTACAGGAGCTGTGTCCAGAGGCTGTGTCCATTGTCCAGGGGCTGTGTCCAGGGGCTGTGTCCAGGGTGTTGGGCTGTGTCCAGTGTCCAGGGGCAGTGTCCAGTGTCCAAGGGGCTGTGTCCAGTGTCCAAGGGGCTGTGTCCAGTGTGACAGGCTGTGTTCAGTGTAAAGTAAGAAAAATAAATATAAGTAATAAATAAAATAAAAACACATTTTTGGAGGATGATGGAGGAGGAAATAGTGGGAGATCAGCAACCTGATAGAAGTGCTGAAGCTTCTACCACCAGTCATGACAAGGCCGATACCTCTTTGTATTTTTTGCTCTTTGGAGCATTTCTCTTGATTTGGGGTAGTTTATTAAACTGCCACCCTGTCTGCCCCTGAAGTGCCGCTCTGCTTCCAAGATGTGCCAGGTTGGAAGTGTAAGGTCCACATGTATGTGATGCCCACTGCTGTCGCTTAGCTTAGTCATCCAGCTACCTCGGTATCATAGGCGAATCTAGAATTATGGTAATGGGTGGTCCCAGACCTAGACACAATAGCAGGGAGACCTTTGCGCGGCACAGCCGCGCGACAAAAAGGGGCGTGGCCTCATGGGAAGTAGGCGTGGCATTACAAAAAGGGGTGTGGTATTACACTTTAGACCATACACAGTAATGCCCATTACACATTTTTGCAAACTCCGTAATACCCATTACACATAAAGCCACATGCCAATTACACATAAGGCCACACACCATAATGCCCATTACACATTGTGCCACACATCATGATGCCCATTACATACTATATAACAAACCGTAATGCCCATTACATATTTGCCACATAAGTGCTGCTTACCTACGTGCTCATTGCTAGGGGGTTCTTGCTTGATGGCACCATAGTACCCATTACACATGATGCCGCACACCATAGTACCAATTACACATGATGCCACACACCATAGTACCCATTACACATGATGCCGCACACCATAGTACCCATTACACATGATGCCGCGCACCATGATGCTGCACACATAATGCCGCTTACACATGATGCTGCACACCGTAATGCCCCTTACACATTAAGCCACACATTATGTGTAATGCCCCCAAATACCGCCACTTGTCCCTTAAGCAATGCCCCCAAAAGTGCCAATTACTGTAAATTTTTATATGAGCCTTCGCTGCTGCTGCAGGGAGAGATGGAGAGCAGTGCAGCTGCTTCTATGGGGAGAGGAGCAGAGCGCAGCACAGAGCACGCTCCCACTCCCCTCCTGGTGTCCCCTCTAGCCGAGTGGACATTTGAAATATTGTGCGCACAGTTGTTGTGCATGACGTCGGGGGAGCACGGCGGGCGCCAGCACCACATGATTAAATAATACCCCTTTCACAACAGAAAATGCAGGGATTTACCCGGGAATATGTTCCCAGGATCATGCAGGGACATTCCCAGGCTGACACCTTATACACCAGCCTAGTCCCTGCATTTTCTGGTGTGAGGGGGAGAGACAACCACTCCCCTCTCCCTACCCCCCTTTAACCAACCAGCTATATCTTCGGAACCAACTGACCCATTTACATGAGAGAACTTTTGAGATGGCTTCGAATGATTTTGGTCCCGTGAAACTGGGCTGTTTGGTTCCAGAGAAATCTGCCCTCAAAGAACATAAACATCATGAAATTACATTTAAGAAATGAAAAAAAAAATGGTTTAACCTCAATATCCCTGGAAAAAATTAACCCATATGGATCCAGCCTGGTATCAGATTGAAAGCCCAGCGATTTGGGTTCGACTGAGATCAACCTCAAGCTTCAGTGATGCCGAAGGGGGAACTGGCAGCGGTTGAACTGGGTGGGGGTCGGAATTAGCGGGTCCCATGTTATCCTATAGGGAAAATGTTCCAGATTTGCGTGTCCGTATCTCCGGTTCCCAGGGGGCTAGAGACACAGGGGGGGGGGCTCGTTGGAAAGCCCCATCCCTCAGCTACAAAATGGGCTAATGGGTGGTCCTGTGCACCCCCGGACCACCCCCTAGATTCGCCTATGCTCGGTATAACCTTTTGGCCCAACTACAGTAAATTAAAACAATTTTGTGAGCTGTGAAGTGATCAAAATTGACTATAAATGAGTGGAAACTAATGTTATTGAGGTTAATAATACTTTAGGGGTAAAAACAGGCCCAAATTCTGTTATTTTAGCAATTTTTTGCATTTTTCCAAAAAAATCCAGATCCAAAACCAAAACCCGCAAGGAGGGTTATGCCAAAACTAATCCAGATCCAAAACACGAAGGGAGATCCAGATCCAAAACCAAAACCCGAAAAAGTGGCCGCCGCACATCTCTAAATGTAAGGGGGCCTTACAGACTCAGCTGATCATCTTCCCACCCTCACACATAACCTCACTTGCCACAACTTCATTATTAATCAATAGCACAACTATCTCCCTCTGGCCCCCAAGTGCACTGTCACTTGCCACTCTGACACCTGGTGTGCCAAAGGCATGTGACAGAAAAAGGGACATGGTCTCATTGGGAGGGGGCATAACTTTGTAAGTTATGCCCCCTTTTACAAGTACTGACTCCTACACACTCACAGGAGCCAAGGGCTGTACGTAAAGTTGCAGTGAACTTTGGTTTTACCACTTGGCAGGTGACACCCAGGTTGTCGCAGGTGGTGGATTAGATGGAGTCATGTGGGTCACAGGAGTAGCCGGTGAGTCTGAGGAGGTAGGGTTAAAACAAGCAGGTTTAATGATTGATTGATTGATTGATTGATTTATGATTGAGTTATTCATCAATGGAAACAAAAACATAAAAAATACTTCTTTGAGGTTAACCGAAGGGTCAAATTAACAGTAAGTAATAAGTTCTTGTTGGAATGAGGACCACCGGAGATGACGGGATACTGTAAAAGATGGTGACTGGCTGAGGGAATAATTGGATCCAATAGAAGTACAGAGAAGACTGTAGTTGAGTAGAAGCCAGAGATACGGGGAAACAGGCCTGTGAGGAGTTGGTAGGACTGTATCGGCGGATGGCTATGGAGCACGGATAGCTGGGCTAGGATAACAACAGGTACTAGGATGGCCAGGAGAACTCCCAGAGAAAAAGAACATCACGTTAAAAGTCTTGGAGGTAATTTATGGCGCCACATACTTTCCTATATTTTGAACAGTCACAGTGTACTTTGCAAAATTTTGACGGACATTGTCCCTTTTTATTGTATGTATTTCTTGAAATTCTTGTATATTGTGAATCAAAAGATCATCTCAATAAAATATATTGATAAAAAAAAAGTCTTGGAGGTAGAAGTGGGAGGAGCTAATCGTAGACAGGAGAGGCGGCATGCATAAGCAGAGCAAAGAAGATGGTTGGGAGTGTAAAGGGAGATGAGGTCAGAGATGTAAATGGCAGAAGAGTTTTGTAAGTGAGTGTGAGAAGATTTAATTCTGGGGAAGGGAATTAAGGGAATTAAGGGAAGACAGTGAAGCCTTGTAGGACAGGAGAGGTGGATGTAGTTTGCTGGGGAAGATGAGCCGGGCTGCAGCATTAAGTATATATTGTAGTGTAGACAGGCATTTGCCAGGGATGCCACAAAGGAAATGATTACAGGAGTCCAGTCTGGAGATGACCAGAGTGTGGATAAGGGTCTTGGTAGCATCCTGGTTGAGAAAGGATCGGATCCCGGAAATTGGCAGGTTTGTGAGAGGTGCTGACTGGGTGGTTTGAAGGACAGGGAGGAGTTAAGGATAACTCCAAGACAGCGCACTTGAGGGTTAGAGGAGATAGCAATACTATCAATAGATAATGAGATTGTGGGAGGTAAGATTGTGCAGGAGGGTGAGAATTGGATCAGCTCAGTCGTTAGACAGGTTAAGTTTAAGAAAGCCCTGGGACATCCAAGATGAAAGACTAATATCAATATCATTATTTCTGTAATGTTTCTGAAATATTTACAATTCTACAATGTGAAATGAAACAAATGTCATGAGCACATTTCTTGCTAGACAGAGTTAGAAAAAAAAAAACCCAGGTGGTATACTGGTATACTGACATGGACTTATCAGGCTCCAGATGTCCAACATCACCATAAAGTGTCCAGCTTAGCTTAGCATTGCACAACATCAAAGCACATACACACACTGCTAAAATCTACATAGAAATATTGTCTCACATTACCTTATTGTATATGTGCTATATGGTTTAATCTGGGAGTGGCTGCATTTCACCTTATAAACAATACATGTCCAGATAAATGCACATTATAATGCAAACAATATATGTCCAGATAAATGCAAACTGTCTCCTTGTTTAAAGAGCACTTATTCTAGTTCTCTCTTTCTGACAAAATCTTTCTTAGATGGACAAAACCATGTGCACTGCAGGTGGGGCAGATGTTATTTGTGCAGAGAGAATTATATTTGGGTGGGGTTTTACTTCAAAGTGAGATATACAGTATATTGCAGTGTAAAAATAAAGCAGCCAGTATTTACCCTGCACAGAAACAAAATAACTCACCCAAATCTAATTATCTCTGCACATTTTACATCTCCCCCCCCCTGCAGTGCACATAGTTTTGTCCATCTAAGAAGGATTTTGTCAGAAAGAGTGAACTAGAATAAGGCCCTAAATACCTACAACTGTTCTTACAAAAATGTTGGATGGTTATTCCAGTCTTGAATGAAGGAGCAGTGCTGAAGTTTTCTACTTGGGTATCATCCTAGAAGTTGACCACACCACTTCAAAAATGTAGCCTCTGTCCCAATTAGATCACAGTCTAGTATGGAGCTGCCAACGGGAGTGATAAACGGAAGCTACAAAGGGTGGTGAGGACAGCAGAAATTATGGTGGGGGCTGACCTCCCCTCTCCAGAGTCCAGAAGTGTGCAGGGAAAATCACAGCATGTAAGCGGCACCCTGGCTCCAATCAGGCAGACGCTTCAGGTCCATTCCTGCTAAGTCGACCAGAACCACAAAAAGCTTCTTCCCATTATCAGTAGGGAATTTGTAGGGCCTAACACACAGAGATGCAATGTACACTGTGATCCCTTATTTGTTATGTATGTAATGTATGCTATCCTTGTGTTGTTACTTGGTGATGCGTTGTTACCACGCCAAAAATCCTAGTATATGCCAGTATACCAGGCCAATAAAGGGGATTCTGATCTTGCTGTTTACAGCTTGATAACATTTTAAGGATTAGGCTCTTTCCTATTGTGAATGCCACTTATTCACATCACCGATAGGAATGAACATCAAAGCTTCCCGTTTTTTGCAAACTCTCACCAAGAGTAGCCCCAGGGCCATCTCAGCAGCTTTGTAGGTCCTGAACAAAACAATGTACTGGTCCCCTATCCACTCATTCAAAGCAGCCAACTTAAAATGAATAACAGGCTCCTCCTGCGGTCCTGCATCAGATTGCCATTACTGATAGCTGGTCACTGTATGGCTCCAGGCTAAGAAACAAGTAGAGAATGCTTCCTCCCCACCTGTCCCCTAGAATTGTTGTTCACTGAGCAGCTGCCTCATATGCCTATTTATTTATATGGCCCTCTTCATCCTATCCTCAGTACCACCGCACTCCTATTTTATCTCTTTAGTTACTCCACCTCTGCCAGTGTCATACCCTGTCACATCAGAATCAAGTTCAAATTACTCTCACTCACCTATAAATTCACTCATCATCTACTCTTCCTTCCCTACATATCCAATCCTATTTCCACGCACACTCCCTCTCACCACTCTGCTCAGCCAATGGATGCACTCTTCTCCTCTGGGACCACCTGTTCTCACACCAACTTTAGCATTTCTCCTGAGATGCTCCCAATAGCTTAAGCACCTACCAACACTCAAGTAAATTGAAACCTCACCTCCCAGTCCTTAAAAGTGCCCTTAAAACTCATCTCTTCGTTGAAACCTTCCACGTCTAACTTCTATTTCCCAGGCTCTACGCCCATCCAACAACTGTATTCCCCTCGTTGTTCTCCTCTTTTCTCTCCTCCTCAGTGTAATTATGTATACTGTACTTGCAGGTTGCAATTACAGTATGTATACTTGTACACTTGCAATCTTGTCTTACAGGTTATTTGCCCTATGTCTCTGCAGAAGTCTATACTGTAAATAAAACATATAATAATAAAAGCGTAGCACAGGGCCAAAACTATTTTGCTATTATATGCCAAGATTGCATCTTTAGTGAAGGAGAGATGTTTGCTCTGAATGATAGGCACTTTGGAACAGATTGGGACATTCCTTACACATAATCATTTAGTCACAGTTATGTCTTTGCCTGAGTTTATGCACGTCTAATGATAGATGGTGTTGGTTGTACAACATATTAAAATGATCTACAATGGCCTGGAAAAGGAAGGCAGACGTGCACACTTGAAGATGTGATCACAGAGAATATTCACTGCCTAGAATTACTGAATTACACATCACCTGCTGTCACTATAAACTACTGTATGTTCTAATGAATTTCTCATTGCTTAACCTAGTATACCAGTACTACAGTACACCAAGGTAGTATATCAATGGATATCATAGTATAAACTAAACAACTCTTACATTGGACATATAGGCAGGCGCAATATCCCTTTATTGTTGTGAGAATAGATTATGAATTAGTATCATAGAGAGAAATCAGCAAACATTTCATATAATAGAGGGGGAGATTTAAATGTGGAAGCAGATAACTCTTTCACCTATGCAATCAATGGGGAGGGATCTGAGTGAGACGCTTCTGTGAATCGATCTCCTGATTTCAGGTCGACTTTTCATGCATCTGAGTCACAAAGCATAATGTGCGCATGTGCTGCATAATGTATTCGAAGCAGCAAATACTTGAAGTGCAGATTATACCTAAAGCATAAAAAATGTGCAAGTGGTTCTTATCTGTTGTATACTGTAATTCTATGTTTCTATGCATATGCATGGGGCCAGCATGAGATAATTCTGGGGGGTGAGCACAAGATGTAATGAGCATCTGTTTCTAATGGTAGTGCCAGAAAATGGAGGGACCCACCCGGGAATATGGCCCAGGGATCATGCCGGGCCATTCCCGGGTTGGCCCCTTTCACACCAGAAAAGTCTCTGCATTTTCTGGGGTGTGAAGGGGGCGGGAAGGAGGAGGGGGAGGGTGTCAGGAGGCGTGCTGGCGGCGGGCAGGTGGCTTAAGGGTGGCGAGATGGCTGCAGGATGGCGGTGAGTACTCACCCCTGTTGCTGGTCCTCGGTGCAGGCCGGAGATTCACACAGGCGGCGGGTGCAGATGACCGGTCAGGCGGTGGGTGCAGATGACACAGCTCTCCAGCGGAAGTGAGGGCACCGGAGAGCTACGTCATCTTTATCTGACGCCTTTCCTGTCGTTTGCGCCCGCTATCCCTAGTACCCCTAATCCCTTTCACACTAGCCAGGTCCCCGGGTTGAACTCGGGAACAACCCTGCTCCATAGCAGGATTAAAATCCCAGCAAGTTTTGCCGGGATTTTGGCCCAGGAACCTTACACACCAGCGCTAGTCAAGGGTTGTTCCTGGGCCCAACCCGGGAAATTAGGCTGGTGTGAAAGGGGTATTATGGGAAAAGGTTGCCTGTTTCTGACAGATCTCTTTCACCTAGCATGAGGCTGGTGCACCTGTGCTATTGATGATGGTTCTTCTGCAGATGCTAAAATAGTGGATGGGATAGGCATGCACATTCACACTCACAGATTTGTGACTTGGTTTGCCATATCGGGAAATTAGCATATGAAAGCAAGTACAATGCTGCGGCCACAGGGAAAAGTAGCTGCAGAATTCTATGTACAGTATATGGACAACATAAACAGGGCAGATTTGTACTGTGATTCTCAGTTACAAATTAATCTATCACTTCCATTAATTAAATATAGCATATTACTAAATTTTCTTTATTTCTCAGCAATATCTTTATTGGTCATGTAATTCACTCTGAATTGAATGTACTAGCACTAAGTCCATAAATATTCATAAACTACCCAATGCATACGTAATAAATATTTTATAATGGTTGCTCTTATGGCATTAATAACAGTGACTGAGTCGTCACAGCGAGTCCCATTTTGGTATAACACGTTCATATAGTAGAGTGCCTTGAACGTCTCAGTACCTTATACAACAGGTATTCAGAGATGCAGTCAATGGAACTTAAAACACAAGTCTGACCTAGCTGCCTCCCACTGCTGTACCTAAGATGAATGCAATGGGAGTAATATGACGTACTGTATAGTATGGCTGCCAGTACAAAAAATTATAAAAATGGCAATATACAGACATATCGCGGGACGTGCAGGCAATAAGTACCCAGATAGGTTGGAATATGTAAAATGGAAAACAAATGGAAACAGGACATTTTCTTTTCTTTAATGACATGACTTATACCCCTTTCACACTGGAAATGCAGAGAACAACACGGGAATTACATTCCGGGGACATGCAGAGACATTCCTGGGTTGGGACCCGTTTACACATGCTTTTGAAGCAGGGATATCCCGGGTAGGCACCTTTCATACTGAACCCGGGATGACTGTGACTCTTCTATGAGAATGCCTGTAGAAATGTCTTTTTCTGTCTTTTTCAGGATTTTTGTGGTCTTTTTCAGGACTTTTTTAGGCATGCAGGCGTTAAAACGCACTGCTGGGGCCTTTTTCAGGCGTGCAGGGGTTAAAATGCACTGCTGAGGTCTGAAAATCGAGGAGGTAAACCATACTGCTGGGGTCTGTTGTGCCACAGAGCTTGCACGGTGTCTTCCTGCATGGTGTCTGATGCCTTTGCATGTCTCCAAACTTCCTAACTGTCCCACTTATCGCGAGAACATCACGTTTTTGGGGGATGTTCTCGCATCACTCCCGGGGCTGCCGGGGTGTCCCACAGCGGCGGAGGGGGGTTCAGTTCGGAGTTTCCCCCTAGTCACCCATGAATAGATGCTGTAGTACAGCGTCTATTACTGCAGCAAGAGGGGCTGGGGGCATAGCTAGCAGCTCACAGAGCTGCTGAGCATGCCCCCACAGTGGCAAAAATGAGGGCGACGGGCGTGGCCTTGAGGCAACCCCTCTTTGGGACAAGCATAAGTTGAGACTTATGCATCTCTAAATCAGGGTTGCCTACCCTCCCAGAATGTCCGGGAGGGTCCCGGAAATCGGGTCCCCCTCCCGGCCCCTCGGAAAGGGTGGCAATCCTCCCACATATCCCCCCCAGCTCCCACGATGTGTCCCTCGGCGTGGGGGTCTGCGGGTAAAATGCAGCGATCGCAGCATTTTAGCCCCGCCCCCGCCGTGCCATGCCTGAAATACCGGCATTGCACGGCAGGGGGCGGGGCTAAAATGACGTGACACTATAGGCACGCCTCTCAACAGGGCAGCATCTGTGTGGCCACGCACCCAAAGCCTATTTTCACTCCCGGATGTGGCCCCGCCCCCCTGCCTACCAGAGCTGGCTGCCCTCTCCCGGAGAGGGCAGCTGAAAAGTCGGCAAGTATGCTCTAAATATCCACAACAACAGGAAGTTGCCCTTCATCGCCAATCAGCATCAGCAGAGGCAACACGGGAAGGAGGGACATGTCCCTGCACCTTTCATACCATGTTTGTTTGTCAACCCTTGCCACATATTTTAACTTGAATATAATAAAAGCAATTTTTTTAATTTATCAATCTACCATTTAAATTATAAGAGTGCCCCAACACAAGAGTCCTCTTTTTCTCCAAATCTCTTGTTCTGTTATATTCGAACTCATGGAAGCACCACCAACTTAATCACTGACTGCCAGGAGGGCCTCAACTTAATATTGTTGGTTCAGGCTACACAGGCCGCACCCTCCACTACAAGTTTCCGCTCATCCTGGAGCGGAATTTGATGTGAGGACTCTGTGCGGAATTCACAACCCTGCTTGCTTCACCTTTTATACCAGCTTCACCTTTTATACCGGGGACCCAGGGAAGGTCCCCGGAGAAAACCTGGTAGCTAGCAGGGTTGTAATCCCGGGATATCGGTAATGGAATTTTGGTCCGGGACCCTTTCACACCAGCGCTAGTCTCGGGTTATTCCCGGGGCCAACCCAGGAATTTTGCCTGTTGTGACAGGAGTATTAGAAACGTATGTGCAGGTTCCCCCTTTTCCAAAAATTTATATTGAGCATTCTCTATGTGGTAAAACAGATATCATACCCTCCAACATGACCCATTCTATTAGGTACAAAATGCTCTGTTCCTGGACTTCCCTGCCAGTGGCAGTTACAGAGGTTGGACTCCCGCACAGTCTAAAATTCAAAGAGAGGGAGGTCACATCAACTGCCAGTGAGTCCAAGACAGTGATGTTTGGAGTGGCATTAGTTGCATTAGTTGCATTATGAATATTGGACTGTGCTGCAGCCTCACCTCTGCAACTGCCACTGGTAAGAAAGTCCAGAAACAGAGCATTTTGTACCTAATGGAATGGGCCGTGTTGGAGGGTATGAGATATGCGCTGCAGTGTAAAGTTATTTTTAGGACACAGTTGAATAAGGACATTTGCATAAATGGGTATGTTTTAAGTTTAACTGTGTGTGACCAATCATAATCAGTGTTAACATCGCTACGTGCTGAGCGCTTTGGCATTGCTCAGAATAATCAGCATATCTCCCTCTGGTTAGGCCCCTTTAGACTTATGGGCCCCATACATCAACAATTAATTGTGACAATCCTCCATTCTGAAGATGATTGTCACAATTAATCTTTAATGTGTGGGCTCCCCCTTTTGGTAATCCCAATCAAAAATTAATAGGGATCGCCAATCGATTGCTGAATCAGATTTTTAAACATGTTTAAAAATCTGGTTTTATTGGAGTTTCATTTTTTTAATGTGTGGGCATTCTAAAGGAAAAATCTGTTGATCACTGAAACAAATCTGTAATGTGAGGGAAAGTCAAATAGATTGAAGAAACCATTTATCTGGGGGGAAAAATCACTGGATCTGTAAGCAATTCATTATGATTGCTGATGTATGGGGGCCATTAAACTAGGGTGAGTGCAACTGCAACTCAGTACCCTCCATATATTTACATTTCAGTCCACACTTCCACAGCAGCATTGTCATCTATCTCTGGATGCCCTTTGGCCACTTCTGCACACTCTAGCTGCAATGAAAATTTGTACTGCCTGTGTCAGCCTCCCCACCCAGCATCGCTTCTGACTCCCATTCACAGCTGTTTGTCAGGAAAATGTGTGCATATGCATTAAACAAATAGCATTTATGTCTGAATAAGGCCCAATAGAGAGATTTTTTATAGGTTCATGCTTAAGTGATGTAGCAGAGAAAGTTAAAAGCAAGTAATTTATATTGAGTGCACTTAGGGCCTGGTTAAAAGTGCCATGCACCCTAGGCTAATAATACACATGTAGCTCCCCTTGTAATGTTGCTAAATACATGTGTATGGGCACTCAGGGACTCGCCAGTCATACTACCCATGTGCATGTAACAAAAGCTATACGACTGGCATGTCCAGTATGATCTAATGCTTGTGGCATGTGAAGAAAGCTTTGGCTTTAGCACAATGTACATAAAGTAATGGTTCCATCAGTAAGTTACATTGGCACAGCCATCTGGCAGTCACCTTAAGAACTTTACTCCCCACAGTACATTGGACAGATGATAGCTATCAAGCATGGAATTAGGCCTCAATTTTATACCTCAGCTGTCACTTGAAAGCCCCCTCCCCCCAGTGGCGTAACTAGCTTTTGGGCGCCCTCCCTTTAACGGCGGGCGCACCAACCCCCGCCCGCCGCCGCACCAACCCCCGCCCGCACCGCCGCACCAACCCTCGCCCGTCCCGCCGCACCAACCCCCGCCTCGCCGCCCATGCAATCCCCCGCAGTCTTACCTACGTCGCTCAGTACGCGCTGGTCCTGGCTCCCTTCTTCTGCTATGAGGACCACCACAAAATGTCCGCCCCCATGCAGCAGACAGTTTCAGAGAACGGTCTGCTACATTGGGGCGGACATTTTGTTGTGGTCCTCACAGCAGAAGAAGGGAGTCGGGACCAGCGCGTACTGAAGAAGACACTGACAGGTAAAGACTGCGGGGGATGGCGGCGGGGCAGCGGGGTGTAACTATAGCACTGCAGCCCCCGGCGCTCGCACATGCACAGCGCCCCCCCCCCCCCCCGTGGTCACGGGGGCTGCGGTGCTATAGTTACGTCCCTGCCTCCCCCCTCTCCAGTCCTGATGCCCTAGGCTGCATCCTGATCATCCTGTTGCTTAATCAGGCACTGAGTGCACTATTGTCTTATACAGCAGGTATATACTGCTAATTTCAGATCCTCCGGTACTGTGCAGTACTGTAATCTACAGGTACTGTACTCTCCAGGTATTGATGCAGAAAAAGTTTTCATGTTGCAATATTGTATTTATTTATAGGGTGGTTCTGCATAGGGAGTTTTCTCCCATCTCAGGAAAATAAATCCTGAGGATTCTTGTAATTAGGAGAGATCTGGCAGCTCTTTGTTATATTATTGTATAATCCCAGACTTATCGCTTCCAGGGCACAGGATAAGAGACACACGGGATACTTAGATAGACACACGTCTGTTCTTCATGTGATACATATGTTCATCTCATCAGAATAAATGCTTCACACAGGGGTGGATTTGGTTCCAGGCTGAGTACTTGCAAAAAGGCCAAGTTTACAGGCTTTGTTTTATTAACACATTTAACATGCCTGTTTCATAGTGTAACACGTTAGGCGATCATAAAGTTTAACTGCACTGTGACTCAGCCAGACCCCTTCATAGAGAGAGACGGCAAAGAAATGAGGTCACCCTGGATGGAGCTGGAATGGAATGAGCTGCTGGATAACAGACACAGAGATGCCAACTCCCTGTATAATACCTCTCATCCGGCTGCTATCTGGAAATCATCATCTGCTGCCTTCTCTCGTCCTGCATTTCCTTGTGGGGTTCTCACCTCTCTTATTTAGCAAAAGTAACGCCCAGAAGGTTGGGATCGCAGCACAAGCAAGTTTTTTCCTAAATCCCATGAAAGGCCAAGGAACGAGCTGCATACAGACATACAACATTTGCACTGCAGTCTTGGTCAGCTCACTGCGGCTTACAGAGGAAACTGGAATGCAGAACAACGTGAGATGGAGCAGGAAGAAACACAGAAGGGTCACAGAAACTCAGATGACTCCAAGGGAGACTCCAATGACTCTTCCATTAGCAATCTATGTGGCCATATTGGGCCTTGCAGCTGAAGGTGGTCTCACATGCCCCTACCTTTCTTTGTGATTGTAACCAGAGAAAAAGAAGACACCTCCACAAAATGCTGCATCCCTGGACAGAGTTCCCACTTCCACAGCTACGCATTTTTTTCGGATTGTTTTGAGAGAGTAGAAACACAATACAGTGTACTGCAATTGGTGCACCATGCTTGAAGTTAGGTGACCTGGTATTTCCCAAAGAGAACAGACTTGCCCATAAAGAAAGCATCAGTAGCGATCTGAGGAAAGGTGGAGCAGCATTTAAAGCAACAGAGTGTTATTGTTTATTGTATTTGTGACTAAAAACATTTCTGTATTTAACAAAAGCACAAACCGGAGCTTTATTCTTGGAGAGAACTTGATAAAATCAGCCAAATCTGAACACAGAAAATCCCAACCTACAGACGCATTCAGACAGATAGAACTCCAGCATAAATATTTCATTTGTCTCCATCTGCACCCCTCAGGGTAGTGTTGTGATCTGTCTGAGCTCATAGTGTCACAGTGTTACATCTGCTCTGAAAAATGTTGCCCTGCAACTGGATATCCCCTGGGATAGGCAGAAAGTGAACATGTGCACACTTGAGTGCACAACGCCCAATTTTCCCATTCACTCCCTTACTTCTCTCATATATCATCGTCTGTCTGATCAAACTGACAGCTCCATATGTATTAATGCTTCCGTGGGTACTTGTTTCCTAGCACGGCGCCCACGATTACATCGTACGACATCTCATCGCATCGCCCGCAATATTGCGGCATGTGAAGTGATGCAATTTTAAATTTTACAAGCACACAGATGGGTGCTTACAATGTGATTCCATCATTTAGTGTCACTTCCAGTGTCAACGCCACCCCCACTATCAACCCAACCCGAAGCGTGGCGAGCGCAGCGTTACACGTCTTCCGACCTTTTCATACTCCTACTATCCACGTCGGCGTGGAGTTGATTCTAGATAGTGTGGCTAGCGCAGCAAGCCACTGAGCCCGACGTGTGGCGAGCGGACACGTAATACGAGCGCGTAGCGTGGCGAGGGGACACGGATTACTTTACATGTATTCCACGTCCCCTTGCGGGGCTCGCTGCGCTTGCCACACTTCAGGCTCGTATTCCGCGTCCTCTGGCGGGGCTCGGTGGCTCGGTGCACTCGCCACACTATCTAAAATCAACTCCACGCTGATGTGGATAGGGGGTATGAAAAGGTCGGAGGATGCGTACCGCCACTGCTCGCCACGCTTCGAGATGGCGTGGATACTGGGGGTTACATATCATTGTAAGCACCCATCACATCTCATGGCATGGGTGCTTGTACAATGTCGCATCGCATCGCATGCCATTTGCTGGCATGCGATCCTATGCGATATATCATTGTACAAGCACTCCTGTGCATTTAACATGGAGATCGCATCGCACAGCACTTAAAACGGTACTAAATGCTATACGATGGGCGCCGTGCTAGGAAACAAGTACCCTTCCATGATATATTCGGAATGGACAAAGTTAGATATTGATTAATGGATGATGATAATGAGGACGATTTAGTATATCATATACACACTGTGATGGAACAGGAGAAATGCCTGTGGTCCAGATTTACAATCTGCAGGGAGATTTAGATGTGGAAGGACCATGTAATTCTGTAATTCTAATGCAAATGGCAGTGTAATACTAAAGCTGTCTAGAATTTGTAAGCTAGATGCAAAAGCAGCCAGTATTTATCCTGCATGCAAAAACAAATAAAGTATTTGCCTCTGAACAAACCATGTTGCAATGCAAGGGGATCAAAGTTACCAGTGGCGTAACTACAGAGGGTGCAGGGGATGCAGCTGCTATGGGGCCCGGGCCTTTGGGGGGCCCAGCAGGCTATCCCCTGCACCCTTTTGATTTATTTTTTACCATACAGTATACTGATGCAGTGCAGGCAAATGCTGCACCGCTCCCCATCATCTACCTTCAGCATTGGGACCCCGCACAATAGATCGGCAGCTGTCTGCGCATCTTGCAGGAGCTCGTGCCCACAGGACATCCGGCGCACATGAGATTGGCGGCTGCCCGGCTTCCTGAGCTGCTTGCAGGAGGCTGGAGCCCCTGCGCACAGCACATATAGGGCTCAGGAGATCGGCGGCACAGACACCCTGCGCACAGGAGACGCTTGCAGGAGCCAGGGCACAGTAGAGAGGCAGCTGCCTGCGCATCTTGAAAGAGACTCGGCGCAGCAGGGGAGAGCAGGGGCCGGCCCAGGCTACGGATGCAGACACTGCTGGAGCCACTGAAGGATGAGACCCCCCCAGAACACCTGGCGCACACTTCAAGAGCGGCTTGCAGGAGCCCCTGCACACTGCACACAGGAGACATGATACACCTCACCCCTCACTCCCTCTAACTCTCCCCATCCCCTTTTCTCTTCCCTGCTCTCTCTCCCCTTCCCCCAGCCCTTCTTTTTCTCTCCACTCTCTCTTTATATCTCTCTGCCCTAAGCTCTCTTTCTCCTCTCACTCCTCCCCTCCTCTCTTCCCACACTTCCCCTCTCTCTTTTCTTCCTATCACTTACTCACTTACTCAGACAGTCTCCCATTCTCTACTTTAAACCTTCTCTCTTACTCCATCACTCCCTAACACCATCTCTCACTCTTTTTCTTAATGACACCCTCCCTCACTCTGTCTCTCTCTTTTTCTCTCCATGATGGCATCTCTCACTCCCTTTCTCTCTCCCTGACTCTCTCTCTCTCTCTCTTGACATTGGTGCCGGGCCCTTACAAAAGTTTGCAATGGGGGTCACACAGTTCTAGTTACGCCCCTGAATAAGGCCCATTGTGTGTAAAATGTGAAATATTGGCTTTTCTGTATGTGGTTAGTATTACTGCATCAGGCTAATAGAGGAGGTTTACACTAACAGCACAGCTGCTGCTGCTGCTGTTGCGTCTTTGTTCGTAGTTGCTGTGTGAAATTATTCAGAATCCACAGCAGGCCTGCCACTGTGATAAATCAACTGTGTGACCATCAGACATCTGAGCAAAGGCACATACACACTAGAAGGTGTTGTGAAGGGGCTTTCACAAGATCATCTAGTGTGTACACTTAAGATTGCTATTGATGCTTGCTCCAGCGCCAGTTACATCAGCAGGTACAGAGGGGGCACAAAATGTTGTGCCTGTGGGTGGCCTGCTACATAAATCCGATGTCATTCAGTGAGTAGACACAATATCGACCACCTGCGCCCAATATAGTTAACTATACTACTGGTATGTACAGACGGAGTGTGATTAATGTTGGCTGGGGCTCCCGCCAGGGCGCGCGTGCACACAAGACGCTTGCATGCCCCGTGACAACGGAGCTCCCCGCCGACATCAACGGTCCCCCTAGCTGCCCCAACTGCCCCCCCCCCCCCAAACCTGCCTGCCGGCCCCCCTAGCCGCCCCCCCTCCCTGAAGCGGAGACGGGCAGGGTCCCGCTGCCCAGCATCGCATCCCAGTCTGATGGAGTCCCTCTCCACCGGCTCTAGCCAGCAGGGGCGGTCTGGCTAGAGCCAGACCATAATGAGAGGGGCTCCATCTGTATGAGGCTTAACTCTCATGTTACTCAGGATGTCTGGTAACTCCATAAATATTCCATTAGGAACAAAATGCTCTTCCCTCTTACTGCATTATTGTGATTGTGTTTCATCACAGGTGATGGCAATCGTGCAGTAAAGAGGGAAGTTCAGGTGCAGAGTATTCTGTACCTTATAAAATGGTTCATGTTAGTGGGTACGAAACGCACACTGCAAAGTGTGAAATAAATGAAATAGCACAGTTCACCTCTTATTGCAAGAAGCAATTTTCTGAACAATATCCAAGACAAAGTTCTATGAATGCTCACATCAGCAACAAAGCATTGAATAAGTACCGTCTCAATGTGGGTGATGAGATTAGATGACGCAATTTTTTTGGGATTGCGTCCTCCTAACCCCACCCCAAACTGTAAAATCCAGCAAATTGCTGTTATGAACATGTAATATACTTGGAATTATATTATAATGTTCCACTACCTTTCTTCTTTTACAGGTACTTCTTCTGTCGTCTTTCACCAGAAGAACTGTTCCAATTGCGGTAAGTATAGTTTATTTTATACTAGGTAATTAATCATAAATATGCAACATAAAGCATTCGAGCTGTCACAAACTATGCAGCGGAATAATTACAATTTGGGGTTATGCGACAATACATTACATATTCACTTATGCAAATTCTGTATTAATGACTCGGTAGTACCTACAACTTCTCTTAAATTAAGCAATTAAACAGAAGATAATATAACCATGTTCTCACAAATTCATAACATGTCTATTACAATAAAACCCATAAATAGTATAATACAACCAGCTTTATACAGTTATGGTACACTGTCCTCCCAGGGTTCTGGGTCTCCTGTTAACTGGCTTTATAGTTTAGTTCTGCTGCTACTTTGTATAAGTCTTGGTCACAGTGTAACAATATCTGTGTCTTTTTAAGACTACTGCTGAAGAAAGCTTTACCTGCTTCACTATCTTAGTTTGTAATCCTAAACGCTGGCAATAGCTATACTGGGTGCTCTCCTATTAACTTTAGAAATTCTGTGCTGACAGACTCTGGATGCTTGATGATCCTTGCTCCAATGGCGCTGTTGCTTACCCTTGGCATTGAATGAACTCTGTTATGGTTAATAATAACGCTGCTTCTGTGCCATTTCCCTTTTACTTATGATGGCAGCTCTATTCTACTTTTGACTTCTGCATCTCCTGGACTCCTTCACTGCTCAAAGTAAAGATATGTATGCAGCCTGGTTCACTGTAATCCATACACTGGTGACATAAATTAGGGCTGTGACTTTACTCATTTAAGCCTATCTCTGCTTTACACTCCCTGTCAGCTTATATTCCTCTTCACAAATGTCTACTATGGCTTCTGTGACCACTGTCCCTATATCTCTCAAGGGATCTCTCTAATTGGCTTTAGGCTTGTCTGGGACAGTCCGGAGGTGGTACTATGCGGAATTAGGGGTTTGGCTTAGCACTCACCATTCCCCTCTGTGCCTCCTTGCTGTAAACAGCCCGCCTCCTGCTGGGTTAATCACTGTTGCCGGCTATTTCGTCGCTGCCCAGGACCGCCCTTCAGCGTCTCTGTCTGCCTTCAGGATTCAAGGGACAGCTCTGGGACCGCCCAGCGCCGGCCTTCATCTACCCGGCTCACCTCTGTATTGGTGCCCAGAGCTCCGGGTCCGCCCAGAGGGCGGTGTCACGCCTCCTGGCGGACCGGGTTTTGATCGGTTCCTGCACCCGGTCACCGGATCCCCGTCCTGAGTAAGTATCGCCTCTCCGGTCTCTTTAAAGCTGTCAGACTTGTCCCAGCAGCCGCTCTCGGTCTCCACTATGCTGCACAGCTCTGCCCTAACCCCAGACTCAGCCCCAACAACCTTTAACTGTCAACGGCTCCTCTGGGCATGCAGAGTTGGGGCTCAAGCCTCCAAACTTTATTAACACTTTCTAATATCTCACGGAGGGTTTTAAGTTGTTTCCCTATTTTGCAGGAGAAATTAGTTGGTCCGCAGCCCCACTGCTTTTACTAGACAGCCGGACTAGTCCATTGTGTCCGGATTGAGGGGTATATCGGCTCTCCTGACAATGGGGCAGATGTATTAAGCCTTAACAAGAGATAAATGCAAGGGTGATAAGGAGAGATAAATGTCCAGCCAATCACCTCCTAACTGACTTTTTCCCAACACAGGCTGTAACATGGCAGTTGGCAGGTGATTGGCTGGACGTTTATCTCTCCTTATCACCCTTGCATTTATCTCTTGTTAAAGTTTAATACATCTGCCCCATTGTTCCTTAACACTAAAAGTCTCTTCTACAAATATTATTCCCTCAATGAGGGACCAAAGTTTATTTGCTTATTATTTATAGAGTAACACCTGTTCTGGTTATTACAAACATAGGGGAAGCCTCGAAGTATGGAATGAGGTATAGGCCCCACCAGTGGTGTAAGTTCGTCCCAGTTGCCTGGAGGCAAGATAAATATTGGTGCCCCCCCCCCCCCCCCCCCCCACACACACACACACACACACTTACATGTGTGTATGTATATATGTTATGTATATTATGTTTAAAATAAAGAGACTGTGACAACTATGGTGCTGCTAGGAGGATCCCACTTGGGAGCAGGAGCCCGGCGGGTGATGACTCCACTACCTCCCAGAGATACGCCTCTGGGCCTCACACACATAGGATAGGGCTGCCCCCTCAAAGACTCTACCGGAGAAGTCTTGTAAAACATCAGCAAGTACTGTTTGAGTTACTTCTGTCACATGATTTATTTGGAGAGAGTTCTGTAAGGGAATTTAAAAATTTCTAAAGGCAAAATACAACTAAATAGAAAATGACCTCATGGAAGGTGTTTGCTTTGTTACAAATGGCCACCCCTGCTGTAAAATAATAATAATAAAAATGATATTAGAAGATACTTCTGAGTTTTATGATGTTATGCATTCATATGGTCCCAGAATTCCTCAGTGACTCCTAAAATATTTATATTTCACAGGATTTCTCATGTCTATTTGTGTTTAATCTCCTTGTTCACTACATCATGTATAGATTTGTTATAGTCAGCCTATATAGATTTTGTGTACAGTATTATAATTTTAGACCCTCAGCATTAAACCTTACAAATTACAATTATGTTTTCATGATAATAATAAACCAGTCCAGTGCAGGTGAGGAATTTGTTTAGTACTAAAAGTTTTTTATATTTGTATATGTGTGTGTGTGTGTGTGTGTGTGTGTTTGTGTGTGTATGGGGGGGGGGGGGGGGGTACTGTTCTCCTGTATATAAAGCAATTCAGCCTTTAAAATATATACAGAAACTGCTGTTATTGCTGTTGACATGTAGTTAAAGGTTGAAAAGGGTGTTAACACTTTGCGCTAATGGTGTAATTAATGCTCTGGTAGATATTGGCGAACAATATGAAAACTGGACACACCTCTGAATTTAGCATATATTATTTATTAAATACAAAATAAAGTAAAAGGTAAAAAAAGACAATAAAATAAGCAAATAGAGCTTATAATTATAATAAAACATGCAGTAAATAGCAGAATATATTGCACAAATTTATGAAAGCTATATATAGCGATAGCAAAGCTTAATTGACTTTTCCTCACGCATGCAGATTGTTGCTCCGTATAAATGAAGTAATTAGTAGCACAAAGGCTCAGGCCAGGCCGAAAAGTTAGTAGAAAACAAGCTAAAAGTGAAGGAACCCCTTTTTTAATTGGTTAGCATGTATAATAACACGCACAAGGCAGTCCAACGGGGTATCACTGTGGCTTATAATAACTGACTTTAGAATAATTATCTCACCCTTCCGTGGTTGTAGGAAAGGAGGCGGGGAGCCTGATGTTTCTGCGGCTCGACCCGCTGGAGTAAATGAATAGCCGGCTCACCCTTCCGTAGTTGTAGGAAAGGAGGCGGGGAGCCTGATGTTTCTGCGGCTCGACCCGCTGGAATGAATGAGTAGCCGGCTCAGATGTTAATGCCGGAGAGCGGGGAGTAAAACTCAGTCCGCCTGGTTTGAAGTCGAAGGATGGCAGAAGTACAGCGCTGGCGTCCGTGCCTGTCAAATCAGGTGGATGAAAAAGGAGTCGGTGGTAGCGTCTCGCTGTATCAGGGACGTGTCGGTCCGGGCAAGCTAAGTTGAGCCAGGCTGGAGTAGCGGAGGGTGCTAGCGTGAGGACGTCACGTGGAAGTAGTGGGTGTCAACGCGTTTCGTCTCTATGGTAACAAGAGACTTTCTCAAGACGGATATGGACTTCCATATTGTGATGCTATTTAAATGCTCAATGCTAATTAATCAATCAACAATTAATTGTTTGCAATAAAAATAAATATAATAATAAGGATAGTGATAAGAAAGGCAGGTGTGTCCAGTAAGTACAAAACATAGTATATAAATAGTACATAGAGGATTTACATTTAGAAATTTTATAAGTGCATAATTGCACTTAGTTCAATGCGTTCAGGAGATTATTATTATTATTAGGTGGATAATTGGCACAGGTGTCTGTGTCAGTAATTTCGAAAGAGGAGAGAAAGATAAATGTCTTTTAGTTATAAGATTGTCAGCAACAGAGACAAATTTAGACACAATTGTATTTGTTAGGAAATTATACAAAGTAGCCAAATATAAACCATTATTGATTCAAGTAACAGTTAGAGTTTAGGAGAAAGTAATTGCGCAGTAGAAGACCTTAATTTTCACATATATAAATTTATCGCTAAGAGCAGAGTAGTAGTTGTATTTGTCATAATAGTTATCTTTATCAAATATTATGTAAATAGTCATATAAACATTGAGATATAAGAGATGTAAAGAAATAACAGCTTATATTAAAATAAATAGATTTTTGAAGATACATAAATGTAGGTAATATTGTGGAATGTTTAAAGGGATACTTATATTTATATTTATATTTTTACCTACTTCAAAAAATTATGAAATTAAGTGGAGTATATATATATATAAATAAATCATTTGTCAGGAATCCATTAGATCATGATAAAAATAGAGCTGGGGTTATAAACCACAGGAGTGGGGGGAGCGGCATCTGCAAACCTATGTCGACATGGGATAATCCCACGCAACAAAGGTAGATGCCGGTCGCCTCAGTCCTCATAGGTTAAACGCCAGGCTATTTTAGGGGGGATGGAGGGATGGGTAGAAGGGAGTAGAAGGAATAAACAGATGATATTATTAGAATTATTGTAATTTAATCTATACATGTCAGATCAAGAGCTTCATTTAATCCCTGGGGTTTGAGAGTTTCTAGTTTAAAAATCCATGATGATTCAGCTAAACAGAGCTTTCTGAACCGGTCTCCTCCTCGCTTTGTGGTGGGGATATGCTCAATTGCCATGACTGCAAGTTGGTCAGGATTGCCGTCATGGAATTGAGTGAAGTGACGTGGAATACTGTGAGTTGATAGTTTTCTCAAAATATTAGACCGATGTTCTCTAAAGCGTGTCTTAATATTACGGGTGGTCCTCCCTACATATTGTAATTTGCAGGGACATTCAAGTAAATATACACAAAAAGTCGTATCACAATTCATGAATTGTTTCAGAGGAAATTTCTTCTTATTGTATGACGATGTCACTATATTGATCTTATTGATCATGTGTTTACATGTCAAACATATATTCTTGTTGCATCTAAAATTACCAGATGGTTTAGTAGATAGCCATCCAGGTTGTGTTATGGATGGTAACGATGGTAGAAAACTGGGAGCAATTTGATCTCTAACATTTCTGTTCCTTCTGAATACTATTTTTGGTTGATCTATATTATTTTGTAGTATTTTATCATACTTCAAGATTTCGAAGTTTTTCAACAAGATTCTTTTAATATTCATTGATTCTTTATTATATTTAGATATAAATGTAAGAGTATCATAATTCTTTTTGTTATCACCAGTTTCTAGAGGAATTTTAGATGGTTTCAATAAGTTGCTTCGTTCTACCTGTGTAGCTTGTTTATAGGCTTCATTTAGGAGACCTTCTGGGTAACCTCTTCTTTTAAAATGATCCATCATATTGAGTGATTGAGTCTGAAAATCTGTATTTAATGTGCAGTTGCGACGTAATCGCAGTAATTGATTTTTTGGAATGTTCCGAATCCATGGTTTGTGATGTGCACTGTCAAAGTGTAAATAGTTATTAGTTCCAACTGGTTTTTGATAGTTTGTTGAAATAAGGATGCCATTCTGGACAGAGAACGCAATATCCAGGAAATTAACAGATGTAAAACTAAATGTGTGGGTGAACGTAAGATTGAAAGTGTTAGAATTAAGGTGTTGAACAAATTCAAGTGCCAAATCATAACCCCCCTTCCAAATAATAAATAAGTCATCAATGAAACGGCCATAGAGGACCAGATTCTCTCTATACGGGCCACCCCATATAAGTTGGTCCTCGAGGCAGCCCATATAGAGGTTGGCAAAACTGGGTGCAAATCTGGTCCCCATGGCCGTTCCAAGACGCTGAAGAAAGTAGTGATCGTCAAAAATAAAATAATTGTGCGTGAGAATAAATAATATCGAATCAAGAATGAAATTTTTTCGAGATGTAGAGATATCACCGTCTAAATCTAAATAGTGATTAATGGCCTTAATGCCTTTATCATGTGGGATATTCGTGTATAGAGCCTGGACATCAAGGGTGAGAAATGTAGTTAAAGGTTAGCTGCTGCAAGTTATCTCTTGTTAATAATTAATCAGTCACAATAACATCACATGCCTGTGTTATTGTGCATGACTAACCTCAAAAACATCAGAGTAGAACATTATTTAAAGGACAGACTGTCTAGACAGCAGGCGTGTGTTGTTTACTTAACTCTATGAAATGTATGCATGTGTCACAGTGGTGTACAGTACTTAGCCCAGGAGAGATTAAAACTTTATCATATAAACTAGATATGATAGTTCTGGTGGTGAACCAGCACCACCACTCCCGGCATTAAAGGCCTTATTCTAGTTCACTCTTTCTGACAAAATCCTTCTTAGATGGACAAAACCATGTGCACTGCAGGTGGGGCAGATGCTACTTGTGCAGAGAGAATTAGATTTTGGTGGGGATTTACTTCAAAGTGAGATCTATATTGCAGTGTAAAAATAAAGCAGCCAGTATTTACCCTGCACAGAAACAAAATACCTAACCCAAATCTAATTATCTTTGCACATTTTACATCTGCCCCCCTTTGGCATGCTATGGGAGCCGTGATACTACACAAGTACCGAAATCAGAGTAAATCAAAGCCTGCACATCTCTAACAAAAACATCCTCTTTTTGTGGTTTTTGGAGGGATTTTTGGTTACCACCCATTTTCAGAAATGCCTCATAATGGTCTTTTCAAGTACATGCAAATAAGTACACAACTGTGTGCACAGTAAGGGTTTCTGAGGATATTCACACATGCACAGAAGCAAAACATCAGCATGCGTACAAATCAGAATCACATATGTGTTATCGGATATGCTATATAGTTTGTGGATATGCTATATAGTATAGGAGCAGAAGAAGGTATGATCTATCAGGAACTCTTGGTTTCTGTACAATCCGGAACAAACACGTACTACAGTATAATAATCTAACTTTATTAGCAGCTGAGCACTGATGACATCTGAATGTATAATAAACACAGCTGAGAACAGTGGTTGCAATATCTTAATGACACATCTAACACCCTCACTCAACAGCTGCTTTTTAATTATCTCAAACTTTAGCTTTGGGATTCTCTTTGTCAAAACATAGGCTGCTGCCAGTATCTGCGATCCAAGAGCTGCTTCTGAAGACTGAGCATCAGATCACCATTACGAATATCGATAGTGTTGTTCACAGCCAAACAGGTAAGCTGAAACTTCCGCAACAGCCAGGGGCCATGAATTTTGAATATAAATACCCTGGGCTCAGCAACAGTATTCCAAGTTTGCTGAGCCCAGGATCCTGTTTTTCAGAATAGTTCCTGTTGTTGCTCCAGCTCCATGCATCAAAATGCAGGACCCATTCAGCACATGCCAACTTTCCCATAGGGTTATTGCATAAACGATTTCCATTTTTCAAACTTTTAAGTATAAGCATGGATCATCTGTAATTTTTTTGTAAACTCTTGTTCCAAAAAATATTTTAATGATACAAACTCATGTTCTTTCTGATAGCTTAAGAGCAAAGAGCAATTTTTGTAATTTGAAAATAATCTTTTTTTTGGGCCTTGTTTTACTTCATCATTAAAAAAAAAGCAGTTTTGATGCCATAAAGTCAAAGGCTACTTTGGCAATCAAGATTCTCTGATCGTACCTGGTGCAAAAGGGACATCATAATTCTAATATTTTTTTAGACTAGCCCTTTGCTTCTAGTCTTATTTAAAAAAATGTAAACTTTACCTTAATAATGAGTAGTTGCATGAATTCTTGGAGGTAACTGTAAGATCCCATGTCTTGAACACTTTTTCAGCATCATTGTTCCAAAGGCAGATTCTGAATCTACTGTGCCCAACTAACATATAAGTACATATATATATATATATATATATATATATATATATATATATATATATATAACAAAGAGAGAGAGGGTGCAAATGCACTATGCGATCATTCAATTACAAAATAATATATAATAAGAGGTTGTTACTATATCATTGGCCAGTGATATTGGCCTGCCCACCAATTGTCCAGGTCACCTCTTGTCGAGCAGGTCCCTAACACTATGGGGTCACCACCTGGGACGCAGGGAACCCCTATATATATAAACAATGGAAGGGACCGGCACAGTCACTTCTTAATTGCTCAGTGTCTCAGGGTGCCCTCACAGGATAGCAACATACAAACTTCAGATGGTGCGGCACTCCACAAAATAAAACAGGCAAGACAAATGGCTTGTGGTCAACGTTTCAATGCCTATTTATCCTGATGAAAATGCCGAATAAATAGGCGTTGAAACGTTGACCACAAGCCAGTTGTCCTGCCTGTTTTCTTTTGTGTAGTGCCGCACCATCCGAAGTTTAAATATATATATATATATATATATATATACTCCTTGTTTGCGGCAGCTCTGAGGGACTCCAAACGTTCACAACTTGAGTGAAATTTAATTTCAACGTTTCGGAGGTCTTGCCCCCTTCGTCAGGTATCCTGACGAAGGGGGTAAGACCTCCGAAACGTTGAAATACAGTTTCACTAAAGTTGTGAACATTTGGAGTCCCTGAGTGCCACCGCAAACAAGGAGCATATACAAGTGGAGTTTATTCCACCACGGAAGGCACCTGGGCAAGACACCCCGCTTCTGGGGCAACAGTGCCGGGAGTAAGATTGGATATATATATATATATGACCACAGTACCCAACCGTGCCTCACAAAAGTAAGGCAGCACCTCTGAGGGGCCCCCTGTTAGACAGGACCCAAAGGTTTAGAGATAGAGGGGAAGGAGCTGTTGACGAAATGCGTTGGGACTTTATCACCATTTGGAAGACTCCTTAATAAATGTTTTACGAATACCTTTTGGACTATTGTATTGTTGGTTCAACAAACTTGTCATATATGTAAATGAATGGGCGCATGCTGAAACTCCTTCCCAGATATATATATATATATATATATATATATATAGAGAGAGAGAGAGAGAGAGAGAGAGAGAGATAGAAAGGTCCACACACTGCGCTAAATGTACTAAGAATAGGAGCAGCAACCCTGAAGGGGTCCTCTGTTAGATGAGACCCGGTTATAGAAATAGAAAAAAAGATGGGGGTTTCAGGGTGCGCTAAACCTTATACTATTGCACAGAATGAAATTCGGTTACAGTAAAAAATGTCTTTAATAAAACTGCCCACAGGGCAGTATACAATGAAGGTTATAGTAGTACAATATCAGTGAATGGATAACAACGAGTATCCTCTTATACAATATACATTTTAATGTAGGCGGATATTGCAGCTTATCCATGTATGGACAAATTAAGTCTTGCTCACTGTAATGCACAAATTATTGCTAAGGGTTCACCCATAAATCAAACTTTGACAATGGAGAGTAGTTCTCACCTGTTGTAGCTACAATACATTACGGCTGTTGGTGCACATCTCCTGTGTCTGATTTACTCCTGTACCAGCTACAGAATGGTGTTAGCAGAAGTGTATACACTAGAGGATAGAACAATGTGCTAACCAATTTTTGGGTACACATGATAAATGCCCAGTGTTTTCATGGGGATTCCCATAAAATGCTGGGCGTTCTAAACCCTTTGTGCAGAGAGACAGGGGCGGATCCAGGATAAAATGACAGGGGGGGCACCATGATAAAAAAGGGTTTGGGTGGGGGAGGGGCGGTGTTAGTGGTGCCAGTGTACATGCTAAGAGAGTGGCAGGAGAGGGTGGGAATGGAATTAAAAATAGGCCCTGGCATTTAAAGTACGCAGGCCCACCATGGCGACAAAAGTGAAGGATGTAGTTGTGCGCGCGCCAAAGGCGCGCTCCGGAAAAGGGTGTGTGGCCACTCAACAGGGGGCGTGTCAACACCATATACAACTTCTACACATTATGCAACAAAATACTAGACCCCATTATACTTGCCCCTTACACAGGATGCCAAATGGAATGAGCCAAAATTCACATAATGCCACATGGATTGAGCCAAAATTCACATAATGCCACACGGATTGAGCCAAAATTCACATAATGCCACACGGATTGGGAAAAAATTCACATAATGCCACATGGATTGAGCCAAAATTCACATAATGCCACATGGATTGAGCCAAAATTCACATAATGCCACATGGATTGAGCCAAAATTCACATAATGCCACACGGATTGAGCCAAAATTCACATAATGCCACACGGATTGGGAAAAAATTCACATAATGCCACATGAATTGAGCCAAAATTCACATAATGCCACATGGATTGAGCCAGAATTTACATAATGCCACACAGATTAAGCCAAAATTCACAATACACTTCATAAACAGGGACATTGTCCACCAAAGGCTCACATTAAACATTTACACCATAATGTCCATTACACGTTAAGTTACACGCCATTATGTCCATTATGTGTTATGCCAAACACCATAATGCCTATTAAAAATTATGCTACATAATTGCTGCTTCTCTACATGCTCATTGCCAGAAGTTCCATGCTCGTTGCCATGTGGGATTACATGCTCATTGCCAAGGGGGAATACATGCTCGTGGTAAATGGGGGACAGCCGCCACCAGGCAGAAGTGATAGCCACTGACAGTGGCAGAGCCTGGCTGTATTCAGAGCACTGCAGGTCCCGGCTATTTGAAATAATACCCCTTTCACACCAGAAAATGCATTCCCAGGTTGGCCCCTTTTACACCAGCCTAATCCCTGCATTTTCTGGTGTGAGGGGGAGAGAAAACCACCCCTCCCCCCTTTAACCAGTTATCTCATTTAACCGGCTATATCTTCAGAAACAACTGACCCATTTACATGAGACAAGTATTATATTGAAGAACTTTTGATCGGGCTTTGAATGATTTTGGTCCAGTGAAACTGGAACGTTTGGTTCCAGAGTAATCTGCCCTCAAAGAACATGAACAGCCATGAAATTACATTTCAAAAATAAAAAAAATCGGTTTACACGCCATATCTCTGGAACCGATTTACCGATTTGGACCAGCCTGATATCATATTGAAGGCACAGAGATTTGGAATTGAATGAAATCCACGACAAGCTTCTGTGATGCCAGGGCGGGAACTGGCAGCCGTCGGAACCGGGTGGGGGTCGGAATTGACGGGTCCCATATTATCCTATGGGGAAAAAAACGTTACAGGTTTGCCAGGCGATATCTCCGGTTCCCGGGGGGCTAGAGACACGGGGCTGGGCTCGTTGGAAAGCCCTGGTCCTCAGCTACAAAATAAATGACAGGGGGGGCACGTGCCCAGGTGCCCCCCCCCTGAATCCGCCACTGCAGAGAGATAACAGTGTTACAGAGTGATGTTTGTTGGGAATACCACAATAATCTCTTTCCCCAAGTGTGGAATCTCATTTCTATATCTTGTCTTGCATGTGGGCGCATCAGTCCTATTGGATGGAAGAACGCGTTGCACTCCTGAAGCTGTTGTCATGTAAATCCACTCAGCATGTGTTGTACAATGGGCATATGAGATCACAAAATTGAAGTGGCCTCATTTTTTATAGCTTTACAATATAAATAAATAATAATTTAACATGTATTTTTATATCTACAGTATCTTGTATATACTGTAGTGTATTCACACTTGGGAGTCCTTGAACGTAGTTAATCTGAGCTACTTAACAAGTAGAATGACAAATTCTGTAGTAAATCTCTCAACAATTGTTTTATATCCTTATTACTATTAACTAACATAGTTAATGCTAATGAAAGAAATCTCCTTACAAAGACTAGTTTTAGAGGTTTAGGGGGAAATTTACTAAAGGAAATTTGTAAAAAAAAATAGCTGTATTTGTATCCAGAAATAGACTTATTTTTGACATTTACTATCCCGAAAATACGGCAATTCGTATTCGTATTGATGTGCTATAAATACGAATACAAATTGCCATATTTTCGGGATAGTAAATGTCAAAAATAAGTGTATTTCTGGATACAAATACACCTATTTTTTTACAAATTTCCTTTAGTAAATTTCCCCCCTAGTGTCATCCAGCACTTCTGATTCGTTGTGCTGAGAATGCCAGCTCAAGCATCTGTACCTAATTATAAGTCTTTAATTAGAATTGTTAGCAGTAACTAGATACATTTTTACATGGGAGTAACTAACAATAAGGAGCTATCTTAGCAATAGGGTGTCAATAACTGTAACCTAGTTGCATTCATTTAATGAGGACTGGTAAGTGTGATTTAAATGTGTCTAATGGGATTTAGAAACAGTAGCCACTTTTATGAGCCGCCTGGTAATAATGAATCATTGGGACGTCACACAATACCCTGCACAGATTTTCAAGTGCTTGCAGAGAGCACATGATGTGTAACTGAGACACGCTGCTGCTGTAACAGCGGCACTGCCAGGCTGCTGAGGTGGTAACATTACAGTGGTTCTCCGGGGAAGGTTACTGCTTATCAGTACACATTTCTACTCAACTAAACAAATGTGTGGTTATACAGTATGCACCAAGCTGTTCTTCTGTTTCAGGATGCTTAAAACTGGACATGGCACCTAGGGTAGCATTTGCTGACTCACTTCTAAAACTCTATTCCATTTAAGGTCCAAGGTCCCCCGTGACCTTCTGAATGTAAGCTGAATTTTAAAGGGGCAGAACACACCTTTTTCACTGCATGAAATGATCTACATGGGTCGACACTCGTGTTGATCGCTCTAAGGATCAACCCAGAAAAACATTCTCCTTTTTCTACCATAAGAATTAGTAGAAATCCATGCAGTGACACGCTGCAGCAATTAAAATATTTTTGTGCTACACCAATTCAAGATACTAATAGTGGATATTTTCCACTGACACTGTTTTATTATACTGAATAGGGCCAGCACATACTCAGAGATTATATACAGTCCCACGCACTTCCACACTGGGGAACTAAGCCGAGAAGACACTACTATACTAAATATTGATAAGGATTACTATAAGTGTCAGCAGATAATACCTGCATACAGTTATACCAACACAGTCAAAAATTGTGTAAAGCCACCGTTTTTTAAACACACCATATTCATGTTGTCTTGTTTGTGTGTTTTTATATTTCGCTATCTTAAATTACGCTAATAAAAGTTAATTTTTACTTGTGTGAGTCCATATAGGTGCACCATGCCAGGACATACTTCTTTTCCTCTTTCTTTGCGTACAATTTATTATGTCCAGTGGTAGCACACCCTCTGTGGAACATACCTGGTTCTTACAATTCAGTAGGGGGTCCACCCATTATCCTCCAATAATGAGGGTCCTGTGCGAATAACGAATCCCTCTGTGTCTATCTTACATTTATAATGCATGCTATGTTTCTATAGTTTTCTTTTGTCTTGTTACGACTTATTGTACAGTACTGTTTACATGGGAAACGGTCATCTGTCAGACCACACTTAGGTCGACAGTCATTAGGTCGACCCCGGAAGGTCGACTGGCCCCAAGGTCGACAGGGTTAAAGGTCGACATAGGTCAAGGTCGACATGACTTAAGGTCGAAATGGGTTTAGGTCGACAGTCATTAGGTCGACATGAGTTTTTCACTGTTTTTTGAGCCGACATGTGCCGACAGGCGGTATTTCATGCCCTACCATCCACTAGGGCGTGGTGGGAGAATAAACTAGTGTGCCGAGCTTACCAAATGTTAGATATGCATTAGTCTGACAATGATAAAAGTAACAACACAAGTAAAATGCTGACATGGAAAATCAGTATATGTGCAAGTGTACCACATCCCCTTGCATGGCTTGCTGTGCTCACAATGCTTCAGGCATTCTATTCTCCCTCTATGCCCACTGGGATGGTAACTTACTGTATGAACAACTTACCCTTCAACATGGCCCATTCCATTAGGTACAAAATGCTCTGTTTCTGGACTTCCTTACCAGTGGCAGTTGCAGAATTGGGGCTGCAGCACAGTCCAATATTCAAAAAGGGGATTCATACCTAATGCCACCCCAAACATCACTGTCCTGGACTCACTGGCAGTTGATGTGACCCCACTTTTGAATTTTACAACCTCTGTAACTGCCACTGGCAGGGAAGTCCAGGAACAGGGTATTTTGTACCTAATGGAATCGGTCATGTTGGAAAGTATGGAACAATGAATTGTCTAATACATGTCTAACTTTTGTCAATGTCTAACTAATGCATGTCTAACTTTTGGTGTCGACCATTTGACTGATGTCAGCCATCTGGAACCCCAAGTGCAACTACTGTATTAAGAGATCACCTGCTTCTTTGTAAAGCAGGAAAGTGGTGATCAAAGGCTCCCCCAACCTTCCCTCCTGCCCGCTGGACACTTTTGCCTGCAGGAAGAAGGCGGCGAGGGGCATCGGGGGAGGCGGCGGAGACAGCTCCGTAGCCACGGGGCGCGCGCAAGCGTCTCGTGCGCCAGCCCCTGCAAAGATGGAGCCTGCTTCATCCGTATATACAGACTGTGTTTTTATATAAAGCAAGTCCAGCAGTGAATGTCAAAAGAGAGGTTTAACAGCTGAATGTAAAAGGAGATATTAGGGTCTCACTGATGGCAATACATTCAATAAGTAAGGTAACAAAATCTCTCTAATGTCCTCTATTGCATTTTACTTTCCCACCAGGACAGAGCCTTCTGTATTCCCCATTAGTTTTGATGTCAGTACATATGCGCTGGCATCGCGGTGGGCGGGCGGCAAAGGGCGGCGATGTATTTTAATACATCCCGCCCATAATCACCATACACCATGACATGTTGGCGATTAATTTTAGCTGCTGATGTGTCCTTTAGATGCAGAAGTTTGATCACACAGAGGTAAAGTTGTACTAACTACTAAGCCTTGAAAAGTGATAAAACTCAGGCTGTGACATGGAAGTTAGGCACTGATTGGCTGGTGGTTTATCACTCTGCATTTTATCATTTTTTAAGCTTAGTACATCTTGCCCTAAGAATCTTTAAGTTTCCGACAGCGCTTCCACCTTACACCTGATGTTGGGACGGTGTGACTGATATGCAGGCTAATGGCCATGATGGAAGCAGAACCTGCTCTGTCTGGTAGGATATTAGAAAAAATAAAGAACCTTACACAGTACCATACTTATTGAAACACTCGTGTAATATGAATACAAGTTCTAATGGCCCTGTGGTCTAGTTTAAGTACAGAAAAACATTCCCGTTAAACACCACAAAGTCATCACAAATGTATCTATTTAATCTAAAACAGGTTGCATTTTATTACTAAAGCTACAGTAGGTGAGAGAGTGATAAATTAACCCCAGTGTCATCCTCTGAATATGAACATGTCTCATACTGGGGGAGATTCTCTAAGCGAAAAATGGGGTAAAAACTCAGTTATGGGGGTTTTTACCGCATTTTGGGATGCTGTAAGGGTTACCGTGGCGGGGGGCATCGCCAGAAAAATCTGGCGATGCCCCATAGAAGCCAATGGGCTTCTACCGCAACCCTCCGCCGCCCCGCGCCGAACCGCCCCCTCACCTGTGTCCGGGCAGCACAGAGCTGTGCTGCCCTAACCTGTGACCTCCTCCCTGCTCTGCTCCTCTTCCGGGTGCAGGGAGGAGGAGAGCCCCGCGCAGCAGCAGCAGCAGCTCCGGGTGTGTGAGGGAGGGGGGAGCCGCCGGGACCTGCTGGGACCCGGCGACTCTCACCGCAAAGGACAGCTCTTAACGCAAGAGCTGTCCTTTGCCTTAATTATCGCACATGTTACAACATATGCGATAATTATAAATGCGATGGGCAGTGAAGGGGGCGGAGATTCTTAGAGAATCTCCCCCACTGTGTGGCAGAATGGGCATTTTGCCTCATACCATGTGACCCTCTCAAAATCAGGTTGTATTCACTGAAGGGTGAACCAGTGCTGGTGGCTTCCAGTCATAAAATATGTGGGCAAACAGAAGTGAATCCTGTTCCTCATCACATAGCTGACACTAAAGGGGAAATCTTGCTAACATGGGAGTTCTATTTCACATGGGTTGTGGCTATAGACTATCTATTATCTTCTAGAAGGTGCTAAATAAATACAGATGGAGCAGCTCTCAATGGAGCTGCCTTGCGCCACCCGTCATAAAGGGGCGCGCGTGCGTGTCCCCGTTCCGTCTGAGCCCTCTGCCACCCACCGCCGGTCCCCTGCATTTCCCCGCAGCCCCCACCAGCTGCCCTCCCTCCCTGCCCGTCTCCCTGAACCAGAGACGTCCAGGGAAGCCACTCCCGGCCACCTAGCTGATGGGGATGCGTGAGCGTGTGAGACGGTCACGCGTCCCCATCAGATGGAGCTCCAGTCCGCCAGCCTGTTCCAGCTCAGGGCATCTGGTGATCCTGCAGGCTGGCTGACAGGTGCTCCATATGTAAGCTGTAGATTCTGATTGGTTGTCCAAAGCAGCATCCCATGTGAAATATAAATCCCATCTTAGTAAATTTGGGCCTAAGAATGACATAAACATAATTGACTTAATTTTTTCCCCCAAATGTCTTAATAAGAAATGTCTGGCCTATGGATGATTGAAAAAAAGTTAAAAACCACTGCCTCTCTGAGGTGTACTACGGAGGAATTAGATTATGTCATGTGATTTTATTGCTGGAAACAACCAAAAGGTGGTGCTAGACACACCCCCCCTGGCTGTGCACACTAATCAAATTAGCTGTGCATGCCTATGAGTGCCGGTTCATACCCCATACTTGCCTACCTAACCCTCTCCATGAGGGAGAAAATGCTCTGTTCCTGGACTTCCCTGGTAATGTAGGATTGCCATCACCTGTGGTGAGCTAGTAATTGATAAGAAAGGTGTTTCACCACAGGTGATGGCAATCATACATTACCAGGGAATTCCAGGAGCAGAGCATTTTCTCCCTCATGGAGAGGGTCAGGTAGGCAAGTATGTCATACCCACTTGTATATTTGGCTTTACTATAGTTTATTCATCTGTATAAAATGAAAGAAAAGACGTGTAAGGATAGCTAAGCCATCTATTCTTCCATTTTATACAGATTTACCCTTAAGGATTTGCACAGGTGGGGACACTGCGACAGGTAATAACTCACTTCCCTTTTCCTACAGTTATATCAAGAGATCAAACTTATTATATTACAGTAAATGCCATTAACTAACTAGTACAGCATTGTGGGAAACAGACATTTTAATGTGGCAATTTAAAAGGAAGACATGATTAATGTACATTTATTTGCATTTCCTATTATATTCTCTATTATTCATTTCATTTATTTACCTTGTGATAAACCCCACAAAGTATAAATAATTACATCTCCCAAATAATCAGGCAGCAGCTCCGTAATTAGTTCATGGAAGAATAACTTGTTCAACAGCGACATCTAGTGGGGATTTATGAAGCTACGCCTCATCTGATTTAAGTACTATTAAGCATATAATGATGATAGGTAATGTTTGCAGTTAGAAGACAGTTTAGTCCAAAGCAAATGAATGGAAATTGATGAAGTCAGGTACAAGCTTAAATTGAATTTGTACACACAGATTTCTCATTATTGTTGTAAATTTGCTCAATACAGTCCCATGAGAAATGTAAAGACTTCATAAATCCTTCATTTGTATCATAAAATCACCAACGAACGACTGGCTGGTACTATAGTCCTGAACAGATAAAGGGCCAGATTCTCTAAGCTTCCAAAGTGATAAAAATGGAGAGTGATAAACAACGAACCAATCAGCTCTTGCCTGACATTTTTCAAACACAGCCTGTGACATAGCAGGTAGGGGCTGATTGGCTGGCTGTTTATCACTCTCCATTTTATCACTTTTGAAGCTTAGTGCATCTGGCCCGAAAACAGATTGATGTAGCAGGAAATATATTTACAAGCAGAGTCACTGGAATAATACAATGTGGCTTTAGGGATGTTCTCTGTGACTGCCAGCACATTTTACCTCTCTCTATAGACGATGAGGGAACTCCAGGGATTAATATTGTATCAGTGAGGGCACTTACAGGGGATGCGTTACTAGGGCAGACTATTTATTACTACAACAGGGGAGTATTTTGTGTCTTCACCTCATGAGCAAACACTGGTAAGATGAGAGGCCTGTACCAGTCTCTTCACGCTCTAAAAGTCTCATTGTCTCAGGTGTCATAGAGCTCATAGACAATGTAAGGATGACATATCACAGGCTCCCAGGACAGCGACATACCGTCTGCTCTTGTATAGAAAGGCTGGATGAGCTTCATTAATCTCTCTCTAGGCCTTTATCTACCACTACCGAGCAGGACACTCTCCTATCTGTCCTTTTTGTCTCCACCGCCCTTTCATGTCTCACACATTCACCCCTGACAGCTCAAACTTTTACAAGTCATCTTAATGATTCTGATCAGATTTAGGACACATGCACTCGCTTGCATGGAAAATCAAGGACATGCTGCCACCGAGGGCCACACAGCAGGAGGTATATTGCATTATCCAAACAGAGGCATATTGTACAACTGAGTTTATCTAAAACTGTTTAACCCATACTTGCTGACTTGAATGTTTCATCTTCTGGGTGATGTTCAAGTAGGAGAAGCAGGTAGAGGATGGGCATTGATATGGGGGTTACAATAGTGTGTTTTATTGATTTATTATTATTATTATTTATTAACTTTTCATTCTATAACAACTGTTCCACAACTCACAGCTGGATAATGGATGTTTTCCTATACTTTGGGATGGCTAAGACCCAGAACAGAGTCTTGCAGTCTAATGTGCCAGGGATCCCCCAGAAAGAGGTTTAGACAGGTGTTGGTATACTGTGGGTAAAGCTTGACATACTGTACACTGTGAAATGTACAAGTGTAGTTGACAAGCTGGGTCAGAACAAAATGGATGGCAAAGTACCAGGGAGATGGCAGAATCAAGTCACAAGGTAGCCAATGTCAAACCAGGAATTACCAATGCAGTACCAAAGGATCAGGTGGAAACAGGTCCCTAGGAATAGCCAATGTCAGACAGAGGTGACCAATAACACAAGATTAGATACGCTGGAGCTTGGTATGAGCCTATACTCTGGCACAGGAACAGTCTCCTGTACTTACCTTTATAGGTGGAGACTTGTGTCTCCAATTGTTTTGCTCGGGCCCCTTACAGGACACACAGTAGCCCATCCCAGAAGGGAGAGAGCACCACCAGCCATGAAGCAGCTGCCAGCAGTCTGAATCCCAGCACTGGGCACCGAGGACCAAGAGCCCGCTGCTTCATAAGAGTCCATGGGTACCACAACCTTTGTACCTGGGAAGTACTGTAAGTGCTGGGATCAGGCACATTGGGCCTTATTTTGGTTCATTCTTTCTGACAAAATCCTTCTTAGATGGGCAAAACCATGTGCACTGCAGGTGGGGCAGATGTAACATGTGCAGAGAGAATTAGATTAGGGTGGGGTTTTACTTCAAAGTGAGATCTATATTGCAGTGTAAAAATAAAGCAGTCAGTATTTTCCCTGCACAGAAACAAAATTAATCACCCAAATCTAATTATCTCTGCACATGTTACATCTGCCCCCCCTGCAGTGTACATGGTTTTGTCCATCTAAGAAGGATTTTGTCAGAAAGAATGAACCAAAATAAGGCACATTGTGACAGCCTGCACATCCTAATGAGCTTTACTGAACTCATCGGTGCTTAGATCCAACTCCATCTGTCTTAGCAGAGAAAATATAAGTTTCTAACATATTTTGAAAGTCCTATCAAACGGGGATATGGTCAGCACTGTTTAGGTCTACATGCAAAGGGTCGGCATTTGAAAGTCGACAGGGGGCTTAGGTGGTGGGAGAATATAATGCGGTTCACTGAGATGTCCAAGTTGACTTTTTTGATCATTAAGAAATCAGACCGTTTCCCAGACAGAGTAATACAGATCAGCTGCAGCATTCTTCCTGAATTACCTTCTGTATTTGTCTATAAATGTGCGCAATCTTGTGTGATAGTAATGCTCGTTACTATCACACATAGCAGGTGAGGGCTATTGTCTATGTGATATTCTGAGCAGTCCTAATGCCTAAACTGAATGCGGCTTTCTGTTTGCTTTGTCCGTCTTTAAGGTCCCTCTCACAATGTAATTATTGATCTTAACTAGTTAACTGCGACCCTCCAACATACAGACATAAAGCAGCCTTCCTCTAGCTTACATAAGCAAATGGATTGTCTCACTTACCAGGCCCTCAAAAACATATTTGAGTGGCTGTTACTATATAGAAGAACCTTTACACAGAGACCAGTGAATAGAAGGTGTGAGGTGCATTATGTATACATTGTGGAGCTGGGCTTTTAGCAACAGTGTGCGAAGCTTTGTTGCCTACGGGTGCGGAGAGCTGAACTTATTGTTCTCATCAATCACCTTTTGTGAATCTTATCAAATTTTCAGCTTTTACACTTCCTGGAGAATAACAGAAGAGAGATGTAAACCCACAGGCTGTGAGAAACACATTGAGGCATGCCATCATCCAGTAATGTCTCCCGACTCGCCATCCCCTGCAGAATAAACAATATATAATATATATACTAATGCTGGAAATAAATACACAGCAAGAAATTGGTTACAAAGAACATCATTAAAAGTTTGATTGTCAATCCATGGGGAAACCAGGGTTGATAGATGAACTAGATAGGGAGTAATTATGCAACCTACTGTATCTCCCTCTTTATATGTCCCAGAACTTTATTAGCCTTAGTACAGTAGCTGCTTCCTGGCACTGAGTTCTAACATTTAGTTTACTACCTGCTAGCATTCCTTACTGCTCGTCATCTCATGTTCCATTTTATGAGCTTTAACACATATTAGTGGATTATGTTTAGCATTTTTGAAATTCACAGTTTTTATAGCTTCACTACAAAATATCTTCTTAAACATTGGCAACTTTGTATAACATATTATATCACTTTTTCCTTAATGCCTCTCTAACAGCATGTTAGATATAATTTTAAGTTTGTTAAGTGCAATTACAAAACATGTAACGAATGTAAAGTTCTGCATAATACATTGGCCGCAGATAAATGCCCGTTAATAATAGATATTTGACTTATGGAAATAACTCTGATTCAGTAGTTTTAGTATTCTGTGTAATGTTATAATGAAATCTATTTGTATTGCATAGGACAGCGGTTGCCAACCTTTTTTCTCCTTCGTACCTCTTGAATATGCTTTTGTATTTATGAGTATCACCTTCTCTCCATTTTAAATATCCACAGTACAGTACTTACGCGTGGAGTGGAAGTGAGCGGTATGCGTATGCCTATCCTTTTATTAAGAAGTAGCGGAGGAGTAGTGTGAGGTCAGGAAACGGGGTCCCTCTGTGTATTGTCTCCAAGGTTCCCGCTAATGCCTGTAGGATTAATGTTGCTGCTTCCTCCACCAGTGCCAGCGCAGCACAGATGACTGTTGATGTCTGAAAACAGCATGGCCTGCTCCCAGTGGATTTCTGGTTGGGCAAAAGCACGAGGAGATGCTGATGGTGCTGTAGATGGAACCGGAAGTGACGCAACTTGGTTTGTCTCCATGGCAATGGGAGACTTCTTCCGCCATCTGGAGTCATTGCCTTTTTCTTCCGCCATTACCAAACTTATTTTCAAGTACCCCCAACTGGTCTGCAGAGTACCCTAGGTTGGGAACCACTGGTATAGGACATTGAGGGTTATTAAATATTATATACTAGTTAAAAGCCAATCCAAATGACAGCTTATGCAATGTAATTTCACTTTAAACTGTGACAGGAGTAATTTGGTCCATCGAATAGTCTCTAGTGGTCAGTGTCGGTGCTTGAACTAATAGAGGTTATAGGTAGTTAAATTTATTGATGAGCCTCTTTATGGGGCGTATTTATCAAAATTATTTGAGAATTCACAACACTCTCCTGCATTATATTTAGTAATCAGATAGCATTTCCCATACTTGTAATCTATATCACATCTGTATTGAAAAGAACATTCTTGAAAGTCAAAAGCAACAAAGACATACAGTATATCCTTGAATCACTATGCAAACCAACTGACTATTCTAAAAAAATTGCATAAAATATGTGATCTTCAAACAAGAAATGATGTGACAATAATTTACATGACTTATTGATGTTCTCAGGACATCTGGGCATTGTATAAATACCGTTCTGTGACCATAAGATTAATGTATTGATCCTGTCACAAAGGTCTTTTGAGATTAAACAAAGGGAAGTTTCACCTTCACAAATGCAGAGGGTTCTCTGTAGCAGAGGCATCCAAGAAAAGGTCTGACATGTCTTTGAATCAGGTACAAGTAATCAAGGTAATGCCAAGCTATATATATAGTGTCATCCACAGGGAATTTTTCTCATGACATTTTTAGGTCAGGAATTGTTTTTTTTTTTTTTTGCTTTTTAAGTTGGGATAACATGGGAACACAATGAGTTAATCATGTTTTATCTTTTTTTTCCCCAGTACATCAAGACAATTTATGGTAAGGTTGCTTAGGAGAAATCTATAGGTTTGAACTTGTTCAGCTACTTTTTTGTTTCTCAGAATAGTGTTTTTTGTAATCATTTGCAGACTAAGAAAGCTGAGATGTGACCTCGGTAGAGAATTCTATCCCCTGGACATTTATTCTCAGTTCCCGTAAGTGAGAGATCTGAAGAAAGTCAGGGTAGTGAATGATGTAAATGGTCATTTGGGCAGTGTAAAAGGTATTAGGATCTGATTTGTGACACTGAATACATCTCTACATAGGAAACAGTACAAAATGGGAGAAAGCGAAAATCATTAATGATTTCCCAAGAAAGATGTCAGACATCATCCAGAAAAGACAAGGGACATCAAGCCCCTGATATATCATTGTCACACCCATCTGTCATACACTGAGACATTAGGATCAGGTGACATTGTGACAACAGTCCATCTGGAGTCCCAATCTGTAAATGGTGGGCGCAGGCCGTGCTGGTGCCACACTCACTTACCACAGTCTATGTTGGTGTTTTATTACATCCTCGATATTAAAGGCTTGGACTACTAATGCAGTGTGTGGCATCCTAGCTCAATAACCTAATGACAATGGCATCAGTGTCAATTACATTTTTACAGCTAGTGATTTTCAGATCTATATTACTATATTTCCATTATGTGCATTTACTAGACCAGTCCTGCTGAGTCATGCAACAATGTGACATATATTCCTTAGTTCATAAAAAATGAAGAATTGCACATATTCTTTCATATCCCTTAGCTTTATATTGGAAACTCTCTTCAAATGTGTCACTGCATAAGCTTATTCTGTACAAAGTCATGCAGTACTTTGATTGAATCAAATATTTGTTGAAGAGTTAAGTAGAATCAAGTATAAGCATCAATGAGAAAATGGTGTTATACTGCCATCTGGTGGAAGCATCTTATAAATGACATAAAAAAATGCTATGTTGGTATTTTAAGAAGTACTTTTGAAATAATTAGATTAAATGATATACATAGTAAATAAAGGATGATTTTGCTCTGATTTTAGTGCTATAGTACCTTTCACCAAGTATTGTGGCAGCATTTTAATTGGCCGCCGGCATCCTGGGTTGAAGAAGCCTGCACTCCGGGACCTGCTTTGTTCAGCACACTGAGTGCAGCTCAGCGGAGGCAGCGGTTGCGGTGAGCAAAAGGAGCTGCCTGGGCCCTTCCAGAGAACGGGGCCCGGGACAGCTGTACCCACAGCACCTCCCTATTGGCGGCCCTGTACAGTGTATATAGCAAACATTACATGTTAACCGCTGTAGGAAGGCCTAATTTCATTAATAAATGACAGCTACACAGGGCCGGGGCAAGGTATTTGTGTGCCCCAGGCAAAAGGGGTGGATGTTTGTGGGCGCTGTTCACTTGCTCCGGGGGGGGGGGCTGCTGACCTGCTCGGGGGGGGGGGGGGGGGGGGTTGCGGCCGAGCAGCTCCTCTCCTGCTCCAGCCAGCACCTGGGGCGGGAGCCGCTCACCTGGCCCACGAGGGGAGGAGGGGGGGTGGGCGGCCACCACTGACCTGCAGCGACACCAGCTCCACTGGTGGCCGTAAACCACTGCTCGCTTATACTGATCTGAAGCACTGGTTACTTATTGCTACTGCCTGCTGCTCTATAGTGCAGGCAGCGCTATCGCTGGTAAGGGCCGGGCGGCTGCTGTCTAACTGCTGAGCTGCTTGTCCCACCCCTGGAAACCATAGCGGTGGCTCAAGGGACCTGCTGCTACACAGAAATAAAATTAATTTAAATGTTGGGCTGAAATGGGGCGCCCTCCAGCCGCTGGTGCCCTAGGCAGCTGCCTAAAGCTGCCTAGTGGTAGCGCCGGTCCTGCAGCTACATATACTTTTAGTCCAGATTAGAGATGATTTTAACTAAATTTATTTTATAAATATGTTTTAACTATGCAACTTTGCCTTCAAGTGTTTTCTAAATATGTTTGTTTAATAAGACACAGTGAAAGCTGTATACAAACATTAGTTACCACAATGCAGCAACAAGTTTATTACATCTTCAGCATTATGTCCTGTTTTTCACTTGCGCCTACTGTATGTAACATTTCCCTTATGACAATTTCCGGAATGCCGTGGTGGCACAGCAGCTTGCATTTCCCATAAGAAATGCCAACATGGGTTCAGTTCCAACCAGATTTCTATATGCATGGAACCAGCATGTTGTACCTCTGTCCACAAGTTAACATGCTTATAGTTTAATATGCTGCTATCACAATTATGGAGGCAAATCCTAGGATTGGTATTGGTGGGATCCTAGGAATTTGGACTAAAAATGTTGATTCCTGGGATCGAAACCTCCAATCCTTGGATTCTCAAGATTATTGTAGGTTGCAGTTTTAAAGGACAGTGCTGGGCACTAGTGCCTTGTACACATTACACAGGTACACAATCCCTGCCTACATTTATGCCTACCCAAACACCCACCCTCACTGCTCCCTACTCCCACTCTACTTTACTGTTCCCTGCACCCTTCTTCATTGCTGTCTACTCCCATTCTACCTTACTGCTTCCTACATTGACTCTCCCCCTAATCCTTACACCATCCTTCTGCACTACTCTCTACACTGACTCTTTGTCACTGCTTCCTGCTCCCTTTCTCTCTCGGTACTCCCTACCCTCACCCACCCTGCTACTCCCATCACCTTCCCCCTGCTCCCCATACTGAATCTCCCTGTTCTCTACACCAATCATTACTTCTCCCTTAACCCTTCCTCTCCACTCTACACACCCACTGTCACTACTTCCTATTATTTATAAGTATAGTTCAACCCAGGATCCCTTCTTATGGGGGCTCTTGAGATGACATAGGAGCTCGGAGAGATGGAACTAAAGGATGGAGAGAAACTGAGCAGGAGGTTGGAAGGACATAGGGAAGGAGTATAGTGACAGGGGGCAGGTGACTGGAATGGTGAAAAGGGAGGCAGAAAAGTAATGTGACATGAAGCTTGGAGGATAGGGGGCAGGATGCTAGAGCGGCTGGGGCAGGAGGCATGAAGGACAGGGTCTGGAGTAACATGGAGCAGATGACTGGAGAGACAGGATACTGGAGTGAACACGGGCAGAAAGCTGGAAAAACAGGAGGCTGGAATGACAGGACAGGAGGCTGAAAATATGGGACAAGAGGCTGGAGAGAAACAGTGGGCAGGTTACTTGAGGGGTCATTGGGCAGTAGATGACACAGGGTACACATGTTTGGAGATTCTGTCTTCCCAGGGAAGATCAATTTCTTTAACTGATTCCCATTGCAAAGAAGTCACCATATAAAGTAAGTAAGGTGTACCTGTATTTTCTTTTCTACACACAAAAAAAGTTTCGATTTTTTTTTTTTTTTAAGGGGAGCACCAAGGGGACCTTTTGCCCTGGGCTCTACTTGGTCTAAAATCAGCCCTGACCCCAGTACAGTACATGTTTGGTAGAATGAGTAGACTGAAGACATCAATAGGGTATGAACTGGTGTGAATGATTAAATGTTCACTTTAAATGACTGCAAACTCTTGAACTATTTTATTACACTATAAAAAAATAGTAATCACCAAGATAACTTTAATCACCTTAACACATTTTTCAGCTGATGCAGTATGAATACATTAGCATCCAGATTCACAAACATAAAATGCCTATACAAAGCAAGCTAATCACAAGATGCATCCTGGTCTTCACCAGGAACATCCCAGATTTATTGTATGTCAGGCACATTTCTTGTTTGGTGTGATGACTAAATATGCATTTACTGTTACTTAGGTATGTGGCTATGGAATAAATACAGTAGTCAACTCTAGAATTAATTGAAATCATTTGTGCAACCCAATAATGATTTTGCAATTTCAAATTCTGCTTTTCATTTCTGTCTTTCATGTGCTTTGTCAAATAGGGGAGCCATCCTAACTGCCAGCGATGTTTGGGTGGTAATTGGTGGGGCTCCTCTGTGCTATAGCCCCACCTCTGGAGCCGCCACTGGTAGCTGTGGTGTGTGGTATGACTCTATTCTCCTTTAGGGCCAGATTTATCAGGTTTCAAAAGTGATAAAATAGAGAGTGATAAACAGTCAGCCAATCAGCTCCTACCTGGGTTTGAAAAATGCCAGGTAGGAGCTGATTGGCTGGTTTTTTATCTGGTCTTTAGTGTTATATTTGAAAATATCATGTGAATGCCCTACTTATTAACTGTGGCCTCTCTTTATTCTCCTTGCTTCACTGCGGAGGCATTGGTGTGTACAGGGACAGATTGGCCATAGGCCTCAGAGGTAAGATTCCTGGTAGACTGACACACCTATATGGCCAACTGTCAGCCAGTGACTTTTTTAAGATGTGACCCTGCCCAAAATAGTGACCCTGTCCCCCTCCTGTATTCCCCACACACAACATGTACCAGTTCACAGTGCAGAGTACCCAACACTGCAAATACTCATCTAAGTCTGACGCCCATCTACATTATATCCATTGTGACATCTGTTGCAGGGACAGAATTGGGTGCTATCTGGGGTGTAACAATGTCTGTAGTGTTTTCTGGGCACCACTGGGGGAGGGTGGGGATAGTTGTGATAGATGGCTGGTGAACTTAAAGTTGGTAAAATAAAACTACAACGTTACTTACAGGTTTTATTGTTTTCCAAAACTCATTTAGATTTTCTTTTACTTATAACATTTAAGGATCAGTAAGGTCACAGTCTGTCTATGATCCATTGCACCTACCCCCTGTCTATCCATATACCAGCACTAGGAATATATGGTATCAGATATATGATACCTTACAAATGATATCACATTATCCAGTTAATTCACTGGTCCAAATCACACAGAGAACATGCAGCAGCAATATGCATCCAGATGTGACCGGGGCTGTTCAGTAGCTGACACACATTACAGTACAAACTGCTGATCAGGACATCATGGGACCAATGATTTCTCCATTCAGCAGCAACATTTCCAGATTATGAACCGAATCCCACCATGCCATAGGTGTACAAGCAATGTCAGATGGACACTCAATGTTCTACAAACATGCAGAATTATACAGCAAAACAGTGCCATGAAATAAGTGTCATTGAGCTTCATTGCTCAAGATGTCTCTGCCAAAAGCAATATAAGTGCATGTCCCCAGAGCTGGCCCTAGCCTAAATGACGCCCTAGGCAAGATTTTGGCTGGTGCCCCCTAGCACCGCCACTAGTTGCGCCTCTGACCCTGCTCCCCTTTCCCAGCCCCATCAACCCTTATCATAGCAGTCATCATTTTGGTGTGCCTACCCGCAATATTTTAAATAGAAACAGCGCACACATTTGGTGCAGCCCAAACAGGGGTGTGTTCTTGCTGGGAAGGGGCATGGCCACACAATAGTACCCCCAATTCAAATTATGCCACACAGTAGTGCAACTTTATTCACATTATATCATGTGATGTGTCCCTTATTCACGTTACATCACACAGTAGTACCACTTTACCTTATGTACATTACTCCTCACATTATTCACATTATACCCTTAGAAAAAAATCCTGAGAAAATTTGTATTTTAAGCACCTCTATGGCCACACTGCAACCCAGCACAAAGCAGTGTGTGCTGGGCAGAGGAGAAGAGCTGCAGCTGCTGCTGTCACTTAAGGGGAGGGGGCCACTGGGCCCTTCCATCAGACTTTTGCCTGGGTAATTTGTACCCCCTACCCCTTTCTCTCGGCACCCCTGATAATACCACACAGTAATGCCCCTTACACATGACACACATTATTAATGTCCTTATAACCATAATGCCCCTTACACATTATGCCAACCTTTATTAATGCCCTTCATACACATAATGGCACACATAATGCCCCTTACACATATGTTGCACATAATTATTGCCCTTATACACATGACACACATAATGCCTGTTACACATATTTTGCACATTAATAATGCGTTTATAGATGACACACATAATGCCCCTTACACATATGCTGAACACTATTGCACAACGAACCCACCCGCAGACAGCACTCGCACAGCCGCTAACACTGTGTCCTCTGGCAATGTAGCTCCTGGCCAGTTCTGCTAGCGTTGGGTGCCTTTTTTGCTGAAAATGTGTCTTATTTGCATTTTTATGACCAGCACACACAAGGAGCTTCCAATGATTAAAATGATATGCGGCATGCCTATATTCTGTGTGCGAGTGTGGCTGTAACTGCATACATAATGCTATGTTACAGTGATTTCCATGAATACACTATTTTCGTATGCAGATACAGCCTCACTCACACACAGAATATAGACATGCTGCATATCATTGTAAACAGCAGAAGCTGCTGGTGCCCCTGGGCATTCCAAATGCCCTAGGCATTTGCCTAGTTTGCCTATGCCTAAGGCCGGCTCTGCATGTCCCTCCTGAGCAGAAGAGATCTGCAAAGTCTAGATTCTCTTCTCAAAGACCATCTCTGAGTATTGGGACCCTGGTGTCTCCTAACTGCTATCCAGCATGGACTATTTATATAGTCAGCACATACACTGTTATAAAAGCCAGAGAGAAGCATCTGTGTCAGTAAAAGACAAAGGATCAGATGTATCACACTTTAAAAATTGATAAAATGGAGAGTGATAAACATCCAGCCGATCAGCTCCTAGCTGCCATGCTACAGACTAGTGGGAGCTAATTGGCTGGTGGGAGCTAATTGGCGGGTTGTTTATCTCTGGCCTTTTTATCACTTTTTGACTGCTCAAATCTTACAACCACGAAACAGGAGAAGTGACTGTGTATACATACTGTAAATTCAATTTGCACATATTTATTGACATTGTTTCTATAAATATTATTTTACATTTATTACTTATTGATACATATCCTACAGTATTTAAATAAATATCTATTTACATATACTTATTTATGTATTTATTCATGTATTTATTTACATTACTTATACCCCTTTCACACCGCACTTGCATTTTAAAATACCTGGTCAAAGCCAGTTTTGCGGTCTGAAAGCAGCATTAGAGAATGCGTTTTGCCGCTCTCTGGACCTTATTCTAGTGCAGAGATAATTAGATTTGGGTGGGGTTTTTCTTCAAAGTGAGATCTATATTGCAGTGTAAACATAAAGCAGTCAGTATTTTCCCTGCACAGAAACAAAATAACTCACCCAAATCTAATTCTCTCTGCACCTGTTACATCTGCCCCCCTGCAGTGCATATGGTTTGGTCCAGCTAAGAAGGAATTTGCCTCTAAGAGTGAACTAGAATAAGGCCCTCTGTTCGGCTTTTTCAAGTCAAGAGTCCTCTCAAGAGACTCTTGACTTGAAAAAGCCGTCCAGAGAGCAGCGAAACGCGTTCTCTAAGGAGTGTACTCGGGACGGAACACCTTGGGAGATCCTGTACATTACATCACAGCTATTGCCGGCATTCTCACAAACAGTCTGCTCACTGCACTGAAACTGTGCAAGCGTCTATTGCCACAGGAGTCACCTTTTTTCCCATAAAGAAAGAAACTGCTGTTGCTGTTTGATGCCGGTATCCAGCCCATTGGAGGTTATATAACTGCCCTATCAAATAGAGACATTGTTGCCTGGTGCCTGCTTGGTCAGAATTATCCTTATGCTTTGTATTGGATCATAACAAATAATAGGTGGCACATGCATTAACTTTTTGTGTGTTTGTTATTATTTATTATATGTTATGAATTTTGTGTATGTTTAATTCATTTTAGGTAATACATTTTTAACTTTTTGTGCACCTTTTAGGGGACATGTCTGACTCAATGTAGGAGTAAATACATTGTTAAGCATTGAGTGTATTGAAAAGACGACATTCTGTGATTTTAGTCCCCCTCAATTTATAGATTCTATTTAAAGATTGTATTGATTATTCTGATTACTAGGGATATACTATTTGTTCCAGAGCAGAAAAATGTATTCCTGTGCAGTTACATTTGCAGTATCTCTGGTGTCATTTGAGTGCTGTTTCGCTGTGTCTGCAATGTGAATAAGATGCAAAATTGAAAGTTCAGTTATGTCAGGCGTCTTCTGCCATATGGTCTAAAGGTGATAGGTGTATGAGAACACATATGTAATAAAATACATTTGAAGTAAAAGAGCTAAAAAAAACATCACATAGCAAGTATATTCACAAGCAATGATCAACACTGACAAATTCAGAGGTGGATTTGCAATCAGCCAACCAGAAACTTCTAGCTAGTGCTGGACAATGGGGGTTATTCTGGTTTATTCGCATCCCCCGTGTGTTCGCAGGGGATGGCGATGTTGTGTGTCTGCGCATGCACAGCCACAATTCTGCGCCTGTGCATATGCATGAGGCCATGGCGAACAGAGTGTATGCCGGGCGCACGCACCCAGCACTGCAGGTGGGGTGTGTTGGGCAGCAGGGGGTAGTCGCATCCATGGGAACTCCCAGCATTTCATGGGTATTCCCGTGAAAACGCTGGACATCCCATGGAAATAACCCTGTGACGTGGGTGCCGAGGGGGGGGGGGGCAGCTGACATCACTGAATGTCAGGTGTCTGTGTGTGTATGTATATATGTATGTGTATATGTGTCTGTGTGTGTATGTATATACCACAGAAGGGGGCAGCTTCTGCCGGCTTTGACTGTTTGCGGGGGCCCAGGAGCACGTGTGTGTTCGTGCACCCAGCCGTTCTGTTTGGGCATTCCTGTGTTTGGACGCCTGAACACACGAAAGTCCGAGGGCAGTGGATCCTCCCCGAGTGGCCCTGATCCTTCCCGAGTAGTCCCAATCCTCCCTGGCAATGGGGGCAGTGAGGGGGAGGATCGACAATGGGGGGACAGCAACAGGGGGGATGGTGGTGCGCCAGTGGTTCATCGCTAACGCACCCTGTCTTTTCCGGACATTCTACCAAAGGGGTTAAGGGCCTATAAGGGTCCATTAAATGAAAAACATTTTCATTTTACACAACTTTTGAGAATTGCATAAGCTTAAACTTTCGCCTGTCTGACTAGTCCTTTATAAATTTGCAGTCTGACTTTTTCATATACATACATTTTAATACTGTCTTCTGTCCATGTGCCATCTGGTGGTGCATTTGCTACATTATAAAGGATTAGCAGCTGCTGGTGCAGAGTGGAGGGAGAGCAAAAAACAACCTGAGCCCCTGTACACCGAAGGAACCCATCCCTAAGTCCTTGGCAGGTCTTACGTACCTATATGTCTTTTCCCTGCAGCGGGAAACCTCTCCAGAAATTGCTGCTCAACCTTAGTCGATATTCACCATTCTCATCACATATTCCAAAAGACTCCTGCATAAGAATCTAGCAAATGTTAGCATCATATACTGTAGCAAAGGTTCAACCTGGTAATATGCAGAAACAGAAAGTTTTGTGCAGGGTGAAATGTGAACTCCCAGGTTGGGATCATTGGGTCTACAACAACTAGGTCGACACCACTAGGTCGACATGTAGCAAGGTCGACATGTAGCAAGGTCGACATGGGTTAAGGTCAACATGGATCAAGGTCGACATGAGTCTAGGTCAACATGGGTCTAGGTCAACATGACATTAGGTCGATACAAGCTTTAGGTCGACATGGGCTAGGTCGACAGTCAAAAGGTCAACATGGGGTTTTCCACTGTTTTCAGAGCCAATCCATTTGTAGTGTAAATTGCTCGGAAACGGTATTTACAAGTCATGAGCAGGTCATAGAGGGTGATAGGCTATCTCCCTTGTGATCTCACTAGGCACAGGCAGGAAGTAAAGAGCCGATAGGAGACTTTTTTAACCCAGTGCATACTGTGCAGGTGTTGAGATCATTTGGTCAACAGTCCTTAGGTCGACACTGTTGGGTCAACATGCTGGAAGGTTGACAGGGTTCTAGATCAACATGGGTGAAGGTCGACAGATGTCTAGGTCAACATGGGACAATGTCGACATGGGTTTAGGTCGACATGGCTTAGGTCGATATGTCGTTAGGTCGACATGGGTTTTATAACTGTTTTATGAGCCGACATGTGCCAGCAGGCGTTATTTCATGCCCTACCATCCACAAGGGCATGTTGCGAGCGTTGCGAGGGGCTGTGGTTCACTTCCAATGGTGTCCATGTCGACTGTGTCGACATTCGAGTAAAAACACAGCGAAAAACCCATGTCGACCTAACGACCTGTCGACCTAACCCATGTCGACCTAAACCCATGTTGACTTTGGCCCCTGTCAACCTAGACACCTGTTGACCTTCACCCATGTCGACCTAGAGCCCTGTCGTCCTTGCCCCCTGTCGACCCAACGATGTCGACCTAAATATAGTTGATAAAACGATCCACACCCTTTAAAATGACATCCACTGTTTTCTATGGGTGAAATGGGTTGAATGTGAATGGTACAAAAACGGTATTGAAATGGTAATATACCAGTTACAACATGCAACGTGAAAGGGGTTTAACTGGCTTTAGATCCGTTTTAAGAAACGTTTACAAAAATTTGTTAAAAGCAGGTTTGTAATGTGAAAGCAGTAAGACTTGGAGGTAGGAGAGCCCTGCTGCAAGCTTACAATAGCGTATATTATTAAAGGACAGCCTACTGGCCGTAAACCATACTTTCCTACCCTCCTGCATTCTGCAGAAGACTCCCTGAAATAGCAGCAATCTTCCTCTCTCCCTCATTAGTCTAGCAATCTCCCTCATTTCACCTAGCCCACATTACACTGTTACATTTTTTGGGATAAAATGAATGAAAGACAGACACATTTACATTGAATCATCAGCACCATTTCCCAGCATTTTACCAAGTATAGTAGTTCTTACTGTTACTTACTGTTCTGGGGCTCGTCTTCATTTGGATAAAAGTCATTTTAAAAGATCCCAGATACATACCTCCCAACTTGTGAGTTGAAGAAATAGGGATGGGGCGTATGCAAATGAGGGTGCGGCTTATGCTAATTAGCCGCGACCTCATTTTCATACGAGAATAGACGCTGTGCGCATGCGCACAGCGTCTATTCTATTAGATTGGGGGGTATCCCAACTGCCACCCCCCGCAGCGGGACAATGCCTGCCGCGGGTGGGACAGCGGGACAGGACCGAAAATCGGGACTGTCCGCTGTAATCGTGACAGTTGGGAGGTATGCAGATATAGCAGTGCACACCCACACTTCTAGCTGCCATGTGCACAATCTCTTTTCACAATCTCTCCATATATGGAACTAGACACGCCCTTTGGGTGGAGCATAACACGCTGTGCAAAATTCTACTACCAACTATAATCTCCCTGAAACTAGTTTTCAAAAGCGGGCAAGTATGCCGTAAACATGTGTAGTCTATCGGCGGAGCGATCAGTTTTGAATCAGGCCCATTGTACAAACAGATTCATCACTACAGACAGCGTCCATCTCCGACAGAAGGTCTGACAAAGAGCAGGTGTTGAACATACAGCAGAAAACATCGCTCACTGGTGTCATTGTACAGCTCCATCCATCATTGTCACTGTTCATTACATTGAAGCTGCAGATACGATTCCATGGAATGTATACTAATTCAAATAAATATGTAATATAAAACCTACTTACGCAGAATAATTCCCATCTGTATTTCTGCTGGACAGCTGATAAAATCAGTATTTACAATGAATAGAATATGTACAAAAACAAAATTTCACGAAAGCCAGTGTAACGCTAGAAATTCTATATTTTTTTTTACATATAATTTTAGACACAAAAATACACTGTTTATTAAAGAAAACATGGCTGTTATGTTCATCTGGAGGATTTATTGGGTGACATGTAATAGGATGAGAGTTTTAGTCACTTTCAAAATAGCCCATTATCGTTTAAAATAAAAAAAAATTGCCGCAAATTCACATATTTAATGAGCTGCGTGCTCCCGGCAAAAAAGTGCGATATGGTGCGATAATGGGCGATTTTTAGTCGTGAAAATTTGAAGGAAATGTGCGAATTTGTTTTAAAAAAAAATGGCATGTGGTCCCCCCCTCCTGAGCATAACCAGCCCCGGGCTCATTGAGCCGGACCTGGTTCCAAAAATACGGGGGTCAAAAAGCATATGAGGGACAAAAAATCTGGGGGTCCCCTGCATTTTGAAACATGTGTCATGCCACAGCCTGAGGACACTTTTTACATAAGGTCCCCCAGCCGAACCATGAGCACCTTGGCTGGTCAGCCTTGAACGGGGTCCCAGGGGGAGTGGGGACCCCCCCAAATAAAGGGGTGTCCCCCCCCCCCCAGGCTTCACCCGTCCACTGGCATCCCTGGGCTTTGGATTCCGGCCTCATAGGGTTAAAACACTCATTCATAACGTTGCTTTATATAGGTGAACTACAAGTGCCAGCAGGCCTACCCCGAATGCTGGGGCTTAGCGAACCACAAGTCCCAGCGGGCCCATTAATGCCCTACATGCTGGGACTTGTAGTCCACGACCCCCATAGAGGGAGAATAGAATAGGTCCCCAAGTGGCTTTGTTGCTCTCGCCATGCTATCTGAGTCCGGCCAGTTGGGATCCCGATGTCGGGCTAATGACTGTCGGGATCCCGACTGTCGGAACCCTTCACCACAACCGTCCATTGATAGCGGGGTGAACCAGATTTCTCCTGCTCTACTAACATCTTCTATAGCGCTGTCCCTGCGCTACAGAGGCTGCTACCGTCCTTGGCTGATGCGTCTCCTTGGCTGATGCGTCTCCCCTTGACAATAAACATGTAAGTTCCCCTAGCAATGAGCATGTAAATCCCCTGGGCAATGAACAGTCCCCTTGGCAACAAACATGTAAGTCCGTCCTAGCAATGAGTATGTAAATCCCCTTGGCAATGATCATGTAACTCTTGGACAAAAAGCAGTCCCCCTTGACAATGAGCATGTAAATCCCCCTGAACAACAAGCATTTAAGTTCCCTTGACAATGAGCATGAAAGTCCCCCTAGCAACGAGCATGCAAGTCCCCTTGAGCAACAAGCATGTAGGTCCTCCCTAGCAACAAGCATGTAAGTCCTCTTGGCAATGAGCAAGAAACTTTCCTCTGGGCAATGAGCAGTCCCTTTGCAATGAGCATGAAAGTCCCCCGTAGCAACTAGCATGTAAGTCCCCTCGGCAACGAGCATATGAGTCCCCTTGGCAACAAGCATGTCACTCCCCAATGGGCAACAAACATGTAACTCCCCTTGGCACTTTTGTGACATAAAATGTAATAGGCATTATGGTATGTGGTATAATGTGTAATGGGCATTATGCGGTGCAGCATAATGTGTAATGGGCATTACTGAGTGCGGTATAACATGTAATGGGCATTATGGTATGCGGTATAATGCGTAATGGGCATTACGGTGTGTGAGGTATAACATGTAATGAGGATTATGGAATGTGACCTAATGTGTAATGGGCAGTATGGAGTGTGGCATAATGTGTAGTCAATTTGTGATGTGTGCCTTTGTGTGTTTTTGTGTGTGTGTGTGGGGGGGGGGGCAGTGGCAAATGCAGGGTTTTTAGAGGGGGGGTTCTAAATGTTATCCAAAATCTTGCACTCTGCAGTTCATTGGAGTAAGTACGGGAGTCTGGGGGAGCAATAACAGCCTTGAAAATTGGTCTTTTATACACTGGATACTGTATGGGATACAGTATTGATATTTAACAGTACAGATGGCCTATAGTATAGGCTGTTTCAAACATTGGTACTTGTTTAGTTTCACGGCGGCCGATATATCGAATGCGATATTGGCTGATATATCGGATGCGATCGGATGCGATTTTTTTACCTGTTCATAACCCCACTATCCACTACGCATGGAGTTGATTTTATATAGTGTGGCGAGCACAGTAATCCGTGTTCCCTCACGGGGCTCACTGCGCTCGCCACACTATACTATAATATCTACACCATGCGTAGTGGAAAGTGGGGTTATGAACAGGTAAAAAATTGCATCGGATCGCATCCGATATATCGGCCGATATCGCATCCAATATATCGGCCGCCATGAAACTAGTTGATCAACAGCTGGCGACCCTTCCAGCAGAGAGAGGGACACAGCGTGCGGCAGAGGGATCTAGCACACCAGCGGGGAGAGAGAGCCGTGCAAACAGCGTAGTGCGGCGGTTCCCAGTGAGAGCAGCAGCGGTGATTGACAGGAGCCGCCCCAGGAGGAAGCCGCCTGCAGTGGGTGCCCGCGAAGTAAGGAGTAAGCAGGTGCGCAGGGCGCTGCAGAGACCCCAGGCAGAGCCGCCGAAGTAAGATAGCTTACACGGGAGAGACCGGGCCAGAGCAGCGCCGCAGCCGTGGCACAGGAGACATGCTCACACGGCCGCCTATGACCTCGCAGCCAGCAGCGCACCAGCAGTGATTGACAGCAACCAGCCCGGCTATCAGGGGAGATGCCATTCAGGAGAGGGCCTACAGCCCAGGAGCTAGCAACCTGTAAGGCAGGGGTGGGGAACCTTTTTTGTGCCAAGGGCCGTTTGTATTGGAAAAAATCCTTCAGGGGCCATAAGTAAAAATGTATCTTACAAATTGTCCTGCTGCAGCCATCCCATGCTCCAGCAGCAGCTGCTGAATAGGACTGACAGCCTCCGGCTGCTGTTGATTAAGAGGAATCTCGCGAGAACTACCGACCTCTTGCAAGAATTCCCCTGTACTTGACTTCTGGCAAAGCTGCCGGGCAGGTGGGAGGGCCACTCAGACCGGCTACGGAGGCCGCATACGGCCCCCGGGCCTGAGGTTCCCCACCTCTGCTGTAAGGGAATACAGGTATTTTGTATCCCCACAGTGCCCCTCAGTCCCCAGGCCACGTTTCCCTAACGGCCTAGTGGCCTATCCTCCATTTACACCACAAGTTAGCCCAGCACTGGCACCATCTTAGATTGGGGCACAATCCACATTCTAGTGACTGCCTTTACCCTCACCCTTCGTGAAAGGAAGCAAGAGGAGAGTTAACACTTGTTTTGCCTTGGATTACAAATTCTATAGTAGTTACTTCAACTTACGGTGCACCTAGGCCAAAAGGTACCAAACACAATTAGTAAACTGCGCAGTTCTGGGACTCAGTCTTGTCAGCCTGGACACTTCTTAATATTCCTGCCAGGTACAAATTATCTTACATTATTATCATTCATGCAAATGTTATTGCATCTCTTTTTGTTTGATGGTTGGAATTGTCTTTATCGTGGTGCAACTGCATAAGTTATTAGTGACGTAGTATATGAATTGCGGCCTACAGGTTCCAGTGGCCCCATCATGCACGGTATCTCTGTTATGCAATCATTACTACTTTTCTTGTAATTTATTACATTAATGGTTTGAAACCGTATATTGCCTTTATTATACAGTGTATTGTGTGAGGTGCGGCCTACATGTGCCACAGTGACCCCCATCGCGCACAATATCATTCTAAGTGAAAACTGTTGCCAATCATTGTCATTTATTACAAAATATTGTTGTTGCCACTGCATGGTTTTATCTTTTTCATAGCGGTGATCTGTGACTCTATCAGCTGCAAAATAAATTATTTTGATCACTGTCCTCACGTGTGGTGACCATTGTGTGTGGTGGTCTGGGGTATCGTCTTCCCGGGGTCCCTTTGTCCCTCCGCCCTCTGAATTGCAGGCGAGTGAAGCAGGCAGGTCGCAGCCAAGAAGTGCCGAGAGGAGAACAGGAACACAGGTAATGGTCACACACCTGCACACAGTCTGACAACATCACACCAGTACTGCACTTTCCAAGCTCACAATCTCCCACTTGTAATGCTCCTGTCTCTTCCTACAGACAGCTGCTCTCTGGTCTATTGCGATGTTTGAGGGCTCAGATCCACACATACAGTAAATGTGATAGAAGAAGTTGGACACTAGGCATGTGCAGCAGCTCTGCTCTGTCCCTTACACTGCATGATGTGGTGGCAGTTCTATTAATCATATTATGTACCAGCGCTATGGTTGTTATAATTTAAGGCACTTGCCAAAAGGAGGGGGTTTTCGGGCAACCAGAACACCCCCCCCCCCTGTGTTTGCCTATGGGGGGTGATTCATTCTGGAGCCCATATACATAAATAAGTCAGCATCTATGTACTGTAGTTTGTATTGATGCCCAGTAGGTGGTGATAGACACACCCAGTAGGCAATGATAAACATGCCCCTCTAATGGTGCACTTCTTAGTAAAATGGGCTCCGTACGCCTACCGTTATGTTGACAGGTACAACAAGAATCAATATACATAATTTTGTGCAGTATGCCAAAGAGATTCCCTTAATATGCACAAAAATATCTGTTAATGTTCCAGTATCCCTCCCGTAATCCTACAGGAGTCAGAAATGGTTAAAAACTGAGAATAAGAAATGAAACACATCTGTATTCCAAATGTAAACATCAGGCAATTCAACGATGGTATGAGTATTAATTATGTGTATAAGTAACCTGCTGAACAGACAACTGCCTATGGAGCAGATAACTGAGCAGACAACACATACAAAATATTTACCCTGAATGTGTTATATCATAAGTCAGTAGACACAATGTAACAAGCACATCTGAATAGGTTTACATAGAAACAGTATAAGGCTGCCAATTAGATCTTGTAAAATGTGAATATAAATCAGCCTGAGTTGATGCAGATGATAGCTGTGGTTTGGAGTATGCAGTCAGTGACAGTGATGTAACCATGGCTCTGGGCCCCAACCCCTGGAACAGAAATGGAACACAGAGCCATAAAAGAGGTGACTGGGAAAAGGGGTGAAGTAGATTAAGAGGGCGCCTTTCATTACTTTGCGGGATCACATTTAGTGTTTTTTACTAAACGCCGCCCGCCAAATGCCAGAAAGCCTGCCCCCCCTCGCATGTTGCGTGCGCTCACATGGGCTGAAAATGAATGTTTAACATCAACATCCATTTGCAAGATGTGGGGGACCACCCACATCATTCGATGGTCAACAACCATAAAAGGTCCATGCATATCTAAGGTTACTTGAGCCCTTATTCTAATCACTTTGCATCCCCCGCATGTAACTGATGTTTGGCATTTGCACATACGCATGTGTAAATGCCATGTGCGTGCCGCCAAGGCGAACAGGCTGTTTTCCAGGTGCACGCAACCAAGATTGCGGGCATAGGGTGGCGGAAGATAGTCACGCCCTTGGGAACGCCCATCATTTCATGGGCGTTCCCATCAAAATGCTGGGCTTTCCCATGGTAATCGGCCCATGACGTGGGTTCCGGGGGGAGGGCAGCTGACGTCACCGGATGTCAGCTGCCCTCCCAGTTTCTGCTAAATGTCCACTCATAGCTAAGGTTACCGGAGAGTAACCTTAGCTATGCGTGGACCGTCTACATCATTCGATGGTCGGCAGCTATCGAATGATGTGGGTGTTCCCCCACAGCCTGCAAATGGATGTTTATGTGAAACATCCATTCGCAGGCCATGCTTACATACACGTACTGGCATCGGGCGTAGCGTCTGGAGCAGTTGCAAGGCTGTGAATTCGGAGTATTGCAAATCAACCAGAATAACCCCCTTTTTGTGGAAGACAATAGATTTCTTATATTCTTTGGAGCATTGTGGTAGAAGGGTTCCAACTAACCATGGAAATATTAAGGTCAAAATTGGAATATATCCCGAAAATATATTATTTTCGAGATAGTAAGGGGGAAATTTACTAAAGGAAATTTGTAAAAAAAATAGGTGTATTTGTATCCAGAAATACACTCATTTTTGACATTTACTATCCCGAAAATACGGCAATTCGTATTGATGTGCTATCAATACAAATACGAATTGCCGTATTTTCGGGATAGTGAATGTCAAAAATAAGTGTATTTATGGATACAAATACACCTTTTTTTTTTCAAATTTCCTTTAGTAAATTCCCCCCATAATGTCAGCCGTCTGCCCTGTTTTCGTCCCACTGTCCCCAAATATAAGTCAGTCTCCACTGACTTATATTTGCGTGGGCAGGTGAGGGCATTTCTCCTGATGCAGGCACATATGATGGGATCATTCGGCACCACAACTGCTCAGTAAGCTGCAAGGTTCGCAGCTTGCCAAACAGATAAGAATCAGGCCCGTTATATGCATTGATACCATGGGGGTTATTCTGGTTCATTCGCATTCGCACGGAGCGGCTGGGCATTCGCTGGGCGGGTTTTGTGGACTTGCAAGGCTGCGAATTCACAGCCTTACGAGTCAACCAGAATAGGGGCCTATATGTCCCCTTGTAAGAAGTAGCCAGTGTGTGATAAATGACCTAAATAATAGCAGGCGGATAAGCAGGACAAATAGATGAACAGTCAGCAACACTGACCTTCTGCATCCTGCAGCTGTCTATTTTGGCAGCTGAAGGGTGGAGATGCCCTAACCCCAACACAGGGACATCGCTGCCCCTCTTGTCGGTTCTGGGCTGCGCTGGAGATCTTGAGTGAGTAGCAAGATCTTGCGCATGCTTAGTACAGCCGGCCGAGGGGTCCTGATGCGCTGTCTTCTTGAAGGGAACATTGAAGGAGGGGAGTTTGAGCTCCACCGCTTTGGCGGACAAGATGTTAATACATCTTGTCGATGACCCTTCCTGATTTGCCTCGTTAATGAGACAAAGTAGAAAGTGTTATCTCACTGCTATGATACATCTGGCCCAGTGTATGGACCATGTGCACACCATCGTGCCCGTGCTGACGGTTCTAAATTGGGAGATGCCTCTTTTACAGAGAATCACTCTATTTACTATTGTTCTTCACTAAACTTTTGTTTAGTTTTTATGCTACTTTATTTTGAGCTAATTTATGCGGTACAATAACTTATCAGCCTTTAATATTGGAGATAAGATGTACTTACAACGGACATTCCCAACTTTGGTCCCCCAAGGCACTCACTAAAATAGTCCAAGTGATATCCAGGCATGAGCACAGGTGAGTTACTTAGTGCCTTAATTATTTTGATTTAACCATCTGTGCTGAAACCAGGATATCACTAAAACCTGCACTGTTAGGGATTTATTTACTAACATGGGAGTTCTTTTGAAGGTAGGATGTTGCTATGGGCAACCAGTCAGAATATACTTCTTATTTATTTAGCATCTTCTAGAATATAATATAATCTGATTGGTTGCCGATAGAAATGTCAAATCTTCAATAGAAATTCCATGTTAGTAAATAATCCCTTTAGTATGCCTTGAGGACCGAGGTTGGGAATGCCTGATTTACAGGATCACAATATTCTGTTTTCTTTTCGTGGTCATGGTGCACGTTGGCACAAATGACAAAGTTAGTGGCAGGTGGGGTGTCCTTAAAAACGATTTCAGGGACTTAGGACGTAAAATAAAAGCAAGGACATCCAAGATAATTTTCTCGAAAATGTTATCTGTGCCATGCACTAGTCTAGGGAGAAAGAGGGAACTTATGGAGCTAAACGCATGGCTAAAGGGATGGTGTAGGATAGAGGGGTTTGGGTTCCTAGAGCACTGGTCGGAATTTTCAGACAGGTGCCATCTATACGGCAGAGACGGATTACACCTGAATGGAACGGGGGCAGCAGTGCTGGGAGGCAGGATGGTTAGAAGGTTGGAGTATTTAAACTAGACACGGGGGATGCAGATATAAACTATGGGCATGTAAGACAGTACAGTTAGGAACGTGTAAGTAAGAGATTGGAGGTTGGAGAAGGGGGGTTGGGGTCAGTAAGAAATCAATAGAGCATAGAGATCTCAACCTAGCCTTAACGGAAGCAACTAAAAATAAACATAAACTAAAATGCTTACTGGCTAATGCAAGAAGCTTAGCAGGAAAAATCGGGTAACTAGAAACTGTGGTCACTAGGGATGATTATGACATTATTGGTATAACAGAAACATGGTGTAATGAGTCGCACAACTGGCATTAATCATGGAGGGATATACTCTCTATAGAAAAGACAGGGGGAATAGAAGGGGCAGGGGCATGTGCCTTTATGTAAAAAATAACTAAACATTGTGTGATAGCACAGGTACAGAGGAAGATAACACGGAGGCCGTGTGGGCAGAGATAACTGATAATAACAAAAAAACTAATAATACAATTTTAATAGGTATATGCTACAGACCGCCGAACGTAAATGATAGGGAAGAGTCTCTAATTTTAAACCAAATCAAACAATCATCAGATCAGGGGCAGGTATTAATTATGGGGGATTTTCATTTACCAGACATTGATTGGAAAAAGGAGACATATAAAACAGCAAAAAGCAGTGGGTCCTACGCTTACTCAAAGGTAATCACACAAATGGTAGAATCTCCAACTCGTAATGAGGCTCTATTGGATTTAGTATTAACAAATAACATAGATTTCATTTCAAACACCAAAGTTATTGAACATCTAGGGAACAGTGACCACAACATGGTTTCACTGGAAATCAACTTCTGTAAACTGCAACATACAGGACTAGCAAAAACACTAAGGGGGAAATTTACTAAAGGAAATTTGTAAAAAAATAGGTGTATTTGTATCCAGAAATACACTTTTTTTTTACATTTACTATCCCTAAAATACGGCAATTCGTATTCGTATTGATGTGCTATCAATACGAATACGAATTGCCGTATTTTCGGGATAGTAAATGTCAAAAATAAGTGTATTTCTGGATACAAATACACCTATTTTTTACAAATTTCCTTTAGTAAATTTCCCCCTAAATTTCAGAAAAGCTAACTTTGAATTATTCAGGGAAGCCCTAAAAAAAATGAGTGGGAAGCGGTATTTGAGGGGAAAATGTAGAGGAAATGTGGGATACACTAAAAAATATGCTTGAATCATTTACCACTAAATACATATCAAAAGTCAATAACGGTAAATTCAATAAAAAAGCCATCATGGTTGGACAAAAAAGTAATGACAGCAATAAACAATAAAACAAGAGCGTTTAAATTCTATAAAAATAACGTAAACTAGGCATTCAACAAGTACAATGAATCCAACAAAACTTGTAAAGGGCAGGGCTATTTTTCAGCCGGAACGGTCCGGAACGCCGTTCCTGAAGCTCAAATAAAAATGATGTCATCAGGAACGGCGTTCCGGAACCTGCTCCAGGCCGCCCGGCATAGCCTGCCTGCTCCCTGCTCCCTGTCAGTGTCCGCCCGACCACCCGCCCATGTATCCGGCCACCCGCCCGTCAGCTGCGGCTGCCCTTGCCTTCCTTCCCCTGCACACAAAGAGACAGACGCTAGAAGTCATAGTTCACCTCTAGCGTCTGACAGGTAGCACAGCTCTGTGACTTCCTGGTAACGCTGCAGAGCTGTGCTTCCTGTCAGACGCTGGATGTGAAAAATGACTTCTAGCGTCTGTCTCTCTGTGTGCAGGGGAAGACAGGGTAAGGCAGGGGCAGCAGCTGACGGGCGGGTGGGCACATATTAACCCCTTGGCCACGAGCTGGAACCCCTGGCAATGGAATATAACCCCCCTTGGCAACGAGCAAAAAATATTAACCCCTTGGCAATGAATAAGCAAGAACCCATGGCAATGGACATTACCCCCCCCCCCCTTGGCAACAAGCAAGAACCCCTGGCAACGAGCATTAACCCCCCTTGGCAACAAGCAAGAACCCCTGGCAACCCCTGTTCTGGAAGGAGGAGATGGAGCTGACCCTGGTGGGGCTGCAGTACTCCGGGAAGACCACCTTTGTGAACGTGATTGCGGTGAGAGATGGGGGCAGCAGGAGGCCCGGCCAGGGAGTGGGGTTCAGGGATGGCGTGTAATTACAGCTCTACCACTGGGATTATTTCACGGTGTGGGGCATATGTATAATGGGCATCTCTGTGTGTGGCATATGTATAATGGGCATCTCTGTGTGCGGAATATGTATAATGGCCATCATTGTGTGGGACATATGTGTAATGGGCATCATGGTGTGTGGCATATGTATAATGGAGCATCACGGTGTGTGGCGTATGTATAATGGAGCATCACGGTGTGTGGCGTATGTATAATCGAGCATCACGGTGTGTGGCGTATGTATAATGGGCATCTCTGTGTGTGGCATATGTATAATGGCCATCACTGTGTGTGGCATATGTATAATGGCCATCACAGTGTGTGACATATGTATAATGGGCATCACGGTGTGTGGAATATGTATAATGGGCATCGTGGTGTGTGGAATATGTATAATGGGCATCGTGGTGTGTGGCATATGTATAATGGAGCATTATGGTGTGTGGCATATGTATAATGGAGCATTATGGTGTGTGGCATATGTATAATGGAGCATTACGGTGTGTGGTATATGTATAATAAGCGTTACGGTGTGTGGCATATGTATAATGGGCCAATTCTCTGAGTGCAGGTTGCAAAACCGCGGTATAAAGTAGTCTTTTCCTGTAATGCTGTGCCCCTTGCAGTGAGGCTACACCCCTGTTTTTTGGGCGCGTGCCTTAGGCGCGAGCATATTCTCCACTTTGCTGCTGGGGATTGTTTATTTATTTATTTATTTATTAACAGTTTCTTATATAGCGCACACAGATTCCGCAGCGCTTTACAGAGCATAGTTATAATCAAAAACACATAACAAATTACAGTACAAGACAGTTTAGGACAAGTACATGGTTAATACGGATAGTTGCATCAGGGGACAGGACACTGAAGCAATCATCAGGGTGGCAGAGGTTTATATATTCTAAGAAAGGCACATGAGGAGAGAGGGCCCTGCTCGTGAGAGCTTACATTCTAAAGGGGAGGGATAGACAGACAGGGGTGACACAGAAGGTAAAGAAGTGCGCATAAACAGTAGGTTAGGATAAGCGATGGTCAGGTTTTATGCAGGAGGGTGGGAAGATGACAGCTTAGTCTTTGATATTTTAAGTCTAAAAAAGCGCTGGGTCATCCAAGAGTAGACAGCAGAGAGACAGTTAGAGATATGAGTGAGGATAGAGGGAGAGAGATCATGAGAGGAGAGGTAGATTTCACTGTTATCAGCATAGATGTGGAAGTTGAGTGAGCACATAAGCTCACCCAGAGAGGATGTATAGAGAAAGAGGACACCTACTATCAATGGAAGAGCAGGAGAGGTGAGGTCATTAGAGGTACAGCTGGTCATTTTCTGTTATGTTACTGCCACTGTTGGGAGGAATTATATGTTGTTATTTTTTTTAACTGTAATGCCCCGCCCCTTTGTGGCTCCTCCCACACCACCACCCACTTTATGCCCCCGCCCACAGTTCCTGAACCTATTTTCCTACAAAAATAGCACTGGTAAAGGGGTAATCAAAGTAGCTAAAAGGGAAAATGAAGAACGCATAGCCACTGAAAACAAAACCAACCCCAAGAAGTTTATCAAGTACATAAATAGTAAGCGAATAATTAAATAGAATATAGGCCCATTAACCGATATCAATGGTAAAAGTTTTACAGAGGATAAGGGATGGGTTCTTCTCATCAGTGTTTACTAGGGGAGAGCAGACAGTGAAACGCACATGTACCATAAATGGGACGAACAAGCCGGATCTCAATACGACCGAGGAGATAATATTGCGGCTCAGCAAAATCAAAACAAACAAATCTCAGGGCCAGATAGGATTCATCCTAGGGTACTATTGGAATTAAAGGAGGAACTAGCGACCCCTCTATATTACATTTTTGATAATTCACTATCATCAGGTAAGGTACCAAAACACTGGAGAATAGCAGAGGTAGTGCCAATATTCAAAAAAGGAAAAAGGGATGACTCAGCTAATTACAGACCTGTGAGATTAACATCAATAGTGGGTAAAATATTTGAGGGATTCTTAAGGGATGGTATCCAGGAATATTTAGACCTTCATAGTTTACTCAGTATTAACCAGCATAGGTTCGTGAAAAATCGTTCATGCCAAACAAATTTACTAGGTATCTATGAGGAGGTTTGCAAAAACCTTGATAATGGAAACGCTGTAGATGTGGTCTTCCTAGATTTTGCTAAAGCTTTTGATACAGTGCCACACAAGAGGTTGATAAATAAAATCGAGGACATGGGATTAGAGGCAAATATCTGTAGATGGGTAGGGATCTGGCTGTGTAATAGAGAACAAAGAGTGGTTGTGAACAGTGCCGTATCAAATATGATACCAGTACTAAGTGGAGTGCCACAGGGTTCGGTACTGGGGCCCATTTTGTTTAACATATTTATTAACGATATTGGGATGGGGTTACTCAGCAATGTATTCATCTTTGCTGATGACACAAAATTAAGCAGAGTTATTAGATAAACAGACGCTTCAAAAGGATCTTAACAAAAAAGTAATTATGCCACTGTACAAAGCATTGGTTAGACCTCACCTTGAATATGGAGTACAATTCTGGGCCCCACACTATAAAAAGGACATCATAGAATTAGAAAAAACCCAAAGACGAGCAACAAAGCTAATTAGGGGAATGGAGAATCTAAGCTATGAGGACAGATTGAGCAATTTGGAACTATTTGCACTAGAGAAGAGACGTTTAAGGGTGGACATGCTTAACATGTACAAATATATCAGGGGCCAATATAAGGAACTGTCAAACACACTTTTTACCGCAAGAAAGGAATCTAGGGCACGGGGCATGAGTTTAGATTAGAAGAAAGAACATTTTGTTCCCTTAGAAGAAATTTTTTTTTTTACGGTCAGAGTAGTAAAACTTTGGAACTCTCTTCCTGGAGAAGTGGTGTCGGCAGACACAATAAATACATTTAAAATAAGGTTGGACAAACATTTATTGGATAAAAACATCCAAGGGTACAAATAAGAATAATAATCTGTCTTTAAAAATTTCAGAACATACTATACAACAAGGGATAAGCTATTAAAACCTAGGTTGAACTCGATGGACACAAGTCTTTAGTCAGCCTTATCTACTATGTTACTACAGTATGTAACTATGTAATAGTATCACAAAGACACATTGAGCTTTTTTATTGAGAAGTTGTCCCTACTTGAGCCACAAGATGGCGATCCACTACTGTAGTTCAGACAGTCAAGGTTTCTTATTTGTATATGAGGAGAGAAGGATGATTTTGCGGTCATGCTATAAAGGGTCAACAGCAGTGGTGTATTTATAATGGTTGCATTGTGCACAATGCACACGGGCACCTGAGTCCCAGGGGGACCCTCACTCCACACATTGCACCTATTTTAATACTTACACCTCTGGAGCCTCACAATGAAGGCAGCAGAGCTGCCAGAATCGTGGAAAAACTGTCTACAGCGGCAATTTTTTTAGAGTTGTGCACATGCGCAGTAGTAAAACAAATGTTGTCAAGCAACAATACCGGGCGCTGGTAAGGGATGTATATGCGAAGCAGCTACTTAAAGGGGTGAGTGGTCCCTTAAGAGATAAATAAAAAAAGGAAAAGAAGTAGCGCTGATAACACCAATGAGCATTCACAATATTTAATAACAAGAATATAAAAACAAATGTCAATAAGAATAAAACACAGGATCCGTTCCTATAAATGCCACCGCCAATATAAATGATAATTTGCTCCAGAATTTATCCACGGGGAATGTGTAATGAGCACCAGAAAGTGGTATGCTGGTTGGAGTGAATAGTTACCACAATTGCCACAGAGGGATCACCAGGAGGAATTGTTCCATTCGGAGTGCATAACAGCACTATCTCTCCAAAATCGGTGAAGGTGCCAGAGTCCGATGGAAATGGGTGTCTGGAGTGCGCAAATGTAGCGCAAGTGGTGGCTGGTCCGGGTCCAGTGAATAAAAAGTGCTGGGTACAGTGTCCAGTGCTGGGTACTAGGAGCCCTGGACACTGTACCCAGCACTTTTTATTCACTGGACCCGGACCAGCCACCACTTGCGCTACATTTGCGCACTCCAGACACCCATTTCCATCGGACTCTGGCACCTTCACCCATTTTGGAGAGATAGTGCTGTTATGCACTCCGAATGGAACAATTCCTCCTGGTGATCCCTCTGTGGCAATTGTGGTAACTATTCACTCCAACCAGCATACCACTTTCTGGTGCTCATTACACATTCCCCGTGGATAAATTCTGGAGCAAATTATCATTTATATTGGCGGTGGCATTTATAGGAACGGATCCTGTGTTTTATTCTTAAGGTGCCCACAGACGCTACAATTATCGAATGCGTTTTGTACTTTTTAAGCACAAATTGCATCTTATGTACAATTATTGGATGGTGTTTATGTTCCCTGGAGCCCAATATTGTATGTCTAAAAAAGTACGTGCTGCACGTACTTTTTAGACTACATCTGAAATTTAACATTACAAACATGGGTTCATCACATGCATCCAAGTGCACATCTCATAGCAAGCTGGAAGAAAAATTGTATAGAACCATTGTACAGTCAAAAACGCATAGCACAGTACAATTGTAGCGTCTGTGGGCACCTTTATTGACATTTGTTTTTATATTCTTGTTATTAAATATTGTGAATGCTCATTGGTGTTATCAGCGCTACTTCTTTTCCTTTTTTACATGTGCAGTAGTGTCTGAGCCATCTAGTGCACTAGAGCGGCGCAGTCTGGGAGAGAGGAGGCCCAAATTTAGGAGCCTGCAAATGGACCTCCTCCTCTCTTAAAGTGACTTTGATCTACAGTCAATGGGTCAACACCATATTGTTGACATGCACATAGTTGACATAGAGAAAAGGTTTACGCAAGCAAAAGGTCAACCTGGACATGGTCAACACAGAAAAATGAGCTAAGGGCCTGATTCAGAAACCTACTTGCTGGGCTGTGAGTGTTTGAAGCCCAGCAAGCAGGATAGCTGCCTACACACAGGACCAGCCAGCATGGAGCTTCTGTGGCAGAACAACATCATGTACTACTACTAACCTGGGAACGGAGCACTCCAGCTCCTCCCCCAGCCTCTCCTCTGAGCTCCCAGCTGGCAGGTCTGTCAGTCCTCACAGCTGCATTCTATGCCGTCCCCGTCTCTCCCCCTCCTCTTTGTCTCCAGCATGCAGCAGCAGCAGCTCTCAGATGAGGCAGAGAGGGGAAGAGGTCAGAGGGGCGGGCTTCACTCACTGCTGCTCCTAGTATCCCTGCTTGTGACTGCTAGCAGGGTCTCACCATCACGTGCGGCTCTCACACTGATGCGACGCGTAGTACTTCCAAGCCCCGACCACATTGCGCCGGACTAGCGCATGCGCAGTCCGTTTTTTTAAGCTCAGCTTTGAAATTCCGGGGGATTGGGGGGGCTTTGCGGGGGACCGGGAGAATGGTGTCTAAAGCGGGAGGCTCTCGCTAATTGCGGGAGAGTCGGCAAGTATGGGTTAACACCACCCTACCGAATGCACGCCATCTGTGCCCATGTACAGGGCTGCAAACAGATCTATACAAGCAGGGCCATTGAGAGGGGACTTGGCAGTGATTAAATTTGGAATTTCAACTGAGTGTGTTCCTGCTGATACACTGTATTTCGTATTAGCTACTTCACCAGATCTTAGAATGTTCAAAAGTGATAAAATGGAGAGTGATAAACAAACAGGCAATCAGCTCCTACCTGTCATTTTTCAAAACCAGCCTGTATCATGACAGGTAGGAGCTGATTGGCTTTTTGAAGCTTGATACATCTGGCCCTATAGTTATTAACAGTGGTGGCTCCAGAGGTGGGGCCAGTGGCGTAAGTCTGTTTAGCAGTGGGCACCGTCAGGAGCCTGTATAATGGAGGAATTGGAGAGAGGTTGAAGTCAGTTGTCACTCAGTGGGGCAGATGTATTAAGATTTAACAAGAGATAAATTCAAGTGTGATAAGGAGAGATAAACGTCCAGCCAATCAGCTCCTTACTGACTTTTTTCATACGCTGGGGGGCGATTCTCTAACACAGAAATGCTGTAAAAACCCTGTTATCAGGGTTTTTACTGCATTTCTGTATGTTCTGCCCCCCCTCCGCAGTGTCACTCTTATCGCAAGAGCTGTCCCTTGCGTTAATGACCGCATATGTTAGAGAATATGCGGTCATTAAGAATGCGGTGACCGGCGATACAGGGCTGCGGATGTTAGAACATCCCACCCACAGCCTGTAATATGGCAGTTAGCAGCTGATTGGCTGGACATCTCTTTATCACCCTCACATTTATCTCTTGTTAAGGCTTAATACATCTGCCCCACTGTGTGTGTGCAGTGGCAGCGGGCAGGAGCAGCAGTAATCCACCACTGTGGAGCGCAGTGCAGACACTCTCACAAGATGAGGATTTTATCATTTTGCAAGTCTGTCTGTGTGTTTGCAGCAGCCTGGGACCGGATGACATTTTTTCTGAGCTGAAAACGAGGCAGAAAGTCATCTTTCCGCTGTCAGATTCTCATGAGACCCAGAATCTATAAAAGTCCGGGAGATTGTTGCCATCTTTAGTCCACATGCCCAATTCAGAAAGCATGGATGTGTCTGTGTCGTCTGCAGATAGGGGAAAGCTATGGGGGTTACGTGGAGACAATAAAACTAATGGGGACAAACTAATTGGGGAACTAATAGGAGCTGCCTAAAGGTGCGTACACACGGGGGCGATTTTGTCCAATATCACGGGCAATATGGTCGCTGAGAGACCATATTGCCCGCGATGGGAGGGTGCACCAGCAATATATATCGCCGTGTGCACGTTGTAGTGATCGCTGGTCGCAGGAACATGCTCCTGCGACCAGCTGATTTCCACTGCCGGGCTCCCCCCGGCAGTTTCTTTTTCATCAGCGACCATCTCTGGTCGCTGATGAACAGGAGACACAGAGCAATATATTGCTCAGCAATGTATTGCTACAGTAGCAATATATTGCTGAGCAATATATCTCCCCCGTGTGTACGGGGCTTAACTTAATGGGGGCTGCTTAAGGGGGACAACTACAGATCAGGAACTAATGGTGCAGGTACTTTGTACATCTACTAAGGGTGAACTAATGAGGGGGAAAATATACTAAATAGACAAAAAAAAAAGATGATATCCAAATGTTCAAATTGAGCTCTGAAAGCAGCTAGAAAGATGAGGCACCACAATGGTGTCCCCACACCACATATATATAAAATGCAAATGGACCATAGGTATACACATATGAGATGGTGTCTCATCAAACAGCGCTAACTATAAATGATAATACATGCCTATGAGGGGATATTCGTCTCCTCTTCTCCGTCTCCACCCTTGTTGTTCATATCAGTTTGAGGCAGAGAAGAGGAGACGAATACCCCCTCATAGGGATGTATTATCATATCATATGTGGTCCATTTTCATATACTAAGTGGACAACTACTTAGGGTACAACTACGGGACTGCTGTGGGGGACTAAGGGGTTCTCTAATAAAATATTTTTGTTGTATCAGTCCAGGGGTGAGCCAAGTGTGCCGTATAATTTATGGGTTGCTGCTAAGTCTACAGTATATGTCCTGGGGTGCTATTCTTTTTTTAAATACAATAAAAAATGTTTTGTTTTTTTTCCTGCAAGTGTGCCAACAACTACTTTTTTAACCCAGTAATGTTTTAATACTATTTTGTTCCCCATTGTAAAGTGCAATGGAAAATGGTGGCACTATGGGGCAGATGTACTAAGGGGTAGGGGGAGAGGCAGTGCTGAAACAATAGCTCCCGCAGAACCCTTGGTGGCTTGGAGGTGCTTGGCAAGTGTGGGCACCGGGGGTCTGTGTGGGCTATTGCTGCTGCACTGTCAGGACCTTTTAGATATTTCTGTCTTAAAAATGCCTCTCACAAAATGTCCGCCCCCTTCTAGCAGACAGTTATTGAGGATGGTGGCGGCCTCCTCTTGTATCATTCATAACTGTCTGCTGTAAGGTGGCCATTTTGCAAGGGACGGTTTTCTTTGTAGCAGGAGAAGCACAGAGACCGCAGACAAGTATATCTGATGATCATGGCTACAGGCCTTTGCGGCGGAAGATGGAGTGATGGGGGGGGGGGAGGGGGGCACATAGTTATTTGCTATGCCACTTGGGAGAGTGTTAACTTATTTATGGAGATTCTTTCAGAATTCCCTGTATAGGCACCACTGGCATCCCCACTGCCGAGATATGATATGTATCTCCTTTCACCAACCCTGCTTCGTTCCCATGGGAAGCAAAACCCATACAGACCCTTATAAGGACCAGAACAAATGTAAATTGTCCTGTCTTTCCTTCAATTTCTTCAATATATTAGTATTACTGATAGAGAAGTGTGTAAAAATGCACGCCGTACTTGAGATGTAGTCTGAGAAGTAACATGTACAACATTAAAATGATGTTTGGAACACGTGAATCTATTACCATTTTAGGCATTCCAGAGTTTTATTAGTGTTAGTATAGTAGCTGCTGCCTGACACTGCGTGTTGTTATTTAGTTTACTATCATTACTAGTATTCCAAATCCTTTAATATCCCATAAGCCTTAACACATCTCTAAGCTGAGTAAATTTATCACCTTCAAATCGTCTTCTTGAAACACGGGTCAAATGTTTTCATTTTTCATTACTTTTTCCAAAATGCCTCCTTACTAGCATGTGAGATTTAATTTTTATTGGTTAAGTTCCCCCTCTTGTGGGTTCTTCCTCCATCTGGTTAATGTTGCTGTCTTTTATCATTGCTTAGAATCATCTTCTATTGCTTCAAATGCTAGATTCACTTTCTCATTTAATATTTGGGCAGCTAAAACCCCAGACAGCAAGAACCTTACATGGGGCTCATGTAGACTAGGATACAAGCACAATTCACACCTTTTATGCTTTATGTGCCCCACACCGTGCCCCCCATGTAAAAACAGGAATGGTCTGGACCCCGGAACACTGTATCTAATCCCCAAAATAGGGGCTTATAATGCATGGGACTGTGCAGAAGTCCAGACACAAACACTGGTCAGTGTTATACATAGAGTACTGTACTCAGAGCCGGCCCTAGGCATAAGCAAAATAGGTAAATGCCTAAGGGCATGCATTCCAAGCCTAGGGCCAGCTCAGCTAGACAACAGGCAGCGGTGGTGTGGTCATAGGCGTGCGCAAGGGGGGTGCCAGGGGTGCACAGGCACCTCCTAATCATAGCTGAGGGATGGGGCTTTCCAACGAGCCCAGCCCCGTGTCTCTAGCCCCCTGGGAACCGGAGATACTGCCAGGCAAAGCTGGAACTTTTTCCCTCTAGGATAACATGGGACCCACTAATTCCGACCCCCACCCAGTTCAATGGCTGCCAGTTCCCCCTTCGGCATCACTGAAGCTCGAGGTTGATCACTGGGCCTTCAATCTGATACCAGGCGGATCCATATGGATTATTTGATTCCAGGGATATTGAGGTTAAACCGTTTTTTTGTTGTTGTTTGTATGTGTGTGTGTGTGTGTATACTATGTGTGCGGGCGGGCATTTGCCCCTGGGCACTTGGGGTACAAGTGTCCCGTGCCCGCCACAGCCTCCTTCCCTTTTGAGCGGCTGACCAGATGCTGCCTGCCGCTGACAGGTAAAGTAGCTTCAGTGTGCGGCGTGCAGCATTCGGCCAGCGGCTCAAAAGGGAAGGAGGCTGCGGCTCCGGTGGGCATCTTATAAGAAGAGTGCACAGCGCTACCCGGCAGTGCGGATTCACGGGAGCGCTGGTGTGCAATGCGCACCCCCAGCAATGAGCATGAAACTCCCCTTGTCAACGAGCATTTAACCACCCCCTTTCCAGGGAGCATGTGACTCCTGGCAAAGAACATTTCACATCCCCCCCCCCCATGGCATAATCTGTAATGGCCATCACAGTCTGAGGCGTAACGTGTAATGGGCATCATGGTGTGAGGCGTAACATGTAATGGGAATTACACATACAACGTGTAATGGGCATTATGGAATGTGGTATACTATGTAATGGCTGTGTGATGTGTAATATGCATGTAAGTATGTGTTAATTTTTGGCGCGCGCCTTCGACGTGCACAGTCCCTATTGTCCCTGTTTTAATAATATTTTTTTAAGCCCTAACATAATGTGTAATGGGCATTACGGTGTGTGGCATGTGTGATGGGCATTATTGTGCGTGACATTATGTCTAGTGTGTTTCATTATGTGTAATAATAGGAGATGATGAACACGCCCAGTAGATAGTGATGGACACGCCCCCTCCAATGGTGCACCCCCTAATAAAACGGGCTGCGCACGCCTATGGGTGTGGTTCATGTAACAACAAATATACTGTGCAACCCTGGCCAAGATACATGAAAAACAAACTTACACAATTGAATATATGGGTCACTTTAAATATCAAGTAACCCTATATTCGGAAAAAAAAGAGAAACAGACCATAGTGCAAATATTGTATCCACAATTGGCCAATTTAATGGTATACGGATGCACTCACATGTAAATAAACTTCAATAGCATGTCAAGGGTCTTTCGCTTCACAAAGCGATCCACAGGAATCCTAAGGGAAATTTTAAAAGGACATCTAGTGCAACATTGTATATAAAAATGGAAAATGCTCACATTTCATAAAGACAAAATCGCATATCACCCACAACGGGGTATAGAGAATCCTCCACAGGACAGATGTAGACCAATAGGCTTTATCCCATCCAGTCCAAAGGGGTCCGATCGGCAACAGTGGTAAGCTTTAGTGCACTTTCAGGCACCATCAGCCATCAGGAGGGAAACGCTTCCATGTTAAGCTGCTCTGGCTTCTCCCACACTGCGGCTTTCTCGCGGCAACAGCTGCAGCAGCGTAGTGGTACGACTGCGTGAACTCGCATAGTCTCATACTCTCCCTGGCAATATGGGACAGTAAAGTAAAGTCAATAATCCAACAGTCCTTCCAATGGTGTAACCAACATGACTGTGTCGAAATTGTGACAAAATAAAAGTGAAAAACCCCATGTCGACCTTTTGTCAAACACTGGCCCCATATTAAACATTATTGGGGCAGATGGTCAAAAGAAACCAGCAAATAATGTCAACACCTCAATGTAAACATTACAACGTTGACATTGTCAACAGGCACCACATCAACATCCTTAGAATGTCAACAGGTTTACAATACTGATATCTTAAATGTCACCATGTGAAATGTTGACATTCTGTGAATACCAATAGTTAGGTATAGGCACAGGTGGGAGGGTTAGGCTGCAGAAGGGGGTAAGGTTAGTTAGGCACAAAAGTTAAATTAGGGATATGGGGTAGAAAACTCACCAGAACACTTTTGTTGAGAAATCACTGCCAGAACTGCTCTGCACATGACCGCAGGGACGATGCCACCAAGAGAGGGTAAGGCACCACAAGACCACCACTCACATACAGCACTGTGGATGGGGGCGTGGGGAGGCGGGCGTTCCATGGGTGTTCCCATGGTATTTTGATGATGACGCGGTAGTGGGGGGCAGGCAGCAGATGTCACCAGATATCAGCTGCCCGTCCACTTTCCGCACAGGGCGCTCACAGATATAAGGCACCAGAGAAGTGTCTTACTTCTGCAAGCACTGCAGATGGTCAGTGACTATCGAATGCTTTCCTCCCAGCATGCAAGCTGCAAATGGATGTTTACGCAAAACATCTATTTGCATTTATGCGGAGAAAGTCTTCATGCGACGGGGGGTCATGTGGGTGGCGTTTGGTTGAATTGCAAAGCTGCGAATCAACCTAAGTGACCTCCTTTGTCTATGTCCGCATTATCCCGGAATCCAGGTGTCTAAAAAAGCCTCCAGTCCTCCATCGCCTCTACCCAGTGGCCAGTCCCAGTACCATCCATGCCGCCGCTGCGCCTGCCTCCGCGCCTGCCTCTGCGCCTGTCTCCGCAGCTTCACGACAGACGGGTACAAGTGTCCGACTCCCAGGCCTGTGTGCTGCGCTGCCATCATCTGGACTGGTTGCGGGTGGCCTCCTCTCTGCTGCTGGCTTGCTGCTCCAAGTCCCGAATCCCGGCGAGGCCCAGGTGAATCACTGATCACTGGTGGTGCTCCTGCCGCTGCCAGCTGCCCAGCCACTCACACTCAGCCAGCAAGTGAATAAAGTGAAGCAGTGTATATATACTGATATATATATATATTGTAGATGTGCTCCAGGCTCCATCACTCGGGGGTCCCTCAGAACTACCATGCCCATTTTTTGAATAGGTCACGCCAATTTTATGAGGCCATGGCCACTTTTCCAGGAGTGCGAGCGTCTTTGAGGTGCTCGCATTAAGAAGAGGGGAGGGGGGATCTCCAGGAATCGATGATGAGGTGGCATGCCTTTTGGGAGTGATGATTAATTGCGGAGCGGGGGAGTGTCCACAAAATCACATCATTGTGGATCCGCTCCCACTACACAACGCAGAGACTACAGGCATTGTGAGAAAGGGGACAGAGCCACAATGATGAAACTCACTGCAAATCTTGCCATCGGACACCCCCTCCAAGTTCGGGGGTGGTGGTGGTGTGCAGGTGCGGGGGGAAGCAGGCAGGTAACTTTGGTCGGGAGACTTGACCACTTGTCCATGGGGGAGGGGGACTACTTGATTTTTGCCTTATCAAGTAATAGATAAGGCAAGTATGATTTTGCATATTTAAGACTCTCAAATTCGAAAAAAAAGTATATTTAGCAGAAGAGATTCTTGTTGCAGACAAAACATAAACGTACATTCGAGTCATAGCTCTTCTTTAGAGATGAATGGGACAGCAAAAGTGGACTAGAAAAAAATAAGCAGTATTGTATATCTTTGCGTGCATGTAGACTGGAGTAGAATAAAACTACAATATCTCACTTCAGGTAGGCCCCTTTGTGTGTAGATTGGAAGAGAGAGAGCACATCCCTGTGTCCTGTGCCAAACCAAGCGTCTGAGGAATGTGAAAACATAAGCAAAAGTGCTTGTTTGCAATCCATCCTTCTCTCAGCACTGAGCGTGAGGACATAAATTTCCAAAGCCCTTTCAAACAGAATGCCAGGATGAGGCAGAATAGTAAGCAGAGCCTGTTAGAGCAGTGTCTACAGGTGCTCTCCATTTATTGAGATACATGCCTCTCATTCCAGGCATCACTTTTCTAACCTAACCTGCCAGCTTATGTAGTAAGTGCATCCATGGGATGCTGCCAGGATTCTAGAAAGGGGGCCAGTGGGACAGTTGCTGATTCATTACCATTGCATCAAGTATTTTTAAATTAAACGACATAAAAGTAAGTAAGGTACACTGAGGACAGAACTGTAAACATTTCTGATGTTACATCTCTACAGCTCCCCAGACCAAACAAACAGAGCTTGTCTTGTGTAATGAAAGGAACCCCATTCACCTCTACATTGCATTATTCTAAAACTCCAATTATGTGATGTCCATAGCAACAACATGATGTAGTGAAAAAGTTCTGGTCTCAAAAACAGCATTTCAAAAGAGCAATTATATTGAATGCAAAATCAGGTGTGTTTTGATTTTAACTTTATTGCCACTTACCGTCTATTCACTGGTGACAGAGGAAGACTCCCAAATATTTGCAATTTTTCTATTTTTATGTGTTTAGAAAAACTGTCGAGAGGATAGCATAGGGGTGTCTTTGGCTATGCCCACACACCAATGGTCATAACTCCTCCCCTTCGCAGAATAAGCCCTTCATTTTTTTTTTCAGATCCTATAAAAATGTCTATAAAAATGTAATACAATGAAAATAGACCCCTAGGAGCTAACATCACAGCATGCATGATGGACCCGACTGTTAAAGGGACCTTACACTACTGTATGTCCCAAAGTTGCATTGGACACTAAACTAACCAATCAGAAAGTTGTAAAGAAACCTTTTTGTAGAAGAGTTGGTCGCAAAGCAGTTCTCACAGTGAGCACAATAGAAATATAATAACACAATAAATTGGAAAGGTGGGCAATAAAAGTAAATTGGAATTAACAAAATAAAATTGTAAATGTCCCCGCCTCAATAGACAAATCTGGAAGTATTATTTTTATCACTTGTTAAGGAAGGTAGGTAAGTGCACGTTACCGATGGAAGACTCTGGATCCTTTTTTGAAGAAGTTTTGATAAAGCTGCAGGACGCAGTGAAACGCGTTAGGTGAAACCCCCCCCCACCTCTGGACATTGCTGCTACATCACATTGATTGTGGATACCTTTATTTCCCCTTGTTTGGACACGACTCGCTGGCGGACACCGTGCTCTAGAAACCACTGGTAACAACATCCACACCAGTGAGGTTCCATTTCTGGGCACGGAAGCCTTATTTGATCCTATTGCTGGTATCTCCATCTGGGCGCATCACCTCAGAATTACCTCCGGTGTTCGAGACCACCCACATCAGCTCTCACACCCAAAACAGAGGACTGAAATACATTGAGCGACCCTCCATACCTCCAGCGGTAACCATCTATACACCGCATACATCGTGAGGATTTTCCCAGCTCCATACTTCTTCAAAAAAGGATCCAGAGTCTTCCATCGGTAACGTGCACTTACCTACCTTCCTTAACAAGTGATAAAAATAATACTTCCAGATTTGTCCATTGAGGCGGGGACATTTACAATTTTATTTTGTTAATTCCAATTTACTTTTATTGCCCACCTTTCCAATTTATTGTGTTATTATATTTCTATTGTTTTTATTATACATGTAATGTTCTACTGTGTACACTATTTTATATTAGTAAAATTTGTTACTTTTTCATACCATTGAGTCTCATTCATTGATACAAGCGCTGCTTTAACTCGCCTTGTGCGAGTCCTTTTCTCTCTTTCCTGAGTGGGGAGTGACTGCCCTCACACTAAAGCAGCTGCTTATATTGCAGAGACAGCTCACTGTTGAGCGCCTGATTATTCCTAGTGAATACCTTCCTCACAGTGAGCACAGTTCAGTTACATTCATGTTTGGCTAACCTGCTGAACTCCTTCTATACTACCACAAGCAACAGTACAGTAGGAGCAAGTTTCATCTTTGCTCCTTTTGGCGTGGCTAGCCATGGCTATTCTATTGTTCTCAGCTGCAATACAATACGTATTGCAGCTGAGAACAATAGAATAGCCATGGCTGGCCATGGCTAGCCATGGCCAAAGGAGCAAAGATGAAACTTGCTCCTACTGTACTCATGCTTTGATTTTTACTGTTACTACTGTACATGCTACTGTATGTAAAGCAAGCTGCTTTGGATGCTAAACTTACTAATCTGAAAGTGGTAAAGAAACCTCTTTTTGCAGAAGAGACACTTTGTTCAATACAGCACACAACTGTACAGGCAGCACCAGAAACCTAGCACACAACCAGCATAATAAAGTGAGTTATTTAGCACTGTAAATATTTTCTAAAATAGAGTAACATAGTATAAGAAAGCATTAAAAGCTCAATATGGGATAATAACATATTATAAACAACATACAACATACTACTATGAACTACAGCTCCATAGTGCACATACTATGGAGCTGAGGATGGCATAGATCTCCATGCTGTTTCCCTGGGGTTGCAAAAAAGAGCTGTTTGAAGTAAGCTCAGGCTATGTGGGACTAAATAGAAGTGAGCGATGCTGGGAAGGAGGAGGTACTATGCAGGTGCTGAACTGAGCTCTCTGTGTGAACAGCTTTGCAAGCAGAAAAGAGATTTCTTCACCATTTTCTGATCAGGCAGTTTGTGTCTTTTTACAGTTAGGTGCACTACAAGGTCAATAGCAGTTTAGCGCCCATGCTATGGTAAAGTGTAGAAATGAAAGTTTGAGGTAGGAGCCTTACTATGGAGATGGTAGAACAGAGTCCCTATGGACTCTGCATATGGACATTTGGAAACGAATGGCTTCGGTGAGTTACACATTCTCCTAGCCATTCATTGCAGGGAGGGTGGGTTGGGGCAGATGGGGGCGGTGACGGTGCAGTGCTATGGGAACGTCCAGCTTTTTTTAGGGCAATGGGTGTGTGGGCAGGCCGATTCCTGCCTGGGGTGGGCAGCTGAAGTCACAGGACATCAGCCGTCTGTCAGCCGCCCACCCCGTCTTCATTGTATCGCTCCTAAATAAAAGTCAGTTTTCACAGACTTTTATTTGCGAAGGCAGGAAAAATCTACAATCTGCAATCTACCCGCTCATGTGGAACTTTATGCAGGGGCATTCGTAGGAACGGACTTTCCACTGTTATATACGAATTGGGGTGTAGTGTCCTATTACAAGTACGAAATTATCAACGTTTATAGCTATAATGGATAAAAAAGGATATCCAATATTTTAAAACTACAGCGCTCTTTCGACTACTTCTTTGTTGTTTGGTTATACAGTTGTGACCCTCCTGTTAACAGCAGCAGCTTTTTGACAGCTCTGATAAGTGCCCTCAAGACTGCCCACTCCGTTCATTGTAGGAAATTGGGCAGTCTCTTTACAATTTTTTCTGCTGATGCGTGGCCCCAAGGCAATGGAATCGAATGTGCAGCACAGTCTTTTTTTTACTATCTCCAAATGATGGCCACTCCCCCCGCCGTGCCATTCCTCCCTCCATGGCAGCCGATGCAGACACCCCACCGGCCGTCAATATTGAATCGATATCAGCGGCCACAAGATCGGCCTGTGTGGACAAACCATAAGCCTTGATTTGTTGCTATAAGCTGGCAGCTGGCTCCCACCTACAACATCTATTGGATTATTTGGGCAAGATAGCAATACTGTGTGTAGGGCCATTCTTTCTTTGCCACCATACTTTCCCCTTCTTTCAATAAGCAATGATAAGCTGCCTCTTTTCCCTGTTGACATTTCTCTGTGTCCTACAGTATTAAAAAAAAAAAGTGCTATTAGGATGCTAATACCTGTACCAAGCAAGTCAATCTAGTGATAAATCTGATAGAGTAGTGCTTGAGCCCTGTTCTACTTATTTTTCTAAAAAAGGGTGTGGTGTGGAAATTTTGTTACAAGAGTAGAGAGGGGAAGGTGGAAATTGGTTCCTCCGCTTTCCTCAACCCATACATTTGTTACTGAAGGTTTAGTACAGATTCAACGGGTCCAAGCAGAGTTGGCCGGCTTTGTCAGTACTCGAGTGTTGTGAAGGTTATGCTGGAAACCCAAACAGTAGGTCCTGTTCAGGGCTCACTTGGACTCTGTAGAAGTGAGTGGAAGAATATATATCCAGCAATTTTAATAAAGAATTAAATGTCAATATATTATCTCACCTACCCTAATAGGTGGATTTGATAAGGATCCACTTTTAATGCCGCCAAAGATGGTGTTGAGAGAAAGGACCAGTCAATGTAACAGAATTGTACACTTCTGTTGAAATTGACTGGTCCTTTCTCTCAATAGGAGCGGATCCTTATCAAATCCAAGATTCAGTGGCTCTAACGGCAGTGTGCATATGCTTTTAACCATACCTTCATTTTAATATTTAATTTTGCATTTATTAATATTGTATGCGTACCAATAAATGTTAACTTTTCATCTAAAAACTCCTCATTGGTTCTAGCGCTACCTCATTTTTTTCCCTTTTCCAGCTCATTATTGGGACCTACTCAGTCCCACTGGTAGCTGCTAGACAGAGCACCCCTCGCCAGCACCCTTCCAGCTACTTTGTAGCTTTCTTTCCTTCAGATACTCATTAATGACTTTCCACACTGGCTTGTGATTGCTTGGCAGTGAGGGGAGTCCTTACGTTTAGTCCATAACAGTAAAGACATATTGGAAAATAAACAATGATGTGGATACCTTTTAATTAAAATGATCATTTTATTTCAAAGGGATATCTACATATAGCGCACAATCCCAATGAAATGAATGAGTGCATTACCCCTTGTACAAATTCTGTTTTGCATGCTACAGGGAAATGATAATCAGCAACAAAGGGATGTTGCAATGGTTTATGCTTAATCTTTATTTTTCATACATTAAACCCAAAACATTTTGATTTTGTAGCTTGGCTGACAGTCTGCAGATTCATGTTTAATTATCTACTATAAACATGTTTTCTCTCTTTCCCCCAAGTTCCAAGAAAATACATTTATAGAATAACGCACTACCTTCCCCAGGCGTTGTACTGGAGCTACTTAGTGAAATACAGAATACAAATAGTTTAATTTTCCCACATACATTTACTTTATTTGTTATTTAACAGGACATTTTCATTTTTCAATAACATTGGTTTCCTCAGATAAGACAAATGTTCAAAGGTGGCAATACACTACTGCGAGAAGTTGCAGCAGTGTATGAGATGTATCGCATGCAACCCCGCTCACTGCTGCCGGGAGAGGTACTTGTCGGAGGTCGTACGCACAGGCAGGTCCGACCTCCAAGGGACCGTACATCGGATCAGATAGGATGTCAAACACATGTGATTTGGGCCAGTCTCACCCGATTTCTCAGCCCGACCCATCGGAATCAGATGAAAATGGCCCATCTTGTACATAAGTGTATATGGTCCTTGAGATCAGCATTTGCAAAACTAAGTTACTGGTTGGAATGATAGTTTGGAAGTGTGTAGGTGCATACGATAATCAGACACTCTCCGCCTACGTTTGTGTCATCAAGTTGGAGTGATGTTGGCTGGCCTGATTTAATAAAAAAAAACACATTGCTTCCCTCCAGCGAACTGAATGGTATTAGTAACCAGTCTTGAACAATACATTATAAAAGAATTCAGAGATATTGGTTAGATATATTTGTGCAAATTTATGATTCAACCCCTAAAGCCGTCGTCAATGCTTCTCTGTATATTGGGGATCCCTATTGCTATATCTACAGTAGGTGCGGAGTGCGGCATCCCAAAAAATCAGCATAAGATAGAAAGCCTGGAGCAGCACAACAGTGAAAAACTTATTTAAAGTGTTACGAAGTGTAAGTGATAGGAAGCCAGAGCTATATACAAAAAGTTAAACAAAAATAATGAATGTCATTGAAACTAAGAAATAGAGTTAAGCCCCGTACACACGGGGGAGATATATTGCTCAGCCATATATTGCTGAGCAATATATGGCTGAGCAATATATTGATCAGTTTCTCCTTTTCATCTGCGACCAGAGATGGTCACTGATGAAAAAGAAACTGCCGGGGGAGCCCGGCAGTGGTAATCAGCTGGTCGCAGGAGCATGTTCCTGCGACCAGCGATCACTACAGGGGTAAAAACGGGAGCGCGCTTTCGGCGATATATCACCGGTGCACACTCCCATTGTGGGCAATATGGTCGCTTAGCGACCATATTTCCCGCGATATTATACAAAATCACCCCCGTGTGTACGCACCTTTAGAGAAGAGCTTAGTGGTTGAAGGAAGATAATATTGTGCTACCTCAGAGCCATCTAACCACACAAATGCAGGGGCGCCTGGATTGGTGTGGTTGTATATACTGTAGCTCTGGCTTCCTATCAGGTTTACTTACTGTATTAACGAATTACTTTAATTATATTTTTCACTGGTGTGTTGCTCCGGGCTTTCTGATTTATGCAGATTTTTCGGGGTGCCGCACCCTGCACCTAGATATAGCAATAGAGGACCCCCAATATACAGAGAAGCTTTGACGACCTTAAATCATAAATTTGCACAAATATATCTAAAAAAAATATCTCTGAATTTACACATGCATGAATGTAGGGTTGCGTGGTAATTGACAAGAGCACCCTTTCTTTATCGATGCTGCTATCTACATGACAGCGCGCCAATGTGCCTGGCAAAGTATAAACTGTCAGTAGCTGTGACCATTCCAACAGCTACTGCACCTGGCTGTGAAGGCTGCCAGGACCCAGGGGAGGTCTTGCAATGCTTTCGAGATCTTGTGTATGTCCGTTGGAGCTGGCCCGGCAGAGACTATGATGATGCACTTTTTATTCCCCCACTCCAACAGCCGAGATGCTAATACATCTGTTTGGGATTGCTTCTTGCTTCGCCACATCTGCTATATTGTATAACAGCTATATAATGGGGGTAAGGTGCAATCATTGAGATTTCTAGAGATTCTTCAGGGAAGCAAGGAGATTGCTTCTTTTGTCAGGGAGTCTCCCTGACAATCAGGAGGGTTGGCACATATGATTACCATTTAAAGCCTTCAACAAACCTCTAGGAAAGTAAACATCAACATTTAAACTGAAACTGAGATGCTGGTCAAGTACGGATGGTGTAATGGTTAGCGTTACTGCCTCACAGCCCTGAAGTCATGGGTTCGATTCCCACCATGGCTCTAACTGTGCGGAGTTTGTATATTCTCCCCGTACTTGCATGGGTTTCCTCCCATAATCCAAAAATATACTGGCAGGCGAATTAGCTCCCAACAAATTAACCCTAGAATGTCTGTGTGTGCGTGTACATGTGGTAGGGAACATAGATTGTAAGCTCCACTTGGGCAGGGACTGATGTGAATGTTCAACTATACTCTGTAAAGCGCTGCGGAATGTGTATGCGCTATATAAGAAACTGTTAATAAATAAATAAAAATATGTTCAGTTCTTTATTATTTTAAAATATTTAACAATTCTTGAAAGAGTACCCAAACAAACAGCGCACATGTACTGCAAAATCAAATCAGAATTTGCTGAAGATGGAACATTTGTAACCATCAAACTGTGGAAACTCAGTAGAATTTCTCACCAGTTTTAAACTCTCTGAAGAGGATTGATTCAAAGGACTTTGATGCATTCCTGTAGTTTCCTCAGATCCTCCTGTCAGATGTTTTCTTTTCTGTCAGAGTGAGGCAGATGCTATTGTGTCAATGGTCTGTGAGTGATGACATTGTTTCCAGCTGGTGATATTTGAGCCACTTGGTGGGAAGTCATCAGGCATATTGTCACATTGGGAGGTGTGGGGGCACTAACGAAAAATTCATGTTATCGGTTCTGTCAAATTGTGTTAGTAGGATCTATCCAATGTTGAAATATAGGACGTGTGGTTTAATAGCGCTCTGCATATTCTCCTATTGAGGTCTTGCAGTAATTATTCCATGTATGTGACTTTTCATTTGTGAGCACTACAAGTACCAGTGCTCTGCATATACTCCTATTGAGGTCTTGCAGTAATTATTCCATGTATGTGACTTTTCATTTGTGAGCACTACAAGTACCAGTGCTCTGCATATACTCCTATTGAGGTCTTGCAGTAATTATTCCATGTATGTGACTTTTAATTTGTCTCTTGAAATCACTTTAACTGCTAATCTGAATTATGGCAATTGCAGATCCAGTGTTGTATTGTTAAGGATGTTTCTAGCCTTTGCATAACCTGTTTGAAGCTGTTGTCAGAGAGGCCTAATTTATTGGGGTATATATTTTTGGCTAGTGTTTATTTAAAACAAGCTAATTGATGTCCTTTGATTAGCTGGTCATGTGACCTCAGCTGTTGCCTCTTCTAATCAGACCTGGTATATATCTTCACTTATACAGAGGTGTAGCTAGGGTGGAGCCGGCGGAGAACCAGCTCCGGGCGCCGACATGTCACCTGGCTCCGGAGCTCTGCCGCCGGCTCCCCCCGCTCCCCTCTGTGCCAAGGATCCCCATTGTGCCTGTGTAGGGGGCGGAACAAGGAGCCCACATTAGCCATGGAGCGATGTGCCTGGTCCCTGGAGAGGAAGAGGAAGCCCGGGGTCGGGGGTCAGCGCGACGAGGAGGAGAAGGAGAGTGAAGCTGCATGGCGAGGGGCAGGAGGAGGAAGAGCAGCAGCGTGGCCAGCAGCAGCGTGGCCAGCAGCGCGTGGGAGCAGAGCAGAGAGAGGACGGAGCGGAGATTGACAGATCCAGTCCCCGGCACCCGACAGCAGCGCCCGATACCCGGCAGCCGCATCACCACACCAGTCCACGGCACCTGGCTGCCGGGTATCAGGCGCTGCTGTCGGGTGCCGGGGACTGGAGCTGTCAATCTCCGCTCCGTCCTATCTCTGCTCCCATGCGCTGCTGGCCACAATGCTGCTTTTCCTCCTCCTGCCCCTCGCCATGCAGCTTCACTCTCCTCGTTGCACTGACCCCGACCCCGGGCTTCCTCTCCAGGGACCAGGTACTTCTCCTCTCCACGGCCAATGTGGCCTCCTTGTTCCGCAAGTCCTGGTGGCCGCAAGTCCTGGTGGCCACAGGAGAGAAGGAGAGCCCAGGCCCTGCATCAAGCCTATGTACCCAGCACCTGGCCGCAGTACCCAGTGTCGCCTGGGCAACAGCCAGAGCGGCAGGGAGCCAGCACCTACCTGGCCACAGCAACTGACCCCCCACAGCAGCACCCCACATCAGGCAGCGACCAGTGATGGCCCCCAGCATCCTGTGGCACATGAATAGAAAGGTCTGGAACCAGACCACCCCAGACACCAGCCCAGAGCACGTGAGTTGGCCAGTGTGGCCCTATCTCCAAGGGTACCCAGAGGAACACAGGCAGGACTAATCCTTAACCCCATCTGTGCCTTTTACTAGGAGAGGGGAGATTTTCACCCTCATTTTTTACCGCATTATTTATTGAGCAGCTTTATTCAATTTTTTAGCACAGTGTTAACCCTGTGCACGTCTGTGGGGACAGTTAAAACCCGGCGAGCGCTCTCACTGCGCATGCGCCGGTTTGGGATGCAGCGACATGACGACGGGGGGGGGGGGGGGGGGGGGGGCGGCAAACATGCACTTGCTCCGGGCACCGTGGAACCAACCTACACCACTGCACTTATAAGGCAGTCCTCTGCCTGGGCAGTTCTCTAAAGCCACACACACGGGGGGGGGGGGGAGATATACTGCTCAGCAATATATTACTAGCAATATATTACTGAGCAATATATTTCTCAGTGTCCCCTTTTCATCTGCGACCAGTGATTAGAATGGGGCTGAAAACGGGAGCGCGCACCCGGCGATTTATTACCGGGCCACACTCCCATCACTGGCAATATGGTCGCCTGCGACCATATTTCCAGCGATTTCAGCACCTATCGCCCCCGTGTGTACACAGCTTAAGTTAGAAATATACTAAGTGATACATTACAAAGTGATATTACTTTTAAAGAACAGTTAAAAAACATTGAACAACATCAAGCAAGGTAAATACAATACACATTATTACATCATGCTCACCAAACTGCTACTTCTCATTTCATTACATGGAATTCTCACCAAACTTCACTCATCCTATAATCTCCCTGACACTCACCACTCTGTTCACATTGCCTCTTCTATTATTCACTCCCCTCTTCTAAACACTCATGAGCTCTTTACTAAAGGCCCCCATACATTAGGCCGACTTGTCCTTAGAACAAGTCGGACCCAATTCTCCTGCGAGCCGCCCGGCAGCTCCCCGGGAGGCTCACATACAATTTGTCACTTGATGAGCCAATTTTTACATGTGATAAATCGCAAGCGATTTATCACATGTAAAACAAATGGGGAGCTGCAGGGTGGTGATGAGCAGTGGGGCGGGCAGCGGCGATGCCAATGAGGAGCAAGGCAGCGGCAGTAGTGGGGGCGGGCGGCGGCTCTCAGAAGTGTTCCCGGCGGGTGCCGGGTGCGTGCGGCGAGTGCTGCTAACCTGGCCGGGCATGTGATCACAATAGCAGCAGCGGGGACGGGCAGTGCAGTGGCGGCTATTCGATTTTCAAAATACCTGTCAAATGACCGGCCGTTTTCTAATTGGCCGAGAGAGCTCTCAGCCAATCAGAGAACGTCCTGTCATTTGACAGGTATTTAAAAAATGTAATAGCCGCCACTGCACTGCCTGTCCTGCAGCGCTATTTGTGATCACATGCCCGGCCAGGTCAGTGTGCTCAGGGACCCGCTGCCTGCCGTGCTGCTCCCGGTCAGTCTGCATGCATATGCCTGTCAGGTGGGCAGGCATATGCATAGCATACAGGGAGGTCGGACGTGATCGTATGTACTGACCGTCCGACCTCCCTGATCCGGTCCGATGCGCACGGGACCGCGCATCGGATCAGATGTCACACAACTGCGATTTTGGGCCGATTTCACCCGGTTATCGGCCCAAAGTGCCGAAATTGAATTAAATTGTCCCAAAATCGCATAGTGTATGGGGGGTCTTTACTTCTCTACTTGTACTTTAACATCCACATCCCACCAACAATACAAAAAAACACAAACATCCACCTTTATCTATCTCTCCTTTCTAATCTTATTAGCTGGTGACATCACCAAACCCAGGCCCCAACCACCTGTCCCACTCAGAGTTTACTGGTTGTATGCCTAGAAATTCGGCTAACCTCATAAATATCACATGCCCCCCACCACACTCCAAACAACTTAAATGTGCCCTATTGAATGCACGCTCTGTTTGCAATAAATTAACATCCATCCATGACCTCTTTATCTCTCACAAATTCAACCTGCTGGCAGTTACAGAAACCTGGCTCACACAATCAGACACGGCCTCGCCTGCAGCACTGTCACATGATGGTTTCCACTTCACTCACACCTCCAGGCCTGGTAACTGTAAAGGAGATGGGGTTGGTATATTACTGTCACAAGACTTCGCATATTCAGTTCTACCACCTGTTCCTTCACTCACATTTACATAATTTGAAGTTCACTCTATTAGGGGTTTTTTCCCCTTTCCCTCTGCGTGTTGCTGTTATCTATCGCCCACCTGGGCTTCCCAAAACTCAATTTCTAGAAGATTTCTCTGCCTGGCTCCCCCATTTCTTATCCTCTGACATCTCCACTGTCATCCTGGGTGACTTCAATATTGCTATTGACAGTCGACCATCTTTGCATGCTTCCAAACTAATCTCTCTAACCTCCTCTCCTCTCTCGGCCTCTCCCAGTGGTCTGACTCCTCTACTCATGAGGAAGGCCACTGCCTTGACCTTGTTTTCACCAGGCTGTGCTCAGTCTCTGATTTTACTAACACTCCCTTCCCTCTCTCTGATTACAATCTCATTAACCTCTCGCTCTCCTCCATTACCCCAAGCTCACTGACACTGAAATCATGCAAGCCTACTGTAACCCTCAGAAATACTAATGCTATTAATTTTCCACAACTTACCACCTCCCTGCAACAACTAATTTCTACATTTACCTCTCCTGACTCTGCTGTTTTCCACCTCTACCAGACTCTTGAAACAGCCCTTGATGACGTGGCTCCTGCTACCCATTACACCCCACGTAGGCTTAGATGCCAACCGTGGCACACCAAAACAACAAGACAACTACGAAATCAGTCACGTAAAGTGGAACGCCAATGGCGTAAATCTCGTAGTATGACGGATTTTCTCACATATAAAACTAGCTACCACTCCTACTGCAATGCTTTGAACGCTGCCAAACAAACATACTACCAATCTCTCATCTCTTCTCATGCCACCAACCCTAAGCGACTTTTTAACACATTTAAGTCTCTTCTGTACCCTCCCCCTCCTCCCCCACCAGCTACCATCAGTGTACAAGAACTTGCCTCCTACTTTAAGGACAAAATTGATAACATTCTTTCTTCCCCACCTGAACCCTCTGGCACTTTCTCTTCATTTGAACCCACAAATGAAAAGAAAGTATCCGCACTCTTCTTATCCTCTTACTCTACTACCTCTCCTCTCGATCCTATACCTGCGCAAGTCATTAAAAATCTATCTCCTGTGATTATACCAACCTTAACTAAAATCTGCAATCTCTCTCTTACTACTGGTACTTTTCCTTCTCTGCTCAAGCATGCAGTGATAACTCCTATTCTAAAGAAACAGAATTCTGACCCTAACTCTCTCTCTAACTATCATCCTATATCTCAGCTCCCATGCCTCTCCAAGCTACTGGAGAGACTTGTCTACTCTCGCCTCACAAACTTTCATAACTCTAACACCCTATTCGACCCACTTCGGTCAGGCTTTCACTCTCAACACTCCACTGAGACAGCACTGACTAAAGTGGTGAATGATCTGGTAATGGCTAAGCCTAAAGGCCATTACTCACTACTTATTCTTCTTGATCTTTCTGCTGCATTTGACACAGTCGATCACTCTCTTCTCTTACAAACACTACACTCCCTAGGTCTTAATGATACAGCCCTTTTCTGGTTCACATCTTACTTATCTGATCACTCTTTCAGTGTTCGCTTCTCTAACTCTACCTCTTCATTACCTCTGTCAGTCGGAGTTCCGCAAGGTTCAGTCTTAGGTCCTCTGCTTTTCTCAATCTATACCTCCTCTCTTGGCAAACTAATCGGCTCTTTTTGGATTTCAGTATCACTTGTATGCTGATGATACTCAAATCTATCTATCAACCACAGTGTTGTCACCAGTGGTTTTGGGTCGAGTCTCTGATTGTCTCTCTGCCATCTCATCTTGGATGTCTTGTCGCCAACTCCAGCTCAATATTTCCAAAACGGAATTACTTATATTCCCGCCAACTAAGAACAGTTACCATCCTGATATCTCCATCGCTGTTGACAACTCGACAATCTACCCTACCAACAAGCTCGTTTCTTAGGGGTCATCCTCGACTCTGAACTGTCCTTTCTTCCCCACATTCAATCTGTCTCCAAATCATGTTACATGCATCTAAAAAACATCCAAAATACGACCCTCTCTCACACAAGACACTACCAAATCTCTTATACTTGCACTGATTATATCCCGCATTGATTATTGCAATAGTCTCCTACTGTAACTGGTCTTCCCAAGAACAGACTCTCACCACTGCAATCAATTTTAAATGCTGCTGCTAGGCTGATTTTCCTCGCAAGACGCTCATCGTCTGCGTTCCCTGAAAACTCACCTCTTCAGGCAAGCCTATCATATTTAAGTTCTACATGCATAACCCTCCGAGGCACTTATGTATTATATAGCTTCCCTTCTGGACTTGTAACTGCTATGCTATTACTGGTGCCTGTCCTTGTGTTTCCCCCCTATATCACTATAGATTGTAAGCTTGCAGCAGGGCCCTCCTACCTCCAAGTCTGTCTGTTGTTGCCCAGTTTGTCTCATCACTGTTTACTATTGTAAAGCGCAACGGAATCTGCTGCGCTATATAAGAAACTGTAAATAAATAAATAAATAATGGTGGAGGAAATGCTCTCTTTACCGTACCTGAAAGACAAGGTAAACTATTCACATCGCTCCACTTTTCCCACCTTATGTTACAGCTGTCTTCCAAATCGTAAAATATAAATTTGGTACTTATGTATTATCTGGGCTCCCTCGTTAAATGCACCCCATTTTTTCATAGCCTACTATCCAACTACGCATGGAGTTGATTCTATATAGTGTGGCTAGCGCAGCGAGCCACCGTGCCTGAAGCGTGGAGAGCGCAGCGAGCCCCGCGAGGGGACGTGGTCTCATAAGAAAAACGGGAGCCCAGATATTACATAAGTACCACAAATTTTCCCTCAAAACTGTACACACAATATACCATAATGACAATGAAGTTTTTTGGTGATTTTTGCAAATTTATTAAAAAATAAAAAAAAATAAGAAATCACATGTACAGAAGTATTAAAAGCCTTTGCCATGAAGCTCAAAACTGAGCTCAGGAGCATCCTGTTTCCACTGATCATCCTTGAGTTATTCCTATGGCTTAAATTGGAGTCCACCTGTGGTAAATTCAGTTGATTAAACATGATTTGGATTTGGAAAGGCACATACCGGTCTATATAATGTCCCACACATGACAGAGCATGTCAGAGCTTATACCAAGCATGAAGTCAAAGGAATTGTCTGTAGACCTCCTAGACAGGATTGCCTTGAGGCAAAAATCCAGAGTAGGGTAGATAAATATATCTGCTGTTTTGACAATTTCAATGAGCACAGTTGTCTCTATCATCCGTAAATGGAAGAAGTTTGGAACCACCAGGTCTCTTCTTAGAGCTGGCCGGCCACCTAATCTGAGCGATCGGGAGAGAACAGGTCAGGGAGGAGACCTATAACCTAATGGTCACTCATCAGAGCTTCAGTAATCCTATGTGGAGAGAGGAGAACCTTCCAGAAGGACAACCATCTCTGCAGCAATCCTCCAATCAGGTCTGTATGGTAGAGTGGCCAGATGGAAGCCACTTCTTAGTAAAAAGCACATGGCAAACCGATCGGAATTTGCCAAAATGCATCAGAAAGTCTCTCAGACCATGAGAAACAAAAGTCTAATTTGATAAGAAAAAGATTAAACTCTTTGGCGTGAATGTTAGGGATCCTGTTTGGAAAAAACCAGGAACTGCTCATCACCAGGCCAATACCATACCTACAGTTCATTGAAGCATGGTGATGGCAGCATCATGCTGTGGGGATGTTTTTCAGTGGCAGGAACTGGTAGACTAGTCAGGATAGAGGAAAAGATGAATGCAGCAATGTACAGACATATCCTGGATGAAAACTTGCTCCAGAGTACTACTGACTTCAGACGGGCAGCGGTTCCTTTACCAGCGGTACAATGATCCTAAGCACACAGCCATTATAATCAAAGGAGTGGCCTCAGGACCACTCTGTGAATGTCCTTGAGTGACCCAGCCAGAGTCCAGGCTTAGCATAGAAACATAGAATTTGATGGCAGATAAGAACCACTTAGCCCATCTAGTATGCCCCCTCTTGTTAAACATGTTACCTCAAACCATATTTGATCCTTTTTTTTTGTAAGGATATCAATATGCCTATCCCAAGCATGTTTAAATTCTACTACTGTTTTTGCCTCTACCACCACTGATGGGAGGCTATTTTACTTATCTACTACTCTGTAGGTGCGTACACACGGGGGGGCAATTTTGTGTAATATCGCAGGAAATATGGTCGCTGAACTAACTGACCCATTTACATGAGACCAGTATCATATTGACAAACTTTTGAGTTGGCTTTGAATGATTTTGGTCCTGTGAAACTGGGCTGTTCGGTTCCAGAGAAATCTGCCCTCAAAGAACATAAACAATCATGAAATTACATTTAAGAAATTTTAAAAAAAATGGTTTAAACTCAATATCCCTGGAACCAATTAACCCATATGGATCCAGCCTGGTATCAGATTGAAGGCCCAGCGATTTGGGTTCGACCAAGATCAATCTCGAGCTTCAGTGATGCCGAACACTGGCAGCTGTTGAACAGGGTGGGGGTCGTAATTAGCGGGTCTCATGTTATCCTATAGGGAAAATGTTCCAGCTTTGCCTGGCCATATCTCCAATTCCCAGGGGGCTAGAGACACGGGGCTGGGCTCGTTGGAAAGCCCCATCCTCAGCTACAAAATGGGCTAATGGGTGGTCCTGTGCACCCCCGGACCACCCCCTAGATTCACCTATGCTCATGGGTTGATAGTTGCTTACCTCTTCCTTGCTTCCACTTTTATGCAGTGGGACTACATTCTAGTCCTCTGAGATTATTCCAGTAGCTAATGACTGGATAAATAATTCTGTTATTGGTTTTACCAGCTTCCCTTTAAGCTCATTTAGTATCCTTGGATGTATCCCATCTGGCCCCATTGATTTATCCACTTTCAGTTTTGAGAGTTCTGTGAGGACTTTCTCCTCTGTAAATGTACGTATTTCTCCCTCAGTTTTCTGACTATACTTGCAACTTAAATGTGACCTCTTCCCATCTCTTGAATCTAAACATCTTTGGGGAGAACTGAAAATGGCTGTACACAGACGCTTCCCATCCAAGGAAGCATCTGTGAGTGGAGTTTGAGAGGTGCTGCAAAGTGTAATGGGCAAAACTGCCCAAAGATAGGTGTGCCAAGCTTGTGGCATCATATTCAAAAAGACTTGAGGCTCTAATTGCTGCCAAAAGATGCACCAACGATGTATTGAGTAAAGGCTGGGAATACTTATGTACATGTGATATATATAAATATATATATATATATATATATATATATATATATTAATCAGTGTTTAAATATTATTAAACATATTATTGTGAAAAAAATTTGCGCTGCTCTCCGATTCATTGTCTTTTCCCCATTATACAGAAATATCTATCCTGTGTTCCCTCTTTTGAGGTACCTTGTTTCTTGTAGGGAAAAAAATAACTTACACCCCACTTTATCAAACTGCATGGGCAGACATTGGTTACCACAGCAATGGTCACAGTCCTCCCCACTTAGGTTGGCTGCCTGAAGGCCTTACAGAGACATATAAACATGAAGGCCCTACAGTGACCCAGTAGGGTGCACAAATCACCCCCCGAAACCCAAACAGTAACAGGATACTTCGATCAATATACACTGTTTAACCGTAATTGCCATTACACACTGTAATACATATAACACATTATGGCACACACCATAATGCCCATTAGATATTATGCTACATACCTTAATGCCCATTAACATTATGCCCCACACTGTAATGCACATTACACATTATAACAAACACTACAATGCCCACTGACAGCGTGCATGTAAAAACGCATGTAATTAATAAGCAGGCAGTGTGCACTTTTTTTTTAACTAACTAATTATAGTAAGCAGATTCAGAATTTGAAAACCCTGGTAACCATAAGGCAGGCCAGGTCGTCAACCTTAATTTTAGTCATGAGGAGCTTAGAGGAGAAATGAGCAGGAGGAGGACTCACCTACCACCGTTACACCATATAAGGAGTCTCTGACTGTCGGAACAGATGCGGAGGACTGCAGCAGCGCAGTGTAGTGTAGCCACCAGCCAGGAGAAATAGCACTGGACACCGATTTCAGCATACTGGATGAGCAACAGCACATGCGCCGAGCTTGGCCACCTGGCGGAGGAGTAAAGAGCAGCCTTGCACAACCCCAGCTGGACCAGCCGCAACAACAAAAGCATATAGTCCAGCCAGGTCTGGCTTAAATAAATGTCCATCAGTAAATGTTTAAGCTAGACATGGCATGTCCAGATGGGGATATCACTGCACGGGACGGCTCTTTACGCCATCCTACTCCCAGCGGCCGGGTCCGTGCGACTGACTGTATATCATATATGACTGTTAAACAGCGGCGCCAAGGCATCTCTTGAGACCAGTCAAAGACAGTCATCTACTCTGTGGGACGAGCTATGCAGCGCCCCGTGCAGCTGCATGGCTTGTCCCTTTGTAAAACCACCCTGCACCTCAGCCCCATCCTCTGCTCTATCTCCCTCCTTCCCTCAGACTCCAGGCCCTTCTCTCTTCTATCACTCTGCTCCTTCCCATTACTTACTTTATAGTTAAAGCTCAGTAAATCTCAGAGTGATTCTGCTATGGATGGCCATGGACCATCCAGGATTCATAATTCTTGATGGTTTACAACCGATGAAGAATAGTTTTGCCATTGATGGAGGAAGAACCAGATGATTTCCCTCCATCGATGGCTCAGCATTCTAGATTTGTTTTTTTACCCCTAAGGTTCCGGGACACGGAGCATAGATCCACTCGTGACATCACGTCCCCAGGTTATGATTAGCCTTCGAGCCAGTCAGTCAAAAAAAATTGATGGCCATTGATAAGTAAAATCATTGATACATCACATAGATGACCATCGATGACCGTTTGATGGTTGCCATTGATGGCTAATGTGCAATGACAATCATCAATGATTATAGCACCGATGGCCATCCCTAGATTCTGCTGTTGCAGTTGCACATTCCCACACGTCTCAGTGCCCACCCCCTCTGCTGGCGGTGTGAGTGTACTACTGCACACCTCCCAACATGACCCTATCCAGGAGGGACACAATGCTCTGCTCCTGGACTTTGCTCTTAATGTATGATTACCTTCATCGGTGTTGAACAAGTTATGTGATAAAAAAAGGTGCTTCAACACAGGTGATGGCATTCTTACATCAAGAGGAATGAGCAAGAGCAGAGCAATGTGTCCCTCCTGGAGAGGGTCATGTTGGGAGGTATGCTACGTTCACCGAGGTGAAGAATACTCTTAAGCACATGTCCAAGAACAGTACCTTCAGTTTGACTGCCACAGTGTCATCATGTGACAGCGACTGCTGAACTTAGTGGGGATGAGCATTCTGGTGCCTCCCCTCTAATACCGCACTATACTTGTAGAAAGGAAGTACAGACAAGCAGGAAGTGTGATTCTCCCTGTGTCCCAATCCACCCATGCTTGTAGACATGTCATAGGAGTGTTTCAAAATTGGTTTGTTTCTGTGTTGTGTACAGAGAAGGGAAGCGTATTTTGGTGCTAGCGCTAAAATGAGTAATGCCCATATAGTTGTTGAATGGATTCTCACACAGCATAAGGTAGTACATGTGGCTTTTCTCAGCTCCCACACTGAGTGTTAACGATCTCCAAGCACTAAACATTCAAGAGAGAATCCCATAGATTAAGGTCATAGGGAAAGTACCTAGTGTGAGGCACTAGAGCTGAGAAGTAGATGAAAAATCAGGGTAATGTGGCATAATTGCATTACCTAGAACTAGATGTTGTAAGGGCCTACTTCAGCTTTGATTGCGGGACAAATTTGTTCTCAAAAATGGGAAAAATTCTGTGCACTGCAGGTTGGGCAAATGTAAAGTGTAGAGAACTAGATTTGGGTGAGTTATTTTGTTTCTGTGCAGGGTAAATACTGACTGCGTTAACTTTATACTGCAATTTTGATTCTCTCTCACTCTGCACATGTTACATTTGCCCCACCTGCAGTGCACATGGTTTAGCCCATTTGCAGTGTGATCAAGTCTGAATTAGGCCCATTGTGCAGACGAATGGTTGGAAGGCATATAATCTTAGAGATTGTCCTGTTTTACAGAAAATAACCTGATTACCTACTTATTAAATGAAATTGTAAGATGATTTATTATACACTCTGCATCCATTACCAATAACTTATTTAAGGTTAAAACAACCAAGCAAAAATGATAATAAATATTAATAAATAAGGGTCTGAAAGCACTAGGAGCTTCTGGCAGTGCTGTCAGCTTGCGCATCACTATAGAAATGGATAGACTGCGCTCACCTGTGATGCGCTTATGATGAATATACAAATATATAGTGTGTAGATGTAAGCAAAGAGGAGAGTAAGATGGTAAGTGGGTAAAAATTAATGAATTTATTAAATAAAAATGAAGTCGCAGTGGGAGAATGTGTGGAGTCCTGGTGATGCAGGAATAGGCCAGCGGGGTATCACTCCACTAGGCCTATTGTTTAGGTGTTAAGGGGTGTACACACGGAGCAAATTTGTGCTATTTTCTAAGCAATCTGACTAGATTGCTTAGAAAGTAAGCACAGATCTCTCCGTGTGTATGCTCCGAGAGATTAAATATCTCTTGCTAACTAAGTCAGTGCATGCAGTCACAATCTAGTAAGATTGCTTAGCAAATGACTGCAAATCTCTCTGTGTGTACAGAATGAGAGATACTGATCACAATCTCTCATTCTGAACCATTACCCTGACTTTTTTTGCTTAAGCAAAATTGCTTAGCAAAATCGCTTAGCAAAATCACTTAGCACAAAACTCTGCATGTGTATGTGCTCCCCATGGGAGATCTTGACACCAGCAAAATTGATTAGCAAAATAGCTTAGCAAAATTGCTCAGCACAGATCTCTACGTGTGTATGCCCCTTAAGAGTGACCTAGGTAGGACTCTTTAACCATAGGTCCCTTAATAGGAACCTATGTGGGTGACCGCAGCGGTCTGTATGGGCAAGGGGATGGGGGATAGCGTGGATACAATGTCCAAGTTCGCAATACTGTGAACTTGGACATTGTATCCACGCTATCCCCCATCCCCTTGCCCATACAGACCGCTGCGGTCACCCACATAGGTACATAGGTTCCTATTAAGGGACCTATGGTTAAAGAGTCCTACCTAGGTCACTCTTACACCTAAATAATAGGCCTAGTGGAGTGATACCCCGCTGGCCTATTCCTGCATCACCAGGACTCCACACATTCTCCCACTGCGACTTCATTTTTATTTAATAAATTCATTAATTTTTACCCACTTACCATCTTACTCTCCTCTTTGCTTACATCCACACACTATATATTTGTATATTCATCATAAGCGCATCACAGGTGAGCGCAGTCTATCCATTTCTTTCTCATAGTACCTCACAGGGTGTCCAGGACACACCTGATTGACTGCAGCCCGTTTAAGACCATACACATACCTCTCCATACCTATAGGACCCACGCTAATGATAAACTTGAGCGCATATTACCTAATCTTCACTACAAATGCGCATCACTATAGTAAACGCACACTAAGAAGTGTCTCCTCTGTCTACCTCTGGGAATAAACGCAGATCTAGTACAGATGTCTCTTTGGCTCACACCAACAGATGCTGCCTCTGCATTTGCAATGTAGAGCTGTCAGATTTTATTAAGATGCCAAATGACAGGGGACAGATTTCAGTATGCAAGACAACAGAGTGACAAATCAATGTGTCTTACGTACAGGTAAACGAGGAAGCAGATTAATGAAGGGCAGGAAGCACAAATGGCAGTTCTGTCAGAGGGGGATAATTAAATCAATCAATTCACTTGTATAGCAAGATCATTGTTTGGTCATCAAAGCACATAAACAACTCACTCAGCACTGACGTGTTACAAAATGATTATTAACCGTATATTTTTGGAGCACACAAAACAATTTTGGTCTTTTCATATTGTTTTGAAATTATTAAAAGCTTCCAAATTAATGAATCAAATGTATTAGAATCAATGGTGTGACCAGAGGAAGGGGCTTGCTGTTGGACTGCTGCTATCCAGTTTGGGACCTTGGTTGAAGCTTCTACCTGGTGGACTATCCGGAAGACCCTCCAGGTTGTAGAATTCCTACTTCGCCATTGTTTTCTTCTAACTGGCAGTCACAGTGACCACCCTGTTTTTATTTTATTAATTTTTATGTTATGTACTTCTGGATGTGGAAGACATTAAAAGCTTTTATGATCCATATACTGAGTGGTCCTAAAGATACCTTGATGTGAACGTCACAGCCTTTTATTCAGTGAGTTGGGGTACGCACCTTGGTGGCTATATCGTTTACTCATCTCAGTCAAAAGATACCTTTATGTGTGAATACTACATCCACTTAGTGTGAGTTGGGGTACGCATATAAAAGATACCTTGATGTGTTTAACCACCACATCTTTGATGTGAGTTTTGGTACGCTCATCTATACATCCCATTTATTGGTGGAGGAATAACAGCTGCACAGAATCCCATCAAAATCCACACGGGTGCACCAACCCACTTATTGTATGGACAGTTCATTAATCACATGATCCCTTTGTTTCCATTGTTTTACATGAAAAATCAACAATGAAAAATTGATCACCAGGATCGCCTGTTTCATCCAACTGTCCTAGAAGTTTAAAAAGGGAAGTACTGTGTATATTTTTTTTTGTGTGTTCAGAGCGCTATAGGGTGTCCACTTGAAAACTTTGTGTAGTAGATGTGTTGTTGGAGGAGTGGTGTCTCCTCATCAAGTGTTCGATACCCAGTAGCAGCTGCGCCCAAGGGTGATCCAACTATCTTTTTTCTCAATACCTCCTACCTCCAAGTCTGTCTTTTGTTACCCAGTTTGTCTTATCACTGTCTACTATTGTAAAGCGCAACGGAATCTGCTGCGCTATATAAGAAACTGTAAATAAATAAATAAAATAATAGTTGATCAAAAATGAGTAACAATGCATATAGCTTCAGTAATGCCAAATACCTCACTAAGGGGGGTATTTAATAAAGTCAGATAAATAAAAGTTGGGACATCCACACAATTCTCATATTTTTGTCTCTATACACCACCACAATGGGTTTGAAATAAACCAACAATACGTGCTTTAACTGCAGACTTTCAGCTTTAATTTGACCAGGTGAACAGTGTAGGAATTACAACGATTTCTATATGTGCCTCCCACTTTAAGGGACCAAAAGTAATGAGACAAATTAAACAATCCTAAATCAAAGTGCTAGCCTAGGCAAACAAATGTTTTCTTTTTACACTGACATAGTGTTAGTGTTATAGTGTGTACACACAGTAAGATATGCCTTCCGATGTTTACAATATAGTCAACATCGTGTCAGCATCACATGCAGATCGCAAGGGTTTTAACCCTTGCGATCCCGATGCGCGTTCACGTATCGCAAGACAGATAGTCTTGGCTGCATTGACTATATTGTGCATATCTGCACTATATCGTCAAAATTGTGCCACTACATGCATGCCGTGCGAGTCCCGATATGATCTGATCGTATCAGGACTCACATAGCACGGCATATCTTCACCGTGTGTACACAACATTAGTCTGCCCCCTCACAGCTGTTTGCCGTAATTTGCGGGTCGACAGTGAAGGGGTGGAGCCAAAATGACACTTGTCATGTAAACTTGTCATACTGGCCCTGCCCCCTCCCCGCCGACCTGCCAAATGCGTGATTTTTAAGCCATGGGTCAGAGGCTTAAAGATAAAAAGGCTGCTGGCCAGACCTGGCATCAATGACAGCTGCTGTGCTCTCCTCGCTCTGTCAGTGTGCACTACGTGTGTGTATGTATGTATGTATGTATGTCTGTCTGTGCTCTATATATATGTTCTACTTGTGTGTGCGCGCGCATGTATGCATGTTTGAGGATACATGTATGTATGTGTGTGTGTGTATGTATGTATCATAGTTTCTGACGTTAGGCCCGGTGAAAGGGAGAGGAAAGGGGGGGGGGGGGGTTTGAAGGGGACAGCTCTAATCTGAGGTGCCCAAACCGATCTCCCTGTCACTGCCCCCCACCCTGCTCAGTCATCTGGTCCCCACCACTACTCCATCCCTGCTCCTTACCGCTATTGTGCTTTATGGGGAAGGGGGCCCCCACAGATATCAGTGTATGGGGCCCTGCCCGTGCACATTGGGTTTGGAGTTCAGATGTGCTGCACATCAGATAAATTGCATGTGCCACTGTTAATCCCCCATTGGCTCCCAGAGTCCTTCACAAGTAATAAAAAAAATTCAGCAGATAACTTGTAAGGTTAAACAGAATAAATCCTTACAACTCCTGATAAGAGTTTTAAGTACAAAAATATGCAGATATAAGTATAACCCCCTCCCCCTTATCACAATACCCATGTACATACTGTAGGTGTTCTCACTTACCTATTTTCAAATCATGCTAAAAGCTCCCATTTGAAACTGTTGATGCCACAGTGGGGCAGATGTATTAAGCCTTAACAAGAGATAAATTCAAGGGTGATAAAGAGATAAACGTCCAGCCAATCAGCTCCTTACTGACTTTTTTCAAACACAACCTATAACATGGCAGTTAGCAGGTGATTGGCTGGACGTTTATCTCTCTTTATCACCCTTGCATTTATCTCTAGTTAAGGCTTAATACATCCGCCCCAGTGCGTCTAATTCAGAGCACAATTGTGATTAACATACAAAGCATTACTATGGTTGCTGGCAATGTAGGATGCAGTGGTGTGCGACAAAATCCCTCTATGGGGCTGCAAGCACTTTTAAATTAATTTGAGCAGAAATCGGGTCTCGAAGGCTGCAAGACGGAGTGCTCCTGGCCACGTTGACACCATGTGGCAATGGCAACTTGAACCTTTCACATCTAACTGAATTGATGGCTATAAATAACTGAGTGCAGCTGCGAGATTTAGATATAGGAAAGCCTGAGAATTTCTACCCATAGTGGGGTGTCCAAGTCAAGCATGCATCTGACTGCACAGAATGCCATAATGGGAGAGAACGGGGACACACCTGTATAAACTAGAACAGTGATTCTCAAGTCTATGTAAATATAAAATCCTAATACATTTTATTCATTTTAATTTGTACAAATAAAAACAAATTGTAACAGAGGAAACTACACAATGACATGAGTTTCTTTTTTTATATATTTTCTGCAAATTGCAATACTTTATAAAAGAATCAAACATTTAATAGCTGCTGAATCATTGAACAAAACGGAGCCTTCTGCACTGCCTTCCATGTAGTGCTGTTGACAGACTTCCTTTAAATATACACAGTAGGCATAATTAGGATTGTAACTCGGATGTAATCAGATGTTTCCCAGCTGCCCAAACTCGTGCCATAAAGGAGCTGTAGAGGGTGGGCACTGATGCCACACACATCTGTCATACTGCTTGTAAACATCATGTTCTGCCTGGAAAATCCTTCTAAAAAAAGAATTCTCTTTTACTTGAGGTGTCGTTTCTATTTGAACTGGTTGTCAATCAATGTTCCCTTCATTTTGGCTTTCTTTGCTTCCAATTCAGCCTGTGAAAAGAACAAGGTAAATAAAAACAAATTGTGGCTTAGAATAAACTTCTGGCATAAGCAAAGTCCTCTCTGACCTTGTATGATTAGACAAGGTTCCTCAGATACTGCATTGAACTTTCCCCATCCACCAGTTGTCTAATATCACAGAACACAAAGGTACTCTCCCCAATACCCAAAACTCTGGAACACAGAATATGTGTGCAGCTGAGATACCTTTGCTTTCTGATGGTTCAAAGCACAAACTTTGTTTGGTACTTGTGTATTAGCAGGGAAATTCACATCGCATGGGCCTTTTTAAGTGCCGTGCGATGCGATTTTCCTATGTAATTTATTCACTGCTTTCTTGGCCCTAGCGGATCGCATCTCCGCAAAATCGCATGCGATTTTATAGGGTGCGATGCCATTACATTAGCTATTGGGGTTTCAGTATTGCGCTCTACCCTGATGGGTGTATAGCGGTGCAGCAATTTCTGGGTCTTGTCCTGGAACCCAGTATAAATCGATATTGTATTGGGGGTAGAAATGCGCACTCTGAGTATGGCCCACTGAAGAGGAGTACCTCCTGTCAGGCTTACTTGTGTCTGTGCGGTGATGCTACGGTATCAGATTGTGCACTGTTGGGTTCTGTAGGATGCGGTGCTCACAATACGAGATAGACAATTGTGTGTGATGCACATAAAACATTTATTGCACAGAAACCGGTACAGTCATGCTATGTTAGTAGAGTCCTGTGTTACTGGCAATGGGGCGGGGTGGGTGGGTCGTGGTGTCCGACCTGGTTGACAGGGGTCTGTGCTGTCTGTTGCTGGGAATGGTGGCTACACACTGGAGAGTACCTGATCAAAGGCGCGACACCGGGCGGCGAGGGTCCCGCGATCCGACTCACCCAGAAGCCACGCACCACCAGCTCTGTGGAGCTGGGACGGGTCACCACTATCGATCAAGTCCCGGCTGGAAACATCCAGGACCAGAACCAGAGGAACAAGGACCGGAAGTAGCTCGCTGGACACCAGGACAGAGGTGTACTGCGGTTAGGGGACAGGACGCCAGCCCCCCACACCACCCACCTGTGCCTCCCGCCTCAGACTTCGCCGACCTTTGATTTATCAGGTACTCTCCAGTGTGTAGCCACTGCGGTGACTACACACCACCATCCCCATTCTCAGCAACAGACAGCACAGACCCCTGTCACCCAGGTCGGACACCACGACCCACCCATCCCCCACCCCGCCCCATTGCCAGTAACACAGGACTCTGCTAACATAGCATGACTGTACCGGTTTCTGTGCAATAAATGTTTTATGTGCATCACACTCCATTGTCTATCTCGTATTGTGAGCACCGCACAATCTGACACCGTAGCATCACCGCACAGACACAAGTAAGCCTGACAGGAGGAACTCATCTTCAGTGGACCATACTCACAGAGTGTGCATTTCTACCCCCAATACAATTAGCTATACACTTGTATGACCTGCAATGAGGTTTTAGGCACCCCCCACCCCCAATATCCACGCCACCCCAAAGCGTGGCGAGCGCAGCATCCCGACCTTTTCATACACCCACTATCCACATCGGTGTGGAGTTGACTTTATATAATGTGTGAGCCTGAAAAGTGGTGAGCCCCACGAGGGGACGCGGATTACTTTACATGTATTCCGTGTCCCCTCGCAGGGCTCACCACACTATAATAAAATCAACTCCATGCCGACGTGGATACTGGGAGGTTTGAAAAGGTCGGGAGGACGCATTCTGCTGCGCTCGCCACGCTTTGGGGTGGCGTGGATAGTGGGGGGGGGGGGGGCTAAAACCTCAATGCATGTCATACAAGTGCATAGCTAACGTAATGGCATCGCACCCAATAAAAAAGCATGCGATCCGCCGGTGCCAAGAGAGCAGTGAATAATTTACATAGGAAAATCACCTGGCACGGCACTAAAACGGCCCATGCGATGCGATTTCCCTACACTAGCGTACGTATGCTAATTGGGTGCCCTGCTAATACACAAGTACCCTTTGTTTAATACACAAAATGAGTAAAACTATTGTATATAAATGACCTTCAAGACACATGTATAAGGTTTATATTAAACAGATGCATTTTAGGATTAGACTTTGGTCTCATCTCTGCTATATCTCATTATGGAAAAGTCTTTGTTACATAGGCTACATCACTGTTTCACAACTGTTGTGGCAGGGACTCAGTGGAGTGCCGGCATCGGCAAGCGTATACACACTTGCAGATTCAGTCAAGAAAACAAGGTATGGTGGGAGGTTGGTTGGGTTAACAATGACCGTGCTGCAGCAGTTGTTACCAAGGACTTCCCTCATCTGAACACGCAGGACGGGAGGGGGTTGCTAATGATGCGCGGGAGCCTGCATTGTTAACGATATTAGTGTACACGCAACGATAATGTGAATACCGCTCAGAAAGCCCTTTCTGAGTAATCGTGTTCACAATACCACCTAGTGTGTATGGAGCTTTAGTGTACCTTGAAGACAGAGGTTGGGAACCACTCGACTACAAATAAGAATTAAACATTCGCAAATTACAATATTTACTGCAAAATATGGCAATGCAATAATAAGAATAAAACATTTTAAACAGAGTAAAAAAAAAAAAAAAAAGCACAATTATTGGAATATACCAATGAGTTGTTTAATGTTTGAGTTCAGAAAACTTGGTAGGAAAACTTACAATACCTGGGATGTTGCTCATAGCAACCACTAAGATTCTATTTATAAAGGTACTAATTAAATAAGTAGATTCCAATTGGTTGTCCATAGCAACATCCCCATCTTTAATACAAGTCCCACCTTAGAAAATAAAAGTACATTTAAAATCTTCTGAGATCATAATAAAAGTGTGAGAAAATGGGTGTAAATATCAGGAAGAAAGATGCGAAAGGAACATAAATGTGTTACTGGCATGACTGCTGTACTGTCAGTAGCCAATTTTTGATTCATGTTTGTGGGAGCAGGATATGTAAACACAGCCCCAAAATCAGGTTATACCGTTCTCCACTTTCCAAACATTAAAATAAATTCAGAATCTCTATTTCAGAAGCAATTACCTTGAAAAAGTGTTTGTGATAAATATAGTTTTAGGAAGGGATTAATACAAGGTTTACTTTTCCCTATATTAAACAAAAAAGTGTTCTGTACACAAATATATGCAGCGATGATGCTTGTGAAGAACAGGCATAATGGCATCCTACTAGATGGTTAGCTCATCAGAGCAGGACCCTCTGCCCTCCTGTCGTCTAAGCCCTTTTCTCTTCACATTTCACTCACTGCTCTCCCATACTCAAAAACTCAGTGTCCATCTTTGTCCACATAGTACGTTAATCAATTCCTCACTACTTACATTTAAGCTGCATTGTGTATTGAACTGTGGCATTCATTTTACCTGCAATCTATTTCTATTTTTTATTTACTGTAAATGTTAAGTTTTGTCTCCCTGTACTGTTCCTTTGTATGGCGCTGCGAAACACTTGTGGCGCCTTATGAATATAATTATTATTTATTAACAGTTTCTTATATAGAGCACACATATTCTGCAGCGCTTTACAGAGAATATTTGAACATTCACATCAGTCCCTGCCCCAGTGGAGCTTGGGTGCCGGACGGCTCCCCGACAGTCGGGATTCCGACAGTCATTACTCCGACGTCGGAATCCTGACTGCTCCCTCGTGGGGGTCCACGAGAGGGAGAATAAAATAGGCGGCAAGTGCAGCTTGCCACCGTGCCCGCAGCGTGGCGAGCGCAGCAAGCCCGCAAGGGGCTTCTTTGCACTCCCCACGCTGTGCAGTCGGGATTCCGACGTCGGAGTACTGACTTTTGGAATCCTGACTGTCGGGTTAATATACCACACCCGTGGAGTTTACAATCTATATTCCCTACCACATGCACACACAGACATTCTAGGGTTAATTTTTTTGTTGGAAGCCAATTAACATACCTGTATATTTTTGGATTGTGGGAGGAAACCGAAGTACCCGGAGGAAACCCACGCAAGCACAGGGAGAATATACAAACTCTGCACAGTTAGAGCCATGGTGGGAATCGAAACCATGACCTCAATGCTGTGGGTCAGTAATGCTAACCATTACACCATCCGTGCTGCCCCACGGATGGTAATAATAATAATCCTAATCCTGGATTACAAACAAACATAGTACATACCAGTTCCTGCAGCCTCCTCTTACTCATTCCTTTTCTCTCCAGTTGCTTCTCAATCACTTTGGCATTCTGCGCATAGGAGTCTGCCACCTCCCTCTAAATGGCACAGAGGGGAACAGTAAATCAGATTAGAAATATTTCAGTCATGTGGCAAATAGATAACATGTACTAATGTGCGCTACATGAAAGTCTAGTGCTGCATGAAAGTCTAGTATGCATAATAAAGGGATTTACATTAAGGATAATACTAGCACATGTTGAAAACTGCTTTATACTGATCCACTTACCGCCTCTATCTCTTCCTCCTCCTCATCGATGGTGGACACCGTAACGGAGCTGAACTTGCCCATGTCTTTCGTGCGTTTGGTCATCATTACCTAAAACAACAAGTCAATATTGGCACAATATAATTACTGACACTCAAAACCTGATCTAAAACTTGTTAGAAAATCTTAATTGGATTAACAAAATGGAGGCTTCTGTACAGATTCTCTATCACCTTTGTATAATTGTCAGCTGTCCTCAAACTTTGTTTTGCAATTGAATTTTGCAATGAACGGTTACTGGTGTTCAGTCATTGCCCCAGGGTGGGAACAGAGCGTGCACTTGCCACTTAACATTCTCCCTGTCCTCCACACTTCCCACATACCACAATGTTCCAGCCTGAGATGCCATTTGCACTTCTGCTTAAATGAAGGTCAGTAAACAGAACAAAGAAAGCCAGCACACGTCTAAGTCCTATATTAGACACCAGGGGACTGATTTACAGATGGGTGAAAGTCCGTTTACAAAACCATAAAAGTGTAAATTGGGGAATGTTTGTTACACTACGCATGAGCACAGCTTCTACCTCTATTCTGACTTTGGTGCATCTTAATGTTTCATGGGTAGGTCTGGAGGAATAGGGTTAAGTTTTGTACAGTAGAATAAAAGGTTACCTATATGCTAGATATATATTTTTGCATATCTTAAGCTAGGCACAGCATTTTATCTGAAAGCCTCACACCCTTTGCGATTATACATGTAGATATCCAAGTGTGTGACCATACAATATCTGGGTTCCTGCTCTGAGGAGCAGACATTTCTCCTTTCTTCTGCTGTGAAGAAACAGGGAAAATGTGCATGGGACAGCCAGGTCAGTGCTTGACACGAAAACATCATGCTGGATAGTCTGACTGGAAATATTGTCAGATTGCTTAGGCAAATGCACTATACAATTATCTGGGTGCTCCGCCAATACAGAGCACAATTCCTTTTGATCCTTGTTCTGACCAAAAAAAGGCCGGATTTTTGACCCAAGATCATTATCGGGCTAATTATAGGCAGTTTTTATCGTCCGGAGAAAGACTCATCCCAAATACAAAGTTTTATCACACGATACATTTCCGATCCCATACATTGCGGCTGCTCTGGCTCCTGCTTACTGCAGTTATGCCGCATATAGGTGGTATTTGGGTGGCCCCTGGCAAACCTACAATAGATTACACCAGAGACTTTCATTGCAAGATAGATTATTCCTTAATAGTGGTCAGGCTTGTGTGTCTAGCTGAAAGAATTGGTTACAGTGCCAGCATATTCATTGCTATTTACAATAGGGAACAAAACCGTAAAGAGACTGAGTGCATTTCCCCATAGACAGTAAGCAGGTGTTTTTCTGATCTTTGTCTTTCATTACAAAGTTGTGTTATTACAGTTTTGTCCCCAATTGTAAAGCGCAACAATGTACACTGGCACGATACAAATAAAATAAGACAGATGATACCTTTTTAGGTGGGTCTGGCTTTTGGGTGTAGATGTTTGTTTTGCCAAATCCCTGGCCAAACTTGACCAGTGATCCATTGACAATGAATGTAGCAGGGGCATTCTTCAGGTGGTGCTGGTAGAAGAGCAGGAGGAAGCATCTGCAGAAAGAAGATCATCATTATAAACATGTTAGTTACCCGTCAAAATGATGGATCATCATAACAGTAATGGCAGCATTTGAAGTGCTCCGCCGGGTGCCACCTAGAGGCTGCCAGCAAGCAAACCACTTGAATCCCCCCATAGAAGTGAGGAGCAGCGTTAGTCTTATTATATAGGATGTCGAAGCAAGCAGCATATGAAAGGAAAATCAGTCTAGAAAAGGAAAATACCTGTTCACATAAAAATAAGTTACAACATAAAGAAACGTCCACATACATATAGCCTCCTTTCCCTAGAAACAGCCCTTCTAGTCACTCAGCACCACTCATCTATCTTGTGCCTTTTCCATTAAAATGCATCGTATTCACACAAGGGCGCAAAGACGACGGACAAGCAGCATGTCTATGTTCACAGCATGATTGCATCTGCACACAAAATAATACGTTACAGTGTTTCTAGAAAAATATGCAAAGAGACATTTTAGTGAAAAAAGTCAAACCAAAAGACGCCCGGCGATACACAGAGTCAAACAGGGCTCACACTTTAGCTTGTGGAGGATAGATGTATGTGGCCACATCTGTAAATAATGTAGTAAGGAATAATATTGCTACAAGAAGCGATACAGTATACATGGTCTCTACATCAGAGGCAGATCAGCTGTGGTCTGAACCGAATGCTGGAACCAAGTGTGCTGTGTACACAATTGTACAATGTGCATGAGATTTTGACTATATAGTCAAAATCTCATCTGGATCGCATGCAGATCACACAGGTTTTAACCCTTGCGATCCCGATGCACGCTCCCGTATCGCAGCCAGAAAGTCTTGGCTGCATAGACTATATAGTGCAGATCTGCACTATATAGTCTAAATTGTATATATTGTATGCAGATAGTCTAAATTGTATACAGATAGTCTAAATTGTATATATTGTATTCAGATAGTCTAAATTGTACAAGTGTGTACACACCATAAAGGTGTGTACACACTTGTACAATTTAGACTATCTGCATACAATTTAGACTATATAGTGCAGATCTGCACTATATAGTCTATGCAGCCAAGACTTTCTGGCTGAAATAAGGGAGCGCGCACCGGGATCACAAGGGTTAAAACCCATGTGCTCTTCATGCAATCCAGATGAGATTTTGACTATATATCATGGGTCCTCAAACTGCGGCCCTCTAGATGTTGTGAAACTACAACTCCCAGCATGCCTTGCCACAGTTTTAACACTCCCTTATAGGAAAACTGTGGCAAGGCATGCTGGGATTTGTAGTTTCACCACATCTGGAGGGCCACAGTTTGAGGACCCATGCTATATAGTCAAAATCTCATGCACATTGTACAAGTGTGTACACACCATAAATTGTACAAGTGTGTACACACCTTAAGAACAGCAGCAAGCCTGATGCACATGGGGATCATGAAGAGTTTGCTTAAACTGCATGGCGTATGAGTGTTATCTTTATTAACATAATAATAATTAATAATAATAATAATATATCACTTTTCTCCCAATAGGACTCAAAGTGCTTCACCATTGCCTTTACAGCTCAAAATACACAACAAGCTTAACAGCTTTTACAGCGGGGGCTACTCGCACTGTGTGAGGAAGAGAGTTCCATAGAGTTGGAGCTCGACCGCCAGATGAATTCAGGGAAAACATACAGCACGCTTTTGGATAAAAAGGTTTGTTAAATGAATACCAACTTAACTTCTATCCTATTCTTAAGATAACTAGTTCTGGGAAAAGTGGTCCCTATACTGAATATGTACAGGTATAGCCCAAATGTTGGGTGGCCATGTCTCAATAGAGAAGAGGAAATGACAAGATTTGGCACACATCAAGTTCCATGGTAGAACATCCACATTTGATGTTATAGTGACTGTACATCGCCTGCTTGAAGAGTATATCACTGTAACAGGGAACTTTATCTGCATGTTACATTTGCTCAACCTGCAGTGCACATGGTTTTGTCCTGCAGTCAGGTCTGAATAAGGCATATAGTACAGAACCGCATGTGATAATGAAACAATTACACAACCAGTTACTCAGAATGATGAGTGACCCAAGTAAAAGAGTGTAAAGGTCCATACACACTGAGCGGATTTCGCTTGTTTTAGAGATTTTCCCGGAAGTAGATGACTTTCCAGCAGGACACTATGGAAAGGGGTATGGGTCATTGGGTCCACCAAACTAAGGTCGACATGCATTGGGTCAACCACTGAAGATTGACAGGCTTTAGGTCAACACTTGAAAAAGGTTGACATGGGTTTTGGTCGACAGGATCAGTGTGTCGACACAATCATTAGGTTGACATTGGAATGTCGATAGTCAAAAGGTTGACATGGGTCACATTTGTTTGTGACAAAGTGCACCACGTCCCCAGCATTTCATTCCTTTTACCTTAGATAATAAGTGAAGAAGCGTAATTCCCATGATTTCCAAATAAGCATTCAATTTTCCCATAGTTTGCAAATAAAGAGCCAGAAAAATGGAGTTTTTATTTCAATGAAAAGTTGATTTAACAACCAAGTGCTGTTTACATATTTTTCCTATTTTAGAATTTTATTGGGATCACAAGGTGGCAGCATAACATCCGCTCATAACCTCAGGCCTCACAGCCCAGGGAGCACAGGAAGAGTTCAGCACACTTCTCACTGTGAAGCTGGCAATCTCTGGGAGGCATCCCAAACTTTGTCCCCAAAGATTAGTGGGAGCCTGCATAGTTGAATAAGGTATTAAGTGTGGCAAGCTGACAATTTCATTAGGTATAACCTTAACCATTCATTCATTTTTTAGGTATAACAGGAACCATTTTATCAGAAAAGCATATACAATCATTATGCAAATCCACTTACATATCCGTAGGTCTGAATTTTCCAAGCTGCAGGTTTTAAGAGGTTTCGAAACCGATGTGACCCACTGCGTAGAGTCTATTCAAAACTACAGTATTTAATTAAGGTTGTTTTGGGTTTCTAAACATTGTTGAATCCCAGCGACTGTCCTACATTCTGATCCTTAAAGCCTTGAAGTGGAAGCTGGTAGTGAAAGAATCAGGGGGACTTCTATTGAATTTTTTACATTAACCAGAACTAGGCTTTAAAGCTGGCAACACGCAGGACGACATCTGTACCCCAGCAGGGATGTGGGACTGGCATTTTGCAGTATGGCTCTCACTATCGATATACTCTTTTGTCCTCATGTACAGGAAACAGAGGATGTCGCCAAAGCCTCATGGGATTGTGCAGGGATACGGTCGTTTTATCGAATGACATTAGGTCGAATGTCATTTGGTCGACCCCACTAGGTCGAATGTGTAAAAAGGTCGACATGGGTTTATGTCGAACTTCCGACTATGTCGACTGCCATTAGGTCGACTGGGGTTAGGTCGAATTGCTCTTTTTGGGTTTTTTTTGGTGCCGACATGTGCCGACAGGCGGTGGTTCATGCCCTACCATCCACTAGGGCGTGGAGGAGGTTATTAAAGCTGTGGCGAGCGAAGCGAGCCACCGTGCCCGAAGCATCGCGAGTGAAGCGAGCGTCCGATTAACTATGTCAACAGTGTCCATGTCGACACTGTTGACATTTCGGCCAAAAAACCCCCAAAAAGAGCAATTCGACCTAACCCCAGTCGACCTAATGGCAGTCGACATAGTCGGAAGTTCGACATAAACCCATGTCGACCTTTTTACACATTCGACCTAGTGGGGTCGACCAAATGACATTCGACCTAATGTCATTCGATAAAACGAACCGTATCCGATTGTGCATAGTCAGCAACATAGTGCAGAAACGCTGGACTGGAATCCCTAATGAAATCAGGCCAATAAGTAAATGTGACCTGCCACATTTGAAAGAATATTTAATTGCTAGTACTTGAACTGTGGGAATAATACGTTTGATGAGGACAATGGGGCAGATTTATTAAGCTTGGAGAAGAGATAAGCTGGAGATAAAGCGGAGAACAGGTAAAAGGAGATAAAGCACCAGCCAATCAACTCCCAACTGTCCTTTTCCAACACAGCTGATTGGCTGGTGCTTTATCTCCTTTTACCTTTTCTCTGCTTTATCTCCAGCTTATCTCTTCTCCAAGCTTAATAAATCTGCCCCAATGAGTGCCAGTAGGCTCTACCAGATAAGAACAGTGTGGGAGCTGCACATTCAAATCAGAGAGGGCTGATTGGGACATGTAGGTCACTTGTAAAGATACTATTTATACAATGACAGGAGACACTCACACACAAAAAATATAAATGTATTTAATTGCACCCCACATCCTTCCATTTTCTTTTATTTACTTACAGGATTTTATTTTGGGTACCACTAACACCCCCCCCCTAACCCCCTCTTATATACACACACACACACACACACACACACACACACACACACAAACAAACATACACAGCCCTTTGATAACAGTCACTATGCAAGGCATGTTTTTTTCTGGGTTTTTGGTGGTGGGTTTGAAAGCATACATTTAAAAAATAATAATACTATTAATAATAATGGCTTCAATCCTTCAAATGGGGGGGGGGGGCTGGAAAGTTATATCAAGTTTAAAGTGTGGTATCTCTGTGTATCTGTGGTGGTTTTAAACATAGTAGATGATAGGTATAATCCCACCAGGATTTAAAAAAATAAAAATAAAAACAACAACAGGCATTTAGTAAATTTCTCACAAAATGGGAACATTTACTAAGATGGGTGTTCTATTGAAGCTGGGATGTTTCTATCGGAAACCAATCAGATTCTATTATCTTAGAAGGTGCTAAATAAATAAGTACAATCCGATTGGTTGTTATAGGCAACATCCCATCTTCAATAGAACTCCTATCTTAGTGAATAAACCTGAGTATTTCATCAAGCAGAAAAAAAAAAAACCAAACATGGGACATGATACATACGAATGACTGTCAGTGGAGATGACCAGTGGTCAGAATACAGACATCGGCAGCACAATGGAGGAATCCAGACAGGGGTCAGGCAAGAATATTTTTTTTTTCATTCCCCCCTACCTAACCCTCCTCCCCAACATCCTAACAAAACCTAATCCTCCCACCCTGCAACCTAACCCCCCTTCTAAGTGCCCAACCCTTCCTACCTTCTTTCCACCCCCCATCCAAGTCCAGCAGTATTGCCTAAAACTTACCCCCTAATGCTACCTGCATACTTACGTTCAGCATCCTGACATCTGCATCAATGTCGGCATTCTGGCACCACAATATGGTGTGGATATTGTGACAGCCGGCACCCCAACTGATGGGATGCTGAATGCACCTAGTCAAGACCTACAATATGTTAAGGTGCCCACACACTAGAACGATTTTTACGCCGATTGGCCTATTTCTGATAAATCGGCCGATATATCGTCCGATGTTTACCGATAATCGGACGAAAATCAGCCGATTTCTGTCCGATGCGTGCTCCTGTGGATCTTTTGCTAAATCTTCTGATATTACGTGATGCATGAAAGATCAGAAGATTTAACAAAATATCCATAGGAACGCACATGGGATCTTAAGAAAAATCTTTGGTAAAGATGTGCGCTTGCCTGAAATCTTTTGTCCAGGACAGGCAAAAGATTTGAAGGATAATTTATGCGCACATCTTACGATCGCAGATCTTTCTAGTGTGTGGGCACCTTTAGTCTACAGACATGAACAAAGTACAGCTCTCAAAAGGTTAAGCTTCTCCAATAAAAACCAAGATCAATTTCAGATGGAAACCATTATCTATTTATTTACTTATAGAGAGCAGCATATACCATGTACTGTATAGCTCTTTTAGGTGTCATTTATATACACTTGAACTAATCACTAGTAATCCTCTTGCTAACTAATACAAAGTAAAGGGCAGAAAACAAACACCTTACACCCCCCCCCCCCCCCCTTTGCTCTCAAAAGTCCTGCACCATCTTGTTCAAACAATGTTAACATCTTTTACTGCCACCCAATGAAATCTGCACTTTATAGCTTAGTCTTGTAATGGCAGATTTAAAGAAAGATGGCCAGTCTGCCTAAGATGTACTTACTAACTTCTTATTCCCAAAGGTTCCTTCCCAGGACCTTGCCTTTTTTTTTTACTGCAGCACAGAGGATTATAAAAATGTCAAGAATGTAGCATGTTCCTGTGCTGAACAGCAGCAGAAAGCTTAAAATAGAATATGAACTGTGTAGAGGCACACTTACACAGCCAGGGGGAATAATAAAGTAGAGTCCAACACAAAGTCTTATACAAGTCCAAAATGAAACAAGAACAATGGTTTTTCTAACCAAGATAAAACATAAAAATGTATGCGGTTATCTGCACTACTCCAGTTGTATTGTGCTGTATATCCAGAAGAGGGCTTGTACTACCTCAACCCATAATTTATATAGACAAAAGACATCAGAGGAAGATGATCTTCAGTCACATAGATGGACTAAGATGCAACAACTCTAGAGACAGCCTCATTATTTTCTCCAAAGTCTTACAAACTTGCATCTTCAAATTAATACTTAATAGAGTATCCTCCTATAGAGATTCCATGTGAACTTTGCAAAAAGGCAAAAAAACAACATTAGACTAGGCAAGTGATTTGACTTATATGGCTGACTAATACATAGCCAGGGAAAATACATTTCAATGGGAACCGCATGGGACACACCCACCTTAATTTAAATTTGCAATCCAATTAAAATATCAGAAACCTTTTCCATCTTAATTCTAATCTTTTGACTACGGTACCCTCTGTCAGTAATCCTGGACCTTGGGGGCATTATCCCTCAATACACAAATAGGTTACACAACTAGAATTTTTCTACCCTGATCTCTGGGACAATATCATCTTCAAAGAATGTTTTCTTGTATTTGTTATGTTGATATATTTGTCATTACATAGGTTGCATTTAATGGTTGGCATTTCTGCACTGGTATAAAATCCTGTGCTACAGCACCAAAGGATTTATGGCGGGACATTTTTAAAGCATTGTATTTCCATTTTGGGATGTAGCTCCTTTGCGACATGAGGCAACGCTATGTAAATTAGGCATTTGGTGTAAGAATTTGGTAGAAGGATGAGAGCATGCAGCAATTTAATTAGCATAAAAGATCAGCAGGTCATAACCCTTTTATATTGGGGAGGTGTTTCAGAACAGGTTGCCTCTACCTGGGATGTGATCTCTAATATAAAAGGTGTGTCTATGTTACGGGGAAGAACCGTGTCAAACTAGACACAGAACCATCCTTATGCTTCAGCCACTGTATAATGTCACTACTGAATGTAGACGTTTGCTATGGTTTTGAATGGGCTATGGCTATGTCAACTCATCACATACTGTAACTAATAACTCTTTCATACAGACTGTACATGCTGGAACTAGGCCTGGTCTATTAATTCAGCAAATGCCCAGGTCCAAGTTTGCTTTATTCCATGCCACACAATAGATGCCACATCATAGTAGATATTAACCCCTTCCTGACAGAGCTAGTTTTTGCGTTCCTGACAGAGCCATTTTTTTCAAATCTGACATGTCTCACTTAAGTGGGGATAACTTTTTTTTGCTTTTACTTATCCCAGTGATTTTGAGATTGTTTTCTCGTGACACATTGTACTTCAAGTTAGTGGTAAATTTTCGTCAATACAGTCTGTGTTTTTTTGTGAAAAATACCAAAATATCGTGAAAAAATGGAAAATTTAGCGATTTGCAAAATGTTAAATTTTCTGCTTGTGAGACAAATAATCATACCACTCAAAATAGTGAATAACTAACATAGACCATATGTCTACTTTATGTTGACATCATTATTTCAACTTCCTTTTAATTTTTTGGGACACTAGGAGGCTTACAATATGAATAGCAAATTCTCAAATTTTCAAGAAAATTTCAAACACTGATTTTTTTAGGGACCAGTTCAGTTCTGATGTGACTGAGGGACTTGTATGTGAGACACCCCCATAAATGATGCCATTTCAAAAAACTGCACCCCTCACAGTATTCAAAACAGCATTTTGGAAGTTTGTTAACCCTTTAGGTGTTTCACAGGAATTAAAACAAAGTGTAGGTGAAATTTCAAAATTTCTTTTTTTTTGCAGATTTGCAATTTTAATACATTTTTCTAAGGAACACAGTACATTTTACTAGAGAAATGTGACTAAAAATTGATTCCCCCAATTCTTTTGTTTTCATAAATATCCTATATGTGGCCCTAGTGTGCACGGTGACCAAACCACAGGCTTCATAATAGAAGGAGCACCTACTTGATTTTGGAGCCTCCTTTTTATGAGATTATTTTTTAGGCACCATGTAGGTTTCTAGGCACCATAAGATGCTAAAAGTTAGGAACCCCCCCACAAGTGACCCCATTTTGCAAACTACACCCCTCAGGGAATTCATCTAGGGGTATAGTGTACATTTCAAACCCCCAGGGGTTTCACCAATTGTGGTACAACTGGGCAGTGAAAATGAAAAATTATTTTTTTTACACAAAAATGCAGTTCTGGCTCCAAATTTGTCATTTTCAGAAGGTATGAAGGAGACAAAGCACCCCAAAATCTGTGCCCCAATTTCTCCCGAGTACGGCAATGCCTCACATGTGACCAAAAAATACCAGTTGGGTGCATGGCAGGACTCAGAACGGAAGGAGTGATTTTTGGATTTTGCAGCTCAGATTCTGGTGGAATTTTGGTGGGTGCTATGTCGCATTAGCAAGACCCCCCAAGCACCAATACAGTGGAACCCCCCCACAAGTCACCCCATTTTGAAAACTACACCCCTCAGGGAATTCATCTAGGGGTATAGTGTACATTTCAAACCCCCAGGGGTTTCACCAATTTTGATACAAGTGGGCAGTGAAAATGAAAAATTACATTTTTTTACACAAAAATGCAGTTCTGGCTCAAAATTTTTCATTTTCAGAAGGTATGAAGGAGAAAAAGCACCCCAAAATCTGTGCCCCAATTTCTCCCGAGTACGGCAATGCCTCACATGTGACCAAAAAATACCAGTTGGGTGCATGGCAGGACTCAGAAGGGAAGGAGTGATTTTTGGATTTTGCAGCACAGATTCTGGTGGAATGAATGGTGGGTGCTATGTTGCACCAATACAGTGGAACCCCCCCACAAGTCACCCCATTTTGCAAAGTACACCCCTCAGGGAATTCATCTAGGGGTATAGTGTACATTTCAAACCCCCAGGGGTTTCACCAATTTTGATACAAGTGGGCAGTGAAAATGAAAAATTACATTTTTTTACACAAAAATGCAGTTCTGGCTCACAATTTTTCATTTTCAGAAGGTATGAAGGAGAAAAAGCACCCCAAAATATGTGCCCCAATTTCTCCCGAGTACGGCAATGCCTCACATGTGACCAAAAAATACCAGTTGGGTGCATGGCAGGACTCAGAACGGAAGGAGTGATTTTTGGATTTTGCGGCTCAGATTCTGGTGGAATTTTGGTGGGTGCTATGTCGCATTAGCAAGACCCCCCAAGCACCAATACAGTGGAACCCCCCCACAAGTCACCCCATTTTGCAAACTACACCCCTCAGGGAATTCATCTAGGGGTATAGTGTACATTTCAAACCCCCAGGGGTTTCACCAATTTTGATACAAGTGGGCAGTGAAAATGAAAAATTACATTTTTTTACACAAAAATGCAGTTCTGGCTCAAAATTTTTCATTTTCAGAAGGTATGAAGGAGAAAAAGCACCCCAAAATCTGTGCCCCAATTTCTCCCGAGTACGGCAATGCCTCACATGTGACCAAAAAATACCAGTTGGGTGCATGGCAGGACTCAGAAGGGAAGGAGTGATTTTTGGATTTTGCAGCACAGATTCTGGTGGAATGAATGGTGGGTGCTATGTTGCACCAATACAGTGGAACCCCCCCACAAGTCACCCCATTTTGCAAAGTACACCCCTCAGGGAATTCATCTAGGGGTATAGTGTACATTTCAAACCCCCAGGGGTTTCACCAATTTTGATACAAGTGGGCAGTGAAAATGAAAAATTACATTTTTTTACACAAAAATGCAGTTCTGGCTCACAATTTTTCATTTTCAGAAGGTATGAAGGAGAAAAAGCACCCCAAAATCTGTGCCCCAATTTCTCCCGAGTACGGCAATGCCTCACATGTGACCAAAAAATACCAGTTGGGTGCATGGCAGGACTCAGAAGGGAAGGAGTGATTTTTGGATTTTGCAGCTCAGATTCTGGTGGAATTTTGGTGGGTGCTATGTCGCATTAGCAAGACCCCCCAAGCACCAATACAGTGGAACCCCCCCACAAGTCACCCCATTTTGAAAACTACACCCCTCAGGGAATTCATCTAGGGGTATAGTGTACATTTCAAACCCCCAGGGGTTTCACCAATTTTGATACAAGTGGGCAGTGAAAATGAAAAATTACATTTTTTACACAAAAATGCAGTTCTGGCTCGAAATTTTTCATTTTCAGAAGGTATGAAGGAGAAAAAGCACCCCAAAATCTGTGCCCCAATTTCTCCCGAGTACGGCAATGCCTCACATGTGACCAAAAAATACCAGTTGGGTGCATGGCAGGACTCAGAAGGGAAGGAGTGATTTTTGGATTTTGCAGCTCAGATTCTGGTGGAATTTTGGTGGGTGCTATGTCGCATTAGCAAGACCCCCCAAGCACCAATACAGTGGAACCCCCCCACAAGTCACCCCATTTTGCAAACTACACCCCTCAGGGAATTCATCTAGGGGTATAGTGTACATTTCAAACCCCCAGGGGTTTCACCAATTTTGATACAAGTGGGCAGTGAAAATGAAAAATTACATTTTTTTACACAAAAATGCAGTTCTGGCTCAAAATTTTTCATTTTCAGAAGGTATGAAGGAGAAAAAGCACCCCAAAATCTGTGCCCCAATTTCTCCCGAGTACGGCAATGCCTCACATGTGACCAAAAAATACCAGTTGGGTGCATGGCAGGACTCAGAACGGAAGGAGTGATTTTTGGATTTTGCAGCACAGATTTTGGTGGAATGAATGGTGGGTGCTATGTTGCACCAATACAGTGGAACCCCCCCACAAGTCACCCCATTTTGCAAAGTACACCCCTCAGGGAATTCATCTAGGGGTATAGTGTACATTTCAAACCCCCAGGGGTTTCACCAATTTTGATACAAGTGGGCAGTGAACATGAAAAATTACATTTTTTACACAAAAATGCAGTTCTGGCTCAAAATTTTTCATTTTCAGAAGGTATGAAGGAGAAAAAGCACCCCAAAATCTGTGCCCCAATTTCTCCCGAGTACGGCAATGCCTCACATGTGACCAAAAAATACCAGTTGGGTGCATGGCAGGACTCAGAAGGGAAGGAGTGATTTTTGGATTTTGCAGCACAGATTCTGGTGGAATGAATGGTGGGTGCTATGTTGCACCAATACAGTGGAACCCCCCCACAAGTCACCTCATTTTGCAAACTACACCCCTCAGGGAATTCATCTAGGGGTATAGTGTACATTTCAAACCCCCAGGGGTTTCACCAATTTTGATACAAGTGGGCAGTGAAAATGAAAAATTACATTTTTTTACACAAAAATGCAGTTCTGGCTCAAAATTTTTCATTTTCACAAGGAATGAAGGAGACAAAGCACCCCAAAATCTGTGCCCCAATTTCTCCCGAGTACGGCAATGCCTCATGTGTGACCAAAAAGTGGCAGGACTCAGAAGGGAAGGAGTGATATTTGGATTTTGCAGCACAAATTCTGGTGGAATGATGGTGGGTGCTATGTCGCATTAGCAAGACCCCCCAAGCACCAATACAGTGGAACCCCCCACAAGTGACCCCATTTTGCAAACTACACCCCTCAGGGAATTCATCTAGGGGTATAATGTACATTTCAAACCCCCAGGGGTTTCACCAATTTTGATACAACTGGGCAAAATTACATTTTTTTACACAAAAATGCAGTTCTGGCTCAAAATTTTTCATTTTCACAAGGTTTGAAGGAGAAAAAGCACCCCAAAATATATGCCCCAATTTCTCCCGAGTATGGCAATGCCTCATATGTGACCAAAAAATACCAGTTGGGTGCATGGCAGGACTCAGAAGGGAAGGAGTGATTTTTGGATTTTGCGGCTCAGATTCAGGTGGAATGAATGGTGGGTGCTATGTGGCATTAGCAAGACCCCCGATGCACGGTGAATTGATGGACCTAATAATCCATAGATGTGTGGTATATTTTAAAACACTCCTTTATGCAAAGGCCGGGTTTGTCAGGGCAAGTTTCACAGTGGAAAATAGTTTCCTTTCTTATTCCCCTTTTATAACAAACTTTGCACCTTTTTTGTGTCCTGCCCTTTTTTGCAGTGGAGGGGATTTCGTTGGGAAAATGCTGCCCTGGTACAATACGGGGGCCAGTACTAGAAGTACTGGGGCCCTCTGCCTGCTGGTTCCCAAATATCAGGCCCTTTATGACTTCCTCTTGAAAGTGCATAAATGTCCCCCTCTGGCCGGTAGAACGGAATAGCACGTAAGCGTTATACAGTGCCATCTGGATGATATACACGGCCAGCTTCTTGTACCAGATTTTTGTTTTCCGCAGGGCACTGTACGGCTTCAGTACCTGATCTGAAAGATCCACTCCGCCCATGTACCTATTGTAATCCAGGATACAATTAGGTTTTGAGGTGTGGGTACTGGTACCTCGTACAGGGACGGAGGTGGTACTGTCTCCGTGAATTGTTGTCAGTATAAGGACATCCCTCTTGTCCTTATATTTGACCAACAACATATTTTCAGTGCATATTCCCCTGCTTTCACCCCTTCTCATTACTTGGGCAATGTGCGTTTTTGGGAGGCCTCTTTGGTTCTTGCGCACAGTACCGCAAGCTGCTGTACCTCTTGAACCAAGGGCCTTAAACAGGGGGATGCTAGTGTAAAAGTTATCCACATAGAGGTGATAACCTTTATCCAGGAAGGGGTGCACTAAATCCCAGACAATTTTTCCACTAACACCTACGAGGGAGGGGGGGCATTCTGGCGGTTCAATACTTGAATCCTTCCCTTCATATACCCTAAACCTGTGGGTGTACCCTGAGGTGCTTTCACACAGTTTATACAATTTTATGCCATACCTTGCCCTCTTATTGGGAAGGTACTGGCGGAATTTAACCCTTCCTTTAAAATGTAAAAGGGACTCGTCCACACAAATGAATTGTTGGGGGATGTACATCTCCTCAAATTTGGCGCTGAAATGATCAATGACCGGCCTGACTTTGAATAGCCGGTCAAAGGTGGGATCATCTCTGGGTGGGCACTGTGCATTATCGCTGTAATGCAGAAATTTAAGGATCATCTCAAAACGAGTCCGGGTCATGGCCATACGGTAAAATGGGGTGCTGTACAGAACATCTGTACTCCAATATTGCCTAATTTCTGGCTTTTTTACTATGCCCATATGAAACACCAGACCCCAAAACGCCATCATCTCTACTGCATCTACAGGGGTCCACCTAGCAAATGATGACGTGGGGTTTTGAGCAATAAACTGCTGGGCATATAAATTAGTTTGGTCCACCATTAAATTTATAAAATCATCAGAGAAAAATAATTTGAAGAAGTCAATTTCTCTGAGACCTGTGGAATCAAATTGGATTCCTGGGATGGCCAAAAACTCAGGAACCTGGGGCTCAAAATTGGCTGGTGGTGGGATCCATACGGGATCAATCATTGGGGGGGGGGTCTCAGCTGCTCTACGGGGGCGTCTTTGAGGGGGTCCCTCATCACTAGAGGAGGAAGATGAGGTTAACACAAATCCTTCAAATTCCCCGCTTGCATCACTGTCTGTGTCACTGTCAGAGGCAAGCATGGCATATGCCTCCTCCGCTGAGTACATTCTTCTGGATGACTGGGATGACATTTGGGATGACCTTTGGGATGCCATTTTTATTTTTGTGTTTGTGGTTGTGAAATGTTTCAACACGTGTATAGTGTAGGGGGGGGTACAAACTTTATTTCAACCAGGTAGTGTGTATGTAGTGCAGAAAAAAAAAAAAAAAAAAAAAAAGGTCCTGCACCAAAAATTGAGCACAGATGTTAGTCAGTAACGACCGTCACTGAACAGCGCTCAAAGGCAACAGGAATTTATTAAAAAAAAAAAAAAAAAAAAGGTCCTGCACCAAAAATTGAGCACAGATGTTAGTCAGTAACGACCGTCACTGAACAGCGCTCAAAGGCAACAGGAATTTATTAAAAAAAAAAAAAAAAAAAATCAACCCTGTGCCGAAAAAGCTGATCAGTGATGTACGTCACTGATCAGCGCACAGTGGCCACAGGACACCCACAAAATCACAGTGTGTGTAAAAATACCCACAGCACCCTCAAAAAAAAAAAAAAAGGTGAGGGGCAGCAGGTGCACAACCTTTGGTGCAACTGGCAGGTATATATTTCCTGCAGACACAAAATATAGCACTCTATCACTCTCTGTCACTCTCTCTCTCTATCTCTCACTATCTATCACTCTATGACACTGCAGCACTGACAGGAATTTAAAAAACAAACCCCTGCACCCCCAAAAAAGTTGCTGATCACCTCAGATATAGTGATCAGCACAAAAGGCGGGGGCAGCAGACACAAAATTTAGCACTCTCTATCACTCTCTCTCTCTATCTCTCACTATCTATCACTCTATGACACTGCAGCACTGACAGGAATTTACAAACCCCTGCACCCCCAAAAAAGTTGCTGATCACCTCAGATATAGTGATCAGCACAAAAGGCGGGGGCAGCAGACACAAAATTTAGCACTCTCTATCACTCTCTCTCTCTATCTCTCTATCTCTCACTATCTATCACTCTATGACACTGCAGCAAACCCCTGCACCCCCAAAAAAGTTGCTGATCACCTCAGATATAGTGATCAGCACAAAAGGGGGGGCAGCAGTCAGTTATATAAAAAATATATATCACAATCTGTCACTATCTCTCTATCTCTCTCTCTATCTATAACTCTATTACACTGCAGCAAAATATAGCACTCTCTGTCACTAGGCCTCTCTCTCTCTCTCTCTCTCTCTCTCTCTCTCTCTCTCTCTCTCTCTCACTGCAGCAGCACAACACAGCACAACACAGCACAACACAAGTAGCAAGATCCAGGCAGTGATCAGGTAAGTATTTTGCACGGTTTGCACGGATCAGGTCAGTATACTGCGGCAGCCAGGCACGGTGACCACACTGCACGCAATTCCAGACCGGAATGGCGTCTGCAGTGCAGTCACCGTTAGTTTAAACCCCCCTCCATGGCTGTGATTGGTCCGTCGGTCCGACGAACCAATCACGGCCTTTGGGGGCGGGCGGGGTGAGGTGGGGTGACACCAGTGTCACCCTTACACCCCACGGTGATTGGTGCTGTACTTTACAGCACCAATCACCTCCGATCCCATGTCACCGGCGAACGTTATTCGCCGGTGACACAGAAAACGCTGTAATTGGCTGTTCACACTGAACAGCCAATCACAGTGATCGGCGACGGGGGGGCGGCATCGCAGCCCCCCCCCGGGCACGCAGGGACATGTCTGCTGTCAGGGACAGCAGACATTGTCCCTCTGTCACTGCGTCTCTAGACGCAGTGACAGTTTTCAGCCATGACGTATATATACGTCATGTGTCGGGAAGTACTTCCCGACCATGACGTATATATACGTCAAATGTCGGGAAGGGGTTAATTTAGGCAACAAACTGGAAACTCTATTATTGGTGCCCCACTAGATGCAGGGAAGGATTTTTTTGGGGTACTCATGCATGGGATACAATATTTCCTGCTATGCACTTCAACAATCACTTTATATAGCTCTATAGCACAAGACACCAGAATAAAGGGGGTATTCAATCCGGGATTCTGACAGTTTTTCTTCTGATCCGACACTAACTCAAAAGTCAGAACTCAATGTTTCAACTGCCGGAAAAAAGGCCATGAATTTGACAATCCGCATCAAAACAGATTCTACTTTTCCAAAAAAATGTATTCAATGCTTTCATTAACGGCTGCATTGGAGTAGGCTATCGCCAATATTCCAGACCTAATGGAAGGGTATATACACTGTGGATTTCTTGTTGTTCACATTCCCCACTTTAGAGAGCAACCAAAGCTCTTTTCCCCCAACAGCATTTGGGACAAAAATGTCAAAGTTCATGCATCATTCCTTCAAAATAACGGCTTCTCCCCAGATACTCGCACAGTACTTTTAAGCCTGGATCAATAAATACTGTTTATTCAAAAAAAAAAAAAATACAGAAGTAGGCATTTACTTTCACTTACAACACAAAATTGCAACACTTCGAAGAATCTTTTCATAACATCTGAACCACTTAAATTGAATAACTTTTTTAGCCCATTTAATATTACAAACATTCTCAGATTTATGCTTAAACATAAATTCTGATCAAAGTTCAACTTTTTCTATCGGCACAAATATACTGCAAACCTCTGTATGTAACAAATAAAACAATGGCTGTTATTTTGATCAAAAGCTTGTGGCCCATCATCTAGGGACCGGAATTGTGTAGCTCATGTGCTTCATACTTAAAATGTAATTATAATATACAATATTGAATAGCATTTAAATTTCTTATTCTTAAAAGTTTCAAGTCATAATTTATTTATTATTATCAAACTCTTGCTTTGCATATATTGCAGTTCAAAAAAAAAGTTACTAATCCATTTGAGAAATCATTGTGTATTATTGTATTTTGTAATAATCAATTTATTTTTGATTAGTTGCCATTTTTTGTAGTTCAACAGTTTACTGAATTACCGAATAAATACAGCAAGATACAAAAAAAATACTAAAGTAATAAGTATTAAAATGTATTTGTATAAATGTATTTTAGTGTATAACTATATCCTATGTAGTCTATTGCTAGCAATATATGGCTGAGCAATATATTGCTCAGTTTCTCCTTTTCATCAGCGACCAGAGATGGTCGGTGATGAAAGGGAACCTCTGCCGGCGGTGCCGCAGAGGTAATCAGCTGGTCGCAGGAGCAAGCTCCTGCGACCAGCGATTAGAACGGGGCTGAAAACGGGAGCGCGCACCCGGCGATTTATCGCCGGGGCACACTCCCATCACTGGCAATATGGTTGCCTGCGACCATATTTCCAGCGATTTCAGACCCTATCGCCCCCGTGAGTACACAGCTTAAGAATGGAATATTTTAAACACACTGCACACAAACATTGCAAATTGTTTAAAGAGAAAAAATAAAAATTTTCACTAAAATATTCTGTTGTAATTTCAATCAAGAAAATTGATAGAATGTAATATTTTACCATAAAAAAAATTATAATAATTCTTGTTTGCTTACTTGCTGCATTTTTTCCGATACTGACGCTCAATGCCATCTGGTCTGTAATGGGAAAATAAAATATATTACTATTGTCTTTTTATACGGTGCCACAAGTGTTGCACAGCTCCCAACAAAAAAAAACATATACATACAAACATACTGTATATACATATCCCCAAAAAAGTGGTCCAGCACTTCGCTGTTGGTATAATGAAACAGACTTTCCCAGGTGCCCGCTTTGGGGAGGGTGAGATCCCCACATATAAAGCTGCAGGAAGAAGTGTCAGTCCAGGCTTAGCAATGTGCAAACATGGTTCTTTAATGTAATCTATGTGGTTTCAGGACCAACCTGTCATCAGGACACATATGTGGCCGTATTGACTACCTCTTCAATCAGAGAAGCACTACTATGTTTTAAATATTGAGGAGTCCATTTTTACCATTCTCTTCTGTGTTTTGTTAAATATGTTGAAATATCACACTATTATACTTCTTTCCAGTTTGGGAGTTTTCTAGTCTTAATGCCATTATAATATCAGGCACACCAAGTGTGAAGAAAAGTTTATTACAGTGGATGGCAACATTTTTCTCACTTGCATATTGTACAGTAACAATGTAAGTTCTATGGTGAGATGATTTTGCAACAAGTAACAACTGATTGGAGAGAGAACATAACTTTATGTGAAGAGGTATTGCAATAAAGCTTTTTATAAAAAATAAAGGATTTGATTGCTTTGTACAATAGAAGACAAAAATACAAATAGTCTACATTAATCCTTTGTGGCATTAAATAAATCGGTACTCTTTACCTAGAACGGCGCCCATCGGGGTGATCGCGGGATCGCGGGCAGTACATAAACGGCCGCGACGCGATGCCCGCGATTTTCCCATAGGGAACAATGTTAAAAAGCCAGATTGACCGCGATTTTGCATTCAATGCCTCAATGCCCGCGATTTTACCATAGGAATCAATGTTAAATGGGCTACAGAGCCCAAATAGGCTCAATTAACCCTTAAATGTCACCCCAATTTTTTGACGCCACCCCACGATCCACGCCAACCCGAAGCGTGGCGAGCGCAGCGAGCCCGCGAGGGGCGGCGGTACGCGTCCTCCGACCTTTTCATGCACTACTATCCACGTCGGCGTGGAGTTGAGAATAGAATAGTGTGGCGAGCGCAGCGTGCCACCGAGCCCGAAGCGTGGCGAGCGCAGCGAGCCCCGCGAGGGGACGCGGATACCTTCACAGTTATACGCGTCCCCTCGCGGACTTCACAGGTGTCCGTGGCGACGCCGACACCTGTGAAGCCCGCGAAGGGACGCGTTTACCTGTGAAGGTATCCGCGTCCCCTCGCGGGGCTCGCTGCGCTCGCCACGCTTCGGGCTCGCCACACTATTCTATTCTCAACTCCACGCCGACGTGGATAGTAGGGCATGAAAAGGTCGGAGGACGCGTACCGCCGCCCCTCGCGGGCTCGCTGCGCTCGCCACGCTTCGGGTTGGCGTGGATCGTGGGGTGGCGTCAAAAAATTGGGGTGACATTTAAGGGTTAATTGGGTCTATTTGGGCTCTGTAGCCCATTTAACATTGATTCCTATGGTAAAATAGCGGGCATTGAGGCATTTTACATTAAAATCGCGGTCAATTAGGCTTTTTAACATTGTTCCCTATGGGAAAATCGCGGTCATCGCGGGTACACGATTTTGATGTACCCGCGATTTACCCGCGATGCCCGCGATTTTTTACCCCCGACGCCCGCGATTCTGATCGCGGGCGCCGTTCTAGGTAAAGAGTACCAATAAATCTCTACTATATAGAAGTCAAAAAGTGTACCGACTGTCCGCCACCTATTTTTAAACACTTTATTTTTATTTTCCTAGTGTCACCTATCTTTTATACAATATTTCACAATTTTAACCTACTTTCATAAAAGTTTATTTTTATTAATTATGAGGTGCACCACATAAAAAGGTCAGCTTTCCTCTATTTTGGTCTTAATGTTTGTTTCCTTTTTGAGGAGTCTGTCTTAATTCTGGTACCTCAAAAAAAAAAAACTATAGAGTCCAGGGGATTTTGGAATAGAGGATCATACATGCCCTGACATATAACATCTGGTGCGCAAATGACTTAATAACTATAAGGATTGTCACCTTTATAGACTGATACTATTTATTTGAACACTGAAGACACAAGAGTTCCATCACCTATGATATTGCACACCATCCTGTGGGAAAACTGAGAATCCTGCAAACTTTCTTTGTTGCCACCTTATTTTGGAGTGTTATCTGTACCTTTGTGAAAATAAGGATCATAAGAAATCTCGATAGATAGATAGATAAGATACATATATAGATAGGATAGATAGATAGATAGTATAGATTAGATAGATAGAAGGTGGTAGAGCTTTTTGCATACTCACTCAACATAGATCTAAAATATAGATATATAGTATCCCACAAAATGTGAGACATATTGAGAGGAGCAGCTCCAACCTTTAATTTCTCTATGGGCGTTGCAAATACATGTAAATTTCTTTGCAAAATAACCTTTACTAGTGTTCATTCTAGCACCCACTATCTTTGAAAACCCATGCAGTTCCTCTTCACTGACTGGGGGTGTCACTGTCTGCTGTAGTGCTTCTAGCACAGTTTGGTCTTTATATCAGCACTGATATGCAAACCAGACCTGTGCTAGAAACACCACAGCAACCAGCGACCCCCCAGGCAGGTAACAGGAACTGCATGGGTTTTCAAAGATAGCGGGTACTAGAAAGAACACTATAATATATGTTTTCCTTCAATGACAATTTGGCTATTACTTGGGCCTTTCTGTCACTTGCCTTAACCTCGAATTTTGATGAATAATGTGGAGTGTGCATCTACACCATTGTGTACACCGTACACCTGAAGGTTGGGACTCCTTCAATTGGAATAGCACCCCACCCACCCGATCTGAACATTTTTTACCAGCTTGGTCCCTGGTAGCCACAGACTGCAAACTGAAGGCACAATGAAGATAAGACCAAAAAATGCACACGATTTGCTAGTCTTCGCGATGGATTTAGGGCGCAGCTCCCCTTGGGTTGGTGTTGCTGGGTTGCCTTGTGGTGGCACATCTATTTAGCATTATTTATTTATTTTTCACTAATATTATACTTTCTAGCACGTTCCATTGTATAACACTTTAACCATTAGCTTCTGGTTCCTTCTTATTAACACAAACACTTTAGATTTTCATTTGTGTGCTGCCCTGGGGTGACTGTCTTTTGCCGGCTTTTTTGGGGGTACATGGCCCCTGATTAAAACTTCATATTAGGGACCCACCAGAGACAACAAGGTCACCATGAAGTTGGTTGGTGGCCAAAATTTATCGTCCAGTAAATATACCAAGAACTTTGAATTCTGATGAATAATGTGGAGTATGCATCTGCACCTCGTGTTTTTTCTTTACATATTTTGCAAACACCAATTTCCTATTTATTAAACTTCCAACTAAAGGTGCATACACACAGAACGATTTGAAGGACAATGTGGGTGTTCCTGATCGATGGGAAGGACCAATTGTTCAAAATGTACTGTGCATCGTTAACGATGCGCGTACCTGCCAATTGTTAACAATGGTCTATGGTCTTCCCTGCTTGCAGGAAGATCATAGACCAATCTTTTGTGAAGTGTATCATTCCATGTGTACGCACGATGAACGAATTGATACACTCCAGCATCGTTCCATCTGTATGCAACTTAAACAACAGTATGTAAATAAATAAAAAAACACATTGGGTGAGATTTAATGGAATGAGAGATTCAGAAAGTGAGAGATTTGGTGAGAAATCTCCATTTCTTTTTAAAGCGCCAATCATTTACACTGCAACATCAAACTGGTTTTGCAGTGTAAATGATTGGTGATCACCTGACATGGAAAATGTTTGTTTTCTCTGTAAATATTTAATTGGAATGTGGCTAAAATTTTCCCTAACCTAAAGACTTGTACCGATTACTGCACATTAGAAGCAGAGAGAAATTTGGCTCCAGTAATCAAGGGCAATCAAATAATAAATGAATGATGGGATGCCATACAGTGGCAAGGAAAAGCATCTTCATTTTACTTTCTACTGCAACTAATAGGAATTAGCACACTGCTCATTCAAACATATCCCTGGTGCAGAACAAAAATACAAACAAGGTGATAGATAGATAGATAAAAAACATCTATAGATTTAGAAAACATACCACAGCTGAGAAATCAATGTGTGTATAGTTTGATGAAGGGAGTTACATTGCAACCCAATGTGGCTGTCTGCTTTACCTGCCTCAGAAATCGGAATAAAATAGTGTTTAAATCTTCATTTTATTCATCAGTGGTTAAGCAGCATTCTATAAGATCCTAACCCTAGGGGGGAGGGTTATAACCCATATTACGTATTGATGACCCTGTAAAAGCTAGCCACCTCCCCGGCATGCCAATTAATGAAAGCTACAGTAGTGACTGAACTGCTGTAAGTACATGTTGAAGGTAAATGTCCAGTATATGCTTTAAATACTTAGAGGATATGTAGATCATGCTGTTTATTTCAGGCAATCTCAAAACCAACACAAATCAGCAAAATTTCTGTATACACTGATTGATTTATTCAAACAGAAATAATGGAGTCATAAACACTTATCCAGCGCTTTCTGTAAAACTTCTTCTGCTGAAAAAGCCTTCGTTCAGCATATACTCCACATGTAGGGAATATAAACAAATCACTTCATCGTGTAATCTGCTACAAATTAATTATTTATTACACAACGAAACAATCAGTTAAAATACAATGCAATCCAATAAAATTTCTTCCAGCATCAATCCTAAGAAGGGGGGGTAATTACCAGGAGCGGAGGAACTGCAGGCATACAGTTCAAACAAGCGTATGGTATAAGTCTGTGAGGAGCTCTGGATACCGGTACTCCTTTCTCCTCCTGTCCGCAAGACTGTTCCTCCGATAGCCTGGAATGCCCCTCTCTCTTGGCTGGAATAGATACGGGTACGGGCTCCACCACCGACGCGTTTCTTCCCCGTCCTGGGGACTTTATCAAGGTGTATTTTCTGCCCGCTGTACACGATCTTTATACCGCCGCCGTCCAATCAACATACTCCGGCAGCCCGGCTGGATTCCTAGACCGAGGCTCACTACAAGTCCCATAATCCTTACCGCGGCTGCCGGCTTCCTGCCGCTGGCGTGATCCCAGCGCCCAGGGTTTCCATGACTACAAGACGCCTGAATGCAATCACGGCGTTTGTGTCTCCTTCCTATATTTTTTCTCCATGTCCCTATGATGTCTGTTTTATTTCTCCTCCTCCGTGGTGATCTTTATGAGGAAGTGGAAACAATACATAAGATACAATGAAAATTTACACAATATAAAAAGAACCTCATTAAAAACTCCAATTAAAAGCTTCAATTAAGAGAATGACATAGTATACACGTAAGTGCCAGAGATACCTAAGGTGCTAAAGAGAGATAAAGTGCTAGAGTGTTAAAGTGCTATAGTTAGAGGGAAATACGTGCAGGACAGTATGAGAACCTTCACCCTCCCTAGATGTTTAGAGGAACCATTTGATCTCAAAGTCAGCATTGAGACCCCCAGGCATAAGGGTCCCTAGCTCGTAGATGGTTTAATGAGGTTCTTTTTATATTGTGTAAATTTTCATTGTATCTTATGTATTGTTTCCACTTCCTCATAAAGATCACCACGGAGGAGGAAAAATAAAACAGACATCATAGGGACATGGAGAAAAAAATATAGGAAGGAGACACAAACGCCGTGATTGCATTCAGGCGTCTTGTAGTCATGGAAACCCTGGGCGCTGGGACCACGTGATCACGCCAGCGGCAGGAAGCCGGCAGCCGCGGTAAGGATTATGGGACTTGTAGTGAGCCTCTGTCTAGGAATCCAGCCGGGCTGCCGGAGTATGTTGATTGGACGGCGGCGGTATAAAGATCGTGTACAGCGGGCAGAAAATACACCTTGATAAAGTCCCCAGGACGGGGAAGAAACGCGTCGGTGGTGGAGCCCGCACCCGTATCTATTCCAGCCAAGAGAGAGGGGCATTCCAGGCTATCGGAGGAACAGTCTTGCGGACAGGAGGAGAAAGGAGTACCGGTATCCAGAGCTCCTCACAGACTTATACCATACGCTTGTTTGAACTGTATGCCTGCAGTTCCTCCGCTTCTGGTAATTACCCCCCCTTCTTAGGATTGATGCTGGAAGAAATTTTATTGGATTGCATTGTATTTTAACTGATTGTTTCGTTGTGTAATAAATAAATAATTAATTTGTAGCAGATTACACGATGAAGTGATTTGTTTATATTCCCTACATGTGGAGTATATGCTGAACGAAGGCTTTTTCAGCAGAAGAAGTTTTACAGAAAGCGCTGGATAAGTGTTTATGACTCCATTATTTCTGTTTGCATTTGTATTGTTGGTCTCAGGGAGAACCTTCTGTTGGGAGTCTTGAACTAATTCAGCTGCTACACCTGCGCACATTTTTTCATCCTGTATATATCCATACATCACCGATTGATTTATTGTCCAGGGCTCATGTTAAACCTGGTGATGGCCGCCAGTTTTGATATCCCAAAGCCACTGGCGCTTTGAGCCAAACTGCTACATATCTGGCAGAATATGGTTCTTCCCAACTTTATAACACAAACTGCACGCAGAACCATACAGAACTTAAGGAGACACCAGAGGATTTATTCATTTAGGTGGACAATGCTGTTCCTTATCTTTATAAAAAGGACAATTGTTTAATTTAGTTAGTATTCGGGCAAATTATTCTATGCTATTACAGCGATACTGTATTGTAATAAAGGGGCATTCTTTTTCAAATGCAATTTAATTTGGGGGCAATAATATCAATAGGTTATTGAGAGCTATATTATTATAAAATAGGGGCAACAAATATACTTACACTTACTATGTTATGGGCCCCAATTGTGCTCCACACTTGTAGCATTATATGTAATGTTAATATAGGCCAAATGGTCTCACTGGTTAGAGCGACCTCTGTATTCAGCAGCCTTTCTGGAGTGCTTGCCAGTAGTTTATCAAACCGCAAATTCATAACACTAAGAATAGGTCCCATGAAATATAAATATATATATATATATATATATATATATATATATATATATATATATATATATATATATATATATATATATATATATATATATATATATATATATATATATATATATATATATATCTAAAATAAACAGGAGAGAGAGGTGCGCCTCATAGTGCAGATCAATGAGTATTTATTAAAGAGTTAAAACACTCCAGGTATAAAACACAGTTGCTCGTACCATGAATTAAAACGCTGTGGACTGATTACCACATGATATAACACGTTACCCACGGCAAACAGCTCCTCTGGAACCACGAAGTCCTTAGTAGCATGTATCGCTGCAGACACTGGGTTGTGCCGCAGAAACCAGCAGACGGTCGGACGAGGGGACACCAGAACAGGAGAGAAGACGGGACGTGATGGAAAGCGGGTATCACAGGCCACGCCCTAACGCGTTTCGTCAGAGACTTCGTCAGAGGGCGTGGCTCTGTGACTACCCGGTTTGAATATAACAGGACAACAACCAATGAAAACACAGTGGGTGTCTGACATCACTAAAGGTGTACACACTATAGTAACGTGCTGATTAGCAACAAGTGCATGAATGGAAACACATGAATTCAATGCACCCTTTCTTTTACATAGTACTAGCGTATTATGACGGGCTGGAGTGATATATATCATGTCGCAATCCTGTATGCATATACAATTTATGAACAAAACAATTAAAAACATGATTTAAAACATGTATAATAAAAATATATATATATATGTGCAAAAAAAGGCGCACATGAAATATCATTAAAACAATACAAAACAGAAAGACATAATATACATTAAAAAAGATGAATAAGTGAAAGATATTTATCAATAAAATAAGGACATATAAGCAGTGAATTAATTGAGGAAAGGAGTTATTTCATAACCCTCATTTAATCCATATGGTGTTAAGGTATTTAATTTAAGAATCCAATAGGTTTCTCTACGTGTTAGCAATTTATCCCTATCACCTCCCCTTTTGGGGATAGGAATTTGTTCTATGGCTCGGATCTTCATACAGCCAGGGTCACTATTGTGAAAGTTTTTGAAGTGACGGGGAATGCTGTGGTTAAGAAGTCCATTCTTTATGTTACGCTGGTGTTCAAGGGCACGGATCTTAAATGCCCTCTTAGTTTTACCCACGTAATGTAGGTCACAACTGCAGGATATGATGTAAACCACGTAAGTGGAATTACAATTAAGAAATTGATGGGGTTTAATAAGGGACAATTTAGGATTATTCAGATCTGTCCCCTTTGCAATATGTTTACAAATCTTGCAGTTATTGCAAGGAAAGCACCCCTTAATATCCAAAAAGGTGTTAGAAACAGCAGTATTGGTTGGTTCTAGCTGACTTTTGGCAATCATATTTTTTAATGTCTTTGCCTTCTTGAACACAATACTGGGTTTATTAGGCAATTGTTTACCCAATACAGGGTCTAATTTAAGTATGTGCCAATTTTTATCTAAGATGGTCTTAATTTCCTTTTCTTTAGAATTAAATTGGGTAACAAACAAACAGTCATTTCTTTTAGCCACAGGTTCAGATGAAGTTTTATATTCCAAAAGGTCTGTGCGTTCTAAAGCTCTTGCTCTCTCGCGTGCACGAGTTACAGTATTTTTAGGATACCCTCTTTCATCAAATCTAGAGGTGTAAACCTCAGCCTGGGAATCATACATGGATATATTAGAACAATTACGCCTCAGGCGGATGAACTGCGAAAATGGAATATTTTCCTTCCAAGATTTGAGATGGCAGCTCTCAAATTGCAGGTAACTATTAGAATCTACAGGTTTAAAGAATGTAGAAGTCTCAATAGATGTAACCTCAGGGAAATTCTCCACATTTAAAAAGAGATCCAAAAATTCAATATTTTTCTTGTTAAATTTGTGGGTAAATGTGAGATTATAAGTATTACAATTGAGAACATCGACAAAGGAATTGAATGATGATTCATCGCCATCCCATATAACGATGATATCATCGATGTACCTTTTAAACAATTTCACATTCCTTAGCAAGTCAGGGGTCAGGGTATTCTTCTCCCAATCACCCATGTAGAGATTGGCCAGACTTGGGGCACAAATCGTCCCCATCGCTGTGCCCCAAGTCTGGAGGTACCAATCCCCCAAAAACTCAAAATAGTTAAAATGCAACACAAATCTTAAACAATCACAAATAAATCGGATTTTCACATCAGATAAACCACTATTGTTAGTGAGTACATCATTAATAACATCGATACCCCTCTGGTGTGGGATCTTGGTGTAAAGGGAGGATACATCAATTGTACCAAAACCAAACCCAGCACGCCATTCGATGTTTTCCAATATTTTAAGCATATGTGTGGAATCCTTCACAAAGGTGTCTAAGGAAGGAACATAGGTCTTAATAAACGTGTCTACATATTCAGACAACCTAGAGGTCAAGGACCCCACACCTGCAATAATCGGGCGCCCTGGTGGGCGTTCCCGATTCTTATGCAGCTTAGGTAAATGGTAAAAAGTGGCAAATGAGGGTGTAGTATTATAAAGGTATTTAAATTCATCCAAGTTGATGCTTTTTTCACTTAGACCACGCTTTAATAATAATTCCAATTCTGCTATATACATTTGTGTAGGATCATTGTCAAGTATTCTATATGAAACATCATCTAATAATAAATTATATGCTTCAGTGACATAATATTCACGATCCATTATAGCAATGCCACCGCCTTTGTCGGCATTTTTAATTACTATAGATGAATCACTCATCAGATCTTTTAAAGCACCTCTTTCTTTAAAAGTAAGATTTGAGGGTTTGTTCTTAGTGTTATCGATTTTATCAAGATCTTTCTTAACTAATTCAGAAAACATATCCAAATATGGGCCCTTCGATTCAAGCGGATAAAAAGTAGACTTAAGTTTGAGGCCAGAGTTATCGATATTTGGAGGCTTGTCTACCATCGAATTAATTTCTCCATCTTTTTTGAGAAAATGACGTTTGAGCGTCAACTTCCTGACAAAAAGGTTTAAATCTATCTGGAGGTCGACCTTATTAGGAAGACTTGAAGGCGCAAAAGAAAGACCCTTCATAAGAAGTGATTTTTCAACGGGAGTGAGTATTTTTTTAGAAAGATTATAAATCCCACTATTATCCAAGGCCTCATCAGTAACAGGAATTATAGTGTTTATAATACTCTGATCTTTGCTTCTCTTAGTGGAAGCTCCTGATCCCCTCCCTCCCCTAATCTTCTTTTGATGCTTATTGGGGTTCTGGGTACATTTTTCTGTATTTGATGTTTTGGATGGGGGGCCTGATCTAAAAAATGCTGATCATTTTCACCATCTTTAGAATAAAGTCGCTCAAAACGATTATCATGAACGAATCCATGTGGTTCGTCAAAGACAGGTTGATTCCAAAAATTTTGTCTACGGTCCCTCATATTGGGATTTCTATTACTTCTATTTTTGGGACGTACTACTGTCCATCCATCAGGGTTTTTGGTATTGTACCGGTCATTATTATGACTATTCCGGGGATAATAATCACTAGAATTATTATACTCTCTACGCTGGTTAAAATAACCCCTGCGCTGATGTTGATATCCATAATCATAATGTTTATTTTGTATATTATGAGTATCATTCCTTATATAATGATTATCTCTCGGACCACCATTTTTATTCTTAGGTCTAATTGTGCGTGGAGTTACAGGGGGTATCTCACTCTTGTTTTGGATGGTATCTCTATTTTGAGACCAAGTGCGAACAATATTTTGCTCATAATCAGATTTATCACGCAGAAATTTTTTCTGTTTAGTTTCAATAACTTTGGATTCTATTATCGATACTTTTTTCTCAATCGATGTTTTTACTGCTAAAATTTTTTCTTTGTCCAAAATTTTTTCTAAATCAACAGCTATGACCTGTAATTGTCTCTCTGTCTCTTTAAAAAGTTTAGTCTTTTCAGATACTAGCAATCTCATGAGCTCTAGGGAACACTCATCTAAGATGTGGTTCCAGTCTTTTAAAAACTGTTCGTTTTCTGAACCTATAGTAGGAGTTTTCAATAAGCGGAGCCCACGTGGGATTCGTTTACACTCAATATAATTATTTAGACTCTTAAGGTCCCACCAAAGTTTGGCTTCTTTTATATGTAACTTTTCTAAATTACCTATAATATAAAACTTCATCTGAACCTGTGGCTAAAAGAAATGACTGTTTGTTTGTTACCCAATTTAATTCTAAAGAAAAGGAAATTAAGACCATCTTAGATAAAAATTGGCACATACTTAAATTAGACCCTGTATTGGGTAAACAATTGCCTAATAAACCCAGTATTGTGTTCAAGAAGGCAAAGACATTAAAAAATATGATTGCCAAAAGTCAGCTAGAACCAACCAATACTGCTGTTTCTAACACCTTTTTGGATATTAAGGGGTGCTTTCCTTGCAATAACTGCAAGATTTGTAAACATATTGCAAAGGGGACAGATCTGAATAATCCTAAATTGTCCCTTATTAAACCCCATCAATTTCTTAATTGTAATTCCACTTACGTGGTTTACATCATATCCTGCAGTTGTGACCTACATTACGTGGGTAAAACTAAGAGGGCATTTAAGATCCGTGCCCTTGAACACCAGCGTAACATAAAGAATGGACTTCTTAACCACAGCATTCCCCGTCACTTCAAAAACTTTCACAATAGTGACCCTGGCTGTATGAAGATCCGAGCCATAGAACAAATTCCTATCCCCAAAAGGGGAGGTGATAGGGATAAATTGCTAACACGTAGAGAAACCTATTGGATTCTTAAATTAAATACCTTAACACCATATGGATTAAATGAGGGTTATGAAATAACTCCTTTCCTCAACTAATTCACTGCTTATATGTCCTTATTTTATTGATAAATATCTTTCACTTATTCATCTTTTTTAATGTATATTATGTCTTTCTGTTTTGTATTGTTTTAATGATATTTCATGTGCGCTTTTTTTGCACATATATATATATATTTTTATTATACATGTTTTAAATCATGTTTTTAATTGTTTTGTTCATAAATTGTATATGCATACAGGATTGCGACATGATATATATCACTCCAGCCCGTCATAATACGCTAGTACTATGTAAAAGAAAGGGTGCATTGAATTCATGTGTTTCCATTCATGCACTTGTTGCTAATCAGCACGTTACTATAGTGTGTACACCTTTAGTGATGTCAGACACCCACTGTGTTTTCATTGGTTGTTGTCCTGTTATATTCAAACCGGGTAGTCACAGAGCCACGCCCTCTGACGAAGTCTCTGACGAAACGCGTTAGGGCGTGGCCTGTGATACCCGCTTTCCATCACGTCCCGTCTTCTCTCCTGTTCTGGTGTCCCCTCGTCCGACCGTCTGCTGGTTTCTGCGGCACAACCCAGTGTCTGCAGCGATACATGCTACTAAGGACTTCGTGGTTCCAGAGGAGCTGTTTGCCGTGGGTAACGTGTTATATCATGTGGTAATCAGTCCACAGCGTTTTAATTCATGGTACGAGCAACTGTGTTTTATACCTGGAGTGTTTTAACTCTTTAATAAATACTCATTGATCTGCACTATGAGGCGCACCTCTCTCTCCTGTTTATTTTAGATATTTGTTTCATCCTGACCCTGGATGCCCCCCTTAAGAGAGGTTGCTGCAGTTCATTAACCTGGACTTGGTGCACAATATCGGTCATCCTTGCTAAAGTTTGACTTTGGACTTTCTTACAGACGTTTTGGACTCTAATTAACAGCGCTGCTCACACTTGTCATTTCTCTATATATATATATATATATATATGACGACCGGCACTTGGTACATCCGATATCAACAAGGAGGTGCCTTCCACAATAATAATATAGCCTCCAGTCTTCATTTATTTGGAAACCATTGCTATATCTATCTATTTTTTTTTTTTTTATTAGTACCTGCGCAGGTAAACTGCTTCTTCCTCCTCTGTATTACAGAATTTGTGAGCATGTTTTGCTGCATCGATGACTCTTGCTCTGTCCCTCGGCCTCATGGGAAGTTTTTCCAGCTGGCAGTCTAAGGGAAAAAATATAAAACAAAGAAATGTCAGGAAAAGTTCCATAAATACCCTTTTCATATTATACATAAAGCGGTTTGCCAAATCTAGTGACAAACAGCAAGCACGAAAGGTTTGTGGTTCCCACTCGGTCTAATATAGCATTGAAGAATGGGTAAAGATAAAATGAATGTCCATGCCACTATTGAGCTACATTCTCCAAAGTCATTGCAAAAAAATTGCTTTATCAATTGTTCCTGCTCATGTCATATGTGATCCATGCCAAATTCTGCCCTTGGTCTCAGCTAGGCTTGTGAACTACTCTACTGCTGCATAGGGTCTATATTACAAAGTATACAAATACTTGACCATATTCTGTGACCTGCAGATTATTACTGTTAAGAGCACAATGTTCTGTAATTAAAACATTTATTCTATCCAGAATCAAATGTCTGAGGTAATACAGTTTTACATTACTACACTTATGTTATGGTTGTGTCATTATAAATAGAGGAAAAAGGATCTTTAATTAAAAACATTTAAGCACAGAATTGTTCTTATCGGCAGCACGGTGCACCCAATCACAAATTAAATATTACTGCAGCACTGCAGGGAGCAAGCCAAGTGACACAAAGGAACTCAAATCCAATTATATCCTCAAAGACTAGAATACCGCTATCCCAAACAGTTCAGAAGACTTCATTTTGCCATGAAATTCTATATAAAATGGTTAACGTCATTTGAAGATAAATATATTCTTAAAAGTAGGGAATATTATATATGCAGGCAAAGTGGTTAAACGGGAGATAAACACTAAAATCTATATATATTAAGCACTTCACAATAACAAATAAAAATAACGTTGTTGTTGTATTTTTAATTAATCTACCTGTACATTTTTGGATTGTGGGAGGAAACCAGAGTACCCGGAGGAAACCCACGCAACCACAGGGAGAACATACAAACACCACACAGTTAGGGCCATGGTGGGGACCAAACCTATGACCTCTGTGCTGTGAGGCAGTAATACTAACCATAACATCATCCGTGCTGCTCAAACAATATATTTAATAGAAGCTGCATCCTCAATACAGGAGCAGACTACTACTTCGCTAAAATTCTAATGCAAAAAATAGGGTGCCGGACGGCTCCCCGACAGCCGGGATTCCGACAGTCATTACTCCGACGTCGGAATCCCGACTGCTCCCTCGTGGGGGTCCACAACCCCCATAAAGGGAGAATGAAATAGGTAGCAAGTCCACAGCGTGGCAATCCCGACTGTCACATAAGGCAGAGACACAAGAAACTATGGGGAGGTACAGTAGTAGGCAATTCAATTATGGGGTAACACGTTTGCCCAGAACATCAATAACCACTACATAAGTTTGGGGTGTGCATGGTGTTTTGTGGCCTTTAGTGATCACCTTTTTATTTAGTTTAGGAAGATCAAGCCAGTCACTGAAATAACCATATAGTTTTAACAGTTGCTATCACCAATTCCAATGCGTCTTTTAAGGATCTCAACATTGTAGCCACTAATGATAAATTAACTACTAAAGCCTTCTGTAATGAGATAGATGCCAGCAATTACCTCCATTACCAGAGCAAACATGCAATTGCTTGATTGAACAACATCCACTGAGGCCAATTACACAGGCTTAGAAAAAAAATTGCTTACAGAAGGCTATTTTTAATTCTCAAAGTTCATTGTAGGCATTAAAAGAAAGTATCACAAGAGACTAATAAAGTTGTCATTAGAACCTAAGCTATTACCTAAGAGACCAAGAAGCAGATTATCACCTAAAAGAAAACATCTGTTTCATTAACAGGTTCAGGTTTTGATATTCATAGTGCTTGGGACCAGAAGTATTTTAGATTCAGGATTTTTAGACTATCGGGGCACCGGTGGGTATTGCAGGTATAGCGGGGAGGATGGGGGAAGAGGGGAGGGGGGACAATAGTATTCAGCACTCTGCGGTGCAAGGCTCACAACCATAGCGTCAGGATATAGCCGCTGTGCACATTGGAGGTGGCAATGGAGCGATGGCGAGGGATGTTGGTAGGCCAGGGTCTGGCTAAGGAACAGAGTCGTCTGCAGGAACTGAAACTGGGTGGGCATAAAACAGAGAAGGCGATGGGCATAGCTGGCAGATGCAGCCACCAAGAGCCAGTCGCCTAGATTATTGATATCAAATAACATTGCATCATATTTATAAAAACATTATTAAAAGTTAATACTGGCACCGGTCAGCCTCCTATCCGTGATTCTGAAATCTGATATATTTTCCTGGGGCACCCAAAACAATATTCGTTAAGTGCCATTTATTAGAGCTAATTGCATATACCTGGCCGAATCAATTTGCTGCTGTAAACTATGGCAGCTAATTGTATATGGACCAACGTGTTAAATGATAAGAAAATAAATAAAATAATAAAGGTAACTGTATCCATAGAAGATACCGAGACTGCTGCCGAGCAGGACTGCTTTTTTTGGTGACCAAGTTCTACTCTGCCATATTAGTCATCATCTATGCCAGGGGTTCCCAATCTTTTTTGAATCACGACACCAGTGTATCAGAATTTTTCCACGGCACCCATAGGCCCAAAAATATATATAAAATTACTGTAAGTAGATTGTGTTTATATGTGGTTCTTAGGTTCAGTTCTGTGTTAACCCCTTGAGTGCTGGGTTTTGCTGGGGCAGGACAAACCTACCAGTGCTAAATATCCTTAGCTACCAAAAAAAAAAAAAAAAAACTCACTGCATTTATTTTCTTTCCAGCATATATAGAATCCGTTGTCATTCTTACACTCTTCACTTGATTTGGCTGTAAATACCCTCAAATTAAAGCTGGAAGTCTGTAGTTAAACCATTGTGGTGGTGTATAGAGCCCAAAATATCAGAATTGTGTCCACATTCCAATATTTATGGACCTGACTGTATACCGTTCAATCTGGATCCAATTGTTATCCACAGCCCATAAATTGGACTGGTATACATTCATTTCCTACGCAGGGACTCTCTGAATCAACATGGGAGGTATACTCCAAATCCCTCAGCCCTTGCAATCTGGGCTGGTATGGAGGAGGTATAAATTAAAGTCACACTCACAGAATTTCAATAGGAGGCCACAGTACCTTTGTCCAAAGTGGGTGGCCAGCATGGGTTTTACCTTCAGGGGATATGTTGCCAGGTAGACTTCACCGCCGAGACGCAGTGTGCATAATGAGACATTCGGCGGGATCAATGTGAGCAGTGGTAGACTACTTTTGCCAGCGCCAGGCTTCCTCAGGATCTTGCATAATCGAAAATCCCTGCCCGGGTTCCTTTATCTCCTCCAAGCAAGATCATATCCACCCTTCTTATGCCCCTTTCAGACCGCACTTAAAAAACGATATTTTGCCAATTTTTTACCGTTTTAAAACGGTAATCTGTGCGGTCTGAAAGGTGCAGGACCACTTTACTGTTTTACAAAAGCCGGTTTTGTAAACCGGTTAAAATGTAGGGGTACTACCCGTTTCAGACCCGGTATTTTGGCATCAAAATCGGGTCTGAAACGGTATTTAGGACCCAGCCAATAAGCTGGGTCCTAAATTCAGCGCAGTGAATATTTAATGAGCTCATTAAATATTAATTGCACTGGAGCCCCCCGCCGCCGCCCCCCTGCGCGGGTTAACATCCCCTACCCCCCCCCCCCCCCCCCGCATTGTGTTTAAGAACCCCCCCTTCGCAGTACTGTATGGACGGAAGCGCTTATGAAAAAAAAAAAAAAAGGGACTTTCGGAAAATGGCTGCCCCATAGGAAAACCTGTTTAAAAAAACTGTCTTTCCTATGGGGCAGACATTTTCCGAAAGTCACTTTTTTTTTTTCATAAGCACAGCCAGCCGTCCATACTGCCGGGATCCTCAGGAGGTGTTCTTAAACACATTGGGGGGTTGTTACTCCTAGGGGTGGGGGGGTGGGGGGGGTGTTCTTAAATACATTGGGTGGTTGCTAGTCCTAGGGGGGGGGGGGGGGGTGTTCTTAAACACATTGGGGGGTTGTTAGTCCTAGGGGGGGTGTTCTTAAACACATTGGGGGTTGTTAGTCCCTGGAGGGGGGGGGGGTTGTGTGTGTTAACCCGCGGGGAGTGCGCTGAAGACTGGGAGTTTCCAAAAACGGGTCTGCCAGTGTCCAAAAAACCGCACTTAAACAGTAATATACCGTTTAAGAGATGCGGTGTGAAAGGGGTTTTACCTGGCAGACCCGTTTTTGTAAACGTTTTCAAATACAGGGTCAAAGCCAGTTTTGCAGTCTGAAAGCAGCAACACTGTACTCACACGTCAGACTGTATTGTAAGGGCATCGCCGCCCTTCCTCCTAATGGGCCGAGTGGTTTATATACAGATGGAGCCCCTCTCATTCAGTTTCAGGGCTCAACAGAATGTCCCCACTGGCAAGCGCTGGCTGAGAGGGACTCCATTTGACCAGGATGTGTCGGAGACGGGCAGGGTTAGGGTGTGAGGAGGCAGTGGGGACAGACGAAGAGCTCCATCAGAACGGGGCGCACAAGCTTCTTGTGCGCGGGCACTGTCCGATGGATGGTGGAGGCTGCCGATTCAATCGCCAGCCCCAGCCTGAATGAGGGGCGCTACATCTGTAGGTGTGTATTTGATGGGCAATATCAGCTTATAGTGTATAGATTTCAATAGGAGATAATATAGAAAATAAAATAAGAAATAGAAAACAGACATAAACAAATGGACAGACACAAAGGGAAAAACATTTCATTACCCCAAGGTTTTATAATAAGCAGAGCCAACTATATTGGTCTCCCTGTTGTGTTACAATAATCAGATATTATACAAAAATACCAATGTCAAACTAAGCCCATGTGTTGACCTTGGCTCATATCGACCTAATGATCAAAAACATTACCCTTATGCTCAGTTATGTAGTGGTGGACATGATTGTGGTTCTAATAGTGCACATATTTTACATTTGGCAGGCACCAGCACTGGTTTTGCCTATCACTTGGCCATAAAAAATGCATTTTGGTCCTGATCCACCAACCCAAGTCACTCCTGTAAGTGTATTGCAACACCCAAAAAGGTGTCTAGGCTCACAGTTTGGGAAACACTGAATTAACACCATTCAATGAGGGGTTTCTGATAACAGCCGCCATTGAAAGGTGCGGAAGTGAAAATCATCTATTTATGACCGTGAGTGCGGGCCGGGACATAGTGGGGTGCTGGGCTGACACCCCTCCAGACTAATAAAGATGGGACCAGGACCCTTTTTCAGAATGAAGACACCAATATTTCTGCCTGTAAATAATTATGGCTCAAGTTCAGAGCATGATGTCGGTATACTGATCCTGACTGTCGGACGGTCATCCGGCACCCCTGAAGCAGGGAAACTACGCTAGTAACCCAGGTGTAGGGGCATGTTCTGAAGCAGCCAGCACCCTTGAAGCAGGAAAGCTATGCTAGTAACCCAGGTGGGGGGGCACGTTCTGAAGCAGGACAGCTATGCTAGTAACCTAGGGGGACCATGTTCTGAAGCAGGACAGCTATGTCAGCAACTCAGTGGGGCAGTGGCGTAAGTTCAACCCAGTCGCCATGAGCCATGATTGATTTTGGTGCCCCTCTCACCTTAAAGTATAAACTTTGGGTTGGACTCACAAGATTCAGTGGTCTGCAGCGAAAAATCAGCATCTCATCTCACAGTCCAGCAACAGCGGTGGTTAGTAACCCAAGGTGTCCCATGTTCTGAAGCAAGGCAGCTATGTTAGTAACCCAGGGGTCTTTTATTCTGAAGCATTGTAGTTATTAACCTGGGCCAGGGGAACAGGGTTGCTCTGAAGCAGAGTAGCTACAGTATGCTAATTACACAGGGGTCCCTTGTTCTAAAACTGGGCAGCTATGTTAGTAACCCAAAGTATCCCACGTCCTGAAGCAGAACAGCTATGTTAGTAAACCAAAGTGTCCCACGTTCTGAAGCAGTACAGCTATGTTAGTAAACCAAAGTGTCCCACGTTCTGAAGCAGTACAGCTATGTTAGTAAACCAAAGTGTCCCACGTTCTGAAGCAGTACAGCTATAAACCAGGGTGTCCCACGTTCTGAAGCAGTACAGCTATAAACCAGGGTGTCCCACGTTCTGAAGCAGTACAGCTATAAACCAGGGTGTCCCACGTTCTGAAGCAGTACAGCTATAAACCAGGGTGTCCCACGTTCTGAAGCAGTACAGCTATAAACCAGGGTGTCCCACGTTCTGAAGCAGTACAGCTATAAACCAGGGTGTCCCACGTTCTGAAGCAGTACAGCTATAAACCAGGGTGTCCCACGTTCTGAAGCAGTACAGCTATAAACCAGGGTGTCCCACGTTCTGAAGCAGTACAGCTATAAACCAGGGTGTCCAATGTTCTGAAGCATCTATGCTAGTAAGCCAGTGGTTCCCATATTCTGAAGCAGTGCAGCTATGCTAGTAACCCAGGGGTTTCCATATTCTGAAGCATGGAAGTCAGGATAGTAACCCGGGGGGAAGGGAAGGTAAGCATGTTTTAACTTGAACCACTAATAACAATGTAACGTGGCATACTCGCTACCTAAACTTCATTACTCCCCCAGCACTTGCGTAAGAAATTGCGGTCACAGAAACACGAGATACGGGGCACCGAATGTCACAGAACACCCTTTGATTCCGAACACTAGTGGGTTTCGGCTCCCATACCTACGCAACGCCGAGGCTTTAGACAAGGCAAGGCCGCACTCACCCAGCACCAGCACCATCTGCCCGCACAGGCAGTAATACACGTGTAGCGGCTTCTCCCCGTCATCATACTCCTCTCTGTCCCGGGTGTCGGAGCACACCACTGACCGGGACACCACTTTAGGCATAGCGGCGACGGCCTCCCAATCGTGCAGCTCAGTGATGACCTCAGAGTCATGTGACACGGCCGATCCGTGATGTCACTTCGCAACGTCATCAGATCAGACAGATTCACTACTACTCTACTGTAAGGAAAGCGTGATATGCTGGAAGTGGGAAGTTGCTGCTGAATCACTGAGTACATGCATACCTACCAACATGATCCTTTCCAGGAGGGACAGAATGCTCTATTCCTGGACTTTCCTCTTAATGGCCCTTATTCTGAATCGGACGGTACGGCCCGCGTGCGGCCGTACCGCCGATGTTTTTAGTCTGCACATGCGCAGAGGTCAATCTGCGCATGTGCAGCCCCATTCGCCGCAGACGTATTTCGTCCGCCGCAAAGGGGGCGTATAGGGGCGTGAGGGGCTTCATACCCTCATTTCCCTATGTATACGCCCCGCGTTTCATGGGCGTTCCCATGCAAACGCGGGGCGTATGCATGCTAATCAGGGTATGACGCCACTGATGGGGGCGGAAAGCTGACGTCGCCGGATGTCAGCTCTCAGCCCCCATACAAGCTATCACACGGACGATTGTCCGTGTGGTCTCAGCTTGCGGGAGCTGCTGTGGCGTGCGGCCCTGCCTTCGATGGTCGACGACCATCGAATGCAGGGGGCAGCTCCCACCATGGTGGAGGCGTACGCCCCACCATTTTTATGCGGATCGCCAGCCGTCCGTGTACGGACGGCCGTGGCGATCCGTCTCATGGGCGGGGATTGGTTTGTGCGGCCGGAGCACCGTGTGCGGCTCCGGCCGCACCAACCAGAATAAGGGCCAATGTATGATTATCATCACCTGTGCTGAATCTGCTTTCTTATCCATTAACCTGTTCAACACAGAAGGAAGTCCAGGAGCAGAGCATTGTGTCCCTCCTGGAATGGGTCATGTTGGGAGGTATTTATCTAATGCCACATCATCAGAGATGCAGTCATTTGGTCTACAGCCATACCCTCCAACTGTACCGAATTTGCCGGTACAGTACCATTTTTCAACAGTCTGTACCGGCAAATTAAAATAGTACAGAATGTACCGCTTTTTTTTATTTCCCTGCGGCAGTCAGTTATTAATTACTGTGCTCACAAAATCCTCCTGGCTCCGCTCCGTCAGCAGATGTGCGTACACAGGCACGCCGCACTGCATGCCGGGAGTTGTAGTCTGGCCGCTCAGGGATGCTGCAAAGTGCCAGAAGTGGGCAGGGCGAGCTGGCCGGGTCAGGCCGCAGCTGTAGTCGCTGAGAGCGGCTGTGTCACTGGGAAGATCACGAGGCTCGGGCCCAGCACAGGCCGCAACCACCGGGGGAAGGGATGGGATGTGAAAGGTGGCGCTGTGCTGGCTTTCTCCTCTCCCCCGTTCCCAAGAGTGCATTGCGGGCCGGTCCCGTGCGTCATGACATCACGGGCCGGCCCCGCTCACCCTGCACTCATGGGAAAGGACATCTACTCAGTCAGCCCTCAGTCTCCGCATGAGCTGACTGTTGTGGGCACGAATCTGCGCTGCCTGAGCGCCAAAAGGGATGCGGTGGCCAGCCCAGGCGGCGGGCGAGCATGACCGGGGGATCATCTTCGCCATGGGTGCCTGCCACTTCCACATCAGACAGTACCGTACAGATTTAAAATTAATGTCTGTCCTCAGATGGGGACGAGGCCACACCCCCTATACCACTGACCACGCCCCCTATACCAGTAACCACGCCCATGTACCGGTTTCCATGGGGAAAATGTTGGAGGGTATGCTACAGCATGACAGTCAACTCTATTAGGTCGAAATGGGAAAAGGTCAAAACGGGTCTAGGTCGACATAGGAAAACTTCGACATGGTTCTAGGTCGAAAGGTCATTAGTTCGACAGATCGTTAGTTGGACAGGTCATTAGTCAGTCCATCCCAATAATCTTCTCTGCTGTCCTCACTACTATTTGCAGGCTTTGTTTGTCAAATTCATTGGCCCCTCCATACGATTGTAATAGAGGCGCATAGAATGGTCTCCACGATAGCAAAAGATGTGTAAAAGAGCCGCAGCAGCTCCTGCGGAATGTTGAATTTTTTCAGTTGCCTCAGGAAGAACAGCCGCTGTTGGGCCTTTTTAACAATGGAAGTTAAGTTGGGCTCCCATCTGAGGTTGCAAGAGATTTTTGTCCCAGAGGAATTTGAAGGTCTCTACCCATGACACCACTGTGTTGGAAATTACTAGTGGTACCTTGACACTTGGTTTTCTCCTGATGTCTACTACCATCTCAACTGTTTTGATGGGGTTTAAGTCAAGATTGTTTTTGCCGCACCACTGTGAAAGCCTGTCCACATCCCGTCTGTATGCAGACTCAACCTCCTCCTTGATTAGGCCGATGATGGTGGTGTCATCAGCAAATTTTATGATTTTTACTGACACATCCCTGGGTAGCACCAGTGCTGATCATACGTATGACGGATGTGAAGGCACCAGCTTTTCCGTCCCATCAGGAAGTCAACAATCCAGGAGGAGGTAGATTCTGGAACTCCTAGGGAGAGAAGTTTTGGCTGTAGGATAGCTGGGGTAATTGTGTTAAATGCAGAGCTGAAGTCGATGAATAGGACCCTCGTGTAGGTTCCTGGATGATCCAGGTGTTCCAGGATATAATGCAGCCCTAGGTTAACTGCATCCTCAATGCTTCTTTTTGCACGGTAGGCAAACTGCAGAGGGTCGAGATGGGTGTTGGTCAATTCCCTTAGATGGTTTAGTACCAATTTTTTCAAATGCCTGATGTTAGTGCGACTGGCCTGAAGTCATTTAGATCCTTCACAGCCAACTTCTTGGGAACCGGAATAATAACTGAGCTTTGAAGCAGGCGGGGACACTACTCATTTCCAGTGAGGTGTTAAAGACAGTGAAGATGGGTGCAAGCTGCGTTGCACAGGTCTTAAGGGTAGATGGCAACACTCCATCAGGATCTTCAGCCTTCCTAAGTCTGACCCTGAATGTAGGGCGGGTTCGTCTCCAGATGGTTGCGATACTATTGCAGCATATGTGGATCCACAGGGGTGAAATTCTAATGCGTTTCGCTGCATGTGAATATGTCAGGTCACCTTACTATAGCGAAGACAGTCACCGACAGAGCCAGGAATGGTATGTATAGTGCTGTGAAATTAGTATATGTACATTAAAGTTATTATTTTCTCTGTGTCTGTTTTATTTAAATATTCTTTTTACAGGTGAACTACAAGTCCAATGGGACCTATTAATGCCCAGTATGCTGGGACTTGTGATTTGCCAAGTCCCAGTATGCTGGTGTTGGCCTGCTGGGACTTTTAGTTTACCTGTGAAAAGCAATTTCAAAAAACTTACACGTATCATCCTATCGACCCCCATATTTGTTGATCAAGGGCTGGTTGTGCTCACGAGGGGGGACCCCCATGCCATTTTTTTTTAACACAGAACAATGCACAATAAAAGTGTCTTGTCTCCACTCTTGATGAAGTAGCCAATGATTGTGGTGGGCTGGGAAATGCATAATACAACACCCAGATTAAACACCTGAGCGAGGATCAGTAAGCGCAGTGTGTCCTGCTACAGCCAAACACCTGAGGTAGCAGCATGAGCTTCATATACACCCCACGTAGCAGACAACAGCTGAAGCTATTCCCCATTGAGGACCAGGAGCCAGCTGACTATTAGCATCAGGGGTTAAAGTCAGGGCCGTCTTAAAAATATAATGGGCCCCTGGGCAAAATAATTTGAGGGCCCCCCTCCCCTCACAACCCCCCTCACCTATGTGCAGCAGCGGCGGGGATACGGGCAGCGGTGGGTGGAGCGGTCCGTCCAGGAAGCGGCGACTCAGACCTTCATGTAGTGCTGTTTGCCGCCTGGCGGGAAGCGCTGCAGATTTTGGAAAGACTGGCTGGGCGCTGATTGGCTGAGCGTCTGGCCAATCAGCATCTGGCCAGTCTTTTCAAAATCTGCAGCACTACATCAAGGTCTCCGCTTCCCGGACGGACCCCACCACACGCCTCTGCCCGGATCCCCTCCACATGCCGCTGCCCAGATCTCCTCCACATGCTGCTGCCCGGGTCCCCTTCACACACCGCTGCCCGGGTCCCCTCCACCCGCCGCTCCCCGGATCCCCTCCACCCGCCGCTGCCCGTATCCCTGCCGCACCCCGCCCGCCGCCTTTCCCTAGGACAGTGCCCTCTTCCCCATTGTGGTGGGCCCCTACTATCCTTGGGCCCCTGGGCAACTGCCCATTAAGCCCAATGGGAAAGACAGCCCTAGTTAAAGTGTGCCGGAACAGGGCAGAACTGCGTTCCGTCAGTTCCATTTAGAGGCAGTTCTGCCCCTGTCCACTCAACATTGCCCCTTTCAGGGCCGGTCCTACCATTTGGAGCTCAGAACTTATCAGCCAATCAGGCAGCAGCGGCTCTGATTGGCTCTGATGTCCGCTGTGATTGCTGGAACCGAGGAGCAGGAGAGCAGCCTTGGCCAAGCAGAGCAACATCTGACAGGGACCAAACATCAGCAGCCTCCAGCACCTGGGACACAGGAGAGCAGCAATGGCAGCCAGAAAGCAGCAACAGTTGCGGAGCAGAAAAGTAGACCAGTGTCAGCCAGGAAACAGGAGACCCGCTGATCATGTTAAGAACAAGACCTGCCTTCTCCCTACTTCCACCTGCCACCTCACCCCCCATAACCCTACCCTTCTAACCCACCGTAACCTCACCCCCTCTCCCCGCCATCACCTCGCACCCCGCCACTTCATCACCTCTCACTCCCGTAAAATCACAGTTATCATGTCAACATTCTAAAAATGTCCAAATGTTCACAATGTGAACATCTATAAAGTAAATGTCAACGTTTTCAGAATGCTGACACTTTGGTTTATGTGCTTTTGGGAGGATTATGGCTAGGCATTAGGTTGGGTTATGCTTTGGGGGTGTGTGATATGATCCCCATACACAAGTTGGACCTGATTTCCCTTCAATCCTCCCTGCAGCTCACAGGGAGGACTGCATACTATTTAGCACTTGATGTGCCATTTTTTTACATGGGAAAAATTATGTGCGATTTATCGCATGTAAAAAGGACTCCCATGGATCTGCAGTAGCGGTGGGGGTGCACGAGATCTGAAAACTCCCATTCAAATGAATGGGTGGCCACTGATTGGCTGAGAGAGTGCTCAGTGGCCCCTATTCTTTTGAATGGGAGTTTTCAAATCTCCTGGCTGCAGTGCCGCTACATCAGCCTCTCTCTGGCTGCCAGTGGCATGTGGAGGAAAGGGGGGTCTTGGAGGTGCAGAGCGGGGAGAACACCTCTCCTGCCCAGCGTTTCCCCACTCTACAGACACCTACGGCTAGATCAGATGTGAAACACAAAGGGTGCAAAAAGGTATCCACAATGTGCTGCTGATAGGTCTGATCCAATAGATCATACATGCTGCAGATATGATCTACAGGATCCGATCCAATGCACACGGGTCGGATCGGATGCCAAACAGGTCTGATTTTACCAATTTTCACCCTATATATTGGGCTGATCCGTCCCATTCAGATTAAAACAGGCCAAATCGGACCTGTGTATGGGCACCTTTAGGGTTAGGCACTAGGGAGCAGTGGCGTAACTACTGTAAGGCAGCACCAGCAGTCGCTTGGGGGAGCAAGCCACAACGGGGTCTATGTGGGCGCTGGCACCTGCTCGACGCACTGACATGCTGCTGCCTGACGATGCCCACTGGCTGAGCACCTGAGGTGAGTCAGCCGTAGCACGGATGCGGCCATGGCAGCGACGACAAATCCCCCACTGATTCAATTGCCTATACACAGAGCCGGCTTTTGGCTACTGTGTACAGGATGGGTGGGCGGATGGGCGTGCTAGGGTGGCCTGGGATGCGCCGGAGCAAAGGGAAGCAGCAGTGTCTGCTGGTCTCTCTTCCTCCATCCTACTTCAGCTTCTCCGGTATGCATGTGACATCATCACGTCACATGCTGGAGAGAAGTGGGGGGCACAAACTTTTTGGCAGGGGGGAGCAAAATTTATAGTTACGCCACTGCTAGGGAGATAGTTAGGCTTAGGGACAGGGGGAGAACACTCATTAAAATTCAACTTGTCAGATGTCTCTGCTATAACTTCTCCTCACATGACCACCAGTCTCTGGCAGATCGAGTTCTACTGAAATAGCATATTACTCTAGTACCTTTAGCTCCATAAAAATATATATATACTGTATTAAAGCACTATGGAACACTTTATTGAAATTGTGTTTTATGTAGATTGTAATTAACACCCTTGAAGATTCAGATCCCAGGTTCTGGGTTTTCTGAGAATATCTACTAGTAACAGTACGCAACTGGCTCTTATTTATTATAGACCAACTGAGATTGCAGTTGGAAGTGTAGGTAAGTGTAGGAGCAAGCTACATTGGAGAGAGAAATAGGCTTCAGAATGCAGCACATGTAGTGGCTTAGTAGTCAGGAGAGGATCGTCAGAGGCTTCCTGGCTGTGGCTGAGCTGATTTATCAAGATATAATACTGTTGAAAGGAAATGTGAAAAGAATGGAATGATGCCTGGGAGCTGTCCCTTGTCCTGGGTGCTGAAAAGGTTAGTACCCACTGCCAGAAGCAACGTTTCTCAGCAGCCACTTATACACTGCTCAGTGCAGCTGAGCAGGGAGCCATTAAAGTGCTTTATAGATCTCGACACATGGGGCCTGATTCAGACCTGTTCTCTAGGCTGCATACACTCACAGCCTATAAATGCAGTGACGTACGGTGGTGGCTGTGAACAGAGAGGCACAGTCACAGCCACCACCCCACTCACTTGTACCTGGCCGCCGCCAACACCCCCCGCGGAACCCCACCAGCATTTACCAATATACTTGGGGATGGGGGAGTCGAGGTACAATTCACAGGGGAGGGGAAGCGGCACTGCCAAAAGCTTACATGGCAGGGGCTGCTGTGATTGGACTGCAGCTTGATCTGCTGTCCAATTACAGCAGCTCCTGTCAATGAAGCTGTCACAAACTGAAGTACTGTTCTACCTAACTCGGGAATTGGCGTGACCTGACGCAGAGGCACGGAGTCTAACCGTGCCGGGGGTTTTCTGCCAGTGATCCCACCAATCGGGATACGGGCTTCTGCGGCGCCTGACACATCAGTCGCGGCCCCCCAGTCAGGTTTCCCTTGTGAGTTGGTATAATTACTAATGAGGGTGAAATATGGAAGTGTGGTCAGCTAGCCTGGTTGAGATGAGAACTGACTAAGCAGCTACCAGGGGATAAGGCAAAGGGAGTCCATAGTCAGGCCGGGTCATACACAGGAAAGCACAGTTTGCAGTACACTAGGATGAAGCTGAAGAATGGTCACTAGGCAAGCTGAGATCATACACCGGATAACACAGGTCAGGTACCGAAGGATCAAGCAGGAGAATGGTCAGGAAACAAGCCGAAGTCAAATACAATAGTCAGGAATTTCAAGGTAATGGATAAGGCACAGGACCGCTGGAGCTGGTGTGAACCTATACTCTGGCAGAGTCTGCCTGCCAGAGACTGCCTTTTATAGAAGTGTTTCCCAACCCTGGTCCTCAAGTACCCCCAACAGTGCATGTTTTCAAGAGTGCACTCATTATTCAGACACATTTAAAAAGATCGACAGGTGGAGCTAATTATGTCACTTGTGATTCTGTGTGGAGATCTGGAAAACGTGCACTGTTGGGGGTACTTGAGGTTGGGAACCACTGTTTTATAGGAAGCACAAGGAACTGGATTCTCACAGGTGCCGTAATCAATGAGGGCTGAGCATGTCTCACTCAGGTGCTTAAATCAATAAGCAATGGTAAAGGTTACACAGAACTGCCTGGCAGCATGGACTCACCCAAGTGCTGCAATCAATTAGCAAAGCTCAGACCACACAGAACTTCCTTGCAGCATGGAGCAGAGCTGAACGGACAGGAGAAGTCACAAACCAGGTAAGAACCAAACAATACTTGAATGTTGTGATAGAAGCACTTCTAGAAGTGCCACTTTTGCCATTATTTTTAATGTTTTTTTTTAGCCCACTGCTTAGGTGCCCCCCCTCACTTCACCCCCTTGCATTTGTTATCAGTTGTTGTTGCTTATCGGTGCCTCCCAAACTATTTAAATACTATAAGCTGCTAAAATAACATAGAGAAAATACTTATGACACAGAATATTTGTCATAAGTATATTATTAGTATTATTTGATACAAAAATACAAAATTACACTGCCTCCCCTGACTGCACATCCCTGATAAAACGCTGGCTGTTCCATACCTCCCAACATGACCCTCTCTAGGGGGGACACATTGCTCTGTTTCGGGACTTCGCTCTTAATTTAGGATTAGTATCACCGGTGTTGAAGCACCTTTCTTATACATTAACCTGTTTAAAACAGGTGATGGCAATCATACATTAATAGGGAAGTCCAGAAACAGAGCAATGTGTCCCTCCTGGAGAGGGTCATGTTGGGAGGTACAGTATGCTGTTCCCCTGCTGCTGCCCCTTCCCTCCCCTCCTCCAGTGAATTGCTCAGAGAGTTTGGGTTTGCAAATGCACATATTTACGCAAACCCTGAGCATCGGGGACGGGGACGAATTCGGACCCAAGTGAACAGATCTGAAGCTGCCCCATAGTTCAGTGAAATTTGACAGCCTGGACCTGGTCTATTTGGTTTGCAAATTTTTGTAATGTTTACCAAAATCGCACCCTATTACATTTGCGATTTTGATTTCTATGAGAAAACATCTGCATGTAATTTGTAGAGACAGAATTATATGCAACAAAAAAAGCTTGAAATATGCATGCAAATATGCATGAAAAGTGTTAAAATATGCTACATAAAAAAAGTAATTTTTAACTTATTTATTTAAAAATCAGCATAAAATTTGTTGCAAATAAACTTCAAAAATAGTCCCACAGCATCTGCAGATGTCTAGTGCTATACACAGGACTTTTTTTCTTCCTGGCTGCTACAGCATACTGCAGCATCCAAAGCTCTTCTTGCATCAACTATACGGACCCTCATCTCCAGCGCCGATGGATAAAATGTCAGCATAGCGTGTGAGGGCAGCGCAGTAGAAGGCTTCCTCCCTGCGCCGCATACGCACTGTGACACAGCATTTTCTCAGCACCGCGTGATGTCACAACCCTTCTGCCCGCCTCCTCTGCTGCAGAAGTCTGTGTCTTGGTGTAAAGTCCCAGGCCAGGGGCAGACAAGGTTCAGGAACTTCGTATCGGCTTCCGCCCTGACTGACTTTTATCAACATGGATTGGCAGCCTAGAGCAGTGTTAGACATAGTGTACATCCAAGGTTCCCCACTCTGCGCACATATTGCCCCAGCCTGCACACTCTACCACTACCTGTCCAGCAGCAGTAGGGCAAAGCAGTGCTGTGACTCGCGGGTGGGAAGAGGGCTGGGCCTAAAATATGCACCATCACTAGATTTTAGGAAAAATATGCAATAACCAGTGAGAATGGGCAAAATATGCACATGCATATGCAAATATGCAAATGCATATAATCCTGTCTCTAGTAATTTGTAATGTGCTATCTTTAGACAGGCCAAAATGTGCAATTGTTTTCGCAAAATGCACCCTATTACAAGTGCAATTTTTTAGAAAAATGTGTGATTTCTTCCTTTTTTGCCTAAAAATAGCAAATGTTAGAAAATCGCACCTTTTCAAAATAATCAGTCCAATTCCTAAGAATCTCTAACTCTTGGGTAGGAGGATGATTCCCACAGAAAAACAGAGGCATTTCTGCACATGTGCATATGCTGGGTGTGAGCGGGCACAGCACATTGCTAGTTCGCCATCCCAGTGCGGGAGGGAGGTGGGGGCTGCAGCAATGGGCTGCACCCATTTGAACAACCAGCATAACTTGGATGTTCCCATGAAAATGCTGGGTGTTCCCATGGAAATTAGTCAGTGACGTGGGTGTCAGGGGCAAGCAGCGAATGTCAGCTGCCCGCCCTTTTCTCGTACAGGGAGCACGCCAAGCTAAGACACCAGAGAGTGTCTTAGTTTTGCATGCACCTTCCAAATCATTCGCTGCTCAATGACCAGCGATTGATTTGGCCCCCGTACCCAAGGCTGAAAATGGATGTTTATGCAAATCATCCATTCGCAGCCTTGCGGGGAACTCGGTGAGCAAGAGGGGGTCGGACAGCTGTGCGAGTGGTAAGTGGCGTTTTATCAACAAGCAACTCTGAAAAATTCTCAGCATTGCTTGTGGACCACAATAAGGTCCCAAGCCCATTGCCTGCTGTGCACTGGTCATTCATCAGACCTCCTGCTAGGAATTTACAATTTGCATATCATCTCCTAGTCCTAGAAGATGGCAATCCCTTTAGAATACATTCAATCACATATTAAATACTGTATAAATACACTTAAACATGTAACCCTACAACTGTGCATACAACACTAGATACAAAATGTTAAAACACATTTTAAACATGTCAAGTTTCCATTGTCATTTAAAGATGGCAGCACAGGAATTAACCCCTTCAGTGCCGTGGCGTCCATTTTGTTCATGTGGCCAGGTTTCCAGCCACATCTACCAAATATGAATTTATTTAACAAAACATTTTTCAGAACAAGACATAAACATGCAATGTAATCATTTTGTCACAGTACAGTGTAGAAGAAAAACAAATATCAGATATTCACAAACAACAATGCAATTATTTTGCTCTAGTCCCCAGTGTCTTATGCTTGAGCGGTCACTTCACACACTTCCCTAACAAGGCCAGAGGCAATGCTTTTAGTGTATACTTAGGTGCCCATGGGGGATACTGTATGGCTTAGAGATTGTCTTCCTATACACCATCACCAGCAGATGACCCTTCACACATAAGGTTATATTTGTGTTATAGATGATAATAATGATGATGATGATGAATTTAAAGGAAACTAAGAAACCTTGTTTACAATTACACCCTATGTCTTATGGCTTTGTTCCCACTGCTTTTTGGCTGATATAAAATGTGAAACAAGTCTAAAGCAAGTTAAAAATGGATTAAAAAAAACACGTTATTTATTTACCTGCTAAAGCATATCATTCAATGGCGGATTTTACCTATGGGCTGTAGGCAGTGGCGGAACTTGTGAGTGTTTGGCCCAGGTGCAAAAATATAATTTGGGCCTCCTCCTCCATGTGTACCCAAGTTTACAATATGCCAAACAGCAGTAGGTGGTAACAATGGGCCCCTGAGTCCTGAGTATCAGTATGTAAGGGCTTTGTATGTATTAAAGTTTTATTTTAAGTGTGTGTCAGTGTGTTTTATTTTACTATTTTTAATACTGTGGCCCTTTAATGCCCCGCAGGCTGGGAGTTGTGGTTCTCCAAGTCCCAGCTTGCAGGGGAGGCTTGCTGGGACTCATAGTGCCCCAGTATTAGACAATAGATTATTCTATTTTTTACACCACTATCAGCTCGATGCCCACCGCCCAGGGGCATCGAGGACAGCACCAGGCTTCAGCCTGGTCAGGTAAGTCCTGGAGGGTGGGGACCCCTTTATTGGGGGGGTCCCCACTCCCCCAGGGCCCCTGGCCAGGCTGACTGGTCGGTAGGGTTAATGTTTTGGCCGTGGGACCTTATATCATAAGTGTCCCCCGGCTGTGGCATTACCCTGCTGGCTGGTTTGGCCTGGGGCTGGTTCTTAAAATACGGGGGACCCCTAGTCATTTTGTCCCCCGTATTTTGGGAACCAGCCCCCATACCTCCCAACTTTGTAGCTGCAGAAATAGGGACAACCGCGTCCAAAAAGGGGGCGCGGCTTATGTGAATGAGGGGCGCGGCTTATGCAAATGAGCCGTGTCCCCGTTTTCGGCCGGGAATAGACGCTGTGCGCATGCGCACAGCGTCTATTCTGTTAAATTGGGGGTGCTCCCAACTGCCCCCCCCCGCAGCGGGACACCTCCGGCCGCAGTTGGGACAGCAGGACAGGACCCAGTAATCGGGACAGTCCCGCTGAAATCGTGAGTGTTGGGAGGTATGAGCCCCGGACCTGGAGCCTGGGGCTGGTTGTTAAAAATCGGGGAACCCCTATTTGTCGGGTTCCCTGATTTTTAATTACCGGCCCCGGCTCCTTCAGCCTGGTGCTGGTTACAGCTGTGGGGGGGACCCCACGCTGTTTTTTTTTTAAATATTTATTTTTTTTCTATTTTTTTACACTAAAGCCTGCACGGATCCAGGGCCGGCGCCACCACTAGGCAAATCTAGGCATTTGCCTAGGGCGCCGGCCACTGGAGGGCGGCATTTCGCCCCCCCCCCCCGTGCTGCGGGGGTACCTGTCCTGCGGCTGTGTATATAAAGCTTGCGGCGGCGGCGGCGGCAGCGGGGGGTCCCTGCAGTCAATAAGAAATAACGAGCGATATCCGCCTGGCTACGCGGAAGCGCTTCTGTTGTGGAAACACTGGCCGCACGCTGATTGGCTGAGATTCAGCCAATCAGCGTGCGCCGTGCGGCCAGTGTTTTCACAACAGAAGCGATTACGCGTAGCCAGGCGGATAGCGCTCGTTATTTCTTATTGACTGCAGGGACCCCCCGTTGCCGCCACCGCAAGCTTTATATACACAGCCGCAGGACAGGTACACCCCCCACCCCGACTCGCCTGGGGCGCTCCGGTGCCTTGCACCGGCCCTGCACGGATCTGACTGATCCGTGCAGGCTTAAAGCAAATACGACAGGGAAAGCAAGGTGTATTTTCCTGTCGTATTTGCGTGGGTGTTTTACACCACTTAGCAGCCGTATTATCAGTACGGCTGCTTAGTACATCAGGAGCCACCATTCTTTTGAATGGTGATTTCTGTCGTATTCTATCGATGGTGTAGACATTCGTATTTGTAAATACAAATACGAATGTTCCATCTTTAGGAATACGAATTGTAAAAATGTGTAAAAAATAGGTGTATTTCTGCCTACGAATACAAATATTTTTTACAAATCCATTTTGGGAAATTTCCCCCATAATAACAGCGCTCTGCGGCGCACAGACAGACATATATACTCACCAGCTTTGGATCTTCACCACGGCCGGGTGCAGTGAGTGTCCCCTCCAGCGGGAGCGGCGCTACTTGCTGACGTCAGTCCTGGCTAGGTTGCCAAGCAACAGTACAGGACGCCATCCCCGGCCGCAGTTAGGATCATAGCCGGCCGTGAATACCGCAACATGGATGCACAGCAGTGCAGTTTGTCCATACATAATATGCAATAAATGAGATGTTATGCAATGCAATGGCTTAATAAATGTACAAGCAAACATTTAAAGAAATATTTGCCAGCTAAATCTTTCATTCAGACCCTGTGGTCTGATCGTTTGCAGGCGATAAATCCATTTGGATTCCAATCTTAGCAACTGTCCAGCCCTGTCCCCATCCACTGTTTCTGCAATTGTTACGTCTGACATTAGAACGTAATTATTTTTATATGATGGAAAATTTTTCCAACAACTTTATGGGTGTGCGATGGGAAGCCCAGTGGCACCCAGCTTCGCAAATATCTTCATGTTTAGCGAAGAACAGGAAAAGTTCCTTCATCATCCGCCTCCTCCTCTGCAGCAATCACCATACTGCCACACAGCCCCTTGAACAGCACCCGTGCCGCACTGCCTGCTAAGGCAACAGTCCGCCCCCGCTGCCTGCTGACACTCACCCCCTGGAAGCAGCGGCGAACACCCACATCCCTGCCGCACCATCCTCTCACCTGCCAGTGCAGTGAACCTGCGCTACACAGCCCGCCTCTCCTCCCTGCTGCCACAACCAGACCAAGCGCCACCCGCACTGCCTGCAGGACTTACAGGAAACAAAAGGCAACCCCATCCTGCATTGCCCACCACCGCCACCACAAACACAGGACCTGCTGCCTCTACAGAGCCGCATTACAAGCCTACAGAAGGTAGGAAAACCTCTGCGGGACTCCAGCACTGTAAAGGACGGTAAATATTGCACACTGTTGCTGCTAACACACTCTTGCACACTGCACCTTCCAAGTAACACAGGTACACTCCCCCAACTGCGCTACTAATGCACCCACCCACACCACCCCCAAAACACCTGCAGCACACCCAACCCTACCACACCCGCAGCACCACTGTACAGTGAGCCACCTCACATATGCACCCACGCATGCCAACACCACACCCGGCCATCACCCACCCGCACTACCAATGCACCCATCCCTCTCCCAAAAGCACTACCCTTGCTGCTACATCCGCAGTCCCATCGCATATGCACCTTACAAATAAACGGCGCACCACCGCACCTGACCAACCCACATGGCCCACCTCCCAACATACACTCCACCACACACATAGTATCCCCACACCCACCACTTCACAACACACACCAACCGCTAACACTTTTCAACACCCCTTGCACCCAACCCTCCACCACCCACCACACCCCTACCTACATTACCCATATATTTAACACAATAAAAATATTCACCGTTTAAGGGGCCGGAGCCCCTTACGACGGTGTGAAGAGCGCCCGTAGGGCGCGATGAATCACCTAGTATATATATATATATATATATATATATATATATATATATATATATATATATATATATATATATATATATATATATATATATATATAGCAGCTAGATATGTGCGGCGGCCACTGTTTCGGGTTTTGGATATGGATCTCCCTTCGTGTTTTGGATCTGCATTGGTTTTGGCAAAACCACCCTTGGCAGTTTTGGTTTTGGATCTGGATTTTTATGAAAAAATGCTAAAAATGGCTAAAATATCAGAATTTGGGCCTGTTTTTGCCCCTAAAGTGTTTTTAACCTCAATAACATTATTTTCCACTCATTTCTAGTCAGTTTTGATCACTTCACAGCTCACAAAATTGTTTTAATTTACTGTAGTTGGGCCAAAAGGTTATACCGAAGGTAGCTGGATGACTAAGCTAAGTGACAGCAGTGGGCATCACATACATGTGGACCTTACACTTCCAACCTGGCACATTTTGGAAGCAGAGCAGCACTGCAGGGGCAGACAGTGTGGCAGTTTAATAAACTACCCCAAAAAAATCTCTGCTTTGATTTCACATGGCCTCTAGGCCTTTGACCATCGGCCTTGTAATGACTGGTGGTAGCAGCTTCAGCACTTCTATCAGGTTGCTGATCTCCCACTATTTCCTCCTCCATCATCCTCCAAAAATGTGTTTTTATTTCATTTATTACTTTTATTTATTTTTCTTACTTTACACTGCCCCTGGACACAGCTGTCACACTAGACACTGCCCCTGGACACTGGACACAGCCCGTCACCCTGGACACAGCCCCTGGACAATGGACACAGCCTCTGGACACCACCCTTGGACACAGCTCCTGTACACTGGACACAGCCGTCACACTGGACACTGCCCCTGGACACAGGCCATCACACTGGATACAGCCCGTCACCCTGGACACAGCCCCTGGACAATGGACACAGCCCCTGGACAATGGACACAGCCCCTGGACAATGGACACAGCCCATGGACACTGGACACAGCCCCTGGACAGTGGACATAGCCCCTGTACACGGGACACAGCCTCTGTACACTGGACACAGCCCCTGTACACTGGACACAGCCCCTGACACACTGGACACAGCCCCTTGTATTATGGACACTGCAGCCCCTGTACACTGAGTGTACAGTCAGCAGCACTGCAGCCCCTGCGTGTGAGCACTGCAGCACCTAGTTTACATCAAAATAAAAAATCAGTCACTAAATAAATCACAGTACAGGGCACAGGGCACGGAGCATGGAGCACAGATCCCAACCACCCTCTTCCCTCTCCTATAATGGAGAGAAGATGGCGGGGGGCGCGTGTGTCTTATATAGAATCCAGATCCCGAGAGAATCCGACAGCACGATGATGACGTTTTGCCTTGTTTTCGGTCCGGAATTCAGGCGAGAACTCCCGAGCCTGCTCGGATCCTGACTCGGATCACCATATTCGGCTCTGTCGGATCCCGGAGATCCGGACCCGCTCATCTCTAATAGCAGCACACGATCAATGAAAGAATTTCACATAGGCTGTAACGTGAACTCAAAGTTTCGAAACATATCTGTCCTGATGAAGAAGCTGTATTAAAGTGCTTTGAAACGTTGAGTTCATGTTACAGCCTATGTGAAATTATTTCATTGATCGTGTGCTGCCATGGAGGTCCGTATATTTAGCTCCAGCAATGGAGCATTGGATGTGCACCGGCATAGAATTTATTAAGGAGTGCCTCTCCAAGTTGTTGAGAGAGATATATATCTATATATGTATCTATATCTCTCTCTCTCTCTCTCTCTCTATATATATATATATATATATATATATATATATACTGTATATTTAGAAACAAGAAAAGGAATAGGAGTGCGCCCAATACAGTTTTTTCACCACAGAAATTGCACACTGTTAAAAATCTGTATTTATTACAGTTATTAATACATAAAAACTTTCAATTCAATAATACGACTTAACATAAAATTTGATCAGTAGATCCAACAAGATGATCCAACACCAGAATGAAGCTTAGGACTTCCTCAGGGGTGATCTGGATCCAATAAGGCCTTATAAATCAAAAAGCCAAGATTTTTCAGCATAAAATCAATTCGAAATGCCGTTTGTGAACGGACTGATAGTATTAGAATTCTGGTCTTAGGCCGATGTATCAAATAGGCTCCATAGCAACCAGGAATCACAATCAATGTTGGGCGAAGAAGCAGACACTCTTTGGTGAGTGTGAACAATCAATATAGAGTGGATAACTTCCAGGCCAATTCTCAATGATATAATTCAGTGAGCCAGGAGCTAGGTGTATCCCCAGTCAGACTTCAGCATCTGTAAAGAGAGTGCCTGTCTCTTTTTTCCCTCGATATATATATATATATATATATATATATATATATATACACACATACCACATGAAAATCCTCTGCACCTTACTCTATAGGACTGTAGGATACCTCACAGTCCCAGTGCTGCCTCTAAATAAAAACCCTCCAATGATTAGGCTGCTGCTGCTGTCCTCCATGGTCCTGAGAAGCATGTAATGAGCTCTACCAATCAGAGCTAAGCACAAACTTCTAAGCCTCTGCCCTCTTGTGCAAAGTGGCATGAGGCTTAGTCAACTCCCAGTAATGCACTGCACACTTGTGCAGTCAGTGTGCCTTGGCACACCAATGCTCAGCACCATTAGTCATTGTCAAATTGGCAGACAGGTGAAGCTGCAGCACTACCCCAGTCCCATGCAAAAAAAACTTTAGCTAATTTTTTTTTAAATACATGCCAACCACAGGGGGCCCCTAGCAAGACTGACCCCTTTTGCCCCTGCTTTAATCTGGCCCTGCTTGTTCTACCAAATTCGTAGTCTACGTAATGGTTTGCCTGTGCGACAAGTATTACGTAGGTAAAACTGATTGCCAGTTTAAAGTGTGGATGGCGCAGCATAGACTGGTCATCCGTATGGCGGTATTAAAAGGTGACAGTGAGCAGCTGGTTGCCCGACACTATGCACAAACCGGGCATTCAGTCCTGCTTGTTTGAATGAGATGCTTGGTCTCAGTTGCCTCTTATAATTGTTCATTTACTATTTTGTCTTTAGGACTTTGCCCATATGTATTCTTTAACATGAAAGTGTATGTTTTAATGTTGTTCTTTATTAGGTTGCAGTTATGTAACATTTGTATTTTAACTTGGTGATGGGCACTGGGTGACGTCATCTATGTGGGCCAGAACTGCAGGGCGGCAGCATAGTGAGCACATAAATGGTGAGTAAAGTTTTGTACTTGTTGCCCTGTTGAAAATGAGTAAACCTCATTGAAACGTTGGCATATCAGCGGTTTCTGAGTGTGTTATTTCTATCCGAGTGCCACCATTTATCCGGAGTTGTGTGGGGGTGTCTTAGCCCCTTATATTTGCATATGGCAATGGAGCAAGTATTTATTTTATAGTGAGTGCAAAGACCTCTCTGCAATTTATATATATATATATATATATATATATATATATATATATATATATATATATATATAGTGTGAACATATACTGAATATACAGTATGTATGTAAATGTGTATTCTGCTTCACACAAACTCTCTCTCTCTCTCTCTTCCTTTTAGGGAGAGTAGTCAAGTATGGTTTTAAGATAATTATAATTTAAAAATTAATTATAAATTATATAGTGTTTAGATAATATTGTTTTGAAATGCGTTGGTAGATCTATAACAAGAAAAAACACCCACAAGTATTTGTCATTGTATGGTGTGCTGATTCCTATGTCTGTCATTGTGACCTCTTTTGTTAATCAGGCTAAATTTAGCTTTTTTGCCCATCAATTATTTACTTGTATTATCTGTTTACCATCTTAGATGTATGCATTCTCCTTGCAGTCTGTGGCAGGTATTCAATGCCATAATTCACCCTGTGCAGCGAATCCTGTTTTGGATTCGTTGCACAATCGCCGGGTTCCGGGGGGCTGGTGCATTTGCTGCCAGCCCTCCCTCATCCCCTATTCAACGCCTCAGGGGCTCTCTGCCCCTGGCGGCGAATTTTAACCCCCCCAGCAGAATGCCGCAGGGAGCTGGGGAATTGCAGCAGGCAGGGAGATGGAAGCCTCCCTGCCTGCGCCGGACACTGTGGGGGTGAAGGAGGGCTGGCAGGGACACAGGGAGAGCCCTGGCAGAGCTGGCAGGGGAGTGGGATAGCGAGCCGCTGCACTGGTTCCACTCCTGCATATTTAATATTTGTGCAGTAAATATATAAATATTAATGAGCGGCTCCCTGCTGGCGAATGTGTAAAAAAAAAATTTGTAAATTTTTTTTTTATTTAAAATTAAATAAAAAATCCTATATTTTAAAAGATCACATTCCAGTTCACCTTAAAAAGATGACGAATGCAAAACAGTGAATCATGGCGAAAATCACTGGAGAAAGCAGTTCTCCATTTGAGCATTGAATACACTCTCTGCAAATTTGACTAAAAACCCCATTGAAAACCATCGGCGAATCGGCAGACATTTCACTATTCACTTGCAGCGAATTGTCTCCATTGAATAGGGAGAATCGTTACTTCAGAGGAAAAATTTGCTGTAAGACTGGATAAATGCCAGATTCGCTGTAAACTACTGTGAATCTGAGGCATTGAATATGCCCTATATATCACACTTGCTTTATATACATCTCTGTGCATTGGCTGCCTCTGGAATGTCAGGATTTGTGTGTTCATAGAAAGGAAACACACTTCTGTAAAGACCTCACGCAGGAATCTTTCTGTTTATGAAAATAATAGATGAGCAATTTAGATTTAAACTAATCCGACAAGTCCAAGTTACACATGTAATAAGTCTAATGCTGCCTATACACTTGTCAGATATTGTATACAATCCTTTGATTCGACCTCATCTGGCCGAGAAATCAAATGATTTGTATGCAAAAAATGTGTACGATTCGCCACGATGCGCGGGCACGCTCGAATGTCACGTCTCACGGTCTTATGTGCTGCACATAATATTTCTCGAATTGTAGGTGCGGTCGAATGTTATTTTGTGTGCATGCGATTTTTCTAAATGCAACATGCGATTCTTGAAAGGTTCTGGTCACTTCCTGGCCACTCCTCTTCCACCCACTCTGCACATGACTGGAGAGGAGACTGGATGCATGCTGCTGGGCTCCCAGAGGCAGGCTACACCACTGGCCACCAATGTTTTTAATGCTTTGTAAACAACACCACTGCACACCATTTATTCTGTGTCCCATTGCACAAAATGCTGCACCACTGCAAGTTGCTGGCCGCGCCGGCCCATGTGCACACCATTATACTGCCCCACTTGCCACCATTATACTGCACACCATTATGCTGCAGCACCCTGTGTCCCATTATTTTGCCCCACTGCAAGCTGCTGCCTGTGCCCTGTTTGCCATTATGCAGGCCCATGTGCACTACATTATGCAGGCCCATGTGCACACTGTTTTATGCTGCCCCTCTGCACACCATTTGTTGCTGTACACTGTGTCCCATTATTTTGCCCCACTGCAGGCTGCTGCCTGTGCCCTGTCCGCCATTATGCAGGCCCATGTGCTCTACATTATGCATTTGTTGCTGCACCCTGCACGTCAATGTATTATCATAAACACTTCACCAAATTTTTACTTCAAAACAGACTTTATTTTACAACACCAACTATAATACAAACTTTAAATATCGACAGTATAACAAATGCAACTATAATACAAAAACTTTATCAACAAAATTTACAGATGTTTACAGATGTTTTTTATTTTAAATTCTGCAGATGTCGCATGAAAGGCGGGACTTCTTAGCTTTATCAGCCTTTACCGCGAGTGTTAGTAGCTGATGTCATCCCCTGACTACAGCAATAAGCAGAAGCGGGAGGCTGCCTACAACCACCTGGTGGAGTACTCGAAGCCCACATACTTTGCCGCCTTGGCGACATGGGTGCGCAAAAAAATAGCAAACATTCACACAGTTTTTTAGAAAGAAAACAGGAAGATCGAGGAGTCCAAGAGGTCGGGGATGGGTGCAGACAAGGTGTACGTTCCGCAGCTGTAGTACTACAAGGATTTCAACTTCCTTTTGGAGAAGTGGTCACCAAGGGAGTTGCTCATAGTGAAGGCAGAGTCTGAGGAGGGAAGTCAGGATGCAGAGGAGGAGAGTGGGGGTAAGTTGATATTTTTATTGTTTTTATTATCCTATAGATTCCTCCTGCCATACCACTGCTCCCTCCCCATTAAAAAAAGCATTGTAGCTGTCACGCACCTATTTGGCCCTAGCAGAGCCGCGTAAGGATACTGCAGGAGCTGACACAGACAAATCTGCACTTGCTCCACTGGCTGGTTCGGGTCTTCGGGTCCTGCAGGGAGCAAAGATATTCTACTGGTAGCCTTGCGACAGAGCATGTTGTGCAGTAGACAGCATGCTGTTACTGCATAGTTTATTTTGTCCAGCCGCATGTTGATGGGTCGGTGGAAGATCCTGAACCGGTTGCTGAGAATGTCAAATGCATTCTCCACAACCCTGCGGGCCCTAGAAAGGTGTTAATCAAATATGCGTTTCGTGGTTCTGGACTCCTTGGGGGTAGAGCTTCATTATGTAAAAAAATGGAAAAAAGAGGGTGGGTGGAGCGCTATGAGCAATAATTGGTTAAGAATAAATTTATAACATGAAAAATTTATTAAAATAGTAAAATAATCAACTAGTGCTATGCACTGGGTAGGTATAGATTTAAAGTATTGGACACAATATGTTGCACAAATAAACAATAAATAAAGAAATACACATTGGTATGAAAATAAAAATAGATAGGTTGTAAAACTGGGTCTGATACTTATGGTCTGAAGTCCCGTTTACCCCAGGGTGGGGAGACAGAGGTAAAGTTGGGGTGATCCTGGGATCATTCCTTGGATTGCTGGGAATACTGGGAGTCCATTAAACCTTGTCGGATTCTTGTTTTCACGCTGGAGGATGATGCTGTTAGAGCCCCTGATGGAGTATGGGGAGTCCTCAACAATATTGCGGAATTGGTAATCCTGAATATGCAGGTGGTGGTTCCAAAATTGGTGTTAAAGCTTTGTAGCCCAGGTATTGCAGAGTTGTGGTAGTCAGTCTCCAAGTGACTGTATTGCAAATGCGTAGTAGGGAGGGATCAGACCAAAGATGCCCAATTTAAATCAGCAGGTGCTCCCTGACATGTTTCGCCGTCCAACTGACAGCTTTTTCAAAGGTGTAGCACCATGTGCAGAGTCCAGATTTTTATACCAAACTACAGGAAGTTCAATTAAGCAATTTAGGCTGATTCATTAACCAATTTTATACAATATCCCATTTATTAAAATCATCCGTTTAATTATACATTTATATATCAATAGGAGGCAGACCTATTATCAAAATAAAGTGTAAATACCTGTATTAGGGCTTGAGGGAGGCATAGAGGTGTAAATGAGTGTGGTCGCTGGTGTATGTCCCATTGTTTCCGGGATCCGGAGCGCTGTGTTGGTATTGGCTTCCGGGTGGTGGAACGCAGGTGACCCGCATTATGTGCGTCACTTCCGGGCTCCTTTGATCAAACACGCGCTGGAAGCCTCAGAGCGTGTGGAACGCAGTGAGCTTCCTGTTTGCGCGTCAGGTGTTGCTAAGTTACCGCTTGCTCTGTGTGGCTGACGGCTAGTTTGTATTGGCAAAGATACTAGCGCTGTGTAAGAAATATAGGTAGCTGTTCTACCAGCTTACTAATCTGGGCTCAAAAACGGAGCTCATCTGACATATATATATGTATACTTAGTATTCAAACATAGAGTGGTTGGAAATATATATATGCAGCTGTTCTGCCAGCTTATTGGTAGTTTCTCAAAAATGAGGCACATCTGGCTTAGATACATATAGTAATTGTGGATATAGTATCGGTATAATGTATACTGGTTGTTATTACACATAGACATTATAATATGAAACAATTATCTTATTTTTATTTTTAGGAGAAAAAGGCACAGTCAATCAGTTTAAGTAAAAATTAGATTCTAACAATAATGGTCACAGTTAGGGATTAATGAAGAGCAGTCGATAGGTTAACAATGCATAGAAGTTTTTTGATTAATTGATTTATCTAAACAAAGAAAATGGGAGGGGAGGGAAGGGGGGGGGAGGAGGATACTGGTCTCTTGTAGGGGGGGGGGGGGGGAAACGGCGAGGAGGAGAAAGGGCATAAAAGGGGGAATTGATAAACATCTACAAACTCAAGGTATAGTACAGCTAGAGGCACACATTTAGCTCAACCTGGTCATTCAAACCATCTGGGTATATTGTATTCATTTTGTGCATCCAATAAACCTCTTGTCTGCACAAGGTTTTGAAGCGGTCTCCCCCTCTCATGGTGCATTTAATGTGTTCCAGTCCTACAATTCTAAGGCATTTTGGATCCCCGTTATGCTGTATTGAGTAGTGTCTCGAGACACTGCGGTTGGAGATTTTATTAATAATGTTTCTCCTATGTTCTCTGAAACGCTCTTTTAGAGAACGTGTCGTGCGGCCTATGTATTTCAGGCCGCACAAACAGGTCAATTGATAAATTACGTAAGCTGGGTCTCGGGGGGGAGTGGCTTGGGTCAGCATGGAGTAAGCAGCCATGGGCTGTAGCTCCTCTCTTACTTCCATAGCATTATCCTGAGCTCTGACATACCGTGCTGCGATGAGAGTTTTGATGGAGGCATCCCTCTAGAAACCCCGGTGTTGCTGGATCCCCGATATGTGCTGCGCTGCCTAAAGCAGTGAGTGACTGACCGGCGTGTTGCTAGTCTCTTCCGGCGCCCAGTGTATCCTCAGAGCGAGGACGCCGGGGAAGCAACGAGTGATTGACGGCGGGTGCGCTGCTAGCCCCCTCCGGCGGGGATCGCTCCTGGACGCGGCGTATCCTGTGAGAGAGGACGCCGGGGAGCAGTGAGCGAGCGACAGCCAGGCGGGAGTGCGGCTCCCCGCCTCAGGCAAAACCAGCACCAACTCCTTTGAGAGAGGACGCTGGGGGAGCAGAGAGCAAGAGACGGCCGGGTGGAAGTGCGGCTGCCTCCCCCCAGGCAACGATTAATACCGGCGCCTGTGAGAGAGGACGCTGAGGAGCAGAGAGCGAGATACGGCCGGGTGGAAGTGCGGCTGCCCCCCTCCAGGCAACAACTAATACCGGCGCCTGTGAGAAAGGACGCAGGGGAGCAGAGAGCAAGTGACGGCTGGGTGAGATCGTGAATGACCCTTCTAAGCAAGAGACTATCGCCGGCTCCTGTGAGAGAGGACGCCGTATGATAGGGGAAAAAATTGTTTAAACCCAGTTGCTGGTACATGCTGGAAAGAGCGAGCCTTGGAAGGCAGGTAATAATGCTGACTGTATTAATGCTCCTGGAAGCTGAAGTTAAATATATATGAATTATTGAATTTAAGGAAACTGCTATGATTATAACCCTGAAGAGAGACTGATTATTGTTGGATAAAAGGGTCAAATACCGGTTTGGTATAGATTGGAGGTGACATTTGCTAAGTTCAGTGGCTTCTCTTTTTGGAGGGTTTGAGGGTGTCTGATAAATTTTTGAGGAAAAATTGACTTTGTATACTGCAAGACCCCCCTCCCCCCCTCTTACTGTGAAGTAATGGACTATCTGCTCCACTGAATATAAAATCCACCTGCTGACCGGGTTATATATATCCCATAAAGATAACTCAGATAAAGAGATAAATTGCTTTGATCTGTTTGGTTATTTCTCCCTTTGGGGTGTGATAATTGAAAATTATCCTACGCAGTCCTAACCCCATATTAAATATTAAATACTGAAAATGGTGAAGGGCGCAGCAGCAGCAGCGGCAGCTGCAGCTGCAGCAAAACTAGAGAAATATACCCGACAAACACCAGGTTCTACTAAACAGGGAGACACCAGTTTATCAACATCGGTGGTGGTAGAAGAAAGCATTAAAACTGTGGATGCAGCACAATCTACTCAGCAGATACTGCAGGCCATAACCTCCTCGGAGCAAAGAGTCACAGATAAAATAGCTCAGGTACAGGTGGATGTCTCCCTGTTGAGACAGGACTTGCAGAAAATTAGGGATAGGGTAAGCAAGACTGAGCATCGTATCTCAACACTGGAAGATGTTACGTCCCCCATGCAAAAGAAAGTAACAGAAATGTCTGTACAGATAACGAATATGCAAGTTAAGATCGCTGATATAGAGGGGCGATTAAGACGTAATAATGTCAGATTTATTGGGATCCCAGAGAAAGCGGAAGGAACTACTCCAGAACTTTTTATTGAGAATTGGTTAATTAAGCTGTTTGGGAAAACTGCATTTACATCGCAATTCTCAATAGAGCGAGCCCATAGGCTCCCAGCTCGCTTGCTCCCTCCAGGTTCACCTGCTAGAACCATGATTGCACGCTGTTTGCATTACAAGGACCGGGACACTATTTTGCAGTTGGCTCGTATTAAGGGTCCGTTAAAATTGGATGGACAGAATGTGCTTGTCTTCCCAGACTTCGCACAGGAAGTACAGAAAAATCGCTCTCAGTTTATACAAGTGAAGAAAAAACTGCGGGATCGCAACATACAGTACTCTATGCTGTTCCCAGCCAGATTAAGAGTGATCTTTAACAATACGACATATTTTTTCACATCCCCGAAAGAAGCCGAGGACTGGCTGGAGAAACAGCTGTAGGCTACATTGAGTAACTTTGCAATGTATACTGGTGATGAATAATTAATGTTGTAGGGATGTAATTCAGGAAAATAATACTGAGGATGTGAAGGGGGGGGGCGGGATCGGATGGGATGGGGTTTATATATTTTTTTTTTTTTTTCTTCATCCGACTCTGCCTTGCTCCTTTTAATCTTACTCATAACTCTCCGCAGTGGGAGATGTTAGGGCCAAAAATTACGTTTTTGTTAGGAGAGGAGATCCTGTTGAAGAGAGTGTAGTGGTTTTGTATACCACTATCCCCCGTCGGAACATGTTTTTTTTTCTTATTTGTCTTTTTGTAAGGTTTTTTCTTTTTTTTCTTGGGGTACGGGTATACCTTAAATTTAAAGGCTATACAGGGAGGGTAAGGGAGGTTTTTTCTTTTTTTTTGATTGTACAATTTTCACTTATAAGCGAGTCTATGATAATCTTGAACGATGAAAGCTACATAGGAGGAATAGATCAGATGAGTAATAATTTAGGGTGTAAATATAGAAGGAATTTAGAACTATTTTACTTTATGATGGGGGTGCTTGGGATACCCACTCTAAGTATTACGTTCAAATATATAGTCCCCTGGCTTAGTCTATAAAATATATATATATAAAGGAGGAAAAGGGGAAAGAAAAAAAAAAAAAAAAAATTTTTTTCACCCCTTGTTTTTTTGTTCTTTATTATTTTATATTTTCTCTTCTTAAATGAGTACTGGAGTAGGTGAAACTCACTTTCTTGGTTGGAATGTAAGGGGCTTAAGCGGTAGAATCAAGAGGTCATTGGTACTGTCGCAGGTAAAGAAGTACAAAGCAGATGTGATATGTTTGTTTGAAACCCACATGGTTGGTAATAAAGTGTTATCACTGAAAAAGCCTTGGATCGGGCATATATTTCATTCTACCTTTGCTAGTAATGCAAGAGGAGTTTGTGTTATGATTAGGAAGTCGGTACAATTCCAGTTGGAGCAGAGTGAAATAGATACATTAGGTAGATATGTTTTTCTGCGGGCATACATTAACCGTAAATTAATGCATATATTGGCTGTATATATTCCTCCTCCGTATTCAAATGATGTTTTGCGGCAAGCAGCTAAGTTTATTGCTAACTCGCCCACAACCCCTATAATATGTATAGGAGATTTCAATAATGTAATGAATGCAGACATAGATAGATGGAGAGAAATAGATAAAGATGGAATAATATCCTCCCCTACTGCATTTGCACGTTTAGTGACAGAGATGGGTTTGGTGGATGTGTGGAGACAACGTAATACAGATGTTAGAAAATTCTCCTGTCATTCAGCATCATTTCATACTCTTTCGAGAATAGACCTAGCCTTAATTTCCCCAGAATTAATCCCAGATGTAGTATTAATAGATTATTTATCAAGAGGAATCTCGGACCACTCTCCAATATCCCTTAGCATTAGAACACATCCAGAACAGGGGATGAAATTATGGAAGCTTAATCCATTTTGGTTGACTCTTATGGGAGAGGGGCTAGACTTGGTATCATCATGGGAGGTATTTCAAATAGATAATTTGCCATATTCTGACCTTAGTATAAAACACGATGCCTTTAAGGCATATATGAGAGGTTCATTTATCAAACGTATATCCCAGATTAAGACTGCTAGTAGAAGGGAAGAGGAGAGATTGGAAAGAGTGAGTAAGCAGCTGGAAGCTCAATATATAATAACACAACTACCTGCAGATAGAATAGTATGGCAGGAGACACAAAGAGAATGGGTGGACTGCTTATATGAAAAATCAAGACGCCGGCTGCTTTTTTCAGGACATGAGAAATATTTGCATGCCGAGATAAACGGTAGCTATTTGGCATACCTGGCTCGCACGGATATTGCCAATAATAATATAATTCGAGAAATAAAGAAACCAGATGGACAATTATGTTACTCAGGGGTGGAGGTGGCAGGGGTCTTTCGGGACTTTTATGCCTCCTTGTATGTATCTAGGGCTACGTACTCTGATATTCAGTTGGAGAATTACTTGGAGACAATGAAACTTCCACGTTTATCAAATGTGGAGGCTGAGGCTCTGGATGCTCCATTTACAATGCAGGAAATAGAGGCTGCTATAGCATCACTTCCTGCCTCAAAAGCCCCTGGGTGTGATGGGTTCCCAGCGGAGATGTATAAATTATTTAGGAAATTTTTCGCTCCATATTTATTGAATTTATTTAATACACTTCTAGATGGGGGATGCCTCCCAGCATCCATGGCGGAGTCAAATATTATTGCAATATTAAAACCAGGAAAGGAACCCACAGCTCCCGAATCATATCGTCCGATTTCGCTGTTGACTACAGATATAAAAATATTGGCAAAAATATTGGCGGCTAGATTAAGTACAGTTATCGAGTCTATAATTCATCAAGACCAAACTGGTTTTATGCCAGGCAAATCCACCAGCCAGAACTTGCGGAAATTATTCTGTCATCTTCAGAGAGGGAACTCGGCAGAGTCAGGGGCAGTGGTGGTGTCACTTGACGCTGCCAAGGCCTTTGACTCTGTCGAGTGGAGGTATTTATGGGGTGTTCTTAGAAAGTTCGCATTTGGGCCAAGATTTATAAATTTTGTACAATTATTATACTCTAATCCCAGGGCCAGAGTGACTATAAATGGCTATACATCGGATACATTCCCATTGGAAAGAGGGACTAGACAGGGATGTCCCCTCTCCCCTGCATTATTTGCCATTGCTAATGAGCCTCTTGCATGTCTACTAAGAGAAGCAGAAGGGGTCAGGGGGATTAGAATAGGAGGAATAGTTGAGGTGGTGGCTTTATATGCGGATGATGCATTACTTTTTTTAAAAGATGTAGAAGGCTCGCTTAGAACAGCATTTCAGATAATAAAAGAATTCGGAAAATATTCTGGAATATTGACTAATTGGGAAAAGTCACATATATTCCCAATATCCGATCGGATCCCTGAAATCGAACCCATAGTTCAAGATTTAAAATGGACGACTAGCTTTAAATATTTAGGGGTGTGGATTACACCCAAGGCTACTCAGTATATAACACAGAATATAGATCCCATAATAGCAAACTTTAGGGATAGAGCTATCGCTTGGAGGAAATTACCACTCTCGGTCCTAGGCCGTATTAATCTATTTAAAATGGTTATACAACCAACATTTATATATGTGCTTCAAAATTCCCCAATATATATACCAAAATATGTATTTAATAAAATCGAAAAGGTATTATTGTCGTTTATCTGGAATAATGGTAGAGCTAAAGTTTCAATTAAAACATTATACAAATCACAGACAATGGGAGGGCTGGGTTTATCTAACTTGCGATTATATTATGTGGCTTCACAGTTAGCATACATGTCGGAATGGGTAAAGGGTAGGGCGGAATCAACACTAATAAATTTTTTAGCTGAACAGGTGGAGTGCTCCCCTAATTTTTCTTTTTCACCTTTACAATTTTTACTTTCTGGCTTGACATGTACTAAGCTCCCGCACATATTACGTCAAGCTATAATGATTTGGCGATTTGCCCATACGCTGTATGAATGGACAGCACAAGACAAACGCACCCCATTGTGGTTTAATAGCTCGTATCCAGAATTAGCTAAAATCTCTAAAGATAATCTTTGGGTTGTCCATGGTTTACTGGACATAGGCCAGATATATGGGGACGATGGATTCATAACCTTTCAACAACTCAAAAATACTCTGGGAATTCCAAATACTGCCTTATTCCAATATTTTCAGCTATGACACGCGGTAATAGCCCAGTTCTCCCAGGGCTCCCCGATATTAGTAGATTCCCCTGTAAAAAGAATGCTATTAAACGTGGGGCAGAAGGGGAAAATGTCCACTATATATGCAAGTATAAATGATAAAGGTATCCCGGATCAAATACTTAATCTTAGAGAGAAGTGGGAAAAGGATCTTGGCCTTTTTACTGATGAGCAGTGGAATCAGCTACTGGGTTCAATGAAACATACCACGCCATGTATTAGATATAGACAAATTCTTTTTTTATATTTTACATAGAGTATATTGGACCCCAGCATCTCTTCAGAAGGCAGGTCTTAAAGATAATGCAATTTGCCCAAGGTGCCAGAAGGACAATGCAGATTTTTGGCACATGATATGGGAATGTCCAATTGTTTATGACTTTTGGAAGGCTGTTTGGAGGGATATTCGCTCCACAGCTCCGATGTTATCAGAAATAGATCCTCGGATATCTTTATTTTGTATAGATTTAGAAGAATTATATTCGAGCTGCATCTATAGATACGTTTTATGTCTTAGTACGATGGCAAAGGTAATAATAGCAAGAGTTTGGCTCTCTCCAGATCCCCCTAGTATATATAAGTGGAGATCATTGGTGAATGAAGTAGTACGCCACGAGAAGTATATGTTTAAAACAAGAGGGACCCCATCTGGATTCTCTGAAAAATGGGATAGATGGTGTACATCGGGAATAGGTAGAGAGGAATGAGAATATATAAATGACCTATACCATAAAATTCTGATGTATAAGGTTAGAATTAAAAGATAACATTGGAAATTGCGGAAAAAAGGTGGAAAGGTAGCCATGTGGGTTTTAAAGGATTAGAAAGGAAGGGAAGAAAAGAAGGGAATATAGATATATTTGATGGAAGTGTATATAGACTGCATAAGTGATATAGGTAGTATAATATGAAATAATTGTATTTTGGTTTTTGGAAATTTTTTTTTTTTTTTTTTTTTTTGTTTTGTTGTTTTCTCTTTTCTATGTACAGGGGTGGTTTTTGTCTCCTGAGCAATACCTTATCGGTAAACTATTAATTATTAGTTAGAAATGGAAAATTGATAGGTATGGGGTTCCCCCCCTCTGTATTGGATATCCATATTGATATTTATTTGTTGTGGATGTGTGTGTGTGTGTTGGTGGCATGGGGGCTTGGGGTTGGGGGGGAGGGAGAGCATGGGAAGCTTTGTTATTACTATTAAATTTTTTTTTTTTTTTTTTCACGTCGGTAAACTATTTTCACATAGAAATACATCATAAGATTATGTTGAGTCACATAGTAACTTAGTACACAAAACACAGTATAGGCACAGTAAGTAATTATTTAATCATTTAAAAATTTTTTTTTTTTTCCCCAACACAATGGCAAATGCCCCTACACAGCAGTATATTATATTGCTGTCTTATACACATTAAGGGGAATTAAAGAGGTCACATAGTAGGTAGGTACATTAAACACTTAAAAATGCGAGATAGGTACACGAGATAGATACACGTAAAGGGTAGGTAAAAGTATAGACAAAATTTTTTTTTTTTTTTTTTCCCCCTGTCTCTTCCCTCTCCTTTCCCTCTGCCACCCCCTCCTACATGCATATATGCAGAAGTAAGGGGATCATTATGAGAAAAAAAAAGGAACTAAGTAGATTAGATTGGTAAAGATTATTTGGATATTGTCTCAGACGGGTAAAAGCCATCCCTAGAAAGATCTATACAGTGTATACATTGTTATATACATTATGATTAATTGTTTGTAAGTGTTGTGTTGTTAAAAAAAAAAAAAAGATGCAATAAAGAAATGTCTGATTTAAAAAAAAAAATTACGTAAGCTGTTTCACAATTAATAAAAGATTTGATTTTGTACAGTGTGTTATCATTCGCAATGGGGATAGCCTGGGTCTTGTCTTGAATATGTCTGCAGGTAATGCATCTGGTTTTGTTGCATTTATAACAGCCACATATAGGTTGAAGCCAAGAGGTTTTCTTTTGTTTCACAGTTGTAATGTCAAACATACTTGGTGCTAGAATATTTTTCACTGTTCTATTTCTTTTGAATACACTGTTTTCGTGCAGTGCGAAGGCCTCATCTGCCATGAACACAAATCTCAGGCCATTCTTTGTTTGATCATCATGTGGCAGGTGAAAGGAGTTGGTGGTCAGCCAATCGTAGAAGCGGGTATTCCTTAGAGATCCGCCATCTGAGCATCGTCCATTTTTCCCCACATCCAAGAAAATAATTTTGTAGTTGGCGTTGACCACCGCCATGAGAACAATGCTGAAGTAGCCCTTGTAATTAAAGTAGTCAGAGCCGCTGTTGGTGGGTTTGGTTATGCGCACATGTTTCCCATCTATGGCACCACCATATTTTGGGAAATTCCAGCGCCTGTCAAATTCCTCTGCGGCCATTCTTCAACAGTTGTAGGAAACTGTAAAACAAAGAAAAACATGTTTTAAATTACATATTTGTTTTTTCCACTACAGTCACAAGATCTACTTCAATCACCTGAAGACCATGCTCGTACCCCTGATCTTAACAAGCTATCTGTTGAGGAGACACTATCTCCACCACAACAGTGTACCAGGAGGAAGCTGTGCAGATGCAAATTTGGCAAAGACCCACTACTACAGGAGGCACGGTTTCACCTGCTCCGTAAACAAGCCGAATTTGATGACTTTGCATCGTACGTAGTGAAAACCATGCGCAAACTAACACTGCACCAGCCAGTAGAGTGCCAGCGATTGATGAACAAGGTTTTATACAAGACACTCAAAGGCCAGAATGGAACCTCCAATGGCCCACAACCCTAAGCACCTTTTCCGCATGTCCCTTTCACTTATACCACGCACCTGTTCCGCATGTCCCTTTCACTTACACCACGCCACCTGAAATGCACCCCTGAAAGCGAAGTTACTTAACGCCAGTGCCGCAGGCTGCACCATAGTTGCATAGTTACATAGTAGGTAAGGCTGAAAAAAGACTTGCGTCCATCTAGTTCAACCTGGTATAGATATCCATTGCTGATTTGGTAGGTTCTGGTATTTTACAGACAAATTATATTTCTTATTTGTACCCATGGATGTTTTTCTCCAGTAAATGTTTGTCCAACTTTGCCTTAAATGCATTTAATGAGCCAGCCGTTACCACCTCTCTGGGAAGAGAGTTCCAGAGTTTGACTGTTCTGACCGTAAAAAAATTCTTTCTACTAGCTGAATGAAATCTATTTTCTTCTAATCTATACTCATGCTCTCATGTCCTAGATTCCTTTCTAGTAGAAAAGAGGGTGTGTGACAGTTCCTTATATTGGCCCTTGATATACTTGTACATGTTGAGCATGTCTCCCCCTTTAAACGTCTCTTTTCTAATGTAAATAGTCCCAAATTGCTTAATCTCTCTCCGTAGCTTAAATTCTCCATTCCCCTAATAAGCTTTGTTGCTCGCCTTTGGACTTTTTCTAATTCCTTGATGTCCTTTTTGTAGTGTGGGGCCCAGAACTGCACTCCGTACTCGAGGTGAGGTCTCACCAATGCTTTATACAGTGGCATAATTACCCTTGAGTCCCTAGTTTCCATTCCCCTCTTAATACATGCCAGAATTTTGTTGGCCTTTTTTGTAGCTACATTACAATGGGCACTACATCCCAGTTTGCTGTCTATTTGGACTCCTAGATCCTTTTCAAGTATGGAATTACCCAGTTCCTCTCCGCTAAGGTTGTAACTTGCACACTGGTTGTGTCTCCCAAGGTGCATAACCTTACATTTATCTACATTGAACCTCGTCTTTCATTTTTTTGCCCACTCATCTAGAATTGCAAGATCATTTTGAAGCATGGTGACATCTTCTGATGATTTGATGACTTTGCTAAGTTTTGTATCGTCCGCAAAGATGGATACATTGCTGAGTAACCCTATCCCAATATCATTAATAAAATTGTTAAACAAAATGGGCCCCAAAACCGAACCCTGGGGCACTCCACTTAGTACCGGTATCATATCTGATATGGCACCATTCACAACCACTCTTTGTTCTCTATTACATAGCCAATTCCCTACCCATCTGCAGATATTTTCACCCAATCCTAGGTTCTCCATTTTATTAATCAATCTCTTGTGTGGGACAGTATCAAATGCTATAGCGAAATCTAGGAAAATCACATCTACAGCATTTCCATTATCAAGGTTTTTTCTAACCTCTTCATAGAACCCTAGTAGATTAGTTTGGCATGAACGATTTTTCACAAACCCATGTTGGTTAATACTGAGTAGACGGTGATGATCTAAATATTCCTGGATACCATCCCTTAAAAATCCTTCAAATAGTTTACCCACAATTGATGTTAAACTAACGGGTCTGTAATTAGCGGGATCTTCCTTTTTTCCTTTTTTGAATATTGGCACTACCTCTGCTATTCTCCAATCTTTTGGTACTATACCTGACGATAGTGACTTGCTAAAGATATAATGTAGGGGGTAGCTAGTTCATCCCTTAATTCCATTAATACCCTAGGATGAATCCCATCTGGCCCTGGTGATTTATTTGTTTTGAGTTTGCTTAGCCTCAGTTTTATTTCCTTCGGCGTGAAATCCACAATGAGATCTGGCTTATTTATCCCTTTTGTGGTAAATGTTCGTTCCACAGTCTGCTCTCCCTTAGTAAATACTGATGAGAAGAACTCATTTAACAGTTTTGCTTTTCCCTTGTCCTCAGTAACACTTCTTCCACTAGTATCAGTTAGTGGACCTATGTTTTCCTTAATTAAACGTTTACTATTTATGTATTTAAAAAACTTCTTTGGGTTGGTTTTGCTTTCAGTGGCTATTTATATTTGATGTTGCACTTTATGTAGATTGCGATAGTTCTGCTGGACTGTGATATGGCATTTGAGTGACATCACTTTCAGGCGGACAATGCACACATGCAGGTTGGGAAAGGTAGATGGTAGCAGGGAACCATCTTCCTAAGCCAAGCTGCATGTGTGCAATGCACACCTGAAAGCAAAATCACTCAATGCCAGTGCCGCAGGCTGCACCACATCTAGTATTTATAATTGAACTTGCACTTTATGTAGATTGTGATAGTTTTATGCTACTAAATGACATGTAACCTTTTAAAGATATAAAGTGCTGGCGTGTTTTCACATGTTTGGGCTTCTCAGCCATGTTAGGCACATATTTAAAAAAGTTATGTTTTATAGCTAAAAAAAAAACTTCCACATTCAGTTTTGCCATAAAATGTTTTGCTAAAATGGCAAGCAATATGTGCTGTGATTTCTTACCTTACAATACTTGTACTGTAGAACCTTGATATTGGCCGTGAATGTTTCAGGGATGATGTGTCCCTAAGCCTACGCAGAGATGCGTGTCCCATACTTCAGATCCTCAAAGGACTGCCCAGTAGCCAGGAACCGCAGGGTAGCCACGAGCCTCTCCTAAGGCGAGATAGGAACCCTCCATATGGTCTACTGCTTCTCAAAATAGGGGGTCACCAGACCCAGCAATTCCGGGAAGGTGTCATCATCCATCTGCAGAAAATTCTGAAATCATTAGGATTATTTTCCCAGATATGATCCAGGAGGGGTGATTCCTGATTTACTGAGCGGCCGTATTGAAAATATGGCTGCTAATTAGCAGAAAACGGCCGCTTATTATATAAGGTCCCGCGACCAAAACATTAACCCTACCGACCAGTCAGCCTGGCCAGGGGTCCTGGGGGAGTGGGGACAATAAAGGGGTCCCCCCTAGAGTACAATAAAGGGGTCCCCCCCTCCAGGACTTACCTGACCAGGCTGAAGCCTGGTGCTGTCCTCGATGCCTGGGCGGTGGGCATCGAGCTGATCTTTGTGTAAAAAATAGAATAATAAACTATTGTCTTATACTGTGGAACTATGAGTCCCAGCAAGCCTCCCCCGCATGTTGGGACTTGGAGAACCACAAGTCCCAGCATGCGGGGCATTAAAGGGCCTGCTGGCACTTGTAGTTCCACAGTACAAGAATTAGTTAAATAAACACACTGACAACCCTGAAAAATTTAAGTTTAATACATACATTACACAAACACACTGATCCTTACCTATCTTGAGCCCATAGGTAGCCCTCGGTCTTGGTCCGGTGTCCTGGTCCGTGTCGGGGTACATGTCGGCATCCGGGTCCATGTCGGCTGCATCCGGGTCCGGTGTCCAAAGTAATCCATAGGGGACGTGTGAAGGCAAATTATACTTACATGTCTCCTGTTGCGAAGATCTGGTCCTCTTCTTTCCTGAAGTAGTCCAGGTCTTCGCAAAATAACAACACGCAAGTGTCCTGGCGGTCAGCTGTCACGGACTGAGGAGAGGTGCAGAGATCTTTCATCTTCCGCGCCTCTCCTCCGAATGATTCTATTGGCTGCCTAGCGGCCAATCAGGAGCCGACTTTCTCGGCTCCTGATTGGCTGCGAGGCGGCCAATAGAATCATTTGGAGGAGAGGCACGGAAAGGACCCCTGGCCAGGCTGACTGGTCCGTAGGGTAGGGTAGTGTTAATGTTTTGGCCGCAGGACCTTCAGGGGCAAACGCAGGATTTTCAGAAGGGGGTTTCCAGAGGGGCGGAGCAAAGCACAAAGATGGACACAGGTGACCCAGTATATGCCGGGTCAGTTAAAGTATTATAGATAGACCAAATGTATATAAATAATAATAATAATAAAAAAAAAAAAATATATATATATATATATACATACAGGGGCATCAACAGCAGTGTAGACCCCTGGGCATAGCAATGTATTGGGGCCCCTACCGATCCTCCAGCGGTAGGGGTGGGGGAAGCTTTGATGTCCCGCGGGTGGTAGGGGATATTATATCAACCGCTCAGCATGTAGGGCCTGGATCAGTAATTTCCACTAATTACCCCTTTACTGCACAGATGGTGGGAGAAGGGGGCATTGGGCTGAATGAGGGGGCCCTGATACATGACTTCCAGGGTGGTAGAGGATGTTTAATATGCAGAGGAGGGGTGTGTAGTGAAGTGGGCTTATTATTCATAATTTTCTGGTGGGAGGACAGCTTGCTTGACTGCAGTTATCTCCATTTCCCGGAAATAAATGTCTTAGATTTTAATGGAATTAAAAACTAGAGAATCCCACCTACCAAATGGTATTAGGGACTAAGGGATCAGAGTTCAGGAGGCAGAGCAATCTGCCAACGAGTACATAAAACTACATACCAGGGGCGAAATGTAATAGGGTGCGATTTTTAGATTAAAAAAAAATCGCACCAAATCGCACCTTTAAAAATCGCGTTTTTTGCCGCGAATTCGCATATGTAATGAGATGCGAATTAGCGGCAAAAAATGCGATTTGCCGCGATTTGCCGCGATTTTTAGTCATGAAAATGTGCGCATTTTCAGTCATGAAAATGTGCGCATTTTCATAAATGCGATTTTGTTCCAAAAAAAAAAAGTTAAAAAAAAAACGGCGTGGGGTCCCCCCTCCTAAGCATAACCAGCCCCGGGCTCATTGAGCCGGACCTGGTTCCAAAAATACGGGGGGACAAAAAGCATAGGGGTCCCCCGTATTTCTGAAACCAGCCCCGGACTCTTGGACCGGTCCTGGTTCCAAAAATACGGGGGACAAAAAATCTGGAGGTCCCCCGTATTTTGAAACCAGCACCGGGCTCCAACAGCCCGCGGTGTCATGCCACAGCCGGGGGACACTTTTTATACAAGGTCCCCCGGCCAAAACATGAGCACCGTGGCTGGTCAGCCTTGGACGGGGTACCTGGAGGAGTGGGGACCCCCCCAATAAAGGGGTCCCCCCCCCCCAGGCTTCACCCGTCCAGGGCTGAAGCCCGGGGCTGTCACCGGCGTCCGTGGCCAGTGGACGCCGGCCTGATAGGGTTAAATTCATCATACATATCATTACATTGCTTTTTACCGGCGAACTACAAGTGCCAGCAGACCTCCCCCGCATGCTGGGACTTGGAGAACCACAAGTCCCAGCATGCGGGGCATTAATGGGCCCGCTGGGACTTGTAGTCCACCTGTAAAAAGAATGTTTATAAAAAACACACACACAGAGAAGTACAAGTTTATTACACACACACACCTCAATTTTACACCAGCGTTACTTACCATTCCTGGATCCAGCGCTGGTCTGGCTGCTTTACAGCCGGCTCCCCCCGAACTGACAGGCAGCGGGGAGAAGCGGCTGTCTCCGTCGCTTCTAACAGCCTCTGTAGCGCTGTCCGAGTGCTACAGAGGCTGAGAGCGTGATTGGCTGAGCTACAGTATGCGTCTCCATGGAGACGCATAGCTCAGCCAATCAGGACTGAGCTATGCGTCTCCATGGAGACGCATACTGTAGCTCAGCCAATCACGCTCTCAGCCTCTGTAGCACTCGGACAGCGCTACAGAGGCTGTTAGAAGCGACGGAGACAGCCGCTTCTCCCCGCTGCCTGTCAGTTCGGGGGGAGCCGGCTGTAAAGCAGCCAGACCAGCGCTGGATCCAGGAATGGTAAGTAACGCTGGTGTAAAATTGAGGTGTGTGTGTGTAATAAACTTGTACTTCTCTGTGTGTGTGTTTTTTATAAACATTCTTTTTACAGGTGGACTACAAGTCCCAGCGGGCCCATTAATGCCCCGCATGCTGGGACTTGTGGTTCTCCAAGTCCCAGCATGCGGGGGAGGTCTGCTGGCACTTGTAGTTCGCCGGTAAAAAGCAATGTAATGATATGTATGATGAATTTAACCCTATCAGGCCGGCGTCCACTGGCCACGGACGCCGGTGACAGCCCCGGGCTTCAGCCCTGGACGGGTGAAGCCTGGGGGGGGGGGACCCCTTTATTGGGGGGGTCCCCACTCCTCCAGGTACCCCGTCCAAGGCTGACCAGCCACGGTGCTCATGTTTTGGCCGGGGGACCTTGTATAAAAAGTGTCCCCCGGCTGTGGCATGACACCGCGGGCTGTTGGAGCCCGGTGCTGGTTTCAAAATACGGGGGACCCCCAGATTTTTTGTCCCCCGTATTTTTGGAACCAGGACCGGTCCAAGAGTCCGGGGCTGGTTTCAGAAATACGGGGGACCCCTATGCTTTTTGTCCCTCCGTATTTTTGGAACCAGGTCCGGCTCAATGAGCCCGGGGCTGGTTATGCTTAGGAGGGGGGACCCCACGCCGGTTTTTTTTTAAAAAAACACTTTTAAACATTTTTATTAACAGAACCATGCACAGATCTCAATGATCTGTGCATGGTTCTGTCAAAATCGCCTGTCAGAACCTGGTCTATTTTTTTTGCGATTTTTGGTAACATTGACCAAAAATCGCACCCTATTACATTTGCGAGTTGTATACTTTATAATGGGAAAACATCTGGATGCGAATTGAAATGTGACTAAAAATCGCACTTAGAAAAGTGCGATTTTGCGGTAAAAAGTGCGATTTTTTACCGCGATTTTCAACCTATTAAATGTGCGATTTTCGGAAAATGTGCGATTTCGGCCGTTTTTGACCAAAAATCGCACATGTCTAAAAAATCACACCCTATTACATTTCGCCCCAGGTGTATTGAGCTGGAGCAGTAACCAGCTGCTGGAAGGCTGATATCTCTGGTTCTGGGTACAGTAGAGACAAGCTCCTAGTGTCCATAAAAGGGGAAGAGTCACAGCTTTTGGAATGTACTCTCAGAAAAACTCTAAGTCAGACAGAACCTGAAATATCTGAGTAGGAAGAGCAATTAACAAGCTTGGATGGGGACCACTGTTTGAAGTCAGATATCTCCGGTTCCCCAGCGCCGATTTTTAAAATTCTTGTACCTATGCAAAGAGGGGACCCTCAGCTTTCAGCCTAGGTCCCTTAGACTCCTGGGGGGTTTCTGGGTACTCAGAAACCCCCCTGCGTGTGCTACTGACCTTATATCATAAGTGTCCCCCGGCTGTGGCATTACCCTGCTGGCTGGTTTGGCCTGGGGCTGGTACTTAAAATTCAGGGGACCCCTATTCATTTCCCCCCCTGTATTTTGGGAACCAGCCCCGGACCTGGAGCCTGGTTTTAAAAAATCGGGGAACCCCTATTTGCCGGGGTCCCTGATTTTTTATTACCAGCCCCGACTCTTTCAACCTGGTGCTGGTTACGGCTGTGTGGGGGACCCCATGCTGTTTTATTTATTTATTTATTTAACCATTTTTTTTACACTCTCCAGCCTGCACGGATCTGACTGATCCATGCAGACTGCCTGTACGAATTCGTATTAGCAGCTGTATATATGGCCGGTATTACGAATCATTACACCATCGGAGGGTTACAAAGCAGTCGTATTTGACTGCTTTGTAAATTCCCCTCCGGAACATGACTTTGCATACGGCTGAAACAGCCGTATGCAGTCGCAGTCATTGGTATTACGAATACAAATACGATTTTTTTGTTTTCGTATTCTTAGTAAATTTCCCCCTCCGTATTTACTGGTGAATTCGTATTCGTACAGTATTTACCTGTCAGAATGACAGCAGATTTGTTGATACCATTCAAATTATTGGGGATTTACGGCTGTATTCTATAGATTTATTTATTTATTTACAGTTTCTTATATAGCACAGCAGATTCCGTTGCGCTTTACAATAGTAGACAGTGATAAAACAAACTGGGTAACAGACAGACTTGGAGGTAGGAGGGCCCTGCTGCAAGCTTACAGTCTATAGGGATATAGGGGGGAAGCACAAGGACAGGCACCAGTAATAACATAGCAGTCCCACCAAGTTACAAGTCCAGAAGGGAAGCTATATAATACATAAGTGCCTCAGAGGGTTATGCATATAGAATTTAAATATGATAGGCTTGCCTGAAGAGGTGAGTTTTCAGGGAACGCTTGAAAGTTTGGATAGTGCATTCATTCATATTTTTTAGAACTTCTTATAGGAACGTAAAAAATAAGATTCCTATACATTTCATCCATAGTAAATAATTCAATGTTTAAAATATGTACACAGTTATGTGGAGATGTAGATTTTGCACTTCCATTAGGCTGGTGCAATCTCTAATGGTATGTATTATTATGTGAGGCCAGTTTGTGTCTCAGTAGGAAGACCATCAGCCATGGCATTAGCATAAAAATGCAGTTGTTGCTGCAGTATAAGATGTAGATGCATCCTTGTGTGAATAAAGTGGGTGACAGTTACAGTATGTCTATTGGGAGAAACAGAGTGAAGGGCAGACTGAGAGACAGTGAAGGATATGAGGCTGAGACACAGGGAAATTTACTAAGATGGGAGTTCTATTTCACATATGATGTTGCTATGGGCAACTAATTAAATAATATATATTATCTTCTAGAAGGTGCAAAATTAGTAAGAAGTAGATTCTGATTAGTTTCCTATAGCAACATTCCGTGTCAAAAAGAACTCCCATCTTAGTAAATTTCGCCCACAGAGGGAAAAGAGGAAATGAGAGGCTGTCATTTTTCAAACCCAGCCTGTAAGTTGTCAGTTAGGAGCTGATTGGCTGGTGCATTTATTACCGGCCACTTTATCACTATTCTAGGCTTAAAAAAAATCTGCCCTAAAGTGAGGGAGATGGTAAAAGATGCAGGAGATGATGGTGTGACTGAGAAAAGATGCAGGGAGGAGATGATGGTGTGACTGAGAGAAGATGCAGAGAGGAGATGATGGTGTGGCTGAGAGACAACGCAGGGAGTTGATGACAGTGTAGCTGAGAGTTGATGCAGGAGGATATGATGGTGTGGCTGAGAGACGACGCAGGGAAGAGATGACGGCGTGACTGAAAGATGACGCAGGGAACAGATCACAGTGTGGCTGAGAGACAACTCAGGGAGAAGACAGTGTGGCTAAGAGATGGCACAGAGGGGAGAAGACAGCGTGGTTGAGAGATGACACAGGGAGGAGATGATGGTGTGGCAGAGACGACGCAGGGAGTAGATTACAGTGTGGGTGAGAGAAGACGCATGGAGGAAATGATGGTGGGTGTAGCTGAGAGAAAATGCATGGAGGAGGTAATGACAGGTAGATATTCTTTTGGGGAGGTAACAGGGGGTAGGTAGAAAAATGCAGGTATGTCAGGACCCTTTTTTGGGAAATCAGGACCCTTTTTTGGGAAATGAGAATTTGTTCACACCTAAAGAGGCCTTAGCATTGTGGAGGAACTGCTCATTCTGAGAAAGGACTGCGCAGAGTTCTAATGGTTTGACAAATTTCTGCCTGATGTTTCCAATCTTTCTGCTTAGTGCACAATGGTGTAACTTGCGCGGAGGCAAGATAGATGTTGCAGACTTTTTAAAACAAATTGAAAAAGCTGTATTACACCAGCGAAACGCGTTGGTGAGAGGGGTCACAGTACCACATTGAAACCTGGACATTTATCCTAAAAACCTTGGCAACCCATTCACTGCCAATATTAAGTGATATCCACTGCATCCTAGTGAGGAGAGCACGGACATCCCGGCATCAACCATCACTCCAGCGGCTTTCAATCCATCCTATTCAGCTGCTTAATTCTGGAGAAAGACACCGGGACCCCTCCTACAGTATGTGGAGACCGCAGTGGTAACAACACCCTGACCGCAAACTGAGAGGACCCACACAGAGACTGCTCCCATTCATCCTCCAGCGGTGAGAAACACTATATTCAGTCCGAAAGACTTTTGCCACATTTACAACCAGGATCCACTCCCCCCCAGTGCTGCCCCTCCCCCCATGCCCATGTGCATTTCAATCAGATTATATGAGAATTTACCAATATTGCGATATTTAAAATGTTAGTATATATTTTTTAATAAATTGTTTCTTTTAAGTGTAAACAGTCCCGCTTGTTTATACATGGTATCATCCTCACACTGAGCACTGCTTATTTCGTTTTCTGCCTATATTGTGTACATCCGAGGTGGGTGACTATACACCTCACCCAAGCAGCAGCTCATTGGCTAAGCAGTTCTTAAGGCGCCTGAATACCCCCCATTGGCAAATTGTATTTTTAAAACAATTGACAATGCCATTCCAATGAAAATGAGTTGTATTATGTAATGCAATATTCCCCATTTAGATACACTCAATTTCCTGCCAACCTGTTACCTCTTGCATTAACCTATAGATGCAGGTCCATGCAACATTGAACAGGTAATTTGATGTTGGTTTGTGCATGAGCTGTGGATGTGAGTTACTGGCAGTGGGAGGCTCTGTGTACAAGAAGGTAGATGAGTCATTAGCCGTGGCGGCTCGTACCTTGCGGTAGGAGAGGGGCTGCCACTGGCTGCGATGCCGACACCCTCCAGTGCCGTCGCCACTCCTCCTAGTCCCCACCGCAGCATTTGTGACAGGACTGATGCATGCCAGGTACTGAGCTGACCTCTGTACTGCACATGCGGCCATCTTCAATGGGTTATATCAAGAGATATAGGAAGAGGGCGCTCTGCAGTGAGCTGGGTTACCAACTAGCTGCTTGACGTGTTTCGCTGCTTAAAGGCAGCTTTATCAAAAGGCCTTTTGATAAAGTTGCCTTTAAGCAGCGAAACGCGTCAAGGTTCTACCCATGGGATCCACCATTGCTGCTTCTACCAACCATTGATCTCCAGATCGCATCCATCTTGCCAGTCCACACGTACCGAGGGATTGCCAACACCCTCCCGGGTATTTCATCCTTTGAACCAAGCCGCTTCCACAGCCTGATTTCCTCTACACACATCAATCCAGAGGCAGGGGTTGTTATTGTTTCCCTAAGGGCGGTACAGAATCAATGGGCTGTGCCATCCTCCAGAGGCGTGAATAGGAACAGAGGAACCCGGTACATGGACTGCACCTAATTATCCATTGGGCCCAAATGGAATGGACATTTGCATCAGAATCAACTCGCAGCTACAAACCGTAACCAGTGGGTGAATCTAACAAAACGTAATTTGCTACTGTAATTTTTTATTAACTGTAAACTTTTTACCCCACATTATGTATGCAATTGCATTATTAACATTAACATTTATTAACTATTTTAATACCCGTTATCAAGCGCTGTTACACTTTTTTCTTTTCCTTTTAGGCCATCTTCAATGGGCTGTTTTAGCAACAATACAGATAACAGGCACCGAAACCAGTGGGAACACCTCCTAATGGGACTGGCTTGGTGACTGGCATGTCGGATTTCCAATAGGAAGTTACTGCCAGTCACAGTGAAGCCAGTGCAGTCACACAGACTGGAAAGAAAGGGAAAAACCAGATGATGGTTATCTGAGGAATCTGCTGACAGAATAAGAGGTGGGGAAACATGTCATCCAAACACTACATCATCATTTACGGCCACCGCCGTCCGGGAGATCCACGCAGCAATGCTGCAAGTTCCTGAGAAGGCTGCACTATTCGGAAGCACCAGTAGCTGAAAACCAGCATCTGGTGAGAATATTGCTGCCTGGGAGGTGGATTACAAACACCTAAGGACAAGGGTGCCTAAGTATAACCACTATTCTTGGCTAGAACTGTTCATATAATAACTGCTACTACTGTATATGCTGCACTATTAAGCCACTAATACACGGCTTGTCCAGATGGACTTTATCCACCGTATGCTGCTTTATTGAATTAACCCATTCACTGCTTATCTGGATGGAAAGAATGTGTATGTGAGCTGCTGCACTAAGCTACTAACACCTTGCTTTTCTGAATGGACTCCCTATATCGCTACTTCATGCTGATTTATTGAATGAATCAATTTACTGACTGTAAAGAACAATACAAAGCAAGTGAGCAGCGCTGTAAAAAATGGCCAATTGGTTGATCTATTACAAAAAATTTAATGGCAGATATATGTTAAAAGGTGAAGGTCACCAGCAATATTTAAAATTAGTGATGTAAGGTTGTGATCAATCAACACATATAACAATAAAAATGTTCACAATTCCTCACCAACCATGGAAATTGGAGTATTGGGCAGTCCCGAATGTAAGTGTCCAAAGGTAAAAGCTTAATTCCCAAATTCTGCTCCAGGGGGAGAACCACCGTGGTGTCACTGTGGGGCAGGAGTGTCCCAAGATGGCAAAAATAACCAACTCCTTCCAAGGCATTTTGTTGGAATGCGGTGTTGTCCTCAACCTCCTGGTGTCACAGTCAAAATTTGTATCCAGAATTGGAAGATGGAAATGTAGCATCCAGTTAGAGCTCTCCAAACTTGTATTTCAGGATAAAAAGGTTGGGAGGATGTGGCAAAGGGTCTTCCTTACGCGTTTCGCTACACCTGGTAGCTTTATCAAAGGATAACCCTTGCATGAGTCTGGCTGGCTTAATATACCTGCAGTACATGGGTCACATGACCAATCTGGCCTAATTAGACCAACCAATCTATTGAACTACATAATAAAATAGCGCTTGAGTAGGAGGCAATAAAATTAGATTAAATACCATTTAGACTGTGCATCTAAGCTGTGCAATAGCCAGGCACAAACAGGACAGTGTGCTTCAATTTGATGACAAGCTGATAATTATAATCAAGCTCTGGTATTTCTGTCTTTGAAAACAACTTCTTTAAATAAGATTAGTCATATATACAATTATTTTAAACCATCTGGATATATGTACAGTATGCCAATTCTGGTTAAGTGATATATCTATGCCGATTCTGGATACATGATAATTCACCAAAAGTTATTTAGATCATATGCAGTCTTTTAATGTGAATTAAGTTTGAATATTATTTTCTCCTGAGCTAGCATTTGCGGATAAATCTGTCAGTCTGGCAGATTGTTTATTACTATTCTAATCATTTTTAAGGTACCAGCCTAGTGCCCATGGAAGTCCCCGTTAGTTGTAAAGGTATTATAAAACATGAAGCAATTATTGGGGCAGATGTATTAAGCCTTAACAAGAGATAAATGCAAGGGTGATAAGGAGAGATAAATGTCCAGCCAATCAGCTCCTTACTTACATTTTTCAAACACAGCCTGTAACATGGCAGTTTGGATGTGATTGGCTGGGCATTTATCTCTCCTTATCACCCTTGCATTTATCTCTTGTTAAGGCTTAATACATCTGCCCCATTACACAGTATAAGGGACATTTTTTTCCTCCAGGGTTGTTTATTCTCTGTCCAGGAAATATGCTACCGCTTGTATACATATTGTATATGATGACCTCACATTGGACGTAAACAGGATATATCCCAGCTCCCACTTAATTTGTATTAAAATCTCAAAGGTGGCTTTGGTATCTAAGTTATGAGCCATATTTGTGTACAAGTGGTTGTAGTTATCCATATAATGTTAAAAAGTTGAAAGGATAGAAGTAGCGCTCACCACCAGGGCCGGACTGGCCATCTGGCTCTTCTGGCAAATGCCAGAAAGGCCGATGGCCTTGAGATCCGATTTTGTGCCTATGTTTTTGTTCAGCACTTACAGCACCGACACCTAGCGCTGGTCGACCACGTAATTTACATATTGACATCATTGCGCGATCGGCGCACATCTAATCCATCCCCCTCCTCTGAGCAGTGCATGTGGGGGGAGCTTAGTGGTCGTCCACGTAACCATGATTTCACCCGGATTTAATTTCCTGCAGGCGGGAGAAGGTGAACAGCGGGGCCGCATCGCAGACCCAGTCGCAGTCATCATGTGGGGTGGATCTGTCCTCCCTGGCTGTCTGCTGCAAGAGTGCTGGTGCCAGTGCCAGTGCCGGTGGTGAGTGTCCTGCACAGCGCTTTTGTCCTGAATGAGTCCGACTGCAGGAGCTTCTGTCTGGTTCTCTGCTCCCAGAACAGAGAACACTAATGATGAGGGTCCCTCCCTTGATGTGATATAGAAGTTTCCCCCATAAGTCTCTAACTCTCCCCTGCACTTTTTGAATGCTGAGAAGCCTACTTCTCCTCAAAGGTATAATGTTTAATGGGCATGAAATGCTTTACTTTGTGTGCCACTATGTGTAATGGGTATAATGATTTGTGTATCCTTACATGTAATGGTCATTACTGTGTGTGTATGTCATAATGTGTAATGGTCATAACAGATGACAATTATTCTGTAATGGGCATTATTACTGTGTGTTCCATAATGTGTAATGGGCATTATGGTGTGTGCAAATGTCATAATGTGCAATGGATTGTGTTTTATTCTGTAATAGGCATTATGGTGTGTTCCATAATATGTAATGGGCATTACGGTGTGTTACATAGGGGGAAATTTACTAAAGGAAATTTGTAAAAAATAGGTGTATTTGTATTTAGACATACACTTATTTTTGACATTTACTATCACGAAAATACGGCAATTCGTATTCGTATTGATAGCACATCAATACGAATACGAATTGCCGTATTTTCGGGATAGTAAATGTCAAAAATAAGTGTATGTCTAAATACAAATACAACTATTTTTTACAAATTTTCTTTAGTAAATTTCCCCCGTAATGTGTAATGGGCATTACGAGAAGTTCCATAATGTGTAATGGGTAATGCCTCCTTTTTGTGATGCCACACCTCCTTTCACGGGGCCATGCCCCCTTTTTGCAGCGCGGCTTCGCCGCACAAGGGTCCCGCCTACTGCAGTAGTTAGCAGGTGGGCCTGTGTGCTCAAAATGTCAGGGCCAATGTTTGGTCCCAGTCTGGCCCTTCTTACTACAATAGGGTGCCCCTGTGGAATGAATGTACATTTGTAATTTTTGGATAAAACATAAATAACAGGTATCAAAGGTGTGTCTATCAAAATATAACCTTCAACTGGTTGAGTATAATCTAAAAGAAAATTCAACATTTTGGCTTTTGGCTACTGTTGGGTTTCCCCTTCCTTTTTTTGTATAGGTTTTAGTGTCTGAATGTTGTCTTACAATTTCCTTATTAGAATCCTCAGTGTTTAAAATAACAACACTTCCCCCCCCTGAGCCTTGTCAGCAGGTTTTATCGCCACCTCCTTATTTTCCCTCAGGAATTTAATAGTGTGCCTATCACCCTTGCTTATTTTTACATTCTTTATGGGTTTGATATTGATTCTAGAAATAGGGTATGCACCACGCTCTGGTTAAAAGCTGCTTAAGTATGATTCTTAGTATATAGTTTGTATGTAAGGAGCGCTAATTGCAATAGATAGAGATAAAATAAATAAATAAAATGATGATGAAATAAAAATAAATAAAGTTTAAAGTATTCAAATGAGTGTGACCTGTAAGAAAAAAGGGGGTTACAGTATTAAAATTAATGTTTACACTCTTCCTAGAAGTGGTGGAGTGCCTGGTATGGACTGTCTGACATGTCTACTTGGATGCTGTCATTGATATAATCCTCCACCATTCTTTCAATGGTGACAGCATCATATGCAGTGACAGAAGACATGTCAGTAATTGTAGGCAGCTCCTTCAGTCCAGACCTGCTGTCCAAACTTGCTCCTGACTGCCCTGCATCCCTACCAGTGGTTCTGCTATGGAAATTAATTTTTTTTTTCTTCACAGCCCCAGTAGCAGGAGAAAATAATGGAGGAGCTGTTGCTGTGTCACGTTCCGCTTGAGCTGAACATTTTCTCACCAGCAGGTCTTTGCTCCTCTGCAGACTTGTGGTCCCTGGAAAGAGATATACTACATAGGCTTTAAACCTAGGATCGAGCACGGTGCCCAAAATGTAGTGTTCTGATTTTAACAGATTGATAACCCTTGAAACCTTGCAAAGATAATGAAGGGCTCCATCCACAATTCCCACATACATAGCAAAATCGCTCCATTTTTGCTCCTTCTTCACTTTCTCCAGCTGCTTCTGAAATAGCCTGATGAGTGGAATGACCTGACTCAAGCTGGCAATGTCTGAACTGACTTCACGTGTGGCAAGTTTAAAGGGTTGTAGAACCTTGCATAAGACGAAGAGCATTCCCCCTCCTTTGCCTAAGTCAGTGGTTCCCAACCTTTTTTCTCTCCCGTACCCCTTGATTAGGCTTTTCATTGAAGAGTACCCCCTCCTCTCAATTTAAAATATAGACAGTACTTATGAGTGGAGTGGAAGTGAGCGGTATGCGTATCCTTATGCATGGCCTTATATCAAGGAGTAGTGGACAGGAATTGTGCCCTTCCGTGTCTGGCCGCTGGCTGTGTATTGTCTCCAGGGTTCTCACTAACACCTGTAGGATTATTGCCACTGCTTCTTCCACCCTTGTCAGTGCAGGGCACATGATCGCTGATGTCTGAGGGCAGCATGGGAAGCTCCCAGTGGATTGCTGGTCAGGCAAAAGCACAATGAGATGCTGATGATTCTGAAGACAGAACCATAAGTGACACAACATGGTTCTTCTCCATGGCAATGGGTCTTCTTCTGCCATCAAAATACTTTTTCATCTTCCGCCATTACCCATATTATTTTCAAGTACCCCCAACTGGTCTGCAGAGTACCCCCAGGGGTACTAGTTCCCCAGGTTGGGAACCACTGGCCTAAGTCATAAATGGATGCATAGGCTTGAATGACCTTTTGCTGCTTCTCCATCCTCTGAAGCATGTAGAGGGTAGAATGCCACCTTTCTAATACCTCTTACTTCAGTTGATGGCAGGGCAGGTTCAAGAGGGTTTGCTGGTGCTCCAGTCTTCAACATGCAGTCGCTGGATGTCAAAAAATGGCCTGAAATTTTTCGGGCCACTGACAGAATCTCCTGAATGCCCCTGTCACTTCTCAAAACAAATTGCTTCACCGCTTTAATTGTGGGAGCGAAACATGGGACGTGCTGGAATTTGCCCAGATGTAATTCTTTATTGCTTGCATTTTCAGATATCCCAAATCCCCTGGAGAGTTTAAGCGGGGTAAGCCATTGTGCAATGATGTCTCAGTTTCTCTAAGAGGTTCTCAGCAGTTTGCCTCTTACAGAATCCACTGATACACAGCGTAGCCTGCCTAGGAACGAGTTGCCGTTTGTGAAATGATGCTACTGGTTATTGCTGGGTAAGGCAATACATCTACCCAGTGGGCTGTCACAGTCATGTAGTCCTTCGTTTGCCTTGTTCCACTTGTCCACATGTCAGTGTTTAAATGGTAGTGGACACTTTACTTAGTACAGGAGACAATCATTTGCCTAGTGAAGTAGAATTTAGATGGGATTTGTTGCAACAGTATGTTATTCAAATGGCACACAGTATGTTATTCAAATGTCTAAATCCCACTGCACTGATGGCGTATACTGGACACATGTCTAACACCAGCATAGTTGTTATGGCCTCAGTAATCCGCTTTGCAACAGGGTGACTGCTGTCATACTTCAATTTTCTCATAAAGTACTGTTGGACAGTCAATTGCTTAGTTTAAGTAGTACAAGTGGTCTTCAGACTTCCTCTCTGGGATGATGGTTGACTCGCACCGGCAGCAGTATGGGTAGCACTCCAGGATCCTCCGGAGGAATCCCGGATAGGAGAGGAGTCAGTCATGCCAGTGACATGGCCTGAAGTACTTCCCATTCTGATTGAGAAGGAAATTGACGATAAGGGAGTTGGTGGTGTGGATTGTAGGCACTTGGATACAACAGGAAACAGTGATTTAGGACTGTTTATGCTCTTAGCCAAAGTTTCTGAACTTGACAATGACTTATGATGAGTGCACTGCAGGTGACATATAAGGGAGGATGTTCCTAGGTGGTTAGCATCCTTACCCCCACTTATTACGCTTTTGCAAAGACTACATGTGGCGAGACAGTTGTTGTCCAGATTTTGATAGAAATAATTAAAGACCGAAGAGGTGGATTTTTTGGTATTTTGCCCAAGCATGACAATGGGCTGTTTCATCCCTCAGCCATCAACTGTCTCTGACAGTGCCTGATTTAAACAAACCACATCACCATCAGAAGCCCCATCATCAACTTCCTCCTCAGTGCCAGACCCACCAATATCCTCCTCATCCTGGTGTACTTCTACAGTGACATGCTCAATTTCAATATAAGCAATTGGACTGGCGGTGCTTTTCCTTGCACTTGCAGAGGATGTGCAAATGGTGCAAGAAGCCTCCTCTTCCTGTAAAGTTTTGGGAAGGTCAGGCCTAGATATTTGTGCTTTAAGCCATTTTTATTTTTTTAATTTTTCAAGAGGGAGAAGGGTTTCCATCTTCATGAGAAGATGAACCACCAGTCATGAACATAGGCCAAGGCCTTAGCCTTTCTTTGCCACTTCGTGTCGTGAATGGCATATTGCCAATTTTTTCAGTTTGTTGTTAACTGACTTTGCTTGTTTATTAATAGTGTTATTTTTTTTTTTTTTTTTCAGGCACTCTATGATATTGAGCTTCAGCGTTAGCAGAGGACGTTAATGGACTTAGTCAATGTCATGACTAGTGGCAGAAGCTTCAGCACTTGAAAGTGGTTCCTGATCTTTAAATATTGTGTCCTTCTCTTCCTTTCCTGTTTCAACATGCACCACCACTGCACTTATATGGCACCACAGGGCAGCACGTTAGACTTATATACAGCACCCCTAACAGCACAGGACAGCACCACAGAACAGTGCGCCAGAACAGCACCCCAGGACAACAGCTCTGTACACCCCTGTCCAGCACAGGACATCAGCACCCCTAACAGCACCCCTAACAGCACCCCATCACTGCCCTAGAACAACACTAAACAGCAGCTCTGTTCACCCCTGTACAGCACAATAGCAGAACGCATAACAGCACAGGACAAAAGCCCGCATAACAGCACAGAAAAGCAGCTCTGTATACCCCTGTATAGTACTTCTGGACTTACATGGAAGCATCTCTGGACTTGTACGTCAGCACAGCACAGAACACCACCGCTGGACTTATACAGCAGCACCACTGGACTTATATGGCGGCACCACTTGACTTATACATCAGCACAGGACACCACCTCTGGACTTATACAGTAGAACCACTGGACCTATATACACAGCTCCTTCCACTACCCTCTCCAATGCTGGAGTGAAAATGGCACGGTCGAAAGAGACTTATAAACTATATGATCCTGCGGTCTACGCATGACTGAATATGCGCATGTGCAAACCCCTGTGTGAATGCCTTCGGCAGGTATCCCGGTCGCCGGGGCATTTGCATTGTCAGGGGAGCGGGTGGGCAGGAGGCTGAAGCAGGGGAATGCCCAGCGAATTATGGGAGTCTCCATAAACACTGGGCCTTCCCCTGGGATCGCAGTTGTGTTGATTCCTGCTCGTGGCAGGCGGCTGACATCACATTACATCAGCACCCGTCCTGAATTCGGAAATCAGCGGCTATCTGGAAAAAATATTGACTTACTTTTCAGACCGAAGGCTGCAGAAATCTCGATGGTCAGTGACCATCGATTGATTTCTCCTCCGTTCCGTAAGCTTACACATCCACTCACATGCAAATGCTGGGACTCGCGTGCAGGGTGTCTACCAAACAGGTCTGAATGAGGTCCTTTGTTTTAAAATAGTTAACCCTGCTTATGTATAGGTTCATCAACGGATTGCAATGGTGCCTGTCTTGAGCGTACTGTATATTGTATATGGTGATATTTTTTTCAGGCATGAAGGCATAACTGGAATGTGAAAGAGAGTAAAATGTGAAATTAAATATTGTTTTTACATGACACCCAACTCTCAAAATATTAGCTTTAAATTTTGTAAACATTTCTATTAATACAGAGTACATTCCAAAATAAAATAAGTTGGACTTAGGAACATTGTAATTCAGATGTAATTCTTTATTGCTTGCATTTTCAGATATCCCAAATCCCCTGGAGAGTTTAAGCGGGGTAAGCCATTGTGCAATGATGTCTCAGTTTCTCTAAGAGGTTCTCAGCAGTTTGCCTCTTACAGAATCCACTGATACACAGCGTAGCCTGCCTAGGAACGAGTTGCCGTTTGTGAAATGATGCTACTGGTTATTGCTGGGTAAGGCAATACATCTACCCAGTGGGCTGTCACAGTCATGTAGTCCTTCGTTTGCCTTGTTCCACTTGTCCACATGTCAGTGTTTAAATGGTAGTGGACACTTTACTTAGTACAGGAGACAATCATTTGCCTAGTGAAGTAGAATTTAGATGGGATTTGTTGCAACAGTATGTTATTCAAATGGCACACAGTATGTTATTCAAATGTCTAAATCCCACTGCACTGATGGCGTATACTGGACACATGTCTAACACCAGCATAGTTGTTATGGCCTCAGTAATCCGCTTTGCAACAGGGTGACTGCTGTCATACTTCAATTTTCTCATAAAGTACTGTTGGACAGTCAATTGCTTAGTTTAAGTAGTACAAGTGGTCTTCAGACTTCCTCTCTGGGATGATGGTTGACTCGCACCGGCAGCAGTATGGGTAGCACTCCAGGATCCTCCGGAGGAATCCCGGATAGGAGAGGAGTCAGTCATGCCAGTGACATGGCCTGAAGTACTTCCCATTCTGATTGAGAAGGAAATTGACGATAAGGGAGTTGGTGGTGTGGATTGTAGGCACTTGGATACAACAGGAAACAGTGATTTAGGACTGTTTATGCTCTTAGCCAAAGTTTCTGAACTTGACAATGACTTATGATGAGTGCACTGCAGGTGACATATAAGGGAGGATGTTCCTAGGTGGTTAGCATCCTTACCCCCACTTATTACGCTTTTGCAAAGACTACATGTGGCGAGACAGTTGTTGTCCAGATTTTGATAGAAATAATTAAAGACCGAAGAGGTGGATTTTTTGGTATTTTGCCCAAGCATGACAATGGGCTGTTTCATCCCTCAGCCATCAACTGTCTCTGACAGTGCCTGATTTAAACAAACCACATCACCATCAGAAGCCCCATCATCAACTTCCTCCTCAGTGCCAGACCCACCAATATCCTCCTCATCCTGGTGTACTTCTACAGTGACATGCTCAATTTCAATATAAGCAATTGGACTGGCGGTGCTTTTCCTTGCACTTGCAGAGGATGTGCAAATGGTGCAAGAAGCCTCCTCTTCCTGTAAAGTTTTGGGAAGGTCAGGCCTAGATATTTGTGCTTTAAGCCATTTTTATTTTTTTAATTTTTCAAGAGGGAGAAGGGTTTCCATCTTCATGAGAAGATGAACCACCAGTCATGAACATAGGCCAAGGCCTTAGCCTTTCTTTGCCACTTCGTGTCGTGAATGGCATATTGCCAATTTTTTCAGTTTGTTGTTAACTGACTTTGCTTGTTTATTAATAGTGTTATTTTTTTTTTTTTTTTCAGGCACTCTATGATATTGAGCTTCAGCGTTAGCAGAGGACGTTAATGGACTTAGTCAATGTCATGACTAGTGGCAGAAGCTTCAGCACTTGAAAGTGGTTCCTGATCTTTAAATATTGTGTCCTTCTCTTCCTTTCCTGTTTCAACATGCACCACCACTGCACTTATATGGCACCACAGGGCAGCACGTTAGACTTATATACAGCACCCCTAACAGCACAGGACAGCACCACAGAACAGTGCGCCAGAACAGCACCCCAGGACAACAGCTCTGTACACCCCTGTCCAGCACAGGACATCAGCACCCCTAACAGCACCCCTAACAGCACCCCATCACTGCCCTAGAACAACACTAAACAGCAGCTCTGTTCACCCCTGTACAGCACAATAGCAGAACGCATAACAGCACAGGACAAAAGCCCGCATAACAGCACAGAAAAGCAGCTCTGTATACCCCTGTATAGTACTTCTGGACTTACATGGAAGCATCTCTGGACTTGTACGTCAGCACAGCACAGAACACCACCGCTGGACTTATACAGCAGCACCACTGGACTTATATGGCGGCACCACTTGACTTATACATCAGCACAGGACACCACCTCTGGACTTATACAGTAGAACCACTGGACCTATATACACAGCTCCTTCCACTACCCTCTCCAATGCTGGAGTGAAAATGGCACGGTCGAAAGAGACTTATAAACTATATGATCCTGCGGTCTACGCATGACTGAATATGCGCATGTGCAAACCCCTGTGTGAATGCCTTCGGCAGGTATCCCGGTCGCCGGGGCATTTGCATTGTCAGGGGAGCGGGTGGGCAGGAGGCTGAAGCAGGGGAATGCCCAGCGAATTATGGGAGTCTCCATAAACACTGGGCCTTCCCCTGGGATCGCAGTTGTGTTGATTCCTGCTCGTGGCAGGCGGCTGACATCACATTACATCAGCACCCGTCCTGAATTCGGAAATCAGCGGCTATCTGGAAAAAATATTGACTTACTTTTCAGACCGAAGGCTGCAGAAATCTCGATGGTCAGTGACCATCGATTGATTTCTCCTCCGTTCCGTAAGCTTACACATCCACTCACATGCAAATGCTGGGACTCGCGTGCAGGGTGTCTACCAAACAGGTCTGAATGAGGTCCTTTGTTTTAAAATAGTTAACCCTGCTTATGTATAGGTTCATCAACGGATTGCAATGGTGCCTGTCTTGAGCGTACTGTATATTGTATATGGTGATATTTTTTTCAGGCATGAAGGCATAACTGGAATGTGAAAGAGAGTAAAATGTGAAATTAAATATTGTTTTTACATGACACCCAACTCTCAAAATATTAGCTTTAAATTTTGTAAACATTTCTATTAATACAGAGTACATTCCAAAATAAAATAAGTTGGACTTAGGAACATTGTATCATATACTGTACAGAGATACATTTTACTCTTCGTGCATTAGCATACCTCCCCACATGACCCATTCTAGGAGGGACCCAATGCTCTGTTCCTGGACTTCCCTCATACAGGGCCTTATTCTAATTCACTCTTTCTGACAAAATCCTTCTTAGATGGACAAAACCATGTGCACTGCAGGGGGGCAGATGTAACTTGTGCAGATAGAATTAGATTTGGGTGGGGTTTTACTTCAAAGTGAGATCTATATTGCATTGTAAAAATAAAGTAGCCAGTATTTACCCTGCACAGATACAAAATAACTCACCCAAATCTAATTCTCTCTGCACAAGTTACATCTGCCCCACCTGCAGTGCACATGGTTTTGTCCATCTAAGAAGGATTTTGTCAGAAAGAGTGAACTAGAATAAGGCCCACAGTTATACCCCTTTCACATCGCACTTTTAAAACTGTATATTGCCATTTTTTTTCCATTTTAAAACGTTTAAGGCTGCAATGTGAAAGTGCCAGAGTTGATTTACCGGTTAAAGTTAACCGGTATTTCAACACGGTTAAAAAGCAGAGTCCTACACGTTTCAAAGCCGTTTTTTTGGCAGTTTGAACAGCTCTATTTTAATGGCTTGAAACGTGTCCCTTGGGGGTTAAACGGGTTGAATGTTTGAATGGTATTAAATGATTTTTAAAACGGTTTTCACCTGCAATGTGAAAGGTCTCAAGGCTCAGACTCGTTTTAAAGTCCCATTTAAGAATACCGTGTCATTACCCATTTCTGCAATGTGAAAGCAGTATAATTCATGTTTACATTCACCTGTTACATTGATAAAAAAAAGGTGTTTCACCACATGTGACGGTAATCATACATTACCAGGGAGTCCAGGAACAGAACATTGTGTCACTGCTGGAGATGTATTCATTAAGAGGTGAAATCAAGCCTTGGAGAGAGAGAGATAAAGAATATAGAGTTAAAGGGCCTGATTCAGACCCACTTGCTAAGTAGTGTTCTTTCGCCTCCCCTCCCCCCTGCCACCAGTGCGATCCGCATCCCCTCTGTGTTCCGAGAACACATCCCCTTGCATGCGGCCGAAGGGGAGAGAATTCATTCGATTGTCGCTTTCCATCGGATGACTTCTCTCCCTTTCGGAAATAAAAATCACTTTTATTTCCGCTGCTGTTCACTGAAAAGCGGGCAGGCACTAACATCATGTGACCCAGGGTCTGCACATGTGCAAATACACAAAAGCGCATACCCCACACCATCGGAACAGGGCTGAATTCGGGCTGTGCTACAAAAATAACAGTAGCCTCACATTCCTACTATGTGCTCCTCCCACTGCACGATCCTTCCTGCTTGCTGTCATTCCTCATTCCACATTGTGACACTTTCCATCACATGTATCCCTTTCTGTACTACTATTATTGCACAATAGTGTATCTACTCTCCTCTCACTAGATCAGTGGTTCTCAAAATCAGTCCTCAAGGCATCCTTAACAGTCCAGATTTTAAGAATATCCATGCTTAGGTACGGGTGACTTAATGATCACCTCGGTCAGTTTTATTAAACTACATGCATGGATATCATTAAAAGCTCTTAGGCTTAAGGTGCATACACTCTGACAAGTATATTGGCAGGTTAATTGAATAACCAATACTAGGTAATTCATCACGCCTACAGGCGCTCGTCAGACCGGCGTAAGGGGCTGCACCCCCTTAATTTGTGAACTTTTATATTGTGAGAAATATGGTTAGAATTGTATGAAAGATGCCCTGTATTGCAACTTGAGTTATAGGTGAAATGTGTTAAATAGAGAGCATATGATTTGGAAGGGGGTGTGTATTGTTTTGTTTAATTAAAAAGCGGTTACAGAGTAAGATGTACATTGATAGTATGGAGGGTACAGTGACATTTGTGGGTGTGGGGGTGTGCGTGCGTGTTGTTTAGGTGTGTGTGCAATAGTATTGTAGGGTGTTTTTGAGTCAGCTGCTCCCCACTGGCGGAGGTCATGACACAGGAAAACAGGAGGCTGGGTAGTGATAGGGGTGTGTGGGCATAAGGGGGACTAAAGAGGAGGGTGGGGGACACTGTGCAGCTTCTACCAGTGGGTGAGGGTCCAGCGTGGCAGCACAGGAGTACAGGGCGATGGCCCTGAGTCAGTGTCTCCTCTTACTGGGTGGAAGTTAGATTGCATGAGAGCAGGAGGCTGGGCGGTAAAACATGATAGGGGTCTGTCATGGCCCCAGGGAACTTGTGGTCTGTCATGGCCCCAGGGGTTGCTGCTAATAACAGTCTCCATTTCCTCCCTGTCAGGCCACCTGTGAGGGCACAGCATGCTTTGGAAGTTTGGCGGTGGGCTGTTTGTGCTCAGGCCGGCGTACAAGAGCTTTTGAATCTTGGTGCGCCATTCACCGAGACGGGGACGCGTTAGCCCCTCACATGCTTGCGTATTCCATTGCCACGAATGGGGTGCACATGCATCTGACACGGATGTGCTTCCCATTCTCGGCGAATGGCGCACCATAATGAAAAACTATGGCGCACCAGCCAGTTGAACAATGGTGGCTCCATCTGTATATAGATAGGTAGGAGAAGATAGTAACATCGTAACATAGTAATCAAGGTTGAAAAAAGATGTCAGTCGATCGGGTTCAACCTATTTGACTTGTGGCTACTGACTCAGTAAGTCATATCTATCTAATTCCCTTTGAAGACTTGTTTTACTTTTCAGATACTATTACCACCATAATGGATTGCTCTGTTGAAAGTAAACTATATTGATGACTAATTTTATATATTTGTAAATGTTCAAATAAGTATAAATACGAATCAACTTTTACACTACATCTTTTGGTATATACACACAGGAAAATTGATTTTCACCCACTCTTGGTATTTATTAAACAATGTATTTCTTTACTATACAATCTAGCAGCTAATATGAAGTCAATATATAAGATAACATGCAAAATAGTTAGCGCTACCTTTTCCCCAGCATTACATGATGTATCTGGATACGAACCAAACAATCAAACTCATCAGATGAGGCGTGATTATTTATATAGGAAAGTCCCCCACTGTACTGCTAACACTTATATTATAATAAATAGGGTAATGGCTGTAAGGGCACTACGGGGGGCCAGTAATCCATCTGGGTTTCTGTGTGATAATCCATATAACCCTTGTCCATTATGTATATTTTAGTAAAGCTAAACTCATACGCACAGCATTTCATGTTTCGCTGCATGGTAAAGGGTTGGTTTCTGCTCTGATCTAACTCGGTCTTTAGGTTGGCAAAGAAAAGATCCTTTATGTGCTTGTGCTTTCTGTATTTCTACAGTTGTGTTTGATTTGGCAAGCGTGGACTTTACTATGTGATAAACACATTTGGTAAAATTAAATGTTTGAATGAAGATAGGAAGCTAGAAATGGGTCCTTAACTCTTTAATAATAATATTAATAAATAGATCTCATAGTATTAGCATTAAATATAAAATGGAATAAAAAGGACTACATGTAACTTACGTGTATGAACTTTGGATGGCTTGCTAGACAGAGTATATTCGCTGCCCATCGACCACCTTACGGAACGCCCCCTCCCCCGAATCCCTTCGCAAGCATGCGTGGGGATGTGTTCCCTAACACATCACTCTCGCATGTGGCCACTAATTGCATGTGATGTCAGCCTCCCACCCCATGCAGACATTGGCCCGCCTGTGCTTCCATGGAAAGTGCCCCCCCATTAGTGTGCGAATGCCTCAGCGAGCGTGATACACGCCAAAGGCAATAACACAGGAGTCTGCACATACGTATATACAAGTACAGTATATCGGACTATCGGACACAGTGCCGGATTCGGACCTGGACAAAAGTCTGTAAATTAAAGGCAGCTCACAACTGGTTATACAATAATTGGCACTGTCAGAGTATCTCTGATTGAATGCCAAACCGAGGAAAGACAATGGGTGGGGACCTGTCAAAGACAGAGCAGGGGCCACAGTGCCCTTGCCTCCACCACAGTACATGTCCCCTGTTCTCCGCACATTGTGCATGTACCTTTCACCCTCTGTCTTCCTGTCACACTCTGCCACCACCTGCCTTACACTGTTGCCCTCTTCCTTTCTCTGGTACCCACTGCTTTGTTGCATATTGTGAACATGGGTCGTGGTAAAGAAGGGGGGGGGGGTACATTATATATTTGCATCTGGGCCCTCAACCTCTGCCACTGCCTCTGACCTATTCTCTGTATAACATTTGTGCCTAAAAACATTCATATTTACACTTCTGTCCAACTCTCCATATCCTGAAATATGTTCAATTCTGCATATGATTCGATCATGTGCAATGTAAACTTATGCTGCTTTCACACCGCAAAACCTGCTTTAGACCAGGTATTTAAAACGTTTTTTTAAAACGGGTCAGAGGAAATTTACCCCCTTTCACACCGCATCTAAATACCTGGTCTAAAGCCGGTTTGCGGTGTGAAAGCGATAGTGAAAACGGCTCACATTGCTCCCCTGTGCACTGTGGCCGGTCCAGGCTGGGGGGGGGGGGGGGGGGGGGGGGGGAGCGGCTACCCGCTGAACTGATATTGGGGGGGGGGGGGGGGAGCGACTGCCCGCTGAACTGATATTGGGGGGGGGGGGGGCAATGAATCAATTTTTACAGAGGAGCCCCAGGGTCCCCACCAAGACTTTGTAGCCGCGAGGGGGCAGACCTGTGCCGCCCTGTGCACCCCTGTTATCATCATCCCAGCAGTAGCCAGTCACGCATGAGCCCCGGGAGCAGCCCTGGTGCGCTGCCTGCTGTAATAGCAGCATCCCAGCCGCACACATGCCCGGAGCCTGCGGCCGCCGTTACCATGCTACTGATACAAGTCCCGATGTCCCCATCATTCGGGGGTTAGTAGTGCGGGAGGAGCAGGCGCCTTGCTTCCTATCACCGCTCCCTGCGGGCTGTGCACAGGGACATGCGGGAAGGCGGCCGCAGCGCATCGCCGGCTGCAGGACATAACGCGTCGCCGCTGGCACTGACCGCTGGCACTGACTGCTGGCAGCGAGGACTGAGGAGGGCGCCCGGCGGCGGCAGCAGCAGGGACTCGGCTCGGGAGGCATCACAGCAGGACACAACGCGTCGCCGCAGGCACTGACTGCTGGCAGCGGGGACTCGGCTCGGGAGGCATCACAGCATCGGCTGCGCTGTAAGCATCCACTTCACTGACTTCAGCGGGGTGGTGTATCAGGGGGGGCGCGTCCCTACAGTGTATGTTATATCAGTGGCGGGGTCCCTGCAGCGTATGGGAAATAGTAGCTGCAGGGACCCCGCCACTGATATAACATACACTGTAGGGGCCCCCTGCCCCCAGAGCGATTATTCCCCTCCATGCGCTGCCCAGGGGGGAGGGGGGGTAGGAAACCCGTTTCAGATCCGTTTTGTCACCAAAAAAAACGGGTCTGAAATGGGTAGGACCCTGCTTTTTTACTGTTTCCAAAAACCGTTTTTTTGGAAACGGTAAAATCACTTTGCACCTTTCAGACCGCACAGATTACTGTTTCAAAACGGTAAAAAATCGGCAAAATACCATTTTTTTAGTGCGGTCTGAAAGGGGTATGAGTGTATACAAAGGGATTTTTTTGTATTGAATATCAGGGTTTTCTATAACCCTCCTGTTTTCTGCAAAAAAACTATTTTTTTCTGGATGCAATGGTCAAAAATCAGTTTCCATTTCTAATACATTTGTTTAATTAAGACATTGTGATGAGAGGATGTTTTGTTATAATTGTGATATTTATCCTAGTACAAACCTACAGTGTCCCAAATGAAAGAAAGATCCCACTAAAATAAAGCTAACGTTGGGGTACAAACTGTAATACATTGTTAGCATGGCTTGCTGCACAAGTCTCAAGAAATATAATTTCACTGACATTATTATAAATACCAAGGTTAGACCAGAGCTTGCCAAAGCCATTAATTCTAAGTCGATGGCTCTAACTTTGCTTTGTGAGGAAAGGTCTATTGATTTACATGTGGAAAGAGATGATAGGCCCCTGGAACCTGTATGCATCAGATCAGCAGTGGAGCATGGGATCCTCTCTCCTGGTAAAGGGCTGCATACTAGAAAATGGAGTTGGCAACCTGAAATGATTTTTGAGAGTAGTAAACAAAACTTAATGTAATTAGGGAAACTATGTCAGAACTCAAACATGTGGTCCAAATGTTATAGCCTCTAAGTTTAAAGGGGCAGTCATTTACAAGGCATGGCTTTGCCATGTAAATGACTGTCCCTTTAAAAAAAAGTCAGAGTTCGGCCCTCATCCTACATGGTCTCCGAAGTCGGAGGTTATTACATTTGGCTGAATATATTAATAATAATCATTGTTTGAAAATCAGGGGCTTTTGCACATTCTGAAGTTCAAACTCTGGGCATCTGTGGGGTGAGATAGAAAGGTGACATAAATTTCAGCGTGACTGAATTGGCTGTGTTTTTTTTTTTTTTAAACTACTCTTAGCTTTCCTGTCTGCACTTTTTTTCGCTTGTGTGTTTTATGTGAAGATATGTCCTCTCTCATTTTTCTCATTTTGAATATAACCATCACATGTCATGATGTGTACGCATGCAGTAGGTACTGTACTATACGCAGCTTGATGCACTAAGTAACATCGTGCAACTACTCCATTGATTTCAACGAGAGTGGATGTGTACACACGTGCCTGTGAATAGTTGATACATTATTATCTGCAAAAGAGTTCCATTCAACTTTTCTTGTTTGCAGAGTGAGTGGGGACACACTTGTATGTCTTGTTTATCCCCTTTTTTAACTATGAATTGTGCTATTTCAACTGTGTAGTATTCATAGTGCTCATTTAGGAAGGCATCAGTCCTTTCCCAAGATGGCTGCCATTTGGTCTTCTGCATATGTGTAGCATCATCTTGTCCCAATGTTAGAGGACTAGAGTAAGCCCCAGATGTGTTCCCCTTAGTTCCATGAGACTGTGATATCCCTGTGATACCTGCTACCATGCCGCACCACTACTAGTGTAATATGCACTGCTACCCAGTACCCACATACTTCACCAGCTAGTGTTCTGTATGTGCGACTCAAGCTCCACTACATTAAGGTACTGAGTGTATGCACAGATTAGGTACGGCTATGCACACATACTATTGTACAGGACTGTTTGTGCATTAGCTGCATGCAAGGGGATGTGTTTGCGTACCGAGGGGATTCGGCGGTTGGGGGGGGGGGGGGGGGGTGGACGTTCAGCAGGTCAGCAAACTACCGCTGCTTAGCGAGCCTTACTGAATCAGCCTCTTTGCACCCCACAGCACTGGGAAATCTACGATGCTGTTGCACCATGACGATCCTCAACGAGAGCAACTGAACAATGTGACTGCATATCTCCAGGAATTGATTACTACCCTCTGTATTTGCCTAGGTACTGTATGCCTTTACCTAACTTAGCTTCTTCCCTCTGACTGTACAAACATATGCTACTCCACAAAAGCCACTATCTTACCCTTAAAAAACCCACATGTGGCTCTGCTATTATTTAGGTGTACATCCATGATTTGAAGCATGTGTAAAACTGGATGTGCACTGCAGAACAGACAAGTATGTTCCTTTATGCTAAAAATAGCATATTGTAAACAGCACCACGTAATAGTAAATTAGATAAACTAAGGATATATATAATAAACCATGGAGAATGATAAAATGGAGAGAAATAAAGTATCAGCTGACCGACTGATCATTTATTGCTCTACTTTATTACCCTTCAAGGCTTAGTACATCCTCCCCTCATCATTAATACATTGTGTAGCTAAATGTTAGCATGTACTGTTACCATATAAATGTCAAATATGGGAATATTGTGCTAGTGGGCATTATCAAAAAGAATTTCTTTAGACTCTGACAAAAGCCTGCTGTACTGAATTTACAGTATCTCTGGGGACTCTGTATATAATGTCCAAGCGTTACAGAGCACAGCTGTTAACTTTACAATGATGTAAAAGGAATGGCAGATCCCAAGACCATATTTCATTCTTTTAAAATCACGGAGATTTTTAATGTAAAGGAATATTGATTACAGGATACAAACAGCAAGAAAGAGGTACATCGCTATTGGCACATATTAATGATAAGTAGATACAAACACATCAAAGTGGGTATAGAGAAAAAAACTGTTTAAAATACAAAGAAATAGTTATCTGTCGTATGTATTGTATATTACTCTTTATCTATCAATGAATATTTACAATAAAAAAATATGGAATTAACCTGTTGTATAAGTGGTTCATTCACTATTATTATTTTCATTTTAAATTTAAACTATAAAGAGCACAAAACAAAAGAAACAAAAATAATTATGCTGGTTAGGTATGCAATATTCGGTAAATGTACAAATACTTTAGTAAAATGGAAATTTGCTGCTGCTGCTGTGTGCAATAACACTGGCCATTTTGTCAAGGATATTTGAATGATTTAAGGGTAATTTGATGTTACTGATTCTAAATATGCCATTAGTTTTCCCATATTGGCTCTAGTTTTTAAAATATACCCTGAAATTGAACGTTCCCCATAAACGCTTTATACAAAATATCCATGTTTCATATGTTTATGGGACAATAGAGCCAGATCTGATCATTGGGTAAACAAATCTTGGCAGAACTATGGCTGTTGGGGCTGCTAACATCAATAATGAGCCATTGATTGATCGAGAAAAGATCATACTTCAACCTCTTCATATAAAGTTGGGATTACTGAAGCAATTTGTAAAGGCCTTGAATAGAGATGGAGATTGCTTCCAGTATATTTGCAGGTAATTTCCAGGATTAAGCATATAAATAATAAAAGCTGGTGTCTTTAAAGGGCCGCAGAATCGAAGGCTTGGAAATACTGTAATTTCATAAAATCTATGAAACCTGTTGAATCTTCTACATGGACCAGTTATGTTTCTGTTGTTAAGATTTTTTTGGGAAACAACAAAGCAGAGAATTATCAACAGTTGGTTGAAAACTTGGTAAAGAATTTGCAGAAAATAGGTGCAAATATGAGCATAAAAGTATACTTTCTTCACAGTCACTTGGACAGATTCGCAGTTAATTTAGGCGACTATAGTGAGGAGCAAGGTGAGAGATTTAACCTAGACATAAAAGTGATGGAGGAAAGGTACCAGGGTAGATGGGACAGGAATATGATGGCGGACTACTGTTGGGGTCTTATGCATGACTGTGAAGATCACTCTTATGAAAGAAAATCATACAAGCAGCGTTTTTTAAAGCAATAAATGTCAAATGTTTACCATGTTTATATGTTGTTTCATTAAATACTTATTCATTATGAGTATATTGAGTTTCATTTGAAGAGATTTGTAGTAACTTCTGAATGCTAAGCAACACTGTTCTGCATGTACAGAATGTAATACACATATTGCTGTACTTCAATGGGTACCCAATTATCTAAAAAAATAGAGCCAATCTGGAAAAACTCATGTCAGATTCAGAATCAGCACCCTCAAATTACCCTAAAGAGACTCAAAAATAAAAGACTATTTACGGAGTGTTGACCAGTGTAATAAATAAATATACAAAGTAAGCAGATAATGAAGAATTCTCTGGAAATGTGCATTCAGCTATCAGGACCAGATCTTTTCAAATCTAAAGCTAGCCTTTTTTTGTCAAGTATAGATGACATTCATTAATTATAAAGTCGTTCACCAGTTCTTTAAAGGAGATAGAATCAGGCCCAGTGTGAGCTAGCCATGATTTTTACAAGTATATTGACAAATTCCCTTGGCACTCAAAGGAGTATATTCAATGACTTTTGCGAGCTGTGACAGCGAGCAGTGCTGACTGCCTGACTGCTCGCTGCCACTGCTCACATGTCCATTATTAAACTGGACCCCCTGTTTCCACATCGCTGTTTTTTTGCAGCGACATGGAATCGGTGTGTGCGGCCACAAAACAGCGAGGCTCGCGACTAAATGCAGCAGGCTCCCTACATTAGCTGCGAGCCTCGCTGTTTGGGGAAATCCTCACGAGGGTCGCTTGTTTCTGGTGATTCATGCCATTTAAACCCCTGGCCGGCCACATTCACTACTGCCCATATGGTTAAAGATGTCTGTCTTACTGGCCTGTAGGATACACAGTTTGGGTGTAAGGAACAACAAGGGTATTCCAGTGACTACCGTTGAGGTTTTTACTTGAGACCAGAATGTCTGTAAAATTTGGCAGTCTCAAATAAGGTGCCAATAAGTACCCCGAGTGCTACCACCCTTGGGACAGGCATCCAACTCTCTACTTTGTGTAGGGGTCATATAGATTCTATGCAATTTAAACAATTGCATTTGTTGAAAGCTAATGGACTTAGTAGCAGTACTTAGGAACTCAATGGCGAAGTCTCATTTCTCTTTACTTGATTCTACATCACCTTCCCAGTCCCCAAGAAGATGAGAGAGATGGCCAAAGAAGAAAGGAGACATATTGTACCTGGCCTAAGTTAATAATACAAGTCTTAGGGCCGTATTCAATGAGAATATTGACGGCGTGCAGCGAATCCTGTTTAGGATTCGCTGCACACTCGCCACTGCCCGCCGTGTTCCGGAGCCTCACTGTCCCCCCTATTCAACGTCGCAGGGGCTCGCTGCCCCTGACGGCGAGTGTGAGCCCCTGTGGCGGAGCCTGAGGACGGTGGCAGGCAGGGAGATGGAAGTCTCCCTGCCTGCCCCAGAACATATGTGGGGGGGAGGTGGACTCCCCGGGAGCCAGGCAGCACAGGCTGCCCCCCGGGAGAGCCAACAGGGGACCAGGTATTCACTGCACCCAATCGTGCATATCTAATGATCGGGTGCAGTGAATATATGAATATCTAATGAGTGGCTCTCGGCTCCCGGCCCCCTGCTGGCTGCTTTGTGTAAAAAAAAATATACAGTATATATTTTTTAATTAAATATATATTTATGTGCTATAAGCACATGAATAAAAATAGCATGCCCCTTCATAGAATAAAATTCCTGATTTTTTTACACCAAATGTAAAACAACAACAACTTTATTTTAAAAGTTCACTTTCCACTTCACCATGAAAAGATGGCGATTTGCTACACGGCGACACACGGCGAAAATCACTTAGAAAGACAGCGAGAAGTGCACATTGAATAGGGTGATTCGCTTTCTGACCCAAAAAATCAACACAAAAATAGCACAAATTCCAACGCGAAAATAGCACAAATTCGCCGTGAAACAGGACAAATTATCCTCATTGAATTGGGCCCACAGTGCATGTCTAAGTTGAATAAAGCCATAGAAGAAGGTGATTGCTATGAAAATCTGGGGTGAACTCAGAGTTAACCCTCACTCTGACTGGCAGGTCTGCAAGGTGCTGAATACAGCCTCAATTGTGGTTCTGTGGCCGAGGTGGTGAAGCCACAGCAGCACCTGAGCCTGATGCTAAATCTTACTATACCCTGAGTCGACTGGCACATGCAGAGGTCTTATGGTGCCCATACACTGCCTGCAATGTCTCGTAGCAATGTACGGACAACCGCCAGCCTGCAAGCCGCCGGGACCTTCCCAGCGGCAGGGACACATGCGATACTTTGTGATGAATCACGGGTGGTCGGACAACCTGCCGGTCCGACCACCTGGTCGGGTCCGATGTGCACGGGACTGCGCATCGGACCCGACGGCATTTCAGGGAGGGACGATTTGGTCCGATTTAAAAGGCCGATTGGTCGCAATCGGCTGAAATCAGACCAAATCGCCTCAGTTTATGGGGGCCTTTAGTCTTTGCCACTAATAGCCACCTTTCCACTGCTGCTTTTTTCTTTTGCTAAACAGGTCTAGGAACTGCGCCCCTATCTGATATCTTGTTATCAGTTCTCTTTCTGACCAGCTCCTCCCCATACTCAAATGCTACCTGGTTTTCGAGGTGACACAAAGTCCCAACCGAGTCAGGTACTAGTAAGAGCAACTCTAAAATGACTAGACAGCACAAAGATGAATTAGGCTCTGCACATGAACATTATAAAAGGTATAAAACAATTCAAAAAACACACTTGCAACTCTCACCTGCAAGTTCAAAACCTAAACACAATCATTTAACCTATTTCTCTACTATCTAGAGAAAATCATATGTAAATTTGCTCATCTTTATATATCTTAATTTACTATTTTAAAATCTCTCAATAAATGATGATTCATTCGGAGGTATCTTCCAGTGTTACTGCACAGTAGTTATAACATTTGTACCTTAAAATAAGGAGTTTTTGCTATATTTTGCCTACTCTGGATCAAGCTAAACATGCACATTAACTCCTTTTGGGACTGGTTCTGCCCAACTCCAAAAGTTAGTGTTGGCTGGCCAAGTAGCACCAGCCAAATAAGAAAAGACAGAGTATGACTATTTTGGGCACAATATATGGAAAACGCTTTAAAAACAAAATTTTCATGGTTTTTCAGCATTAATACATTTCCTCACTTCCAATATGGGCTTCGGTGCAGATGTTAACACCAGCTATAGCTGGCATTAATTTGTGCTATCAAACAAATTCAATAGGAACCCTCACACCCCTGCATTGACCAGTGCTGATCACAAAGGGTAGATGATTGCAGAGGCAGCACTTATCTCGAAAGCTGCCCTTTACATTACTAATCTCATATTTTTATTATTTATTTATTAATTAACAGTTTCTTATATAGCGCAGCATATTCCGTTGCGCTTTACATAGGGGACAGTGATACAACAAAACAGGGTATTTACAGACAGTCAAAATGTAGGAGGGCCCTGCTCGCAAGCTTACAATCTATAGGCATGTTAGTGCATATGGGTTTGGATCAGCTTGATATGTGGCAAGATGTGCTGCAAGAGGGTGGTAAATACTGTCATGTGTCACATTAGTTTTTCAATGTTGAATAGCTAATTGAATCTTCAAACTCAAATGAGCACAGATCTGAAGGTCAATTTGGAGTTAACAGTTTAGCTATTATAAAATACAAATGATCAAGGTCAAAATTAAACTAAACATTTTCATATTTTCTAAATGTTATAGGGAATTGTATCAAACTGTGGATAAAAAGAATATAAACTACAAGGAAAATAAATGGGCTATATTTACTATGCAGCGACTCTCCAAAATGCTATGCTCACCAGCAGGGTCGGATTAACAATGAGGAACAAGGAGCTGCAGCTCCACGACCACCAATTAAAATAGGGCGACATGATTGCAGTTTTGCTGCAGACAGGAATTTTCTTCTGCTACAGCCGGCATTCTGCGGGTGGCAGTCCCGTCCAAATACCTGCCCTTCTTGCCAGGACCCCCCAACTCACAGTCATGGCTGCTGTAGCTAGTCAGAGGCTGGTCCTGCTCCTGTATCTGCTGGAGCAAAAAAAATGGCCATAGAGGCTACAATAAGATGGCCGCCACCCACCAATCAGGAGTTGAAGTTTTCTTTCATAGGAACACTAGAGGGTAGACAGTGGGCTTATAAGTTTTGTTGCACCCAGGGAGGAGAGAGACAGAGAGGTCAGAGGTGAAGATGATGCTAAGAACAGAAGACCCTGTTTCATGCCTACTCCACCTTTTCATTATTCAGGTAGTTGTGTGATACCCCAAAAGTGTATGGTACCCCAAAGTTTGTAAAATGTTATATTGTAAGACTCTAACACTTCCATCTCTGATAATACAGGGGGTTCTGCCTGCACTGTGTGTGGAGAGGGGCAGCTGAAAGTTACAGCAGCACGTGCAGTCAGTGGGTCATGTGACTGCAGTCTACAAATAGAAGCCAAGCAATGACAGTTGGGCTCTAAGGAGATGGTTGGGGTGTGGCCAGGGCTTTATGTGGTCCTGGAGAGGAGGTAGAACTAATTTACCCTGGCATCACTCCTCCCCCCACTCCACCCAATAGGAGAAACCAGGGCCAGGGTTTTCAGCACCCCTTGCAAACTACAAAATCTATGCCCTACTTTTCATACTTTTATAAAGGGATAGTGGCCTCACATTAGTACAATTCAAAATATGCCCCACAGTAGCACAATCATATTCACATTGCACCACATGTAGTGACCCTGATACACATTGCACCATAAATTAGTGCCCCTTATTCATGTTACGACACACAACAGTGAACCTTATTCAAGTTACACTACGCAGTAATATTGCTTACACATTTATGCCACACAGTAGTGTTGCTTACAAATAATGTCCCCAGCAATATTGCTTATACACATAATGCCCACAGCAGATAGTTCTGGCCATGTGATCTCAGTGATGCAGCATACTGACATGATAAGCAGTGGGCGGAGATGGTATGGAAACCCGCAAATCAGAAATAAATAGATGAATGGTGAGTCGAGCCTCTGTCCTAATTGGGGTGGCTAACTATATAGTAACCCTGACAGCTTACTAAATACAGAGGCTTTTACCTCAGTAGAGCATCATTGACAGGCTGCATTAGTTACAAACAAAAAAGTCCAAATATGTACGCTGCTTACTGAGCAATACGTGACCAACTCGCCACCCCACTGAATAGCATCCCCTCACATGCGGCTGTAGGAAAGAGAATTCATGCGATGGTCGCTGACCATCGCATGATTTCTCTCCCACTTTGGAACTAAAAGTCTGCCTTTTATTTCCCTCAAACTCCGCCAAAGAAGAGGTGGGTGCGGACTTCATATGACATTAGCCGCCTGCCCCCAGCAGATTTCGGCCCTCTTGTGTACCCAGAAGATGATGAGCCCTAGAGGAGGTGGGCCTTAAGGCAGGGTGTTTCCCCAGTACAACTGTGGGCCAGTCCAAACCTGACGGTTGGGGTGCACTGAGGACCATGTGTTACAGTGTATTTTTTTGGGACAACTTGGATTTTTAAGAGTAAAGCAGAAGCCTGTACACAGCATGAAGTTGCCTTGAGAACAATTTTCTTTTTCTTCTTAGTATCCTCACTTTCAGTTGAGTCTATGAATAACCTGTGATAACAGAAATATGTTCCCATCTTTGTCAATTGGAATTTTTTTCAGTTGTTCATAAGCAACAAAGAGATATGCGTGTTCCTTTATCCACCATATATTGCCTTACTTGTACTGCAGGGTTTATTTGTTGTCTACAGATATTTCAGAAATACTGCTAATCCTGTCATTGCTCAGTTGCTCAGATAATTTGTCATGGGTAAAAACCTTTGATACAGTACATCACTGAGTTTACTGTAAAAGTTATTTCAGTGGGTGGCTATAATACTAGTGTAGGCATGAGGAAACCAGGGAGTGGAGGAGGGAAAGTGCTTTATAAAACATTCTGTGCTGTATTCTGGAAAGACGACACATTGGGGCCAGTGCAAAGATCATATGCCTGTTTTCATGTTTTTCTCTCCCCCAGAATTCAGAATTGTACACGTTTTAGTTGCTTCTCCCCATGTGACTGAAAGGGTGTACTTAGGGATGAGCATGTTCAGTTCCTAGAGAACTGAAACCCCCACTCCCAACTTACTAGATCTGAGGCCGGCTCGACGAAGGCTCGATCCTTGGTGCCATTTTCTAGATCCAAAGCGATGCCGAAGGTCATCATCCTGCTGTTGGAATCTCGCAAGATTTGGAATCTATAAATCCATATAAGGCCCAGTGATCGGTACCATCTATATTCCGGATGTGAATTTCAGGCAGCACAGACTGTCGGCTACAGAGGGGCTGCTATGGGGTACTACTATGGGGGACTACTAAGGGGCACTAATAAAGGGGGCTGCTTTATTTAAAAAAATATATACTAAAATGTATATATATATGTTATTATACTCATCCTTGCTGGCGGGTCGCCAGAACGTACGCGCTGGCGACCCGCCAGCAGCCACGCCAGCGAGGAGACTGAGACGCGCGTGCGTCTCACGCGCATGCGCGTCTCAGTCTCCGTCGCTGGCGCGACGTAAAACCCTGTCCGTCTCCGCCTCAGGGAGACGGACAGGGTTAGGGGGGGTTAGGGGGGGGTGTGGGCAGGCGGCGGGGACCCCGGGTTAGCGCCGGCAAGCCGGCGGGGACCCAGGGAACGGATGGAAGCGCCTCTCGTGCGCGCGCGTCCCCTTCTCACCATCGCCATGGCGCTGGCGGGGGATGGCGGCTGGCGACGCCAGCGCCATCCCCTGCAAAGGTGGGACCTGACCCATCTGTATATATATATATATATATATATATATATATATATATATATATATAGGATACGATGGGCCCTTCAGGGTCCAATCAGGGCACTCACCAGCAGAATATAATCAAAACAGGTTTGTTTTTAGTACATCACCAAAAGTGGGGACCGTAGTCCTGGTCGACGTTTCGGCCGATGTCCGGCCTTTGTCAAGAAGATAGCCTCACAACCAGACAGTAGCATCCTTGGGTGCTTAAATAGTATAGTTAATAACCAAATTGTCTCAGGTGGGTATTAACTTACCTCAGTCCACACCGTCCACCGCACATACTGAATGTGTTACTTCCGCATCAAGACGCCGGATCTAGTATGGCCTTGCGTCTCACAAGCCTAAAGTGTCACGTGTATGCGTTCCACTTGCCGGGAAATCATTACTGCAGCTCTTGCGGACCTCTCCATAGTGACAATCACTATGGCAACATGTAATGGTGTGTTAATTACATCTGTCCCGTAGGACTAGGCTTAAAGTGCATCGTGTATATAGCTGATTAGCTGTGTTATTGCACTTACAAAGAATAAATAAAATGTAGTCATTTGATGGATATATTATACTTATTTAAAGGAGCGCCGGCCAGAGTTGACAATATAAAGCCTCACTTAGTCTATCACTGCATATAATCCATACTGCAGTGGTATTTACAAGAAGTGGGCAATCTAAGCAAAAATTATGTACAGAAATAATATACAAGTGAAAAAAAAAAAAAAAAAACCATAAGTAATAGATTGCCCACTTGTAAAGCTGCCCATTCTTCTTGGCAAAAAGCCTCCAGTACCTGGCTCAATTATATTGAGGTCAGGAGATTGAGATGGCCACCCCAGTACATTTACTTTATTCCGCTGTAGTCAATGACAGGTCAACTTGGCCTTGTGGAATATCAAAGTACTTCCCATGCACAGCTTCCGAGCTGATGAGTGCAAATTTTCTCCAGTATTTTCTGATAACATGCTGCATTCATTTTGCCATCAATTTTGACCAAGTTTCCAGTGCCTTTGTAGCTCACACATCCCCAAAACATCAGTGATCCACCTCCGTGTTTCACAGTAGGAATGGTGTACTATTCATCATAGGCCTTGTTGAGTTCAATTTTGGTCTCATCACTCCAAATGACTTTGTACCAGAAGATTTGAGGCTTGTCTCTGTGCCGTTTAGAATATTGTAAGTGGAATGCTTTGTGGCATTTGCGTAGTAATGACTTTCTTTTGGCGACTCAACCACGCAGCCCATTTTTCTTCGAATGCCTCCTTATTATGCATCTTGAAACAACCACACTACTTTTTTTCAGAGAGTCCTGTATTTCAGCTGAAGTTATTTGTGGATTTTTCTTTGCATCTTAAACAATTTCTCTGGCAGTTGTGGCTGAAATTTTTGTTGGTATAAATGAAACTGATTTGTTTTATACAGAATCCCTCATTTTCCACTTCTTAATCAGAGTTTGAACACTGCTGATTGGCATTCTCAATTGATTGGATATCTTTTTATATCCCCTTTCTGTTTTATGCAGTTAAATTAACTTTTCCTGCAGATCATTTTGACAATTATTTTGCTTTACCCATGAATCCAGACACATCAGTCTAGCACTGGATGAAAGATGCAAGGGTCTTTCAGGAGACCAGAAACTCACTGACATTTTACACACACACACACACACACACACACACACACACACACACACACACACACACACACACACACACACACACATGACAACCAAAAAGATCAGGTGAGGATGGTTACCTTTAGTAGCCATTTAAACCTGTTTATGTCAACTTGTTTGCATGTTATCAGGCCAAAATTTTGATCAGGGTCATTTGGATAGTTTCTGTTGTCATTATGATTTAAAAAGAGTAAACACAGTTTATTTTTACACCACAATATAGATTCAGTTTGATGTACAAACCCCACCCAAATTTGATGGTGGGGTTTGATGTACAAACCCCACCCAAATAATAAATACACTCAGTCAGTTAAATTGACACAAGAAAAAAAAGTATGTAGAAATTATTAAGCTAGAACTTATTATGTTACCAATATCATCCATAAACTTGTACAACATAAAAATAATGCATTAACTTGTAAATAAATTTAATTTAAGGAACTCCCTGGTTCTGCATATCAATATGTCCACAACCAATTATGTTAACACAGTTCAATGCAATCACATTTTATTAACTGTATAAAGTACACAAATTTGTTTGATATACTGTAGGAGTGTGAATGAATAATTACTGACTTTGCTATAACTCCTTCAACCAAACTTGTTCTTGTACACTTATTTTGTCCCTGAACCTATGAGATATAGTACTTCCCTCACACCCCCATACACCAGGGTTGCCTACCCTCCCGGAATGGCCGGGAGGGTCCTGGAAATCGGGCCCCCTTCCCAGCCCCCCAGAAAGGGGGCAGCCCCCCCGCATTTCCCTCGATCGCTGCATTTTAGCCCTGCCCCCCACAGTGCAATGCCTGAAATACCGTCATTGCACTGCAGGGGTGGGGCTAAATGATGCATTCACTCTAGACACACCCCCAATAGTGCAGCCCATCCATGGCTCTACCCCCAAACCACCCAGTTTTCCTTCCCGGCAATGGCCATGCCCGCCTACTTCAGTGAGCTGCTAGTCCTCTCCCGGAGAGGGCAGCAAAAAAGTCGGCAACTATGACACACACACACGCTATAACACAGCTACTACTACTATTATAATTTATGAAACTCTAAAATACAGAAATAATGTAAATATTAACATGTAAATAGTTTTCACACTTTGTTTCTTGTCCAGACTCTCGTTGATGCGCACATTTATTTATAGTAAATGGTTCTTTATTATGTGATGAACCCAGGTTCAATCAATGACACTATGGGTCTCCCTGACTAAGTTGAAGGAAATAAAGTTACAGGCTTCCGTTCCTTGTTACTGTGCTAGATGTCTATATAATCTAGACTTGTAATATCAGTTAATATCCAACATTGGTAGTTACCAGATATGCTTTTATTTGAAAAAAATCCCAATATCAGGGCTGCTATTGTTCTACTGTATTGCTGTCTAAGGGGTAGATGTATGAAGCATAGGTGCCGATTTATGTTTTTGCTGGTGGGTGCTCAAGCCAAAAATATAGAGGAGTGGCTTCATGGGGAAAGGGTGTTGACACAAAATAATCAAATTTATATCATGGAGCACAGTTGTCTCCAATATTCAAATTACAGCAACAGAGTTCTACATCCATAAATGCCCCCACAGTGCAGGTACATAAATGCCCCCACAGTGCAGGTACATAAATGCCCCCACAGTGCAGGTACTCCGCGGACAGAATACACTCTTCCAGGCATACTGTTTCCCAGGTGGCGGGTCCGGCGATGTGGGTGCTGCAGCCGCAAAGTAGCAAGGTAATATGGTGGCCCAGCAGCAGGACTCAGGCCTGTGGGTGCTCATCAATGTCCATGGGTGTTCGGGCCCTTGAGCACCCACAGAATCAGCACCTATGGTATGAAGCAGTGTTAAGGGAGGAGAAGTGATAAAGTACTTTATCACCTGCCAATCAGCAGTGAACCTGAATCACCTCCTAAATCTCTCTCCATGCTTTGATAAATTTGCCCCATAGTGTGAAAATTCCAAAGCTTGGTCAAACTTAGAGGTCTTCTTTTAATGCGTTCAATGATAAAAAAAATAACTGGATATACTGTATTTACTTAAATTCATATTCAGTGTCTGGAAGTATAAAAAAACAATGGAGTTAAAATAAACATAATTTATGAAATTCTAAAAGCTCTAAAGTCTGCAGCACATTTCTTAAGATTCCCACTTGCATAAATAAAAGTTATACAATAAAATGTGCTAAACAGATTATATGAAGAGAAAGTGATATAATAAAAGCGCAGATTGATGGCTACAGGCATTGTATACATTCTTAGCATAGTTCAAGTTATATCAATATATCCACGCGAATGTCTGTTCTACGCACCGTTAAACATAGATGCAATATTCACAGACATTTTTATATGTATTATTTAGTAACTCATTAATGGATTATTTTGCCAGAGTTTCAGTTTGAAAATATGTCAGCTACACATTATATTAGTGTTTGTGCTGAGTTCAGTTTGTGGAAATAATTAATTCCATGTTTTCAGTGCCATGGATGTAGTTTATACACTGAGATCAGGGCCGGATTAACAATGGGCCTGATGGAGCTACAGCTCTAGGCCCACTCTCCAAATAGGCCCATGGAATGTTTTTCCCATAGGATAACATGGAACCCGCTAATTCTGACCTCCACCCGGTTCCAACGGCTGCCAGTTCCCCCTCCTGCATCACAGAAGCTCGAGGTTGATCTCAGTCAAACTCAAATTGCTGGGCCTTCAATCTGATACCTGGTCCATATGGGTTCATTGGTTCTAGAGATATTGCGGGTAAACCAATTTTTTTTCATTTCTGAAATGTAATTTCATGGCTGTTCATGTTGTTTGAGGACAGAGTTCTCTGGAACCAAACGGCCCAGTTTCACGGAACCAAAATCATTTGAAGCTTACATGTAAATGGGTTAGTTGGTTCTGAAGATATAGCTGGTTGTTTAAAGGGGGAAGGGGGGGATTTTCTCTCCCCCTTACACCAGAAAATGCAGGGACTAGGCTGGTCCAGGAATGTCCCTGCATGATCCTGGGATCATATTCCTGGGTAAGTCCCTGCATTTTCTGGTGGCGGCTGTTCCCCAGTTACCACGAGCATGTATTCCCCCTTGGCAATGAGCATGTAATCTCACATGGCAACGAACATGGAACCCCTGGCAATGAACATGGAACCCCTGGCAATGAACATGTAGGTAAGCAACACTTATGTAGCATAAATTTTAATAGGCATTATGGTGTTTGGCATAATACGTAATGGAGATTATGGTGTGTGTCTTAACATGTAATGGGCATTATTGTGTAAATTTTTTATGTGCGCCAATGCCCCTTTTTATGAAGCATATTGTGCATTATTGCTCAATCTGTTTTGTATAGTGCAGGCATGTCCTAACTATGGCCCTCCAGCTGTTTTGAAACTACAAGTCCCATCATGCATTGCCACAGTTTTGGTATTAGGGAATGCTAAAACTACAGTATGTCAAGGCATGCTGGGTTTCACTGGGCGACTGTTTGGATATGCCTGGTGTAGTGAGTATTTTGGCTCAATCCATGCTGCACAAAGTGAATTTTGCCTTAATCTGTGTGGCATAACGTGAATTGTGACTCAATCTGTGTGCCATAGTGTGAATTTTGGCTCACTCGGTGTGAATTTTGGCTCAATGTAATAGAGGCAAGTACAGTATAAGGGGGTTACTATTGTGTTGCATGATTTGTATAAGGGGTATATGGTGTGGTAAACTTAGGTGACCACATAAAAGGTGCTGAAATGTTGTCTACCAAGTTTCGGCTTTCAGTATTTTTTTTAATGACTGGAGTGCCGCCTCACCCCGCAAGTATCTGAGGACATCGGTGTCCTGTGGGTGCACCTTTGGAGGGCACCAGCCAATATATCTCCCTGCATTTTTCTTAAGCCAGCCCCCTGCCTTTTCCAGGCATATACTGAATAATTAGTTGAAAGTATTTACACAAATACAGACACAACCATGAGCAGACCACCCAAACAGAACACTGGTCACACCACACCCACAATATTAGGTGCTGGCCACAACCCCTATTATTGCACATAATAGGCCCTTGATCATTCAGCTCCATGCCCATTTAGACCTTAATCTGGCTCTGACTGAGACCTGTCTCTTGTTAAGGACATAAAGCCTACTTTCTATGGCATAGACTGCATTGTCCTTATTCCATATTCAGTGCTAAGTGAAGCCACCCACTAATGTGGACACACAGGTAATAACCCTTCCAAGTCCAACATCTAGTCAGGCTCAACAGCCCTAGCGCTAGTAGCATAGCCAGTAGTAAACCACTTTAAAATAAGAACATTAACATCATTTAACATTCAATGTAGATCATTTTTTAATTAAAAAAAAAGACAATTAATTTAGACATTTAAACCAGACTGTTTAAATTGCAAAAAAAAAAAAAATAAATCTAGACTGCAAAATGTTAATAAGGCACATGACCAAAATGATCGCACAGATATCCCCATGTATGATATTGGTGCACCTATGAGAGACAGTAAAAATTATTGATGATTGTTGGTCCAAATTATGTGTGTCACCATGTCCCTGATGTCACAGCCTGTGATTATAAGGCCTGCCATTGGCTAGAATGTCTTTTACATGCTGTATACTGTATATAGGCTCTGTCCTGAACTGTCACCTGTCGCATTGGTCTCAAAGTCGAAGAGGTAAAACCCTTCTTAGAGGATTGTCCGGTAAATGGCATCGTTTAGATCTCATGTCACATGGTCTCGGATTAGAATGCTCAGTTTGCCAGTGGTACACTCTGGATTCAGCATAATCTTTGTTGACTGTTTCAAACTTTTGTTTTTTAACAGCAACCAACTCCTTCTATAAGCTACAATTTGAAGATTGCTGGATATATATATATATATATATATATATATATATATCCACACAAGTTGTTGGTACAACAGAGCGCACTCACCAGACTTCTTCAACTGTTAAAAGGCAATCCTTTAATTCATCTTAGTTAAAATCTTCAAGCATGGTCAACATTTCGAGTCCAGAATGACCCTTTGTCAAGACACCCCTATGGTGTTAAAACTCCATTTAAGCAGCACACCATAAGCTGTCTTGACAAAGGGTCATTCTGGACTCGAAACGTCGACCATGCTTGAAGATATTAACTAAGATGAATTAAAGGATTGCCTTTTAACAGTTGAAGAAGTCTGGTGAGTGCGCTCTGTTGTACCAACAACTTGTGTGGATATATGGGGCACGCTTTTCAGGACTTAGCGGTGACCTGAGCTTTGGCATGCACCCCAGCAGATGTTATTGATGAATTTTGCGAGTGGTACTTAACAAATCCGTATATATATATATATATATATATATATTTATATATATATACAGTGGTCGAAGTGGAAAATATGAAGTGGGGGTATGGATAAGTGAAGATGGTCCTAGTGAGCGCCTAAGGCGCGCACGCTCCAGGAAGGGGGTGTGGTCAAACAAAAGGGGGTGTTGCCACACAAAAGAGGCATTGGCCTTAAGTGTAATGTACCACACCATATACACCCAGAATGATGCATAATTCCCAAAGAATGAGCCAAAATGTACATTATGCCACACAGTATGAGCCAAAATTCAGGGACAGAGAGTGCCAGCACCGACATAGGGACAGCAGGGAAATATGGTTAGAGAGAGGGACAGGGACAGAAGAAAAAGCATGATCTATCAGAAGGGACATATCCTTAAGAGACACTGGATAAAGAGGGAGGACATGTAGTGGAGGCAAGAATGAGAGGGGGGGCAGGGGCATTGGGTGAGTGGGGGGATGTAGGACGGAACTAGGACATATTGGGGAGTGGGACACTGGATGTGAGAGGGTGCAGGGTGGGAGAGCGGCACCGGGTGAGAGGATATATTGGGGAGAGAGACAGAGGAAGGTGGATGCTGGGTGGGAGAGGACACAAAATGGGAGAGGGACATATTGGGAATTGGGATACTGGATGGGAGAGAGGCACCGGGTGAGGGGAGGACATATTGGGGAGAGGGACCCTGGGTGGTTGGCTGTTCACAACTGCGGCATTGTTACATGTGTTAGAGGGTGGGTACACATCAAGGTTTAGTAGCTAGGGGCAGGGGCGTAACTAGAGTATTGTGGGCTCCTTTGCAAAATTTTGAAAGGGCCCACCACTTCCATCACCACGGTCACTACAATGTCCTTTAGTGGGGAGAAGAAAAAAATGAGGGGAGTGAGAGACAAAGAGGGTGTCAGGCAAAGAGAGAGAAAAAGAGGGTTTTGTGGTAAAAGGGAATGAAAGAGAGGAGTGAGAGATTGTCAGAAAGAGAGAGGGAGGTAAGGGAAGGGTTGATGGCGGAAGGCAAGGTTGAAAGAGTGTCAAGGTAAGAAAGAGAGAGGATGCCACAGAGAGAGAGAAGGCGAGAGAGAGAGAGAGGATGTCACAGAATCAGAGAGTGGATGCCACAGAATCAATAGGAAAAGATGTCAGGATAATAAAAAGAGAGGAAATGTCAGGGAAAATGGAGCAGAGAGAGAGGCTGTGTCAAGGGGAGGGAAAGAGACCCTTTCAGGAGAAAAGGGAGGGAGAGAATGTCAGGGACAAAGATGGATGGACACCACCATATGGAGTACAGACATACATGGATGGGGGGGGGGGTGCAAAGACCAACAGATGGACAGACAGGACACCCTAGATAGATATATGAAAAGGTGGCATAGACAGACTAACATACGGGGGAGGGGCATAGACATATAGGGACCAAGTACCATAAACAGAAAGACAGATGGGTGGTGAGCATTATAGATAGAAAGATTGATAGGTGGCGGGCATAGACAGATGTGGATAGAACACTATAGATAGAAAGATGGATGGCGGGTATAGCTGAACAGACGGATGGCCTAGGCGGACAGATGATGGAATAGACAGACATGGTATAGATGGACAGGAGTATAGAAGGATGGGGGGCATAGACAGATGGACAAACAGGGGACATAGACAGATGGCATAGGTGGATGGGGGCATAGACAGATGCACGGACGGGGGACACAGATGGATAGGGGGCATAGACGGTTGGGGGACATAGACAGATGGCATAGATGTACGAACGGGGGGGCATAGAAAGATGGGAACAGAAAACAATACTGGGGGACAGACTGGCAGATGGATGGGGTGGAGAATAGATGGAGGGAAGGGTGGGAGGCAAATATAGACAGACAAAGGGACAGCCTGATGAACAGATGAAGATATACTCACCATCACCAGGTCTGTAGACTTCAAAAGCCGGATACAACTTCCTTCATGGTGTGGCTCTGGTCAGCGGCAGCAGCGGCTCCATTGTCTCTGCAGAGCAGAGGCTCCTGTCAGCGGCCGCTGCCATCAGCAACAGCTCCTCGTTCTCTCCTCCCCCTGCTCTGGGCATCGGCAGCAGCTCTGGGCATCGGCGGCTCCTACTCTCTCTCTCATCTCCTGTCAGTGGCCGCTGCCGTCAGCAGAAGCTCCTCGTTCTCTCCTCCTCCCCCGGGTCTGGGCATCGGCGGCAGCAGCGTTGGTGGCTCCTACTCTCTCTCCCTCCTCCAGGTGCGGCCGCTACTGTCAGCAGCAGCTCCTCATTCTCTCCTCCTCCCCCGGGTCTGGGCATCGGCGGAGGGTCAGGGCTTCGGCGGCAGCAGCGTTGGCGGCTCCTACTCCAGGTGTGGCTTACAAGCAGCAGTTCTGCCTCCCTTTTAGAACACCGGTTGTCCCCCTTCTGTACCAGTAAAATACTGACCCCAATCCCACGTATCAGCACCGGCACTTAGCCTGGTTAAAAAGGAGGAACAACCCTAGTGGCCACACTACCCGATCACTGCTGGCCACAGTGATCAGGGCAAACGGCAGCAGGAGAGAAAAAAAATGTTCAGTGCTCGAAGTGCCGGTATGCCATACCGTTGTATACCGGCCCACTTCGAGCACTGTATGTATATATATATATATATATATATTAAAAGGAAAAGACCCTTTCCTGCGCTAATAGAGTGAAAGCAGCACCTCTGAAGGGTCCTCTGTTAGCCAAGACCCAATCAAATAAACATAGAAAGCGGGGGGAGATCAGAGTGCGCTAGTAGAACAATAAATGTCACTTTGTAGAAAGAAGTATATTTAATACAAAATACATATAAAAGGTACACATATATATCATGTACAATAAAAGAACCCTTCTAGGGGTGTCACAAATATACAATTGGTGAACATCCGTGGTAATTGCTCAGAGATTTCTTAATCACAAACAGAAGGCCCAACGCGTTTCGTCAAATCATGACTTCATCAGGGGCAGAAATTGCAGTCAGCAGTAGCTGTAATTTACAATAATACGTTACATCAGTAAAATTCATAATCGAATATCACAAAAAGAAGGAGAAGTTTGAGGAAGAACAGGCGGAGGAGATGGCGAAGACAACAATGACCACATACGGTCGGAATGAAATATTAGAAATTTATGTAATTAATTGCAACATCAATCAATAAAAAATTAATTGAAAAGAATTAATTTGTAAAAATTCACCCATAAACACCACGTGATGATTAATGATAATGCACATACCTATAGATGTTCAGTATAGATAGTTTTATGAATCAGATGTCAAAAGACATAATCCGGTAAATTTCAGCAATCTATACAAATTTACACAAATTTACAGAAAGTCACATTCTGACCCATATATATTAACAGAAAACCTTACAATTGAATATTTTAACATATTACTACATACCAGGAAACAAAAGATTGTTCTAGCTTGAAATGACCAAATATATGGTAATTGCCAGGTGTGATAGAATCCTCAAAATAACATCTGGTAACAGAGACATTGCAAACTTAGTGTAAATTTACAGTCCAAAAAAAGTATGCAAGTTCAACTTATCAAGTAGGCATCAATTGGGAAAGAAAACACTTACTAGCAACGACAGGAGCAGTCACATACAGCAGGAGTTCACCAGTGTGAATGAAAGCGCTGTGTCTCTGAAGTGTATATATAGCCCAGGGAGTGTGACGTCACTTCCGGGTACCAGATAATAGAAATAATCCATTAAAAGTGATTTAAACTAGTGTAGCTCTATTATAATGAGCTAAGTTATTTAAACGCTCCCTTATCTAGAGGAGGAGTGAGGGAAGGGGCCAAATAGGGCCATCGAAATAGTGAATATAAGCCAGTGGAACGCAAAGTGGATCGCGTGCGTTCCAACTGGCGGCCATTTTAAGGCGGAAGTACGGGAATGTGTATACAGGTGTTACAAGTGCACTATAATGGGCGGAAGTAACAAACCGCTCTGCCTGTATTAATAACGGTGGAACGCACAGTATAACCCATGCGTTCCAACCAGCGGCCATGATGGGCGGAAGTAAGGTGCCGCTCTGTATAATTAAAAGCCTGTGGAACGCATGGAATTACAAATGCGCTCCAACCAGCGGCCATAATGTGAATAATCGCTAACTAGTGTATAATGTGATATAGTGTCCAAATATGCGAGCATTATTATTACATAGTGACTGAGTGGGACCATAGCATACGTTCAACGTAACTACCATATCAAGGAAGTATACTAACTTCCAATTACCCTAGTTATTAAGGGATAGATTTTACATAAGGAAGCTTACTATTAAAGGAAAAATTAAATTACCTGCACAAAGAGGACAATCTATATATTTGATATGCGTAACTGATACCCCAGTGAGAAACAATATGTGCAAAAATGGGAAAAAATAATAATATATATGAACAAATAAATATGAAAATAAATATAAATATAAATAAAAATAAAATAAAATAAAAATCAAAAATAAAAATAAATATAAAAATAAATAAAAATAAAAATAAAAATAAATAAAAATAAAAATATAAAATTAAAAAATAAATACTGTGTATCACAGCCAATTATGGAATATATTAGAATTTCAAAGGCACCTAAGGATGCCTTAATAAATTGAACTTGCATTTACAATGTTAATCACAATTGTCATGACTAAGTCAAGAAATATGATTTGTGCACAAGAAAAAAGGAAACAGGGGGAACGAAAGATGAAGGGATGAGGAAAGATTAAATAAATGCTACCACATCTATGCCTTCATTCAGGCCGTTCGGTTTGAGAGTGTCGAGAGTATATATCCAATAACTCTCTCTCTTGATCAGATGCTGTCCCCTATCTCCGCCTCTAGGGTTGATGGGTATTTTTTCCAATATTGTGAATGAAAAATTCTCCTTCATTACAGTTGAGTTATGTTTCTCCAAGAAATGTCTTGGAAGACTATGAATCCTGACTTTATTTTTGATATTTCGAATATGTTCTTGGATGCGTATTTTGGTCTGCCTGATCGTCTTTCCAATATACTTCAGACCACATCCACACGTAATCATATAAACCACATGATCTGAATTGCATGTAACCGCATCTTTAATTGAATACAATCGACCATCTTCTAGGGTGTGATTTAGAGGAGTTCTGTCTAGGAACTTGCAGCAAATACATCTGTTACATGATGTTACCCCAGGTTTTTTGATCAGGAAGTTCTTTTGAGTGTTCTCTTTATCTTTAGAGATGGTTTTTAGCCTGCTGGGCGCCAGTATGCTTTTCAAGTTGGAAGCCTTTCGGTAGACCACATTCGGTTTTTGAGGGAGATGTTGGCCCAGAATCGGATCTCTTAAGAGAGTACTCCAATGTTTTTCCAGAATTTTACTGATGGTTTTATTATTACAGTTATATTGTGTGATAAACGGTCTGGTATTCATTGGTGTTTTGGTCTTGATGTTGTGTTCCAATAGGCTGTCCCTTTCTCTAATGGCAGCTTTTGATCTTGCCATATCAATGAATTCTTTTTTGTATCCTCTCTCCAGGAACCTACCGTAGAGGAGTTCTGATTGTAGCCAGAAATCGTCTACTGTACTGCAATTTCGTCTAATCCTCAGAAATTGCGCGTAGGGGACGCTATTTTTCCATACCGGGTGATGACAGCTTTCTGCTGGAATGAAGCTGTTAGCATCCACGGCTTTGAAGTATGTTCTTGTTATCACTTCTTTTTCTGGGATGCCTTCGAGTTCTAGGTCAAGAAATTCAATTTTGCTTTGATCGGTTTTATATGTGAATTTAAGATTGAAATCATTCACCTGTATATCCGACATAAAATTAATAATGCTTGACTCATCGCCACACCAGATAAGGAGGAGATCATCTATGTATCTTCCGTAAAAAACGATATGATCTTTGTAGGTCGAATTGAATACATGTAGATCTTCCCATGCCCTCATATGCAGATTGGCATAGGCCGGGGCAAACTTGGTCCCCATTGCCGTTCCTTGTTGTTGGAGAAAGAATTCATCATTGAATTCAAAGAAGTTATGGCTAAGTATAGATTTTATACTGTCAATTAGGAAGGCGATCTCAGCGTCTCTTATATTAGGGTCTGTTCGAAGAATGTTGCCTACTGACTCTATACCCTTGGAGTGGGGTATCGAGGAATATAGGCCCTGAACATCTATGGTGAGCCAGCTGTAATTGGACGACCATATTTTCCCTTTCAAGAGTTGCAAAACAGTGGTACTGTCCTTCAGGTGTGACCGATTCTGTAACACAAATGGTTGCAGGCGTATATCTAAATAATGCGAAAGGTTAGAAGTTAAAGAGTTGACTCCAGCGATTATCGGCCGGCCTGGGGGATGATCTTGGCTTTTGTTTACCTTTGAAATGTGGTAAAAGATTGGTACGGTGGGATGCTTTACCATCATGTAATCAAATTCCTCTTTGCATATCACGCCCTTCTGTAAACCTGTTTGTAAATGGCAATTGAGTTCTGCTTGAAAGTCAGCGGTGGGGTTATTCTCAAGTTTCATATACGTAGTGTCATCTTCCAAAATTTTGTTTGCCTCGGATAAATATTTAACTCTGTCCTGTAAAACTACAGCGCCACCTTTGTCTGCACTTCTGATGATAGTATTTGTGTCTTTCTTCAAGGTTTTAATAGCTTTATTTTCTTGGGGGTTCAGATTTCTTAGGGAAAATTTAGAGGGTTTAATTTTCCTAAAATCTTCTCTCACAGCTTCATAAAAAATGTCCAAGTGACTCCCCCTTGACTCCACAGGATAGAAATGTGAAGGTAAAGATACAATAGGCTTATCTTTCTCTTCCTGAGTGGAATTTGCTTGATTCTTGAGGAAATGACGTTGAACGGTCAAATTTCTAATGTATTTGTTCAAGTCAATAAATAAATCGAAGGCATTTCGGTGGCAGTCTGGGGCAAATTTGAGGCCTTTATTTAATACCGCTGTGATACACAGTATTTATTTTTTAATTTTATATTTTTATTTATTTTTATTTTTATTTATTTTTATATTTATTTTTATTTTTGATTTTATTTTATTTTATTTTTATTTATATTTATATTTATATTTATTTTCATATTTATTTGTTCATATATATTATTATTTTTTCCCATTTTTGCACATATTGTTTCTCACTGGGGTATCAGTTACGCATATCAAATATATAGATTGTCCTCTTTGTGCAGGTAATTTAATTTTTCCTTTAATAGTAAGCTTCCTTATGTAAAATCTATCCCTTAATAACTAGGGTAATTGGAAGTTAGTATACTTCCTTGATATGGTAGTTACGTTGAACGTATGCTATGGTCCCACTCAGTCACTATGTAATAATAATGCTCGCATATTTGGACACTATATCACATTATACACTAGTTAGCGATTATTCACATTATGGCCGCTGGTTGGAGCGCATTTGTAATTCAATGCGTTCCACAGGCTTTTAATTATACAGAGCGGCACCTTACTTCCGCCCATCATGGCCGCTGGTTGGAACGCATGGGTTATACTGTGCGTTCCACCGTTATTAATACAGGCAGAGCGGTTTGTTACTTCCGCCCATTATAGTGCACTTGTAACACCTGTATACACATTCCCGTACTTCCGCCTTAAAATGGCCGCCAGTTGGAACGCACGTGATCCGCTTTGCGTTCCACTGGCTTATATTCACTATTTCGATGGCCCTATTTGGCCCCTTCCCTCACTCCTCCTCTAGATAAGGGAGCGTTTAAATAACTTAGCTCATTATAATAGAGCTACACTAGTTTAAATCACTTTTAATGGATTATTTCTATTATCTGGTACCCGGAAGTGACGTCACACTCCCTGGGCTATATATACACTTCAGAGACACAGCGCTTTCATTCACACTGGTGAACTCCTGCTGTATGTGACTGCTCCTGTCGTTGCTAGTAAGTGTTTTCTTTCCCAATTGATGCCTACTTGATAAGTTGAACTTGCATACTTTTTTTGGACTGTAAATTTACACTAAGTTTGCAATGTCTCTGTTACCAGATGTTATTTTGAGGATTCTATCACACCTGGCAATTACCATATATTTGGTCATTTCAAGCTAGAACAATCTTTTGTTTCCTGGTATGTAGTAATATGTTAAAATATTCAATTGTAAGGTTTTCTGTTAATATATATGGGTCAGAATGTGACTTTCTGTAAATTTGTGTAAATTTGTATAGATTGCTGAAATTTACCGGATTATGTCTTTTGACATCTGATTCATAAAACTATCTATACTGAACATCTATAGGTATGTGCATTATCATTAATCATCACGTGGTGTTTATGGGTGAATTTTTACAAATTAATTCTTTTCAATTAATTTTTTATTGATTGATGTTGCAATTAATTACATAAATTTCTAATATTTCATTCCGACCGTATGTGGTCATTGTTGTCTTCGCCATCTCCTCCTCCTGTTCTTCCTCAAACTTCTCCTTCTTTTTGTGATATTCGATTATGAATTTTACTGATGTAACGTATTATTGTAAATTACAGCTACTGCTGACTGCAATTTCTGCCCCTGATGAAGTCATGATTTGACGAAACGCGTTGGGCCTTCTGTTTGTGATTAAGAAATCTCTGAGCAATTACCACGGATGTTCACCAATTGTATATTTGTGACACCCCTAGAAGGGTTCTTTTATTGTACATGATATATATGTGTACCTTTTATATGTATTTTGTATTAAATATACTTCTTTCTACAAAGTGACATTTATTGTTCTACTAGCGCACTCTGATCTCCCCCCGCTTTCTATATATATATATATATATATATATATATATATATATATATATATATATATATATGGAAGGGGGGGTGTCCAGAGTGCGCTCAAATGATACCACTTAGCCACAGAGCTAGACTAAAAGTCCCAAATCAATGTGATCCTGGAGTCACTTGTATTCAAACGGAATGTTCATGAACTTCATAAATGAAACCGAAGACCTCGAGTATAAAAAACAATTCGTTATTAAAATCCCAACGCGTTTCGTCTACACGACTTCATCAGGGGCATGGCATGGCCTAATACAGGCCAGAAATCCAGAGAGTAATGGCAGTAATGGACAATTTTCCTTTTACACGTATAGTCAGTTAAAATCCGAATAGGTAGAAACGAAAAAATAATGATAACCAAGGATGAAAATCCAAGACCAGGTATTCACAAGACACTTCCTTCATAGGTCAATACAAGAAAAGCTGTATGTAGCCCAGTAAAATCCGCAATAGAGGAGTGTATATGCTTACTCCACTGCAGCTAGGTCACCCTAGCTGCAGTGGAGTAAGCATCTACACTCCTCTATTGCGGATTTTTACTACTATTTTTAACTGATTGAGAGAACGGAAATCCCCACCTTCAAACCTGTAGGTTTTTCCCTAATCTCTGAATCTCATACACTGGGCTACATACAGCTTTTCTTTTATTGACCTTAACAAAGGTTAATTAAAAATTAACCCACATATATACACATACAGAGTACCACAACACTCGCCATCCCTGCGAATGGGGTGCAAGCAGCACTCGCCATTCCCAGGTTGGGGTGAAGTGGCCTGTGACCACATGCTCTAATAAATATATATATATATATATCGAGGAGCTTTACAGACATTATTAAACCATGCACATAATGCAGAGGATGTTGGTAGTACAGTCACAAACAAGTAAGCACACAGTAAGCATAATGCAGGGTTGGTGCAGCATTTTGGATAATAACTTCCATGGGTTGTATACTCCACCCTGACAAGGTACCAGGTGTGGCAGCCTTTTTAAGCTCTCTGCGTAGGATTACTCTGGGTGGAATAGATTACCCCTAAAAGTTACCCAAAATGGGTGATTTCAGTGTATACTCAGGTCCATGTATTTTTCATCCCATCCACTAGTGTGCCAGTATATTACTGTATATACATTATGCAACACAACCCCTTAATACTTGCCTCTTAAACATGATGCGACACACAATGAGCCAAAATTCAAATAGAAATAGCCAAGAATCACATTATACCACACAGATGGAGCAAAAATTCACGTTAAGGTGCCCATACATGGAACAATGTGCTCCGTGCGTTTTGAACTAGATTGCATCTAGTTAAAAAATGTATGCGATGTGCTAAAGCAGCATCATTTTGAACTAGATGCGATACGATCTAGTTCAAAAAGTACGTGCAGCACATACTTTTTGTGCTTTGTGATGTGGGGGACTGCCCATCCCTTGTAAAACAGGATCGCTCTGTGTATGGGCACCTTATGCCAAAATGAAAGTGCCAAGATTCACATCCTGGTACCAGGACTGAGCCAAAATTCACATCACGCCACCCGGACTGAGCCAAATTTTGTATCATGGCACCCCCCACGTTATGTGACACGTGTTGAGACAAAATTCACATCATGTCACCCGGATTGAGGTAAAATTTATGTTATTCTACATGGATTGGGGGGATTTAGGGACCAGTGGGACACAGGGACAGTTACCATGGGGGACACAAGGAACAGGGACCGGGGAATGGCGATACAGTTACAGGGACAGGGGGATGCAGGGACTGGGACTGGGGGGATGCAGGGACAGGGTAGGATGCAGGGTCCGGGGGATGCAGGGACAAGGACTGGGGGGGACAGGTACTGGGGGGTTGCATAGACAGAAAGTTTCCAGGGGTCCAGCAGTGATGCCTGGCAAATCTCCAGCATCGATGCCTGACAGGTCTCAACAGCGGGGAGGGTGAGAGCTGGGTGCACCCTTCTTGCACGCCCATGTGCACCTGGTGAGAGAGCTCAAGCGGCAGCAGTACAGTAAGCTGGGCGCTCTCCCTGTTTGCGCCCAGCAGGGGGAGCTCCACTCGCGCGCCCCGTGGCAACGGAGCTTGGCCAGGGTCCCCACTGCCTCCCCCGCCATCGCCAGCCAAGCCCCCTCGCCGCCCGACCCCCCCCCCCCAGCCCGAACTGGGCAACATCTCCATGAAGCAGAGATGGACAGGGAGACGCTGCCCAGCCGCCGCGATACTGGGACACACATGCTTGTGAGACACACGCGAGTCCCAGTCTCTATCGCCGGCGCTCGCCAGTGAAAGGGATCTGGCAAGCGCCGGCCAAGGATGATCGGCGCTACATCTGTACTTACCTGGTCCCCTGGTGGTGCCCCAATGGTCCCTTGGCATCCACAGTGTTGCCTGGCGTAGTCGTCAGCATTCAGGATCCTCTTCAGCGGTCCCAGGGGTGCATTGCGTGTGTTTGTAGGTGACCGCACCGACGCACCCGCGCACTCGCGCGATGCACCCCTGGGACCGGCGATGCCGCTGAAGAGTATCCTGAAGCCTGCCGGGGGACATGGTAAGTATGAAAAAAGGGGTGGGGCGGGAACAAAAATTAAAAAACACAAAATATTCTGAGAATCCACAGGTTGGGTGCGGGGGACCAAATCATACAATGGTCACTGACTATTGAATCATTTTGAATGAGCACTAAAAACTAAGACACTCAGGTGCATCCACCCACCACCGCCCCGCCTGCACTGCAGTCCACCGTGCCCATTCACACCCAGCAAATGCACAGAAATGAGCGTGCATATTAGGGGAACAACCCAAATGCACGGGGGAGTAAGCTGCCCAGAATAAGGTCCTAAAATGGAAGTTCTATTGAAAATGGGATGTTGCCCATAGCAACCAATCAGACTCTACTTATTTATTTAGCACCTTCTAGAAGATAATAGCCCATAGCAACATCCCATCTGCAATAGAACTCCTTTTAAACCCCTTGTAGCACCAAATTGGGGTAATCTGCCAAAGTTTATTCATCTAAAGCCCACAGTAAACCCGTATGCGGCACTTAATGCTAATTTGTTTGCACCTCGCAAGCTATTACATTTCCACCTGAATGTTCTAAACATTTTCCTTTTTTGAGATCATTACAGATTTGATGTGTACTCTTCTGCCATCATTTCCTTTTAGTTTCTATGGCAGAAAAGCATAGTTTAACCTAGATCCATGAGTTGTATACACACATTTGTATATAAGACACTTTTTTAATATACATTGCATGGTATGTTTCCCGAAATAGCAGTGATCTCACTGACTCCCTTTAGAGTCTATCAGACTCCTTAAGGTCAGGCTGGGCCATACAAAAATGGCCACCGCTTTTCAGCACTCTGTAAATGATTTGCACCAAATCAAGTGTGCTTATTTAAGGGCATGTATATCTCCTATATATTTGGCTACATCTGTCACTCAAAGTGGGTGTCTGTGTCTATAACGCTCTGTTCCTGGACTTTCCTCTTAATGTGTGATTGCCTTCATCTGTGCTGAACACCTTTCTGAGAAATTAACCTGTTTAAAACAGGTGATGGCAATCATACATTAAGGGGAAGTCTAGAAACAGAGCATTGTGTCCCTCCTGGAGAGGGTCATGTTGGGAGGTATGTGACAGAGAACCAGCCCAGTGAGCCCACAGACAGTGCCAGACACCCACTGCCTTCCCATGTTGCCCACCACTGCTACTCCACAGCCACCAGGTGAGCGCCCCCCTCCCGCGATTTGCTGCAAAACCTCCCCCCCCCGCCCCCCCCCCCGCGATTCGCGGCAAAAACACCCGCTCCCCCGCGACCCCCCCACCGCGGTTCGCAGCAAAAACACCCCCCGCGACCCCCCCTCCCGCGATTCGCTGCAAAAAGAACCCCCCCACGACCCCTCCCGCAATTCGGAGCGGCACCCCCCCCCCTGCGACCCCCCTCCCGCGATTCGCGGCACCCCCCCCCCCCCGCAATTCGCAGCAGCCCCAGGATTAAATGGCACATGCAAAACACTGACATGGCTATGGTCGACAATGAAAAAGGTTGACATGAGTTTTTGAAGATTTATTTTTAATTTTTTTAATTTTTTCATATTCATTGTCATGTGTCGACATGGACACCAATGAAGTGGCACACTTATGTCAACATTTACATGTGTTGACCTTTCTGTGTTGATTTTTTCTTGTGGCGTTTCACGTCACACCCCCCCGCAACCCCCCCTCCCGCGATTCGCGGCAACCCCCGTGACCCCACACCTCCCGCAATTCACGGCAACCCCCCACCGGAACCCCTGTGAACCCCGCCATCCAGCGATTCGCGGCACCCACCCCCGCGACCCCCCTCCCGCAATTCGCGGCACCCCCCCGTGATTCGCGGCAGCTCCAGAATTAAATTGCACATGGAAAACACTGACATGGCTATGGTCGACAATGAAAAAGTTGACATGAGTTTTTGAAGTTTTTTTTTTTCATTTTTTGAATATTTTCATATTCATTGTCATGTGTCGACATGGACACCAATGAAGTGGCACACTTATGTCAACATTTACATGTGTTGACCTTTCTGTGTTGATTTTTTCTTGTGGCGTTTAACGTCACACCCCCCCACAACCCCCCCTCCCGCGATTCGCGGCAACCCCCGTGACCCCACACCTCCCGCAATTCGCGGCAACCCCCCACCGGAACCCCTGTGAACCCCGCCCTCCAACGATTCGCGGCACCCACCCCCGCGACCCCCCCTCCCGCAATTCGCGGCACCCCCCCGTGAATCGCGGCAGCTCCAGAATTAAATGCACATGGAAAACACTGACATGGCTATGGTCGACAATGAAAAAGGTTGACATGAGTTTTTGAAGTTTTTTTTTTCATTTTTGAATATTTTCATATTCATTCTCATGTGTCGACATGGATACCAATGAAGTGCCACACTTATGTCAACATTTACATGTGTTGACCTTTCTGTGTTGATTTTTCTTGTGGCGATTTGGCGTCACCCCCCCCCCCCACAACCCCCACTCCCGCGATTCACGGCACACACACACACACCTCCCCCGCGATTCTCGGCACCCCACCCCGTGACCCCCCCTCCCATGATTCGTCGCAACCCCCGCCCCGTAACCCCCCCTCCCGCGATTCGCGGCACCCACCCCCGCGACCCCCCCCCGCGATTCGCGGCAGCTCCAGAATTAAATTGCACATGGAAAACACTGACATGGCTATGGTCGACAATGAAAAAGGTTGACATGAGTTTTTGAAGTTTTTTTTTTCATTTTTTTAATGTTTTCATATTCATTCTCATGTGTCGACATGGACACCAATGAAGTGCCACACTTTGTCAACATTTACATGTGTTGACCTTTCTGTGTTGATTTTTTCTAGTGGCGATTCGCGTCACACCCCCCCGGAACCCCCACTCCCGCGATTCACGGCACACACACCCCCCCGCGATTCTCGGCACCCCACCCCGTGACCCCCCCTCCCGTGATTCACGGCACACCCCCCGCGACCCCCCTACCATGATTCGCTGCAACCCCCGCCCCCGTAACCCCCCTCCCGCGATTCTCTGCAATCCCTCCCCTCCCGCGATTCGCAGCATCCACCCCCCCACAACCCCCCCTCCTGCAATTCGCGGCACCCCCCGCGACCCCCCCTCCTGCAATTCGCGGCACCCTCCGCGACCCCCCCTCCCGCGATTCGCGGACACCTAAGTTGCAATACAGGGCATCTTTCATACAATTCTAACCATATTTCTCATATACAAACGTTCACAAATTAAGGGGGCGCAGCCCCTTACGACGGTGTGAAGAGCGCCCGTAGGGCGCGATGAATCACCTAGTTGCATTATAAGTATGTTCTTCATTAGAGGATGTGTCTGCTGCATTACAGGATGTGTTCTGCATTTAAGTGACTGTATGTTGGACTGAATAAACCCATTGGGAGGGAGAGAGTTAAAAGCTGATGTTCACGATCATAGTAGACTGAAGAGTGTTTGTAGTATTGTCCCAATTATGGTAAAACATCTCGCATTAGTGGCTTTATGGAATAAAGAGCTGATTTATTGGCAATCTGTGCAGGCGTTCCATGAGCCATGTCGATTTTTTTTATTATTTTAATATTAAATATTATTTAATATTATTTTAATTATTTTAGTTACAGTTTCAGAGAGAACAACAACACATAGCAAGGAAGCAGATTAACACAGTCATGTAAAATGCAAAACAGTGCTAAGATGCAACCTATAACAGTAGGAAAACTGTAAAACAAATTTACATAATTGGCATAGCAGGATACATAAAATAGATATAACTAGAAACCTGAAAAAAAGAATATTGTAAAGGCAAACACAAATTACTCAGGAGGTAAAGGAACAGGAGGGGGACAATTTGTCTAAAAGGAAGACACTGAAATGTAGAAAAACATTGAAACAAAATAATTGTAGCCAAACAATAAATTATAGTGAGGAGCACAGAAAAAGGCCTGAAAGTCCACGTGAAGAATGAAGGATGGGGATGGTCTGGCGAAAGAGTCTCAAGGACCCCAAGCCTGAAGGAACTGGGAAGACGTACACTTGAGGTAAGTCATCATTTCTATTATTGCAGCAAATGCCAGATATTATTAATAAAAAATTGTAACAGAAAAGAGGCACTCATCGGAATTCAGGAAACGGGACAGATGTACTATAATTCACCTAAGGAAATGTAGCCAGCGTTAAACATCACATAAAATATAAACAGGAAACCCTAGATATCCATAAAGTAGAGCAAGAGAGGGACAAACCAATAGGAAAAGCAGGGTTTCCCCAAAGTGGAGTAATGGGGCAAGAGCTACAAATTAATTTGAAATGCTTAGTAAATTATTTCCAGATATCACTTGAAAAACTAAACTAATAATCGAGTGTACAGAACAGACCAGAGGCTTAAGATGAGGGTAGATACCTATGTTATGCTATTGTTACATGTCATTGCTGTGAGGTTCTTAAAACTGAGGATTGGACCTAGCTGGGAAAGGCATGAATGGCTGGAAAAGTGCTGCAAGAGCACGAAACGTGTTGAAGACTACACCGTGGTTCCCCCCTGCATGCCTTCCTCCTCTACAAGCAAATTCAAGCTGACACGGCACCCGCCGCTCACTACGGCGTTAGGTGACGTCACCCGGCAGACGGAGACGGAGAAGACGGCTTCCAAACATCCAGCTGCAGAGACTTTAATCTCCCACCCGCTCCCCGGGCTTAGAGGTAGGGTTAGCATAGCAGCCCCCACGGACTTTTAGCAACTTTTCAAAAGAGCTGTTCACATTCATTTAACCAATTTTATTTTTCAGGTGGTTTTTCTTATCTTTTATCTGCACTATTCTCCTATCTATCCTTTTAGCGCTCATTACCCACCATATTGTTCTAATTTTTTTATTGAGCTGTTTCCCCCTTGTTTTAGCGCAGTGCCAACCACTATATGAATGGCTGGAGCTGGGAGGCTAAATCCAGTTTCTGCTCATGAATCTAAGAAGCAGTCAGATGCTGCAGGAGCTGCTGACTACTGGTCTTGGGCTGTATTGTAGAGGCTCTGGAAGAGGAGAGCCTGAAGATGTGACTAGATAAAGAACTATAATAAGCTTTAGTGTACAGGACCTGGAACAGTGAACGGACTGGAACCAGACTAATGACCGGACAGAAACCGGATCAGTAAATAGACATGAACCACATAGGTGATCGAAATGGAATCAAATTGGAGACCAGACTGGAACTAGAAAGGTGACTGGACTGGATGAATCAAATGTTGAGACCGGACTGGAACCGGATATGGGCCTGATTCAGAGTGAATTGTAGTTTAGCTAGAACTCCTGGTGATAGGCTGCGGGGGGGGGGGGGGGGGGGGGGAGGGGCGGCAGAGCACAGGGGAAGGCTCCTCCCATGTTTTGGGTGCTGCCCCACAATTTGTGAAGCACTCGCACATTACTGGCTGCCCCCTGAGTGGATGTGATATCACACAAGTTTAAGTGGCCCTACCCTCAAATGGTCCGGGCATGCCTGTATTGTCTGGACCTCTCCCATAAAACACTGCATCCCCGCCCCATCACATTATCACTGTCCCCAAGCAGCACTGAAACTGTGATGCAATGTGATCACAATTTCAGAGCTTGTACATGTGCATACCGAAGTATGGACCAAAGTGTGGCATTTGCTGAATAGCAATTTCCGCACTACTGTGGCTATCACTGAATTGGGCCCATGGAGACCAGTCTGAAACCAGATTGGAGGCCAGACTGTAATCATATTGAAGACCGGACTGGATTTGAATTGACACAGAATATCACTTAGCTCAGCACAGAGCTACGACTTTAGGAGTGTCACAAAACGGAGGTTAACAGTGATCCCCAGCCGCACATTGTCTTACCTGTGGTGCTCTTAAGTGCTGGCCATCATCTACTGTACCATCTTGGCCCCCAATGTTGGCTTTGTGGCAATCAGTCCCAGTGGCCCGGCAGCCCACTGGGCATCCCAGTGGTCCAACCATGCCAGCATTACCCATAATTTTTCACCATGTGCAGCGCCATGACACTTCCTGGTCATCTGACACATCAAGGACAAGTCAGGATCCACTTCCCAGCAGAGGATCATTTCAGCCAATCAGACTAGAGCATAAGGTATAAAGCCCAGAGCTGTCATTGCTTTGTTGTTTAGCATCATATAGAAAGCTCCTGCTATCCTCAGCCTATTAAGGACACAATGCAGTTTTCATCTATAGCACTTCCTGACACCTAGGTTATCCATGAGGACTGCTCCTGCTTCTACTGGAGTTACTGGCTGTTCTGCATTGCTGGTGTCCCTAGCTTCAAGAAATCCTGCTGTCCAGCAGTTCTGGTTTCCCCAGCTTCAAGAAATCCTGCTTCCTGCATTACTGGTGTCCACAGTTTCAAGCTAGCCTGCTACCTGATCTGCTGGCTCCGCAAGCTTCAGGCTATTCTGCTACCTGCTCTGCTGGTATCCAAAGTTTCAGGCTATCCTGATACCTACTCTGCTGACATTCCCAGTTATCCAGCAATCCTGAGCTGCCAGTATCTTTAGTCTACAGTTACGCAGACATCCTATCATCTGCCATAGACTCTCATCGTATACCTCATCTGTATGAGCAAGTCTTACATTAAACCCATTAGCTTCTGTCCTTGTGCATCCAGTATGCACTGACCACATGGATCGGGCAGATGTAACGGTTCAAGAGCCGACATGATGCACACCTGGAGGGTCTGGAAAGTACACAGCAACAGATAGTTAAAGGTTTACAAGACCTCTCTACACAACAAGATGGTTTCCAAGCATCTTCTTCATCTCAGAAAACAAAAAAGATCTCAAATGTAAGAATGTGGGCGCCCACATCCTTACATTTGAGATATATTTTGTTTTCTGTCTGCACTCTAAGGGTACTAGGTGGTACTCTCATCTCATTTTTAATACAGGCTGCTTTATTGCGCAGACAGATACATACCCCATCTTCTATAAAACAATCTTCTATATCTCAGTCTACTCACCATAAGGAGTTTTGAAATCCTTCTGCATCTTCTAAGGCTATCCGCCTTCTTACTCCAGAGAAATTCAATGGGAATCCCAAACTCTGTAGAGGTTTCCTAAACTTCTGTGTTGTCCAATTCACACTTCTTCTAGAGAACTTTCCCTCTTCTAAGTCTAAGGTGGCTTTCATTATTTCCCTCCTGTATGGAAAAGCTTTTGAATGGGTATCTCCTTTTTGGTAGAGATGAGATACCATTTTCCGTGAGTACTCCAGATTTCTTCAGTCATTTCATAGAATCTTTGATGAACCTGGCCATTCTTCATCCACTTCCATTGACATCAAGAGAATCCGTCAAGGCTTCAGGACAGTTGGACAGTACATACTCGAATTTAAAACTGTAGCATTAGAGCTCCAATGGAATGAGGAAGCTCTCTCAGCAGCCTTTTGGCATGGGCTCTCTGAAAAACTCAAGAACGAATTAGCTTCCCAATATCTGCCTTCTGCTCTCAAAGAACTCATGTCTTTATGCAATAAAATTGGTCTTCATTTAAGAGAGGGTACATTAGAAGTCACAGGTCAACCAAGTTCAGCCCCATCCTCCTTCTCGTCTTCCCTCTCCTGCTGCACACAATGAACCTATGCAATTTAATAATTTCAAGTTATCTTGCAGGAGAAACAACATTGCTAACAAAAACAATTCTGTATGTACATTGGGGAGAGTGACAACCTGTTCCAAGCATCCGGGAAACAGACGATCCTTGTCTCCGGTGGAGGGTTGAAGCTAGGAAGTGTGAAAAACTCTCCAAGGAAGAAGTATTATTTTATTTCGGTTTCTTTGCAGCTTCCCACTGGTTTAGAGACTTTTCCTGCTTTGTTAGATTCTGCTGCTGCAGAAAACTTCATCTCGGGTGATTTGGTGAAAAAATTCCAGATACCCACAAAAAAAAATCCCTCAAGTTATCACATCACGGGCGCAGACATTAGTCCTATACCACATGGGACTATTTTTCAAGAGACTTATAGTTTAACTCTCCAAGTAGATATTCAACAACTCTTTCTTTCCTCATAATCTCCAGAACTACTCATCCAATTGTTCTCAGACTCCCTTGGCTCCAGCAGCATAATCCTCAAGTGGACTGGACCACCAAGCAAATATTCTCCTGGGGTCCTAATTGTCAGGACCTGTGTCTCCAGGAGGTTGCTCCACTTTGTCAAACAGAAGTTCCTATTCCAGGGGGTCTTCCCAAACAGTATCAACCATATGCTGACGTCTTCAGTAAGGGTGGTGCAGATAAACTTCCACCACGTCGAGAATTGCTCTATTGACCTGATTCCTGGCAAAACACCTCCCAGGGGAATAACTTATCCTTTTTATCTATTCCAGAAACTGCTGCTATGTCCTAGTATATAAAAGATAATCTCAAGAAAGGCTTCATATGTCCTTCATCCTCCCTTTCTGGAGCAGGATTCTTCTTTGCTAAAAAGAAAGATGGAGGACTCAGCCCATGTATCGACTACTGAGGGTTAAATGATATTACAGTCAAGAACCAGTATCCATTACCACTAGTTACCAAACTTTTTGATCGGGTTAAAGTAACTACTACCTTTTCCAAATTAGATCTGAGAGGGGCATATAACTTGATCCGTTTAAGAGCCAAAGATGAATTGAAGATGGCCACCAACACCCGTGATCGGCATTATGAGTACTTAGTGATGCCCTTTGGTCTGAGCAATGCACCTGACGTTTTCCATTTGTCAATGAGATATTTCGAGACCTGTTATACCAGTCTGTTGTGGTATATCTGGATGACATTCTAATCTTCCCTCAAGATTTGCAAACACATTGTCAACAAATTCAAGAGGTCCTTACAAGATTAAGAAATAATTAACACTTCTGTAAATTGGAGAAGTGTATATTTGAAGTCCCTTCCATCTCCTTTCTTGGATACATTATTTCCGGCTCCAGCTTTCGTATGGATCCAGAGAAAGTAAAAGTAAAGCCATTCTTTCCTGGAATGAACCCTCTACTCTGAAGGTGACTCAACATTTTTTGGCGGGTTTGCTAATTATTATAGAAAAGTCATCAGTGGCTTTTCAACTGTAGTAGCTCCTATCAAAGCACTCACTAGCAAAACTGTCCACCCAACTGTTTGGCCACCTAAAGCAAAGCAAACATTTTGTCTGTTAAAAGAGGCTTTTACCAATGCCCCTGTGCATCAGCAACCAGACATGTCAACAATCAGACATTGTAGAAATCAATGCCTCTTCCGTGGGTGTGGGAGGTGTTCTCACCCAACGTTCTTCGGATGAGAAGATTCATCCTTGTGCATATTCCTCAAGAAAATTTTCTTATACCAAAAAGAATTATCCTATCAGTGAGAAAAGGTTATTAGCATTCACGCTCGCTTTTGAGAAGTGGCATTACCTATTGGAAGGAACTGCAATGCCTATTGGAAGGCATTGCCTGACATGCAGGTCATGGGCCCCTGCCCAGGCTCCTATCTGGACTGATACTGAGGTGATCTATAGAAGGTATGCAAGTCCTAATAACTGGTTGCTGAAGAATAATCAGAGTATGGGTGATTGGAGCTGAAGATTAATGAGATATATTGCCAGAAGAATAACCATACTCACAAGACTGCAGCTGAAGACTTGAGGAAATATAAATCCAGAGGAGAAATCAGACTGAGCAGACTGGTGGTCAAGACTGAAGAATTATAAGGCCAAAGGAGTAACAAGATTTAGCGGACTGGATCTGAACAATGAATAAGTAATTCCAGGGAAGTAACCAGGTTGACCGGATTGAAATACTTTCAAGTGATGCTGAATTGGATTCAGATCAGCTGATGGGAGCTCAGGACACTGCTGCAGACTAGCTAAAGGATAGTACTGCAGTGGCATCAGTTACTTAGAATTAACACCATTATACCACCTGGTGTCTGCTAAATGTCTGACAGTGACTGGAATTGGTCAGTGTTGTCATGTGACATGGCAATATGTCGGCGCCCAGTCGAATGACACAGATCCGCGGCAACGGCTGACATTGAGGTAACCAGATGGAGAAACCCCTCTGTGGGTGCCCCCGGGCTGCATCCCACACACCCCTTTGTGATGCCACTGCAGATACAGTATGTCCTGCTACTGGATTGCAGCGCTTGCTCCTGTAATGTGCATGCATCATGGGAGTGCTCTTATAATGCACATGCATTGTGGGAGTTCTCCTGTAATGCGCATGTATCGTGGGAGTGCTCCTGTAATGCGCATGTATAGTGCGGGTGCTCCTGTAATGCGCATGTATCATGGGGGTGCTCCTGTAATGCGCATGCATTGTGGGGGTGCTCCTGTAATGCGCATGCATAATGAGAGTGCTCCTGTAATGCGCATGTATCGTGGGAGTGCTCCTGTAATGTGCATGCATCATGGGAGTGCTCCTGTAATGTGCATGCATCGTGTGAGTGCTCCTGTAATGTGCATGTACCATGGGGGTGCTCCTGTAATGCGCATGCATCGTGTGAGTGCTCCTGTAATGTGCATGCATCGTGGGGGTGCTCCTGTAATGCGCATGTATCGTGGGGGTGCTCCTGTAATGTGCATGCATCATGGGGGTGCTCCTGTAATGCAAATGTATCGTGGGGGTGCTTCTGTAATGTGCATGCATCATGGGAGTGCTCCTGTAATGTGCATGCATCGTGGGGGGGCTCCTGTAATGCGCATGTATCGTGGGGGTGCTCCTGTAATGTGCATGCATCGTGGGAGTGATCCTGTAATGCGCATGCATTGTGGGGGTGCTCCTGTAATGCACATGCATAATGAGAGTGCTCCTGTAATGCGCATGCATAATGAGAGTGCTCCTGTAATGCGCATGTATCGTGGGAGTGCTACTGTAATGTGCATGCATCATGGGAGTGGTCCTGTAATGTGCATGCATCATGGGAGTGCTCCTGTAATGCACATGTATCGTAGGGGTGCTCCTGTAATGTGCATGCATCATGGGAGTGCTCCTGTAATGTGCATGCATCGTGGGGGGGGCTCCTGTAATGCGCATGTATCGTGGGGGTGCTCCTGTAATGTGCATGCATCGTGGGAGTGCTACAGCACATGAAGCTGCAATCCATTGGCCGCTGTGGCTTTCCCATAGAAGCAAATGGATTATGGGTTAGTGTGCTTGCACCACGAATCTAAGGAGCTATGCACGCTATGCAGCAACACTGTGACAGGACACATCTGCATATGTGGATTACATAGAGAACAACTCATTACACACATTTCCACAGTACATTTATATAATTTCTACATAAGTAACAGAATTAGTTATTTTTTGGATGCAGCAGTAAATATAGGTCATTAAAGGTCCTGTAGAAAATAACGGCTGATTCAGACCGTTTTCAATGGTCGGGGTCTGTTCATGTGAATATGCGCATATGTAAACCCCCTGTGTGAACGCCGTCTGCAAATATTACCAGGGCCGGATTAACAATGGGCCTGATGGAGCTATAGCTCCAGGCCCACTCTCCACATAGGCCCATTTTGTAGCTGAGGGCCAGGGCTTTCCAAAGAGCCCAGCCCCGCGTCGCTAGCCCCACGGGAACCGGAGATACCTCCAGGCAAACCTGGTACGTTTGCCCCATAGGATAACATGAGACCCACTAATTCCAACTCCCACCCGGTTCCAGCAGCTGCCAGTTTCCCCTCCGGCATCACAGAAGCTCGAGGTTGATCTCAGTCGAACCCAAATTGCTGGGCCTTCAATCTGATACCTGGTCCATATGGGTTCATTGGTTCTAGAGATATTGCGGGTAAACCAATTTTTTTTTTCATTTCTGAAATGTAATTTCATGGCTGTTCATGTTGTTTGAGGACAGATTTCTCTGGAACCAAATGGCCCAGTTTCACGGGGCCAAAATCATTCAAAGCCTACGTGAGTATGACAGGAAAGGCTGTGCCTCACCCCACCGCACGCCACTGGTCAGTTGGTTCCGAAGATATAGCTGGTTGTTTAAAAGGTGGCGGGGGTGGTTTTCTCTCCCCCTCACACCAGAAAATGCAGGAACTAGGCTTTTGTAAAAGGGGCCACTCTGGGAATGTCCCTGCATGATCCTGGAACCATATTCCCGGTTAAGTCCCTGCATTTTCTGGTGTGAAAGGGGTATTATTTCAATAGCCAGGACATACAGTGCTCTGAATACAGCCGGGCAGCCCCCTGCTCTCTGCCGGCTGTCAATGGTTGTCATTTCTGCCCAGTAGCGTTTTTGGTGTAAAAGGGGTATTAGTGTGAAATCTCAAACAAATAGAAACATAGTGCAGATAGTTTAAAGCAATTATGGTTTTAATAGCCAATATTTCAACTCATACATACAGTGCTCTGAATACAGCCGGGCAGCCCCCTGCTCTCTGCCCAGCTGTCAATGGTTGTCATTTCTGCCCAGTAGCGGCTGTCCACCAGTTACCACAAGCATGTATTCCCCCTTGGCAATGAGCATGTAATCCCACATGGCAACGAGCATGGGACCCCTGGCAATGAGCATGGAACCCCTGGTAATGAACATGGAACCCCTGGCAATGAACATGTAGGTAATACTTATGTAGCATAATTTTTAATAGGCATTATGGTGTTTGGCATAATACGTAATGAAGATTATAGTGTGTGGCTTATTATGTAATGGGCATTATGGTGTACATTTTTAATGCACGCCTTTGGCGCGCAATGCCCCTATTTATGAAGCATATTGTGCATTATTGCTCAATCTGTTTGGTATACTGCAGGCATGTCCAAACTATGGCCCTCCAGCTGTTGTGAAACTACAAGTCCCATCATGCATTGCCACAGTTTTGCTATTAGGGAATGCTAAAACTATGTCAAGGCATGCTGGGACGTGTAGTTTCACAACAGCTGGAGGGCCAATGTTTGAACATGCCTGGTATAGTGTGTATTTTGGCGCAATCCATGTGCCAAAAATGTGAATTTTGCCTTAATTCATGTGCCATAGTGTGAATTTTGGCTCATTCCATGTGGCATAATGTGTAAGAGGCAAGTACAGTATAAGGGGGTTACTAATGTGTTACTCACATTATTAGGTGCTGGCCACAACCCCTATTATTGCACATAATAGGCCCTTGATAATTTTCAGCTCCAGGCCCATTTAGACCTTAATCTGGCTCTGAATATTACACTCGCCAAGGTGTTCACACTTTGAGGGGAGGGAAGGGGGGGCCGGAGCAGGGGAATGTCCAGCATTTACGCGCATCCCCATAAAAACTCTGAGCGTTACCCTGCACATGCGGGGTGGGTGCCTATCGTCACATGATGTATGCACCCGCCCCCTTTCTGTCAATCTGCGGCTGGGATAAAAGTCAGTCTAGACTGACTTTTTTTACTGATGGGGAGAAAATCATTTCATGTTGTACAACCATGGAATGATTTCTCTCCTGTTCAGCCACATACTAGAGAGAAGATTTTTGGCGGCGGCAGGGGCGAGTTGTTCGCCTGTTTGATAGGCTGTGAATGTATGCAGTCTAGTAAATAGGTCTGAATCAGTACCTAATTATGTTATTCCCTGCTACATAAAACATAACAGAAAATTACATTTTGAAGTGTAATGGAAAAGTATTGTAAAAACCGGACCCGGACTAAACCCCGGACCGCCGGACCGGACATCAAAATCTGCAGTCCGGAGCTTATAGTGTCCGGTCCGGGGGGTGTCTTATCTGGGGGGGTCCCTGTGATAGCAATCATCAGGGACATGGGGAAGGAAGCTCTGGACTGCAGATTTTGAGGTCTGGTCCGGCGGTCCGGGGTTCTTGTCCTGGTTCGGTTTTTACCCATACCCATTTAGAAACTCAGAATCCTTGGTCTCGAAACTATGGAAACTGTGTATTTTAATTGACTAAACTGTCTATGTTATTTCTGTATTTACTTAATATTTCTATATACCTATTGTATGTACAGTATATGCTGTATGCACTGTTTATTATTATGTAATGCCTATTACTCTTTCTGCCAAAACAAAAACTAGATGTGTTTGAAAAGCACATAATGGAAAATAAATGCTATACTTTGAAAACATCCAGGTAATCAATCCCATCCCTTCATTTTTACATCAATTTTATAGGCGAACCTAGTACTACCCATTATCCACGACTTCCATTCAGTAAAGTGCTGAGTACAGAATCGTCAATAGTGATTAAGGACTGTAGTGATAACTCCAGTTACTTAAAGAGACAGGTGCTGTGCAGCAGTAACTCCCTATGTGCACTGTGAGAGAGCGCTGAGTGTCAGAAAGGGGGCTGCTTGGAGCTCAGCAACCTCCTCCCTCCTCTCTCTTATTCCCTACAATCCTGGAGTTCAGTCTCTTGCAGCTCACACACAAGGATGCTTTTACTGCTGTCTATCGTTTCTCTGCTCTTCGCAGCTACAGGTAAGTCCTATGGCTACAATTACTAATTAAACCTTCATAGAGGAGTTGTGTTTCATTCTAAATATGTTTGAAGTGTTTTTAATACAAGTAGCTTTAGTGATCACTAGTATAGACACCTGAAATATATCAGAACATAACTTATAGCGTAGCATTGTCATAATAGTTGTATGCCTTTTACTGGTTTCATAACCCCATTAAATTGTTAGCTCTTTGGCATAGCCTCCTTTTCACCACAGCTCTGTTTGTGTATTATATAACAAGTATGTAAGTTTTGTATTGTGAAATGCTACATACATCACTGTATAGAAGTTATGCGTAGTCTATGCTACATTGGTAAATAATAAATGCATGCTAATACTGTATAATTAGCTTTATATGTTTAATAAAATGTATATGTTCTGTTCCACTTGATGTGTATACACCACTGAAGGGAGCTCTGTGAGTAAAATATAATAAATATACTGAAATATGAAAATAATAATTAATACTAGCTGAATTTGAGCATGTTAATACTGAATTGCATGTAGGTGTTAGACAATTAAATACTTGAGATAATTGTCCAGTATTATACAGTACCATGCTATATATAGTTTCTCAGTTGCAGTATCATTCTTCTATAAGTGGACCTCTCCTCATTGTATCAATCCAAGAGGCAGAGAAGCTTGGCAGACAGACAACTGGGGCTGACAAAACTTTTGTGTAGAGTTAAACAATGAGTAGAAATTCTGTTTTATCAAGATAACACCATGCACTCTTTTTCCGTTTTGCCCTTATAATACTGTTTATACAGTTCATTCATGTGCACCATGCAAATAGTGAAAGAACAGCAAGGGAAAATGGAGATACTAAACTTGAGTCCTGTAGAGAGTGTGATTTCATCAAGGTCACCCACCTGTTCTTAGTTTCTGCATCAGGGGCCAATGTTTCAGCCAATTTTAGAATACAATAATTCACGTCAGTTGTACCGTAAGTGCACCTATGAGGTCATAAATAAAACAGTAAACATGTCAATGCATGTAGAATCTATGTGTAATATTTGGTACAGTGATAGCCTATGCTGTTGAGCAATTGCACATTAAGAGCTATTACTTTTTTAGTTAAAGGTAGGAATAAGGGTTAATCTTCAACAAAAGAAGCATCAATAAGGGTTAATAACTGGTACTCATAAAGAGCTTAATATAATGCATATTATCAAAGGTCCTAATTAAACGTAATCCAATAAATGTATAATGAGACCTTCCATTATCAACCACATGTTGATTCTCAATCAGTTACTGTAGTTTTAGTAGCAGGGTGTTATGTTAATGCCATTCCTGCCCTGTGTTTATACTGGATGGCTATGTACATTGTATGTATTGCTTGCATTTGTTAATAACAAATATGATAAATATATATATAGCTAAGGGAATTCCGTGACTTTGTCTGTAACATGTTATCATGAGGAATTTATGCGGTATTCGCCAGCCTTCTGTAATATAGAAATGTATATTTTTGTTGGTTGTTGCTTTTTTTGTTTTGTTTTTACACGAAAGATAACGATTAGCTGCAAGTAGGGTCTGGAAGTATTCTGTCACCAGTATTATATATGTATGTATGTATGTATGTATGTGCCATAATAGATATATTTATATTCTACAGTGCACCCTTTGAAGAGTTTAGGGGAGAAAAGATAGAATCTTGCACCAAAACAGCAGACTTTTTACAAAGATACCGATACGGTTCTATCTTGTTGTATAAGCAGAATATGGAACTCTGCTTGCAAGGGTCATTATACACAGATGCTCGCACAGTGCCCGCACCACGTTACACTGAGAACCATGCCATCTGTGTTGAGTGCTTATATTATGATATCCTACAGTCTTATCTGGCCCTGCGCTTCCTCAGCTTTGTTACATTCTGAATATTCCTGAAGGTGTCTCAGAACAATATGTTGGAGATTGGTGTAGAAGCATAAACTCTTATAAGAAGCTGAATATTTGCAATGGGGTTTTACTGTATGCAGTGTCAGACTGGGGCCTGAATGGCCACTGGGGAATGTGTGAAAGGGGCCCTTGTTTAGGGGTGTGGCCAGTCACCAGAGGGGGCATGGCCAGCTGTCACAGAGACTTGGCTAACCATTATAGAGTGCATGGTCTGGACTCCTTGATAAATATATATATAATACATTTTGGAGATGACATCCAAGATTAAACAAGGACCAATACAGGTGGAGAAGTGACTTATAAAGATGGAGCCCCTCTCTTTCATTGTCAGCGTTCACCAGAACACTCCACTGGTGAGCGCTGGCGGAGAGGGACTCCATCAGACTGGGAGGAGCGTGCGTCTCACAAGCATGCGTGTCCCAGTCAATCAGCGGCTGGGCGGGTTAGGAGGGGTTCGAGGTGAAAGTGGGGACCAGCGATGGAGGCGACAGATAGCAGTGGGGAGCTCCGTTGGAACGGGGCATGCAAGCGTCTCGTGTGCGTCTGCCCCATTACGCCGGCTCCATCTGTAGGTAGATCTGAGTATCATCTGCATACAGATGACATTGAAATCCAAAACAACTTTTGCAAAGAGATGTGGTATAGATTGAGAAAAGCAGAGGACATAAGAGTGAGCCCTGATATACTTCAAGTAATAGAGGTAGCTAAGAGGAGATGGAATCAGAGAAACAGATACTGAAAGTTCACTTAGTTACTGTAGGTGCGGTAGGATGAGAACCAAGAAAAGGCGGTGTCTTTAAGAGGGATTGTAGTGTTTGTATGCGAAGATGGTTAACAGTGTAATAATGACATTTACGCTCAAATTTTTGTGAGAGTTTTTGTAGGTGTCTTGTTAATTAGAGTGCAACAGTTGGCATCTAGGCCTACGTGCAATGTGGTGGTAGCTGGAGCTACTTCATCAAGGGCTATTTTAAGAGTTTGGTTTTCAGTGTGATACCGCCATCTCAGAAGTGAATACAGAATAGGTGAAAGCAGTTGTTGCACAGAGGAGGAAAGTTCCTGAAAATGGATATCATTAATGTTTCTGTAAGTTTGAGGTGGATTAGATGACCCCCAGTGATATTGAGTTTGAAGTAATAGAAGAGAGCATGCAGGTGATAAGGTTGTGATCTGAGAAAGGGAAATAAGTGTTAGTAAACTCAGAAACTGAGCATCGTTTTGTAATTACAAGATCAAGGGAGTGGCCATCACAATGACCAGAGGAATCAGTCCATTGGGAGAGGCCAAGAGAGAAAGTTATAGAAAATAGTTTGGAGACATGAGCAGCAGATCAATTGCGATCTTGAAGTCCCCCTTCAATAGCGTGTCATTAAGTCACTCTTATTTAAAAAAAACAGTCTTTATATGCCAAACACCTCCCCAGTCAGTCAGTGAGTGTACAGTATGCCACCAAGCCCCTGACTATAGCAGACAGGATGGTTCTACAGTGTACTGTAAAAAAAAAAATATTGCAGGAATACAGGGAAGGCAGGCTCAGGCCGCTGAACCACAAGCATGTACCCCTACCTCTGAAACCTCTTCACTGGGTGTTTCTCAGGCTGGCTTCTCTCAGTCTCTCCGTGATTGTGACATCATGACGGGTCACAGGCGAGAGTTGGAGACTGAGGGGTAGATGTACAATAAGGGAGGAGAAACGACAAAGTGCCTGGTACTTTATCATTGGCCAATCAGCTCCTGAACTTTTGTAAACCCAGCCTGTAACTTAACATTCAGGAGCTGATTGGCTGGTGATAATGTACCAGGCACTTTATCACTTCTCCTTTATCACTGCTTCATACATCTACCCCTGAGTCGCCACCCAGAAACTGGGATCACGGACAGCCTGCCAGAAGTATTTAACCAGCCCAGCACACAGACACGACCCTGTGATTCGCCATGATTCAGCCCTGTTAGCAGGCCATCAGAAGTTGCAGTTGTATGATAGCTTTAAATCTGCTACCGAATAGCATGGTTATAAATGATGCTAACCCTTTCAAGTGAGATAAAGTCCAAAAAATGTATTACTGGAAACATTGCTACCTGCTATCTTTACAGTCATATATGGAGTTGAACATGGTTTTATGTGCGTTTATCCACATATCTGATTGGTAGCCTCTAGCCAGGGAGAGAAGAGTCAAAGTTGCGATGGAGGTGACTGCAGAATCAGGGACTAGGAAGAGGTGCAGGTCTGTTTTACTTATCTGTTGTCAGCATGTCCAGTACTTCAGAGACTAGGTTCAGGAGCACTCTTGTACCATGGTCCATTCACACTCCGCAATAAGCTGGTCGCAATAGAAAGCGCTTTAGAGAGTGAGATGTTAGGTTTGTTGCAGTTTACTACTTTTTGTTTGTAAACCTTACTATGGGTTTTATAGTGCTGTCATCATTTTTTTAATACTGCTGTTTCCTGCCTCTTAATTTTTTCTCCCCCCCCCCCCCCACCACCTGAGTGTTATATTTCTGCTAATCGCACACCTGCTAGGTCACCCCACATGGCTGCCTCGGATGGTTCTTTCTTGGGCAGGATGCACAATACGTGACACTATCCATTTAGTGCATACAGATGTTTCCTCATGTGTCCTCATACATATACAGTAGCCACAATACACTATGTGATATGAGATGCCAAGTCCCATGCAACTCTGTTATTGTCGGGTGTCTTATTTTGCTGAAAATGCATCACAATGCAATGAAACTAGGACACTGTGCTGATTAATGTGATATATGACACTTGTATATTTGTGTGTGACTATGGCTGTAAACAGAGCAGAACAGAATTTGTATTGGAAAAAAACTGTGACACTACATTGTAGCACTTTGGGCCTAATTCGGGATGGCTCGGTAAGCAGTGAAATTCGCTGCTTACCGAATGCTGAAACGCCGCCTCAAGTTATCCTGAATTAGCCCCTTTGTGTACTGTCCCGATTCAGAGACTCAGTTGCACACAGATATACAAGTGTCCTATATCAAATTAGTCAACACAGTCTCTTCTGCATGCTCGCACTGCATTCCACTTAAGACACATTTTCAGAAAAAAAGAAGCCCAATGCTTCAAAATTCTCATGCGACATTATATGCCAAGAATGACGCATCTGTATCATACTACACATGGTTTAGTCTCCCATATACAGTATGTCTTAGTTTCTTGTATGGTTTATCTTGCCACTTATACACTATGTAGTGCTCATAATATGGCTGCATTATTTTGTACATCCGTTTTTGGATGAAAAATACTGGGAACTGATGGTTATGTAATGCAGGGGATGGAGAACCTCTGGCTTGTAGTTTGACTGGCCTGCCCACCCGCCCGATGGCTTGCCCGGGATTCAAGGAATGGGGAGTGTTCGCGAGATGCGTCTTAATCAGCGGCAGCCGGAGCGTGGGATTGGAGTGTGGGTCGGGTGAAAGTGGTAGCCGGTGCGTGGGACAGGTGAAGCAGGGAAATTTGTAAGTGGCTAATTTAGATATGGCCCCCGAAGGATTTTTTGGCAGGGGGAGCAACATTTATAATTATGCTACTGTACTTAAAACCTGTACTGATAGGATATATTGATGATTGAGTTTTTGAACAAATGTTAACTCTGTACAGGATTCACTGTTGCCAGGGGAGAAATGTATGATTTCGAAATATTACATTTCAGAATAAAGCAGAAAAAGCAATTTTCAGGCAATTATTATTTGTAATGTCTTTGAGCACATATATACAGTGTATGTACAGTATTATGCACTTGTTAAAAGGCATTGTGAGATGTAGTATCACAATCTATAAAGTTGGATTCTAAAAGAAGAAATGTGATGAGAGCATAACATTTTCTACCAGCTCTTCCCACACATGCTCTTTTTCTTTCACATGCCTTTGCTGCCCACCAATTATACTCTCACATGTCCCCTGCACACCATTTGCCACAGCTACCAGTACACTGTCTGCCTGTGACTGCAGTTAGTTACATGATGTTGAGTCTTAGCAGAGACAAAGCATCAAGAAGGACCACCCTTATGACAGTGTATCATCAGGGCCGACAGCCTTTCAATAACCCTTTAGAAGCTGGCTCGGCAGTGTACTCTTCTTGGTGATCACTGATACCATCTCGATGGCATCTCTAATAGATTGCTGTGCTCTAGGCAGAAGTCTTAAGCTAAATAATGGAAGCGCCAGCTCTGCTAATACCGGATAAACATTGAAATCCAATGTTCTTTACTTTACTGCTAATTTCTTCTTTTGAGCCTCATTATTAAATAGCCCATATATGTAACCCGTATATGTAACCCGTATATGTAACTGGTATATGTAACCCGTATTTGTAACCGGTATATGTAACCCATATATATGTAACCCATATATATGTAACCCGTATATGTAACCCATATATATGTAACCCTTATATGTAACCCGTATATGTAACCCATATATATTTAACCCATATATATGTAACCCGTATATGTAACCCGTATATGTAACCCGTATATGTAACCCGTATATGTAACCCGTATTTGTAACCGGTATATGTAACCCGTATTTGTAACCCGTATATGTAACCGGTATATGTGTCCCATATTTGTAACCCATATATATAACCCGTATATGTAACCCATATATGTAACCCATATATGTAACCCGTATATGTAACCGGTATATGTAACCCATATATGTAACCCGTATATGTAACCCATATATATGTAACCCGTATATGTAACCTGTATATGTAACCCATATATATGTAACCCGTATATGTAACCCGTATATGTAACCCATATTTGTAACCGGTATATGTAACCCGTATATGTAACCCATATATATAACCCGTATATGTAACCCGTATATGTAACCGGTATATGTAACCCGTATATATAACCAGTATATGTAACCCATATATGTAACCTGTATATGTAACCCATATATATGTAACCCGTATATGTAACCCGTATTTGTAACCGGTATATGTAACCCGTATATGTAACCCATATATATAACCCGTATATGTAACCCGTATATGTAACCGGTATATGTAACCCGTATATATAACCAGTATATGTAACCCATATATGTTACCGGTATATGTAACCCGTATATGTAACCGGTATATGTAACCCGTATTTGTAACCGGTATATGTAACCCATATATATAACCCGTATATGTAACCCATATATGTAACCCGTATATGTAACCCGTATATGTAACCCGTATATGTAATGAATACTTGCATACTGTTAAAAACTAGTTTCAGGGAGATTATAGTTGTTAGTAATATTTTCCAAGACACCCTGTTGAGGAGACATTGCATGCTCTACCCATAGGGCCTAATTCAGGCCCGATCAGAAGGGGCCGAGTTTGGCCCTGTTACAATGGTGGGGGGGTCTGTGCATGCGCTTATTTGCTCTTGTGCAGACCCCTGTGCGACCACCTCAGCAAGTAACACACTCGCCGAGTGGGGTTCGCATGGGTAGGGAAGGCAGGGGGTGGGCAGGAGGCGGCATCAGGGGAACGCCCAGCATTTTGTGGCCTGGGAATGCAGCTGTGGCGTTCCCAGCTCAGGGTGGGTGGTTGACGTCACATGATGTCACATGATGTCAGCGCCTGCTCCCTTTTCAGCAGATAGCAGCTGTAATAAAAGTCAGTTCAGACTGACTTTTATTACCAAAGGCAGGAGAATCATTGGATGGTGAGCGACCTTCGAATAATGTCTCCTGCTAGCGGCTGCATGCGAGGGGATGTGTTCGTGTACACATCCCCTCATATGCTACCGACGAGATTCAGGCAGCGGGGGGGAGGTTTGGGGTCAGGCGTTTGTCGTGGCATTGCTTACCCGCTCGCTAAGCAAAGAATATAAGCTGCTTAGCAAGCGGGTCTAAATTAGGTCCATAATGTATATATATATGGGTGTATATGTGCTTCAATGCTTATTGTGAGATGCTTCTAAACACTCGGGCAGATGTATTAAGCCTGGGGAAGAGATAAAATGGAAGGAGATAAAGCACCAGCCAATCAATTTTCAAAAATAGCTGATTGGCTGCTTCGTTATCACCTTCCACCTTATCGCCGCTTTACCTCTTCACCAGGCTTAATACATCTGCCTCATTATTAACTATATTTTGGGAAGTTTACTGATAATTACATTGCTGCCTGCAATATTGGATTCCTGGAGTTTTTGGATAACGGATTATTCCGTATTTCAGAATATTTTTATACTTCAATGATGTATCTTGAGGCATCTTGCATTTATGCTGTATAAACACATTAAACACATGAAATACACACAAATATATTTTATTTGTGCATAAAACATTGTTTCAAAACATGAAACAGTTTGTGTATAATCTCAGATACTGAATTTGAATGGCAAGCAATCATTTTCTTGCAGATATTTAGTGGCAGTTACATCATATCATGTCCTCAGTAGTGCTGTTACATATCATGTCCTCAGTAGTGCTGTTACATATCATGTCCTCAGTAGTGCTGTTACAGATGTCCCCAGTAGGTTTTTAGCACAAAAAAAAAAAAAAGTCACTTTCTGGAATAGTTTGGATAACGGATATTTGGATAAGGGATACTATACTTAGGACACTTGTAGGGGTGCCTTGCATTGATGGTCCAGGACCAATTTATATTATTTATGGTCAATACAATAGGCTAATCCAGAGATGGTGGTTGCCTATCATAAAATATGTATGCAAACAGAAGCAAATCTCACCATATAATTTAACCTAAGAATGACATATACAGTAAACACAATGTACTTAATGTTATTTTTTGATAAATATCTCAACAATAAACTTCTGGGGTGCCATTATAAATATTCTGATACTTTCAGGCGGTGTGATTGACAAATATTTAGGAACCAGTACTATAGAGCATTCCCGGGATTGAAATTCCAGCTAAGGGGAGTGCACTTAAACTAAGCGCACACTTGAGTGCTCCTAGGCACATTAACATGCACTGTGCGTGTGTGCAATCAGCCTTGGTGGTTTTTTTCATTCGCAACCCCCAACCATACACAGGCAACCAAGCCATACTTAACACTATACTTACTATCACTTCATTGTGTTTATTGCAAGTACATTTTCATCATTAGTGGCAATTATTAATTATCAAATAAGCGTTTATTAGTTCCCTGTGTTTTTTATTAACTCTTAATAGCACAACTATATTTAAATACATGTATCCTACAAATGTCCAGGAAATTAATTTGAAAGTGATTGAGAGAGTGCATTTATTATATTAAATGTGTATGATGTAATAAAAATGAGTTGTATTGTTATTGTATATTCCCATGTGTTAATGTATATGTACTGTATTTAGAAATGTTGTTAAAATAATGCAAATGGTCAAAATCAAAAATGGCCTTGATAATAGATTTAGAAAGATTAATGACAGAAACTTGTATGTTATTTGGCTCAGCTCAGTATTGTGTGCAGGTGTGTGTTTTAGCAATTGTCTGGGTTGATTAGTCTTGTGTGAGCTGGGCTATTTGGTTGCAGCCATCAACACCTAGGAGTAACTTATGCTGTGTACACACGGGGGCGATAGGGGCTGAAATCGCTGGAAATATGGTCGCAGGCGACCATATTGCCAGTGATGGGAGTGTGGTCCGGTGATAAATCGCTGGGTGCGCACTCCCGTTTTCAGCCCCATTCTAATCACTGGTAGCAGGAGCTTGCTCCTGCGACCAGCTGATTACCTCTGCGGCACCGCCATCAGAGTTTCCCTTTCATCAGCGACCATCTCTGGTCGCTGATGAAAAGGAGAAACTGAGCAATATATTGCTCAGCCATATATTGCTACGGGGCTTTAGATTTGCAAATTAATTTTCTGTCCAATACTGCTATTGTATGCGTAGGTTTGCAAAAACAACACTCACCACTTTTGGACCAAACCCTTTGCATATGCCCAGGTTTACACCCATTTTGCAGTGCCACGAGGCCACGCCCATTGTGACACCCACAACGCGTCTTGATTTCATATGGGACTTGCGAACGGATTTACGCTTGCAGCGATGCAAGCTTCAGCATCCTAACAGGGTGGCATATGTGCATTGCATTCTCTACACATGCGGACTGAGCTAAAAATAGCGCTGGATGCAAATTTGCATCCATGCGTTTCATAAACCCCTTAGTTTACACATCACTTGTACAATTTTATGCTTGTTATGATAGTTGGTGATTTTTGGTTTCCTGCCTCATTCTTAGTACTAATGCATCTTACAATGTAGTTTTTATTCATCTTTTATTTTTCGAAAAAATTATACTGTCTAAATTGTGAATGATATAGAATGTGAGAACATACTGCTCAGCAGGGGTTAAAGTGAGGGGGAACTGAGTTCCACCACCTCTAATGGTGAGGTGGAACATTTTAACCTACATATTGGCTCTGCACAGTAATTCTTACAGAAAAGCATTGTAGTTTTCAGGGGGATGCTAAAAAAACCTACCACTGGCCCTGTCTCTGCCTAATGTGGGGAGGGGAGGGGGTGTAATTAGGTGGCATAAAGAAATGAGTTCCCCCACCTCTGCATAACCACTTTAAGCCCTGCTGCTCAGCATTTGCAGGCATGACAGTGAGCATGGTTTAATGCTGTCCTCTAGTACAGATAATGTTAATGGTAATCCCGTTCCGACTGCATCTCTTCTGTTCAGTTAAACCTCTAGATTTCTTGAATATCTGATAGAAAGTAGCATGCAGTAATTAGAAAATTGATGTCCGATAAAAGCCTTCCTTTATGGAGAATTATTCTACCAATGAAGATACTGTTTTACTATATGTATTTATATTTCTCCTAGTCCTATTCCAGATACAGATGCTCTCATCCTCGATTATCAATCTTTATTTTACAAGATAATTTCAGTTTTCTAGAAAAAAAAAACAAAATCGTGTATTGAGCTAGAACAGGGCTTCTCATTCCAATACCTACACAACAATGTCATTTGATTAAGTGTTTTCAGTTGCTAAAACTAAAATAGAAACTATAAACCATGCAATCGATGATATGCATAATTACAGTAATACATAAGCTACACCAATATTGTATATATGAATTTCTTGTAGTTTTTTTCAGCAAGTGAGAATCAAAATGAAACAATTATCTACCGATTCGCGCATATGCTTTGTGACTGCCTGTATAGATTGTATTTATCTATGTACTTGCAATGTTCCATTATTGTCATACATTTTGGGTTTGTTAAAAGGTAAAAACTATTAAATAATATTTATTGTATTTTTATTCTCAGTATACTTTATATAAAGCCTATAAAGAAATAATAAAATAGGCTATGGATCTTCATGCTAAGAATTAATTAAATGTGTTGCTTGGTAAAGACAATTTAGCGTCATATGGCTCATTAGAAAACCACCTGCATGATGTCCTTTTATGGTCTATTCCCTGTGCAATGTCCGAAGCCTTTATGGTTCAGTTAAGGTACTCGGGCAGATGTATGAACTAGTGGTAAGTGCATATCTGCACTTAACGCTAGTTAATTGGGGGAATTACGTTTCCTTCTAATGTATTAATAGCGAACCTAACGTGCGCTAGGGACAGTCCGCCGAGTAATGCTTGGCAGGTCTGTCCCCTGCAATCCCCCCCAGTAATTAATGGCTGGGGCAATGTATTAACAGCTGCCTAGGTGTTAAATCGCCCTGGCTGCTTCTATAGCTCAGCTTAGGGCTAACTGCAGGGACACTGCTAGCCCTGCTGCTGGCTCCGGGCTGCGCACAAGATCTTGCGCATGCCCATAGAGCTGGCCGGGGGGAGAGAAGGGTTTTGTTTTTTAAATGAGCATGCGCAGCGCTGTGGGGGTGCCGATATGGAGAGCCGTTAACACTGGGCGTAACAGCTCTCCATATCGACGCGTGGGGGGGTTAATACATCTGGCAGAAATGGGTGCCCGCTCTCCACATTATTCAGGAGAAGCGGGACTTGTTAATTTACAAACGTTAGGGACAGGTTGATGCATCTGCCCCTCAGTAACCAGATAGTAACAAAAAACAGCACTTCAATATTTAGGGTTACTGCTAGGGCTAATGGCTACAGAAAAGCCCTACTGTCTGTGGCGTTAGTCTTTTATTCAATATTTTTACTGCATAAGTTAATTATTGTGGGTAAAACTGGCATCCATGTGTACTAATTGTATTTATTGCTTTTAGATTTGTGAGTTATATTCAATGCAGTATGTACTGTACAGGATGAAGCTTGAGCTACTGTACGGTGCAGCTATAATATGAATTAGAGCAACTGCTTAGTGTGAGAGCTTTGTAAACTGTCTATATTGACATTAATAACAAAAGTCAGTGGTTTGGGCACTGTAAACAATTTAACACTTCAATATTATGTAAAAAATCTGTACTTGTGTATTTTGGCGGCGCCCATCGCATCGCATACCATAACACATACGATGGTATGCGATGCGACGCGATATCGTACGATAGTGCACGATGGCATACAATTTTGAAATTGTATGCCATTGTACATGGCATACGATGCCATACGATGCGATGCGATGTGATTAAACATTGTATAAGCACCCTAATGGGTGCTTATACAATGTTAAGCACCCAAATGGGTGCTTACAATGTTAAATGCACCCCCACGCCACCCCCCACTATAAACGTGAACCCGAAGCGTGGCGAGCGCAGCGAGCCCGCGAGGGGCGGCGGTACGCGTCCTACGACCTTTTCATACCCCCACTATCCACGTCGGCGTGGAGTTGAGAATAGAATAGTGTGGCGAGCGCAGCGAGCCACCGAGCCCGAAGCTTGGCGAGCGCAGCGAGCCCCGCGAGGGGACGCGGATACCTTCACAGGTAAACGCGTCCCCTCGCGGGCTTCACAGGTGTCCGCGTCGCCACGGACACCTGTGAAGCCCGCGAGGGGACGCGTATAACTGTGAAGGTATCCGCGTCCCCTCGCGGGGCTCGCTGCGCTCGCCACGCTTCGGGCTCGGTGGCTCGCTGTGCTCGCCACACTATTCTATTCTCAACTCCACGCCGACGTGGATAGCGGGGGTATGAAAAGGTCGTAGGACACGTACCGCCGCCCCTCACGGGCACGCTGCGCTCGCTACGCTTCGGGTTCACGTTTATAGTGGGGGGTGGCGTGGGGGTGCATTTAACATTGTAAGCACCCATTTGGGTGCTCAAAAGCACCCTTTAGGGTGCTTATACGATTTTTGGTCGTATAGGGGGTCAAAATCGCGTCGCATCGCATCGCATGCAATAGGGTGCATGGCATGCGATGCGATACGATCTGTTCGTCGTACGACGGACATCGGGGGCGCCGCCAAAATACACAAGTACCAAAATCTCTATTAATATATGAATAAATATTTCACAATGCTTTACAGTTATAGAATTTGGGGAATATTGGCTTCCTTTCCAGTGTGGCTTATATTCTATTTTCCCTACACACCTATACCTGTTATAAAACTGTTGTAATAGCCTAACATTTTTAGCACACAATGAATACAATATAACACCTGCTTTTCTGCAACTCAAAATGATATGAACACTTCTTGCTGCCAATATTTAACACTACCCTGCTCTCTGGCATACGGTACTGTAACAGTATGTGACTAGGCAGTGGTGGTTTCTCTGCCACACGAGTGCAGGATAGGAGTGAGTGAGAGCAGGACGGGGCAGAGAATAATATGCAGGGCCAGGAGACAGAGATGCAGAGGTGTATACAGTAGCTACCTGCCTGGACATTATTAACACTAGCAAGGCAGCTGGATGCCAGGATTAACTGGCAAGTCGTAAACTTCACAATTGGGGTCATTTAGATGAGGTTGTTATTACACTATCATACGCAAGGTACCGATGTCATGAGATTTTATAAGCAACCTGATATCAAACTCTCAGAGTGTGATGCCATTTTGAGGGTGGTGATGGGATTTATTTGGAAAAATGGAGGCATGTTGCCACCGTTTAGGGGTAGAGAAGAGGTCAGCGAGTAGCTGAGAACTGCTCACTCCCATTTGTCTTGTTACAGTATCTAATAGAAAAAAAATGTGTAAGTCCCTTCCGGAGCGCGTATAGGCTGCCAATGGGAATGTCTCTCTTAAGAATGAATTTACTTCCCTTAGTGTTGTGCACCGTTCATCTTCTCCAATAACCAGTGTGGGTAATAGGGTGATAAAAGGGAGAAAGTGTAGAGGAGGTTTTTTTTTTTGTGGTTTGTATTATATCCAACCAGTCACTTGTTTTGGACTGCACTATAAAGCCTCCTATTAGAAATATAATTTATTTGTATTCACAGTGTTTTGGGTTTGAATAGTCACCGTGATAATTTTTTTTTCTGTATTGTACATTTTAATTATTTATGTTTTTAATAGTGGTCACTATAATGTTCTCTTTATTACCTACTGTTTATTAATATATTCTGTGTATTGTATGAGCTCTCTAGATGCTCTCTCTATTGTACCAAGGTGACTAATATTCACTATATAACACAATAATGTGTATTACATTGAGGTCACCAGAACACTCACGGCATTAAAGAATAGGCTGATGGGGCTGATACCACTAGGTAGCTAGGTGCCACGGTGCCCAAAGCAAGGGCATGTTTCGCGCTCCCCCCCCCTCCGATTTGTAGTAGGCGGGGCTCTTGCACGGTGAAAAGGGGGTGCAGCCTTACATTATAAGACACACCGTAATGCCCATTACGCATAAGGCCACACGTATTGCCCATTACACACTATATAACAAACCGTAATGCCCATTACACACTATATAACAAACCGTAATGCCCATTACACACTATATAACAAACCGTAATGCCCATTACACACTATATAACAAACCGTAATGCCCATTACACACTATATAACAAACTGTAATGCCCATTACACACTATATAACAAACCGTAATGCCCATTACACACTATATAACAAACCGTAATGCCCATTACACACTATATAACAAACCGTAATGCCCATTACACACTATATAACAAACTGTAATGCCCATTACACACTATATAACACACCCTAATGCCCATTACATGCTATATAACAAACCGTAATGCCCATTACACACTATATAACAAAATGTAATGCCCATTACACAATATATAACAAACCGTAATGCCCATTACACATTTGACACATAAAACTATAAACTTTTTTGGAAGGAGGGCACAACATTTCTAGTTACACCACTGGCGGGAGCGTGGCTATGCTCTGTGACCCGGCACTTTGAAAAACATCGTTTTGCTGTTCCAAAGATGGAGGGAAACCATCTGGTTCTCCCCCATCGATGGCAAAAGTATTCAACATCGGCCATGAACCATCGATGAATTTGAATCATTGATGGTCTATGGCCATCCCTAGCCTTATCATTGTAACTGCACTCTGTCTGCAGGCATGCCACCAGCATGTTTCCACTGTTTATTCAAGATAACATGGCCTCATGGGATTTGTAGTTTAATCTTTAACTGCTCAAAGTCTGAGCAGTAACATATAAACTACAATTCCCATGATGCCACTGTCCCTGTGTCTTCGTCCTGCCGGGTGCCTCTGACAGCTTAATCCCGGCACCTCCGAGAACTACTAGCAGTGTAAGCGCCACAGCCAGACAAGGGAGGGAGCGTGGGAGCGGGTGAGCAGGGGGGGGGGGGGGGCGGCGGCACAGTTTGCGGTGCATGGCTCTGGCGCCCTTTGATCTCTCGGTGACCGGAGCTCATGCTCCGCCCTCCCTACGCCCCTGGGCTGATAGGTGTTTTGGTACTTGTTTCCTAGCACGGCCACAATCGCATTGAAATGCATTGAAAAAGTCAAAATCGCGTTGGTCGCATCGTATGCGGCCAAAATAAGCATAAGATGGTACCGACGCGATGCCCACGATTTGCCATAGGGAACAATGTAAAATGCCTCAATTTTACCAAATCAACATAGGGAACAATGTTAAATGGGCCAGAGACCCCAAAAAAAACCCCTGACCAGTGAAATGGCCCCCCAAAAATAGTTAACGCCACCCCACGATCAACGTGAACCCGAAGCGTGGCGAGGGGCGGCGGTACGAGTCCTCCGACCTTTTCATACCCCCACTATCCACGTCGGCGTGGAGTTGAGAATAGATTAGTGTGGCGAGCGCAGCGAGCCACTGAGCCCGAAGCGTGGCGAGCGCAGCGAGCCCCGCGAGAAGAAGCGGATACCTGTGAAGTCCGCGAAGGGACGCGTTTACCTGTGAAGGTATCCGCTGCGCTCGCCACGCTTCGGGCTCGGTGGCTCGCTGCGCTCGCCACACTAATCTATTCTCAACTCCACGCCGACGTGGATAGTGGGGGTATGAAAAGGTCGGAGGACGCATACCGCCGACCCTCGCGGGCTCGCTGCGCTCGCCACGCTTCGGGTTCACGTTGATCGTGGGGTGGCGTTAACTATTTTTGGGGGGCCATTTCACTGGTCAGGGTTTTTTTTGGGCGTCTATGGCCCATTTAACATTGTTCCCTATGTTGATTTGGTTAAATTGAGGCATTTTACATTGTTCTCAAGGGAAATCGCGGGCATCGCGTCGGTCGCATCGCATGCGATTTTTTAGCCCGCATGTGATGCGACCGACGCGATTTTTTTTACCTGCGATGCCCCAGATCAAAATCGTTGTGGCTGTGCTAGGAAACAAGTACCAGTGTTTTAGTTGATTATAGATCTTTAACATAATGGGGGAAATTTACTAAGGTGAATTCTACTTCACATGTGATGTTGCTATGGGCAACCAATCAGAATATACTTCTTATTTATTTAGCACCCTCTAGAAGATAGTAGACAGGATCTGATTGGTTGCCCATAGCAACATCACATGTGAAGTATAATTTATTTATTTATTTACAGTTTCATATATAGCGCAGCAGATTCCGTGATAAAACAAACTGGGTAACAACATACAGACTTGGAGGTAGGAGAGCCCTGCTGCAAGCTTACAATTTATAGGGATATAGGAGGAAAACACAAGGACAGGCACCAGTAATAGCATAGCAGTCCCACCAAGTTACAAGTCCAGAAGGGAAGCTATATAATATATAAGTGCCTCAGAGGGTTATGCGTGTAGAACTTAAATATGATAGGCTTGCCTGAAGAGGTGAGTTTTCAGGGAACGCTTGAAAGTTTGGAGAGTCTTATTGTGAATGGAAGGGCATTTCATAGGATGGGAGCAGCCTGATGAAAGTCCTGTAATAGTGAATGGGAGCTAGTGATCCGTGCAGAAGAGAGACGCAGATCTTGTGCAGAGTGGAATTCACATCTTATTGAATTTTCCCCATATATGTTTTGATAAATTTATTTTGTATATTTGACAAATCACATCTCGAGTTTATGTCTTTCGCACGCTGACATGCTAGTAGATAATATTGGACAACTTGCTATTTTGTACAGCTTTCCCCTGTAAAAAAGGTACTATGGTCAACTGTATTTGGAGTATACATGCACTTTATGATTGTGGTTTTTATTGTCCAGCAGGAAACGTGTTTTACAACCATTTCCTAAGATGGTCACATTAGAAAACTGTTTTCCACATGCCAAAAAAAAAAAAGATTTTATTGTGCCTGAAAGGTTTGGGAGCACTGCCAGTAAGACACACATTATTGTTTATAAGCATATGTACAAATGATTTGTTTTCATTATATTAGTTCACCTGAACACTTTTACAAAATTAGATATACAGGGGTGGGGTCCTGGGGTGCACACTTTTACAAAATGAAAGATATGAATTACATTTATCTTTCCATTTCTCTCTCTTCAAATTATGCTGTTTCTGTAAGCTTGCACTAATTCCTGATCCGGGGAATGGCAGTAGAGAGCCTGACTGGGCCCTGGTACTTTTGAGGGGGTATGACCTAATTGTGGGAGGTGTGGCCTTGCACCCTAAAAAAATACAGGGCTTGGGTAATTAGTCATCCCCCTGCCCCCTCTCTTGGCATAACTGGACCTGGGATACTACTGTACATTGCTTCTCATGTTAATATTTCTAATAAGGCATAAAGGATTCAGATCATCAATGGTCTTATACCAACAGACACAGAGACCCCTCCTTTATGACAGTGCAGCATAAATGCACAGCTACACTTTTGTTAGTTTATTAATTGTAAAATTGTGCTGCATTCATTCTATTACATTAAAGTTATGCAGCTGAGAAATAAAAATAAATGTTGATGTAGGGAACAAAGCTCCAGAAGCAAAAGGGTGTAGCTAAATAGAATTTTATATTCAGAGTGAAAAACTGGAAGAGACAGCAAATAGCCTGCTGTATATACATCACTGCTCATTCTGCATTTTACACCTAAATATTGATCCAGATTTTGTCAGTCCATTAGGGGTGTAATGTAGTGGGAACATGAGTGGTAGACATAACAGCCTTCTTATGTTATGACTTTAACGCTTTCCAAAACGTATTATCTATATAGTGTATGCTTGAATTTAGTGACAGTTCAATGGGCAGGGTAAAGATAGAGCTGTAAATCGGACTTATGCATATTTTAGGAGAGGAAACAATTGATAGGTTTCCAATGGTAACTGCTAGGGACAACAGGACGTGACCAAATAGTCCAGTACTTGAGTCAGCCAATAAATTAGTCTTTTGCCAGAAACATTATAATTTGTGTTTGTAATATTTAGGTCTTACATGGTAGCTAAGGGCAGTGCAATGCAAAATAAAATGCAACATAACCCCACAAACATTTGTAATTAAACATCAGATGTGTTTGTAGGGTTATTTTGTGCTTCATTGCTATGTATTATAGGAAAGGGACTAAGCAACTCAATTATCCTGGAACTACAGCTTTTGTATAATTCCATATTTCAGCATACTAGACATTGGAAGCCAATAACTATATAGGCATGCTGGTAATAGTGGTTCAGTCTTATTTCTCCATGCTTTTAAATCGTGTGGAAAGAAAAAGGGAATACAGTAGCTCAATTTGGAAATTACACTCTAGTACAGGTGTGGCCAAACCTGTCCTCAAGTTCTACCAACAATTCATGTTTTTTAGGCCACCTGTGGATCTATTGTAGGATTGAGTGCAGCATGTTTGAATAGGGTGTGGTATGGTGGTCCGACAGGGGGAATCCTGACAGTAAGTATCCCGTTGTCGGAATCCCAACTGCCGGTGCTCCAACAGGGGGGTGAGCGCACAGAAGCCCCTTGCGGGCTCTCTCGCCATGCTGCGGGCTTGGTGGCTCGCTTCGCTTGCCACAGGTTATATTTACCTTCTATGGAGGTCGTGGACCCTTACAAGGAAGAATAGCCCCTGCCAGTCGGGATTACCCCTGTCGGAGCACCGGCAGTCGGGATTCCGATGTCAGAATACTGACCATTGGGATCTCCCCTGTAGGGCAGTCATTCAGCACCCATTTAAATATGTGACAGTTAGTAATGACAGCTGTGCACCTGTGCTAAGTGACTTGGAAAACATTGACCGTTGGTAGAGCACGAAGTCCGATTTGGCCACCCCTGTTCTAAGGTATTCCTCCAAAAACACCCCTAAATAATGAATTGGTGGAAAGGAAAGTGTGAGCAATCCCTTCACCGGTGCTTCAAGTGTATAACAATGACTTCCCATATCTAGTTGTTAATGCTGTATCATGCCACAGCTCCAGATGTATTGGGCAATGGAAATGATCTCTGCTAGGTGTCCATTTCTTTCTCATGCAATTCTCAAGTCAAACCATGAAGAGAAATCAGAAGAGCAGTCATTATTTTACACTTGTAGCACCGGTAATGTGATTGTACACACTTTTCTTTGCACCATGCTTCCAAAGGTCTTAAACGTTAGGAGAACAAAGCAAAACGATGCCTAATGTTTAGCAAGGCTTGTTATAGCATAAGCTTCTTTAAAGCAAAAAATAAGTTATTGAGGCTCAAGGAAAGCTGCAACTGCTGCAAAATTGAAAAACGAATACTGGTTTCACATTGCAAACCTGCTTTCAACCCGTTTTTGTAAACGTGTCTTAAAACGGGTCATATTGCATGTTGCATATTGTATGTTGCATATTGCATGTTGTAAATGGTATATTGCAGTTTCAATACCGTTTTTGTACCTTTCGGATTCAACCCGTTTCACCGATAGAAAGCCATACAATGTCATTCTAAATGTTTATTTCCTGCTTGTGGGCGGGGATCATGCAGGGAGATAACCTATCACCCTTGTGTGGTTATCATTTGTAGCAAATACCATTTCTGAGCTGTTCACACTGCAGGGAAAACGGTTCAGAAACGTGTAGGATCCTGCTTTTAAAATGTTTCAAAATACCGGTATTCTGTAACCGGTAAATTGACAATGGAGCTTTCGCACTGCAGCTGTACCTTTTTCAAAACGGTAAAAAAACGGCAATATACTGTGTTAAAGCTGCAATGTGAAAAGGGGATTTACAGTAATCTCTATTGTCTGCGAAGTTCTATTGTAGTCAGTGGAGAAGGAGATGAATGCGGGACTAGTACAGTATGTTGCAGAGGGGGTTGGTAAAACAGATTACATTTCCATTACACAATACTGTATATGTAAAAATCAGCAGTAAATGTGTTTATTTTTCCACTGGAATGGAGCAAAAACTAAAACAAAATCATACAAATAATGTCTTAATAAGTCTTATCAATTGGGTGAAATTCATTTACATTTTTAAGTATCCTTTTAACTATTAACATCGTAATACTGTTGCAAAATATATAGTCAATGTACAGTACATTGGGTTTGTGTAAGTATTTTACATTATGTTTATTGATTTAAATGTACTCAACCTCCTGTTATCATCAATTTCAAATGACACAAGAGTGAGAAGTCCTCTTTCCTGCTTGCATTTATAACACCTGAGAGCATAAGAGATTACAGTATCTCCACCATCAATGCTTCTGAATACAAGTTTTAGAATTAAGTGACAAACATTCCTGTTATTAATTTATTAGTGTGTAATGACATAGCTTTTTAACTTTTTATGTAATGCTAATGTCAATTTATAAATGCTCTTCCTTCCACAATGTACCTTCCAACCAGCTTTCTGCATCTAACAATATCAGGGGCCAAATGTAATGGGGTGTGAGCATCAGAAAGTGAGAGATTTGGGTTTTTCCATTTTTTTTAAAGTGGCAATCAATTACACTTCAAAACCAGGTTGATTTTGCCATGTTATTAATTACAGATTTAAAAAAGAAACAGAGAGGGTGTCAGTGCGAGGTGGGGAGGAGCAAGAGGGAGGGAGAGGTGCGAGCGGGAGTAAGAGAGTGTCAGGGAGGGAGAGAGAGTGAGGGGGATGAGCAGAAGAGGCAGTGCCTGACTACCGGAGAGGACAAACAGGGGGTCTTAGTTGGATGAATGGTAGGGGCACAGATGAGCAAACAGATGTAGACAACACCATTTGGGGGCATGTACAGACAGTCGGGGTTGGGGGAGCATGGATGGACAAATAGGAGGGGGAATGGATGGACTGGGGGGTGGGCATAGATGGAATACCTCATACAGCTATACATCCATACACTTCCTCCCTCATAATACATACATACAAACATACATACATACATACATACATACATATATACATCCATACACTTCCTCCCTCATAATACATACATACATACATACATAAACTGCCTTTGTCATACATACACACAGTACATATATGCATACATACACTGCTCCCTCACTAATACATACATACATACAACCCAAAAAAGTCAGCCATAGATATGTCCCAAAGATGTTAATAACATAACAATTAAAATACAGATGGGTGGCCAAGCCAGGGGGTGGTGGTGGTGGACGCCAGCAGCAGAAGCAGCTCTTTGGAGACCAAAAGGTGGTTGGGTACTTGTTTCCTAGCACGGCCACACCGATATCAATCTTGAGAGTCTTGAGCATCGCGTCGCATCGGTGGTTTTTTGGTATGGTAACGATGCTCCCGACCGATAAGATACCCCCGATATAGTTATGTACTCACGATGTATTTTTTTCGCGTCGGTATTCATATCGGCATCTTGTTGATTGAGTCGGGGCCCTTTAAATTGTGTACCCCCGACCGACGCGATACTACCGATTTCCTTATTTTCTCACGATCTTTGTATTAAATCGCGTCGGTCGCGTCGCATGTTTAAGGAAAACCCCCCGATGCTCACGATGCACACGATTTTCATCTGTCCCATTGGCCCAACGATTTTCCCGCTGTTTAGGCCCTTTTTAATAGGCCCAATTAATCTATATAGTCCAACCCCCTATAAAATCTACCTAGTAACATATGTTTTAATGTGTTGGAATGTGTGTTTCTATGTCAATATGAAATCTTCCCTCTGTAATCTGCTCAGTTACAGTGTCAATGTCAATATTTACTGTGATAGTCCGGCTCCTTACTTTGACAGCCCCTTCTGTTATTTTTTCCCCTACTGCCTTTGTGGGTTTGTCTCGGTAGGAGTGAGACGTGTATTCAGTTGCTGGTGATTTCTTGGACGATTGATCCTTTGCTGGTGATATCTCCCTGATTGATCTTGTGCTTTGAATACCATTTGCTGTTGATCCTGAGCCTTGTGCTGCGGATTGCTGTTCATCGAGTGGATTATTGCTGATCCTGATTATTCTGCGATTGATTTCTGATTGATTTCTGCTGATTCTGACCCAGAGCCGTGCTGATCTTTAGTCCTGAGCTGTGGATTGGTCTGCTGTGGAGTGCTCTGTGGGTGATTTCAAGACCTCTGAGATGGCTGAGGTGAATATGTTCTCACTGCCTACAAGTGAGGAGGAGGCAGTGGCGTTTCTGCAGCGCCATCATCTGCTGCCATCAGAGGCTACGTGCGACAATGGTCATCCGATGCGGCTGAATTTGAAGGAGACCATGTGGCGCTGTAACGTGAGGGACTGCCGTTTGAAGAGGAGTCTGAGAGCAGGACTGTTCTTTCCTGGATGTCGTTTGCCTTTCTTAACGCTGGTCCGCTTCATATTTTCCTGGGTGGAGGAATATACCAGCATTGACTACTGTGAGGAGAATTTGTCCCTCTCTAAGAAGACGGCTGTCCTGTACAATAAGTACATGAGGGAGGCCTGCCTGCTGGACCTCATGGCGCAGCCGCAGCGCCGGATTGGAGGTCCCGGCATGATCGTCGAGGTGGATGAGACCCTCTTCGTCAAAAGGCAGGCAAATGTTGGCCGAGTTTTGCCTCAGCAATGGGTCTTTGGTGGCATATGCAGAGAAACTGGCCAGTGTTTCGCCACCAAGGTTGCCACTCGGGACGCCAACACCCTCATGGAAGCTATCCTGCAGTTTGTGGAGCCGGGCTCTCATGTGTACACTGATTGCTGGAGAGCCTACAGTACGGCCCAGCTGAATGCTGCAGGATATGAACATGCCCAGGTGAATCACCGTTATAACTTTGTTGACCCTACAACAGGGGTTCATACCCAGAATGTTGAACGGATGTGGGGGGCATGTAAGTGGCGGAATAAACGCCACAGGGGCACCGCCAGGCATATGCTCCAGAGCTATCTGGAAGAATTCATGTGGCGGAAGAGCCTGGGACAAGAGAACCCTTTTGCCCGCATACTAATTGCCCTGACTTTATTGCCCAAGGACTCTTGAGATTTACCCCCATTTCTGTTTCCCCCATTAATGCTCATGTCATATGTTTTGTTTGCCATTGATTATATACAGTTTTTCTATTTTCATTTGAAAAGTAAATTTTAAAAAATGCTTTTAAAACACTTGTGTTTCTTGTCTCAGGTGAATGATTTGTGATGGATGAATGCTATGGAGTCACACCACCACTATCCAAATAATTTTTGGAGCGTGGTGAGTGTAGTGGAGCACTAAGTCAAAATCGTGGTAAGCGCAGCAAACCCCAAGAAGCGTGTGTGGGTTATTAACATTATAATTTTCATAGGCTTCTGGGGCTTGGGGCCCTCACCATGGTTTGGACACAGAGAACCACTTTTTTTAAGCATACTAAGCATGATCAACTTGAAGTTGACATGTTTAGTCGACATGTCGACATGATACACATGTTGACATGTTTAAAAGCATATCGCGTCGGCCGCAATGTACTGTGAGCTTAACAGCTCAATGATGCCGACCGACGTGACATGTACTTGATTAAGCACTATATAGTGCTTAATCAAGATCTTAACATGTCCGTCGCGTCGGGGCCGTTTTACAACGACTCCGACCGACGCGACCGATCAGTATAAGCACTATACAGTGCTTAATACTGTTCTTAACATGTCCGTCGCGTCGGGAGCATTTTACAATGGCTCCGACCGACGCGACCGATCAGTTTAAGCACTATACAGTGCTTAATACTGTTCTTAACATGTCCGTCGCGTCTGGAGCATTTTACAATGGCTCCGACCGACGCGACCGATCAGTATAAGCACTATACAGTGCTTAATACTGTTCTTAACATGTCCGTCGCGTCGGGAGCATTTTACAATGGCTCCGACCGACGCGACCGATCAATTGCGAAGTAACTCCCCGTATTACGCGCTACACCGTCAATATACAAAGAAATATCGCGTCGGTCGGTCTTATGCATTGTCGTGAGCGTAACATCACCGCCCGACCGACGCGATTTTTCTGCCTGCCGGAAAAAACGCGCCAAAAGCACTCTGGGGAAGGACATCAGCAGCCATTTTGATGGTAATCAGTGAGCACTACGCAGCAGCTGTGTCTGTCTCCCTGCCCCTGCACAAAACAGTAAGTAGATTTACAGACTTACTGAGCATAGGTGGGCCTTTGGGTTTGTGAACAATATATACAGGCTTAGGAGGGTGGGGGTGGGGTGGGGGGGGGGATTTGGAGGGGTAGGGGCGCTTACTGTGGTTATACATGTGTCCTTCATATATCATTTGTTTGAGGATTAGGGGGTTATCATTGGCTGTATAGAGTGGATAATGCTTATGTTCAAGGGGTAGTGCTTATCTAAATAGCTATAAAGTGTTTATGTGCAGTAGTTTATGAAGTGTATGACTTTAGTGTCATGGCAATAATGATAATATGGATAACACAGGTTTATGTGCAGAGAATATCATGTGCCTGGAAATGATGTACTGTGTGTTATAATACATACAGAATAGTCTGTTGTTTCTGATAGTAATGCATGGTGACATAGACTGTAATGATTTCTTGGTACATATTTGTTAAATAGAGCAGTTTGAAGTGTGTTGTGCTTGTTATTGAAATGGTGCAGCAGGCAGTATGCTGTGTCTACTTTATAGTAATGTGCATGTAAAGTGGTTGGTAATTGAAGTGTGAAATGGCCCCCACAATTGTTAACACCAGCCCCACTATCCACGTGAACCCGAAGCGTGGCGAGCGCAGCGAGCCCCGCGAGGGGCGGCGGTACGCGTCCTCCGACCTTTTCATGCCCTACTATCCACGTCGGCGTGGAGTTGAGAATAGAATAGTGTGGCGAGCGCAGCGAGCCACCGAGCCCGAAGCGTGGCGAGCGCAGCGAGCCCCGCTAGGGGACGCGGATACCTTCACAGGTAAGCGCGTCCTCTCGCGGCCTTCACAGGTGTCCGTGGTGATGTGGACACCTATGAAGCCCGCGAAGAGACGCGCTTACCTGTGAAGGTATCTGCGTCCCCTCGCGGGGCTCGCTGCGCTCGCCACGCTTCGGGCTCGGTGGCTCGCTGCGCTCGCCACACTATTATATTCTCAACTCCACGCCGACGTGGATAGTAGGGTATGAAAAGGTCGGAGGACGCGTACCGCCGCCGCTCGCCACGCTTCGGGTTCACGTGGATAGTGGGGGTGGATTTGTATGTCATTCCATTTTGATTATTGATTTTTTTTTATCTGTTTTGTGGAATTGCAGTTGCGGTTATCGGTGAATTAACACCTGAAAATTTGGAATCGAATTCCATTTTTGCACAGAATAATGTAAGTTGTGCTTAAATTGTGCTTCTAATTAATTTGTTAATGTACCCAAAATGACTTTTTTTTCACAGTGTACCAGCCCCACTATCCACGTGAACCCGAAGCGTGGCGAGCGCAGCGGTACGCGTCCTCCGACCTTTTCATGCCCTACTATCCACGTCGGCGTGGAGTTGAGAATAGAATAGTGTGGCGAGCGCAGCGAGCCACCGAGCCCGAAGCGTGGCGAGCGCAGCGAGCCCCGCGAGGGGACGCGGATACCTTCACAGGTAAGCGCGTCCTCTCGCGGGCTTCACAGGTGTCCGTGGTGATGTGGACACCTATTAAGCCCGCGAAGAGACGCGCTTACCTGTGAAGGTATCTGCGTCCCCTCGCGGGGCTCGCTGCGCTCGCCACGCTTCGGGCTCGGTGGCTCGCTGCGCTCGCCACACTATTATATTCTCAACTCCACGCCGACGTGGATAGTAGGGTATGAAAAGGTCGGAGGACGCGTACCGCCGCCCCTCGCGGGGCTCGCTGCGCTCGCCACGCTTCGGGTTCACGTGGATAGTGGGGGTGGATTTGTATGTCATTCCATTTTGATTATTGATTTTTTTTTATCTGTTTTGTGGAATTGCAGTTGCGGTTATCGGTGAATTAACACCTGAAAATTTGGAATCGAATTCCATTTTTGCACAGAATAATGTAAGTTGTGCTTAAATTGTGCTTCTAATTAATTTGTTAATGTACCCAAAATGACTTTTTTTCACAGTGTACCAGCCCCACTATCCACGTGAACCCGAAGCGTGGCGAGCGCAGCGAGCCCCGCGAGGGGCGGCGGTACGCGTCCTCCGACCTTTTCATGCCCTACTATCCACGTTGGCGTGGAGTTGAGAATAGAATAGTGTGGCGAGCGCAGCGAGCCACCGAGCCCGAAGCGTGGCGAGCGCAGCGAGCCCCGCGAGGGGACGCGGATACCTTCACAGGTAAGCGCGTCCTCTCGCGGGCTTCACAGGTGTCCGTGGTGATGTGGACACCTATGAAGCCCGCGAAGAGACGCGCTTACCTGTGAAGGTATCTGCGTCCCCTCGCGGGGCTCGCTGCGCTCGCCACGCTTCGGGCTCGGTGGCTCGCTGCGCTCGCCACACTATTATATTCTCAACTCCACGCCGACGTGGATAGTAGGGTATGAAAAGGTCGGAGGACGCGTACCGCCGCCCCTCGCGGGGCTCGCTGCGCTCGCCACGCTTCGGGTTCACGTGGATAGTGGGGGTGGATTTGTATGTCATTCCATTTTGATTATTGATTTTTTTTTATCTGTTTTGTGGAATTGCAGTTGCGGTTATCGGTGAATTAACACCTGAAAATTTGGAATCGAATTCCATTTTTGCACAGAATAATGTAAGTTGTACTTAAATTGTGCTTCTAATTAATTTGTTAATGTACCCAAAATGACTTTTTTTCACAGTGTACCAGCCCCACTATCCACGTGAACCCGAAGCGTGGCGAGCGCAGCGAGCCCCGCGAGGGGCGGCGGTACGCGTCCTCCGACCTTTTCATGCCCTACTATCCACGTCGGTGTGGAGTTGAGAATAGAATAGTGTGGCGAGCGCAGCGAGCCACCGAGCCCGAAGCGTGGCGAGCGCAGCGAGCCCCGCGAGGGGACGCGGATACCTTCACAGGTAAGCGCGTCCCTTCGCGGGCTTCACAGGTGTCCGTGGTGATGTGGACACTTGTGAAGCCCGCGAAGGGACGCGTTTACCTGTGAAGGTATTTGCTTCCCCTCGCGGGGCTCACTGCACTTGCAACGCTTCGGGTGCGTGTGTATAGTGGAGGGACACAAATATATAATTACTTCTGTTGTCAAATGTGGTGTAAATTGCATTTATTATATCATATGCTATCAATATCTCAGATAAAAGCTTTTTTTTTTTGTGGATTCTATTTCAGTTTGATTGTGATTTTTTGGCCCTTTAAGGGAATTTTTTTTTTTACACCTGCTACTGACTGAGGTAAATATTAGTGGTTTTTTTGTAGTGTGTTAATGAATAACAGTGCAGTGCGTTCATTTTAATAGTGTAAACCTAATTGTTTTTTTTTTTTTACAGAATGGCCCGTCAGGTTGATAAAAGCCTCATGAAGAAGTTGATCGATCTCTACAAAGAGAATAGATGTCTGTGGCGACAAGATCACATAGATTTTCACAACCAGGCAAAGAGGAATGAGGCCTTTGGGAAGATCTCGGCCTACGCTTTGAGACGTGTCCCTAATGCAGACGTCACGTGGGTCCGAAAGAAGTTCACTAATATGCGGACAGTGCTGGTGAAGGAGCACAATCGGGTCCAGCAGTCGCGATCTTCAGGAACTGACCCTGCAGATGTGTACCAGCCAAAGTTGTGGTACTATGACCGTATGCTCTTTATTGTGGAGGAGCAAGGAAGGAGGGAAGCAGAGGGAGCTGCTACGGATGAAGACTCTTCATCCAGTGCACAGGAGAGTGCTGACGTAGCAGTTCCCTCTGAGTCGTCGCAGCAGGGTGAGTCGTTGTCGGAGGTGGCGCCTCCTGTGGTGGCGAGCACCTCATCAGCTCCCCCCAGGAGGCGTAGAAGGAGACGGACGACAAGACCTGCTGCTACCGGCCAGGAATATTGCTGCCCATACAAGGAGGAAGCAGTAAACAATCCCCCAGATGACTGCAAAATGTTCACGAATCATGTCTGCGCAGAAATGCGAAAGTGGAAGGGATCAACACAACACCACTTTAAGCGTGTGCTGTATGGCCTGATGTTGCAGGCAGCAGAGGATGATATCTGTGCTGACTGCAACGGAACGTCATGCCGCAATGCGCACAGACAGCCACCACGCCCACACCCACATCACCCCCCCATGTTCAGTGCGCCGGTTGCTCCTCCGCCTGCCCCTTACTATGCGCCGGGACCCCCTATGCCACCTCCCACTGATCCCTCGGCTTTGCCTGGTGCTGTGTACTCCGCATTGCGGAATGTGCAGCCCCCCACCCCAGGCGAAGAGCGTTATTCAAATTATTAATTCGGCTAATTTGACTTTTAATTTATAATTTGGCAGCAATGTTCTTGTTTCTCTTCCTTTCTGAGTACTCTACAATAATGAGTTTTTAGTCATGTACTACAATTTTGGTTGGTGAACGTTGCAGTGCGGTCTTCCTGAATTTTGCGATGGCTGTACTAGTTTTGCTCCTTCACTAACCACTGTTCTGCATATTTGTAACTTCTTTCGGATTCATGTGATTGTTTGCATTAGTGGGCACTGTTTTGTAGTGTGCCGTGATCTTCCCACGCCTCATTTCAATTTGCCTGGTTGTGATAGCCAGGCATCTATTCTCTTTGTACTGATCGATCAACTTCTTCTGAGATTGTATTTTGTGTGTCAACTGTGAAAAATTGTGATAAACCAAAAAAAATGACATTCATATTGTTAAAAAAGAAAAAAAAAATATCAAAAAGAAAAATGGCACAAAATATAACAAAAATGACATTTATATTGTTAAAAAATAAAAAGTTAAGAAAAGACAAAAAAAAACAAAAAAATAAAAAAGAAAAAAAACATAATATTTTTATTTATTGATTCTCTTGTATGTTATGTTCTTAAATTTTTTTCCCGTCAAAAAAAAAAGTAAAGGAAAAAAAAAAAAATGTTTTTCAATACGTTTAAAAAAAATAAAAATAAAAAAAAAACAACTTTTCAATAAAAGTGTTGAAATGTATTATCATGTGTCGTGTTATTTATTATTTTGGGTGTAAATGTGTGGTTAAATTTGAACCAGCCATGTGAAACCATGAGATGGGTGCTTGCAATAGAAAATATTGCGTCGCTCGCATCAGGGCCATTGAATAATGACATTCAGTGCTCCCGATGGGACCGATAGTTCAGGTGTAGTTATAAATAGTGTGTAAATTGTAAATGGGTGCTTGCAATAAAAAACATTTCGTCGCTCGCGTCAGGGGCATTGAATACTGACATTCAGTGCTCCCGATGGGACCGATAGTTCAGGTGTAGTTATAAATAGGGTGTAAACTGTAATTGTGGGTGTAAATGTGGGTTTCAATTGGAAGCAGGCATGTAAAACCATAAAATGAGTGCTTTCAATAAAAAACATTTCGTCGCTCGCGTCAGGGGCATTGAATACTGACATTCAGTGCTCCCGATGGGACCGATAGTTGAGGTGGAGTTAAAAATAGGGTGCAACTTGTAAATGTGGGTGTAAATGTGGGGCTCTATTGGAAGCAGCCATGTAAAACCATAAAATGGGTGCTTGCAATAAAAAACATTTCGTCGGGGGCATTGAATACTGACATTCAGTGCTCCCGATGGGACCGATAGTTGAGGTGGAGTTAAAAATAGGGTGCAACTTGTAAATGGGGGTGTAAATGTGGGGTTCTATTGGAAGCAGCCATGTAAAACCATAAAATGGGTGCTTTTGATAAAAAAAATCGCGTCGGTCGCGGCGGGGGCATTGAATACTGACATTTAGGGGGAAATTTACTAAAGGAAATTTGTAAAAAAATAGGTGTATTTGTATCCAGAAATACACTTATTTTTGACATTTACTATCCCGAAAATACGGTAATTCGTAGCCGTATTGATGTGCTATCAATACGAATACGAATTGCCGTATTTTCGGGATAGCAAATGTCAAAAATAAGTGTATTTCTGGATACAAATACACCTATTTTTTACAAATTTCCTTTAGTAAATTTCCCCCTTAGTGCTCCCGATGGGACCGATATATGGTAAAACACCCGATATCGTTGAATTCTTCAATTATCGCGTCGGTCGCGTCGGGGACAATAAATCCTGTCATTTAGTGCTCCCGATGGGACCGATATCTGGTAATCCACCCGATTTCAGGAAAATCTTCAATTATCGCGTCGGTCGTGTCGCGGTAATTGAAGCATGGTACACGATACACAGGATTAGCAAAAATCAAGAGAATCGCGTCCGTCGGGGGTGATCGCGGCCCTTAAAGTGCACTAAATTAGAGCCGCGACCACTCCCGATTGTGGCCGTGCTAGGAAACAAGTACCGGTGGTTGCAGCTGCATGTTTTGCAGGGTCCAGGGGGAGTGTTCTCTGGTAGAAGCAGTAGCTCTAAGGATGCAGACTTAGTGCCGGAGGCTGGGGACTCCTGGGAGGCCAGTTTGCTGGCTTGGCACTGCTGCCAGTTGGGGGCACTGTCTTTCGTAGCTTCTGTGTGTTATTTGGTGCTGCTGATAGGGGTCGGGTAGCTGCCTTTTACCAGCACGCTTGTCTCCTCTGGAGCCTGACACTGCACAAAATAAAGGGTGCAGGGGGGTTGCTTGCCAGGCCCACAAGCCCCAGACAAGACAGGGCCCCATAGGAAGTGCACCCTCTATAGTTACACCACTGCATAGAGTGGACACTGGGCCTGATTCAGCTGCATTCATATATGCGAACCACAATGCAGCTATCGATGGCAGGGTAATAAGCATGCTTAGAACCTGTCCTGCACATGTGTAGGACGGGCCCTGAGATTGCATAATGATCGCATTTTAAAACTGCAATTGCCTCTGCCTGAGTGACAGGGAGAGGCATTCGCTGTGAGGCGCGTAGTTAACCAGCATTTCCAGAAACAGGGGCATGTCGCTCCCTGTTTTTCAGAATTGGCCAGTCCAAGGACTGCGACACAAGGGGCTTATCTACATTTGCTTCTAGGTGCTTCCTTCACAATCTCCCTGAAATGCTTTTTCAAATGTAGGCAAGATGACCTGCTACTGTATCACTAACGCGTACCTGGCTACTGACATCACATTGTTGTACATTAATGTGTTCCTTTGTAGTTACTGCTCTCATGTTAATAATGCGTGTTTATACTATTTTTCTGATGTGGTGTAAATCATTGATATAGCATTCCTAGGATTACATTTGTACAGACAGTTTAATAGGCCCTTTGTTGTCAGCCTGTTTCCCCTTTGTATGTCATCTCAGGGTTTAAGAAAGCAGTGCTTTATGCAGTGTCTACACATATAAGATGGAACATGCTTCTTAGTGACAAACTGTGCAATTTGCAATACCTCAGAGGACGCTTAATGTATTCTGTGATGAATGTAGTTTCACGCTTGTTTTTTTGTTAAGCTGACATTTGCAGTAATCTTGTAGTAAAATGTACTAAACCTGGCAAATGACCTCTTGCACTTAGAGAGGATGGAGGAGGCATGTAACACAGCCACAGTACCTACAGTAATGACACGTTCATGCACAATACATAACATGTTGCACTAATCAGGAGAAATAGGCATATGCTCAGGAGGAGGATCATGTGTGGGGGCTTAACCTCTGGTTCAAAATGAAAAAAAGGTGATAGTTATTATTGTTCTTTCTGATTGGTTGATTGCAACAATTATCCCATTTATAACCCTTTCACACCAAACTTTTGATATGGGTTATTGCTGGGTCACAGCTCAGTGTAAAAGGCTCCCTTGAAAAAACCTAGCTATCTAGGTTGATTCGGGAAGGACCGGGTTTATAGGGCAGTTGAACGGCTAGCTATGGTCCATCTAACCCCTGTCCCACTCAAGCCCTATGGAGAGCCGGCTCGTCAGCAATGATGCTTTACATTTTACATAAGCAGCCAGAGGTGAGACCCCGGCAATATACCAGGTCCAGACTGCTGCCACACAGGTTTCATGCTCCTGTAACACGTCTTGAAATCTATGTTCAGTGACCCCAGCTGGATGTGAAAGGGGAATTACAAGCGTAAATAGGCATTAACCCCTTACCGACGCAGCCTGTTTTTGCCTTCCTGACAGAGGCCTTTTTTTCAAATCTGACATGTATCACTTAAGTGGGGATAACTTTTTTTTGCTTTTACTTATCCCAGTGATTTTGAGATTGTTTTCTCGTGACACATTGTACTTTAAGTTAGTGGTAAATTTTGGTCGATACAGTCTTTTTTTTTTGTGAAAAATACCAAAATGTCGTAAAAAAATTGAACATTTTGCAATTTGCAAAATGTTAAATTTTCTGCTTGTGAGACAAATAATCATACCACTCAAAAAAGTTCATAACTAACAAAGATCATATGTCTACTTTATGTTTTAATCATTATTTCAAACTCCTTTTATTTTTTTTGGACACTAGGGGGCAGCAGAGTCAAAATTATACACCTAACACAGTAAACGCTGCTTTTGGCGGTTCACGTTTGAACAGCCAATCGCAGCGATCGCTGAGGGGGGGGGGGGCATCGGTGCAATGAGGGAAGATGTCTGCTGTCAGGGACAGCAGACATCGTCCCTCTGTCACCGCGTCTATAGACGCGGTGACAGTTTAAAGTCATGACGTACATTTACGTCATGTGTCGGGAAGTACATCCCGACCATGACGTAAATGTACGTCAAATGTCGGGAAGGGGTTAATATAGCAATACAGTATTTACATTTGAACTTTTGGTACTTGTGTACTAGCACGGCGCCCATCGCATCGCAGACCATAAGGCATGCGATGGTATGCGATGTTGCGCGATGGCAGCCGATGTTATACAATTTTAAATTGTATACCAACGAATTGTATGGCATTGTATGCCATTCTATCGCATATACAATGGTATGCGATTTAAAATTGTATAAGCACCCTAAATGTTAAAAGTGGCCCCTATAAGTTAATTAAACGGCACCCCCACTATCAATGCCAACCTGAAGCGTGGCGAGCGCAGCAAGCCCGCGAGGGGCGGCGGTACGTGTCCTACGACCTTTTAGTATCCCCACTATCCACGTTGGCACGCTTTGGGTTGGCGTTCATAGTGGGGGTGGCGTGGGGATGCATTTAACATTGTAAGCCCCCATTAGGGTGGTTATACAATTAAACATCGTATAAGGGGGCTTATACAATTTAAAACCGCATCGCATCGCAGTGCATCGGGTGTATGCCATGCGATGGCATGCGATGCGATTATATGTTGTGTGACCTAATATCGTGGGCGCCATGCTAGTACACAAGTACCAAACTTTTAAAGGTACTATTTATAATTTGACAGTTTTGTTTATGCATCTTTTTCTAATTTGTTTTTACATAGGAAGTGCTACTTTCTTAGATATACAGTAAATAACACTGTTTAAGCATGGTGTGCCAATTCAGGGCAATCGCTTCTCCACCCTTCCATGTCAGCTTGTTGGTTGCTCTAGAGTGCAATCTATAACTGGGTACACATTAAGCAATTGTACTTGAACTGGCTGTTCTCCCTGACAAACGATACAGTGCATATAGTAAATTATATTGTTCAGTGGCCACATCTAGGAGCATGCCGTGGCATGACGATAGAGTCAGGATTTTATTGCTTGTACAGATTCAGGGCCGCCACTAGGAATCACGGGGCCCAGAATTCACCTTCAGTCTGGGCCCCCCCAGTACCATTGCGGCCGCCGCCTTCCCCCCCCCCCCCGAGTACCGTCACTTTTGCGGCGGCGCATCTCCTCGGCAGTGAATCTCCTTGGGAGTGCACACTGCACAATGCAGCCTGCAGAGCGCCTCTGTGTCCTAGGCTCAGCACTCTGCAGGTTGCACTGTGTATTGTGCGAGCCTGGCTAGGGGGCCGCCAGGTGGGGGAGACGGTGTGCGGCCGCGGAGGTGGGGGGGTGGCACCATGCTGCTGTTGCTGTGGGGAGCTGCCCGGGCCTGGAACAGATGTACCCACAGGACCCCCCAGTCGGTGACCCTGTACAGATTAGAGAAGGGGCTGATAACAATCCGTGGGAGCATGCATCATTAATGATATAGTGCTCCAGGGCTGCAGCTGTAGTGAAGCCAGATGCATTGGCTTCACTGTGACTTGCAGTGACTTCCTATTGGAAGTCCGACCTGCCAGTCACCAAGGCAGTCCCATTGAGAAGTATTCCCTCCTTCCACGATGCCCCTATGGGCATGCGCAGTACCTACATCAGTAATGCTCATGCGCTGGTCCCAGTGCCTGTCATATGTATTGTACAGGCGCTGGAACCATGATTTCACTTTTATATGCTGTTGTTGTCAAAGAAACCCATAGAAGCTGGTTGCATGCACAGTACAGAGGTCAGTACTGCACTTGTGCCAGTCCCAGCGCCAGTCATCATTGTACAGGCATTGGAAACACTTTGGCTAGGAGCAGAAGGGGCAGCAGGGAGGGTGCCCACATCGTAGCCAGCAGCAGCCCCCCACCTACTGCACAAGCCGTCACTGCTTATAAGCCTATAACTTTTAGGGAACAATGAATTGGCAGTCACTTGTACAGATTTATCATACGCTGTACAGTATGTTGTATATAAAGGAAAGTTCGGTACTTGTTTCCTAGCACGGCGCCCGTCGCAGGTAATTGCATACCTTAACTTAAGGTATGCGATGGACGCGACCAACACGATTTCAGGGCTATTTTTAGCCTTTTCCCCGGCAATTAAAAAATCGCGTCTATCGCATGCCTTAAGTTAAGGCATGCGATGCGACCGATGCGATGGACGCAATTTTACATAGGGAACAATGTTAAATGGGCCAATGGATCCGATTTTTCATTTTATACCCACCCTTATGGGTATTTTACATGTGAAATGCCCCCCCCCCCCCCATTGTTAACGCCACCCCACGATGAATGCCAACCCAAAGCGAGGCGAGCGCAGCGAGGCGAGCGCAGCGAGGCGAGCGCAGCGAGCCCGCGAGGGGCGGTAGTACACGTCCTTCGACCTTTTCATACCCCCACTATCCACTTCGGCGTGGAATTGGTTTTATATAGTGTGGCAAGCGCAGCGAGCCACCGAGCCCGAAGCGTGGCGAGCGCAGCGAGCCCCGCAAGGGGACGCGTAATACCTGTGAAGTAATGCGCGTCCCCTCGCCACGCTTCGGGCTTGGTGGCGAGCTGCGCTCGCCACACTATATAAGATCATCTCCACACCAACGTGGATAGTGGGGGTATGAAAAAGTCGGAGGACGCGTACCGCCGCCCATCACGGTCTCGCTGCGCTTGCCACTCTTCGGGTTGGCGTTCATCATGGGGTGGCATTAACAATGGGGGGGCATTTGACCCATCAGGTTGGGTATACAATGAAAATTGGGGTCTGGGGGGCATTTTACATTGGTTCCGATGTAAAAATCGATTCGATCGTGTCGATCGCATCGCATGCGATTTGGTTGCATGCGATGCGATCAACGCGATTTTTTTGGACCCGATACAATCAAAATCGCAGTCGCCGTGCTAGGAAACAAGTACCGAAAGTTCTATCAGAATAATGTTATAAATATTGGTTTTAATGAAGCTTGAAGAATATTTTAGTCTGGAAGATGATAATGATAGAAGGATGACAATTAGTTATCTCCATCTACTTTATCTCTCTCCAATGCTTAGTACATATACTCTCTTTGAAGTAGACTGCATGTGGGCAGAGATTCCAAAACATGCTTTGGGCCCTGATGCTAGAGAGGGCCCAAAGCATGGGAGACTGACATGCACAGTATATAGGCCTTGTATCAAAGACTTTTCAAACTCTACAATGTATTACATGCAGTAAAAAAATCATAAATCTAAAATATTAATTTGACACAGCCAGAAAAAACCAATACATATATCGTGAGAGATAATAACCATAATGAAATTGCGTACATGGGTCCTGTTCACCCCATGCTGTTCTATGGGAATGTAGTTAATATCCTGGCAGTCGCTATCCCCATGGAGAGATTCCCGATGGCCAGATTCCTGATGATAAATACTGAGATTTGGGATAGGCTACCAGGGGTGCAGGGTCAGGGTTGAGCTGTGGGGGAGGGTGGAGTTAAGGTTAGGCCGCAGTTGAGGGTTAGGATGAGAGCTATAATTAAAATATTCACTGGGTCCTTTAGTAGGAAAGTCCTATCACCAGCTATAGTCTAAATTGTAGAGCAGGGCCGGCGCTACCCACTCAGCAGCTCCTGCAAAGCAGGGAGGCGCCATGCTGAAAAGGCGCTCCCTCCCTCCCTGCTCTGCTAAAGCTGCCTCAGCCCTCACTGTCACTGCCTCCTGCACGCCGCCCGCTGAGGCATGTAGCGCTGTCTGTGAATGCCTGGATGACAATTCATGTCCGGATCCGCCCCCTACCCATTGCTCCCTGCGCCTGTCAGCTGTCAATCACATGACGAACAGGCAGCAGTGCCGCCTCCCCTTCCCTCTTCTCAGTGTGCTGCGCCAGTGCCACTGCCTGTCCTTAACACTCCGCCCCCTCTATCTCCTCCCCTCTTCTTCCATCTCCTCCTTCTCTCCCCTCCTTTCCCCCTCAGTCACGAGTGCTGCACATACTTTTTGTACTGCTTTCGGAACGCATCGCACACACATTGCATGCATAATATATGCGATTCGCGCAGCGTGTATGGGCACCTTTAGTGCCTGCAACATTTTGCAGACACAGCACTGAGATGGTGTATGCATACATGAACATGCACCCGAGATCCTCCATAGGATTGCATGTTGCATACACTCCACCAATCGGGCTGCAGCTTGTTGCAATGGCAATGTAAAAAGTTGCAAAATGTATGGTTTGCAGGAGGGTGCCGGACACCCTAACACCGGCCCTGTTGTAGAGTCTTCATTTCTGAAGCCCCCCCCCCCAGATCTCTCTCTCTCTCCCTCTTCACACCCTATTATTTTCTTACAGAACTCAGCCTTCACCTTGTGTGACATGCCCACCAATCTACTAATCCAAATCAATAATTTTCCAAATGTGTTTTAAACTTTGCGCACAGAGCTGCCTGCCACTTTTGCTTTCCATAAGTGTTCCGATCACTACTATGCCCTTCTTTTCCTTTAAAATGTTGCCATCATGTTACAGCTGCTTTGTATTTCTCCTTCTGTGCTCACTATCTCAGCTAGCAGACGCTACAAATGAGCATCTTATCCTGAGCTTCAGTGACCCAGTTGCCACATCAAACCTTAGCACAGTGGCCGCTTCATGGCTGGAAGCCTATGTTCCAGCTTCGTTCTGATCTAGTGCTTTATTTTACTAATTCTGTCTGAACCGGCTGCTTTGTGTACAGCATCTCATTCCCCAGGTGCTGGTTATAAAAACGTACAAATCCACGTCTTGCAGATAATATGCAGGACACCTCGGAAATTATATGTCCCCATCTTGTCTTATACTTCACACACACACATAGTAAGACATATGAGACCGACAGACACAAATGCGACTTAACAGGGGTGCGGAGGGAGGAGTAAAGTATATGCTGCATTTGATCTTTCCCAGAAGAAATCTACAGTACAGTACGGTATGTGCAAACACTGTGGAATATCACCTTATTTAGCTCTTATTTTGTTAGATATGTATAGAATATCTGTAGAATATTTGCATTTACTGTATTTATAATTGTAATTCTTTAATACAACTACATTGAGCAGAAACTCCTATAACCAGTGTTTTAACATTTGAATTTAAATTAATACCACACAAATAAATCATTACAAAAAGTGTATATTATCAAATATCTGATGCCAGAATGTGGTTTCATCAGGGTCTGCAGAACTCGGTAAATTAATAAACAGCCAAGAAGCTAAACAGCTATACACTGGCAGTATTCCTAGTTATTGAATTGATACCTATAGTGGCTGGTGTAGAGCTAAATGTAAAAGCTGCTGACCAACATTAATCTGTCTGTATATTGAGTAATCATAAGGTGTACATTATCAGGAGTAATCTGTTTTGAAAAACACCCTTATCATCAATTAATATTTCAGCACAGCTGACTGTATTCATAATTTGGGAAGTCCAGAGTATTTTGTACCTGGTGAAAATAGTAATTTTGGAGGGTCAATATATGCAATCATTTAGTAAGTGTACAATATGGATGCATGCAGAGAACACAATGGTGAAACTATACATTTTGCTCCCCCTCCAAAAAAAAGTTTCTGGTGCTCCGTTCAGTCCATGCTGCCATTATCTCCCACAGCACCATAGTTACACTACTGAGCAAACACATAAATAATCAATATCAACTCAAACTGCACTTCAGTTGGGTAGTGCCACATTTATATTTGTAAGGAACATACTTCACATTTATGTATAACTCAAAATAATATCTCAAGGTGTAACCCTATAACGACTTTCACGGGAACCGGATGACTGACCAACAGGTGGGATTCCGACAGTCATTACACCAACGTCAGAATCCCGACTGTTAAAACCCTGACAGTTGGGGTCCCAACGGACAGGGGCTATTCTCCCTCATGGGGGTCCACGACCCCCATAGAGGGAAAATAGAATAGGTGATGAGCGCAGCGAACCACTGTGCCCGCAGCGTGGTGTGCGCAGTGATCCTGCAAGAGATTACAATGTCGGGCTAATGACTGTCGGAATCCCGACTGTCGTGTGTTATACCACACCACACCTATTTACCAGGAGCAAAGGGGGAAATTTACTAAGATGGGAATTAGACTTCACATGTGATGTTGCTATGGGCAACCAATCAGATCTTGTCTACTATCTTCTAGCGGGTGCTAAATTAATAAGAAGTAGATTCTGATTGGTTGCCAATAGCAACAGCACATGTGATGTCTAATTCCCATTTTAGTAAATGTTCCCCTAAATGTTCTGCTCCTAGACTTTCCTCTTATTTTATGATTGCAGTTACATATTAAGCATTCATTTGCATCTGTAGCACATGTAATTGCCTCAGATCCCCTTCTCCAAGCACCTAGTCATGTAGCTCAACATACTGGCTAAGATTTAATGTAATTCCCCCATTAATGGGTATCACCACCGCAGAACAAAATGCCCACATTAAACAGATGGAGCTAAGTAGCATGCTGCATGAAAGAAAATTAAACATCACTGCGCCATTGATGTTGGGATCATCAGGCCTGCACAAACAATAACAAAACCATTGATCATCATTTGCAAATAGACCACACATGTCAGTAAAAGTCCAGCTGGCTGAGATTGCTTCCTATTCACCTGGTTACCTGGTTAAAAGTCAGTGGGAATAATCCATATACACTCAATACACCAGTGAAACTTAACCAAAAATATAAATATACTGTAAGTACGGAATTCTATTATAGGCTGTCGGACCTACTATGGGCTTAATTCAGTATAGCACACAGTTGTGTGAACATTTGCAGTTTGCATGCAGTTGCATTCCAGAAAGACATACATGCCTACCCTCCCGCTATTTGCATTAGCCTCCCACTGCCCCGGAAACATGCCGACACCTCCCGTTTTTTTGGTTCCCTCAATAAAATCCGGACTGCGCATACGCGCGTCCGGAAATGTAGGGGGTTGGGCTTGCACGGTAACATCACTGCCAGCCACCGTGGGGATATGGGTGGCTGAGCTGCTGCTGTCACGTTGAGAAAGTCGAAAGGTGCACTGCAAGAGAGTCAGCAGCAGCCTGGGCTACTGGGGTTGGCTCCGCCCACCACACTCCGCGCCTCAGCCCTAGTCCTGCTGCTCTGCCTGCTCCTGTCACCGGCTGCCCTATGCTTCCCCCTCACCACACTGCCTGCTACTACCACACACAGGGTCCCTGCACTTCCCTACAGCCAGGTGAGTACTGTGGAGTGTGGGCTGTTATATATGGGAGAGAAATAATCAATAGATTGATTATTTTGCAGCACCAATTTTTTTGCAGCACCGGCGTGCACACAGGTGAGGTGAGACTTTTGTAGTACCCTGTCCCAGCTAACAGTCACACAGCAGCAGACACAGAAAAATTGAAAAGGATTATTATTAAGGAATTGAAGTCAGTAACCCTTATTGTCCAAAAAATTAGATTGATTATTTTGCAGCACCGGCGTGCATACAGGTGATGTGAGACTTGTGAAGTACCCTGTCCCAGCTAACAGTCACACAGCAGCAGACATAGAAAATATAAATTTAAAGGGATTATTAAATATTAATCTATGAGGCACAGGCACAGATTACAGGTTAAAAGTACTCCAAATTATTACAGGCACAGATTTTGCTATACTAGTACTAGTAGTGCCACAGACAGTCACAGGACTGGACTACAGAAGAAGTGTACTGTACAGTACACTGAGTGACTGTGTATGTGCCACGTAGTAGTTCAAAGTTACTAGTTAGTGGTAGGGACTGGAGGACAGGTTAATCCATCTATATGAGGCACAGGCACAGACTACAGGAAAAAATATATAATATACTGCACAGACTCTGCCAGTGTACCACCACACTACACTACACTAACACTAAATCAGACTCAGCAGGTTGTCACTATCAGCAGTGTAGTAGTTAAAACTACAAAAACTACGCACAGAGCCGGCCCTAGCCTAAATGATGCCCTAGGCAAGATTTTGGCTGGTGCCCCCTAGCACCACCACTAGTTCCGCCTCTGACTCTGCTCCCCTTTCCCAGCACCATCAACCCTCATCATAGAAGTCATCATTTTGGTGCTCCTACCCGCAATATTTTAAATAGAAACAGTGCACACATTTGGTGTGCAGCCCAAACAGGGGTGTGTTCTTGCTGGGAAGGGGCATGGCCACACAATTTTACCCCCAGTTCAAATTATGCCACACAGTAGTGCAACTTTATTCACATTATATCATGCGATGGTGTCCTTTATTCACGTTACATCGCACTGTAGTACCACTTTACCTAGTTATATACATTACTCCTCACATTATTCCCTTAGAAAAAAATCCTGAGAAAATAGTGTATTTTAACCACCTCCATGGCCACACTGCAATTCAGCACAAAGCAGTGTGTGCTGGGCAGAGCAGAAGAGCTGATTAAGGGGAAGGGGCCGGGGCCCCAACTGGGCCCTCCCATCAGACTTTGGCCTGGGTAATTTGTACCCCCTACCCCTTTTTCTCGGCACCCCTGATAATACCACACAGTAATGCCCCTTATTAATGTCCTTATAACCATAATGCCCCTTACACATTATGCCAACCTTTATTAATGCCCTTCATACACATAATGACACACATAATGCCCCTTACACATATGTTGCACATTATTAATGCCCTTATACACATGACACACATAATGCCTGTTACACATATGTCGCACATTATTAATGCATTTATACATGACACACATAATGCCCCTTACACTTATGCGAACACTATTGCACAACCAACCAACCCGCAGACAGCACTCACACAGCCACTAACACTGTAACCTCTGCCTCTGCTTGGATACAGATGTTTCCGCATACATCTTGTCTCAATAGGCCATGCTGCTCCTGGCCAGTTCTGCTAACGTTGGGTGCATTTTTTGCTGAAAATTCATCTTATTTGCATTGTTGGGACCAGCACACACAAGGGGCTTCTGATGATTCGGCATGCCTATATTTTATGTGCGACTATGGCTGTACCTGCATATGGAATGCTATGTTACAGTGATTTCCATGAATACACTATTTCATATGCAAATACAGCCTCACTCACACACAGAATATAGGCATGCTGCATATCATTTTAATCAGCAGAAGCTGCTGATGCCCCTAGGCATTCCAAATGCCCTAGGCAATTGCCTAGCTTGCCTATGCCTAAGGCCGGCCCTGACTACGCAGGTTGCACAGCGTGAGAGTGAGCGTGCGGGTGGGCACTAGGGAAGACTGCCAGACACATGCACACTGTTCAATCTCCTAGACTGGAGTGAACATGGCGCCCGCCCGGCCGTCCTTATATAGTGACTGTGTCCGGATCTCGCGAGCGCCGGAAAGGCGCGCTCCGAGTCTGGGCAGGAAAACCCGAACAGGCTTGTTCGGATAGGGGGGTGTTTGGGGGTGTCCGGATTCCCCGAATACAAACGTGCTCATCTCTAGTGGATAGTGGAATGGCAGGGCAACTTGGAGTTGCAAAGGTTGGGTGTGGAAGCCAGCCATAAAGGTCCCCCGTGTCATAAAAGATTGTTGCAGTTTGTGTTCAGTGGCCAGTGAAGCAGCCTGGTGTGATCTAAAGTATGTTTTGTGAATCTGGCACATAAAGCTAGCTATACATCTACAGATTGATTGTCAGGGTCGGTTGGAACAAAAACCTGGTAGTATCTGAATGGCAGTTTTGCAGTTTTCCAGCATTTCAAAGCAAATGGTCAACTGTCATTTGCTTTCATCCATTACCAGGATTTTGTTCCAAACAGCCCAATCTAACAATCAATCTGTAGATGTATGACAGCCTTTATACTAAGCATCCTAAATTTGCCCTTAAAGGGGAAATTCAGGATACTATGGAGCCATTAATGAAAATGTTGGCTGAACTGTCTACAGGGCAACAAACCCAAATACAGGGGCAAAAAGTTTCTCTGCAGATGTTGAAGAAGCTGCAGCAAGCTCACATAAAAGGCCAGCAGCACCTGGCTGAATAACAGCAATCCGAGATTCAAGGGGCAGCAAGCTCACATTCAGCTGCTGCATGAGGTGCAACAAGCTCAGATTAAGGGGGATATTTACTAAGAATACGAATACAAAAAATTGTATTCCTATTCTTGCTTCGAATAAATATGACTGCATACGTCGTATGCAAAGTCGTGTTCCGGAGGGGAATTTACAAAGCAGTCATATACGACTTGCTTTGTAACCCTCCGATGTCGTATTCATTCGTATTAGCTAGCCGTATATACGAAAATAATATTGAAAAATAAATAAATAAAACAGCAGGAAATGATTCTATTGGCCACCTAGCGGCCAATAGAATCATTCAGAGGAGAGGCGCAGAAGATGAAAGATCTCTGCGCCTCTCAGTCCGTGAGCGGGGTACCGGCGGCTGATGCGGTTGACTACGGCGGAGACAGAGAAGACGGGATCTTCGCCACAGGACCTGGTGAGTAGGATTTCCTTCCACAGGTTCCCCCTATGGATTTCATCGGATCCTAAAGCCCTGGAGCCCCAGACTCTGAAGCCCTGGAGCCCCGGACCACTGACTCAGCAGCCCTGGAGCCCCGGACCACGGGTCCTACCTAAGGGCTCAAGATAGGTAAGTATCAGTATGTGTGTGTAATGTATGTATTCAACTTTTATTTTTCAGTGTGTGTTTATTTAACTATTTCTTTTACTGTAGAAATACAAGTGCCAGCGGGCCCTTTAATGCCCTGCATGCTGTGGTTCACCAAGTCCCAGCATGCGGGGGAGGCCTGCTGGGACTCATAGTTCCACAGTAAAAGACAATAGTTTATTCTTTTTTTTTTACACTGAAATCAGCCCAGTGACCACCGCACAGGGTCACCGGGGACAGCACCAGGCTTCAGCCTGGTCAGGTAAGTCCTGGAGGGGGGGAGGCTTTATTGGGGGGGGGCCCACTCCCCCAGGGCCCCTGGCCAGGCTGACTGGTCAGGGGGTTAATGTTTTGTCCGCGGGACCTTATCTAATAAGTGTCCCCTGGCTGTGACATTACCCTGCTGGCTGGTTTGGTCTGGGGCTGATTCTTAAAATACGGGGGACCCCTAGTCATTTTGTCCCCCGTATTTTGGGAACCAGCCCCGGACCTGGAGCCTGGGGCTGGTTTTAAAAAAAAATCGGGGAACCCCTATTTGTCGGGTTTCCTGATTTTTTATTACCGGCCCCGGATCTTTCAGCCTGGTGCTGGTTACAGCTGTGGGGGGGACCCCATGCTGTTTTTTATTTATTTATTTCTCTATTTTTTACACTGAAGCCTGCACGGATCTGAACTGAAGCCTGGCTTCTGCCAAATATGACAGGAAAATAAAGTGTATTTTCCTGCCATATATTCGTGGCAGTTTTACACTAATAAGCGGCCGTATTATCAATATGGCCGCTTAGTAAATCAGGAACCACCATTCTTTTGAATGGTAATTCCTGGTGTATTCTATCGATGGTGTATTCATTCGTACTTGTAAATACAAATACGAAAGTCCCATCAATATAAATACGAAAAATTTTCACACATTTTTGTTAGTAAATTTCCTCCTAAAGGTCAACAGCTGCTGCATGAGGAGTTAATGGATCTGGTTACATGGCATGAAACCAACAAACAATCAGCAGCTGAGGCATCTCAGCAGCACAAGACCAGAGCTTACTTGCCTACCTGACCATCTCCACGAGGGAGAAAATGCTCTGCTCCTGTACTCCCTGGTAATGTATGATTGCCATTACCTGTGGTAAAACGCCTTTCTTATCAAAGAACTAGCTCACCACAGTTGATGGCAATCATACATTACCAGAGAAGTCCAGGAACAGAGCATTTTCTCCCTCAAGGAGAGGGTCAGGTAGGTAAGTATGGATTAGGGATGTGCACCGGCCACTTTTCGCGTTTTGGGTTTTGAGTTCTGATTACCTTCAGGTTTTGGTTTCTAATGGGTTTTGCCAAAACACCCCCTAAACGTTTTGGGTTTTGGGTTCTGATTTTTTTTTTTTTTGCTTCTAAGCTATTCTTAACCTCAATAAACATTCATTTCCACTCATTTCCAGTCTATTATGAACACCTCTCAATATTGTTTTAGGGCAAAAGGTTGCACCAAAGTAGCTGGATGACTATGATAAGCGACACAAGTGGGCGGCACAAACACTGGACTGATACGGCACGCTTAAGTTAATAGCACCTCTGGACTGATACGGCACACTTAGCATCACCCCTGGACTAATACAGCACACCTGGCAGAACCCCATGAATTATTATGGCAGACTTGGCTCACCCCAGGATTTATAAGGCAGACTTGGCTTACCGCAGGAATTATACGGCACAGATGGTGGCACCCCTGACCTGAAACAGCACACATGGCGGCACACATGGAATTATACGGCACATATGGCGGAACCCCTGGACTGATACAGCACACATGGAATTATATGGCACACATGGAGACACTCCTGCAGTAAAATTTAAAAAACAAATGTTTTTATTTGTTTAATAAAAATGGCAGCACCCCTGGATTGATATATGGATGATTTAGCAGAACCCCATGAATTATACAGCACACTTGGCTTACCCCTGGAATTATACGGCACACTTGGCTCACCCGTGAATTATACGGCACAGATGGCGGCACCCCTGCATTGATACGGGACACATGGGGGCACCCGTGGAATTATATGGCACACATGCAGGCACCCCTGAATTAATACGACACACTTAGCACCACCCCTGGACTGATACGGCACACTTAGCATCACCCCTTGAATTATACAGCAGACTGGGCAGCAACCCATGAATTATATGACATACTTGGCTCACCCCAAGAATTACTGTATGCGTCACTCATGCGGGCACCCCTGACCTGATACAGCACACATAGATTTATATGGTCAGCAATAATGGCTGGAATCTGGGACACATATCACATGGAATATATGGCCAGTATCGTCGAAGATAACGAACAATCTTTCAGAAGTACATGGTCTCCATGGTTAAAATATCATAATTTCCCATCACCATTTACATTTGGGCTATAAAACATAACTAGGATAAATGGCTGAAAATAGTAGAGAATGAGGAGAGTTATTTATGAACCTAGAAAAGGATAGATATATAGATTTAAGAAATTACTGTGAAAGGATTGAAACTGCAAAAAGTTACTGTGTATCCCCCCGTCCCCACCCCAACCTTTCCTGTTTCTGTTTTCTGTTTATCCCTATACCCACCCCAGTTGATGTATACAAATGAATAAGTAGATATAAGTATTAGAGATGATCGGGTCCGGATCCCCGAGATCCGTCAGATCCGAATATCGGGGATCCGGGCCAGATCCGAGCTGGCTCGGGAGTTCCCGCCTGAATTCCGGACCAATAACGAGGCCGAACGTCATCATCGCGCTGTCGGATTCTCGCGGGATCTTATAAAAGACGCACGCGCGCCCCGCCATCTTCACTCCAATCTTGGAGAGGGAAGAGGGTGGTTGGGAAGCTCCGTGTGTGGTACCCGCACGGTGTTGGGCTTTCTCATCCAGGGGATTAGACAGCAATAGCGGACAAAGGGTCGAGGGAGCAAATGCAATTAAATAGGATAAATTTTATTACTCGCAACTCAGCACAGGCAAACATCACGACTGCAACTTCCCCACGGACAGCCGTACAGATCGCTGCGGTAAAACAAATAAACAAGGTGGTCTTACAACAATAAATGTATCAATCTTGCATACATTGGATTACGCTATAAATAATAGCCTATACGAGACTAACCAACATCATATTTCTTTTAAACATACTAAACGGATGCCTATATTTCAATTTATACTACTAATACATAATACAAGGTGTATTGAACACTACATGGACCAATGGTACCGGTACCCAATGATCGTTGCAGAACCGAGGTCTATGACTCGGCCTGTAAAAGGAATGAACGTACACTTTCCCCGTGGAATGTCTCTAATAGACAGCCCGGCCTTCCTACGGATCAGTAGCCGGGGTATCACCTTGGGCAGGCCTTCCTACGGATTAGTAGCCTGGATTACCACCAAGTAGGCCTTCCTACGGATCAATAGCCTAGGTCATATAGTTGCCTGAGGAAATTCTGGGTAGCGTCACTGTACCCTAAGTGTCAGTTCAGAGGCACAATTCCCCTGATAATCAGGGAGGGGCCTGAGTGGCTGTTTGTCGATGTCCTATGTATGACGGGGCTCAGTGAGGGCCTAAAGAGTCCTGCCCTGGTGTAGGTAGAGACGGGCAGGCCCTGGTGAGGGCCTAAGGAGTCCTGCCCTGGTGTAGGTGGAGACGGGCAGGCCCTGGTGAGGGCCTAAGGAGTCCTGCCCTGGTGTAGGTAGAGACGGGCAGGCCCTGGTGAGGTCTACTCGGCTGGGGAGGTGTATAATGAGGGTCCGGGTGCATGTAATTAGAAGAGCCCCACAACGGTTCCCCTCTTAGGAAGCATTTTGTATAAGGCCACACTGGCCGACTCACGTGTCGCTGGGCTGCCTGGGATGCTGGCTGGTCATCTCTCTCCACTCCGGCTGTCACTGCACTTGAATTGCCGCTGTGGTGTCCACAGTCGGACGCTGCCTCTTTTGCTGGCTGCCACTGGCTATCCTGTAGGTGACAGAGGCCAGGGCATCTGGTAGCGTGGCGCTGCGGGGCGCGGGTCCTATATGCCGCCTGACGCTGAGACAGGAGCTGTCTATCACCGCTCCGTCTCCGTCGCGTCCCCCTGCCCAGCTCCTGCCGCCGCTGTGCTTCCTCTCCTGTCAGCGCTGCTCCCGTCCAGCAGCCTGACTCTCCACTCTGACTCCCAGACACTGCTCCGGCTTCCCTTCCTCTCTCCACGTCCTGCCTGTTCACCCGCCGACCGGCGACCTCTGACCCCTCTTCTCCGCGGCTTCCCCGCGCGCTGCTGCCTCCTCCAATCCTGGCCGGGCACCTTCTTTCATCTCCAGGGTAAGTCCCGCCCCTGGTCTCAACAGCAGCAGCAGCCGCGGGGAGGGCAGTTAACCCCCGCCACGCTGCGGAGTTAATCCTCCGCGTCTCAACCCGGAGGACTCTCTGCAGGGTGCCACATTCACCCCCACTTTTCATGGCCGTGTCCTCACGCGCCAGAGTGAAACTTAGGTGTTCCTGGTTCGCTGTTCTGCCTCGTCTACCAAATTCCGTAGCATTATCTCCTTTAGGCCGGTAAAAACGCCTGCGGAACAGACGTCGGTTGGAATCAAACTGGCTTCTTTTAACTGGTACGCTACCGGGGCCAGTAACGTTTGCTGCCTCAGCGCCCTTCTCTCCTTCCACCACATCAAATTCCACCGTCTCGCCATCTGCAATACTGCGCCGGGACTCCCGGGGGTTGTTTCTCTTTATGCCCCTCTGGTGGACAAAGATATCATCTTTTGTGTCGTTCCTGTTGATGAAGCCATATCCCCTTCGGACATTAAACCACTTGACGGTTCCTTGTATCTGTGTAGCCAGCACTTTCTTCTCTGCTTGGCTCCTCTGGATGCAGATGGTGTGTTGCAGGGTTCGCTTCTCAGTCTTATCTTGGGTGACCAGTTTTTGCTTCAGCGCCAAAATCAACTCTTCAGGGCAATTTCTTAGAATGTTCGTGCCTAGGATGATAGGGGCCCCCTTTCCTTCTCCCACAGTAGTCACCAGGTACCCCTGCTTGGGTAGGTGTGTTTGTCCTATCTTCAGGTCGGCCTCCCAGTATCCGGCGCAGGCGATCTCCCGACCGTTGCTAGCGACCAGTTGCAACTGCGTGGGGGGTGGTGTGATTAGTGTTTCTTTTCCCCAGTATTTTTGAAGAGTGGTTAACTGTATTGTGGATACTTGCGACCCAGTATCTATCAGGGCCAGCGTCTCTCTCCCGTTGATCAGCACTTTAATCTTCGGGCATTGTCCTATGTATTGGGACCGCCATTCCCCCGGGTCTGGATCTACTCCCGGCCCCCTCTCATCGCCGGTCGGTGATCTGTTCTTTTGATACATCTCCCTTTTCATGTCTACCATTCCTGCCATCAGCTGTTCTATTTGTCTGCTCAACGTCTGGAGTTTGTCTTCCTGAAGGTTCTGTCCGCCTTGTACAGCCGTGTTTTTGCTTGTCCTGGTCCCATCCTGGCTGGTGGTGGTGGGCCCATGCAGGTCCCTCTGTTCCTTCAAACCCAATAACTCGGGGTATTCATTTTCTCGCTTGACCTCGGTGCCAACTACTGCGATGGCGGCTTCTTTGAAGTCGCTGAACGATTTCCCAGGCATCTGTCGACGGAGTAGCCTCAGTTGCGCACGCATACTTTCCTTCGCCACCCCTTCTGTAAGTTGGACGGTCAGCATCTCATCTGAGTTTTTAGATTCTTCTGGGTTGATGGCTTGTATTGCCCTCAAAATCTCCTGCAGACTGAGGGCGTAGTCCCGTAGCGTTTCTCCAGGTTGTTGTTTCCTCCCATATAGTTCCACCCTCAGCTCCAGAAGACTTCCTGTCTCAAACATGGTAAACAATCTCTTTAGGATCTGTTTCACTGTCTGTTTGTGTTCTGGGGGCCATGACATCACCTCACGTAGGGCGGACCCAGTCAGCTGTCCTATCAATATTTCTATCATCTGTTGCTCTTGAAGGATGTAGAGCCGAGACATCGATCCGATTTTGTTTTTAAACTGTTCGAACGTCGCCCCTGACGATTTGTTTGCATCCCCGCTGTAGGTCGGTATCCACGGGGCCCCGAAGTAGTACGGTAGCGTGATGGACGTGACCCCCGGTGGTACGGGCTGTTCTTGTTGGGGTTCCCCTCCTGGCGTTGCATTTGCCTTCGGTGGCGCTGGCGCCGCTGGTTCTTCCATCCTTTATTGCTTCCCAATTGTACCCTGGATCCTGTTCGTATGACGCCAAGTGTGGTACCCGCACGGTGTTGGGCTTTCTCATCCAGGGGATTAGACAGCAATAGCGGACAAAGGGTCGAGGGAGCAAATGCAATTAAATAGGATAAATTTTATTACTCGCAACTCAGCACAGGCAAACATCACGACTGCAACTTCCCCACGGACAGCCGTACAGATCGCTGCGGTAAAACAAATAAACAAGGTGGTCTTACAACAATAAATGTATCAATCTTGCATACATTGGATTACGCTATAAATAATAGCCTATACGAGACTAACCAACATCATATTTCTTTTAAACATACTAAACGGATGCCTATATTTCAATTTATACTACTAATACATAATACAAGGTGTATTGAACACTACATGGACCAATGGTACCGGTACCCAATGATCGTTGCAGAACCGAGGTCTATGACTCGGCCTGTAAAAGGAATGAACGTACACTTTCCCCGTGGAATGTCTCTAATAGACAGCCCGGCCTTCCTACGGATCAGTAGCCGGGGTATCACCTTGGGCAGGCCTTCCTACGGATTAGTAGCCTGGATTACCACCAAGTAGGCCTTCCTACGGATCAATAGCCTAGGTCATATAGTTGCCTGAGGAAATTCTGGGTAGCGTCACTGTACCCTAAGTGTCAGTTCAGAGGCACAATTCCCCTGATAATCAGGGAGGGGCCTGAGTGGCTGTTTGTCGATGTCCTATGTATGACGGGGCTCAGTGAGGGCCTAAAGAGTCCTGCCCTGGTGTAGGTAGAGACGGGCAGGCCCTGGTGAGGGCCTAAGGAGTCCTGCCCTGGTGTAGGTGGAGACGGGCAGGCCCTGGTGAGGGCCTAAGGAGTCCTGCCCTGGTGTAGGTAGAGACGGGCAGGCCCTGGTGAGGTCTACTCGGCTGGGGAGGTGTATAATGAGGGTCCGGGTGCATGTAATTAGAAGAGCCCCACAACGGTTCCCCTCTTAGGAAGCATTTTGTATAAGGCCACACTGGCCGACTCACGTGTCGCTGGGCTGCCTGGGATGCTGGCTGGTCATCTCTCTCCACTCTGGCTGTCACTGCACTTGAATTGCCGCTGTGGTGTCCACAGTCGGACGCTGCCTCTTTTGCTGGCTGCCACTGGCTATCCTGTAGGTGACAGAGGCCAGGGCATCTGGTAGCGTGGCGCTGCGGGGCGCGGGTCCTATATGCCGCCTGACGCTGAGACAGGAGCTGTCTATCACCGCTCCGTCTCCGTCGCGTCCCCCTGCCCAGCTCCTGCCGCCGCTGTGCTTCCTCTCCTGTCAGCGCTGCTCCCGTCCAGCAGCCTGACTCTCCACTCTGACTCCCAGACACTGCTCCGGCTTCCCTTCCTCTCTCCACGTCCTGCCTGTTCACCCGCCGACCGGCGACCTCTGACCCCTCTTCTCCGCGGCTTCCCCGCGCGCTGCTGCCTCCTCCAATCCTGGCCGGGCACCTTCTTTCATCTCCAGGGTAAGTCCCGCCCCTGGTCTCAACAGCAGCAGCAGCCGCGGGGAGGGCAGTTAACCCCCGCCACGCTGCGGAGTTAATCCTCCGCGTCTCAACCCGGAGGACTCTCTGCAGGGTGCCACACGTGTGCTCCGTGCTGTGCTCTGTGCCATGTGCTCCATGACCTGACCTGTGCCCTCACTGCCCTGTGCTGTGCTCCGTGCCATGTGCTCCGTGCTGTGCTCCGTGACCTGCCCTCACTGCCCTGTGCTGTGCTCCGTGCCATGTGCTCCGTGCTGTGCTGTGCTCCGTGTCCTGCCCTCACTGCCCTGTGTTGTAGACTTGAAAGTCAGTGACTGTTTATAGGCCTGAGCCCTGTAGTGTGATTTAACTAACTAGGGGCATAGGCGTGCGCACAGGGGGTGCCGGGGGTGCACAGGCACCTCCTAATGACTGGCACCCCCTGCACAATTGCAGCACCTCCTAATGACCGGCAGCGGCAGTGCCCCCTCCTCCGGCCGGCTAGTAGTACCTGCGCTGGCCTGGGCTGGGCTGGCTTGGCTGGGCTCCTTCAGCAGCAGTCAGCACAGCACGAGTCGAGTGTTCAAAAGGGGGCGTGGCCACGGGGGGTCCGTGATTAGGCCACGCCCCTGCCTTTTCCTGTGCGCGGGTAGACCACACTGCAGCTGCAGCGGCCCTGCCTACTGTTCTGTCACTGTGGCAGGCTCCCAGGCTGGCTTCTGGCTGAAGCCTGAAGGTAATGTGTGCAGAGACTGGGGAGTGTGACATTTATTGTGAGGGAGTGGGCTGTGTGTGAGAATGTAGTGAGGGGAACAGGGGGCCTGATTCAGGATCACTCACTAAGCAACAATCTTTTGCTGCTTAGCAAGTAGAAGACCTCCCGCAAATAACTGGGAAAACTGTACTGTCCCTGCTGTATTGCTACCTGCCTGGCTGATGCGGTGACCAGTGGCGCCGCTGATGGCTGCCTAGGCGCTGTGCAGCTCAGCACGTTTGTGTGCCCTGTGTGATAACCGTACTGTCCCTGCTGTATTAACCGTACTGTCCCTGCTGTATTATATTATCCACGGCGCCACTGGTCGCCGCAACAGCCAGGCAGGGCTGTTGCGGCGACCAGTGGCGCCGTGGATAAGAATTTTTTTTCTTTGGTTGCCTAGGCTCTGTGCTGCTCGACAGGTACGTGTTCCCTCAGCCTATATTGTTACCCACCTGGGGGTCCAGTGGCGCAGCTGATGGCTGCCTTAGCCCTGCACAGCTCAGCGAATATATGTTCCCTGCGTCTATATCCCTCAGGGTACATCTAGCGTATACTTATAATACATATATTAGTCACTATGCACTGTGTAATATGAATATGGGTCACTATGTGCTAATATTAGTCACTATGCACTGTGTAATGTGAATATTGGTCACTACGTGTGAATATTGGTCACTGCGCGCTGTATAATATGAATATGGGTCACTACGCACTATGTAATGTGACTATGGGTCACTATGTGGGAATATTAGTCACTATGCGCTGTGTAATGTGACTATGGGTCACTATGTGGGAATATTGGTCACTGCGCGCTGTATAATAGGAATATAGGTCACTACGCACTATGTAATGTGACTATGGGTCACTATGTGTGAATATTAGTCACTATGCGCTGTGTAATGTGACTATGGGTCACTATGTGCGAATATTGGTCACTATGTGCTGTGTAATGTGAAAATGGGTCACTACGTGCAAATATTGGTCACTGCGTGCTGTATAATGTGAATATTGGTCACTGCACGCTCTATAATGTGAATATTGGTCACTGCGCTCTATATTAAGTGAATATTGGTCACTGCGCGCTGTATAATGTGAATATTGGTCACTGCGCACTGTATAATGTGAGTATGGGCGCGCTGTATAATATGAATATGGGTCACTACGCGCTGTGTAATGTGAATATCAGTCACTAAGTGCGAATATTGGTCAGTACATGCTGTGTAATGTGAATTTGGATCACTACATACTGTGTATGTGAATATGGGTCACTACATGCTGTGTAATGTGAATATGGGTCACCACGCAGCTATTTTCCCAGTGGTCTTTACCGCTGCTCTGCCGGACAGATGATGAGGTGAGTAGAATTAAATGGGTGAAGGGTGTACAGCGTGTGGGGCCCCCAGCGATACTTATGCGGCATCATATGTAATAGCTATTACAATGTGTGGTATAATATGTAATGGGCATTGTGTAATGTGTACTGGGCATTATTGCATAATGTGCAATGGGCATCTCAGTGTGAGGCGTAATGTGTAATGGGCATCACGGTGTGAGATGTAATGGGCATCATGGTCTGGGTCAATGTGTAAGGGGCATCATGGTGTGAGGTGTGCTGTCACGATCCGAGCTGTCAGACAGACCTTCTTACCGGCTAAGTGCCTCCGCAGGTTCAGCTTGCGGTCCAGACGTCATCTCTGCCGGCGTCCTGTCTCCCAGTGACAGTCCCCAGTGCACGGCAATCCACCTGTCCGCCGCCATTGCTCCCAGTATCCAGCATGGTGTGCACAAACACACTTTCCCGCCATAACAGACATGGGGGCTGCCATGTTCTTCCCAGTCACATGTCTGTGCTGTCCAATCCTGAAGGTTCTGATCTCCCAGTCATACCTGCCCGGCCAATCCTGGCCACTCAGTGGGTATAAGTATGCTGGGAGCTCTCAGAACCTTTGCTAGTGCTTCAGTTGTCTCCAGTGTATGGTCAGCTGTCCTTGTCTCTGTGCAAGTGTATTTCTATGCTGGTGTTGTCTTCCATGCTGCAGTGTGTTCCAGGTTGTTCCATCTCCTGTGAAGTCCAGGTTATTCCATCGCCTGTGATCCTGCCTCTACAGCCCAGCGACCAAGCCTAGCTCCGGGACTCTGGTCCTTCCGATGCTCCAGCATCATCCACCATCGATGTTTCATCGCTAGTCCGATATTCCGGATCTCCTGCTTCCGCCCGTCATTCCGGACCCACAGTCATCTCCCGTCCGCCATTCCGGACCCACAGTCTTCTTCCATATCCGATACCCGAATCCGATGTTCCCACATCATCATCGATAGTCCGATATTCCGGATCTCCAAGCCAAGCTTCCGTCCGTCATTCCGGACCCACAGTCAAGCTCAAGTCTTCCGTCCGTCATTCCGGACCCACAGTCTTCACATCCGATGTTCCACCATCGATCCCACATCACATCACATCTGTAAAGTATTGCAATCTGCATGAACTCTGTTATTTCTCCTGCATACTTTACTGTCTGTCATTATTACAACCATCTGCAAATAAACTCCAGTTGTATTTTACCTCTGACTGCTTATTGGCTCTGGGTGCACTGTCGCGCAGTCCATGCGCTAGGGTCCTCTCCAACCTCCCCAGTTCAGGTACCGGTCCAGGTCCCCACCAGAGGTCTCAGTCTTGTCGACTAAGCCCCCTGGTGTGACATTGTCTCCAGGAGAACGTCGACGTTGACGGTTGGCACAGCTCTGCCTGTATTGTGCCGATCCTGCACATCAAATTTCTGCATGCCCAAAGCGTCAAGGAGAACTCCTCCTCCGAGCCCGTCAAGGAGAGGGTAGGCTAGGAGTAATTAAGTCCTCTCCATCAGCAATTGATTGTGTCCTTCCAGTTTCCCTACAAGTTGGTCAGCATTTCAAGACTGTCTCCGCACTTCTTGATTCCGGTGCCGCTGGCAACTTCGTTACTGCAGAACTGGTCCGCAAGTGGGTGTTACCCACTGAAAGTCTTTCCAAGACTGTCTTCCTTACTGCTGTGGATGGCAGTAGGATTCCTGATGCGACAGTCTCCCGCAGAACTTTGCCACTTACAGTAAAAGTGGGAGTCCTGCACACTGAACTTTTGTCCTTCCTGGTTTTACCCCGAGCCACTCATGCTCTGGTTCTGGGTTTACCCTGGCTCCGTCTTCACAATCCTCGTCTTGATTGGAAGACATCGGAAATCCTTTCCTGGGATCCTTCCTGCTCCGGTACCTGTCTCCAAAAGGTACTCCCAGCTCGTCATTCTTCAGCCGATGCAGCAGACCTTCCGCCTCTTCCCTACCAAGAGTACTCAGATGTATTCAGCAAGTCTGGCGCTGATGTCCTACCTCCTCACAGACCGTGGGATTGCCCTATCGAACTTATCCCAGGCAAAGAACCACCCAGAGGTAGAACCTATCCTCTCTCTCTTCCAGAGACTCAAGCCATGACCAATTACATCAAGGAAAATCTGGCAAAGGGATTCATCCGTCCTTCGACTTCTCCTGCTGGCGCAGGATTCTTCTTCGTCAAGAAGAAGGATGAAGGCCTACGTCCCTGCATTGATTATCGCGGCCTCAATGACATTACAGTAAAGAACCGATATCCGTTGCCCCTCATCACCGAGCTGTTTGACCGTGTCAGCGGTGCAACCATCTTTACGAAACTCGATCTGAGGGGTGCATACAATCTCATCCGCATACGAGAGGGCGACGAGTGGAAGACGGCGTTTAATACCAGAGACGGCCACTATGAGTACCTCGTCATGCCCTTTGGGCTCAGCAATGCCCCAGCCGTGTTCCAGCACTATGTCAATGAGATTTTTCGGGACATTCTGTATCGTCATGTAGTTGTATATCTCGATGACATTTTAATCTACGCCAATAACATCACTGAACATCGTTATTGGGTCAAAGAGGTTCTGTCCCAGCTGCAAGCTAATCATCTCTACTGTAAACTAGAGAAGTGTGTCTTCGAGGTGAAGTCTATACCCTTCCTAGGGTACATTGTCTCCGGTTCTGGTCTTCAAATGGATCCAGGAAAACTGCAGGCCATCCAAGATTGGCCAATTCCCTCTTCGCTGAAAGGTATTCAACGTTTCCTGGGTTTTGCCAATTATTACAGAAAATTCATTCGTAACTTCTCTTCTATTGTGGCTCCCATCACTGCCTTGACTAAAAAGGGGTCTAATCCAGCGAAGTGGCCGGCAGAAGCCATCGAAGCCTTCCATCTGTTGAAACAGAGGTTCACTTCCGCTCCTGTTTTAAGACAACCTGATACCACCTTGCCCTTTATTCTCGAGGTTGATGCCTCCTCCGTGGGTGTTGGGGCAGTCCTCTCGCAGAAAGCGCCCGATGGTCGTCTTCATCCCTGTGGGTTCTACTCCCGTAAGTTCCTGCCTGCAGAGCGTAACTATGCCATCGAGGACCATCAAGTTGGCATTAGAAGAATGGAGATATCTTCTAGAGGGCGCTGTTCATGAGATCACAATTATCACAGACCACAAGAATCTTCTGTATCTCAAGTCTGCTTAATGTTTAAATCCCCGTCAAGCCAGATGGACACTTTTCTTTTCCAGGTTCCGTTTCAAGCTGTCGTTCTGTCCAGGGACACAAAACCGAAAAGCTGATGCCCTTTCCCGCTCATGGGAGCAAGAAAGTGAGTCTAAGTCCACACATCAACACTTTATTATTGATCCAGTGGCATTCTCCGCAACGAGAGTTTCAAATCTCACGCCCCCTACAGGGAAAAGATATGTAAAGCCAGCTCTAAGAAAGAAGTTGCTCTGTTGGGCGCATTCTTCAAAATTCGCTGGCCATGCAGGCATTCCCTCAAACAGGATGTACAGGACTTTGTTTCCTCTTGTGCTAAATGTGCCCAGCACAAGACCAGTCGTCAGTCTCCTCCTGGGCAATTGATGCCACTGTCAGTGCCACATCGTCCTTGGACGCATATCTCTATGGACTTTGTAACTGATCTTCCAGAGTCTGACAAATTCACCACCATCTGGGTGATTGTTGACCGGTTCACCAAGATGGCTCACTTCGTTCCCCTCACCGGCCTTCCGTCAGCTTCCAAGCTGTCCCAGCTCTTCATCAAAGAGATATTCAAGCTTCATGGACTGCCTCTTGAAATCATCTCCGATAGAGGAGTCCAATTCGTAGCCAAATTCTGGCGAAGCCTGTGCTCCCTGCTTCAAATCAAGTTAAAGTTCTCCACAGCCTACCACCCTCAAACCAATGGCCAAACGGAGAGGGTGAATCAGGATCTTGAAGCATTTCTCCGCACATATGTCTCTTCTTCCCAAGATGACTGGGCTCAACTCCTTCCATGGGCAGAGTTCTGCCATAATAACCAATATCATTCTTCATCAAATGTCACTCCATTCCTTGCCAACTATGGGTTTCATCCTCGAGTTCCTGACTTCACTCTGCAACCTGTGTCCTCTGTTCCAGCGGTCGACACGACCATCCGGCAATTCGTCAAATCCTGGAAGCTCATTCGTTCTTCACTTCTGAAGGCTTCAAGCAGGTACAAAAAATTTGCCGACAGGAAACGCAGAGCTGTGCCAGCCCTCCGTCCAGGAGATCGTGTCTGGTTGTCAACCAAGAATCTTCGATTGAGAGTGCCATCGATGAAGTTCGCTCCCCGATATATTGGTCCTTTCCCAGTTGAGCGAGTCGTCAATCCAGTAGCTTACAAGCTCAAGTTGCCGCCCTATTTGAAAGTGCCAGCTACATTCCACATTTCGCTGCTCAAGCCGCTGGTTCTGAATCGCTTTCATTCCAAGCTCCCCAAGGCTCCTAAGGTTTGCACCCAGCGTGGAACAGAATATGAGGTCAGTAAGATCTTGGACTCTCGCATCCGATATGGTCGTCTGCAATACTTGATCGATTGGAAGGGCTACGGCCCCGAAGAGCGATCATGGACCAATGCCATCGATGTCCATGCTCCCAGACTCATCCGGGCGTTCCACTCCAAGTTTCCCCGCAAGCCTAAAAGGTGTCCTGGGGCCACCCTTAAAGGGGGGGGGGGGGGGTGCTGTCACGATCCGAGCTGTCAGACAGACCTTCTTACCGGCTAAGTGCCTCCGCAGGTTCAGCTTGCGGTCCAGACGTCATCTCTGCCGGCGTCCTGTCTCCCAGTGACAGTCCCCAGTGCACGGCAATCCACCTGTCCGCCGCCATTGCTCCCAGTATCCAGCATGGTGTGCACAAACACACTTTCCCGCCATAACAGACATGGGGGCTGCCATGTTCTTCCCAGTCACATGTCTGTGCTGTCCAATCCTGAAGGTTCTGATCTCCCAGTCATACCTGCCCGGCCAATCCTGGCCACTCAGTGGGTATAAGTATGCTGGGAGCTCTCAGAACCTTTGCTAGTGCTTCAGTTGTCTCCAGTGTATGGTCAGCTGTCCTTGTCTCTGTGCAAGTGTATTTCTATGCTGGTGTTGTCTTCCATGCTGCAGTGTGTTCCAGGTTGTTCCATCTCCTGTGAAGTCCAGGTTATTCCATCGCCTGTGATCCTGCCTCTACAGCCCAGCGACCAAGCCTAGCTCCGGGACTCTGGTCCTTCCGATGCTCCAGCATCATCCACCATCGATGTTTCATCGCTAGTCCGATATTCCGGATCTCCTGCTTCCGTCCGTCATTCCGGACCCACAGTCATCTCCCGTCCGTCATTCCGGACCCACAGTCTCCTTCCATATCCGATACCCGAATCCGATGTTCCCACATCATCATCGATAGTCCGATATTCCGGATCTCCAAGCCAAGCTTCCGTCCGTCATTCCGGACCCACAGTCAAGCTCAAGTCTTCCGTCCGTCATTCCGGACCCACAGTCTTCACATCCGATGTTCCACCATCGATCCCACATCACATCACATCTGTAAAGTACTGCAATCTGCATGAACTCTGTTATTTCTCCTGCATACTTTACTGTCTGTTTATATTACAACCATCTGCAAATAAACTCCGGTTGTATTTTACCTATGACTGCTTATTGGCTCTGGGTGCACTGTCGCGCAGTCCATGCGCAAGGGTCCTCTCCAACCTCCCCGGTTCAGGTACCGGTCCAGGTCCCCACCAGAGGTCTCAGTCTTGTCGACTAAGCCCCCTGGTGTGACATGTTATGTGTAATGGGCATCACAATGTGAGGTGTAACGGGCTTGGCGGTGTGAGTCACAACGTGTAATGGGCATTACGGTGTGTGGCGTAATATGTAAAGGGCCTTACAGTTTGTGGTGTAATGGGAATTACAGTGTTTGGTATAATGTGTGTGACATAACGTGTATTGGTCATTATGGCATGTGGGTGTGTGACGTGTAATAGGCATTACAGTGTGAATTTTTGGCACGCGCCTTCAGCGCACACTGTCATTATTATACCTATTTTACAAAAATTCGTCAAGCCCTGGCATAATGTGGAATGTCCATTACTGTATGTGGCATTATGTTTGATGGGCATTATGGTCTGTGGTATTATGTGTATTGGGCATTATACTGGGTGGCATTATGTGTAATGGGCATTACTGTGTGCGGCATTATGTGTGATAGGCATTATGGTGTGTGGCATTATGTGTAATGGGCATTACGGTGAGTGGCATTATGTGTAATGGGCATTATGGTGTGTGGCATTATGTGTAATGGCAATTACAGTGTAAATTTTTGCAGCGCGCCTTAGGCGCGCACTGTCCCTGTTTCTCGTGTGTGTGATGGGAATGATTAATTCCGAAGCCCAGATACATAAATAAGTCACCTTCTATTTAGTTTGCATTGATGCCCAGTAGGCGTGATGGACACGCCCAGTAGGCTTTGATGGACAAGCCCAGTAGGCGTGATGAACACGCCCCTCCAATGGTGCACTCCCTAAAAAAATGGGCTGCGCATGCCTATGACTAGGGGGTTTATTCTAGTTCATTCTTTCTGACAAAATCCTTCTTAGATGGACAAAACCATGTGCACTGCAGGGGGGCAGATGTAACATGTGCAGAGAGAATTAGATTTGGGTGAGTTATTTTGTTTCTGTGCAGGGAAAATACTGACTGCATGATTTTACACTTCAATATAGATCTCACTTTGAAGAAAAACCCCACCCAAATCTAATTCTCTCTGCACAAGTTACATCTGCCCCACCCACAGCGCACATGGTTTTGTCCATCTAAGAAGGATTTTGTCAGAAAGAATGGACTAGAATAACCCCCAAGGTGCTGCAGTGCTCACATGCAGGGGCTGTCCAGGGGCTGTCCTGTGGCCCGTGCCCTGTTGTGATTTATTTAGCCCTAAGTCCTGTGTTGTGATTTATTTTATTTAGCCCTGAACCCTGTGTTTTTTTTGTGATTTAACTAACTAACTCAGTGCTGCAGTGCTCACACGCAGGGGCTGCAGTGCTGCTGAGTAGTACACTGTGTACAGGGGCAGCATTAATACAAGGGGCTGTGTCCAGTGTGACGGCCTATATCTTATCCATTGTTCAGTGTCACGAGTCACTCACGACATATATCCGGTGTCCTGTCCTGTGTGACGACTGACGACATATCCAGTGTCCAGTGTGACGACATATATCCTGTGTCCAGTGTGACGACATATATCCTGTGTCCAGCGCGACATATATCCTGTGTCCACTGTGACGACATATATCCAGTGTCCAGTGTGACGACATATATCCTGTATCCAGTGTGACGACATATATCCTGTGTCCAGTGTGACGACATATATCCTGTGTCCAGTGTGACGACATATATCCAGTGGCCAGTGTGACGACAATATATCCTGTGTCCAGTGTCACAAGTCACAACATATATCCTGTGTCCAGTGTGACATGTAATGTGTGCCGGCATATATCCTGTGTCCAGCGTGACATATATATATCCATTGTCCAGTGTGACGACATATATCCTGTGTCCAGTGTGACGACTTATATCCTGTGTCCAGTGTGACGACATATATCCTGTGTCCAGTGTGACGACATATATCCTGTGTCCAGCGTGACATATATCCATTGTCCAGTGTGACGACATATATCCTGTGTCCAGTGTGACGACATATATCCAGTGGCCAGTGTGACGACAATATATCCTGTGTCCAGTGTCACAAGTCACAACATATATCCTGTGTCCAGTGTGACATGTAATGTGTGCCGGCATATATCCTGTGTCCAGCGTGACATATATCCATTGTCCAGTGTGACGACATATATCCTGTGTCCAGTGTGACGACATATATCCTGTGTCCAGTGTGACGACATATATCCTGTGTCCAGTGTGACGACATATATCCTGTGTCCAGTGTGACGACATATATCCAGTGGCCAGTGTGACGACAATATATCCTGTGTCCAGTGTCACAAGTCACAACATATATCCTGTGTCCAGTGTGACATGTAATGTGTGCCGGCATATATCCTGTTTCCAGCGTGACATATATCCATTGTCCAGTGTGACGACATATATCCAGTGTCCAGTGTACAGGAGCTGTGTCCAGGGGCGGTGTCCAGAGGCTGTGTCCAGTGTGATGGCTGTGTCCATTGTCCAGGGGCTGTGTCCAGCGTGACGGCTGTGTCCAGTGTACAGGAGCTGTGTCCAGAGGCTGTGTCCATTGTCCAGGGGCCGTGTCCAGGGTGACAGGCTGTGTCCAGTGTCCAGGGGCAGTGTCCAGTGTCCAAGGGGCTGTGTCCAGTGTGACAGGCTGTGTCCATTGTAAAGTAAGAAAAATAAATAAAAGTAATAAATAAAATAAAAACACATTTTTGGAGGATGATGGAGGAGGAAATAGTGGGAGTGCTGAAGCTGCTACCACCAGTCATGACAAGGCCGATACCTCTTTGTATTTGCTGTTTGGAGCATTTCTCTTTTTTGGGGATAGTTTATTAAACTGCCACCCTGTCTGCCCCTGCAGTGCCGCTCTGCCAGGTTGGAATTGTAAGGTTCACATGTATGTGATGCCGACTGCTGTCGCTTAGCTTAGTCATCCAGCTACCTCGGTATACCCTTTTGGCCCAACTACAGTAAATGAAAACAATTTTGTAAGCTGTGAAGTGATCAAAATTGACTAGAAATGAGTGGAAACTAATGTTATTGAGGTCAATAATACTTTAGGGGCAAAAACAGGCCCGAATTCTGTTATTTTAGCCATTTTTAGCATTTTTTCATAAAAATCCAGATCCAAAACCAAAACCAAAACCCACAAGGGTGGTTTTGCCAAAAACCAATCCAGATCCAAAACACGAAGGGAGATCCAGATCCAAAACCAAAACCCGAAAAAGTGGCCGCCGCACATCTCTAATAAGTATAACTCTGAAAAGCATTCAATAAAACAATTTCATTAAAAAAAAAAAGAATTATATGGCACAGATGATGGCACACCTGGACTGATACGGCACACACGGCGGGAGACATGGAATTATATGGAAGCCATGGTGACCCTATTGCAGTAAAAAAAGAAAAACTTTTATTCTTTTAATAAAAAAAAAAGAACACCTGGAATTATACGGCAGACTTAGCAACACCCCTTGAATTATACGGCACTGTTGGCTCACCTCTGGACTGATACAGCACATTTAATAGCCCTTGCAGTAAAAAATATATATATATTTTTTTTCATTAAAAAAAGGGCAGCTCCCCTGGTCTGATACAGGACACATGGGGGGCACCCCTGGACTGATGCGGGACACATGGGGCACCCATATAATTATATGGCACACATGGGGGCACCCCTGGACTGATAAGGGACATATGCAGGCACCCCTGGATTGATATGGGACACATGCGGGCACCCCTGGACTGATACAGGACAAAACTTTTTTTCAGAGAGCCCCTTATCCTCCACAGCAGTCCCATATAGCAGCCCCCCTAGTAGTGCCAAAGAATAGTAACTTTTGAAGTTCCCTCTTAGTTTATTCCACAGTAGTTCTCCCTTAGTAGTTCTTCCCTGGCTGCTCAGTAGGGATCCGATACGATTTGCCGGCGGTCGGGATCCCGGCGGTCGGAATCCCGACACTGGAATCCCGACCGCCGAAATCCCGACAAGGGGGGGACATGGATCGCCCCCCCTTGCGGGCTCGCTGCGCTCACCACGCAGCGGGCCCGGTGCCTCGCTACGCTCGGCATGCTATTTTATTCTCCCTCTATGGGTGTCGTGGACAACCACGGAGGGAGAAAGTTTCGGGATTTCGGCGGTCGGGATTCCAGTGTCGGGATTCCGACCGCCGGGATCCCGACCGCCGGCAAATTAACTGCATCCCGCTCAGTAGTTCCCCCTAAGTAGTTGTACATGGCCTCTCAGTAGTTCCCCCTTAATAGTTGGACCCTGGCCACTCAGTAGTTCCCCCTTTAGATTGTCCCCCCTCCAGCACTCCCTTTAGTTCCCCCCTTAGTGTGTCACCACCCCCCCTTGCATGTGTTCTTCCCCTCTGAAGATGGCACGGGGCACATCCGTGCTGTCTGACATTCACTTGCCGAATGAAGATGGCACTGGAGCCAGGACTTATATAGCGATCCGGTCTAGCGAGAATCCGACGCGGGATGATGAGGTTTTAGCCTCGATTTGGACTCAGAAAGATGTCGGGAACCGGCGAACTCCTCGGGTCCGGCCTCGTATAAGGTAAGTTCGGGGGGGGGGGGGGTTCGGATCTCTAGGATCCGAACCTGCTCATCTCTAGTATGGACCAGAGACTACCAAAGTTTGATATGTGGAGAGCTTCTGCCACCGCTGAACCATCCCAGGAAACAGAGACTGAGGCCCATTGCAACCCTGTTGGAGAGAAAATATTATTGCAGGACTTTAGGCAAGACCAACGCAATGATAGCAATAATACTGTACATGCCTTTTGAGACTGTAAAAGTGGTTAATTAATGGTAGGAGGGTTGCTGCTTTACTACCAGAGGGTTTTCCATATTTGTATTAAAAAACAATTTGCTATATTGTCCTTTAAATCGGGAGACAAGGTGCTAGTGCTTGTGCCCACTACAGAAAGTAAGATGTATGCTCAATGGCGAGGCCTTTATGAGATCATAGATGTGGAGGAACTGGTCAATGACAAGATTCGACAGAAGGGTAGAAGGAGGGAAGTACAAATCTACCATGTAAATCTGTTAAAAACCTTGGAAGGAAAGTGCCAGACTGCCCACTTTGGTAGCAAAAAAGGTTCCAGAATCAAAGGTACCCATTAAAGACACACTTAATCCTAGCTAGAAACAGGAAGTGGTGTATTTTATGGTGCAGAACCATTCCGGGAAAGACACAGATCATACAACATGACTCCACCCGTGGTGGTAAGAAAACAGGTCGTATTGCATACCCGAGGCTAAGCGGGCAGCGGTAAAGCAAGAGGTGGAGGAGATGCTACGCCTAGGGGTCATAGAGGAATCAACCAGCAAGTGATATAATTACATTACATTGCATTAATATAATTACATTGTCTTAGCACCTAAGCCTTTGTGTGCTTCTAAATCAGGTTTCCCTCTTTGATTCGTACCCTATGTCCCGGGTTGATGCGCAGGTGTAAAATTTAGCCAAGAGTCAGTAAGAGGCATATAAAAATGTATATATATATAAATCATTTATTACACAAATTAAAAAATAAGAATGCTACCAACCTCCTGGGGGTGTTATAGATACATCAATGCATACAATGCACAATAATACAATGCAACAGTACCACAAAAATATAATCGCAAGCTCAAAATATATGTAATGTAATTCTCTTGTTATTTTGATCTCACCACATATATAGATTTATCTTCATATGCTCTTGATCTGAGATATATATGGAAAAGAATTTAGAAATATTTATGGGTGAAGGATTAAAGTTCCACTCCTTAAATGGATGGTGCGTGTCCAAGCAGTTTTAATCGCTTACAATATGGGGTGGACACATAGAGAAAGTGCAGGTAATCTAGGATGCAAAACTAAGTTAATAAAAACTTCTTGGATATAGGGAGATGCCTTGGTGTGGCTGCCCGCAATTCCTTGTGCTAGATACAGTATGCTTGCACGGCTGGCAAAGTGTTTGTAGTATATGTAAATGGGTTAGTCCCCCAATACAAAGTACCTGGCCATCTATGGGCAGATGTCTGTTCTGCAGTAATTAACAAAGATGCTGTCGCCATCAGCACAGCTGTGTCTTTGACTCTCCGAGTCATAGGCCAGTCGGTACCCTCTGTGGGTGGAACACACTGCCCAGCTTTGGTTTCCACTGAAGAGAATCCAGTTGGTTGCAAAGTAAAGATTAGGCGGTACTTGTTTCCTAGCACGGCTCCCCCGATTTTGATTGTATTACATCTTATACGATGAGATCCGATTTTTAATTGTACAAGCACCATGATGGGTGCTTTTAATGTTAAATGCAATGCCAACCCCACTATCAACGCCAACCCAAGGCGTGGCGAGCGCAGCGGTACGCGTCCTCCGACCTTTTCATACCCCCACTATCCACGTTGGCGTGGAGTTGATTTTAGACACAGATTACAGCGTGGCGAGCGGACACAGATTACTTTACATGTATTGCACGTTTGCTCACCACGCTTCTGGCTCCTATTCCGCGTCCCCTTGCCGCTTCGGGTTGGCGTTGATCCTGGGGGTGGCGTTGACTATGGGGGGCCATTTAACATTGTAAGGACCCAACAGGGTGCTTGTACAATCAAAAATCATATGCGATCGCATCGTATGCCATTGTATACAATACGATGCAATGCGATATTTTATTGTACAATATCGCGTCGCATCACATACCATCGTATACCTTATTTAGTGTAATGATATACAATGCGATGGGCGCCGTGCTAGGAAACAAGTACCGATTAGGCTGCCTGTAACGGCAAGTTAGGAGAAAGTTCCAAAGGTGTTCTACGGGGCACGATACCACTGGTAATTTGGAATTTGTGAATCATGCTAACTCCTTTTTTCAATATAAGTCAGTATCTTACCACTCTCGATTTGATAAAAGGGTATTGGCAGAAGCTGCTGAGGCAAAAACAGCCTTCTTTAACCCAGAGGGTAAAATTGGGGCGTGGCCTAGCAGAGGGGTGTGGCCTGTACCGTGATTGTATTGTGTACTGTACCTGTGTATTGTGTCAGCGCACCTATTCCAATCTTCCAGTATTATTAAGTGACTGATCAGTCCAGCTTAGTTCTTCCCTGTATTTTTACAGGCTACTTAAATCATTAAACACTGTTTATCCGTAATGGCAATTAAACATTATGCTGCACACCGTGATGCCAATTACACAATAAGCTGCACACCGTGATACCTATTACACCGCACACCATGATGCCCATTATGCCACACACCATGATGCCAATTACACAGTATGCCGCACACCATGATGCCCATTACACCGCACACCATGATGTTCATGATTACGTCACACACCGTGATGACAATTACACAATACGCCGCACACCGTGATGCCCATTACACTGCACACCATGATGCCCATTATACCGCACACTGTGATGGCAATTACACAATACTCCCCACAGTAATGCCCATTACACCCCACACCATGATGCCCAATATGCCCTCATAGTGCCAGACACAGATATGCCCCAACATTGCCAGACACAGATATGCACCCACAGTGCCAGATATGACCCCACATTGCCAGACATATACCCCAATGGGCCATATATGTCCCCCATAGTACCAAAATATCCCAGCATACATTATTATACATACTTCTGCTCCCCTAGGCCCCACGCCCAGCCTTGCCCTATCTCACTGAACTAATTTATCTATTGCGGTGCAGACAAAGACAGACTCACCAACAAAATAGATGCACCAGAGGCCAGTCCAGGTTTAGGCAGCAGTGCATGCCCAGTATCCGAGTCCACACAGAAGAAGCAGGCTGGTTATGGAGGAGGCTGGAGCAGAACTTGAAGACAGTCTCAGTGCGCAACATAAAATAGCGCCAGCATATTCAACATACTCGCCAAGATGATTCCCCAAATACCCCCCTACCCCCCCCCCCCTCATTGAGTGACAGGTTCAGCCTGCACGCCCAAGCCGAGTCCCTCCTCCATTCATGTATGGCCAATCCCCAGAGCAGGAGGGGGAGCCACCAGCAATGAGTGACACTTAGGCAGCCTACGCACAAGCCGGGCAGCAGCTGGGTCCCTCCTCCATCCCACAGCAGGATGGGGAGGCACCCTCTCTTACACTGCCAGCCGCCCAGCCTCCCTGCATATGGCATATGGCATGCCAGTCCCCACCTCCCCACTGTGCTGTGCGCCGCTCGCACTCGCAGCCTGGCTGTCAGTTATTACACACTGACAGCCAGGGACTCTGAGCCCAGCACGGCGCCGTCCTCAGGTCAGCTCTGCACTGTCACTGGCTGCTGCAGCAGCGCATTGAAAAAGGTGTCACCCCAGAGATTGATGACACCTGGTGCAGCCTGCGCCCCTTGCACCTGCCTAGTGACGCCACTGCCCAGTAACCTTCCAGAGAGCTATAAATAAGTTGCTGTGGCCCCACAGGGAATATGCAGCTGCATATTTAGATGACATTGTTATTTGTAGCTCCGACTGGGAATCACATTTACCTGAGGTAGAGGCCATGATAAAGTCTCTACAGGCACATGGGTTTACTGCCACCTGTGATAAATGTGCCAATGGTAAGGTGGAAGCAAAGTATTTAGGGTACATTGGAGGCAGAGGACATGTTAAACGTCAGCCAAGTAAGGTAGAAGCAGTCCTCAGCTGGTCTAAACCTAAATGCAAGACACATCTTAGGACATTTCTCTGTCTGGTGGGATATTATCAAAGGTACATGCGGAACTTTACCACTAGAGCGGTTCCACTAACTGAATGTCTTAAAAACAGTCCCCAGACAAAAAAACATGCTCTAGACCAGCAGAAACTGCTTGGCAAGATTTAAGACGAGCTTGAACAGAGCCTGACTTGAAAGCTCCTGATTTTAAAAACAATTTTGTGCTGCAGCCGGATGTCTCTGAGACAGGATTAGGGGCAGTCCTTTCCAGGAGGTAGATGGAGAGGTACTCTACCTTAGTTGCAAATAACTGCCCAGACAGCACAAGTGCTCAACTGTAGAGCAGGAGGCTTAGAAGTTAAGTGGGCAGTGGAATTCTTAAAGTATTATTTATTGGCATGTACATTTTTGTTGGTCACAGACCATGCGCCTTTGCAATGAAGGCACATGAACAAAGAGATGATTGCTCACATGACCAATTTGTTTTTGGCCTTATAGCCATTTAAGTTTGAGGTGTGACATAATCCAGAAAAACAGCACCACAACGCGGAAGCCCATTCCAGGAGGTTTTTAGGTCCCAATCCTCCAAGCAACCCTATTATCAAGCTAGGAGAGGAGGAAGAGGGTGATATAGGTGACGTCTGAAAAGTAGTGGAGGGCTGTGTACCCAGGTTGATGACACAAGTAGAGGTGGGCAAGGCAGAGAGCTTGACTGAAAATGTCTTAGCTTCACCTGGGTGGTTGAAGCTAAGGGGGGGAGGAATGTGGCAGGGACAGCATATTTCCCAATGAGGGTAGTATGGAAGATCCAGTCCAGGTTTTAGAGCAGCGGCAAGAAAATTAGATCCAGTCCAGGTTTCCTTAACTGATGTGATCAAGATTTGGCTGATTATCAGCACCTGTGGCTACCTGTTTTATGTGTGTTCAGGGCAGGAGGTCATGACTCCCAATGCTGGTAAGCAGCTGACTGATAGGCCAGTAATGCAATATTACATTTATGTTACCTCGTTTGCCGAGCTTTTAACCTGGTATGCTGTTTACCTGCTACATAATAAAGACCCACACTTCATCTACTGTATATCCAGTGTTTTTTTGATTCCTTGTCACAAATTAATATATTAATCTTTATACTGCCTGTGATACCGGCAAATATATATATATATATATATATATATATATTAATCTGTGTACTGCCTGTGATATTCACAAACTTATATTAATCTTTGTACTGTTTGGTGTGCTTTTTTCACAATGACCTTATTTCTCAAGCAAATTTTTCATAAGCATCTTTCTTCACAAGCATCTTATTTTCAAAAGCAATTGTCTGTTAAACAGTTCTTTGCGATTGGGACCCAGTATGAAAGCAGTCACGACTGTAGTTGCAAAGTGGATTACTGATGCCATAACAGCTATGCTGGTATTCGATGGGCTTCCAGCGCAGTATCTGCCATTAATGCAGTTACATGAGGTGCTGTGTCCAGGCTACCAAATCCGATCTAGATCAGGGGTGGCCATTACGTCGATCACCGACCATCCACCAGTAGATCGTGATCATTTTCTAAAGTAATCCCCCGTTTACCAGCTGAAGGCTCTTCTGGCTTCAGTGTTCCCAGTAATGCAGTGCATGGGTGCACGGGTGATATCACCGTGCACCCGCACACTGCAAGTGAGGAGGACTGAGGACCTTGTTTGAGTCAGCCAGCATCTGTGTGCTCAGCGCTGGCTGGCTGGCAGGGAAGCCTGAGTGGCGGCAGGCAGACCCATTGGCAGCATGGAGAAAGGACAGTGGTGGGCAGACCCAGCGACAGCGTGGGGAAACAATCATCACTCTGGACAGCCAAGTAGGTGTAAAACAGTTGGTTTTTATTATCCTGCCATGGGGATTACAATAATCATTGCCACAGGGGAAAACAATGCTCAACCGTCTAGTGAGCAGTGCACTTGTTGTAACATGGGTACAGCCAGGCAGAACGGAAGGCAACCCGGCTGTATCAGAGGCTCAGAGTTGGTTTGCAGCTATTTCAAATGCTCACCAGTGCGCATGACAATTGTGACCCAGCAGCCAATCAGGAGCCACCACTGTCGCTCTTAGATTAAAGTTTTCCCACCATCTTTATTTGTAAAACAGGATAGCCCCAGGCGAATCCATTAGCCACGAGAAACTTTTGTGGGCAATTGGATATCGCCCTAAGAGAATTCTGCCTTCTTGAAGGTACATTTTTAAACCATTTGGAATGTACAAAAAAAACATATAAGATCCACTGCTGTAGACAGAGAAGTAACTCTGGGAGGCAATGGAATTATCTGCCGCTGGGCTCCTCCCCTGCATGTTTAAATCAGTTAATTGAATGTCGTTGATTCAGTTAATTGAAAGCCATTGATATGGTTTCTGTGGCTGACTCTCACCTTCTAGCAGAACAATACATGTCACGCTCCCTTTATTACACCCTGACCTGTTCCACTAAAAGAGCTATTTGATCCAGCATAGGATCTATGCAAATTCTAGCTATATGGAGTTATTACACTATATAGCTCTGTTTAATAGTAATGTTAATCAGAATCTGAATGCTTACAGTGCAGGAGCAAAAAAGCTCTATCAGTAAGATGCAGGGGTGCTGGAACGTTTTTAGGTTGGGGGGGGCAAGATATAATCTCATTTTGGCGCCCCCTAAATTGCTATATGTTACCCCCTGATAGTTATACACAGGGCAGCGGCATATACATGTGGGCATTATACACACGGCCAGCGGCATATACAAGTGGGCATTATACACAGGGCAGCGGCATATACACATGGGCATTATACACAGGGCAGCGGCATATACCCATGGACATTATACACAGGGCAGCGGCATATACACATGGGCATTATACACAGGGCAGCGGCATATACACATGGGCATTATACACAGGGCAGCGGCATATACATGTGGGCATTATACACACGGCCAGCGGCATATACACATGGACATTATACACAGGGCAGCGGCATATACACATGGGCATTATACACAGGGCAGCGGCATATACCCATGGACATTATACACAGGGCAGCGGCATATACACATGGGCATTATAGACAGGGCAATGGCATATACCCATGGGCATTATACACAGGGCAGCGGCATATACACATGGACATTATAGACAGGGCAATGGCATATACCCATGGGCATTATACACAGGGCAGCGGCATATACACATGGACATTATAGACAGGGCAATGGCATATACACATGGGCATTATACACAGGGCAGCGGCATATACATGTGGGCATTATACACAGGGCAGCGGCATATACACGTGGGCATTATACACAGGGCAGCGGCATATACACGTGGGCATTATACACAGGGCAGCGGCATATACACGTGGGCATTATACACAGGGCAGCGGCATATACACGTGGGCATTATACACAGGGCAGCGGCATATACACGTGGGCATTATACACAGGGCAGCGGCATATACACATGGGCATTATACACAGGGCAGCGGCATATACCCATGGACATTATACACAGGGCAGCGGCATATACACATGGGCATTATACACAGGGCAGCGGCATATACATGTGGGCATTATACACAGGGCAGCGGCATATACACGTGGGCATTATACACAGGGCAGCGGCATATACACGTGGGCATTATACACAGGGCAGCGGCATATACACGTGGGCATTATACACAGGGCAGCGGCATATACACGTGGGCATTATACACAGGGCAGCGGCATACTATCCCCCCTCCAATACATTAGCAGATGAATCCCAACAAATGTTTACATCCCCAGTAGTTACACACAGTGCACATTTATTTGATCTAATGGGCACACTGTCAGATCATACAAATTATACACAAATTAAATATAATGCTGTGCTTGGCTCTCTTACCAGACACAGGACAGTCCCCTGGATTCCTACCCCCTAGTCCACTTCAACCACACAGACTGCTGCGGCTCCCACCCACTTTCCTGCGCCACAGCTGCCAGCGCACAGGACCTCTGCCGTCCGGCTCTTCCATGTGACGTCAGACGCACGGGCAGGCGTCGTCATGATCATCCACTTGCCCGTGCTTCTCTGTCTGAGACTGCAGGTGGGGTGGGGGACTCCCGGCAGGTACGCGCACGGGATGTACCTAAGCACCTGACCCCCGCCCGCCATGATTCTTCTTGCTCGGCGCCGGCGGGCGGGAGGCTGCGATTAATCAGTAATATAGGCGGACGGGTGGGAGGCTTAATCAGCCCACCGCCCGCCCGCCTATATTACTGATTAATCAGCCGCCCGCCCGCCGGCGCCGAGCAGGAATCCGATAGCGCCGCCTCAGTAATTTTGGGGGGGGCAAGCTGCCCCCTCGCCCCCCCCGTTCCGGCGCCACTGGTAAGATGTCTGCCTCCTGTGAGAGAGGTCACAAGTTCTATTCCTTGGTGTGACTACTAAGAAATGTATATTTGTTTAAAACAAATGATCATGTAAATAAATGTTGTTCAATGTAACAAGATTTATAGAAACATTTTCTTAATTGCTTTTTATATATGTATATGGGGGGGGGGGGGGGGGGGGGGCACCGATATTTATCTTGCCTCTGGGCAACTGAGACAAACTTATGCCACGGGCTGTAGATCAAATGAAATCTCTTTCTTGCAACAGAATCATGCAAGTTATTGTTTTGTAACTCTCAACAAATACTGTACACCAGCGAGAGAAGGTGTTAAATTGCCATCATACCCAGAGACCGTGCCCACATACACACCTATTTCTGTACAATAGCTTTACCCTCAAGAGACTACTACTGCGTGAAATGGTATTTCCTCCCACATATTTTTGAATTATAGCAACCAACAACTAACTCAGCAATAAAAAAATACAGAACAACTCTTGTACATTTAGGGCCTGATTCAGGCCGGTTCGCTAGGCTGCGTAATTTTTCAGCCAGGACTGACTTTTCATTTACACTTTGTCCACTGAATTCGAGGCAGGCGACGACGTCATGTGACATCAGCCGCCCGCTCAAGCATGCATCGCCACGCCTGCGTCTGCAGAGTGGTGTTTTTATGGGGACGGCCATAAAAAGCTGGGTGTTCCCCCTACTGATGGCCACTGTCCGCCTCCTTGCCGCCCGTCTCGGAGCAAATGGTCTAAAAAATGTGAAACTCGCCGAAGCCGTTCTCTCCCGGGGAACCTCAGGGACAGGGACAAATTCGGCCAGGTACGAACACGTCTGAATTGGCCCCATACTTTGAAGTGTAAACTGTTCTGTTACTAAGGACTGGTGCATTAAAAGACTTTAGAGAGCACTTTCTTGTGAGAGGAGCTCATTATTTGTTCCTCCTTTCTCATATCTCCTGCTTTACAGATGCCAAAACGTTTGTTTTTAACACTGTCCCTGAATTTGTCATGCAGAAGATAAAAATGTGCCCCTTTCAAAGGGAAAGATTGTTATGCGGATTATAGAGAAAGACAAACAACAATTTTCTAAGCAATATAATACGCCACAGACACTGCTACAGAAAATAATAAGTGTCCATAGTGTTATATGAATCTACACATATTTCTAAGGCATGAAGACAGCGCCTGATGCTGATATTCATCAAATAAACCCCTCATCCACAATGCTCAGTATAACATGTCAATCAGTTGATTTCAGCAAACGTGCTTTGTGAACTGATTGGAGCCTTTGGCCACAGTAGTTTTTATTTTCTCAAAGGGCTTACTTTATTTTAAAACAAATTACAATGGGAGAGATGTTTTAAGCCTGAGTGATAAAACAAAGGGGGTTATTCTAGTTCACTCGCAAAGGCACAATCACTCTCTTATGGATAAAAACATGTGCACGGCAGGTGGGGCTGATGTAACATGTGCAGAGTGAGTTAGATTTGGGTGTTTTATTGTTTCTGTGCAGGGTAAATACTGTCTGCTTTATTTTTACACTGCAATATAGATATCAGTTTGAAGAACAAACCCCACCCACATCTAACTCTCTCTGCACATGTTACATCAGCCCCACCTGCAGTGCATATGGTTTTGGCCATAAGAGAGTGATTGTGCCTTTCCGAGTGAACTAAAATAATCCCCAAATAGTGATAAACCATCAACCAATCAGCTCCCAACTGTCATTTTTCAAACACAGGCTGTGGCATGGTTCAGGCTATGAACACTTTTCAAGCTTAGTACATCTGGCCCAATATGAAGTTAAGAATGCCTTGAAGAGTGTATTGGGCCTGACTTATAGTTGCCAGTATACAGAGGCGTAACTAGAACTTTTGGGGCCCCATAGCAACATTTTCAAAGCGCCCCCCTGAACCGCTGTCGCTACAATGCCCCTTAGGGGGCAGAATAAGGGGAGTGAGAGACAAAGATGGTTTCGGGGACAGAGAGGGGAGAGGAGGGTTGTCAGGGAAAGAGGGAATGTTAAAAAAGAGAGAGAGGGTGTCAGATAGAGAGGGAGAGGAGCAAGAGAGAAAGGTAGGGGTAAGAGCAGGAGTCAGAGAGAATATCAGGGAGGTGAGGGGGGGGAGGAGGAAGAGAGGGCAGGTCACAGTGAGATAAGAGAGTGTAAAAGAAGAGAGAGAGGGGGACTGTTGGAATGTGAGAGTGCAAGACAGAACAAAGTGGGAGGGAGAGAGGGAGAGAGAGACACAGAGAGAGAGAGAGACACAGAGAGAGACACACAGAGAGAGACAGAGGCCCTTATTCTGGTTGGTGCTGTGTTTGCCGCTTGCCGTCGTACCGCCGATGTTTTTCGTCTGCGCATGTGCAGAGGTCACTCTGCGCATGTGCAAGCGGTTTCGCCGTACGTTTTTTTTTAGACGCCGCACAGGGGGCGGAGAGGGGCGTGAAGGGCTACTTAGCCTCATTACCCTATGCATACGCCCCGCGTTTCATGGGCGTTCCCATGCAAATGCTGGGCGTATGCATGGTAATAAAGCCATGACGCATGTGTAGGGGGCGGGCATCTGACATCGCCGGATGTCAGCTGCCCGCCCCCATACATGATTTCATACGGACAAGTGTCCGTGTGGTCTAGGGTGGCGGGAGCTGGTGGAGCGTGCGGCCCTGCATTTGATGGTCGGCGACCATCGAATGCAGGGGCTGCTCCCAAGATGGAGGCGTATCCCCGTCCACTTTCATGCGGACCGCCACATATCCGCGTACGGACGGAGGTGGCGATCCGTATGGAAGGCGGGGATTCGCCTGCACGGTCCTGGCCGCATATTCTGATCTGGCCGCACAGATCAGAATAAGGGCCAGAGAGAGAGAGAGACACAAAGAGACAGAGACAGACAGAGACTGCTTGGTACCTCCAGGCTAGCAGCAGTGGAACGGCACCAGATCTCTCCACATCATCACCAGTTCTCAGGCTCAGCATCCTGGGTCCCCTCTGCGGCGCCTGCTCCTTCTTCATCTTCGGGTCTCCTTAGCTGCGCAGGTCCCCTCTGTGGTGCCAGCTCTATACCTCATTGCCGGGTCTCCTCAGCAGCGCCGATCTCCACTCAGTGTGGGCGGCGTCGCGGCGACATCCACATCAGCGTGGCAGCGTCAGTGCTGCCAGGCCCGGGTCCCCACACACAACAGAAACAGCATCAGCAGACCATTTCCACACCGGGGCTGGTCACCAGTTAGTGACGTTGAGCCCTGGCAGTGTGTCAAAGAGAGAGGGGAGAGCAGAGGCTGGATTAGCCAGACCGGCTCTCCCCCTTCATAGCCCAAAACATAGCGCCGCGGGCCGGGCAGGGAGGAGGTACGGGAATGGGATGAAGCACTAAATAAAACATTCTTAAGGGTGCAGGGGATGCCTGCTGACCTCGGGCCCCCCAAAGGTCCAGGCCCCATAGCAGTTGCATCCCCTGCACCCTCCATAGTTACGCCACTGCCTGTATATACAGTAATTATTTTCTGGGGTCTGTGCATGTGTCACTGCCACAATGCGCACACATAAAGAGCGAATGGCATTTATGAATGCTATGAGCATATATTGGTGGAAGGTAACAGGGTGTGGTGTCAGAACAGGGGCACGTCAAGACCAATTTTAGGGCCACCTATTGCTGCAGGAAAACACCTTCTCCGTTGCGGCAACCAATCAGAGAGTCAATGTTTGCTGAATCTGCGCTGATGCTACAGATGTGTACACAGTTGCCTAAATCTAACTAACCCCATCCCTTCTTCAACTCCCTCATGCAGTCTAACCCTAATTCTCCCAGGCATACTTATGTTCAGAATTCTGTCTGTCATCATTCGGTGCTGGTGTACTAACTACCAGGGGTAAATTCACTAAGGTCGGCCATAAACAGCCAATCCCCAGCGGCATAACTATAGCACCACAGCCCCCGCCACCTCGGGGGGCGCTGTGCATGTGGGGGCGCCAGGGGATGCGGTGCTATAATTACACACCCCCCCCTGCAGCCTTACCTATCTCGCTAGTCCCGGCGGCTCCGTTCTTCTGCTGAGGACCACCACAAAATGGCCGCCCCCATATAGCACAAAACTGTCTGCTGTATGGGGGCGGCCATTTTGTGGTGGTCCTCAGCAGAAGAAGAACGGAGCCCCCGGGACCATCGCGATAGGTAAGGCTGCAGGGGATTGGGGGGTTTGCATGGGCGGCGGGGCGACAGGGGGGGGGGCGCCCAAAACTTAGTTACGCCACTGCCAATCCCGGTATGAATGTGTACGAATGGGATCAGCCTAACAATGCAAATGTAGAACCAGACAAATTTACAATCCTGCCATATTTTAGGTATTTGCGGTCAGAGACATTCGTATTTGGCTGCTGTATTAACGGCAGCCGAATACGTACGAGCCAGCAGCATCCTATGGATCTGTCAAAACCGTGCAATGCTGCCCTGTGTAAAAAGCAGAATAAATTAATAATTTAAAAAATATGTACCCCAGCCCTGCAATGAGAGCGGTGAGAGAAAGGAGAGCAGAGAGGGCAGAAAATAGGCACAGGCGTTAAAAGTGCACAGGCCCACCTTGGCGACAAAAGTGAAGGATGTTGTGCGAGCGCCAAAGGCGTGCTCCGGGAAAGGGGGTGTGGTCACTCAAAATGGGGTGTGTTCTTGAGTGTAGTGTACCACACCATACACAACGTCTACACATTATGCAACAAAATACTAGACCCCATTATATTTGCCCCTTACACTGCTCTACAGTGCACACAATGGCCAAGAGTGGTAATTCAGCAGCTGTGCTCTAATAGAAGGCTTCAGGCTGCAGAAAATCATCACAGCCAAAGGCGGATCCAGGAGAAAATAACAGGGGAGGGCACCATGATTGGAGAGGATTTGGGAGGGGTGGTGTTAGTGGTGCCAGTGTACATGCTAAGAGAGCGGTGAGAGAAAGGAGAGCAGAGAGGGCAGAAAATAGGCACAGGCGTTAAAAGTGCACAGGCCCACCTTGGCGACAAAAGTGAAGGATGTTGTTCGAGCGCCAAAGGCGTGCTCCGGGAAAGGGGGTGTGGTCACTCAAAATGGGGTGTGTTCTTGAGTGTAGTGTACCACACCATACACAACGTCTACACATTATGCAACAAAATACTAGACCCCATTATACTTGCCCCTTACACATGATGCCAAAATTCACGTAATGCCACATGGATTGAGCCAAAATTCACATAATGCCACACGTATTGAGCCAAAATTCACATAATGCCACACGGATTGTGCCAAAATTCATATAATGCCACACAGATTGAGCCAAAATTCATATATTGCCACACGGATTGAGCCAAAATTCACATTATGCCACATGGATTGTGCTAAAATTCATATAATGACACATGGGTAGTGCCAAAATTCACATAATGCCACAAGGATTGAGCCAAAATGAACACAATGCTACACGGATTGAGCCAAAATTCAAAATATGCTTCATAAACCGGGACATTGCGTGGCAAAGGCACGCATTAAAAATTTATACCATAATGCCCATTACATGTTAAGCCACACACCATAATGTCCATTACATATTATGCCAAACACCATAATGCCTATTAAAAATTCTGCTACATAAGTGCTGCTTATATACATGCTCATTGCCAGGAGTTCTACAGATGGAGCGGGTCTCTTTTTTGCAGGGGATGGCGGAAGATTCGGCATCCGCCATCCCCCACCGGCCGCCGTAAGGGGACGCCAAATTCAAGGCCCAGCGATTTAGGTTTGAATATGAGACCAACCAGCTTCTGGAGGGGCGGGGAGAACTGGCAGCAATCAGAATCGGGTGGGGGTCTGAATTAACAATTGCTCTCGGACAGCCTGTAAGCCTTGTTGCATGTTATTGTTCCTGGGCCACCTGTGTCGCCTGGGTCAAATTTTGCAGGTGAATATGTATTTGGCAGGCGATCTGGGAGCTGGTTTTCTGTGCCATTGCCGCTGTTCTATTGTTGTTCATCTGTAGTTCATCTGGCAGGTTTGGCGCTCCATAAAGACCACCTGTTGATTCCGAAAATGGTTGATGGACAATGCCAGTTTATTCACAGTGGGAACACTGTCCTGTACAGACACAATCAAAAGGTCGACATGAGTTTTACATGATTTTGTTTTAAAACCAACTTGTTCACACTTTACCATCCCAGTGGGCATAGAGGGAGAATAAAACAGTGTGCCAAGAGCAGTGGGGCACCTTGTCCAAAGCGTGGCAAGCACAGCAAGGCAACATACCCAAAGCATGGTGAGCACAGCGAGCCATGCGAATGGTCGCATTACACTTGTCCATGCAGTGTCCATGTTGATTTATGTTGACATAGACGCCAAGAAAAGTGAAAAACTCGCTTCAATATTTTTCATGTTGACCTTTTTCATATCACTATTTTGCTTGTGTCAAACTTTTCACCATGTCAACCTTTTAAGTGTTGACCTTTTGACTGTCCACCAATAGTGGTTGATCTTTCGACTGTCAACCTAGACACCCCCAGCAAGTGTGGCAGAGCGCTTACTCTAGATCCTTATAGTAGCTTCTCCAATCCTCTTTACTAGCCATCTCTCCCTCCACAGATGCATTCAGGGGCTGGCTGGCAACTTTTAGCCTGGGTGGAAAATGGCACAGGCTTTTCTACCAGTCCTGCATATCACCCTGATTGTCCCTTCCATAGCCATCTCTCATTACCCAATCGATGGCTCTTTTTCACTGTCCTTTCATATAACCCTGACCCCCTCACAACTCACTCACAATCCCCTCCCTTACAGTATATACTGATCACCACCCTGACCTCTAACAGCACTTATTGACCGCTTCACTAGAGAGACAGGGCCAGATGCACTAAGCTTCAAAAGTGATCAAATAAAGAGGGATAAACTGCCAGCCAATCAGCTCCTACCTGCCATGTCACAGACTGTGTTTGAAACGTGTCAGGCAGGAGTTGATTGACTGGCTGTTTATCACTCTCCATTTTCTCACTTTTGAAGCTTAGTTCATCTGGCCCAGAGAGTGTGACAGCAATTCCCACCTCTGCTGGGCAGTCTCCAAACAGCTATACTGTTCTGCTGTAATCTTTTATTCAATTAAAATACACTTTTATTCAATTCAAATACAACAGTGGAAGTGGGTCAGTGGAAACTAAGTGCTGGGTATGCCATGCCACCCCACTTCGACCACTGCATATATTTTATCATGAAAATTATTAAATGGAAACATGAAAAAAAGGGATTTTTTTCCACCCACGCAAGTCCCGTGAGTGCCAGTCGTCACTCAGCTTTCCTGTTCACCTAGACTCCCCCTTTCCCTTCTGTCAACCTATTCACTGTCTACTTTAAGTCAGGATCCCTTTGTGAGTTCGAAATTGCATAAAAATAAGGATTGTTTTCAGAAGAAAGTTCATGTAATTTAATAAATTAAATAAGAAGACCATATCAACACTTAAAAACCTATCAGTAGAGAGCTTCTGATGGATGCCATCACATTGAAAGAGTTTCCAGCTACCTCTGTCTTCCACTGACTGATATCCATTCTAGATGAAAGCAAGTGCTTCCACAGTGTTTAGCTTTGCTGGTCTGTGAAATAACAAATACAGTAACAGAGACATTTCTGCAGTAATGGAGCCTGTTTCTCGGCATAAGAGAATCACACACACTTTGTTGTTTTGGTCTATGATCTGTTTAATTCTGACGAAGAACATCGTAAGAAGATTTACTTCATACCGTTAGTAATATTATAGGAACAACAATAATATATAATATAAATTATATATAGACAGGGCCAATGCAAGGCTTCACTGTACCCTTGGCAAAACTTTAACTACTGCCCCCTCCCCATCCCACACTTCCCCATTACCCACTTTCCAACCCCTCAAGTGAGTATCCCTTATCCAAATATCTGTTATCCAAATTATTCTGAAAACCAAACATTCTGGAAAGTGAAAAAAAATCTTGCTAAAAGCTCTACTGGAGACATCTGGGGGCATGATATGTAACTGGCACTACTGAGGACATTTGTAACAGCACTACTGAGGACATGAAATTTAACTGGCACTACTGAGGACATCTGTAACAACACTACTGAGGACATCTGTAACAACACTACTGAGGACATCTGTACCAGCACTAATGGGGACATGATATGTAACTGGCACTACTGGGGATATGACATGTAACTGGCACTACTGAGGACATAATATGTAACTGGCACTACTGAGGACATCTGTAACAGCACAACTGGGGACATGATATGTACAGGAACTGGCACTACTGGGGACATTATACCAGAATTTGTTAAACGGGTAAAAGGCAGTGTGCTATACGTTTCAGATCCGTTTTTTGGCAGTGGGAAAGGGTCTTAAATTGTATTTAAAATCCCACACTAGTCTTCCCCCTCCCCTGGTACCTGTCCTGACCCCCCCCCCCCCCCGGTACTGGCAGCTGGTACCCCCACCCCCCCTCCCCTGGTACCTTGCAGCTGGTACCCCCGTCACCTCCCCTCCCCTGGTACCTGGCAGCAATCCATCCGGGCAGCGGGGCAGCACAGTAGGCAGAGTAGGTAGCGGGCGTGCCAGGGCTCCTAGTCTGCAGGTCCCAGGCAAATGCATGAAAGCATCATGCAGGAGCACGATGCAGGAGGAGGCTGCAGCTGGTGCACAGACAGCGGGGGAACTGGGGATCAATTATGTATTATTTAAAAACTGTCAAAAACAGCTCAAATTGTCATATTCTTCTAACGGATTATCACGAGGCCAAGTGATATTAAATCCAGATTACAATGGATCTAATAATGCTACTAACATAAAGTGTAAATGTTCTGTAAATAATCTCTAAGTGAAAAATAATTGAAGAGCAGAATTGGAAAAAAAGAAATATAAAATGCTGAATCCTTCCATCTGGCATATGACTAGAGCAGGTCACATGTTTTTACTATGTTTGGTAACTTTGGGGGAGATGTACTGTATTATAGCAGCACTTTTTATGCCGCTGTAACACTTCCTGCTTTGCCTCATTTACCTGACTCTTTACAAATGATAGACAACTTGCTTATACTGTACATCCTCCTTGTAGGCGGAAATGTTTCATACAGTACATCACCAATATCTATTAGCATGTCTAGGAAATGACCCCAACCTACACAACATTAGTAAAGTCTTATTTTAAATAATGATATTGTGCAGTAAATATGACATGAAATATATACAGCATCAGTGCCAGTCACATCTAAACAGACATGTCATTTTTATCTAAAGTACTGTATAAAATAACATTCAACAGGTAATCAATGCTTTAACCTTTAGTTTAGGAAATCTTCTGACGTCTATAAAAATTCACTGTAAGCAATCTCTCCATCATATTGTGGATGGTCCTAATTTATTCTGATTTCTTAAGTCATTATAGGGCCAATTTACAGCAACATACAATGGTGATGATTACATTGTTGAGTTTTTTTTACACAAATTGCAGGCTGCACTCCCTGTCACAAAATCATGTACCACCCCTCGCCCCGCCACTCAGTCCCCATTCATATGCCGAACTGCGCACGTTTACCGATCAATGAAGCTAGGTTGCCTGCACATTAAAACTACATTCTTCTATATTGTTGACCTTATCATTTCAGGTGGTGCGTCATTACGTTTCAGACACATTTATGCACAATTTGCAGCACTTTGATTATTTTGCGCGCCATTGCTCCGAAGCTACAAGTGCCATGGATGTGAGTGATAGCTCATTCAAAAGTGCTTAAAAATGACCCCCCTTTGATGCAACAACTGTTGATCTACTCTGAAAATTTTTGAAGCATCTGCGCTTTGAACGCATGAACCAGAATCAAGCCATGAAAGAAGAATCAAAATCAGCCACCAAACCAACAACCGCCATTAACTCCAGCAGGGAGGAGCCGCAGGTATAGAGAGAAGGAAAAATTAAGAGAATCGGATTACTAGGAAAGAAGTTATGGGGCTCCAAATACTTATGTGCAGAACGAAAACAGCACACGCTGCTTCTCCGCAGCTGGGTTCCTGGGAAGGGCCACCAAAACGACCGAGGGTGTCAGATATGTATTTGTGAAATCGAGACAAAGCTGACGAGACCACTCATGGCCCATCCTTGGTCACAATGGACCCCAACACAGGCCCTTCAATGCTGTTACTAAAGCCACCAACAGCCTCTTTGTGCTACTAAACAGTTCGCCAAGCTATTTCTAAACAATTCCTTCAGTCATGTGTGCGGTGTCTGCGATCACCTCTGGCACAAAGTTGAACTGCGCAAGTGCTCCACCGTTGCCATTTGCATACTAACTACAGCATAGAGCATATTTGGAGGTTCTGGCATGCGGTACGTGTATGCAATCATTGCGACAAAAGAAATTGCCACCCATGTGCAAGGAGTTCAGCTTCAAATATGTGCCGAAATCAACTCATCTGCCATAGCTCACAGCGGTGGAAGAGCGTCTCATTTGTCCGTGTCTTCCATCTATGAAAATATGGGTTCTCGTTTTGCATACTCCAAATGCCTACTACACTCGGCAATACCTCAATCTTAAAGTCACACGCAATTTGAACATACAAGCTTATCAATATGTATTCTACTTTACTTATCATGGCCAATTGTACATAGGTTAGCTATTTCTGACAAATAAACAAATCATATATCGAACTATGTGTTTAATTTATTAACCCGATACCCTAACAAGACAGACATGTAATCCATGTGCCACAAACCGTAATCTACCCAGGGCCCCTTTTTCTTTTGCTAGAGCACATTTGTGGGAAAAGTGCAGGGTGTCCTTGGGACAGCTACTAGGAAGTGATGGTTTAACTTATGGATGTATTATTGGAATGCATCAGTGCAAGTGGTCACATACTGTATATACACGATCAACCACTAACACAGGATGCCATACTTGGATGCAGAAACTGACCCTATGTGGTGCTGGTACAAGATTTAATGGTCTATTTACAAACACACCAGGTCACCAGTCCTGGGTCCATGAGGGAGTCCCTAAGGGGCCTGCATGGCAGCAGTGTGGATTGGAGCGCTGCTGGCATTTTGAATTTGTAGCTTACCACAAGCCAATCATTGCTTGCAGACCAGCAGCCAACCTTCCCTGTGCTTCTGCTGGGGAGCTGGCCCTCCACTGTCTTGTCTAGCGGAACCATATGATGTCATGCATTCTTGTCCCAGAACCAGTAATGGGTGCTATGAATGGTAAATTGTCAGGGCAGCTGGGGGTGTGGAAGTTGAGTGGTGGTCGAGGCGGAGGGTAGCACCCCCTAATTCTGTCAGTTCCACAATTCCTGATGGCAGACCCGTTCAGAAGGGAAGGGCTTTGTAGCTGTCGCAATAAAGTCGCAGACAGGCAACCACGCAATAGACGCAGCTGTGACTACACTCACCTCTGAATCAGCCCCATGTGCATATATTGTACAAAAAAAACGTATTTAAGACGTTGAAGTACATCTACCGTATGAACTGGTGGTTGCTGAGATTTACTTCAATGCTGTCCTCATTTCTTACAAAGATGGTGATGAGACTGTGATGGAGATTTCCAATATTGAAAGTATGATACCACCCCAAACTGGATATCCAGTTTTGAGTGGAATTACATACTAGGGACTCTGTGTGAACAGCTTTGAGAAGTCATACAATATTCAATTGTCTGGCCAATATGCCCAATATAGTCAGATTGGCCAGATACTGTAATTGTACAGCATATACGTGTATCTGATCAGAAGATATTGATTAGGTGGACATGCCGGATCATCTACCATGTCTGTCCAATGGGATATTTAAAAAATATAAGGATGTTAGTTTCCTCCATGTCTTCACTGGGAAGGAATACAGATATCATATGACCATACACAAGTATCTCATAGTGTACACAATATATTCCCATGGTATCTGATGGGTATTAGGCTGCAGGAGCAGATTGGCCCACTGGGAAACCGGGCCATTACCCGGTGGGCTGGCCCAAATCTCTTTAAAAAGGGTCCGGCTGCGCTCCTCCCTGGGCTGGCACTTCCAAAATCCAAAATGGCAAATCCAAAATGGCCACGGGAAACTGCTGTGCATGCGCGCACAGCACCTCCCAGGGCCTTCAAGCTGCCGCTCAGCACCTCACAGAAAGAAGCAGGTGAGCCCCCCCCACGTGCACGCATTGCATACCACCGCCCCCCCCCCCCTTCCCCCGCGCACATTGCATACCAACGCCACCCCCCGCCCACATTACATTCCACCCTTCCCCATTACATATGCCCCCCCGCTCCGGGGCCGGAAACAAGTCCCAATCTGCCCCTGTTAGGCTGTCAGGAAAGCTGCATGTGGGCTGCGTGCTGCATTGCTTTATAGAATGTGTATTTTCTGCTCATGCCTTTCCACAAAAGTCTCTCTTGGGATTTACAGAATGTCTTGATTTGCTTTCCCATGTGAGTTATTTTAGTTATTTTTATTAGTAATAAAAATTGTTTAATATGATAAATCATATCCTATTTTGTAAGACTATGAAATTAAATAGACATAAATATGTGCACGTTGCTGCTGTTATAGGTTCTTGATTAGCTAGTTATGGTTTGCTCTTAGATCAGATAAAGGCTTTAATAAACTTTATTTTGCCCTTGAGCTTATATGATAGCTGTCATCTCCCAAAGGATTGTTGCTAGTAATAAGCGCTCGTTCTGCAGCCTCAGTGTTTTCTATCATGTAGGAAAATGTGTTCAGTTCCTGAGGCACATTTTTCTCTGTCACATATTGTTCTTGCTGTGTAGTTTGCGGAATACTGCAATAATGGGAATTTAGAGTCTAATTCAGGGTGGTTTGCAAAAGCAAACAACTTCTTTAATGAACAAAACCATATGCACTGCAGGTGGGGCAGATGTAACATGTGCAGAGAGAGTTACATTTGGGTGTGGTGTGTTCAAACAAATCTATATTGCAGTGTAAAAATAAAGCAGCCAGTATTTACTCTGCACAGACACCAAATAACTCTCACAAATCTAACTCTCTCTGCACCTGTTCCATCAGTCCCACCTGCAGTGCACATGGTTTTGTCCATTAAAGAAGGAATTTGCTGTTGCAAACCAACTTGAATCACCCACTTAAGTCCCATACACTTTTCGTTCTTTTTGTCATACAGTGCAGTTGTTGAATCAGAGGTGTTTTAAGAGAGGAGGACTCCCCTGCGCAGCCTCCTTTGGCCGGGCCCCAACCTCTCTGCCATGAGAAGTACTGTGTAGTAAGGTCTGAGCAACCCTATTGCGCATGCACAGATCACCGGAAAATGGCGAGGTGGACATTTTGGAAATTTTAGCAATTTTTGTATCACTGCTGCTAGGATCAGCGCAGCACTGTGGAGTCTGAGCACTAGAGCACTCAGACTCCACTGCGTCAGAGCCGTATTTAGGTCAAAGAGCCCTAGGCAAGAGACAGGTTTGGGCCTCCCCCAAACCCCTAAACTAATTTTCTATGGAGTTACACTAGCTGGCATAACTTCATAGAAGCCTACATGCTGCCCCCCCCCACACACACACACACACACACATGCTGCCTGGACCAGTGACCTCCTCTGGCAGCCCTCGCATTCATGTGAATAGGAGGCTACCAGGCAGGAGGAGGGGGGAGAGCTGCCGTGGACCCTCTCACCCCCGCATGCTGCTTTGCAAAGGGCAGTTCTTATTGCAAGAGCTGCGTTTGTGATACTCATGGCATATGTTCATATGTATGCGATTAGTTTGATTGCTATGTGTGGTGGGTTTTACCGCAACTGCTTGGTATAGCCTGCCCAAAGAAAGAGGGAGAGAGAGAGACCATAGTACAGTATCAAGCTTCAAAAAGTTATAAATGGAGAGTGATAAACAGCCAGTAAATCAGCTCATACCCACATGCTACAAGCTGGGTTTGAAAAGGACAGGTGTGCTGATTGGCTGGTTGTTTATTGTTCTACACTTTATCACTTTATCGCTTTTTGAACCTTGATACATCTGGGCCAGAGAGAGCAGGAGAGCAGTAAGAGAAAGCAAGAGAGCGGAGAATGAGAGAGGGACAGGGTGGAGAGGGAGAGAGGAGAATGTGGAGAGAGAGAGGAGCACAGAGAGACAGAATGGAGGAGAGCAGAAATGAGAGTTGGGAGAGAGAGAACGAGAACAGAGGGAGAAGTACAGGATATTGTGAAAGAGAGGAAAGCAGAGAGAGAGAAGGAGACCAGAGAGGAGAGTGGTGAGAGAGAGAGAAGGAGAGCATTCAGATCTGTTCACTAGGCCTAATGAACAGGTCAGCGCCACCTGCCACCCCACCCCACCAAACACCTGCCCCCCCCCCCCCTGCCAGTATCACCCACATACCCTTGCTAGCATACGAGGGGATATGTCCCAGAACACATCCCCGAGTATGTGGGTGAAGGGGACAGAAATCATTGGATGGTCATCAGACCTGACTTTTACTTGCTTGGAAATTGGTGAAAACGGGGAGAGCTCTAATGTCATGTGATATCAGCCACCCGCCAGGGAACACCATGCCTGTGTTCCCAGGGGAATGGCGAGTATTATTATGGGGACTGCCATAATATGCTGGGTGTTCCTCTAATGCTGCCCCTTGCTCTCCCCCTCCCACCCCTACCCATGTATACAGCTCGGAGAGTGTGATACTCGCCAAAGGTGTTCACGTGGGGGTCTGCACATGTGCAAATACGTGCATGCGCAGTTCCCCTACAGTTGGAGAGCAAAGTGGAGAGAAAGAAGGAGACCAGAAAGGAGAGTGGAGAGAGAGAGAGAGAGTAGGAGAGCAGAGTTGAGAGAGGCAGAGAGCAGAAAGTGGGGAGAGAAAGGAGAGCAGAGAGAGAGAGGAGAGTGGAGAGAGAAGATAGCAGAGTGTGAAGTAGGTGAGAGAAAGAGAGAGAGAGAGAAAAAAGTAGAGCATGTGGAGAGAGTGGAGAGAAAATGAAGGAGTGGATATCATACAGAGAGAAGGAGAGTGGAAAGGAGAACAGAGAGAAGGAGACCATAAAAGAGTGGAGAGAGAGAGTAGGAGAGCAGAGTTGAGAGAGAGAGAGAGAGAGACAGAGCAGAAAGTGAGGAGAGAGGGAGAAGGGGAGCAGAGAGAGTGAAGAGAGCAGAGTGAGAAGTAGGTCAGAGAAAGAGAGAGAGGAGAGCAGAGTTGAGAGAGGCAGAGAGCAGAAAGTGGGGAGAGAAAGGAGAGCAGAGAGAGAGAGGAGAGTGGAGAGAGAAGATAGCAGAGTGTGAAGTAGGTGAGAGAAAGAGAGAGAGAGAGAAAAAAGTAGAGCATGTGGAGAGAGAGGAGAGTGGAGAGAAAATGAAGGAGTGGATATCATACAGAGAGAAGGAGAGTGGAAAGGAGAACAGAGAGAAGGAGACCATAAAAGAGTGGAGAGAGAAAGTAGGAGAGCAGAGTTGAGAGAGAGAGAGACAGAGCAGAAAGTGAGGAGAGAGGGAGAAGGGGAGCAGAGAGAGTGAAGAGAGCAGAGTGAGAAGTAGGTCAGAGAAAGAGAGAGAGGAGAGCATGGGGAGAGAGAGGAGAGTAGAGAGAGAATGCAGGAGAACAGAATCATATAGGCCCTTATTCTGGTTGGTGCGGCCGGAGCCGCACACGGTGCTCCGGCCGCACAAACCAAGCCCCGCCCACGAGACGGATCGCCACGGCCGTCCGTACACGGACGGCTGGCGATCCGCATAAAAATGGTGGAGGCGTACGCCTCCATTATGGTGGGAGCTGCCCCCTGCATTCGATGGTCGTCGACCATCGAAGGCAGGTCCGCACGCCCCAGCAGCTCCCGCAAGCTGAGACCACACGGACAATCGTCCGTGTGGTAGCTTGTATGGGGGCTGAGAGCTGACATCCGGCGACGTCAGCTTTCCGCCCCCATGAGTTGCGTCATGCCCTCATTACCATGCATACGCCCCGCGTTTGCATGGGAACGCCCATGAAACGCGGGGCGTACACATAGGGAAATGAGGGTATGAAGCCCCTCACGCCCCTATACGCCCCCTTTGCGGCGGACGAAATCCGTCTGCGGCGAAGGGGGCTGCACATGCGCAGATTGACCTCTGCGCATGTGCAGAATAAAAACATCGGCGGTACGGCCGCACGCGGGCCGTACCGTCCGAATTAGAATAAGGGCCATAGAGAGAAGGAGAGTGAAAAGGAGAACACAGAGAGAGAGGGGGAGAAGGAGAACAGAAAGCAGAGGGCAAAGTGGAGAGAGTAGAGCAGAGTGAGAGGGAAGTAGACTAGAGAGGAGAATGAAGAGTTAAAGAAGGAGAGCATATTGGAGAGAGAAATAGCAGAATGAGAAGTAGGTTAGAGAGAGAGAGAGAGAGAGAGAGAGAGAGAGAGAGAGAAAGTAGAGCAGAGTTGAGAGAGAGAGAAATAGCAGAGCAACAAGTAGGTTGGAGAGAGAGAAAAGGAGAGCATGGGGAGAGAAAGGGGAGTGGATTGAGAGAATAAAGGAGAGATCATGGAGAGAGAGAGAGAGAGAGAGAGAGGAGAGAGAGAGAGAGAGAGAGAGAGAAGGAGACCAGAAAGGAGAGCAGAGCGGAGAGAGGAGAGCAGAGAGAGAGAGAAGTAAACCAGAGAGGAAAGTGGAGAGTGGGGAGAGAGAAAAGGAGAGCAGAGCGAGAAGTAAAGGTCAACAAGGTCAAAAGGTTAAGAGTGTCAAAAGGCTTGACAATGGAAAGGTCAACAGACAATGTGTTGACATGAAAAAAGGTGGACACTTGCAGTGTCGGACTGGCCATCTGGCACTTCTGGCATATGCCAGAAGGGCCGATGACCATGTGGGCCTCTTTGTGCACAAAGCTCTCAGAACTTTATTCAGTATCGATGAGCCCGCCCTGCTGCCTCGGGTCCTGTGCGTCATGCCACCCCACCCCCCCTGCGTCAGTTGCATATTGATGCGGCCGCTCATGAGCCCGCCCCGCTGACTCCTGGCCATTTCTATACACAGTGAAGACTGAATACCGCACGAGTGTCCCAGTCTCCTGCCAGACTTGTGCCCCCTCTATCCGGTCCCACCGCTGCCTCAGCCCTCCAGCCACTAACACTATAAGTGGTGACTCTGTCTACCGGCAAAAGATAGGGTAAGATCAGAGAAAGCCCTGCAGCACCTGCAATTTCTCCACAAAAGTGCTTAAACATTTGTTGCCTTATATTCTATTTTATTATGAAAGTTTTCAACCTCTAATCCCCTTCTTACCTCACCCCAAAAACCAGTGCTCTAAAAATTTTATGTAAAAATACTATAAACAAACTAGAGCTGCTCTATCCCTTACCAGCGCAAGTGAACAAACCTTCTAAACGTTACTATACGCCCAGGGCCGTCACCACCACTAGGCAGCTTTAGCCATTTGGGGAACAGATACTTATCTGAAAAGAGCACCTGTATGAGTCTGCTGTGCCAAGCTGCAACAAAAAAGGGGTGTCACTCCCTTAAAAGTAAATAAATAGCATAAAGGGATAGTTGCGCTACGCATTAAATGCTTTTCATAAAAATTGAAAAATATTAATGATAATTGCTGCATTCATTAATGTATCAAATGGCTTTTGTAAGAGTCACCTTACATTCCGGTGAGTCTCTTTCCTCTTTGGGCCCCAAAATTTAGTGAATCCTGATTTCAGGTTTGTTGAGGGAGTCTTATGGTGATTCTCCACTGTGCCTCCTCCAATTTAGTTTGTTTGGTTTTTCCCCTCAGGGATGGATGAGCCTAAAGCAGGGGTGGGGAACCTCAGGCCCTGGGGCCGTATGCGGCCCCCGTAGCCGTCTGAGTGGCCCTCCTACCCACCAGGCGGCTTTGCCGGGAGTTAAGTAAAGGGGAATTCTCGCGAGAGGTCGGTAGTTCTTGCAAGATTCCTTTTAATCAACAGCAACTGGAGACTGTCAGTCCTATTCAGCGGCAGCCGCCAGAGCGTGGGACGGCTGTAGCAGGACAATTTGTAAGAGACATTTTTACATATGGCCCCCGAAGGATTTTTCCCCCATACAAACGGCCCTTGGCACAAAAAAGGTTCTCCACCCCTGGCCTAAAGGGACTTTATGGATCCTATATTGGGCAAATTTTAGAGAGGTGGCGTTCCTCCACAACAAACGGCTGTAACCGAGCGATGATCCTGCAGTCTCAAATAGCACAGGAGGATCTGTATTAGACAATTTTAGAGAGGTGGCGTTGCTCCACAGCAAACGACTGTGCCTGTGTGATCCTGCAGTTCCAAATAGTACAGTGGGGTCTTTTTGTTGCTCCTCTGTTTGGGCACCTGGAGACACACTCTGGAAAGGGTGTATGATAGCAGCAATTCAAATGTACTGATACCAACACGTTTCGCTGCTCCTGCAGCTTTTTAAAGGTGGTTTGTCAGGTACATAGTGTGGGTATAAGTACCCTCAGTAATTAAAATATTAGACACACCTGTAATTATCTAATTAACTTTGGTTATTCACAAATTTTAATTATAGATATATAGCAACTCGTAGGGCAACTATCCCTTTATGCTATTAGCTTTAGCCATTTGCCTAGGGCGCTGGCCACTGTAGGGCGGAAGTTGGAGCAGGTCCCCCGTGAATGGTATGGAGGTGAGCGGTCCCCACATCATCCAACCCCCTGCCCCCCCCCCCCCCCCCCCCCCCCCCCCGTGGAGTGACCCGGCGGTGATGCATTTCCGGCGGTGATGCATCCCCCTGCCCCCCTCCCCCCAGACTCAGTAAGACTCCTTCACTGACTTCTTGTCTGAGACCAGGTAAATTTGCACCCAGCAGGAATAATTGCCATGGCCCATAATATAATATGTAATGGGTGTAAGGATTGTGTCATATTCTGTAATGGCCGTTACGGTGTGTGTGTCACAATGTGTAATGGGCATTACTGTGTGTTCCATAATGTGTAATGCCTCCTTTTTGTGATGCTACGCCTCCTTTTCATGAGGCCACACCCCTTTTTGATGCGTGGCTTCGCTGTGCAAGGTAGAATTTTTTATGCCGACATTTTGACCCTGTCAACATTCTGAGCCTGTTGACATATTGTATGTCAACCTTTTGACTCTGTCGACCTATTGGATGTTGACGTTTTGGGGTAGACTGTCTATCTAGACCAGTGGTAGCCAACCCTAGCCCTCGAGAGCTACCAACAGTTCACATTTTCCAGACAACCTAGCTGCTGCACAGCTGCACTCATTAATCACTGACACATTTTAAAAGATACACAGATGGAGCTAATTAGCTCACTTGTGATTCTGTGAGGAGACCTGCAAAACATGCACTGTTGGTAGCTCTCGAGGACTAGGGTTGGCTACCCCAGATCTAGACCGTGTAGACCTATCAATTGAAACCAATAAATAAGTATGCAAATAGAATGCAAATGTGTTGTGTTATTTTCTGTTACACCGTATATTTAAAGTGAATTGTACACTACTACTGTGACTTGTCTTTGTCCTCAGAGGCATGGAACAAGTTTAAAAGGATGTTTACAATATAGAGTTTTATTTAATCACACTGTTAGGGTGAGCTTTAGAGCATTTTGCTTCTAAAATTAGCGCTCAATGGTGGCCTCTGGATGTATGTACATTGATGCAGCCGGGCGTTTGTGTGTCCTTTGTAGAGGTGAGAGGATCTAAGATAAGAATGAGTGCCTATAACAGGGTACACAGCAGTGCTTATTGGCCTTTGTAGAAATAAAGAATTCTTTGTTTTTACTTTCTTTTGTATTTCTAATATTAACGTGGCATGTTTTGCATGGTGATTCATTGCTATTCAAAACCTGCAATTAGCTTTAATTATCTTTTAATGAGTTTATTTTATTAATACAAATGTGATCTGTGTTACTAAACAATATCATTTAGAGGACAATTATATCAAGGTTACCACATGTATTGTTACTCTTGGCAGTGTTAAATAACAATGTATTTTATAATCCGCGGGATAAATGCTCCTCGTTAAGAGTAATGTTATTCCTAACATAAATGTGTTTGCTATTGTCTGAAATGAGAATATTACTGTAACTACAGATGTTAGAAAATAGAAGATGCAGTTAAATTGCAATGATGACATGATAACATCCACATTAGGTATTTACATTTTTTAGCTAGTTTAAAATATGTAACAAATACATACACCCAGGCACTGATTTTTGGCTCTCATGTTACTCATGTAAATATAAACTGTAAATTTTTTACTTCTCATATATTTTTGTGGTAGAATAAACCTAGGTTGCGCTATTGAGCTGCAGTTCTTGCCTGTTATCTAAAGTGGTACTCTTTACTTAGAAGGGCGCCCACGATTTTGATCGTGGGCATCGTTAGTAAAAAATCTCAGGCATCTCGGGCATTGAATGCACTAAAAAATCGGGTGCGATCAACCGACGAGATGCCCGAGATTTCCCATAGGGAACAATGTTAAATGTCTCAATTGACCCAATTTTCCTGTTCAATGCCTCAATTGACCCGATTTTTCCATAGGAAACAATGTTAAATGGGCCACAGAGGCCAAATAGGCACCCTGAAGTGTATAATGGCCACCCGAATTGTTAACGCCACCCCACGATCAACGTCAACCCGATGCGTGGCGAGCGCAGCGAGCCCGCGAGGGGCGGCGGTACGCGTCCTACGACCTTTTCATACCCCCACTATCCACGTCGGCGTGGAGTTGAGAATAGAAAGTGTGGCGAGCGCAGCGAGCCACCGAGCCCGAAGCGTGGCGAGCGCAGCGAGCCCCGCGAGGGTACGCGGACAGCTGTGAAGCCCGCGAGGGGACGCGGATACCTGTGAAGGTATCCGCGTCCCCTCTCGGGGCTCGCTGCGCTCGCCACGCCACGCTTAGGACGCGTAACGCCGCCCCTCGCGGGCTCGCTGCGCTCACCACGCTTCGGGTTGACGTTGATCGTGGGGTGGCGTTAACAATTCGGGTGGCCATTATTCACTTCAGGGTGCCTATTTGGCCTCTGTGGCCCATTTAACATTGTTTCCTATGGAAAAATTGGGTCAATTGAGGCATTGAACAGGAAAATCGGGTCAATTGAGACATTTAACATTGTTCCCTATGGGAAATCTCGGGCATCTCGTCTGTCGCATCGCACCTGATTTTTTAGTGCATTCAATGCCCGAGATGGCCGAGATGGGCGCCCTTCTAAGTAAAGAGTACCTCTAAAGTAATTGATTGTGATGCCCCGGCATAAGACCAAAAATGCCACCTCTTAGGTTATTTTTGCCCAAATCCTGAAAATGTTTGTGAAGACATCTGCTCCATTTGTTAGGCCAAAGTTAGTAGCGATAGGAGTACTAACCATCTAAGTACCTTCTCCCTGTACCATTTTTTGTGGTGAGTTTATTACATTTATTTTACATAATTAACATCCGCATAATCAACATCTTCATTAGTGCTCACAGGTAGTCCTTCCAAAAAATCAGTTTGTGGAGGCCCAAATAAACCAAGTACTTCAGATACAAAAGTTGCAGTTTCTGTCACTGAAGTGCTTGGTTTGTTAAACTGTGTATGTCATAAAAGTAGGTAGGAGGGCCCAGGGATATTTTCATCTTGCAACACTTTTCATCCCAACTGTATAGTTGGGAGGACATTTGTAACATTTGTTTGTGTTACTACTTTGTTGCTTAGTTTAACCATCCAGCCTTTAGCCAGTATTAGTGAATACTATTATGAGCTATGAGGTGATCTAAATTGACTGTAAATGACTGGAAATGAATGTTATTGAGGTTAATATAAACATAGGAACAATGATGAGAATTTAGCAGTTTTAATTAATTTCTTTTTTAAATATGACAGACCCAAAACAAAAACACATGAGGGTGGATTTGGCAAAACCAAATCCAAATTATGAATTTAACACAGATCCAAAATTAAAACCAAATGGTGCCTGCACACAGGTATAAGAATTTTCAAAATTTGAGGACTCCTCACAGCGCTGAACACTTAGGTTTAGAGTGAACTAGATGTTAAGTATATTATACTTTCTCTTACACCGTGATGTCCAGGCACAAAACAAAAAAGTCTCTTCTTCATTAAAAAAAAGTATTACGCGAGGGGACGCGTAATATGTCTGAAGTAATGCGTGTCCCCTCGCGGGGCTCGCTGTGCTCGCCACGCTTCGGGCTCGGTGTCTCGCTGCGCTTGCCACATAATATAAAATCATCTCCACGCCGACGTGGATAGTGGGGGTATGAAAAGGTCGGAGGATGCGTACCGCCACCGCTCGCCACGCTTCGGGTTCACGTTGATTGTGGCGTGGCGTTAACAATGGGGGGGCATACAATGAAAAATGGGGTCTGGGGGGCATTTAACATTGGGGCCAATGTAAAAATCTGGTCTCAGGGACCATTTAACATTGGTTCCAATGTAAAAAATCGGGTCGGTCGGGTCAATCGCATTGCATGCAATTTGGTTGCATGTGTTGCGATTGACCTGATTTTTGCAACCCGATTGCATACAATTAAAGTCGGTGGCGCCGTGCTAGGAAACAAGTACCTCTTTTTTAAAGTGAGCCGACATGTAATGTGACTCTACTCCTTTTTTATGTTATTTAGATGCTCTCATCCTTATTTTAAACTGCCTACTTTTTATTCTTGTTAACGTATTGGGTTTTGGGGCTTATGCACTTTTTACTACCCAATTTTTTAATGATGGGAGCTCTTCTGCATATTATATTGGGTTTGTCTGAGATGATTTTATTTAAAATGGGATCTGCCTTCAAAAGACCCAAATGTTTCTTTAACATCTTTTCTATCTCTCCATGATCTTTATTGTATGTTGTTATAAATGATGTGGAACAATCTTTTTTCTTTTTATCTTTCTGATGAACTAATAAGGTTTTTCTATCAATTTTGTCCACCTCTACCAAAGCTTTCTCTAAAACATTGTTCTCTTATCCTTTGTCTAAAAATTGTTTTTACTTTTATCACTTGCTCCTTATAAATATCCTTTAGTACAATTTCTTTTAATTCTACAAAATTGGCTGCAAGGAACTTCCTTCAACCAATTGGGATGGTGATTGCTTTATTTTCTGATAAAAGAATTGCTATCTGTGGGTTTATTATAATTTTTGGTCATAATCCTGGCATTCTCTATATAACTACAAGATCTAAAAAGTGTATTTGTGGTTCACTAGATTCAAAACTCAATATAATACCCAGATTATTATCATTTAAGGTTTTTTCAAAGAGCTCTAGTGACTCTCTACCTCCTCTCCACACAAATATAATATCATCACCCTTCTGTCCCTGGCTGAGATGGTTACCGGCTCCTGGCTGTGCGGGAAATCTTCTGAGGGTAGCAAGAACTCGCACATGCCCAAAAGAACTGTCCTGGGGGAGAGACACAGCATTTAGCTAATATGTTCTGTGCTCTAGCGGGGATCACCAGAGATTTCACACCCCCACATCTTCTTAATACATCTTGTTGGTGCAGTGAGTACCCAGAACCCCCCTGATCAGTGCTGTCTGTCAGACCAGAGAATGGATTAGCTGGCCGTGTGTACATTGAGTACTGCTGTCAGTGACAGTGCCACTGCTCACTGCACTACCGCCAGGTGCCACAAGATGATGTGACCCTCCACTTGTGCTATGCTTTGAGCACAAACTGTTAAAGCTGAGCTGATGGAGGGACTAAATGCAGTAGCTCACAGGCAGGGGCAGGCAGCGAGGGGGAGAAAAAATATATATAAATATAAAATCAGGCGCACTAAAAATTCCAATAGTATATACCTCTAATAGGTGTAGTTTATTTAAAAATAATAATGGGTTGGAGACTTTAATTTATATAATCACTACGGCAGCTCCCAATAGCAAACTGGATATTTGCATAGACACTCAAAAAGTATAGAAGTAGATAGATGTGTGATATTAGGATCACACACAAATTCTCCTCTAAAAGAGAGCGCCACCAAGCTGAGTATAATTAATAAATTTATTTTATTATTATATCATTAATATGATTTCATAAATAAAGAGCATATAACATTTTATAACATTTCATAAACACAATAAAAATTAAATTAAAACAACAATAATGATAATATAATAAATGTTACTGGAAGTTAAACTCCTGTGTTGAATAGAGTGGAATTGTTCCCCTTTAATAGGGAGAATTATAGTCCCGTGCTGCGGTATTTCATTTAACAGGTGGATGATTATTATTTGTATCCACAAAAGTTTATTGTGATCCCTTTTGTAATTATGGCATATGTATATCCACTTTAATATGGCTTGAAAAGATGTTTGTTGTGGGCATATGCCCTTTTTGCGCAGGATAGCTGGAATAGCCAAAATTGATTATGCCGGACGGCTCAAGCTCACCTGTGCGGCAGCGCCGCTTGATGTTATGCTGCTTGATGTTGTAGGCAGACAGGGAGCGAGCCGTCCGTCTCTGCTTCGGATAGCCAACAAGGTAGTGGACTCACCAGAGGATCGGGGAGTAAATAAAAGCCGCAGATGGTGCAAGTCAGCCGGGATCTTTTTTGTAGCACCGGAGGATGTGTAGTCGGCACAGGAGTAAAGCTTTTCCAGAGACCCCTTAACGCGTTTCTCCGCTGTGGGTAGTGTATAGCGGTTTCATCAGAAGTAGCAAGCGAGGGGGAGAGACCTGATTCACAAGGATTCCAGAGGTCACACTCAGCAACTGAGATCCTACGGTGCAGTTTAGTATTAATGTTGTGTGTTTGTGTATTTTATCTATCTACCATCTCTCTCTTTCTCTTTGTATCTGAATGTCTCCATCTGTCTATCTTAATCTGTCTGTCTGTCTACCTACCTATGTAGGGAGTGGATTCCAATATATATATATATATATATATATATATATATATATATATATAGTGCTAGGTCTCACGTCCGGCAACGCCGCATTCACAGAGGGTGTGTCGTGTCTTATAAAGGTATGTGCATTTTTGTATTTTGTGAATAAGTTCTTTTAGTGTAATAAATACATCAAGTACATCAACGTTTCAGGGATGTGCTGCCCTTCATCAGGATACAGTTACAGGTGTCATATAAATAGTGTCTTAACTAATTAAGAGACACCATCACCTCCTTTCACGGCACCGCCGCCCGCAGTCCCGGCGCGTTCGTCCCCGGCCGTCAACTTCCGCTTCCAGCCTGGTCAGCATCAGTACGTCCGGCCGTGTTGTCATGGAGACTATGTACACAAAATATGTACATTGTAACACACGGTGATAACAACAACTGTGATCAATAAGGATCTGCCAAACCAAAGTGCAAATGCTTAAAACAATGCTTTAACTGTGTTTACAATACTATATCAATGTGTTGAAAATCAATATATAAAAGACAGTATAAAAAACTGTATAAAAAGCAGATATCACTTGACATGTATAACCTACATCGGTTTTTATACTTATAAACAGGGCCCTTTCAGATTTCTACTAGTGACAATCTTATAGTATAGCCGAACACTTAAAGAAAGGTGATAAGACCTAATGTGTCGTTTAGCTCCTTGGGGCGCAAGGTATCCAGACGGAAAATCCATCTGGATTCCAACTGTAATAATTTTTTGGACCGGTCCCCGCCTCTAAGTGAAAGCGGTACATGGTCTATAATTTTATGTTTCAAAGTGGCCATTCCGTGCCTGGCTTTAACAAAATGCCTGGCCACGGGTTGATCTCCTGTGCCACTTTGTATTGCTGCCCTCATGGCCAACCTGTGTTGGGCCATACGTATCTTAAAAGGGCATTCTGTTTTACCTACGTAATAAAGCCCACATGGACATATTACGTAGATAACGAATTTGGTACCGCATGTTAATGACCAATTGATGGCATATTTTTTACGTGAAAAAGGATGGTTAATGCTATCCCCAGTGGCCACTTACTCAAAATAAATGCAATAAAATGGTGCCCTCCCTCAGGGCAACTCCTGTCACCAAAAGTAGCAGTGTGGGTGGACGGTGGCACTCGTAAATAAAGAGACTACAGGCAACTTCTTCACCAACGAAACCAGTTGGTTTTGCACTTTGATAAAAGGGCCCAAGAGCTCTGAAAAATTGGTGAAGAAGTTGGATTCAGTATTGAATCCCGGCGGTCGGGATCCCTGCGTTCAGAATCCCGACGCCGGAATCCCGACAGCCGAAATGCCGACAAGAGGGGGAACGTGGATCGCCCCCCCTTGCGGGCTCGCTGCGCTCGCCACGCAGCGGGCCCGGTGCCTCGCTACGCTCGGCACACTAATTTATTCTCCCTCCAGGGGTGTCGTGGACACCCCAGGAGGTAGAAAGTGTCGGCATTTCGGCGGTCGGGATTCCGGCGTCGGGATTCTGAACGCCGGGATCCCGACCGCCGGGATCGTAACTGCATCCCGAAGAAGTTGCCTGTAGTCTCTTTATTTGTGAGTGCCGCCGTCTTCTGCTTGAACTGCATATTGTATAGTGCAATCCATCTCACTTCTTTGGATTACAGCTGCTAGATTATTAATACCAGTATTAACATCATTGCTATTATTGGCTTCTGTGGGCATTTTCCCTGTAATATTTAGAATATCCTTTGTGCAAGATCTTGTTGTCATTCATGTTGACTGTATGTTAATATACGTTACGATCTTTTTAATATTATCTGTTTATAAATGTACCATTAAATTACATTTACTATTTTAGTGCAGTGATCTTTTCTTCTCTTTCTTCTTGTCATATGTAGATTAGTACCCACATTATCACTGCAGCTCTAAATAGCAAAACCTTTTGACACACAAGGGGTTTAATTAGTGCACAGCCATAAAATTCTTCTCTTGCACACCCAGTAGCTACAAAAGAACCTTGGCTTAGATCTACTAAAATGGGGATGCTATAAATGTGTTAACTGCTTGACTTGCAGATTATTGATTGCAGGTGATATACCTACTTACTTGCCCCTGTGGACTGGCTTATGTAGGTCTTACCCAGGGGTTAAAGTAAGGGGGAATGGGGTGGAATGGAGTTCCACCACCTTTAATGGCAGGGGGGACTGGCTTCCACCTTTATCACAGCGCTGAACAGTAATTCCAACAGAAAAGCCTGTCCTAGCTGCTTCTTCTGGCACGTCATTTGTAAAGTCATGCCATCACTGCCGCTGAAGTGAAGAAGTGCTACTAAGAGGAGCAGGTTTTGTGCTTGCTTAAGACAGGGTAAGAGGGGGCTGGAGTGACTCAGAGGTGAGGAAACTGCTGGAGGGCCACAGGGCATAGAGCTGGTAAGGGACAAGGACAGTGAGCTACTGGTTTAACAGCAACAGATGTGTATAAGCAGCACAACTGCAGACATTATGTGTATAAGGGGCACTACTGTGTTGTTTAATATGAATAAAGGGCACTACATGCGGTGTAATGTGTAGATGAATGTGCTATTGTGTGTTGTCATTTTAATTGGAGTTACTATTGGGACCATTATCACTTTAATTTATGTGGCCATTATCAATTCCCTGGCACTGGTCTAGGATCTGCCTAAAGGGGGGTGAAGAGGTCAGTGTTAGGGGAAAGGATTTCCAACACCTCTCCAGGACCACTTTAAGCCCTGGTCTCACCACACAACCATTTCCGGGATCGAATAGTATATCAGCGCATTAATATTAGTTTAACCCTAAAGAAAGGGGTTACAGGAAGTTATAGTGAAACCAGTGACAGCCCATTTCTTAAAAGGTGGACATCAAGTGTGTGCCTTGAGATGCATAATTTTAGATTGGGTACCTAAACCTGTCTGTGGAGGAGACAGTGAAATGTTATTAAGACAAAAAGAGCAACAAACATTGAAGAGAAAGAGTATTGTCCTTAATGGTGGTGCACCTAATTGTAATTAATATTTAACGTTTATTGATAATTAAGGATATTATTTGCGAAAACACACAACATACTGTATAAGAAAATCAGACAATACAAATGGTGTTAAAATCAGGTGGCAGGCATGCAGCACATTGTATGTTACGTGTTTTTCAAATAAAGGTCCTGTGACTTAGTCAGCATTTACTTTTGTTCACATGTACATTTGATTGTCATACATGTAATGCGTGTTGCTTATACTGTGTTCACCCAATGTATTATAAGCGTTATATAGTGGGTATCGATACACTTGTGAATTGATGCTTGGGGAACAGAGTTTATTTCTCCTTATTTCAGTGGTTTCACTGGAATTATATCTTAGGAAGCAGTACTCAAATAGTTAATAATTGGAGTAATCAGACCACCGCTGTTTAAGCAGTTCTTATGCTGGTGTTTGTATCAATGCCAATATATATATATATATATATTCAGTCAGCAAAATGGTCTGCTAACAGCTGGGTAGTTATATTAGTAAGGTTAGATATTCTATTGCAGGCCCGCAACTAGCAGGAAAAAGAATTCCAGAGTCCTATTCAGCCTGCCTATCAGTACAAAGTACAATGTATCAATGTGCTGCTTTGCCAGCGCACTGCTAGCCGGCATGCGCTTCGCATAGTAGATTCTTCAGGGCCCTGAAGAAGCTACTTTGCACAGCACGTGCCGGCTAGTGGTGCGCAGGCAAAGCAGCACACTGATACATTGTATATTGTATGTATTTGTATTTATTGTTGTCCTTGTCAGCACTGTGACTCCACAGCTTAAACAGCGGTGGTCTGATTACTCCAATTATTAACTATTTGAGTACTGCTTCCTAAGGTATAATTCCAGTGAAACCACTGAAATAAGGAGCAATAAACAGTACTTGTGTATTAGCAGGGCACCCTATTTGCATATGTACGGCACCGTAAGAAAATCAAATCGCATTGCATCGCATGCAGTTTTTTTGCGTGTGATGCGATTTCATGCAATACAATGGGATTTTCCAATGTAATTTATTCACTGCTTTCTACCCTCGGGCGGTGCAATGCTATCACATCGCATGCGATCACACTGCAAGCAAAATCGCATGCGATCGCATGCGATTTTGTAGGGTGCGATGCCATTTAGTTTACTATACACTTCTATGAGAAGCAATGAGATATAGGCACCCCCCCACTATCCACACCACCCCCAAGCGTGGCGAGCGCAGCCCAACCTTTTCATACCCCCACTATCCACGTTGGCGTGGAGTTGACTTTATATAGTGTGGCAAGCACAGCGAGCCACCGAGCCTGAAGCGTGGCGAGCGTACGCGGATTACGTTACAACTTTTCTATATACAATCAACTCCACGCCAACGTGGATAGTGGGGGTATGAAAAGGTCGGGAGAACACGTTCCGCTGCGCTCGCCACGCTTCGGGGTGGCTTGGATAGTAGGGGGTGCCTAAATCTCATTGTATCTCATAGAAATGTATAGTAAAGTAAATGGCATCGCACCCTATAAAATCGCATGCGACTGCATGCTATTTTGCGTTGCACCGATCGCATCGCACCACCCGAGGTAGAAAGCACTGAATAAATTACATAGGAAAATCGCATCGTATCGCATGCAAAAAACCGCATGCGATGCAATTTTCTTACGCAGAATCGCCCACTAAGCAATGTGCTTAGTGGGCGCCCAGCTAATACACAAGTACCCAATAAACTCTGTTCCCCAAGCATCAATTTACAAATGTATTGATACCCAACATATAGGGCCTTATTCTAGTTCACTCTTTCTGACAAAATCCTTCTTAGATGGACAAAACCATGTGCACTGCAGGGGGGCAGATGTAAAATGTGCAGAGAGAATTAGATTTGGGTGAGTTATTTTGTTTCTGTGCAGGGTAAATACTGGCTGCTTTATTTTTACACGGCAATATAGATCTCACTTTGAAGTAAAACCCCACCCAAATCTAATTCTCTCTGCACAAGTTACATCTGCCCCACCTGCAGTGCACATGGTTTTGTCCATCTAAGAAGGATTTTGTCAGAAAGAGTGAACTCGAATAAGGCCCAAAGTCACAGGACCTTTATTGGAAAATCACGTAACATACAATGTGCTGCATGCCTGCCACCTGATATTAACACCATTTGTATTGTCTGATTTCCCTATATGTTGTGTGTTTTTTTTTTTTATATATATTTTTGCAAATTTTATCTTTAATTATCTATAAAGGTTAAATATTAACTACTATTAGGTGCACCACCATTAAGGAGAATAGTCTTTCTCTTCAACGTTTGTTGCAATTTCTCTTGTCCAACGGTAGCGCACCCCCTTCATGCTATAAAAAAAGTGGATTGATCAAAAATTGATATACTGTATGGGGTCCTTTTCTTAAATACTATAGAGAAAACTGTGGTAGCACGAAGAGTGGTGCCAGGAAAAGAGGTTACGCTGTTAGAGTGCACACTATTAAGTTTTATTTTTACTGTTACTGTATTGTAATCATGAGTATATAGTAAAATTTAACTTTTAATAAACTTGCTTTTAAAAGATTTCCTCTTTATTTTTATTCCTTTATGTTCATAGGAAAAAAGAGGATTGGGTTTTCTAGGTGAAATATAGAATTAAAATTGTTTACATTTAGACATGGTGCTCATACAAGAAAATGAAATGAGAGGGTGTAGAAGAATAGAATGTTTAAAACAAAAGAATGTCAGAGCCCGTAGTCTGCTGCACTTAATTAGATTTTTTCAATTTTTTCAATGTTGTAATTTCATCACAGGTATTCCCTGTGTGCACTCTAACAGCGTAACCTCTTTTCCTGGCACCACTCTTCATGCTACCACAGTTTTCTGTATACTCAAAGTTACCCTGAGTGGCACCCCCGCAAATGAACTAAAAATAGCGGGCAACAAGGGTCTAAAAATAAAGTTATTGACGACCCATTAAGAGTGTGCAGACAAAGTCCCTACCTGTCCTTTCCCCATCATTTACTTAAATACTATAGACCTGTGCGACTGGCACCCCTTTCTCCCTCTCCTTTAAGACAAAAGGAGACCAGATGGATTTACTCTCTACCACGGCCCCTAGATGCAAACACAATTCTCTTTTTTTTAGGTGATACAGGCAAATTGTTTTTAATTTTTTTTAATCTTTTTTTTTTGTGTTTTGTTGCCTGATATAATTTGTGATTGATGAGCCTTTTTTCAATGGTGTTAAATATCATATCGATATTAACTACAAACTATTAATATATCCTTATAAATTACATACTGTATAAACTTTATTCTCTAGACTTAATTGGCTTTGCCTGCAGCTTTGCCTGCATTCCATATAAATGGAACACAAGCTTAGATCTGGTTCGATGTTCTCCGCTTGTTATATACTCTTTATACGTTCCATAACAGTGGAATGCATGATGACTTCCAGCATAATGACTTCTGCCTATTTGAAAGAAGGAAAAAAGAGTATGCAACCTAGATTGCATGCACTTATCAAAGGGCGCAGTCGTGCTCAGTACAATAATAATGAGTACATAGCAAATACAATAGCAAAATTTATTTTTCTTAAAAAGTAGTATAAAAATAAGAAGTGCACTTCATTCACAATTGTTAACACGGTACTTATGTTAGTTGGGCAACCACTAAGCTATTTGCTTAGTTTTCCGCGTCCCCTCGCGGGGCTCGCCACGCTTCGGGCTCGGTGGCTCGCTGCGCTCGGCACACTATATAATATCAACTCCATGCCGACATGGATAGTGGGGATATGAGCGTACTTACTATAGTGGGCGCCCAACTAGCATATAAGTACCGTTAACACAGACAGACAAAACATACAACATATAACATATAGAGGCTTATTCTAAATAGTTTACTAATATGAGGCTGGAAATATGGCTCAGATTTATAGGCATAAGAATCTAATTTTAGCAAGGCATTTGTATATATATATATATATATATATATATATATATATATATATATATTTACCAGTCCCGCATTTCATATTGGGTCATCTTTGGTGGCAATAAAAATTGTGTTCCCCTGGGATATTGATCCGCTATGTATAGGGTCCAAATCAATCCTCCTCCCTCCGTGTTACCAGAGGTTCTCTCCGGAAGTTTTCTTTAGAGAGGGAGATGTCCACAGCCGCAGATTTTTGATACCTGGAGATACTTGAATATTTTTCCAACCAACCAATAGGAGGCTCCCCACTTCAAAGGAGACTGTTATTAAACGGTGTGGGTAAGAGCCAATTTGATGGATTGCATAGGGTATATTATATTTAATGCTGGACATTATCAATTGTTTTTATAATTAATAATTTAAATTTATGTGTATAATTTTTTAATTGTATTAAATATTTGACAGATCAACCCAGTGTGCTCTCTTTGATTAGTTTTTGTCCTTTGTTTAAAAAAAACTCTGATTGTGTGATGCACATGAACCATCGCTGACATACCGCTGTAGTCGTCACCCCAATCCCTGTTGCGATGACACTCACCCTCTCCCTGGTTATACTCACCTAAAAGGCCGATGCTAGAGTGTTTGGCTTCCCAATGCAAAATATAAATGTGCACCCTCCCATACTTTACAAAGAGACAGCGGGGTGCACTAATATCCACTGACTCACTTTGCCCCCCTCCACTGGCTACCGCAGCAATACTAATTGCATATGCTCTAACATATGCTATTAGAAACGCAAAGGGCAGCTCTTGTGAAAAGAGCTACCCTTTGTGCAACAGCCGGTGGAAGGCGAACAGGTCCCTGGTGGCTTCGCCCTCCTCTTGCTGCAGGGCGGGCTCCGCCTCTTTCTCCCTGCACTCGGAAGGGGATGTACGGGGCTAGGGAGGAGGAGATCACTGGTCCTGGCAGCACAGTTCTGAGGTGAGGGGTGGTGGCGGGTCCGTGCGGGGCAGTGGCGGGTCGCGGTAAGTAGCCCATGGGCTTTTATCACATTAGTGCATCCCCCCAGCATGCTGCAAAAAAGGCTGTCATGCCCATAGTAGTTGTGCCTTTTATACATACAGTATAATGTGGCCAGTAGCAGCAGTGTAACTAGACATGCTTGTTGCCATGGAGAATTGCTTGCTCATTGCCAGTGGGAGTCCTATGCTGGATACATGCTCAATGCCATGGGGGATTACATGATTGTTGCCAGGGGAAGTTACATGCTCGTTACCCAGGGGGGTTACATTCTCATTGCCTGGAGAGTACAGGTGCAAAGGACAGCAGCACTGCTGGAATTCGCACTTCCAGGTAGAGCCCTGACAGATGCTAGAGGTGCACGAGGACCTCTAATGTCTGTGTGCCTTATATTATTATTTACCTTCAGGCGCCGAACATGGGGATCATGATAGCTAACAGAAATTAGTTATGAAAAATAATTGACTGAAAATGACAGGAGGAAGGGGGTCACCTCTTTGCTGTGAGCACTATTCTTCCTTTTTTTATTAAATAATTGTAAAGAATATGGAGTGATATTACAATGTTTAATATGAAATGAGATAATGTAATCAAGTTAGCAGCGGATTGGCTACTTCTGGCTTTTAATTGATGATTGTAAGGATGCCAGGTCAGCCCCCTGACGAAGTCTAAACAACAAAACTAATAGGGGCATGGCCTGGTACTGAATTGCCCAGCAGTAAGCTAGAAGCATTAAGCTGTTCCGCCGTGTGTTTCACTGCAGTCTTTTGAACCGCTCACTCTGGTACACATGAATGAGTTCCTATCATCAAGATGGTCTGAATATGTCGAAACATACATAAAAGGTTACGTGGAAAATTTGGAGACATATATCCAAGACACTACCCATGTCTTACAAATCCTTAATGACTTAGAATGGTCTACTCAATTTAAATGAAGCACTGTTGACGTACAAGCGCTGTATACAGCTATACCGCACAATAAAGGAATAGCAGTTACTATATTAAAGAAAAATTCATGGAGGACACTGAGATAGACGAACACAAAGCAGACTTTATATGCAAATGCCTTGAGTATGTATTACACTTTAACAATTTCAGCTTCCTGGAGGGGTTCTACGTCCAGCAGTGCGGGACTGCTATCGGCAGTATATGTGCCTCTAGTCTCGCAAATATATATATGAATCATTGGGAGAGAGGGATATTTCAAGGTCCATTTAAAGATCAGATTCAACTATTTAAACGTTACATCGACGACATCCTGATCATGTGGGATGGAAGCCCTCTGGAGTTTGAAAACGTCATGAATACAATTACAGGGGCAAACGCAGGATTTTCAGAAGGGGGTTTCCAGAGGGGCGCAGCAAAGTGCAGAGATGGACACTTAGGTGACCCAGTATATGCCGGGTTAGTTGAAGTATTATAGACAGACCAAATGTATATATATAATAATTTTATATATATATATATATATATATATATATATATATATATATATATATATATATATATATATATTAGAGATGTGCGGCGGCCACTTTTTCGGGTTTTGGTTTTGGATCTGGATCTTCCTTCGTGTTGTGGATCTGGATGGGTTTTGGTTTTGGTTTTGGATCTGGATTTGGATTTTTATGAAAAAATGCTAAAAATGTCTAAAATAACAGAATTTGGGCCTGTTTTTGCCCCTAAAGTATTATTAACCTCAATAACATTAGTTTCCACTAATTTCTAGTCAATTTTGATCACTTCACAGCTTACAAAATTGTTTTCATTTACTGTAGTTGGGCCAAAAGGGTATACCGAGGTAGCTGGATGACTAAGCTAAGCGACAGCAGTCGGCATCACATACATGTGGACCTTACACTTCCAACCTGGCAGAGCGACACTGCAGGGGCAGACAGGGTGGCAGTTTAATAAACTATCCCAAAAAAAGAGAAATGCTCCAAACAGCAAATACAAAGAGGTATCGGCCTTGTCATGACTGGTGGTAGCAGCTTCAGCACTCCCACTATTTCCTCCTTCATCATCCTCCAAAAATGTGTTTTTATTTTATTTATTACTTTTATTTCTTTTTCTTACTTTACACTGGACACAGCCTGTCACACTGGACACAGCCCCTTGGACACAGCCCCTGGACACTGCCCCTGGACACTGGACACATCCTGTCACCCTGGACACAGCCCCTGGACAATGGACACAGCCTCTGGACACAGCTCCTGTACACTGGACACAGCCGTCACACTGGACACAGCTCCTGGACAATGGACACAGCCGTCACACTGGACACAGCCTCTGGACACCGCCCCTGGACACAGCTCCTGTTGTTACACTGCTGTCCCGGACTTGCCGGGACAGACAGTGGAGACGAGCGCCGGGGGAGACGTCAGGGGCGTCGCTTAGCAACGCCCCTAGCCTCCGTCCTCCCGGCAGCGTCAGGCAGACGTCGGGGCGTTGCGGGGCAACGTCCCTGAGCGTTCCCGTCGGTGCGCCGGCGCGCTGACGTCATGCGCCCGGCAGGGACGCACGTCAGCATTGGCGGGGTATTGGAATAAATAGCTGGCGTCTGCTCAGGGCAGGCGCCGGTTATAGCTTTTGATCTTTGATCTCTAGTGTTCCTGGTTCCCTGCCTTCTTCGGTCCTCTGTCCCCATATCCAGCATTCATATTGTATCCTGTGTCCGTGTGCAGTCTCCTGTCATCCGGTGTCCGTATCCAGCATTCATATTGTATCCTGTGTCCGTGTGCAGTCTCCTGTCATCCGGTCTCCGCATCCAGCATCCCGATCCTATCCGTGTCCGTGTGTCGTCTCTTATCTGTCTCCTGGTTTCCGCAGTCTTTTGATCCTCTGCGTACAGATAAGTGGGGTTTACCCCCAAACAGTCCTTATCTCCATTTTATTATTGTGGGACACCATTGTGTATTGTTACACCTCATTGGGTTATTCTTGGGTTACACCATTGCGTATTGTTACGCCCGCTCTCCGTAGTCCTTTGAGCAGGGTGTCCTCGCCCGTGTGGGAAAAGTTAGCTTTCCCCTTGTTTATCTTTGGCCTTGGCGGCGGCGTTGTCAACCGTAAGACCTGGTGGCATCGAGGGCAGAGCCTGAATAACGGGCTCTGTCGAACGCGGCTATTAAAGGTGAAGCCTAGCTTAGCACGCGTCCGCCAACTCCATTCGGTGGCAACGGAGTCAGGGTAGGCGAGAACACCCAGCTATCCTAACATTATAACCGGCCACACTATACTCTGGGGCTGTACGTTACCCTCTCAGCCCAGAGGCTCGGTAGTTCATTGTGAGCCACTATCATGGATCCTACACAACAGGTTACTGGTCACTCCCTTATGGGACAGATGCACGCGCTGACTCAGAAATTACAGGAGCTCACCTTACGGGTAAACTCACAGGAAGAACGGTCTCAGTCCAGCTCCTCCGTCAGGGGTCTGGAGCCCAAGTTAAATCTTCCCGACCGTTTTTCTGGTGACCGCTCCCAGTTCTTTAATTTCAAACAGTCATGTAGGCTTTAATTTAAATTGCGCCCAGTGTCCTCCGGGTCAGAGGCTCAACGGGTAGGAATGGTTATTTCACTCTTGCAGGGAGATCCTCAGACTTGGGTTTTTGGCCTTCCTGATGGTTCTGAGGCTCTCTCTTCTGTGGGTGCTTTTTTCTCTGCCATGGGATTACTATATGACGACCCTGACCGGGCTGCCTCCGCTGAGGCAAATCTTAGAGCCTTGCGTCAAGGGCAGGACACGGCTGAGGCATACTGTACTCAGTTCAGACGTTGGGCCACTGATTCCGGCTGGAACGACCCAGCGCTCCGAAGTCAGTTTCGGATTGGTCTATCTGAATCCCTTAAATATGCGTTAGTGCATTATCCCACTCCCAACACCATTGATGGGATCATGAAGCTAGCCATTAAAGTGGATAGGAGATTTCGGGAGCGGCAGAGGGAGAGACGGTCTGGAGTGCTGCCTTCCTCATCTCTGGGTGAGTCTACCGAGGTACCCGGAGACGAGCCTATGCAATTGGGGGCCACTCGACTATCCTCCTCCGAAAAAAAACGCCGACGTCTCAAGGGCCTCTGTTTGTATTGTGGGGGTCCCGGACATCATGCTGTTGTTTGTCCTCTGAAGGCGGGAAAAGACAGGGCCTAAGTGATACTTGGGGGGTTCACTTGGGCCTGTCGAGTTTTTCTCCCTCAGATTCGATGTTAATTCATGTGTCAGTCTCTGTGACCAACCGTTCTTGGAACGGATCTGCCTTCGTGGATTGTGGGGCGGCCGGCAACTTCATTGATGAGGGCCTGGTGCAGCAACTGGGGCTCGCGCCTGTACCATTGGTCAATCACATCTCTGTATGTGGGTTGGATGGCCGTCCACTGTCCGAAAGCAGAATTTCTTATAGGACCCCTTCCCTTTGTCTGTCGGTGGGGGCCCTTCACTCTGAAGATATCTCATTCCTTATCTTCCACTGCCCTCTCACTCCCATTGTCCTTGGGCTGCCTTGGTTGAGAAAACACAACCCTGAATTTAATTGGGGGACTGGGGAAATTACTCGGTGGGGAGGGTCCTGTTCGGATGATTGTCTCACTCTCCCTCTCCGTGTGGTGCACTCTGATCTCCCGTCTCTACCTCCTCAGTACTACGACTTTGCATATGTGTTTTCCAAAAAAGAAGCTGAGACCCTGCCTCCGCATCGTCCCTTTGATTGCGCCATTGATTTAGTGCCCGAGGCCAGACTCCCTAAGGGTCGTTTATATGCGCTATCCGCCCCTGAGTCCCAAGCCGTAGACATTTACATCAAGGAAAGTCTTGAAAAGGGTTTTATTCGTCCCTCGAAATCTCCGGTAGGGGCGGGGTTCTTCTTTGTGGAGAAAAAAGATGGGTCTTTACGGCCTTGTATTGATTATAGAGCCCTTAACAAGATTACGGTTAAAAATTCGTACCCATTACCCCTCATCTCAGTACTATTCGACCAGATTCGGGAGGCAGTGATTTTTTCTAAAATTGACCTCCGGGGGGCCTACAACCTTATCAAAATTAAAAGTGGAGATGAGTGTAAGACCGCTTTTAATACACACTCGGGGCATTTTGAATATCTGGTGATGCCTTTCGGTTTAGCCAATGCCCCGGCGATCTTCCAATATTTTATCAATGAGGTTCTTCGGCCTTTTTTAGGGGGTTTTGCCGTAGTTTACCTGGATGATATTCTCATTTTTTCCAAATCTCTTCCCGAGCATCGGCAGCACGTTCGCCTGGTGCTGCAGAAACTACGAGAACATCATTTGTATGCCAAGTTAGAAAAATGTGAATTTGAAGTGTCACAAGTGACTTTTTTGGGGTATATTATCTCTCCTCAGGGTTTCTCCATGGATCCATCCAAGGTTCAGGCCATCCAGTCCTGGGTTTGCCCAACCACTCTCAAGGCCATTCAGCGATATCTAGGCTTTTCTAATTACTATCGCAAGTTTATCCGCTCCTTCTCGGACATCGTGGCCCCCATAGTGGAGTTGACCCGAAAAGGAGCTGATCCTGGACAGTGGTCTCAACGAGCGATTGATTCGTTTGAGAAATTAAAAAAAGCATTTTGTTCAGCCCCTATTTTGCATCATCCTGATCCCAGTCTACCTTTTCTAGTCGAAGTCGACGCCTCTGATGTGGGTGCTGGAGCAGTCTTGTCTCAGAAAGATCTGCATGATCAAAAGATTCATCCCTGTGCTTACTTTTCCCGCAAATTCTCTTCTGCCGAGAGGAATTATGATGTAGGCAATCGTGAATTATTGGCCATCAAATGGGCGTTTGAGGAGTGGCGTCACTGGCTTGAGGGAGCCCAACATACCATCACTGTGATCACCGCCCACAAGAATCTTTCCTATATCGAGTCTGCCAAACGCCTTAATCCACGACAGGCTCGGTGGGCACTCTTCTTCACCAGGTTCCGGTTTATTATCACCTTTAGGCCAGGGTCCAAGAACGTGAAGGCGGATGCCCTCTCCCGCAGCTTCCAGACTTCCCAGAAATCTGAAGGGGAAGCATCTCTCATCGTCCCTCGCTCGGTCATCATGGCAGGCGTGACCCAAGATTTAGCTACCTTAGTGGTAGCTGCCCAAGCTTCGGCTCCCCAACAGACCCCACCGGACCGTCTATTTGTTCCCAAAAAATTACGAGAGGCGGTTTCACTCTGCCAAAAGCTCCGGGCATCCGGGTATTGCTAAAACCTTGGAACAGTTAGCCAGGTCGGTGTGGTGGCCCTCTATGAAACAGGATGTCGAGCAATTCGTGTCCTCTTGTCAGGTCTGTGCGCGACACAAATCTTCTCGACAGTCTCCGATTGGGCCTTTGTTTCCCTTGTCCATTCCTGAAAGACCATGGTCCCATATTTCCATGGACTTTATCGTGGATCTCCCTCCTTCTAGCAAGTTCACTACCATTTGGGTTACTGTTGATAGATTTTCCAAGATGGCTCATTTTACTTCAGTACACGGGCTCCCTACAGCTAAACTTCTAGCGGATTTATTCATCACCAACATTTTTAGACTTCACGGACTCCCGGTTGATATTGTCTCTGATAGAGGTTCTCAGTTTGTGGCCAGGTTTTGGAGACAGTTTTGCTCGGCCTTAGGGATTCAGGTCAGTCTCTCCTCCGGTTACCACCCGCAGTCTAATGGACAGACCGAGAGGGTCAATCAGGCTCTAAAACAATACCTCCGCTGCTTTGTTTCGAAGTGCCAGGATAATTGGGCTGAGCTTATTCAATTAGCGGAATTTGCGTATAATAACTCTTACCATACCGCTATTAAGAGCTCTCCCTTTCTTTGCAATTCAGGCTTTCATCCTAAATGTAGCTCTTTCATGCCCCCTGTTGATCCTTCAAGATTCTCTTCCACTGTCTCGTTTTTTAGAAAGGCCTGGAAGAATGTACATATTGCCCTTAGGCAAGCCTCAGCTCGATCTAAAATTTTCTTTGATAGACATAGAAGACCGTGTCTATTTAAAGTGGGGCAAAGGGTATGGTTGTCCACACATCACATTAAGCTTCGGCAACAATGTCCCAAGCTGGGTCCCAGGTTTATCGGTCCTTTCCTGATTATCGGACAAGTCAACCCTGTTGCATTTAGGCTACAGCTTCCCAAATCTCTGCGCATCAATAATGTCTTTCATTGTTCCCTTCTCAAACCTGCCTTCGGCACGATTCCACCCAGTTCTACACGTACTCGTAGACCTGTCATGGTGAGGGGGCATAAGGAGTATGTGGTGGAACAGATCTTGGATTCCAAGTTGGTGAGAGGTCAACTCAAGTTTCTTGTCCACTGGAAGGGGTTTGGAGATGAGGAGAGATCTTGGGTTCCAGAGAAATTTTTGCATGCGCCCAGGTTAAGAGCTGAATTTGCTAAAAAGTTTCCTTGGAAACCTGGCTCTAAGGGTTCGGTGACCCCTCCTCAAGGGGGGGTACTGTTACACTGCTGTCCCGGACTTGCCGGGACAGACAGTGGAGATGAGCGCCGGGGGAGACGTCAGGGGCGTCGCTTAGCAACGCCCCTAGCCTCCGTCCTCCCGGCAGCGTCAGGCAGACGTCGGGGCGTTGCGGGGCAACGTCCCCGAGCGTTCCCGTCGGTGCGCCGGCGCGCTGACGTCATGCGCCCGGCAGGGACGCACGTCAGCATTGGCGGGGTATTGGAATAAGTAGCTGGCGTCTGCTCAGGGCAGGCGCCGGTTATAGCTTTTGATCTTTGATCTCTAGTGTTCCTGGTTCCCTGCCTTCTTCGGTCCTCTGTCCCCATATCCAGCATTCATATTGTATCCTGTGTCCGTGTGCAGTCTCCTGTCATCCGGTGTCCGTATCCAGCATTCATATTGTATCCTGTGTCCGTGTGCAGTCTCCTGTCATCCGGTCTCCGCATCCAGCATCCCGATCCTATCCGTGTCCGTGTGTCGTCTCTTATCTGTCTCCTGGTTTCCGCAGTCTTTTGATCCTCTGCGTACAGATAAGTGGGGTTTACCCCCAAACAGTCCTTATCTCCATTTTATTATTGTGGGACACCATTGTGTATTGTTACACCTCATTGGGTTATTCTTGGGTTACACCATTGCGTATTGTTACGCCCGCTCTCCGTAGTCCTTTGAGCAGGGTGTCCTCGCCCGTGTGGGAAGAGTTAGCTTTCCCCTTGTTTATCTTTGGCCTTGGCGGCGGCGTTGTCAACCGTAAGACCTGGTGGCATCGAGGGCGGAGCCTGACTAACGGGCTCTGTCGAACGCGGCTATTAAAGGTGAAGCCTAGCTTAGCACGCGTCCGCCAACTCCATTCGGTGGCAACGGAGTCAGGGTAGGCGAGAACACCCAGCTATCCTAACACCTGTACACTGGACAATGGATATATGTCACGCTGGACACTGGATATATGCCGTCACACAATGGTTAGATGTCACACTGGCCACTGGATATATGTCGTCACACTGGACACAGGATATATGTCGTCACACTGGACACAGGATATATGTCGTCACACTGGACACTGGATATATGTCGTCACAGTGGACACAGGATATATGTCATCACACTGGACACAGGATATATGTCGTCACACTGGACACTGGATATATGTCGTCACACTGGACACTGGATATATGTCGTCACACTGGACAATGGATATATGTCACACTGGACACAGGATATATGTTGTGACTTGTGACACTGGACACAGGATATATTGTCGTCACACTGGACACTGGATAGATGTTGTCACACTGGACACAGGATATATGTCGTCACACTGGACACAGGATATGTCGTCAGTCGTCACACAGGACAGGACACAGGATATATGTCGTGAGTGACTCGTGACACTGGACAATGGATAAGATATAGGCCGTCACACTGGACACAGCCCCTTGTATTACTGCAGCGCCTGTACACAGTGTACTACTCAGCAGCACTGCAGCCCCTGCGTGTGAGCACTGCAGCACTGAGTTAGTTAGTTAAATCACAAAAAACACAGGGTTCAGGGCTAAATAAATCACAACACAGGACTTAGGGCTAAATAAATCACAACAGGGCACGTGCCACAGGACAGCCCCTGGACAGTGGACACTGCAGCCCCTGCGTGTGAGCACTGCAGCACCTAGTTAGTTAAATCACACTACAGGGCTCAGGCCTATAAGCAGTCACTGACTCTCAAGTCTACAACACAGGGCAGTGAGGGCACTGGGCAGGTCACAGAGCACAGCACAGGGCAGTGAGGGCACAGAGCAGGTCACGGAGCACAGCACGGAGCACATGGCACGGAGCACAGCACAGGGCAGTGAGGGCACAGTGCAGGTCACGGAGCACAGCACAGAGCACATGGCATGGAGCACAGCACAGGGCAGTGAGGTCACAGGTCAGGTCACGGAGCACAGCACGGAGCACATGGCACAGAGCACAGCACGGAGCACACGGAGCTTCCCAACCACCCTCTTCCCTCTCCAAGATTGGAGTGAAGATGGCGGGGCGCGCGTGCGTCTTTTATAAGATCCCGCTCCCGCGAGAATCCGACAGCGCGATGATGACGTTCGGCCTCGTTATTGGTCCGGAATTCAGGCGGGAACTCCCGAGCCGGCTCGGATCTGGCCCGGATCCCCGATATTCGGATCTGTCGGATATCGGGGATCCGGACCCGCTCATCTCTAATATATATATATATATACACACACACACATATATATTATATTTGTATATATAGATATATGGTTGGTGTTCCTGAACCATGCTGATCTGCGTCTATGATACCCCTGTATGCTATCTAAAAACTTCTGCCTATGCTCCTTGATAAAGGTCCAGATGTAGGACCGAAACGTCGGGGCTATATTGTGGCAAAAGATATGGATATCTCCTTATGAAAATAAAGACCAATTTGTGAATTTTACCTGAGCAAGTCTTTGTGATATTGGCGAGTGCACATTCCCAACTGGGAGAACATTTCTATATTTAAGGGCACAGACTTTGTTTGTACCTTTTATGCGCACCCCTGTGATACTCAAATTACCTGAGTGAGAGTGCGGTCATTCCTCCGAACTATATATATATATAGATATATATATATATCTATATATATATATAAACACAATATGGACCTCGTCTTGTGCTAGAGAGTATAGATGTTAGCTGCTACTCCGATAAGACTTCCCTGTTACTGAGAGTCTGGCAAAAGGTACAAGAAAAAAAAGGTTTATCGGAGAGCGCTGAGCTTAGTACCACCTAGACACTTTAGTACAGATTTCTTACTGGGTAAGACACTAATCACATTTATAACAACAATTCATTGTCCCCTTCCCGAATGAAACGTGGAATCCGTTCAAGGTAAAAGGATCGTCAGCCAGTGAAGGAGCTTGGAATTTTGCTACACTGTGGTGACTATTTGAGAGGTGATATCCCAATCCGGATCACTCTATTTTTCTATTGGTATCTGGAAAGCTTATCTGTAGTAACACGACCCTGTGAGCCCTGTTTCCGAGGATCGTTTTCCCTACGGGAATCTTTAATACACAAGGCCGGTGTGGCCTTTCCCAATCTTTCCACCATATTGGTATGGTGAACCCTATACCCTAGGATCACACCCTAAACTGTACAATATACAAAGCTAGATGGGCTTCCCCCGATAAAGTCATCTCCCCAGCGACTCCTAGTGTCCAGTTGTCTGGGATCTGATCCCTACAGGTGTTATTCATTACACCAAGCTAAAATGGCTTACCCTAGAATCATCAATTTAGGGGCCCTGTGAGCTCTAATTTCAAGGACTCCATTCCCACAGAAAATACTCTCAAATCACATCTGATTAGTAAGCCAGTCTGGCTTTCACCTATTTTACATTCTACTGATTTTACCGTTATCCTGTATGAATTGTAATCGCTGAATAGACCATAAATTTAAAATACTCTGTCTTACCCCTGAAGAAGTCGTTCTGACGAAACGCGTTGGGTTACAATAAAGAACTTTTACCTTGAACGGATTCCACGTTTCATTCGGGAAGGGGACAATGAATTGTTGTTATAAATGTGATTAGTGTCTTACCCAGTAAGAAATCTGTACTAAAGGGACTAGGTGGTACTAAGCTCAGCGCTCTCAGATAAACCCTTTTTTTTTCATATATATATATATATATATATATACATACATACATACATCTATATATATATATATACATATATACATACATACATACATGGGCTTCAACAGCAGTGTAGACCCCTGGGCATGGCAATGTATTGGGTCCCCTACCGATCCTCCAGTGGTAGGGGTAGGGGAATCTTTGATGTCCCGCGGGTGGTAGGGGGTATTATATCAACCACTCAGCATGTAGGGCCTGGATCAGTAATTTACACTAATTACCCCTTTACTGCACAGATGGTGGGAGATGGGGTGGGAGAAGGGGGCATTGGGCTGAATGAAGGGACCCTGATACATAACTTCCAGGGTGGTAGAGGATGTTTAATACGAAGAGAAAGGGTGTATAGTGGAGTGGGCTTATTATTCATAATTTTCTGGTGGGGGACAGCTGGCTTGACTGCAGATATCTCCAGTTCCCGGAAATAGATTTCTTAGCTTTTAATGGAATTAAAAACTAGAGAAAACCACCTACCAAATGGTACTGTGGACTAGGGGATCAGAGGTCAGGAGGCAGAACAATCTGCCAATGAGTATATAAAACTACATACCAGGTGTATGGAGCTGGAGCAGTAACCAGCTGCTGGAAGGCTGATATATCTGGTTCTGGGCTCAGTAGATACAAGCTATTAGTGTCCATCAAAAGGGAAGAGTCAGAGAGAACCTGAAATATCTGACTGTGAAGAGCAATTAACAGGCTTGGATGGGGACCACTATTTTGAAGTCAGATATCTCCGGTTCTCAAGGGCCGATTTTTACAATTCTTGTACCCATGGAATTAGGAGACCCTCAGCTTTCAGCCTAGGGCCCTTCGACTCCTGGAAGGGGGGGGGGGGTCTGGGTACTCAGAAACCTCCCCTGCGTGAGTCACATAATTAATATAAAAAAATACAGTCTAAGCTTCACCCACAAAATCAGTGACTCACTAATTGAATTCCAGGACTTTACACATTTTAAGAAAGAAGTTAGCAACAGCTATCTTTATTTTCTGAGTTGTCATTTACCAATGTGGAAAAGTAATATACCCTTCTTACAATTTACAAGGTTGTGGAGAAACTGCACTAACATAGAAAAATATGACCAACAGGCGGAAATATATATGGAAAGGTTTAAAGAAAAGGGATATCCACTAGAAATTGGACACGGAAGCTAAATCAAAAGCAAGAATAAAGAGAGATCAGAATTATTGGTGTACAGACAGAAAAATAGAAAAAATGAAAAGAGCTTTTGTCTGTTTGTGACCCAGTATAAGAATACAGAAACATTGGCATATACTGTATTAAAACTAGATCCTGTCTTGTCTGAACATCTGCCTGAGCATCCTGATATCATATATAAGAAGGCTAACAATGTGAAATCAATAGTATAAAAAAGCCTCTTAGAGAAAATTTCTGAAAATAATCCTATTAGAGTGTTTGGTGGTCTAACAGGCTCCTTTCCCTGTGGAGGCTGTAAAATCTGCCCCCTAATGGAGCAGGGAGTAAAACCTTTTCAGAATATAAAAAAAAAAAACCAGTTTAAAAGTAAGAGTCTGATTAACTGCAATTCCTCGTTTGTGATATATATGCTGATGTGTCCTTATGGGCTCCAGTATGTCGGAAAGATGAAAAGGTCTTTAAAAATCCTAGTACTGGAGCACACAAGGAATATAAAGGATAAAAAGGTACTTGTTTCCTAGAATGGCGCTCAGATCTTCTACGTACGCAAGTAGGGAAATGGCATTGCATCACATCGCATGGGCCATTTTAGCGCTGTGCAATGCGATACGATGCCATGCGATGCGATTTTTTAAATGTAGTTTATTCACTGGTCTGTGTGCCACAGGGTATTGCATCGCATCACACCTCCCGCAAAATTTCATGCAATCGCATGCAATTTTATAGGGTGTGCCATGCCATTATATTAGCTATAAAATAATAGGATTGTATGACAGGCAATGATGTTTTACGCAACACCCCCCCCCCCCCACTATCCACACCACCCCAAAGCATGGCGTGAGGCGGCGGAATGCGTCTTCCGACGTTTTCATACCCCCACTACCCACGTCGGCGTGGAGTTGATTTTATATAGTGTGGCAAGCCACCGACCCCGAATCGAGGCGATAGCTTTACATGTATTCCGCGTGCGCTCGCCACGCTTCGGCTCAGTGTTTCACTGGGCTCGCCACACTATATATGATCAACTCCACGCCGACGTGGATAATGGTGGTATGAAAAAGTTGTAGGATGGAAAGGGGGTGGGGGTGCGTAAAACATCATTTTATGACATACAATAATATTATTGTATACCTAATATTACATGAAAAAATCACATTGCATCGCACGGCACTACAATGGCACATGTGATGTGATTTCCCTACGCAGAATACCCCACTAAACAAATAGCTTAGTGGGCGCCATTCTAGGAAACAAGTACCGAATAAAATCATGAATCACAGCATTCCACATCACTTTGCCCAATTCCATAATGGAGATGCTAGTCTCCTGAAATTCAAAGCTTTAGAACACGTTCCCATTGACAAAAGGGGAGGAGATAGGGAGAATAAGTTGTCCAAGAGGGAAACCTATAGGATAAACTCCCTTGATACAGCTATACCCAGGGGACTGAACGAGAACTATGAAATCATTTATCTAATATCTAACTAAATTGTCCATTCTGATAAGGCATGCCATGTCTCTATTTTAGGGAGGTATCGCTAGACTGCCTTGATAAGGCATTTATATTTCGTGAGCTAATGCAGAAAATATTGTCTTTTATTCAATCTATGTTCAGAAAAACCTGTAACATTGTTTCCTAAGGAGTGGAGAACTGATCCTTATCTAAAACATTGTATCAAGGCTTGTATTTCTGTAGAGTTATAAATGTCTGCTAAAGGCTAAAATAGCAGTCCCTGCTTTTGGAATATACCCTCAGAAAAACTCTAAGTCAGACAGAACCTGAAATATCTGACTGGGAAGAGCAATTAACAGGCTTGGATGGGGACCACTGATTTGAAGTCAGATATCTCCAGTTCCCAAGGGCCGATTTTAAAAATTCTTGTACCCCTGGAAATAGGGGACTCCCAGCTTTCAGAATAAGTCCCTTAGACTCCTGGGGGCATTTCTGGGTACTCAGAACCCCCCCCTTCCCTGTGTGCGCCACTGCTGCCTCCCCTCTCTCTGACCCTGAATTTTGTCTCATTCTGAATTTTGCCTTAATTTCAGTGGCATAATGTGAAATTTGGCTCATTTTGTAAGGCATAATGTGTAAGGAGCAGGTTTACTATTGTGTTGCATAATGTGTATAAGGGGTATATGTTGTGGTACACTATACTCAAGGACATGCCTCATTTGGGTGGTCACACTCCTTCAATGTGTTTTTTTAAGTCAATAGATTACTTGAAAAAACGGCATAAAAGGTGCTGAAATGTTGTCTACCAAGTTTTGGCTTTCAGTACCTACTGAACCAATGGTAGTTTAGCCTCTGCCTGTGATTATATTATTGACTTATAGTGCTATGTACTGTAATATGAGGATATTATTCCTTTGCAGACAGAACATTGCAAAGTTTGTGTTGGAGATATAAAAAGACAGCTGGATCTGTTTTCAAATACTGCACAGGGACTCACAATCTTTTCTTTATTTTTCTTTTTAATTATTGCCTTTAATATAGGATTTGCTTTACTATATTCCATTTCTTTATCTTTAATGAGAAACACTTTTGCTGATGATAACCTTGTGTTTTCTATTAATGCAGAGCACTCATCAATGAGGAACAGAAGCACAGTGTACTAGTTTATGAGTCACTCGGGGTAAACCACAGGTGACAGGAATTCATTCCTGACCTTTTTTAGTGTCATTGTGCTATAAAAACAGGAAGATTTGTCACACTAATTGTTAAAGCTCATGACTTCTAGCCTGACATTGTACTATTAAAGCATAAATTGTGTCCCAGTAGACAATTTAGGAAAATATTTAGACCCAGTAACAATAATTGGCAATATTAACATCTGCATTACACCATGGAAATGCAATGATAATTTTGAATATACCGAAGGAGCCGCCGTCAGGTGGACTGGCAGACTGGGACACGTTAGCGTCTAACTCGCTCGCGCGTCCACGTCAGTAAAATGATGGGGAGGGGCAGGGAGTGGTGATCGGCGGCTTCCCTGCCCTTCTCTGCTTCAGGTAGACAGACAGGGAGCGGGGGCAGGCTGCCGTGGATGGGCAGGGAGCAGGGGAGATGGGCGGAGGGCTCCCTACAGAACGGGGTCCGCGAGGGGAGAGGGGGGTGGCGATTGGCAATATAATTGCCAGGAGCAGCTCAAATGAGAGCTGCTCCATCTGTATGGCACCATAGCAGGGCTCTGATTGGACTCAAGCCCCAGACAAGCTCTGTGCCGGGGTTTAACATATTATTTCCCTTTCCAAAAAGTACACAGTAGTCTGAACTGCACCTGCTGGCTTTCAAGTCATGTGGCCTCGTCTGCACACTACACGGTGGTCACATAACTCACAGCACATGGGAGCAGGGAATGCTGTGTGTTCTAAAGCAGTGGTTCCCAACCTTTTTTGTTTCCCGTACCCCTTGATTAGGCTTTTCATTTATGAGTAGCCCCTCGTGAATTTTTTTGGGGGGGCGTGGACTAAAAAGGAGTGTGGCTTAACAGGGCAAGTCATACTGGCAATGACGAGAAAAAAAAAGTGCAACCACTTGACCACAATATAAGCTCAGCCCATCAACAGACATTCCAACGGATCACGTTAGCCTTCCAATAGTGCCAGATACACATATGCCCCCAAAAGTGCCAGATACACATATGCTCCAATGGTGCCCGGTAAGCCCCCATGGTACTGGGTATGCGCCCACAGAGCCAACAATGCCCCTACAGTGCCAGCAAAAAGTATGCCCCCATAGTGCCAGCAAAAAGTATGCCCCAGAGTGCCAGCAATGCCCCACAGTGCCAGCAACACGTATGCCCCACAGTGCCAGCAACACGTATGCCCCACAGTGCCAGCAACAAGTATGCCCCACAGTGCCAGCAATGCCCCACAGTGCCAGTAACAAGTATTCCCCACAGTGCCAGCAATGCCCCATAGTGCCAGGAACAAGTATGCCCCACAGTGCCAGCAATGCCCCACAGTGCCAGCAACAAGTATGCCCCACAGTGCCAGTAACAAGTATGCCCCACAGTGCCAGCAATGCCCCACAGTGCCAGCAACAAGTATGCCCCACAGTGCCAGCAATGCCCCACAGTGCCAGCAACAAGTATGCCCCACAGTGCCAGCAATGCCCCACAGTGCCAGTAACAAGTATGCCCCACAGTGCCAGCAATGCCCCACAGTGCCAGCAACAAATATGCCCCACAGTGCCAGCAATGCCCCACAGTGCCAGCAACAAGTATGCCCCACAGTGGCAGCATTGCCCCACAGATCCAGCAACAAGTATGCCCCACAGTGCCAGTAACAAGTATGCCCCACAGTCCTAGCAATGCCCCCATAGTATTTCCCACACTCACCATTGACGCTGCTGCTGGGGAGAGGACAGTCCAGTGTCCCCCTGCCGTGTAGCTGCCGCCGCTGCTTCTCTCAGGGAAGAAGAGTACAGCACACTGCGTATCTCTCCTTCTCTTCACTGTGACTGGGCTGCCCGCCAATCAAAGTTTGCGGGCCGGCTCCTGATTGGCTGCCGGCCCGCAAGGTCTGATTGATTGGCGGACGGGCGGACAGTCACAGGGAAGCACACTGAGGGGTAGGAGAGATGTGCAATGCACCCTCCTCCCCTCCAGCAACCTATCTGACTGCCGCGGCCACCATTACAGGCCGGGCCGCCGCGTACCCCACAAGCAGGTGGACGCTTACCCCCAGGGGTACGCGTACCACAGGTTGGGAACCACTGTTCTAAAGCCTTACACTGTGCAGTTCCATCACGCATTACAGTGTGTGGAAGGCATATGAGAATAAGCATTTGTAAGGACATGGGAAGTGAAAATTAAATACATATAGTATAATACATACTGTACCTTCCAACTGTCCTGATTTGGTGGGAAAGCCCTTTTATGGGAACTGCCCCTTTGTTCCATTTGTGGGAAGCAGTGTCCTGTGGTGGAGGGTAGTTGGGATACCTTCTCTGGCTAAGCCAAACAGCAATGTATAAATGTTATGCACATGTGTCTCTATATGCTGTGAGAGAAGGACAGGGGACATGCCAGCAGTTCATAGAGCTCTGGCCTAACAGGAGGTGCCATGATCGTGGTAACGCCCCTAGTCACATAAGTGGGTCACACCCACTAATTATAGGGGTGCACCATCATCGCACAGTACATCCTTCCTAGCTTCTGGCAGAATTTCTCATTTGTGTATGCCAAAAATTGGATGAAAGATGTTGGGCCATGCTTTCCTGTTCTTTCCCACAGCCCGCATGGACATGTCAGACCATAAACTACATGATGCATTTAAGAAGACAATCGGATATAGTTGGTCCCACTGTGTGGACAACAAAAGAATTGTCCAATAAAAATGGCTCAACAGGTTGTGCAGCCTTTTTCGCCATTCAAACTGGTATTTGCCTTCATTGGGTTTCAGCAGTCCTTTAGATTTGGGCACCACCCAGGGCCGGCTCTACCTCTAGGCAGCTTTAGGCAGCTGCCTAGGGTGCCAAGATCTGGAGGGCGCCACCAAGTCCGAATCCTTGGATACAGACAGTTAATTATGTGGGTGCACTACAGAGCTCCAGTGGAAGAGCAGCGGTCACACTAGGATCCCATTTTGAACTGAACAGGTGCTGATGTACATGCATGTGCCCCTTCAGTTCTGTTAGTCCAGAGGCTGGTGTCACCAGTGAATCTGGGAGTTACATTCCTGAGGGGCTGTAGGTTGACGTTTTGCCTAGGGTGCTGAGAAACCTTACACCGGTCCTGGCACCACCTAACACTCAGGAGGTAGAGTGGGTTGCCCAAAGACAAACGCTGAACAGAGTGAAGGCCAATCTAGTACTCCCATTAATTAGTTTGTTCTGTGTCAATGTAAACCTTTCACACACTTATTAGACTAACATTTCAAAGAAGATAAAGTGCAAATAAAAGGGAGATTCATCAAAATAAGTCCTTGAGTATTAGGCTGTTTGTGCACTGTTGGATGATCTGCAGATTCCCATTAGATGGGCAAGGCTCACATGGAGCCACCCTATGCATTTTGTCTAATTAACTTTGTCAAGGGTAACAAAGCTGATGGATGTAGTTGATTGTATGAAATGCGAATGGTATGATAAAATGAGAGCACGCAGGAGGTTGAACAGACCACCTTTTATGGGTTGTATCTGAAAAATGTCTCTATGTCACAACAGTTCTATGTCACATATTTACACTGAGTTAAATGTACAAGGAAAGCCAAGAAAAGTATAAAAATATTCTAGAGGCAGTGGTGTAGCTAAGTTCCATGGTGCCCGGAGCAAGGGCATATTTTGCCCTAACCCTAACACACACACACACACCCCATTTGTAGTAGGTGGGACCCTTGCGCGGCGAAAAGGGGGCGTGGACTAACATTATACCACACTGTAATGCCCACTATAGAGAGGGAACGGTGTTGGGGGGAGACAGGAGGGAATGAGCCGCTTATGCTCCCTGGCGGGATGGGAGGCAGCTTCCGTCTTTTTGGCAGCAGCGGGGGCACAGTGCGGTAACAGTCCGGGACACCTGCCGCTACTCCAACCTACACGGGAGTCGAAGCTCCGGAGGTGGACTCCCGGCCGACACATGTCTATGTACCGGGGCAGTGTGCGCAATTTGGGTACATCATTCAAAAGTGTGCAGGCTGCCAATGTCAGTGTCAGGGGTGGGCCCATCCACCGCTGTGACTGTTAGGGCCGTGCCCCAACTGCAGAGATCCTGGGCTTCCTTCCGTCCCCCGAAGTCTCCCTTGCATTCACGCACACTGGCTGACTGGCTGTTTTAGCAGGGCGCTGGTAAATGGGCAGGGCGTGATTTGCCCTTTAAAAAGGTGACAGGTGACATGTCGGCGCCCGGAGCTGGTGCTCCGCCGCCTCCGCCCTAGCTATGCCTCTGTCTAGAGGAATATGTAATATACTGTATATTTAGCCATTTTTGTGTGGCAGAACTGCTTTTACACTTAACATTTTGAATTCATAGTAAATGTAGAATAGATAACAGAATGGGCCTGATTCAGAGGTGTATGCACTGCCCATGTCAGACATAGTGAAGACATTTTTTGCTACTGTACATGAGTCTAAGTAACACCACTCATGAATCCCAAGTGTGTCTGTGCAGAGATACAGATCTAATTTAAGGACCACTCAATGAGAAGTGTACTGAAAATGCAGTAGGTGTTCGGAACCCCCTGGGCAGGCAAGGCCTGACCCTCCTGTGCAGCTAACTGCAACAATGCAGAGCTGGTAGCAAAAAGATAATGCAAAAATAAGGATGCAGGGAACCCCTGACTTATCTGAAATGAAGACTGACAGCAAGCTCTGGCAAGGACACTGCAGGCTGGACAAAGCAGGTACTGAGGCAACCAGGGACCAGGAACACGCTGACTGAGGCATGAACAAAGCTGGCATACAGGATGCTGGATACAAGGTACTAGGACCGGGAACACTCTGGAGCAGGAACATTGACAAACAGAACTGCACTAAGAACTAACCAGAACTATAACCGGCGGGGTCTGCATGCTGAGAACCTAACTAAATAACCGTGCATGCAGCCACACCCAAGAAGCAGGGTATGCAAGAAACCTAGGGAGCTGGATCCACAAAACCCGGAGTACAGATCCAGGGAAAACACACAAGCTACAAACAGAATATGTAAACTGCACATTTACACCGATCCGCTGGAGGTGGATCGTAACAGTTACACATTCAGACACATAGATTGACAAGATTCAGGTTTATTGGCCAGGCATACTTGCGCATACTAGGATGTTGTTTTCGGTTAGCAATGCAACAGTTTTTGGGCAGTACGGATGGTGTAATGGATACCATTACTGCCTCATAGCACTGAGGTCATGGGTTCAATTCCCACCATGGCCCTAACTGTGCTGAGTTTGTATATTCCCGCGTACTTGCGTGGGTTTCCTCCGGGTACTCCGGTTTCCACCCACAATCCAAAAATATACTGGTAGGATATTTGGCTCCTAACAAAATTAACCCTAGAACGAATGTGTGCGTGTACATGTGGTAGGGAATATAGATTGTAAGCTCCACTGGGGCAGGGACTGATGTGACTGTTGAAATATTCTCTGTAAAGCGCTGTGGAATATGTGTGCTCAATATAAGAAACTGTTAATATTAACAGCCAGGAAGGCTGTGCATAAAGTTACAGATGGGTGACCACCAAGAGACAGAGTCCCATTGCAGTTGCTCTACCTGGAGAACTGGTGCTGAAAGGGGCCACCTACCTTACCATGGTATATTGGAGTAAAAGTTACTGCTCCAATACCAGTCCTGTAAAATCTGTATTTCCTCATTGTTGAACAATACATGCAGAGAAACGTGCAGTTTTCCAGCTTTCAACAGGCTTCCTTCAATTGAATGAATCATTATTCGGTGCATGTAAAGTGTATATAATGGTTGACTACACCATTGGTGATGGGCGAGTGCTTCAATAAGCAGGAGCAAGTATAAACTCTTGGAAAATGTGAGATTGGGGAAGCTCCACAGTAGGGGGCTTATGAGTTAACAGGCTTGGCAGTTTAACCAATTAGGTTTAATTAGTTGAGGACATTTTGACTAACTGTAAAATAGGGCCTGCTCTTTTTCCCTAGACTCAAAGGCCACACTCCCTTATTTGGACCTTCTTTTTTCTTTTTGCCTGTTGGGGTTTGTCAACCTCCCTGTGGCGGGAAAGAATGACAGCCCAGTGACTATTGCACTGCTTTATGGAGCTGCACTCTCTGTTTAATACACTGATCTAGTCGGACCTATCCTACCGGGGGTCAGGGACACTAGCTGTCTGGATGGCCAATTGTGTATTCGGGGGAGAGTTTGGGCCTCAACATTTGGATGAGTTATTGGCATATCGTGGATATGGGATAAGCATTAAAACGTAAAGGGGTAAATGTATTAATCAGCGCTAAGTGCATATGCTGCACTTAAAGCTGCTTAACTGGGAAGTTAACATTTTTTAACATATAAAGAGTGCACTTAATGTTCAAAAGGGACAGCCCAACGAATAACGCTCGGCGCGGTTGTCCCCTTCAAACTCCACAGCTGTTTACGGCTCAGGCAATGTATGATTGGCTGTCAGGGATACATCGCCTGTTAAGCCACCCCAACCACTTTGCCAACTCAGAGCTAGCATTGTCCTAGTCCCACCTATAGCCCTGCTGCTGGCTCTGGGCTGTACTCAAGATCTTGCGACAATAGCAAGATCTCGCACATGCCCATTACAGCTGGCCGGGGAAGAAAGGTGTTTTTTTTAAGTGCGCATGTGAAGGGCTGTGTGGGTAAAACATGGCACATGGAATTTGCCCATAGGTAATACTCACACAATGTTTGTGGCATTGTCAGATACTACATATCCCCAGGAGAGTCTAAGTGGGGTAATCCATTACAGTTTCTGTTAGAGGTTGTTGGTGTTGTGCCTCTTATTGAAACCGGTGATACACGATCTGGCTTTTCCAAGATGCTGCTACTGGTGATGCTGCTGTTTCTTCAGAAGGGGATGCATCTACCCACTGGGCTGTCACAGTCATATAGTCCTTTGTTTTCCCTGTAACACTTGTCCACATGTCTGTGGTTAAGTGGACAGTGGGTACAACATATATATATATTATATATATATATATATATATATATATCCAATCGCATGCAGGGTATAAACAGCACTCAGAAGATGACCAATTTGCAAAGAAGTATATTAAAAAGATGGGAGAATGTTTGGGGGTATAAGCCCCTTCATCAGCTCCAACCTACATGTAAGAATGTAAGCTCCTATGAGCAGGGACCTCTTACCTCATGTGCTTATCCTTTCTTACTTCAGCAGTCTTCGACTGCACCAAAGCATGCTGTTTGCTACCACTTGGATACTTATGTAGCAGTAATTGGCTGATGTTTCTATAATCGCAAAATGCGGATGTAACAACATGGCCATGAAACGCAAGCTTATCATAGAAGTAGGCTCTATGCTACGTAAGAGCCGCGCACCCGGAAGTGACACAAAGCAGTCTAAAAATGAGGCGTGGCCGAGACGCCATGACGCGGCGTGACACGCACCCGGAAGTGTCCGGTAAGAGACAAAGCATTACAAATACAAGACCTGGCTGAGACGCTATGACGCGGCGAGCCACGCACCCGGAAGTGCGAGAACGAGGCCTGGCTAAGACGCCACGGCGCCTGCGCACCAAGTAGCGGGCGCTATAAAAAGTCAGGACGGCACTGAGCCACTTATACCTCCTGAGGAAGCCGCTGAGACCCAATAAGGCGGAGAAACGCGTTGAGGGAATAACGGGGACTTTTTGCTTGGCAGCTATCATTTACAGAACCGGTGGACCTTCTTTGACATGACCGCATTTATCTGGAAAGCACCAGCGGTCGGAGAGTGACACCGGGGTCTGACAGCCCTCCCCCCACCCAGCGTCTGGATTACAATAAGTATTATATCTATTATACCATGTGCACATAGGTGGGACTGGACTGTATTACTTACCAAGTTACTAACCATTCTAACAAAGTTATATGTGATCACTGAAGAGAACTGAATCCTCCAAATACTTATGCATGCATGCAACTAATTATGCTTTACTAACCAGCTGAAGGGGATCTCAGATCTTTGATACTTACCATAGTATTGATAGCTGCTAATATTGTCAATTTTTAGTCATATCATGTTTTAAAAGTGTTAATGTTTATATTTTAAATAAATTAGGAATTGATTTTGCACAGCGCTGCCTCCATCCTTTTTTGTATTTACCCTGTATTTGACCTGTATTATCTTCAACTGTAAGTCACTATTTTCCTTTTTTGATTATGTGTACTCTGTAATTGGGCGTTGCAGAACCCTTGTGGCACCATATAAATAAAGGATAATAATAATAATCTCGCCAACTCCACTCTGCGCAAGATTTACGTCTCTCTTCTGCACGGATCACTAGCTCCACCCTATGGAATGCCCTTCCACGCACAGTAAGACTCTCTACTAGCCTCCAAACTTTCAAGCATTCCCTGAAAACTCACCTCTTCAGGCAAGCCTATTATATTTAAGTAACACACGCATAACCCTCTGAGGTACTTATGTATTATATAGCTTTTTAGCTTGCAGCAGGGCCCTCTTACCTCCAAGTCTGTCTGTTGTTACCCAGTTTTTTTTATCACTGTCTACCATTGTCTACCATTTAACTTGGTCCTCCAATATTACAGTGATGGCTAAGAAACCTCAACAACGTTTATTTTTTTTGCGGAAGCTTAGAGCAGCCAATTTCTCCCAGGAGAATTTGATTAGGTTTTATAAATGTGTCATTGAAAGCATCCTGTCATATTGCATTGTAGTGTGGTTCGGAAATAGCACAAACAAAGATATAAAAAAATTAAATCGAGGGATACACACTGCTGAAGCCATTATTGGCCGAGATTTATCTTACATGGAAGATATTTATATTAATAATATTAGGCGTAAAAGGAACAGTATAATACAGGATAGCCACCACCCTTACAATCATGTTTTCTCTTTCTTACCATCTAAAACGGTTAAGGTGTATTAGATCCAGAACCTCACGTTTGAAAAAAAGCTTCTTCCCAGCTGCAGTTACCGATTTTAACCAAAACTTGTTCTTGTTTCTGTGTCCAAGATTATAATTTTGTTGTTTTACAATTTTTTTTATTGTGTTGCAATGACAATAAATATTATCTTATCTTATCTAGTGGTATAAAATACAAAGTCATAGAGGCACTGTGTGGTCTGTTATTCATTTGGTTAAGTGTCCATTCATGGTCTGTCATTCATTTGGTTAAGTGTCCATTATTCAATGGCATGAATGTGAGTCCCTCAGTATACGGTGAGTGCTCTGTGACGTCAAAGTTGCCTTCCTTGGAAAGGCAAGAGGTCAATCTGAATCTATTGACAGCTGAGAAAAATGGATCATCACGCAGACTTCTGGTTAGTACCTGTAGTCCCAAACTTACACCCCCTTGTCTGGAAGATACAAATGTGATCTGCAGGAGGCAGTTCCCATAGTACCTATATATAGATCACTTCCTGCTCACAGCTGCACAGAGGGTCCACCTTAACAGATGTTCTGGGCCGGACTCCTCTAACAAGCCCGACATAAGGAGAATGTGTGTCTGGGTGCTGCTGGTATGGTGTGTTAGTAATGAATGGGAGCTGAGGGCGGAGGGGAGGGTACCAACAACTATCTTGCCAGCTACAAGTATGAACTTACGCCTCTTTGTGACACTAATGGGTCTTGAGATAATGGACTCCTAAGATTTACTAACTCAGCCTGGCAAAGCCAAAAGTAGCTGATTACACTGTCAGGAAAAAGCTCAGATTTATCTGTGGGAAGTTCAAACAGAGCCCACTTCAATCACTGGTTATTTACAAGGACACAAAGCAAAATGTGCTCTCACTGTATTAATCAAATGTATGTTTAACCTTGTCCTGTTCAGACAGAGCAGATGACATAAGGGTTCCAGCAAAATATTATCCCACGATCGGTCAGAAATCGGACAATCAAACAATAAATCGTTCTAGTGTGTGGGGGCCTGAAGTGTCACCCACTGCTGTTTAGCATAATGTGAACTAGGGTTGGAGTAAAGGGATAAAGTTTTTTTCTTGATTGGGCCTCTGGGGTATATTTACTAAATTGCATGTTTATGTAGTATAAAGGTGCGTACACACGGGGCAATATGATCGCTGGCAATATATTGCTCAGCAATCATATTGCCCCGTGTCCCGTTTTCATCTGCGTCCAGAGATGGTCGCAGATGAGAATTTAAACACTGCTGGGTGAAGAGGCAGAGGATGTCGCTGGTCGGAGGAGCATGCTCCTCCGACCAGCGACCATTCAGGGGCTGAAAACGGGAGCGCGCACCCGGCGATTTATCGCTGGTGCACACTCCAATCACTGGCAATATGGTCGCTCAGCGACCATATTCCCAGCGATTTCAGCCCCTATCGCCCCCGTGTGTACACAGCATTAGAGCTGTTGCCAATAGCACCTTATCAATCTTTTAGTTGTTGATAAATACATTATAAGTACCGTAGAATCTGATTGGTTGCTATGGAAAACATCTCCATTTGTAAAGTAAAAAAAGTAAAGTAAAAAACCCTTTCTTAAATAAACCCCTTTGTGTTTGAGGGTTTCTTCATGCAAAGTCTAAATGTTTTATTATTTTCATGTTGGGACCTATGTGTGTCTTTATTTAATGCAAAACCTAACCACTGTAGCACTTGAGATGGGTTTAGCTGCTATGTGTGTAATTAATGGTTTTACAGAACGATTGAATTGCTCCAGTAATTACATTCACCATCCGGAAATTTGATTTCCCACGAATGTGTTTTTTTTTTATGTTGCGGCCTGTAACCCATTTACATTTAATTGTATTGTCATGGGTGAGAATAGCCACAGCTGGTTACACTTAGTCGCTCCTGCAGGAGTGCACATGTGCTTTCAAATGCCGGAACAGATAAGGCTAGCTGTATCTACAGTATATGTGTGTGTTTGGGGTTTATTTTTGTAGAGCCTGTGGGTTGTATTATTTCCATGTGAGGGCCTATGTGTGTTGGTTTTTTCATGCATAATCTAAGTGTTTTTTATGTGGAGCAAAGGGAGATTTATACGTTATGGGGCCCTAAGCAAGATATTGGTTTGGGGGCCCCCTACCTCAATTGCATGCAATTCAGTCTGAGTCTTTGCATGGTTGCCTTCGGGAGGCATGCACAGTATTTATTGATGGGAAAACAATGGCTGCATCTTATCTATCTGAATCAGGCCCTACATATCTATCACTATGCTAACTACCTACATCTCTGCACTAGATCAATAAACTACCTCCCAACACTGCATCACTATATTACATCCTCTCACTATTGCCCATTTATTAAAGTATATTCAACACTATACCCCAGAAAAGCCTCAAATATTAAGTACAACAAGCATTTATGACAGAGTGATCGTAGAAGGTACCTGCTGTAACCACTCCATTGCCACACATAGCCGTATCCTACATAGGTTTCTGTGGGGATGGAGATGCTGTCCGATTTGCCAATATTTGGGATGCAAAGCATTCCCGATATTGGCCTGGAGCTACCGCCACCTGGAAATGGTGGTAGCCCATTGCAGCCTATGAGCTATATCCTGCACCACTGTTCAGGCAGGGGGTTCCCCTGGAACCCTCCCTGTAAGCGGCAGGGCGGTAGGGAGAGCATAGTTAAACTCAGGACGATAGGAAGGGCATAGTTAGACGCAGAGCAGTAGAGAGGGTAGGGCGACAAGGAGGGGAAATTTAAATGCAGGGCATAGTTGGGCACTAGGGAGGGTATATATATACGCAGGGCACTACTTAGGGTATATACATACACAGGGCATAGTTAGAGATGGGGCCCTACAGCAGTGTTCAATCCTGGCCCACAGCCTGCACTGCACAGTGGTACACTCTCACCTTCATTACTTTTGCAGCAGACTTCAATCTCCACACTCTATACAATCCTTCTGGTCCAGGACACCATGAGCAGACTAATGATGACAGACCTGGGCAGCAGTTGAGAGCAGGACAGGGGCAGGGGGCACAGACGCCGGGTCGGGTGGGAGAGTGGATGATGAGACACAGATGCAGGGCAGCAGCGGTAGAGAGCCAAGCCGGTTGGAAGGGGGGTACAAGCACCGGGTTGTGTTGGAGAGCAGGAAAAGATACTGTAAAAGCCACAGGATAAGATACTGTAAAAGCCACAGATCCTCGGGCCTCCTGATCGCTGATAGCAACAGTAATCAGGAGTGAGGGAATTTAAAGCATTGTTGCCGACTTTTAAATGCCCGGAGAGGAGACTTTCCTTACCCGATCGGGGGAGGGGCTTGACTGTGACGTCATTAAGCCCCGCCCCCACTATGGGAAATAGGCGAAAGGACTGATCTCCATGGAGGGGGCGGGGCTAAAATGACACGATTGTGCCATTTTAGCACCGCCCCCTCCTCTGAGACCCGCGGATTGCGGCATGTATATGCCGCGATTCTGTGGGCTCAGGGGGGTCCCCCAGATTCCGGGAGGGTTGCCCACCCTTCCGGGGGGCTGGGAGGGGGACCCGAATTTCGGGAGACTCCCGGGAATTCCGGGAGGGTCGGCAACCCTGATTTAAAGAAATAAAAAAAATTCACTGCTGGAAGTGCTGGCACACTTTGAGCACTACTGCTAGGCAATCCAGGCCTAGGCAGGCCCCCTGGGACCCTATTGGCCCCAAGTAGCTGCTTTTGTTGCCTAGCAATAAATTTGCCACTGATGTGTGTGTGGGTTAATGTTATAATTCACACATTGAGCAACTGACAATTATGTAAAAATATGAGGGTTTAGTCCACAATACAAACAAACATTTTATTTTCAGGAACTATTAGCTTACAGGAAATGACCAGTTTTGCTGATAAACTTTTAGTGTGTGAAAATTTGTTGCAGCTTCACTCAGCTTTTTTCGAACCTTTGCTTTGTAATATTCCTCATGGAAACTACTGCATGATGCAAGCATGATAACTATTCTGTCCATTCAACCGTATCTGTTCAAGGGTTAATTGCTGTAAAAATACAGCTGTCTCCTTTCCCACTAATAACCCTACCACACAGAAGTACCACATCTACCTCATCCCCTAAAATATTATCTATGCAGACACATGAATGCTGCCTAGTGAACATTGAATTTATTCTAGTATTGAACAGGACTACTTTGCAGTGGTAACTTCATTCCTGATTCAGAAAAGCTGCTCTGACAGATAAAAAGGCTACACGTGTGTCCACAGTCCAAATGGATGAAATGCACCAAAGACCTCTGAGCCTGTGTAGTATTCTGGACTACTAAGGGAGCCCCTAGAACCTGAAACCTGCTGCTACTGCAAACTCAACTACTCCTATTGCTACAGATGGATGTAACTAGATGTTCATAGGCCCATAGGAAAAGTTTGTAAGGCCCCTATTTAACAGCCCAAACTGATAAATGTATATACAGTAGCACATCTAACTTACAGAAGAAAGATGGGCCCCCCAAAGCTCCTGGCCTCATAACAGCTGCAACCACTGCACGAATGGTAGTTACGCCCTTGGCTACAAACTAAAGCGTACTTGCCTAGCTTTAGCCCTGGCAGAGGGAAGGGGGTATGGGACTGATGCAGGGAGCCCGTTAAATGCGGGAGGCTTGCCTACCTTTCCGGGCGGCCATTTCCAGGAGGGTAAGCATTGTTAACGACATCAAGCATACACAATAGTAGATAAAGTAAAAGATTTCTTTCCGAACTGGCTTTCTGAAAGATATCTTTCACTTTACATTCTAGTGTGTATGGGGGTTAATAGATAATTGGACGATCAGCTCGATAATTGGAAAATTAGCATACAAGAGTGTTAAGCTGGGTACACACCTAAAGATGTAGTTGAACAATCGCTGCTGCATGGAAACAAACAACAATCAACCATTTCCTTCCAAATGCTGGAAAACAGACAAAGGGGGAGATTCTCTAAATTAAAAATGCGGTAAAAACCCTGTTATCGGGGTTTTTACTGCATTTTGGGATGCTCTAAGCATCCCCCGCCGGGATATCGCGACGGGGGCATCGCCAGAATGCCCCATGGAAGCCTATGGGAGCCTATGGGCTTCTACCGCGACCCACCTCCGCCCCGCACTACCCCCCCACTCACCTGTGTCCGGGCAGCACAGAGCTGTGCTGCCCGGACCTGTGACCTCCTCCCTGCACTATGATCCTCTTCTGGGTGCAGGGAAGAGGAGAGCCCGGCGCAGCAGCAGCAGCGCCGGGTAAGGGAGGGAGGAAGGAGCCGTCGGGTCCTGGTGGGACCCGCCGACTCACTGCAAAGGACAGCTCTTAACGCAAGAGCTGTCCTTTGCCATAATTATCGCATATGTTAGTGCATATGTGATAATTATAAATGCGATGGGCTGCAAAGGGGGGCGGAGCTGGGGTGTGGATGTTAGAACATCCCCCCAAAAAAACAATTGTTTGGATAAATTTGTTAAATCAAATGGATTTAACCTATCTGTCTGAATGACATTATAGTATATATATTGTTTATTATTGTTTTCCAGTGTTTGGGAGCAAATGTTCGATTGTCATTTGCCTCCATGCTTTAATAGATCTTTGTTCTCATCAGACAGACTGGACAGATAAATCCTTATGGGGCATATGGTATGCAGAAGATCTGCCTAGGTTGACAGTCAAAAGGTCTACAGGGTCAAAAGGGCAACAGTCAAAAGGTTGACATTGCCAAAAGGTTGACATGCAGAATGTCGACCTGGTCAAAGGTCAACATGAGTTTTTTTTTAAATTAGCTGACGTTTCGACAGGTGGTATTTCATATCTTACCATCCACTCAATGGCGTAACTATCGTCCCGCAGCCCCCGCGGTGGCGGGGAGGCGCTGAGGGTATGTGGGCGCCGGGGGGGCTGCGGGACGATAGTTACTGGTTGCCTTCTGCCGCGGCGCCGGTGGTTTTATTTGCAGTGCCAGTGCACCGGGTCCCAGTTCTCCCGAGTCCCGGCAGCCGCAGCGCTGTTCTAATACAAAAAGGTGTCACTTGGAAAATGGCTGCCCCCATACCGCAGACAGTTTTTCGTCTGCCGTATGGGGGCAGCCAATTTCCAAATGTCACCTTTTTCATTAGCAGCAGTAAACGGGAGAGCCGCCCGGGACCCGGCGCAGACGGATGCGGCCACGCCGGCCAGAGGTAACACACACATACACACAAACACGTCACACATACATACATACAAACACACACACACACACACAGAAACACAACCCCCGCCCCCCGCCGTACCCCGGCTCCGCTCCGTTTTATTTTTTACGGGGGGCGCCTCCTGCATTGACGGCAGGGGGGCGCAGGAAATCTAGTTACGCCGCTGCATCCACTACGTTCTGTTGGGACAATATAATAGTGTGCTGTGCGCAGTTAGGAACTGCGCCCGAAGCATGGTGCATATAGCGCGCCATGTGAGGGGACGTGATACACTTAGACGCAGGTAGGGATGCCAATCCCGGGGCATTTTTTCGATCCCGGGATTGAAAAATGCTCAATCCCGGGATTCCCGGGATCCCGGGATTGGCCTCCATGGTAAAAAAAAAAAAAAAAAAAACACGTCCCTCCTCCCCAAACTGGCTGACCCGCACATTAACACGGCAGACTAATCCCCACTATACCTCCTGCCCTGCACTGCGCTGTCACTTACATGATGGTGGTGACAGGCAGTAGCAGGACCATCTCCAGCGGGCATGCGGGTGGGAGCTACTCAGCTTGGCTGGGAGCTGCTCAGCGGGCGAGCGGGCGGCTAGGTGCTGCGCAGCGGGCGGGCGGCTTGGAGCTCCTTAGCGGGCGGGCGGCTGGGAGCTCCTCAGCGGGCGGGCGGGCGGCCAGGTGAACAAGTTCAGAACAGTGTCTGTGTGTCCCGATCCCGGGATTGGCCTCCCTAGACGCAGGGCCAGTGGCGTAAGTTCGTCCCAGTTGCCCGGAGGCAAGATAAATATTGGTGCCCCCCCCAATAGTTCAATCAGTAAGGTGTCTGTCTCCAGTAAGACAGATAATGGGTTCTAATACAGGGTGACACTTGCAAAAATGATGTTAGGAGGGGGTGTCAGCCACAGAAGTGATATTGACGGCATTCAATTAACTGATTCAAACTCACAGGGGAGGAGAGGTGCCCCCTTGGGAGCAGGAGCCCGGCGGCAGATGACTCCATTGCCTCCCAGAGTTCTGCCCCTGCGCAGGGCCATTCCAGGGCTGTTTCTAAGTGATCTAAATAGATCACTTTGAGATTTAGCATGGATCACTCCATGTGGATACCCCCGAGCGGTCCTCCATCACCTGACTAGATTTATACTGCATACAGTATAAATCTAGTTGAATCGCCAGTGTTCTCAGCAGCACACAGATCGATCAGCACAAATCGCTGGTGCATCGCATGTGTGCCAGGGATCTGTGCTGAGCAATCTGTATTAACCTACATCACTTAGCACGGAGCTGAAGTTGCCCCATGTGTATGCCGCAATAGATGCGTACCCAGCTTTAGAGCATTTTTACCTTATCAACACTCAGGGGCGTAACTATAGCACCGCAGCCCCCGCCACCGCGGGGGGGCGCTGTGCATGTGGGGGCGCCGGGGGCTGCAGTGCTATAGTTACCCCCCCCAATCCCCCGTAGACTTACGTATCTTGCTGGTCCCGGCTGCTCCGTTCTTCTGATGAGGACCACAACAAAATGGCCGCCCCCATATAGCAAACAGTTCTCTGAAACTCACAGGGATAACGTACCCTCACTCACATAGAGTAACGGGTGTACAAGCACATCAGGGTATCTTTTAAACTTCAATAAACACCATAATATGTGGCCGAGTACGTAGAATGAGTGCGTACCTTACTCACATGTACGATTATTCCTGAAATCGCATAGGGGTATCTTTTTAGGATTCCACAGGTACTTCTTGGTGTTTTATAGCGAGTATCCTCCAATGGTCCCCCAGCAAAAAAAAAAAGAAAGAAAACGTTCTTTCTTACTCAAAGAATTTTATTGGGGGTAACATAAAGGATGTGCAGGGTGCAACCTGTACCCACAGACAACACAACATCTGTGGGTACAGGTTGCACCCTGCACATCCTTTATGTTACCCCCAATAAAATTCTTTGAGTAAGAAAGAACGTTTTCTTTATTTTTTTATGCTGAGGGACCATTGGAGGATACTCGCTATAAAACACCAAGAAGTACCTGTGGAATCCTAAAAAGATACCCCTATGCGATTTCAGGAATAATCGTACATGTGAGTACGGTACGCACTCATTCTACGTACTCGACCACATATTATGGTGTTTATTGAAGTTTAAAAGATATCCTGATGTGCTTGTACACCCGTTACTCTATGTGAGTGAGGGTACGATATCCCTTTGAGCTACATCATTTCTTGCCATCTAGGCCATTTCTAATAAGACCCAAAACATACATATATACCCCTAATGTATGTCCATATTTCTTCATTTTTTCCATGAGCTACAATTGACGCAAACAAGAAACCAGCGCCTATTCTACATTGGTTCTTTCTTTCTGCAACTCAGTCATCAAGAGGTTTTTGGGTGAACCCCTTCTTCCAGTGTGCGGCTGCAGGATTCTGGCTCTGCGCCTTGGGACGATTTCACTTTTTCTTGTATAAGTTCTCTGAAACTGTCTGCTGTACGGGTGCGGCCATTTTGTGGTGGTCCTCAGCAGATGAACGGACGGAGCCGCCGGGACCAGCGCGATAGGTAAGACTGCGGGGGAGGGGGTTAGCATAGGCGACGGGGCGACGGGGCGGCCGGGGGGGGGGTGCTCGACGGGGCGGCGGCGGGGGGTGGGTATGGGCGCCCCCCCCCCCTAATGGCGGGGGGCGCCCAAAACGTAGCTACGCCACTGTCAACACTCTAAAATCTCCTGGAAAAACTGGATGAATAATAAAACATTGTGATGCACAGGTTATATCGTTCCTGACCTGATCCCATTTTAGAGATGTGTGTTTACAGGTGCGCAGCGGTCCAATAATCACATTGTTGGATCGGAGCATGTATTACATTGCCACAATATCGTATAGTGTGTCTATTAAGGTCCATACACACTGGGCGATAATATTGCGTGCATGGTGCCCAATGATGGGGAAACTCCTTGATGTAAAAAATGCTCAGTGCATACACGTTTTTCCCCCTGCCCAGCCATTTTCCCTGGGGTGAACGACTTTACTATAGTGATACACTATGGTAAACCGCCCACTCCCTCACTCATCTGTTGGTAATACCAGCAAATGAGCAGCGGTCCGCAGCGATGATGCGGGTGCGCGCATCAGCATTCACCGCTCATCACTGCCCCGTACACACTGGGCATACGATTAAACTAAGTGGCTTTCAGGTGAAAGTTTACTAGTGTGTACTGGGCTTTAGGCATGTTCAAAAGACTTTTCATGTGCTGAATTTGTGTATGCAGTATGCTAAAAATGAGCTGCTGACACAGGGAAGGGATCTGAAGCATTTTACTGATATAAGTGATCCAGCTCCAAATAAGTATGCTTTCTCAGAACGTGATCCAGAATATATTGTTGTTCTGATTAAGATATATGGCAACTGCAGTGTTACAGTATGTGATCTATTTCCAATAGGAAACTAATGTAACAGACATTTGTGATATCTACCGCTTTAACACTTTAACACTAATAAAGCTGTCTAATAAACTAAAAACATACAAAAAATGTGAAAAACAAGGCTTGATACTTTAGCCGTATAGTCACTATAGAATGAAAAATCTATAAATATAATACATATACATATATATATATAAGCAATTCCTAATGACAACTGATGACAACTGGTTGGAATCCAGTTGAAACAGCCTGTCGGGTCTGTTTAATGTAAACTGAGATGTTTGCCATGTTGTAAAACTTCTCCAATACACTTTATCTTTTTTTCACCTAAAAACGAGTGCTGGTCTGTTTCTCTCCTTGCTGCAAGGTTGGGTAAGTGCTATTATCAATTTCTTTCTGGACCCTGCACCACCGTTGCAACTTTAAATGTACTTTGAGTGCCGTTTTGGAAACCCTCTTTATATATATATATATATATATATATATAGGGTCTCAGTCAGTCCGGCACTCAGCCTTTAGTTGAGCAGCCACCTGGGTGCCCTCCAGACGGTAGGTGTAGGGTGCTATAGCAAGCAAGTAGCGGCACTCGTCAGGGTTTGAAAAAAGTCAAAAAGTGGTTTTTAATGCTCCAACGTTTCGGGGCTCCAAACTGCCCCTTTGTCAAGGTGTACACCTTGACAAAGGGGCAGTTTGGAGCCCCGAAACGTTGGAGCATTAAAAACCACTTTTTGACTTTTTTCAAACCCTGACGAGTGCCGCTACTTGCTTGCTATAGCACCCTATATATATATATATATATATATATATATCACAAGAAAAAGTCCAATTAGCGCGCAAGTCCTTATCCTTTCAGTAGAATTCAAATCAGTCCTTTAGCTTTGGGGGAGAAGGAGATAATTTCCCAGCACTTTAGGTTAGGTATACAACCGGCTGCTTCCTCTTAATTACCCTTGCGGGCACCTGGATTCTCAGGTAAACGGAATTTCTAGGAGAGGAAAGAGGAGCGCTCCAAATAGTGCTTTATCTTTTTATTTCAATCACAAAAATAAAATCATCCACAGGTACATTATAATTGGTGTCACGTACCACAATAGACGGTTAGGCACAACCGCGGGTGATAAACAGCATGAACTGGGGCTGTCTCCGACAGCAAACAGATTGGCAAACGGGTGCTCTCACCACTCTCACATCCACCACGGAGTTCAGACCGACGCCAGGCCACGCCCCTACGCGTTTCGTCACGAGGACTTCGTCAGAGGGCTGGTCCTGGCGTCGGTCAGCAACCCCTTTTAAAGCCTGGATACAGCCTGTGTCACCTTCTAATGACTAACAAGCTGTTGCAGCTGATATCAATTAAAAGTGCCTGTGCATAGTATTACATAGTAAAAAGAAGGTTTCTTAACCCCAATGGGAATCATCCCATATATACACAAAAAACCCCTATATTGACTATATAGCGCTTTATAAGCGCTATATAGACGATATTATAGTAATTATCGTAATTTGGAGTGGCACAGAAGAGGTTTTTAATGAGTTTGTAATCTTTATTCATAATGTGGAATTTAATTTGAGTTTCACTTCAAAATTTGAGAGTAAAGAAATGGATTTTCTTGATTTAAAACTGGTGAGCTCCACATCCACAAATGTGGAAACTAGCACATATTTCAAACCAGTTGACAGCAATAATTATCTTGATTTTAAGAGCTGCCATTACAATAAATGGAAAGTGAACCTTCCATACTCTCAATTATATAGGTTACGCAGAAATTGTAGCAGCATGAGTACATTTATGGAACAATCTGAGGTTTATATACAACGCTTCAGAGAGAAGGGATATCCAGAATCCATTATCGCTGACGCTATGGAGAGAGCTAAAACTCTTGAGAGAAATAAACTCTTGGAATATAAGATCCCAAGCAACAGCGATAAAGGAAATGCACCTTATTGTCCATTTGTAACACAGTATAACACAGAAAATAAGACAGTCCGTAGGACTTTGAACAAATATTGGTATCTAATTCAAATGGATCCAATATTAAAGGATAAAGTAACATCTCAACCTGAATTAGTGTTCAGAAGGGCCAATACATTGAAAAACAAATTGGCACCTAGTATGTTGCCTGTATTGACTAATGCAACCCCAGGTATTTTTAATTGTTCAAAACCACAGGGCTTTTTCAGCTGTGGAAAATGTAAAATGTGTTCCCATGCACAATCGGGACTCAAAACATTCAATGACAGGAATAATAAAAAAATTGAGGTAAAAGGTTTTATCAATTGCAACACCACCTATGTTGTTTATGTGCTCTAATGTAGATGTGGGAAACTTTACATAGGTAAAACTAAGAGAAGTTTGAAAATAAGAATCCTAGAGCACTACAGAAATATAAAAAACAAAGTGGATAATCATAGTGTGCCTAGGCATTTCAAAACCTGTCAAAACAGTAACCCGGCGGGGATGTCTTTCTTTGGATTAGAACATGTTACCCTGGACATTAGAAAAGGTAACAGAGATGTTTTACTGGCTAAAAGAGAAACCTTTTGGATTGTCACATTAAACACCTTGTGCCCAACTGGTTTAAACGAAGGAGTGGAAATTACCCCCTTCCTAAGTTGATTATTCTTTTCTAAGATTAACATCCCCTTTTTTGAAAGACGTCCCGCTTTGTAGGTTTATTGTGAGAACAAAATCTGTGTTAATTAAGGTAATTATCCCTTTATAGTTATCATGCTGCTTTTTCTGCTTTCTTCTGTTTTCTTATGGTTTAGGTGTTATAAAATTATTTATATAGGATTATGCGTCTATGTGAATATTGAATACTTAATATACCATATTTTATCATTTTTGTCTTCTCAAAGAAATGCCGCTGCAATTGGTTCTATAAAATACATCGCTGCTAAGGGTCATCTAATATCTATCATTTATTATTATTAATTGCCAGTCTGCCCTTTTTCAGGGAATACTCTACGAGTTTGAGAAAATTACAACCTGACATCCTTTTGTCCGCATCACTGTAGAGTTTTCTATTTTGATACTTTTCTATTTTGATACTTTTGTATATGTGCGTGTTTTTTGTATTTTTGTGTGTATTTTATATATATTTGTAATTTTGTACTTTTTCATATGCATTTTCTCTTTAATATCTGTATTTTTCTATAATATTTGTATTTTTCTACTTGAATAATCATATTTTAATTCCCATTTGTATATATCATCGATTCCAGTTTGTGTGCATTTTTGCGCATCATAATATGAAGAAATTCATCATTTTTAAAGTTATCTCATCTTCCTGTCCTCTAAATGTCTGAGAATTCGACCAAGCTCAGGACTACCTATCGCAAAATTTACAAAAATCAACTAAAGATGCCACCGATGTTTTCCGATGATTTTCGATGTTTTTATAATTTTTTCATGTTTTATATATACTGCTGTTTTTATAGAGATTTTTGAATTAGTGCTTTATATTGCAGTAACTGCCTGTAAAACAGTTTTTATATTAATGTAAGCACTTTTGTGTTTGGGGTTAAGAAACCTTCTTTTTACTATGTAATACTATGCACAGGCACTTTTAATTGATATCAGCTGCAACAGCTTGTTAGTCATTAGAAGGTGACACAGGCTGTATCCAGGCTTTAAAAGGGGTTGCTGACCGACGCCAGGACCAGCCCTCTGACGAAGTCCTCGTGACGAAACGCGTAGGGGCGTGGCCTGGCGTCGGTCTGAACTCCGTGGTGGATGTGAGAGTGGTGAGAGCACCCTATAGACGCGGTGACAGAGGGACGATGTCTGCTGTCCCTGACAGCAGACATCTTCCCTCATTGCCCAGGGGGGGCAGCGATGCCCCCACCCATCGGCGATCGCTGTGATTGGCTGTTCAATGTGAACAGCCAATTACAGCGTTTTCTGTGTACCGGCGAATAACGTTCGCCGGTGACACAGGGATCGGTGGTGATTGGTGCTGTTAAGTACAGCACCAATCACCACCGGGTGTAAGGGTGTCACTGGTGGTCACCCCACATCACCCCACCTGCCCCCAAAGGCTGTGATTGGTCCGCTTACCTACGGACCAATCACGGACCAATCACAGCCATTACACCTCAAATGTAATAACGGAGACAGCCCTGCAGCCGCCATTCCGGTCAGGAACAGCGTGCAGAGCCGTCTCCGTGCCCATCTGTGCCTATACTGACCTGATCAGCGTTGGTGGCATCCGTGCTGCCAGCTCCTGCTGTGACTTCCTGGTGCTTGTGCTGCTGGTGCTGCTGGTGCTGCTGCTGCTGCTGCAGCAGCGTCATTGTGTCAGAGATTTAAATTGGGTGATATAATTTTGTATCTGCTGCCCCCTGCTGCCCCCCTTTTGTGCTGATCAGTGTAAACTAACTGATCAGCATTTTTTTTGGGGTGCAGGTTTTTTTTTTTTATATATACCCTGTCAGGTTGCACCCACAGTTGTGTGCCTGCTGCCCCTCACTGCTGATCAGTGTTGCATCACTGATCAGCAGTTTTTTTTTTTTTTTGAGGGTGCTGTGGGGGGGTTTTTTTTTATTTTTTTTACACCCACGGTGATTTTGTGAGTGTCCTGTGGCCGCAGAGCGCTGATCAGTGACGTACATCACTGATCAGCATTTTTTATCAAATTTTTTTTTTTTATCAAATTACTGTTGCCTTTGACTCATCAGCATTTTTTTTTTATTTATTTTTTTTGGAGGGTGCTGTGGAGTCTTTTTTCAAAAAATGTTTTACACCCACGGTGCTTTTGTGGGTGTCCTGTGCCCGCTGAGCGCTGATCAGTGACGTACATCACTGATCAGCATTTTTGATCTCATTTTTTTTTTTGGATCAAATTCCTGTTGTCTTTGACTCATCAGAAGTTTTTTTAATTTTTTTTTTTTTGGAGGGTGCTGTGGAGTCTTTTTTTTAAATTATTGTTACACCCACGGTGCTTTTGTGGGTGTCCTGTGCCCGCTGAGCGCTGATCAGTGACGGACGTTACTGACCAACATCTGTGCTCAATTTTTGGCGCAGGAGCTTTTTTTTTTTCTTTTAACTTACACGTGTTAAAGCACAACATACACACTACATACCACCCGTGTTGAAATAAAGTTTGTACCCCCCCCCCTACACTATACACGCCTACACAAAAATAATAAAAATGTCCCAATCATCGCAAAGACTGTTTTCAGCGGAGGAGGCATATGCCCTTATTGCCTCTGACACTGACACAGCCAGTGAAGAAAGCGATGAATTTGCATTCGTCTTAAGCTCCTCTTCCTCCTCTAGTGATGAGGGACCCCCTCAAAGACGCCCCCGTAGAGCAGCTGAGACCCCCCCCCCAATGATTGATCTCGTATGGACCCCACCACCAGACAATTTTGAGCCCCAGGTTCCTGAGTTTTTGGCCAACCCAGGAATCCAATTTGATACTACAGGCCTCAAAGAAATTGACTTTTTCAAAGTCTTTTTCTCTGATGATTTTATAAATTTAATGGTGGACCAAAGTAATTTATATGCCCAGCAGTTTATTGCCCAAAACCCCACGTCATCATTTGCTAGGTGGACCCCTGTAGATGCAGTAGAGATGATGACGTTTTGAGGTCTGGTGTTACATATGGGCATAGTTAAAAAGCCAGAAATTAGGCAATATTGGAGTACAGATGTTCTGTACAGCACCCCACTTCATCGTATGGCCATGACCCGGACTCGTTTTGAGACGATCCTTAAATTTTTGCATTACAACGATAATGCACAGTGCCCACCCAGAGATGATCCCACCTTTGACCGGCTATTCAAAGTCAGGCCGGTCATTGATCATTTCAGCGCCAAATTTGCTGAGATGTACATCCCCCAAAAATTCATTTGTGTAGACGAGTCACTTATACATTTTAAAGGAAGGGTTAAATTCCGCCAGTACCTTCCCAATAAGAGGGCAAGGTATGGCATAAAAATGTATAAGCTGTGCGAAAGTACCTCAGGGTACACCCACAGGTTTAGGGTATATGAAGGGAAGGACACAAGAATTGAACCGCCAGAATGCCCCCCCTCCCTCGTAGGTGTTAGTGGAAAGATTGTCTGGGATTTAGTGCACCCCTTCCTGGATAAGGGTTATCACCTCTATGTGGATAACTTTTACACCAGCATCCCCCTGTTTAAGGCCCTTGGTTCAAGTGGTACAGCAGCTTGCGGTACTGTGCGCAAGAACCAAAGAGGCCTCCCAAAAACGCACGTTGCCCAATTACTGAGAAAGGGTGAAAGCAGGGGAATATGCACCGAAAATATGTTGTTGGTCAAATATAAGGACAAGAGGGATATACTGACAACAATTCACGGAGACAGTACCACCTCCGTCCCTGTACGAGGTACCAGTACCCACACCTCAAAATCTATTTGTATCCTAGATTACAATAAGTACATGGGCGGAGTGGATCTTTCAGATCAGGTACTGAAGCCGTACAGTGCCCTGCGGAAAACAAAAATATGGTATAAGAAGCTGGCCGTGTATATCATCCAGATGGCACTGTATAACGCTTACGTACTATTCCGTTCTACCAGCCAGACGGGGACATTTATGCACTTTCAAGAGGAAGTCATAAAGGGCCTAATATTTGGGAACCAGCAGGCAGAGGGCCCCAGTACTTCTAGTACTGGCCCCAGTACTTCTAGTACTGGCCCCCGTATTGTATCAGGGCAGCATTTTCCTAACGAAATCCCCTCCACTGGAAAAAAGGGCAGGACACAAAAAAGGTGCAAAGTTTGCTATAAAAAGGGAATACGAAAGCAAACTATTTTCCACTGTGAAACTTGCCCCGACAAACCCGGCCTATGTATGAAGGAGTGCTTTAAAATATACCACACATCTATGGATTATTAGGTTCATAATTTCACCGTGCTTCGGGGGTCTTGCTAATGCGACATGGCACCCACCATTCATTCCACCAGAATGTGTGCTGCAAAATCCAAATATCACTCCTTCCCTTCTGAGTCCTGCCATGCACCCAAATGGTATTTTTTGGTCACATATGAGGCATTGCCGTACTCGGGAGAAATTGGTGGACAGATTTTGTGGTGCTTTGTCTCCTTCATTCCTTGTGAAAATGAAAAATTTTGAGCCAGAACTGCATTTTTGTGTAAAAAATGTAATTTTTCATTTTCACAGCCCAGTTGTACCACAATTGGTGAAACCCCTGGGGGTTTGAAATGTACACTATACCCCTAGATGAATTCCCTGAGGGGTGTAGTTTGCAAAATGGGGTCACTTGTGGGGGGGGTTCCACTGTATTGGTGCTTCGGGGGTCTTGCTAATGCGACATAGCACCCACCATTCATTCCACCAGAATCTGTGCTGCAAAATCCAAATATCACTCCTTCCCTTCTGAGTCCTGCCATGCACCCAAATGGTATTTTTTGGTCACATATGAGGCATTGCCGTACTCGGGAGAAATTGGGGCACAGATTTTGGGGTGCTTTGTCTCCTTCATTCCTTGTGAAAATGAAAAATTTTGAGCCAGAACTGCATTTTTGTGTAAAAAATGTAATTTTTCATTTTCACAGCCCAGTTGTACCACAATTGGTGAAACCCCTGGGGGTTTGAAATGTACACTATACCCCTAGATGAATTCCCTGAGGGGTGTAGTTTGCAAAATGGGGTCACTTGTGGGGGGGTTCCACTGTATTGGTGCTTCGGGGGTCTTGCTAATGCGACATAGCACCCACCATTCATTCCACCAGAATGTGTGCTGCAAAATCCAAATATCACTCCTTCCCTTCTGAGTCCTGCCATGCACCCAAATGGTATTTTTTGGTCACATATGAGGCATTGCCGTACTCGGGAGAAATTGCGGCACAGATTTTGGGGTGCTTTGTCTCCTTCATTCCTTGTGAAAATGAAAACTTTTGAGCCAGAACTGCATTTTTGTGTGAAAAAATGTAATTTTTCATTTTCACAGCTCAGTTGTACCAAAATTGGTGAAATCCCTGGGGGTTTGAAATGTACACTATACCCCTAGATGAATTTCCTGAGGGGTGTAGTTTGCAAAATGAGGTCACTTGTGGGGGGGTTCCTAAGTTTTAGCATCTTATGGTCCCTAGAAACCTACATGGTGCCTAAAAAATAATCTCATAAAAAGGAGGCACCAAAATCAAGTAGGTGCTCCTTCTATTATGAAGCCTGTGGTTTGGCCAACGTTCACACTAGGGCCACATATAGGATATTTATGAAAACAAAAGAATTGGGGGAATCAATTTTTAGTCACATTTCTCTAGTAAAATCTACTGTGTTCCTTAGAAAAATGTATTAAAATTGAAAATCTGCTAAAAACCTACACTTTGTTTTAATTCCTGTGAAACACCTAAAGGGTTAACAAACTTCCAAAATGCTGTTTTGAATACTGTGAGGGGTGCAGTTTTTGAAATGGCATCATTTATGGGGGTGTCTCACATACAAGTCCCTCAAAGTCACATCAGAACTGAACTGGTCCCTAAAAAAATCAGTGTTTGAAATTTTCTTGAAAATTTGAGAATTTGCTATTCATATTTTAAGCCTCCTAGTGTCCAAAAAAATTGAAAGGAGGTTGAAATAATGATGGAAACATAAAGTATACATATGGTCTATGTTAGTTATTAACTATTTTGAGTGGTATGATTATTTGTCTCACAAGCAGAAAATTTAACATTTTGCAAATTGCTAAATTTTCAATTTTTAAACGACATTTTGGTATTTTTCACAAAAAAACACAGACTGTATCGACCAAAATTTACCACTAACTTGAAGTACAATGTGTCACGAGAAAACAATCTCAAAATCACTGGGATAAGTAAAAGCAAAAAAAAGTTATCCCCACTTAAGTGATACATGTCAGATTTGAAAAAAAGGGCTCTGTCAGGAAGGCAAAAACAGGCTGCGTCGGTAAGGGGTTAAGCTGTGTAAGTGATTATGGTGAATCATCTTCTGGGGCTTTGACCCACCCATATCTTGGTCTTGACAAAGGGCCCGGTGTGGCTCGAAACGTCAACAATACTTTGGAGACTTTGGTGATGTATTAAACTTTTACTTGCATCAAACTTGGAAGACTGGTGAGTGCTCTCTAAACAGACTATATATTTGGCTGTACCCCCGGGACTGCGGCTTGAGTTTGGCACCCCAGCTGGTGGAATTGTGGATTGAGTGTGCTGGTTCTATGCTGCTATATATACACATACACTCATATATATAGATATACACATATAATATAATATCATCCTTATAATTTTTTATCTTATTGTTGAATTGTGAATTATTTATGTATACTCATGTATATATACATTTATATACACTATTATTATTAGTTTTCGCAGCGCCGTACAAAGGAGACAATACAGGGAGACAAAACTTGGCATAACATTGAATAAATAACAAAAATAGAGTACAAATAAAGAGCACCACAGTTCAATACACATTACAGCTTAACTATAAGTAGTGAGGACTCAATCAACATACAACTAGAAGCTTGAGACCAATGATGGAGATGAGTATGCAGACGAAGATGGTCAATGAGTGTTTGAGTATAGGAGAGCTGTGAGTGAAATGTGAAGAGAAGTGGGCTTTGACAAGAGGGAAGAGGGCCCTGCTCAGAGGAGTTTACAATCTAGTAGTATATATATATATATATATATATATATATATACACACACACATAGCGCAGAGGGATGAGCCGTCGGGCAGCACGAATGGCCCGGTAAAGTATTTATATGTGTGTTTTTGTACAGCACTCTTGTCTTTCTGCACCTTGATAAAGGAGCCTCTTGGCTCAGAAACATTGGGTTAAAGCACCACAGTTTGGTCTATTATTATTTCTGAGTGCCGCCGTGACCCCCAGAAATCACATATATACACACATACATATTTTGATTCATTGTATATAGGCCAAAATTCGTTGTTATTAACCCTGGATGAACGGATACCCATTTTTATTGGGATGCGGTCATTTGGTCTACTGCATTATGGTCGACAGTCATTAGGTCGAATCCATTAGGTCGACATGCTAAAATGTCGACATGACTCTAGGTCGACATGGGAAAAGGTCGACATGATTCTAGTTCGAAAGGTCATTAGTTCGACAGGTCATTAGTTCGACAAGGTCATTAGTTCGACATTGTCTATGTCGACATTCACAAGGTCGACATGGAGTTTTTTACTGTTTTTTGAGCCAACATGTGCCGACAGGCGGTATTTCATGCCCTACCATCCACTAGGGCGTGGTGGGAGAATAAAATAGTGTGCCGAGCGTAGCGAGCGCAGCGAGCGATGCGAGGGGATGCAGTGCACTTTAAACTGTGTCCATGTCGACTGTGTTGACATTCAGGTAAAAAAACAGTGAAAAACCCCATGTCGACCTTGTGAATGTCGACATAGACAATGTCGAACTAATGACCTTGTCAAACTAATGACCTGTCGAACTAATGACCTTTCGACCTAGAATCATGTCGACCTTTTCCCATGTCGACCTAGAGTCATGTCGACCTTTTAGCATGTCGACCTAATGGATTCGACCTAATGACTTTCGACCATAATGCAATAGACCAAATGATCCCAACCCTTATTGGGATGCGGTCATTTGGTCTACTGCATTAGAATCATGTCGACCTTTTCCCATGTCGACCTAGAGTCATGTCGACCTTTTAGCATGTCGACCTAATGGATTCGACCTAATGACTTTCGACCATAATGCAATAGACCAAATGATCCCAACCCTTTTTATTGGCACATGTCTCTTTTCACCTATCTTTTAACATATTTCGGTACTTGTTTCCTAGCACGGCCACAATCAGGATTGGTCGCGGCTCTTATTTAGTGCACTTTAAGGGCCGCGATCACCCCCGACGGATGCGATTCTCTTGATTTTTTGTAATCGTGTGTATCGTGTACCATGCTTCAATTACCGCGACACGACCGACGCGATAATTGAAGAATTTCCCGAAATCGGGTGGATTACCAGATATCGGTCCCATCGGGAGCACTAAATGACAGGATTTATTGTCCCCGACGCGACCGACGCGATAATTGAAGAATTCACCGATATCGGGTGTTTTACCATATATCGGTCCCATCGGGAGCACTAAATGTCAGTATTCAATGCCCCCGACGCGACCAACGCGATTTTTTTTATTGCAAGCACCCATTTCATGGTTTCACATGGCTGCTTCCAATTGAACCCCACATTTACACCCACAAATACAGTTTGCACCCTATTTCTAACTACACCTGAACTATCGGTCCCATCGGGAGCACTGAATGTCATTATTCAATGCCCCTGACGCGAGCGACGCAAAGTTTTTTATTGCAAGCACCCATTTTATGGTTTTACATGGCTGCTTCCAATTGAACCCCACATTTACACCCACATTTACAGTTTACACCCTATTTATAACTACACCTGAACTATCGGTCCCATCGGGAGCACTGAATGTCATTATTCAATGCCCCTGACGCGAGCGACGCAATGTTTTTTATTGCAAGCACCCATTTACACTTTACACCCTATTTATAACTACACCTGAACTATCGATCCCATCGGGAGCACTGAATGTCAGTATTCAATGGCCCTGATGCGAGCGACCCAATATTTTTTATTGCAAGCACCCATCTCATGGTTTCACATGGCTGCTTCAAATTTAACCCCACATTTACACCTGAAATAATAAATAACACGACACATGATAATAGATTTAACCACTTTTATTGAAAAGCTTTTTTTTTTTACGTTTATTTTTTTTAAACTTATTGAAAACCTTTTTTTTTTTTACCTTTATTTTTTTTTTACGGCAACATTTTTGCCATTTCATTTATTTTGAACATTACATAAAAAAAATAACATTAATTACAGCTTTATTTTAAGCAATAAATACAAATATTATATTTTTTTTCTTTTTTCTTTTTTGATTTTTTTTTGTCTTTTTTTCCTTTTTTCTTTTTTTTTTTTTTTTTTCTTTTTTAACAATATAAATGTTATTTTTTTATATTTTTTTTTTCATTTTTCTTTTTTTTTTTTTTTAACAATATGAATATCATTTTTTTTTTTTTTTAGTTTTTCACAATTTTTTTCATTTAACACACACAATACAAACTCAGAAGAAGTTGATCGATCAGTACAAAGAGAATAGATGCCTGGCTATCACAACCAGGCAAATTGAAATGAGGCGTGGGAAGATCACGGCACACTACAAAACTGTGCCCACTAATGCAAACAATCACATGAATCCGAAAGAAGTTACAAATATGCAGAACAGTGGTTAGTGAAGGAGCAAAACTAGTACAGCCATCGCAAAATTCAGGAAGACCGCACTGCAACGTTCACCAACCAAAATTGTAGTACATGACTAAAAACTGATTATTATAGAGAACTCAGAAAGGAAGAGAAACAAGAACATTGCTGCCAAATTATAAATTAAAAGTCAAATTAGCCAAATTAATAATTTAAATAACGTTCTTCGCCTGGGGTGGAGGGCTGCACATTCCGCAATGCGGAGTACACAGTCCCAGGCAAAGTCGAGGGATCAGTGGGAGGTGGCATAGGGGGTCCCGGCGCATAGTAAGGGGCAGGCGGAGGAGCAACCGGCGCACTGAACATGGGGGGGTGATGTGGGTGTGGGCATGGTAGCTGTCTGTGCGCATTGCGGCATGACGTTCCGTTGCAGTCAGCACAGATATCATCCTCTGCTGCCTGCAACATCAGGCCATACAGCACACGCTTAAAGTGGTGTTGTGTTGATCCCTTCCACTTTCGCATTTCTGCGCACACATGATTGGTAAACATTTTGGAATCATCTGGGGGATTGTTTACTGCTTCCTCCTTGTAGGGGCAGCAATATTCTTGGCCGGTAGCAGCAGGTCTTGTCGCCCGTCTCCTTCTACGCCTCCTGGGGGGAGCTGATGACGTGCTCGCCACCACAGGAGGCGCCACCTCCGACAACGACTCACCCTGCTGCGTCGACTCAGAGGGAACTACCTAAAACGAAAATAAAATAAAAAAAAAGTTAAAACATTGCATTTCACTTACATTTACATTCAGAACATTTTTGAACTAGATACTTACTACGTCAGCACTCTCCTGTGTACTGGATGAAGAGTCTTCATCCGTAGCAGCTCCCTCTGTTTCCCTCCTTCCTTGATCCTCCACAATAAAGAGCATACGGTCATAGTACCACAACTTTGGCTGGTACACATCTGCAGGGTCAGTTCCTGAAGATCGCGACTGCTGGACCCGATTGTGCTCCTTCACCAGCACTGTCCGCATATTAGTAAACTTCTTTCGGACCCACGTGACGTCTGCATTAGGGACACGTCTCATAGCGTAGGCCGAGATCTTCCCAAAGGCCTCATTCCTCTTTGCCTGGTTGTGAAAATCTATGTGATCTTGTCGCCACAGACATCTATTCTCTTTGTAGAGATCGATCAACTTCTTCATGAGGTGTTTATCGACCTGACGGGCCATTCTGTAAAAAAAAAAAAAAAATTAGGTTTACACTATTAAAATGAACGCACTGCACTGTTATTCATTAACACACTACAAAAAAACCACTAATATTTACCTCAGTAGCAGGTGTAAAAAAATGTAGAGTTTTAAACGAATTCCCTTAAAGGGCCAAAAAATCACAATCAAACTGAAATAGAATCCGAGAAAAAAATAAAGCTTTTATCTGACATATTGATAGCATATGATATAATAAATGCAATTTACACCACATTTGACAACAGAAGTAATTATATATTTGTGTCCCTCCACTATCCACACGCACCTGAAGCGTTGCAAGCGCAGTGAGCACCGCGAGGGGACGCAAATACCTTCACAGGTAAACGCGTCCCTTCGCGGGCTTCACAAGTGTCCACATCACCACGGACACCTGTGAAGCCCGCAAGGGGACGCGCTTACCTGTGAAGGTATCCGCGTGCGCTCGCCACGCTTCGGGCCTCGGTTGCTCGCTGCGCTCGCCACACTATTCTATTCTCAACTCCACGCCGACGTGGATAGTAGGGCATGAAAAGGTCGGAGGACGCGTACCGCCGCCGCTCGCCACGCTTCGGGTTCACGTGGATAGTGGGGGTGGTACACTGTGAAAAAAAGTCATTTTGGGTACATTAACAAATTAATTAGAAGCACAATTTAAGCACAACTTACATTATTCGGTGCAAACTCGGGCTATTTTTCGGGCTATATTCACCGGGCTATATTCACCGATAACAGCAACTGCAATTCCACAAAACAAATAAAAAAAACATCATTAATCAAAATGGAATGACATACAAATCCACCCCCACTATCCACGTGAACCCGAAGCGTGGCGAGCGCAGCGAGCCCCGCGAGGGGCGGCGGTACGCGTCCTCCGACCTTTTCATGCCCTACTATCCATGTCGGCGTGGAGTTGAGAATATAATAGTGTGGCGAGCGCAGCGAGCCACCGAGCCCGAAGCGTGGCGAGCGCAGCGAGCCCCGCGAGGGGACGCGGACACCTTCACAGGTAAGCGCGTCCCCTCGCGGGCTTCACAGGTGTCCGTGGTGATGTGGACACCTGTGAAGCCCGCGAAGGGACGCGCTTACCTGTGAAGGTATCCGCGTCCGCTCGCCACGCTTCGGGCTCGGTGGCTCGCTGCGCTCGCCACACTATTCTATTCTCAACTCCACGCCGACGTGGATAGTAGGGCATGAAAAGGTCGGAGGACGCGTACCGCCGCCGCTCGCCACGCTTCGGGTTCACGTGGATAGTGGGGGTGGTACACTGTGAAAAAAAGTCATTTTGGGTACATTAACAAATTAATTAGAAGCACAATTTAAGCACAACTTACATTATTCGGTGCAAACTCGGGCTATTTTTCGGGCTATATTCATCGGGCTATATTCACCGATAACAGCAACTGCAATTCCACAAAACAAATAAAAAAAACATCATTAATCAAAATGGAATGACATACAAATCCACCCCCACTATCCACGTGAACCCGAAGCGTGGCGAGCGCAGCGAGCCCCGCGAGGGGCGGCGGTACGCGTCCTCCGACCTTTTCATGCCCTACTATCCACGTCGGCGTGGAGTTGAGAATATAATAGTGTGGCGAGCGCAGCGAGCCACCGAGGCCCGAAGCGTGGCGAGCGCAGCGAGCCCCGCGAGGGGACGCGGATACCTTCACAGGTAAGCGCGTCCCCTCGCGGGCTTCACAGGTGTCCGTGGCAAAAAGCGGACACCTGTGAAGCCCGCGAGGGGACGCGTTTACCTGTGAAGGTATCCGCGTCCCCTCGCGGGGCTCGCTGCGCTCGCCACGCTTCGGGCCTCGGTGGCTCGCTGCGCTCGCCACACTATTATATTCTCAACTCCACGCCGACGTGGATAGTAGGGCATGAAAAGGTCGGAGGACGCGTACCGCTGCGCTCGCCACGCTTCGGGTTCACGTGGATAGTGGGGGTGGTGTTAACAATTGTGGGGGCCATTTCACACTTCGATTACCAACCACTTTACATGCACATTACTATAAAGTAGACACAGCATACTGCCTGCTGCACCATTTCAATAACAAGCACAACACACCTCAAACTGCTCTATTTTACAAATATGTACCAAGAAATCATTACAGTCTATGTCACCATGCATTACTATCAGAAACAACAGACTATTCTGTATGTATTATAACACACAGTACATCATTTCCAGGCACATGATATTCTCTGCACATAAACCTGTTTTATCCAGATTATCATTATTGCCATGACACTAAAGTCATACACTTCATAAACTACTGCACATAAACACTTTCTAGCTATTTAGATAAACACTACCCCTTGAACATAAGCATTATCCACTCTATATAGCCAATGATAACCCCCTAATCCTCAAAAAAATGATATATGAAGGACACATGTATAACCACAGTAAGCGCCCCTACCCCTCCAAATCCCCCCCCCCACCCCCCCCCCCCCCCCCCCCCCCCACCCTCCTAAGCCTGTATATATTCCTCACAAACCCAAAGGCCCACCTATGCTCAGTAATTCTCTAAATCTACTTACTGTTTTGTGCAGGGGCAGGGAGCCAGACACAGCTGCTTATTCCTCACTGATTACCATCAAAATGGCTGCTGATGTCCTTCCCCAGAGTGCTTTTGGCGCGTTTTTTTCCGGCAGGCAGAAATATCGCGTCGGTCGGGCGGTGATGTTACGCTCACGACAATGCATAAGACCGACCGACGCGATATTTCTTTGTATATTGACGGTGTAGCGCGTAATACGGGGAGTTACTTCGAAATTGATCGGTCGCGTCGGTCGGAGCCATTGTAAAATGCTCCCGACGCGACGGACATGTTAAGAACAGTATTAAGCACTGTATAGTGCTTATACTGATCGGTCGCGTCGGTCGGAGCCATTGTAAAATGCTCCCGACGCGACGGACATGTTAAGAACAGTATTAAGCACTGTATAGTGCTTATACTGATCGATCGCGTCGGTCGGAGCCGTTGTAAAACGGCCCCGACGCGACGGACATGTTAAGATCAGTATTAAGCACTATATAGTGCTTAATCAAGTACATGTCACGTCGGTCGGCAGCATTGAGCTGTTAAGCTCACAGTACATTGCGGCCGACGCGATATGCTTTTAAACATGTCAACATGTGTATCATGTCGACATGTCGACTAAACATGTCAACTACAAGTTGATCATGCTTAGTATGCTTAAAAAAAGTGGTTCTCTGTGTCCAAACCATGGTGAGGGCCCCAAGCCCCAGAAGCCTATGCAAATTATAATGTTAATAACCCACACACGCTTCTTGGGGTTTGCTGCGCTTACCACGATTTTGACTTAGTGCTCCACTACACTCACCGCACTCCAAAAATTATTTGGATAGTGGTGGTGTGACTCCATAGCATTCATCCATCACAAATCATTCACCTGAGACAAGAAACACAAGTGTTTTAAAAGCATTTGTGAAATTTTACTTTTCAAATGAAAATAGAAAAACTGTATATAATTAATGGCAAACAAAACATATTACATGAGCATTAATGGGGGAAACAGAAATGGGGGTAAATCTCAAGAGTCCTTGGGCAATAAAGTCAGGGCAATTAGTATGCGGGCAAAAGGGTTATCTTGTCCCAGGCTCTTCCGCCACATGAATTCTTCAAGATAGCTCTGGAGCATATGCCTGGCGGTGCCCCTGTGGCGTTTATTCCGCCACTTGCATGCCCCCCACATCCGTTCAACATTCTGGGTGTGAACCCCTGTTGTAGGGTCGACAAAGTTATATCGGTGGTTCACCTGGGCATGCTCATATCCTGCAGCATTCAGCTGGGCCGTACTGTAGGCTCTCCAGCAATCAGTGTACACATGAGACCCCGGCTCCACAAACTGCAGGATAGCTTCCATGAGGGTGTTGGCGTCCCGAGTGGCAACCTTGGTGGCGAAACACTGCCCTGTTTCTCTGCATATGCCACCAAATACCCATTGCTGAGGCAAAACTCGGCCAACATTTGCCTGCCTTTTGACGAAGAGGGTCTCATCCACCTCAACGATCATGCCGGGACCTCCAATCCGGCGCTGCGGCTGCGCCATGAGGTCCAGCAGGCAGGCCTCCCTCATGTACTTATTGTACAGGACAGCCGTCTTCTTAGAGAGGGACAAATTCTTCTCGCAGTAGTCAATGCTGGTAAATTCCTGCACCCAGGAAAATATGAAGCGGATCAGCGTTAAGAAAGGCAAACGACAGCCAGGAAAGAACAGTCCTGCTCTCAGACTCCTCTTCAAACGGCAGTCCCTCACATTACAGCGCCACATGGTCTCCTTCAGATTCAGCCGCATCGGATGACCATTGTCGCACGTAGCCTCTGATGGCAGCAGATGATGGCGCTGCAGAAACGCCACTGCCTCCTCCTCACTTGTAGGCAGTGAGAACATATTCACCTCAGCCATCTCAGAGGTCTTGAAATCACCCACAGAGCACTCCACAGCAGACCAATCCACAGCTCAGGACTAAAGATCAGCACGGCTCAGGGTCAGAATCAGCAGAAATCAATCGCAGAATAATCAGGATCAGCAATAATCCACTCGATCAGCAGCAATCCGCAGCACAAGGCTCAGGATCAACAGCAAATGGTATTCAAAGCACAAGATCAATCAGCAACTGAATACACGTCTCACTCCTACCGAGACAAACCCACAAAGGCAGTAGGGGAAAAAAAAACAGAAGGGGCTGTCAAAGTAAGGGGCCGGACTATCACAGTAAATATTGACATTGATGCTGTAACTGAGCAGATTACAGAGGGAAGATTTCATATTGACATAGAAACACACATTCCAACACATTAAAACATATGTTACTAGGTAGATTTTATAGGGGGTTGGACTATATACATTAATTGGGCCTATTAAAAAGGGCCTAAACAGCGGGAAAATCGTTGGGCCAATGGGACAGATGAAAATCGTGTGCATCGTGAGCATCGGGGGGTTTTCCTTAAACATGCGACGCGACCGACGCAATTTAATAGAAAAATCGTGAAAGATCGTGAGAAAATAAGTAAATCGGTAGTATCGCGTCGGTCGGGGGTACACAATAGAAAGGGCCCCGACTCAATCAACAAGATGCCGATATGAATACCGACGCGAAAAAAAGACATCGTGAGTACATAACTATATCGGGGGTATCTTATCGGTCGGGAGCATCGTTACCATACAAAAAAAACACCGATGCGACGCGATGCTCAAGACTGTCAAGATTGATATCGGTGTGGCCGTGCTAGGAAACAAGTACCCATATTTCTTTTTAAATATTATCAAGAAATAATCTCACACTTTTATTATTTTTTAGGAAAAGGTATTAGTACAATAGGGACTAACCCAGTAGGCATACCTAAATTCTTGTTTATTCTTGTCTTTATTCACGCCACTTCCAGTAAGGGAATTCTATAAATGAAACACACAAAATATATTTTTTTTCATTATAGGTGCTATCCATATAATCACCTTGAGTCACTCTCACAAAATAATTCCTTTTTAAAGATACATGTGTTATTTAGGTATGTATACGCACCGATTACTTCTATATAAGCTCTGCAGAATATGTATGCGCTATATAAGAAACTGTTAATAAATAAATAATAAATATAAATAAAGTTTATTTACCCAATAGACTAATTATATCCTGACCTTTATAGGATCAGGAAAATTTCTACTATTGCATTCTCCTTAAAGAAAAGAGGATACACATGATTCTTTTCTAAAAGATATCTTTATTATAAGGATTATATAATCAATAATAATATTCTGCTTTTTTAACACCATCTCTGGCTCACCACCACTTTCTTTCTTTTTCACCTTAATTTGTCTTCCATCTTGTTGGCTGGGTATCATTACTTGATCTGTTCTTTCGAAATGGGACGTTTCCATATTGCTGTAACATCTGTGACAACTCATTGAAGGATCAAAATAAACAATTATTGGATTAACTATTTTCTCCTTACTTTTCTGGATTAATATCTTCATACTGTATATGGACAGTACTTTTAAATTGTAGATGCCTGCACCACTATTGGGTATTGTATTGTGGTTTTCTGTTCCCTAGCCCTCTGGGAGCTTTTTGGTGGGGCAGCCATTTGTATTTATATTCTTTATTGCATCCTATATTTCTATAAGCGCGTAATGGAATATTGGGGTTACACACATATATATATATATATATATATATATATATATACTAGGTGATTCATCGCGCCCTACGGGCGCTCTTCACACCGTCGTAAGGGGCTGCGCCCCCTTAATTTGTGAACGTTTGTATATGAGAAATATGGTTAGAATTGTATGAAAGATGCCCTGTATTGCAACTTAGGTGTCCGCGAATCGCGGGAGGGGGGGTCGCGGAGGGTGCCGCGAATTGCAGGAGGGGGGGTCGCGGGGGGTGCCGCGAATTGCAGGAGGGGGGGTTGTGGGGGGGTGGATGCTGCGAATCGCGGGAGGGGAGGGATTGCAGAGAATCGCGGGAGGGGGGTTGCGGCGAATCATGGTAGGGGGGTCGCGGGGGGTGTGCCATGAATCACGGGAGGGGGCTTCACGGGGTGGGGTGCCGAGAATCGCGGGGGGGGTGTGTGTGCCGTGAATCGCGGGAGTGGGGGTTCAGGGGGGTGTGACGCGAATCGCCACAAGAAAAAATCAACACAGAAAGGTCAACACATGTAAATGTTGACAAAGTGTGGCACTTCATTGGTGTCCATGTCGACACATGAGAATGAATATGAAAACATTAAAAAAATGAAAAAAAAAACTTCAAAAACTCATGTCAACCTTTTTCATTGTCGACCATAGCCATGTCAGTGTTTTCCATGTGCAATTTAATTCTGGAGCTGCCGCGAATCGCGGGGGGGGGGTGCCGCGGGGGTGGGTGCCGCGAATCGCGGTAGGGGGGGTTACGGGGCGGGGGTTGCGGCGAATCATGGGAGGGGGGGTCGCGGGGGTGTGCCGTGAATCACGGGAGGGGGGGTCACGGGGTGGGGTGCCGAGAATCGCGGGGGAGGTGTGTGTGTGTGCCGTGAATCGCGGGAGTGGGGGTTGTGGGGGGGGTGGGGGGTGGGGGGGGGGGGGGGTGACGCAAATCGCCACAAGAAAAAATCAACACAGAAAGGTCAACACATGTAAATGTTGACATAAGTGTGGCACTTCATTGGTATCCATGTCGACACATGAGAATGAATATGAAAACATTAAAAAAATGAAAAAAAAAACTTCAAAAACTCATGTCAACCTTTTTCATTGTCGACCATAGCCATGTCAGTGTTTTCCATGTGCAATTTAATTCTGGAGCTGCCGCAAATCGCGGGGGGGTGCCGCGGGGGTGGGTGCCGCGAATCGCGGTAGGGGGGTTACGGGGCGGGGGTTGCGGCGAATCATGGGAGGGGGGGTCGCGGGGGTGTGCCGTGAATCACGGGAGGGGGGGTCACGGGGTGGGGTGCCGAGAATCGCGGGGGAGGTGTGTGTGTGTGCCGTGAATCGCGGGAGTGGGGGTTGTGGGGGGGGGGTGGGGGGGGTGACGCAAATCGCCACAAGAAAAAATCAACACAGAAAGGTCAACACATGTAAATGTTGACATAAGTGTGGCACTTCATTGGTATCCATGTCGACACATGAGAATGAATATGAAAATATTCAAAAAATGAAAAAAAAAACTTCAAAAACTCATGTCAACCTTTTTCATTGTCGACCATAGCCATGTCAGTGTTTTCCATGTGCAATTTAATTCTGGAGCTGCCGCGAATCACGGGGGGGTGACGCGAATTGCGGGAGGGGGGTCGCGGGGGTGGGTGCCGCGAATCGCGGGAGGGCGGGGTTCACAGGGGTTCCGGTGGGGGGTTGCCACGAATTGCGGGAGGTGTGGGGTCACGGGGGTTGCCGCGAATCGCGGGAGGGGGGGTTGCGGGGGGTGTGACGCGAATCGCCACAAGAAAAAATCAACACAGAAAGGTCAACACATGTAAATGTTGACATAAGTGTGCCACTTCATTGGTGTCCATGTCGACACATGACAATGAATATGAAAAAATTAAAAAAAATTAAAAATAAATCTTCAAAAACTCATGTCAACCTTTTTCATTGTCGACCATAGCCATGTCAGTGTTTTGCATGTGCCATTTAATCCTGGGGCTGCTGCGAATTGCGGGGGGGGGGGGGGGTGCCGCGAATCGCGGGAGGGGGGTCGCAGGGGGGGTGCCGCCCCGAATTGCGGGAGGGGTCGTGGGGGGGGTTCTTTTTGCAGCGAATCGCGGGAGGGGGGGTCGCGGGGGGTGTTTTTGCCGCGAATCGCGGGAGGGGGGGGGGGCGTGCGGGGGGGGGAGGTTTTGCCGCAAATCGCGGGAGGGGGGCGCTCACCTGGTGGCTGTGGAGTAGCAGTGCTGGGCAACATGGGAAGGCAGTGGGTGTCTGGCACTGTCTGTGGGCTCACTGGGCTGGTTCTCTGTCACATACCTCCCAACATGACCCTCTCCAGGAGGGACACAATGCTCTGTTTCTAGACTTCCCCTTAATGTATGATTGCCATCACCTGTTTTAAACAGGTTAATTCTCAGAAAGGTGTTCAGCACAGATGAAGGCAATCACACATTAAGAGGAAAGTCCAGGAACAGAGCGTTATAGACACAGACACCCACTTTGAGTGACAGATGTAGCCAAATATATAAGAGATTACTGAGTAATCATTGAACTATATACGCATGTATCTGTTATGCCACTGATAAAGAGGCTGTCCACCTTTAGAATACTATTTATTAACTTGTACATGCCCTCCTGTAAAGTTCACTAAATAATTAGATTTTTAATTACTTGCTTCTTTAATTGATCCTAGCCATGTAATAATATTAGTAGGCAAAGATGTTTCAGTTAAGTTTGCCACAGCTGTGTCTTCTCTGAGTTTGATTAAGCTGTATTCACAAAACAGCTTTCGTTGAATCCCCAGGCAAAATAAGCAACTCTGTTTGGCAGCTCAACCCGAAAGTTAAGTAAAGCTGTCTATGATCTTTCCTGGTCCACATTCCCACATATGTTACACTTCACCTGCTGCAATGTTGTTAGGATAGTCTTATCTGAAGAAATGCACAATGAATATAGAGCTTCTCTCTATTTCCTGCTTTTTCCAGTACTTTGTAATACAGGATCCCCCTTTTCTTTTCTTAATGAATAGTCCTCAAACACTGTATAATAATAATATAATAATAATAATAATAATAATAATAATAATAATAATAAATATAATAATAAATTAAAACAGTTTACAAGAAACAGGTTCTTTACCGAAATCCTATACTCTGTTTTGTAAATTTGCAACCCAAATCCAGTTTCCAGGAACCCATCATATTCTCTTTATGGGGCCATTTTCTAACAAATGTGGTATAACTCCAAAAATATTTTTTTTTTTAGGGAGCATTCCCTAAAAACAACCCCACCACTGTCTCTCCCAGGGCAGGGCAGCACTGCTGAGCACTACATCTGCTGCTGCCTGGCCCTGTCTCCGGCAACCCAGCTGTGTGACTTTAGTATGCCGCACACAGCCAGGGGAAAGGAGGTGGGGTCGGGTAGACGGAGCCAGGCAGCAGCTGAAGCTGAGCTCAGTGATCAGCTCAGCGGTGCTGCCTGGCACTAAGAGGCAGACACTGGCAATCCTGAGAATTTTCCAGGTTTGCCGAACTGGGCACTAGTAGCATAGCTGGAAAATTCTCGTGTGAAGGGGTTAATTTTTTTTTTTTTAGGTTTTTCATAGAAACAATATACCTAACTAAATAGAAGAACATAAAATCTAGGTGGAGGTTCAATTAGATCAACTTGGTATATTAGTAACAATAAATGTATTGCTCATATAGTAATAATTCCACAGACAATAAATCATTATAAAAACAAAGATAAAAAGTATGTGCACTTAACGAGAAATAATAACAATAACATAAAACTTAAGAGGAAGATTGCTCAGCCTTTAAGTAGAATGATTCCCAATATGGTCCACCATGGATGATAGAAAAGCAGCATGGGAGTCCATGAACCTGACTTGGTTACAGTACCCCTGGAGGATATTATGGTCCAAGACTTAAAAGGCGACTTCACTATGTTGCGGACAGGTTGGTCCAAGGACTAGCAGGCGGTGGTGTCCCAGCAATGCTATGTTATAGATGATCAATTGGTTGACCAAAATGGAGGGGATTTTTTAGACCTGGTTCAATGCGGTCCATCCAGATCCTCTTGTCTCCATTAAGCTTAAATGTGCTTCCTGATGCGTTTCCAACAACTTTCTCAAGGATTATCCTAAAAGCATACAAACTACAACCCATATTTTAGTATAGCATAAGCTTACATAAACTCAGACTAGGGGGGCGATTCTATAAAACAGAAATGCGGTAAAAGCCCCGTTATCTGGGTTTTTACCGCATTTCTGTATGCTCTAACCTCCCTCCGCAGTGGCAGCGCTGCGGAGGGAATCGCCAGCAAAAGCTGGCGATTCCCTGCAGAAGCCTATGGGCTTCTTACCACAGCGCTTTTTGAGGGATCCGTCACAGATCCCTCCCAGCATGCCCTGCGGCCAGGGCGTCACTCTGCGCATGCGCAGATGGACTCCCGGGTCACAGACCCGGAAGTCCAGCACCGGCGCCGCATCGCAAGGGACAGCTCTTATCGCAAGAGCTGTCCCTTGCGTTGATGATCACACATGTTAGAGCATATGCAATCATTAAGAATGCGAAGTCCGGCGATACAGGGCTGCGGATGTTAGAACATCCCGCCCTAGGTGAGAGAATATAATGGTATCACCCTGACATGTACTACAGTAGCATCAGGACTGTGTTCTAAGAGCAGTTTCAAAACTTTGAACCTAAGTACAAATAACTATATAATATTCTCATGTGTAGCCACATGAATGTGTGTTAACATCAATGTTCATTATTTAAGTTGTGAAATGACTTTAACAAGATTGCTCTGTGGTATGTGATTGGTTAGCTACCACAGATCTACCAAACCATTCATCCTAGGGAAGGGAATCTCAAATCATACCAGTGCAGTGTATAGGTTAATGATTTTGGATTTCCTTCGCTGTGGTTAATAAAATTATATACATTTGATAGAATATTGTGATGCATTTGATGCTTTCTTCTGTTGAATCTCGCCTTTTGAAGAGGTGGCTGTTTAACACCTATAAACATCCTAGCAACTGATGTGTGACCTTGTGTATGCATGCAGTTTACCACCTACTTAACTTACTTAGCTAAACCTGAAATAAAGACTCGGAGACTTAGGTTTAGTAGAAAGTGTTAGCTGTATTTATTATTGAAGCACTTTAAACTAATTTTAACACTCTGGCAGTTGTGAGTGGCCTTCCACCCTGGGATCCCTGCAGCTGAGGTAGCAGCTGAGGTGGCGATGAATCAATGCCACAATTCTCGCATTACAGACATGGTACCCCCAGTCTAGAGAGGGGCAGCCGACAGGAACCCAGGCCACGGCTGGAAGGTTCCCAGGCCAGGCCCCTAGCAGCAGATGCATCGGTACTTGTTTCCTAGCACGGCCACACCGATCATGATCTTGTGCATCGCAGGTAAAAAAATTGCGTCGGTCGCATCGCATGCTGCCAAAAACATCGCATGCGATGGTCCCGACGCGATGCCCCCGATTTCCCATAGGAAACAATGTTAAATGCCTCAATTTACCCAAATCATCATAGGGAACAATGGTAAATGGTCCAGAAACCCCCCAAAACACCCCTGAACAGTGAAATGGCCCCCCAAAATTAGTTAACGCCACCCCACGATCAACGTGAACCCGAAGCGTGGCGAGTGCAGCGAGCCCGCGAGGGGCGGCGGTACGCGTCCTCCGACCTTTTCATACCCCCACTATCCACGTCGGCGTGGAGTTGAGAATAGAGTAGTGTGGCGAGCGCAGCGAGCCACCGAGCCCGAAGCGTGGCGAGGGGACGCGGATACCTGTGAAGCTCGCGAAGGGATGCGTTTACCTGTGAAGGTATCTGCGTGCGCTCGCCACGCTTCGGGCTCGGTGGCTCGCTGCGCTCGCCACACTATTCTATTCTCAACTCCACGCCAACGTGGATAGTGGGGGTATGAAAAGGTCGGAGGACGCGTACCGCCTCCCCTCGCGGGCTCGCTGCGCTCGCCACGCATTACAGACATGGTACCCCCAGTCTAGAGAGGGGCAGCCGACAGGAACCCAGGCCACGGCTGGAAGGTTCCCAGGCCAGGCCCCTAGCAGCAGATGCATCGGTACTTGTTTCCTAGCACGGCCACACCAATAATGATCTTGGGCATCGCAGGTAAAAAAATTGCGTCGGTCGCATCGCATGCGGCCAAAAAAATCGCATGCGATGGTCCCGACGCGATGCCCCCAATTTCCCATAGGAAACAATGTTAAATGCCTCAATTTACCCAAATCATCATAGGGAACAATGGTAAATGGTCCAGAAACCCCCCAAAACACCCATGAACAGTGAAATGGCCCCCCAAAATTAGTTAATGCCACCCCACGATCAACGTGAACCCGAAGCGTGGCGAGCGCAGCGAGCCCGCGAGGGGCGGCGGTACGCGTCCTCCGACCTTTTCATACCCCACTATCCACGTCGGCGTGGAGTTGAGAATAGAATAGGGTACTCTTTACTTAGTTGGGCGCCCGTCGCGGGCATCGCGGGTACATTTTGGTCTGGGCGCGACGCGACCGACGCGATGCCCGCGATTTCCCATTGAAACCCATGTTAAACATGGAAATCGTGTCGGTCGCGTCGCGGCCGGCCATAAATGTACCCGCGATGCCCGCGATGCTCCCGATTTACCATAGGAATCAATGTTAAAAGGCGCGATGGACCCGATTTTACTGTTAAATGGCTCAATGGACCCGATTTGGCCATAGGAATCAATGTTAAATGGGCCACAGAGCCCATTAACCCTTAAATGTCCCCCCCAATTTTTAACGCCACCCCACGATCCACGCCAACCCGAAGCGTGGCGAGCGCAGCGAGCCCGCGAGGGGCGGCGGTACGCGTCCTCCGACCTTTTCATGCCCTACTATCCACTAGGGCGTGGAGTGAGAAAAGAATAGTGTGGCGAGCGCAGCGAGCCACCGAGCCCGAAGCGTGGCGAGCGCAGCGAGCCCCGCGAGGGGACGCGGATACCTTCACAGGTAGACGCGTCCCCTCGCGGGCTTCACAGGTGTCGGCGTCGCCACGGACACCTGTGAAGCCCGCGAGGGGACGCGTATAACTGTGAAGGTATCCGCGTCCGCTCGCCACGCTTCGGGCTCGGTGGCTCGCTGCGCTCGCCACACTATTCTATTCTCACTCCACGCCCTAGTGGATAGTAGGGCATGAAAAGGTCGGAGGACCCGTACCGCCGCCCCTCGCGGGCTCACTGCGCTCGCCACGCTTCGGGTTGGCGTGGATCGTGGGGTGGCGTTAAAAATTGGGGGGGACATTTAAGGGTTAATGGGCTCTGTGGCCCATTTAACATTGATTCCTATGGCCAAATCGGGTCCATTGAGCCATTTAACAGTAAAATCGCGGTCAATCAGCCTTTTTAACATTGTTCCCTATGGGAAAATCGCGGTCATCGCGGTCATCGCGGGCATCCCGATTTACCCGCGATGCCCGCGATGACCGCGATTTTTACCCCCGACGACCGCGATTTCAATCGCTGGCGCCCAACTAAGTAAAGAGTACCTAGAATAGTGTGGCGAGCGCAGCGAGCCACCGAGCCCGAAGCGTGGCGAGCCCACGCGGATACCTGTGAAGCTCGCGAAGGGATGCGTTTACCTGTGAAGGTATCTGCGTGCACTCGCCACGCTTCGGGCTCGGTGGCTCGATGCGCTCGCCACACTATTCTATTCTCAACTCCACGCCGACGTGGATAGTGGGGGTATGAAAAGGTCGGAGGACGCGTACCGCCGCCCCTCGCGGGCTCGCTGCGCTCGCCACGCTTCGGGTTCACGTGGATCGTGGGTTGGCATTAACTAATTTTGGGGGGCCATTTCACTGTTCAGGGGTGTTTTGGGGGGTTTCTGGGCCATTTACCATGGTTCCCTATGATGATTTGGGTAAATTGAGGCATTTAACATTGTTCCCTATGGGAAATCGCGGGCATCGCGTCTGGACCATTTAAGCCTTTTTTAGCCGCCTGCGACGCGACCGCCGCGATTTTGACTTTTTTCAATGCATTTCAATGGGAAATCGGGGGCATCGCGTCGGTCGCGTCACAGACCACTAAAAATTACACCCGATGCCCGCGATTGTGGCCGTGCTAGGAAACAAGTACCGATGCATCTGAAGCAGTGAGATCTCCCGGGTCCAGAGGAGCAACCGCCGACCAAAGACCCCCAGCAGGGGGGAGCTATCTGCCGAAGCCCCCCGTTGCGACCCCCCTAGCAAAAAGATAGAGGACGGCCTACCGTGACCCAGTGCGGGAGCATCCTGGCCTACAGGATCCTCCTGGGCAAATACATCAGCAGCCTCCATGGGGAGAACCACCAGAGGTGAAGGTAAGGCTCCTGCAGCAGGGGGCAGCGGTGATGGGCCCGCAACCCAAGGAAGGCTCAGCATAGGCCCCCGGCCTCACCTCTCTTCCCACACTCATGGCCCCCGGACACTCGGACCACCCCTCAGCTTCCCAGGAGATCGGGACTCAGTCAAAAACATGCTGAATAAGGGAAAAGAGCCTGTTTAGGTCTGATGCTGACCTGAAAGTAGCTATGACCAAAATGGCGCCACCGATGGCTGTCTAGGAGCTGTGCAGCTCAGCCTTTATGTTCCCCAATCTCATGTGCGTGTATGTATATGTGTATATATATATAATGTTTTATATATTTATTTATATGTGTATATATATATATATATATATATATATACGTATGGGTGTTTATCTGCACTGTCACTATTTACTTGTTACCTATCTGGCTGTGGCAGTGATCATGTGGCGCCGCTGATGGCTGCCTGGGTGCTGTGCTCAGCCAAATATGTTTCCCCGTGTCTCCCCTGTCCTTGTTCACCACTTTTACCAGGGTGCATCTGTTGTATAACTGTACATGTTTTATATATCTGTACTGCCACTGTTTACCTGTTATCTACCTGGCTATTGCACAGCAATCCAAACATACGCAAGTATACCTGGCCAAATAAAGCTGATTCTGATTCTGAACTTTGCCATCCCCTGCATCCCTATTGGATGCCGAGGCACATGCTTCTTTAAGCCTTGGATGTTTCATAATCAGAATCAGTTTATTGCCAGGTGTATTAATACAAGATGCATAATACACAGGAATTTGTTTAAACCACTACATGCCTATTGCAGTCATTACGTTATTCTGCTGTTTCTGGTGCCAGTAAGCATCTTTAAGTACTCCATATGCAGACATCGACAAAGGCATATGTTTACCAATCTCACCTCCAGGTAATTGCTTTTCCTGCTCACATGATACCATAATTGAATTTAATACTAATATACTGCTCAAGCCCCCCTCTCAGGCGTACTGAGTGTGATTAAAGTCCTTTTTACTGTGTCTGTGCTAGCAGATTTATAACACAACATAAATTGAACAAAACGTGCAACATACCGATACACCCGTAATCTCTGCACTGCACTCCTATAAATTACAAAGATAGGTCATTTCTTGTAAGAAAATGTAAATTATTCAAGACAAAAGCTTTTTTTTTTCTCCATTGCTACTTGACTTCCTTTTATTGCAGTTCTATAAGCAGTTCTATTAGGCTGTGCCCCACCCGGGAGACTTCTTAGATATCCTCTCTTGGATATCTTACTCTTTTCTCGATACTTACCCTTCTCCCCGGGAGCACCTCCACAACTTTATAACGTTATATACTTGATTGTGTTGATTGGAGTATGCCTTCTTACCTGCTGTCATAGTAGCCCAGTGCACCTCGGCCCTCCCCTCCCCCCTTCCCATTTGTTTTGCGAGTTCTATAAGCACAAATGTCTCTTTCACAGACCTTTTGTTATATATGTTAGCCATTCGCATACTATTTACAGTATATACTGTACATCCTCTTTCTACACTGCAGCTGGTGCTCTCTCTCTCTCTCTTGAAGGCTGTGGATCTCTGTGCGCGAAAGCAATAAGCCAAATTTCACACGGAATGAGCCAAAATTCACATTATGCCACACAGGAGAGAAACAGTGGAAATGCAGGGACAGTGATGGTCACAGTGGGGATTCACGGACAGAGATTGTGACAGTGGGTGATGCAGGGACAGAGAGAGTGACTGCATGGGACACAGGGACAGAGAGAGTGACAGCATGCTATGTAGGAACATAGAAAGTGACAGCGAGGGACACAGGGACAGAAAGAGTGACAATGGGGAGGCAGGGCAGAAAGAATGCACAGGCGTTTTGTGGGATGAAGCATTATAGCAGGCTATTTACTTTTCCAGCCTACCATGGGTCCAGCAGTGGTGAGGATGAGAGCCGGGCACATCCTACATGGACGAGGGTGCCATTGAGAGAAAGGGAGAGGGTCAGGGACAAAGATAGAGATAGGGTGTCATGGAAGAGAAAGGGGGAGAGAAGGGTTTCAAGGAGAGTAAGGGGAGAGACAGTGAGTAAGAGGGTGCCAGGTAGAGAAAGGGGGAGAAACGAGAATGATAGAGTTGGTGTTGGGGTGAGAAGAAGGGTGAGACAGGGAGAGAGAGAGAGAGAGAGAGAGAGAGAGAGAGGGTGTCAGGGAGAGAAAGAGGGATAGACAGAGAATAAGAGAGAGAGAGTGTGTAAGGGTGAAAGACATCGCCAGGTAGAGAGTGTCTGAGAGAGAGAGAGGAGAAGTGTGGGGAAATTGGTGGGGAGAAGAGTGATAGAGGGGGAATGAGAGTAGGGGAGAGGATAGGAGGAAAAGGAGTGGAGGAGAGTGGAAAGAAGGGGAAGCATAAGAAAGGGTGAGGAGAGGATGAAATGGGAGTGGAAGAATAAAGGGGAGCAAAGAGGGAGAGCGGAGGAGAGGACATAGGGGAGCAGAGGAAGAGGGGAGTGTAGGTGTGTAGGAGAGATGGAGGAGGAGCGTAGGCGAGGGGGGCAGAGGAGGCGATCACAACTAGCGAGAACCAGACTCAAGGCCCCAGCTTAGGAGGTGGGGGGCGCAACCCACAGGAGCACTGACAAGCAGTCACCAGCTCTGCAGCACAAACCTCAGACGTACACTAGGAACACTATGAAATTGGTAGTGCTGGCATGCCAGCCCACTTCGACCACTGTATCTATACAGTATATATATATATACACACACACACATATATATATATATATATATATATGTATAACAGACAAATCTCTTATGCCGCGCTAATTATAATATCTAAAGACGGTCGCCAGTAACACTTAGCCCCCTACTAGTGGGGCTCCACAATCCAAATTTACCAACAATTGTGTTACCAGGTGCCCTACAGTGTTAAATGGTAATTCCTGTCTCTCTTTACTTTATAAATCATACACAATAAACTTTAAACATAAAATATTTATTAAAAAAAGGCATTTAAAACCGTTTTTTCCAAGTCAAGTTCTTGTCAGAGGTGGAATTTTCACAAGATTAAGGATGGAACATAAACCCAAGGCATTTTGTCTCATTGTGAGACTTCATTAGGGGTGTTAATGTTTTAAACAAATCTAGTAAGGGTTTTTCTGGTTGTATAAAGTAGGTTTTATGAGCTGACCCTCTGGTAGAATGTATGAATCCTTCTGTGGACCACCTATTTAGGTGCAATCCTGTATTCAGTCTAGGGTCTGGATAATGTTTTCCTTTACAAGTCCTTCTTAATAATGATTCCTTATAGAGAACCCTTTTAAATGGGGTTGAAGTCGCCCCTATTTGGCTAGATAAGGTCCCTCATACAGTTCAAAATGGGGTCCAATTATGGTTAGATATAATATAGGATAATAACCTCTGCAGATCCTGTAATTGACAATGGGGAGCTTGTCCTCTAGCAAGTTATTTTTCCGGAAGAAATATTTTGGCTGCTCCTGTAGAGTGAGTGCATGTGTTCTCATCAAGGTTCAACCTGAGCAGCATGCGGTGGACATGACAAGAGAAGCAGCGTGAAGCGTATGCGGAGAGCTGGAAGAACCGCATCAACAGTGATAGGGAGTGCACACCTCAAAGCTCACATCGGGACAGCACGCATAGCAGCGTGTATGGGCAGCTTTACACTTAGTGTAGTCATCTTAAAGCTGCCCATACACGCTGCTATGCATGCTGTCCCGATGTGTGCTTTGAGGTGCGCGCTCCCGCAGCACCTCATCGCACAATACAAAAAGTATGTGCTTGCACATACTTTTTGTACTTAGCTTTCATCATATTGCATCGCATTGCATGCACAACGCATGCACAGCAATGCAATGCAATGTGATCCCTGCTAGTACAGCACGGAAAGCACGCCCTCATAGCAGCGTGTATGGGCTGCTTAACAGATGTCTTCTGGGACAGACTTATCCACACTCTCACTAACAACCCTTACAATATCTCTCTAATTTCACTCCAAACAGTGGCCCTCATTATCCCCAACTTCAACTCCAATAGTTGGATCAAGAAAGGCATTACTCAACTAGGAGGTTTACTATTCGGACCCGATCTATCCCCCTTCGTAGACATACAGCAACGTTTTTCTTTATCTGACAATGACAGACTACAATATTACCAGCTCCATCATTGGTGGAAGAATCTTCCCACCGTCCCTACAACCCTGTCCCCTAAATTAGCGAATGTAGTCAGCAGAATTTTTGGGAATGAAAGAAGAGGTGAAATCTCTTTCTGGTATAAAACACTTATAGACTCCATACCCTCCCCTAAATCTAAAGCTCACATTTGTTGGGAACTTGATGTTGGACAACCAATACAGGAAGTTCAGTGGAACCATATTTATACCTCTTCATACACTATGTCCAAGTGTTTAAACCATTCAGAGATGCATATCAAGTTTGGATCGTTTACATACGATCTGGCCCTCCTGCTCAAAATTCTGTTGGCGACAATGTGGCGAGGTCGGCCATCAGTACCACATTTTTTGGTTGTGCCCTAAGATTGCCCCCTTCTGGAAGGCGACCTTTGACCTCATCAATAAAGTTTTATCTACATCTCTCTCTCCCTCACCCACTATAGCCCTTTTAAACTGTTTTCCCAACTCAATCCCCTCCGCTCTACATTTTGTTCTAGGCCACATTTGTATTGCTGCCCGCACAGTATTAGCACAGTTCTGGAAACAGGTGAATCCCACCGCTATCTCTCTAGTCACGCAGAAAATTCACTGCCACTATTTGCTTGAAACGACCCCCCCCCCCACGACCTCTTCTCTAACACGCTGGAACCCATGGAGAGTTTTTATCTCTACAAGAGAAGGGGATGACATTATAAAAAACAACATACTAGACTCCCCTACTCGACTTTGCCTTTTGTTTAAATTATCTTTGATTTCCATATGTAATTTGTGTTATTTTTGGTGACTAGCCCCAATGCTCCCTTCCCCGGTATCCCTTCTTTTTTTCTGTACCCCCCTCTTTGTTTATTATGCAAAAATTCTATAAAAATTTATTGAGCTGGCGGTGCTTTCACTCTAGTGGTAGCATGAGACGGAGTCTACAACCCACACAAGTGGCTCAGGTAGTGCAACTCATCCAAGATGGCACATCAATGCGAGCTGTGGCAAGAAGGTTTGCTGTGTCTGTGAGTGTAGTGTCCAGAGCATGGAGGCGCTACCAGGAGACATGCCAGTACGTCAGGAGACATAGAGGAGGCCGTAGGAGGGCAACAACCCAGCAGCAGGACCACTACCTCTGCCTTTGTGCAAGGAGGAACAGGAGGAGCACTGCCAGAGCCCTGCAAGCAGGCCACAAATGTGCATGTGTCTACTTAAACGGTCAGTATTAGACTCCATGAGAGTGGTATGAGGGCCCGACGTCAACAGGTGGGGATTGTGCTTACAGCGTAACACCGTGCAGGACGTTCAGGTAACAAGATAAGATCCTCAGACCCCTTGTTAGACCATATGCTGGTGTGATTGGCCCTGGGTTCCTCCTAATGCAAGACAATGCTAGACCTCATGTGGCTGGAGTGTGTCAGCAGTTCCTGCAAGATGAAGGTATTGATGCTATGGACTGGACTCCCGTTCCCCAGACCTGAATCCAATTGAGCCCATCTGGGACATCATGTCTCGCTCCATCCACCAAAGCCACATTATACCACAGATTGTCCAGGAGTTGGCGGATGCTTTAGTCCAGGTCTGGGAGGAGATCCCTCAAGAGACCATCTGCCACCTCATCAGGAGCATGCCCAGGCATTGCAGGGAGGTTATACAGGCACGTAGAGGCCAAACACACTACTGAGCCTCAGTTTGACTTGTTTTAAGGATGTTACATCAAAGTTGGATCAGCCTGTAGTGTGTTTTTCCACATTTATTTTAAGTGTGACTCCAAATCCAGACCTCCATGGGTTAATAAATTGGATTTCCATTGAAAATGTTTGTGTGATTTTGTTGTCAGCACATTCAACTATGTAAAGAACAAAGTATTTAATAAGAATATTTAATTCATTCAGATCTAGGATGTATTATGTTAGTGTTCCCTTTATTTTTTTGAGCAGTATATATGTCTAGCATTCGTTTGTGTGTCTCCAAAACACTGCCATCTGTTGGCAGCGAGTGAAACTACATCTCTTTCTCTCAATAAAGCACAAACACAAAGGCAATCACAAGGTAGCAGACTAGCTTGCGAAGCATTTGCTTTGAGTGGGCTTACTAGTAATAATATATATTTTGAATTGCCTTCTTATGGAGAACACAAGGAAAACCATTGCCTTAGGGAAAATTCTGGGGAAGACCAAAAGAAAGCCACATGAACTGTCTAAAATAAAAACAATAAATTATTAAAAAAAAAATGCTTGTTTAAAAATTAAATACTATGATATACTGTAGATCAGGGGTGGCCAGATTTTCGTGTCCCGGGATCTACTTTTAGTTCACATATTTAGCGGAGATCTACCATTGTCAATGGGCCTGATTCGGAGGTGGCCTATAGACTGATATTTTGTTTTGCTATTCCGCATGCATGAAAGTGCCGTAAACCCTTACTGCAGACCCGTAAATCTAACTATACGATGGCGGGCACAGTTGCACTTGGCATTGCTGCCAGTAGAGATGGTAACTGTATATTTTTGCAGATATGAATATAAAATAATCAACAACTATACATACATACATACGTACGTACATATGTAGCATCCACCTCTGAACCAGGCTCACAGGCCCTATGCTTCTAATGTTTCCTACAACAGGTTTTGTTTTGCTGACCGCTCTTACACACATAGGCCCTTATTCTAATCGCCACATTCCCCTGCATGTTCGCGCTGGGAATCGATGGTGAGCGACTGCGCATGCACATATACCATTATGCGCACGTACAGCCACTTGGTGAGAGTGGGCTCGGCGAACTACTTGTTTGCCGTTCCATTGGCACCTAGCAGTGCGGGCAGTGGGCATATCAAACTTCCCCCCAACATCAGTTACATCTCTGACCAGCTGAGACAGAATACCCATCTTGCTATATTCCCCTATTCATTCTGGTCCAGCTCCTTCCCCCATGCTCTTAGTGTGTATCTACCATTTTAATTTTTTATTGTCAATGTAATTGTGTGATATGATTTTTTAATTGTTATTAAATATCTTATATACTTTCATCAAACAAGCGCCACTTCTCTTTTCTAGTTGCTCTTGTTTTATTGGGATTGACAACCCCATTGTCAAGTGGCAGCTCTTAGCGGAACACCCCTGGTAGCGCCTGTCTGTGCACCTTAGGGAGCACACCGAACCATTTCCGGGCAGGGCACTGTCTGCGACCTTGTCTAAGATCCATCTGGCTGCAGCCCCGGCTGCGATGGCAGAGATTTCCGCCCGAGGACTGCTGCAGCCCGCCCCCCCCCCCCCCCCCTCCCCTATCGATTTTGCTGCCCCAGGGGAACTTAATGGTGCCCCCCAAGAGGACCCGCAAGGGAGGAGGTAATGGCTCTCGTAATGGGGGGGGGGGGCAGCAGATATGGACCTCAGCCCAAAGTTGGCCCGGTGATGACCAGGACACAAGCACGGAACCGCATACTCAGGTGGTATATTAACGGAACAGGAGGCGGCTGTGCTTCAGCAGCATCACCCAAAGAAAGCATTTGATGGTGTGCGAACATCGATTGATTTCTCTCCTATTCGGCCACATGTGGAGGGATGTGTTAGGGAACACATTCCCTCGCTTGCTAGCAGCGGGGGGGGGGGGGGGGGGGAGGAAAGGCAGATGTTCACTAGGCTACTAACATACGCAACCTACCGAACAGTCTGTATCACTGGAACCATTACCACAGCCCAAAGTTATCACTCCCGAGCTGTCAGCAATCCACGTGGGATCGTGCCTATATTATATGAAATTCAGAGTTTAACATTTTCCAAATGTAACACGGAATTAATATCGTTTTTCTTATTTTTTTTTTTTACTGTCAATCAGATATGTAATTATTGTCCGTGACTGGAACCTCGTTTGATATTTTCCCTTCAGCTATCTATAAAAGGGTGTAACGGAGTAATGTGGATACAGAAAGTTAGACCATATTCCTTATTCTGTAAGCGGCAGAACTATTTCTGCAGTGTGAATCCTGTTCTACCCCTTTCACATCGCAAAATGCAGGGTCCCACTGGGACTTTGAAATGGTTCAGTCCCGGAGAAATCCTGCATTTTACTCTGTTCACATCCCCTCAGCGAACTGCCAATATTGCCGGTTCGCTGACCTCACCCAGGGGCGTAGCAGAGCATCATCAAAGGCAGGGGAGGAGACAACGCTTAGTGCTGGTGCTGCTCCAAGCACTGCTTCGTCCATTGGTGTGAACGGGAAATGGGTCTCTCAACCTTAGTAACCTGTTCACACCGCAAGTCAACACAGCAACGAACTGGTAAGAACCCTTCTTTTTTACTGGTTCATATTGCCGTGTTGCTACCGCTTTGCAGGACCCGATAACCCCTTTCACATCGCACCAATTACCGGGTCTTACCGTCATGAACCTGGTAATTACAGTAGGTGCGATGTGAAAGGGGTATAGGTTGCCTTTTATTTTACCCTTGTATGTCCTATTGTCATGTATTGCTAATTGCACATTGTAACCTACGTACTGCGCCCAAGATGGCCGCCTCACCTGGGACTTTCCTGTGTAGAAAGAGCCGTGACTGGTTCTGATAATTTTGTAATTAGGAATATAATAATCTTTGGCATTGATAACACAAAATGTCTGTCACACCTTTGTATTTTATTCATTGTTTCTGTATTCTCTGAAAACCTAAACTTCTGTAATATGTTCATGTTATCTGTAACGTGTCTTGTGCCGAACTGGAGAAATTACTTTAGACATCGATTTCTTCTTCTTCTTCCTCTTTCTCTTCCTCCTTTGTTAAATCTTCTTTTTATTTGTATTTATTATTATTATTATTATTATTTATCAGGAGTTAATAACCCATATATCATATATTGCATTATTCACATACAGTACAACACAAACAAATATAATGTTTCCCTACCAAACCTTGAGCACATATTAGTCAGAGGCATTGATTCATTACTTCATAAGCCCCATCCATTTGTATGGTCACCTCAGTGATCAGGGTGTAAGTCTACTCCATAAGCCCCTCCCATTTGTATGGTCACCTCAGTGATCAGGGTGTAAGCCTACTCCATAAGCCCCACCCATTTGTATGGTCACCTCAGAGATCAGGGTGTAAACCTACTCCAAACGCCCCTCCCATTTGTATAGTTACCTCAGAGATCAGGGTGTAAACCTACTCCATAAGCCCCGCCCATTTGTATGGTCACCTCAGTGATCAGGGTGTAAGCCTACTCCATAAGCCCCACCCATTTGTATGGTCACCTCAGAGATCAGGGTGTAAACCTACTCCAAACGCCCCTCCCATTTGTGTGATTACCTCAGAGATCAGTGTGTAAGCCTACTCTATAAACCCTGCCCATTTGTATTGTCACCTCAGTGATCAGGGTGTAAACATACTCCATACGCTCCTCCCATTTGTATGGTTACCTCAGAGATCAGGGTGTAAGCCTACTCAATAAGCCCTTGCCATTTGCATGGTCACCTCAGTGATCAGGGTGTAAGCCTACTCCATTTACTTTCCATTACCACCTCTGCTCTCATTTACCCACCAGCCCTCGCTGCGACCTCCTGACCTTTTGGAGCATTTATTAATATAAATAAAGACAAATTCACACAAAATATATTTAATAAATAAATTCTAACTTTTATTTTAAGTAAAATATATATATATATTATTTTTACTCTGCATTATACAACAGGGAATTCTGGAACAAGATTGTTCCTGAACTCTTACACACTTGTCCTATAAGAGGAACAAGATGGTGGAAGCCACATGACTCATGAAGAGTCATCCATCAGCACTCAGGAGAGGAAAAACCCCCTGTGGGGGAAACCTCTGGGGACCCATGGCTGATGGACTGCCTGTCCCTCTAGGCATTAAGAGACTTTGCAGAGTCTGCCCAAACCACCCACCCACCCACTAACCTTGCATAACCCGTCATCCCTTCTGTCACCCCATATCTGCATTTTTACCTTTTACACGGTGAAGAAAGCACCTTATAGCACCGGGGGGCACGCGCATGTTCAGTGAGAGAGAGAAAATAAAGATAGATACATAGATATGTGGAAGTGGGTAGGAGAGCAAGAAAAGAGAGGGAGAGAGAGAGAGAGAGAGAAAGAGGGGGAGAGAGAACCCTAGCACTGGGTATTAGGACTCCATGTAAGAAACAGCCAGAACCCCTTTAGGACTCGTCTCTGGTGCTATAAGGGGTTAGGGCTGCAATGATATATATAGGACAGCTCTAACTCTGTTTCCTATGTCCCCACTGGGTCTGAGCTCTATACACATACACAGACGGCCGTCATGTATGTGCATTAGTCAGTAACCCATTGCCAACAGGCTGCTGGCAACACAGCAGAGGATGCAGCGGAGGAGGGGACACCGCTGGTCCTCGCTGGAAAGATACTGTGTGTGATGGTAAATACCAGCGGCATATCCTGTGTATCACATGGACACTAAACACAATATGCTGCCAGAATTTAGTATCACTCTTACATGGAGCCCAAACTATGATATAGCTATAACAACAGTATCAGATAATAACAAAGTAATGGCTACAGCACCGTATACATCTCTCCCACCTCTGCACATTAATAAGTAGGGATCCGTACGGGGACTTGATGCAGCATAGTAGGACACATTTGTGCCTTGCGACACGTCCCCTAACCGCTCCATACAGGGATTATTCAGTGCCATCCAGACACCGCCCTTAGGTGTCCCAGGCACAGCCCTAGTGGCTGCTTAGTACGGTACTGCCCCCCTAGGTGGGAGATTTGTTTTTATCCAATACTGTCCTGTCGGTCAGGTGATCAGTCATATATTATAGTAGTCGCGCTCCGAGTCTGCCGCCGCATCGCACTAACCTGCCCTTATCTCTGTCCAGTCACTTACCTTATGTGAGTATCTCCTCCTGCTGGTGAGCTGCGCGTATTATTTTTACTCTGCATTATACAACAGGGAATTCTGGAACAAGATTGTTCCTGAACTCTTACACACTTGTCCTATAAGAGGAACAAGATGGTGGAAGCTACATGACTAATGAAGAGTCATCCATCAGCACTCAGGAGAGGAAAAATTCCCTTGTGGGGGAAACCTCTGGGGACCCATGGCTGATGGACTGCCTGTCCCTCTAGGCATTAAGAGACTTTGCAGAGTCTGCCCAAACCACCCACCCACCCACTAACCTTGCATAACCCGTCATCCCTTCTGTCACCCCATATCTGCATTTTTACCTATTACACGGTGAAGAAAGCACCTTATAGCACCGGGGGGCACGCGCATGTTCAGTGAGAGAGAGAAAATAAAGATAGATACATAGATATGTGGAAGTGGGTAGGAGAGCAAGAAAAGAGAGGGAGAGAGAGAGAGAGAGAGAGAAAGAGGGGGAGAGAGAACCCTAGCACTGGGTATTAGGACTCCATGTAAGAAACAGCCAGAACCCCTTTAGGACTCGTCTCTGGTGCTATAAGGGGTTAGGGCTGCAATGATATATATAGGACAGCTCTAACTCTGTTTCCTATGTCCCCACTGGGTCTGAGCTCTATACACATACACAGACGGCCGTCATGTATGTGCATTAGTCAGTAACCCATTGCCAACAGGCTGCTGGCAACACAGCAGAGGATGCAGCGGAGGAGGGGACACCGCTGGTCCTCGCTGGAAAGATACTGTGTGTGATGGTAAATACCAGCGGCATATCCTGTGTATCACATGGACACTAAACACAATATGCTGCCAGAATTTAGTATCACTCTTACATGGAGCCCAAACTATGATATAGCTATAACAACAGTATCAGATAATAACAAAGTAATGGCTACAGCACCGTATACATCTCTCCCACCTCTGCACATTAATAAGTAGGGATCCGTACGGGGACTTGATGCAGCATAGTAGGACACATTTGTGCCTTGCGACACGTCCCCTAACCGCTCCATACAGGGATTATTCAGTGCCATCCAGACACCGCCCTTAGGTGTCCCAGGCACAGCCCTAGTGGCTGCTTAGTACGGTACTGCCCCCCTAGGTGGGAGATTTGTTTTTATCCAATACTGTCCTGTCGGTCAGGTGATCAGTCATATATTATAGTAGTCGCGCTCCGAGTCTGCCGCCGCATCGCACTAACCTGCCCTTATCTCTGTCCAGTCACTAACCTTATGTGAGTATCTCCTCCTGCTGGTGAGCTGCGCGTATTATTTTTACTCTGCATTATACAACAGGGAATTCTGGAACAAGATTGTTCCTGAACTCTTACACACTTGTCCTATAAGAGGAACAAGATGGTTGAAGCTACATGACTAATGAAGAGTCATCCATCAGCACTCAGGAGAGGAAAAATCCCCTGTGGGGGAAACCTCTGGGGACCCATGGCTGATGGACTGCCTGTCCCTCTAGGCATTAAGAGACTTTGCAGAGTCTGCCCAAACCACCCACCCACTAACCTTGCATAACCCGTCATCCCTTCTGTCACCCCATATCTGCATTTTTACCTATTACACGGTGAAGAAAGCACCTTATAGCACCGGGGGGCACGCGCATGTTCAGTGAGAGAGAGAAAATAAAGATAGATACATAGATATGTGGAAGTGGGTAGGAGAGCAAGAAAAGAGAGGGAGAGAGAGAGAGAGAGAGAGAGAAAGAGGGGGAGAGAGAACCCTAGCACTGGGTATTAGGACTCCATGTAAGAAACAGCCAGAACCCCTTTAGGACTCGTCTCTGGTGCTATAAGGGGTTAGGGCTGCAATGATATATATAGGACAGCTCTAACTCTGTTTCCTATGTCCCCACTGGGTCTGAGCTCTATACACATACACAGACGGCCGTCATGTATGTGCATTAGTCAGTAACCCATTGCCAGCAGGCTGCTGGCAACACAGCAGAGGATGCAGCGGAGGAGGGGACACCGCTGGTCCTCGCTGGAAAGATACTGTGTGTGATGGTAAATACCAGCGGCATATCCTGTGTATCACATGGACACTAAACACAATATGCTGCCAGAATTTAGTATCACTCTTACATGGAGCCCAAACTATGATATAGCTATAACAACAGTGTCAGATAATAACAAAGTAATGGCTACAGCACCGTATACATCTCTCCCACCTCTGCACATTAATAAGTAGGGATCCGTACGGGGACTTGATGCAGCATAGTAGGACACATTTGTGCCTTGCGACACGTCCCCTAACCGCTCCATACAGGGATTATTCAGTGCCTCCAGACACCGCCCTTAGGTGTCCCAGGCACAGCCCTAGTGGCTGCTTAGTACGGTACTGCCCCCCTAGGTGGGAGATGTGTTTTTATCCAATACTGTCCTGTCGGTCAGGTGATCAGTCATATATTTCAGTAGTCGCGCTCTGAGTCTGCCGCCGCATCGCACTAACCTGCCCTTATCTCTGTCCAGTCACTAACCTTATGTGAGTATCTCCTCCTGCTGGTGAGCTGCGCGTATTATTTTTACTCTGCATTATACAACAGGGAATTCTGGAACAAGATTGTTCCTGAACTCTTACACACTTGTCCTATAAGAGGAACAAGATGGTGGAAGCTACATGACTAATGAAGAGTCATCCATCAGCACTCAGGAGAGGAAAAACCCCCTGTGGGGGAAACCTCTGGGGACCCATGGCTGATGGACTGCCTGTCCCTCTAGGCATTAAGAGACTTTGCAGAGTCTGCCCAAACCACCCACCCACCCACTAACCTTGCATAACCCGTCATCCCTTCTGTCACCCCATTTCTGCATTTATACCTATTACACGGTGAAGAAAGCACCTTATAGCACCGGGGGGCACGCGCATGTTCAGTGAGAGAGAGAAAATAAAGATAGATACATAGATATGTGGAAGTGGGTAGGAGAGCAAGAAAAGAGAGGGAGAGAGAGAGAGAGAGAGAGAGAAAGAGGGGGAGAGAGAACCCTAGCACTGGGTATTAGGACTCCATGTAAGAAACAGCCAGAACCCCTTTAGGACTCGTCTCTGGTGCTATAAGGGGTTAGGGCTGCAATGATATATATAGGACAGCTCTAACTCTGTTTCCTATGTCCCCACTGGGTCTGAGCTCTATACACATACACAGACGGCCGTCATGTATGTGCATTAGTCAGTAACCCATTGCCAGCAGGCTGCTGGCAACACAGCAGAGGATGCAGCGGAGGAGGGGACACCGCTGGTCCTCGCTGGAAAGATACTGTGTGTGATGGTAAATACCAGCGGCATATCCTGTGTATCACATGGACACTAAACACAATATGCTGCCAGAATTTAGTATCACTCTTACATGGAGCCCAAACTATGATATAGCTATAACAACAGTATCAGATAATAACAAAGTAATGGCTACAGCACCGTATACATCTCTCCCACCTCTGCACATTAATAAGTAGGGATCCGTACGGGGACTTGATGCAGCATAGTAGGACACATTTGTGCCTTGCGACACGTCCCCTAACCGCTCCATACAGGAATTATTCAGTGCCATCCAGACACCGCCCTTAGGTGTCCCAGGCACAGCCCTAGTGGCTGCTTAGTACGGTACTGCCCCCCTAGGTGGGAGATTTGTTTTTATCCAATACTGTCCTGTCGGTCAGGTGATCAGTCATATATTACAGTAGTCGCGCTCCGAGTCTGCCGCCGCATCGCACTAACCTGCCCTTATCTCTGTCCAGTCACTAACCTTATGTGAGTATCTCCTCCTGCTGGTGAGCTGCGCACTGCCCGAGTCCTGTGAGGTGAATGAGTGAGACAGCCTCAGTACAGCCCTGATTATGACATCACTATGACCTCACAGACCCCACCTGATTGGCCAGTTTGTGGTTTGAGGCCCATTATGACATCACAGCTCCTTTGTCTTTTGCATGACTGACCTAGGGAAATGTGATTTCACTTCTTATTTTAAATATTACATTCACATCAGAATCTAATGTATTATTTTATGGCAGGATTTCCCTATAAATCTTTGGTAATGTGAGGTTTTATATGTACACAATTTTCACTGTAGTTACATTGTTTTCTAGCAGGGGTGGCCAGATTTTTGTGTCCCGGGATCATACCTCCCATCATAACGCATTTCAGGAGGGACAAGATGCTCTCTTTCTGGACATTCATGTCAGTGGCAGTTGCAGGGCTGCAGCACAGTCCACAATTCAGATAGGGGAGCCCCACCAACTGCCACCCTAAACACCACAGTCTGGACTCACTGGCAGGTGTGGCTCCCCTTTTTGAATTTGTGACATTGGTGCAGTCCCACCTCTGCAACATCTACTGGCAGCAAGTCCAGGAGCAGAGCATTTTGTCCCTCCTGGAATGGGTCATTTTGGGAGGTATGCGGGATCTACTTTTAGTTCACATAGTTAGCGGAGATCTACCATTGTCAATGGGCCTGATTCGGAGGTGGCCTATTTACTGATATTTTGTTTTGCTATTTTCGGCATGCATGAAAGTACCGGAAACTCCTTACTGCAGACCCGTAAATCTAACTGTACGATGGCGGGCACAGTTGCACATGGCATTGCTGCCAGTAGAGATGGTAACTGTATATTTCTGCAGATATGAATATATAAGAATCAACAACTGCACATACATACATACATACACAAACATACATACATACATATATATATATATATATATACATACATACATAGCATCCACCTCTGAACCAGGATCACAGGCCCTATGCTTCCCACAATAGATTTTGTTTTGCTGATCGCTCTTACACATATAGGGCCATATTCTGCTTGCCTCGCTCGGACACCAATTCATTTGCAGAGTGTATCTTAGCCCACTGCGCATGCATACCATTCGCAATGCGCATGTGTAGGTTTGGGCAACCATGCACACTCGCAACCTTACAAGTAGAAATACGCTAGCGAACAAACTCGTGCAGAGTAGTCGTAATGTGGGCGTATGGATTGGCGCAGCCACAAATCTGGGCACAACTAGGCGGTAACCAGGGCGTATACTGGGGTGGTGACTACATGTGCTGGGCGGTGGCTTCGCTCCACTGTGAGAGCGCTAGGACTGATTGAGCTTAAAATCATTCTCTCTGTAAAAGTAAGTCTCACGCCTCGCAGGCCAGCCGATTCTCTGCCCCACATTCGCAGGGGCGATCAACATGGACAATTGCTAAAATACCTACACACAATATACACCCATGCAGCATACAAGTTTCTCTACTATTAGTTATATAATCACATACAGTGGTCGAAGTGGGGCGGTATACGGGGGTATGGCATACCCCCACTTTAATCTGAAGATTAAAAAAAAAAGTTTTTTTCCCCCCTCAGGATGCTCTCTGATCACTCAGCAGCACATATTGTGCTTTTGTAATACCCCTGTACAACGGGGCAGTCTGGCAGGGGACGTTGATGGACAGGGGGGTGTCCGAAGGTGCGCACTATATTCACTCTTTACTTTTCCATACCCCCACTTCAAAATTTCCATACCCCCACTTCAAAATTTCTACTTCGACCACTGATCACATATATAAGAATGGTAGATGCTATATGTGATTGGATTACTAATAGTATTACTAATACTGGCCATAGTTACCTTCAAATGAAATTGGTTTCATATTGATAGATTTTATTTTGTATTTTAATTGCTTTGATACCTTTATGTTTATTTTTGGATTACATTTGATTTCTATTTTTAGCGCAGTCTGTTACACCGTGGTCCGACAGCGCACAGCCATTTTCTTCTGTTATAGGATCTATTAGCCAGCCAGCAACTGATAACCAGGACACAAGCTCGGAACCACTCGGGTATTGTATCATATTAACGGAGCAGGCGGCGGCTGTACTCCAGCAGCATCAGCCTGCAGCCACTGTACCACCCAAATCAGACAATTACACCCCACACACTACATCCAGGAGTCGCTCAGGATGTACTTGGTGCTGTGAGGAGCCTCTGTGCTGGTACAGAGTGGTAAGCCTGGCATTACAGTCTGTGGGTGTGGGGCCAGACTGATATATAGCAGCTGCAGAGGGCTCTTCACAGCACTCCGGTGACGTCATGACATCAGGGGCACTACCGGGAGCTGGCGTTCTGAAACGTCAGATGTTCAAGTTCACGTTTATTTTGATAATTTGGCCGTGATCTACCAGCGGATGCCCCAAGATCTACTGGTAGATGAGGATCTACCTTTTGGCCAGGTCTGCTGTAGATGGATTTGAGATTTCGTTTTTTAATTTTTTTTTATGAGAAACCTGGTTATCTGCCTTAGACTGGCTTCCATTTTCTATGCTTCCATTACCTCTTCCGCTTAGTGTGTTCAGGAGAATTCAGGGGCGAAGGATGGGATATGATGGGAATGGAATACCTATGTTGATGAATACTGGGTGTGTGGGAGGGAGGGGGGGGGGTGCCAATGTTATATGGGAGTGCAGTAGCCACTGTCTGCAATTTACTGGTCTCAGCTAAAGATCTGAGACAGCCATCTGAGTAACATGAGGGTAATTCAGATGACACAACGCCTCCTGTCCACTGTATACATTGTGGGGGTTATTCTGGTTCACTCCTTCTGGCAAATTCGTTGTTAAAAGGACAAAATCATGTGCACTGCAGGGGGTCAGATGTAAAATGTGAAGAGCTAATTAGATTTGGGTGAGTTATTTTGTTTCTGTGCAGGGAAAATACTGACTGCTTTGTTTTTACACTGCAATATAGATCTCACTTTGAACCCCACCCAAATCTAACTCTCTCTGCACAAGTAACATCTACCCCACCTGCAGTGCACATGGTTTTGTCCACGTGAGAAGGAATTAGCCAGAAGGAGTGAACCAGAATAACCCCCTGTGTCTTTACCTGCTGGGAGAGTTCCAAGTCTTTCAGTCCTTTCATTTTAAATTGATAACATTTTAAAAATGTGTATTTAATTAACAGATGCAATTAAGCATTTTAAGTTGCTTTCTGCCATTTTAGTAATACAACGTTCGCTGTGTAATGTGAAGAAAATCTGCAACCTTAGGTAGAGGGTGTTACGCCTACATGCTGGGCTATCCTGCAACTTCCTCAACATTTAAAGATATTTTGACAAGCAGAATTGTCAGCTATGGATCAAAGCTTCCAGTAGCAGGCCGTATGCGTTCATCCTCTGAGAGATAGGAAATAGGATCAATTCTGATTGTCTAAATCTGAAGACACAACAGGAAAATTATCCATGCTTGTAAAGTGCAGCTGCTGTTATAAGTTGGGTTTTGGGGAAACATTTAAGCTTTACAAGTTTACAGACTATAGCAATACTATTAGATACATCAGAATGTTTGTTCTTCTAACCTAGCAATAAACTGTAGCTTAAGCTGTACACAGAATTGGCCAATGTGGCTTGGTCCAAATGCTCAGATGGAATGAGTAGCTAAATCAGAAAGCAATTGTTTCCGTTACATTATGCAGCGAACGTTGTATTACTGAAATGGCAGATGCGCAAACCCCAACCATCGGGGCTAAGTCCAAATTCGGATCACACCAAGTGATCCTGGATCGGCCCCTATGTGTATAACTTTCAAGACGCGCTAACAAGGATACCATGTTCCTATGGAGTAAAGGACAAAGACTTTCCTCTTACCAGGGGGTTTCCAATCTTTTTTGAACCACAGCACCCTAGAGTATCAGAATTTTTTCAAAGCACTCCCTGGCCAAAAAAACCCCAAAAGAATACTGTAAATGTAACATTAAGTAGATTCTTAAGGTGGCCATACATCAGAAAGTCTGGTCTTACAATCATGATTGTGTCCACTTTTCCCCGGCAGTCCATGGTGGTTTTTGGACACACAATGTACTCACAATCTGTCATACAATCTGTCATACAATCCATCTGCTGCATGATTGTATGATTGAAGCTTCATTTATATAGGGGGCTGGCCTACTAGGATCAAAAGGATAGGAGTTCCAAAAATCCAGTTTTTTATATATTTTTTTTAATTTAGAGGTTGCCAGCAACTACCAATCTGCTCACATCTGCTGTGTTATGCCATTATTAAATAGCCCATCTGTGTTATGCCATTATTAAAAAGCCCGCCCATCTGCCACTTGGAAACTTCTGCGACTCCCAGCATCTTCACTGCCACGGGCTGCCTGGAAGCTGCATCTCTCTTCTCTGCTAGTTAGGGAGGGAGTGTCACATGACTCTGGTTGTATGAGCCATCTAAAGACAGATTGCATGTGACTGCACCACTGCAGCGCCAGCTCCCCCAACTGCTAGGGCTGCAGTGCCCTAGCTAAGCCACTGCCTGTGATCAGCCATTGATGTATATATAGACCACATGCTGATCACCGCTTTTTAAAAGTTTTTTTTTAACTCACTTAATAGGTGCTCTCCTCTGGGGCTCTGGTGATCTATGATCACTGACTCCTACACTTAACCAGCATTTACAACAGTTTACAGCATCAGTGCTGGAAGCTAACAATCACAAGACTGGAGCCAGGGGAAAGCATCACTGCACCGATCAACGCGTGAGTGCAGCCGTGTCACAGAGTGTGTGTGTGCAGGGGCTGGGCAATTGTAACGAGGGGGTGCCTGAAAGTCTTAGCAGCAGGGATTTTATAAGCAACGGCACATGTGCATCACATACAACACTGCAGACGGCATTCGCAGGGACAGAGGTTTTTCGCCAGCTTTGTTCCTACATGTGATAATTGATACATCAATACAATGTAATCAATGATCACATTGCGATTTGAGGATGGTGATAAATCACCCCTTAGTGTTTTAAACACTGCTTTCAACAGTGAGCAATAAATGTAAGCGGGGTGCGATTCTGCTTCCGGGAGACAATAAACCTACTATCAGTTGCTGGATATACGGTACGCTGCAGTACTGAATCATGTGAAGCACAATGCAATTTGCTACACTGTTAATAAATAAAAAGAAATAAATGAGCGGATACTTTAAGCAATAATCATATGACTATCACTTATTATTCTCTTTCTCTTTAACATAATTGGCGGTGTACAGCTCAGTAGATATATGTTCCCCATGCCCGTGTCCCTCATCAGGATACATTTAGTGCACATCTGTACATGTGATATATATCTGTACTGTCACTGATTTACTTGTCCTCACCCTGGCTGTTGCAGAGCAATCCAAATCAAATTCCTATAATATGCAAGTATACCTGGCCAATAAAGCTGATTACAGTCCAAGGGCCTTATTCGGATATATTCTCAGTACAAATATGTTCTCACAATGGCCAAAACCATGTGCACTGCAGGTGGGGCAGATTTAACATGTGCATAGAGAGTTAGATGTGTGCGAGTTATTTTTTTTCTGTGCAGGGTAAATACTGGCTGCATTGTTTTTAGATTTCAGTTTCAACACACCCCACCCAAATGTAACTCTCTGCACATGTTACATCTGCCCCAACTGCAGTGCTCATGGTTTTGCTTATTTTGAGAACAAATTTGTACTGCGATCAGATCTGAATAAGGGCCCAAGTGCGGGATACTGGTGGAACTTGGATTTTTTTTAAAGTGGCAATCATTTGTAATGCATAGTTTTGCCTTTTAAATAATTGCTGCTTTAAGAAAAAAATTTGAGTTTGTCCGACATCTCACACCTCCGGCAAAACTCGGATTACATCCCACCAATGATCTCTTCTCATGGACAGGGAAGAATAAGCTAACAAGAAAATATATGAGCCATAGACACAACACAAGAAACAATCTAGCTAAGATAAAAAAATTTAAACTGACCTACAATGCAAGCCACTAGGTAGAGGATTCCAGACTAGCACTTTTACTGAAAACGCCCCAGCTAATAGCAACCTTAAGATGAAACAGATATTGGGTCTGAGTAAGACCTGATCACTCACCTGCAAATTCACAGATGACTACAAGTAGATAGCCGCTGCCCAGACAGAGTGAAAACCCGCCCTGTGCAAATCTGCAAGTGAATTGTGAAAATATCGCTATCCGCTATCCTGTCGCACATCCATACACAATTCATTAACCATTGAATGAGTTGCTCAGTCTGTGCAAATGTGAGTAACACAGGCTGATGGAGGCCAGCGCTGATGTCACACACCCTCGGAAAACAAACAAAGAATAGCGCCCTGAGACAAAGTGGCATAGCTAGAAATTTTTCTCCCCCTGCCATGAAAATTCCAGCGCCCCCACTACCAAGAAGGGGCGAAGCAATGGACTACAGGTGCCGCTGGCTGATCTGACAGGCGACTGAAGCAGCAGTGAGCGCTGAGTTGGTCCCGATCCATGAATATCTAATGAGCGGGACCAACTCATATTTAATAGTCCATGCTCATTATATATGTACAGGGGGGGACCAGCTCAGTGCTCACTACTGCCTGGGTCGCCTGTCAGTTCAGCCAGCGGCGCCCACTACAGACCACATTGGTGCCGCTCCCCCAAGCCGCCGCTGGGTCTGCCACATATGTAGCTACGCCACTGCTGAGACGTTATTTTTCTCCTGGTGCTAATAAACTGATAGCAAGTGGGTTTAAATAGTAAATTAATGATAACTGCCAATATTGTGGACAATGGGTATTGTTGGCTATCCCTGCTGCATGTGATCTTGGGATTGGCTGTCCCCATCAAAAGGTGAAAAAGAAGAGGAGAAATGGGTTGGAGCACAGTGTCTGGGAAAGGAATATTAGAAATGTATTCAGTAAAATAATTGGTGTAAATAATAAATCACTTGGAAATAATAGGAATAATTAATGTAATTATGGTACTAAATATATCTGTGATGGGTTGCTTGTGAATACAGATATATTTAATTCCATAATTACAGGAATTATTCCTATTATTTCCAATTGATTTATTATCTACACCAATTATTTTACTGAATTAATTTTTAAATTATTGACTGCTTTCCCAGACGCTGTGATCCAATCCATTTGTCACACACTCTCCCTTGAATCACCTTGGCACTCCGGCATTTTTTCTGACACTCCCAGAAAATATCAGGTGTCTACCCCCAAACACCAACTTCCTGTCTGTCAAATTGTGAGGGGAACGCAATTAGATATATTCATTTTTCTAACTCGTGCATGCATGCTACAATCCGTGTGCATGCGCAGTCATAATCAAACAGATCGTGGATTCGCACAATAGTGATCAACTTTGAATCCGGCCCATAGTACAGAACTGGAGGGATAGTGAGTAACAAGTTACCCACTGGTGTAGGAGGCGCAGAAAGATATGAGGTGTTCTGCCAAGCTGCAGTGGGGAAAGGGGGTAGTCAGCCCCCATCAGGGTACAAAGAAAAACACAAAGGTACACTGGTACTAGTTATCAACAAATGAACAATAAATAACAGTTGGGTGCCAATAGGTTGAAAAAATGCAAATTATTTATTAAAAATCTTAAAACATATTAAACCCCTTGGAGGAGGGGAAGAAAGAGGGTATTGGGTAAATGGAGGAATGAAAAATGTAAAATAAAAATAAAGTCCAGTTCATACGGTACCGTAGTAGATGGAAATCACAAATAGATGGGTCCGTTCCTATGGTGTCTCCTGGATGGTATTAGGTTATTTGTATTCAATGTGTCCAAAAGGAGTTTCTGTGACAGGTAATTATGGAGTAGCACTCTCCTGGTGTAACACCTCTGTCCTGATATAGGCCCATAGGGTCCCAAATGGAAGGTACCAGATGATAGCCAAAGGTCACAAAATGGATTGCAGGAAAAGGAGACTGGTTTGGATCCAAATAGTGGCATAAATAGTATTTAGAACTGGATTGGGATATTCCTCCTGATCCACCAATGCGTTTTGCCAGGTATCTGGTATTATCAAGGTCACCTTGATAAAGCCAGAAGGTCACCTTGATAAAGCCAGTGATATTGGATTGTGCGCCAGCCCCAACTCTGCAACTGCCACTGGTAAGGAAGTCCAGAAACAGAGCATTTTGTAACTAATGGAATGGGCCATGTTGGAGGGTATAATACTGTATGTTTAACCTATAACCTACAGTATAAAACATGTGCATGGCTGCACAGGTCCAGAAGAAATTATGGATAATTTGTTAAGAGTAAAGTCACTCCAAGGACTGAGAGCCTGATTCAGACCCTATTGCTGCTGTGCAAATTTGCACAGCGGCCGATTATCAATACACTGCACATGCATCTGGGTCGCAAAGCGTGTCTGTAACACATTCCAATGATGGAATCCTGCTACTTTTTTCCCTTCACTAGCCATGTGCAAAGTGATTGACATGAAGCCAGTGTCTGGGGGTGTTAACCGGCCATTTAATGGGAGTACCAAGACAAATACAGGTGTCAACGTATAAACCTCGGCATGCCTAGGAAAAAACATTAATTACAACATTTCCTTATTACAAGATTTTTTTTTAGAATTAAACATTTGTGATTGGTCTCAATTTACTCCCTGACCACAGCAAAGGTAGTATTATTGAATGGTATATTGAATATTGCTCATCTGTTTTAGGTACCAATGATCTATGTAAATACTTAATACATTCATTATTTTTAGATGTATAAAGCCAAATTAATATAAGTTTAATATGACAGAGTAGTACAGAGGGTACATCCTCTGTAAAGTGCCAAACTTGTTGCAGATGGTACCGTGTTTCCGGTGGCACATACACAGAATATGACAGAGTGTCAGAGTTTTTCTCCTATGCATGTGCCACATTTTTACAGACACTGCAGATGGTGCCATTAGCAGCAGTTACAGGTGGTGTGTGTGTGTGTTGGGGGAGGGGGATCAGTTTTATGCCGCATAGTGAATCTGTGGGATACAGCAACGCCTGCACACACCCTACCAATAAGATACAGAAATAGATCGTAACAAAACTTTGGAATACTGTATGACAAATAACTCTGGTTTAACTTCTTGGTCTTCTCTTTTCCCTTTTCAGGGCTGTATGTTTTATTGTCATTCTCCGCCATATGGCTCTTTATCACCTTTGTTTGTCAAAAAATATTTTCATTCCTCTAATTAGTATAGTAACATATCTCAAACAGAAGCAGATCTTTGCAAGTATTTTCAAAGCTGCCAACAGTCCCTTCTATTATATAATGTGATTTGTCCTGCTCTTCTGCTGAAGGGTCAGACAGCAAAAGAATCATTATAGCAGTAAAGCGTTTCTTGAAATAAAACAATAAAAGTAGATTGTTGATTCCTAAATTATGAGAAACTTAAACAGGAACAACTGTACATCACTGGCCCTTGGTTTTATCTGTAACCTGACAGTAGGTACTGGCTGTTCGTACCGGAATGCAGTTAGTATCCAAGCGGTCAGATCCCAGCAGTCGGTATCCCGACGCCGGATTCCCGACCGCCGAAATCCCGTCACTTTGTCCCTCTATGGGTGTCCACGACACCCATAGAGGGAGAACAAATTAGTGTGCCGAACGTAGCGAGACACCGGGCCCGCTGCATGGTGAGCGCAGCGAGCCCGCGGGGGGCGATCCACGTTCCCCCCTTGTCGGGATTTCAGCGGTCGGGATTCAAGCATCGGGATTTTGACCGCATGGATTCCGACCGCCGGGATTTCATACCAATCCCGTTCATACCACCAGTGATTCCAGCATTAATGATATACAGGGAATACACACTGTAGTCGACAAATATTAGAAATAATTGACAGGTTAGAAAATGCCTGATCCACAGAGGGTAATTGCCAGTGGCAGTTTTTACCTATGGGCTGCAGCCCCACAGGTAAAATCCGCCACTGTGCTGTGCTGTAGTGAAGCCAGATCCAGTCTGTGAGACTGCTCTGGCATTACCTATTGGAAGTCTGACCTGCCAGTCACTGAAGGCAGTCCCATTGGTAGGTGTTCCCTCCCTCTGGGATGCCTCTCTGCGGGCAGTCCCAAAAACAGGTTCTGAGCATGCGCAGTACCGTGGTCCCGGGAGCCTGAATATGCCTCTGGGCATATTCAGGTTCCCGGGATATGGCCAGAAGCATATTCTGTGTGTTTTCAGGCCATTTCTAATATTATAGATATGTTCAGTGTAGGGCACTGCAGAAGGTAAATTACATCTTACGTGTCATAAGTGAGGTGGGTTTTGATCTTGTAAGTTATTTCTATTTTATTTGATTTAAATGTATCTGATATTTTGGTTAATTTTTCATTGTTTTGCACATAGTTGAGGCAATTTAAAAACCCTTCTGGTTTTTTTTCTAGGTCATTGGTTTATCTAAGAGTACATAACTGGATGCTAGTTTTTGTTTTATATTTTTTTTTTGCTTTCTGATAGATGATTCAGGTTTTTTTTGTTAGAATGGTTTGCAATGTTTCATCCAGTTGTAGGCAGTGCCAGATTAAGGTCTAAATGGGCCTGGAGCTGAAAATTATCAAGGGCCCATTATGCGCAATAATAGGGGTTGTGGCCAGCACCTAATAATGTAGGGGGCGTGGCCAGTGTTCTGTTTGGTGGTCTTCTCATGAGTATGTCTCTATTTGTGCAAATACTATCAACTAGATATAAATACCTGGAAAAGGCAGGGGGCTGGCATAGGAAAAATGCAAAGGGCTTAGTATAGGGTAGAAAATTGCAAAGATGTTGGCATATTGCAAGGGACTAGCACAGAAAAGAGGGAAAATAGAAGCTGCAGATATACTTACCTTCCAGCAGCAGCTGCAGACTTTGGGCTGCAGTGCCGACCATGTATCGCCAGCACTGAGAGCATCATACGATATATATATATATATATATATATATATATATGCACACTTCCTCCAGCCAAAGAGTGCTATGGCATATATACAGTATATAGCCATGGTAGAGGTACGCACACACACACACATACACATATATATATATATACACACACGCACACAATATCTTCCCCGGCACTCTGGTGTATCAAATCTGGGTTACCTCCTTTGGAAGATTCCATTCTATACGGTCCCAGGCAAGTAGGTGGCACAAAAAAGCCTCCAAACTTATTAAGAAAAGTGCTGTTAAATACAAAAGTCAAATACAGAAGTCCATTTTCAATTAATTCATCACTGGTATGGATGATAACCCTGATCTAGATGATAACCCGATGCATTTAGTCTTTACGACTTCTTCAGGTGCATAAATTCCAATCCACAGATTAAAGGGTATTGGAGTTCTCTGTATGTTTATGGGCACTGCAGGTCCCGTCTATTTGAAATAATAACCCTATCACACCAGAAAATGCAGGGACTTACCTGGGAATATGGTCCCAGGAGCATGCAGGGACATTGCCGGGCTGACCCCTTTTACACCAGCCTAGTGCCTGCATTTTCTGGTGTGAGGGGGAGAGAAAACCACCCACCTTTATCCAACCGGCTATTCTTTAGAACCAACTGAAACATTTACATGAGACCAGTATCATATTGAAGAACTTTTGAGTGGGCTTTGGATGATTTTGGTCCAGTGAAACTGGACCGTTTGTTTCCAGAGAAATCTGCCGTCAAACAACATGAACCGAATAGCAAACGGACCACAGGTGTCCAGAGGGGCAATTAATTTAGGCGGGGCTGGGCTCCAATTCTCATTGGTTCCTGAGTATCATTTAAGGGTGCCAGCCCAGCAGTCCTCGCCGGTGATAGCTTCCGTCTGGTTCTATCTACCTGCTCCTGCTCGCTCCTTGTCAGTGTTCCCTGCGTGGAGTTCTTGGTCACATTCACCACTGGTTCCGTGAGTTACCTCGCACAGGGTTGTTTTGCTTCCTTTCCTATTTCCTTGTTATTATTTGCTTTCTCCCCATTATTCCTTGTTAGCCAGGCAGGCTAGTGTTCTTATTTTGAGGGTCTGTGGTGGGCCCGTTAGGCTCACTCTCCCCGTTCCCCAGGGCTTCTGGGAGTTCCCGTCTCTGGTTCAGTTTTATTGTGTGGTGTTTTTCTGGTGTTGTTTTGTACTCTGGGCGACTGGTGTCGCGGGTCGTGGCGACCAGGTCACTGGCGCATAGTGGAGTTAGCCAGGGTTCGGCAAGTTGCCGTTTGGTTAATTTTATTTAGGACCCCTAGCTAGCTTTTCCTTTTGACTGTACCCTGGGGGGGTCTCCAGCTCCTTGTCCGTTCGCAACACCTGGCTGCACCGGAGTTAGGGCGGGCTTAACTCGCACTTCCAAAAGTGGCGGCTATAGGCGAAGCCTAGTATACCCGCAGGAGTCGGTCACCCAGCCTGGGGGGTACAACAGAGTCAGTATAGGGTTCTGCCGTGGCTGTCCTGAACAGCAGTCCCGGCTGCGGGGTCACACTCACACCCGATACATAACAAGGCCTTGCAATTTGGGTTTGGCTGAAATAAACCTTGAGCTTCTGTGATGCTGGAGGGGGAACAGGAAGCTGTTGGAACCGGGTGGGAGTTGGAATTAGCGGGTCCCATGTTATCCTATGGGGAAAATGTTCCAGATTTGGCCAGCGGTATCTCCGGTTCCCGGGGGGCTAACAATGTGAAGCCAGGCTCATTGGAAAGTCCCATCCCTCAGTTCCAAAATGGGCCTATTTGGAGAATGGGCCTGGAGCTACAGCTCTCTCAGGCCCATTGTTAATCCGGCCCTGGTTGTAGGATGTGCCATTGCTTATGCACATTTTCACATCAGTTTTTTTATTACTGTTAAATTGTGTAATAAATGCAAGTTTTGCCGTTTCCTATTTCTTCTGTTCTTTGTTGGGATTATTTTCTGTCTTTTTTTCTGTTTCTGCAAATAGATGATCTTCTTGATATCCCTTTTCAATAATTTTTTTCATCATGTCTTTGTTTTGACATATATAAGTATCAATATCATAACAATTCCATTTTATCTGTCTAAATTGCCCTGTTGGGATAATTGGCATCCAGTTTTTGTGGTGATTGCTAGATGATGGAAGCATATTATTTCCATTTACCTCTTTGATGTTTGTTTTAGGTTTTATTTGATTGTTGACTATGAAAATTTTGCAATGGAGACAAATTAATTACTGTTTGCTTGTTGTGTTTGAAAATCCATATTCAATATAAATGCTATTGATACAGTTAATTAATTATTTTAGTTCATTAGCTGAACCTACCCAGACACAAGTGTGCAAACATATCAACTTCTCACTGGATTCATTCATTTTCCAAATATTATATATAATATATATATATATATATATATATAGATAGATAGATAGATAGATAGATAGATAGATCTTCCCACTTAGACACAAGCAATTTTGCTAATAAAACGTTTGTGTTAGAATAAATTCTGTGTTCTGTGTTTGCAATAATTAAGTTAATTGGTTAAATCTGTGTTAGAAGAAAGGTAATATCTGGTGGTGTCACATTCTTTGTCATTTGCTTTGCATGTGTACACTGATCTGATATCTATTGTGCAAAATATATAATTCTCTTTCCACTGAAATTTGTCAATTATCTGTAATTTACTTGTTGTATAGGTAGGTTTTCTGTTGGGAAAGTAATTCTTATAGAAAAAAAATCTGTATTTTTTTTATAGATTTTAATTTATGAAATTCATGCCTGAAATTATTGGATGTCCTGGGGGTTGGTAATGTTCCTATGAATTTTGGGAAGGTAGAACATTGGGATCTTCGTTTTTTTCCCTTTGATGTGCTCAAATTCTTTTTTTATCTGGGAATAATATATTTAAAGCATCTTCTAGGTGATTGTCTAGATCTATGGCAACATTATTATAGGATCTTATTGCATAACCTCATAGGTGTATTATATTTGTCTTAATTTACAGTATACTCAAAAACTTACATCAACAAATGTATACTACACGTATCTAGACGTAACACACGCTAAAGGTTGTTAATAGAATAACACCCCTTCTGGTGTTACATGCTACTGCCTATTGCAGATACTTTTTGCCTCAGACTCTGGGACAGTTATGTAGGGAAAAGGGACATAAACAAATTGTGACAACCCAAAAAGTCATAAAAATCATTAAAGGCAGAGTACATGAGCCAGTACAGTATGTCTTGATTGAGAGTAATAAGTCCCATGGATATAATGTTGATGTACAGTAAATGTCAGGTTTCTTATTGCTTAATTCTAACTAACTATGGGAAATTCATATGGTGATACTGAAATAAACCCAGACAGAATGCAAATTTTGGAAAACACAAAAGCAAGAGCATCAACATGACAGCAATGAACACAAAATGTACATACACTGTTATGTAATGGAAATATTCAATGAATGGCTGGGTATATTCATTTGTAAAGTCAGTGCTGGCAGTGTTCTATGAATTGCAATCTCTGGTAGAAAAATGTCACCTACTTTTGCTATTGTTTATATTGACGTAACACCTAATATTGAAGGTCAGCAAAAGTTTGACTTCCTGTGAGAAGGACAGGATGCTGTGGCTTTGTGTGTGTATGTCAACATATGCTAAAAGATCTATGTTTCAAGTCATTACTATTTGAATCCAGATGAATTGAATTGTGGTCTCTCATTTGCTGACTCAATATAAAAGTTATGTAAACAGCAAAACAACAATTTAGGTCATCTCAATGACACATCCATTAATGGTACAAGGTTAAAAAGAAAATTTTGGAAAATAAGATTAATTAGTGATTATAAGGAAAAGGCAAAGTTACTGAATGCTTTTTTTCATCAGTATTTACTAGAGAGGAACATGTCATGGAAGCCTTACAAAACAAAAATATAGATAACATCCCAATACTTAATATTTGTTTAACTGAGGAAGAATGCTGTAAGTGTCTATGCTAAATTAAGATAAATAGATCCCCAGGGCCTGATAGAATACATCCACGGGTTGTAATTGAACTAAGCTTAGCAAGAGCAAGGCAATTATATTTAATGTTCAATTATTTGATTTAATAAGGCTCAGTGTCTAAGGACTGGCAATTTGCTGACGTTGTGCCTTTATTTAAAAAGGGTAAGAAAAGACATGTAGGAAATAATAGCCCTGTAAGTCTAATATCAATAGTGGGGAAATTACTGGGAGTATTTTATTGGATAGCATTCAGGATTACTTGAGGGTCAATAAGATTCTTTGTGGGAACCAGCATGGGTTTGTGGGTATAGGTCACATCAAACTAACTTAATTATCTTCTCTAAAGAAGTGAGTATGAACATAGACCTGGGCAATGCAGTAGATGGGGTCTGCTTAGAGTTTGCTAAGGTCTTTGATACAGTGCCCAATCTGGGAACATGGTCTAGGAAACAACTTGCACTTGGGTTGAAAATTGGTTAGAGAATAGGAGATGTGGTAAATGGAACATTAGATTCAGAGAATAGGAGATGTGTTAAATTGAATCAGATTGGTTTAAAATCGTAAAGTGTTGTACCTCAAGGTTCTGTGCTGGGACTACTTATTTTTAATTCTTTTGAATAGTTTTATTAATGACCTAGTTATTTACTCCTGTCCATGTTTGCAGATTATACTAAACTGTGTAAGGTAAACAAATCAAACCAGGATGTGGCCTCTCTGCAGTGCAACTTAAATAAACTGGAGGTTTGGGCAGCAAAATGGCAAATGAGGTTTAATATTGATAAATGTGAGGATATGCATTTTGGTACAAGAAACAGGCAAGCAGCCTATTGGTTACTTGGAAATTCTAGTAGAATCATTAATGGAGAAGGATTTGGGGTTGCTCATAGAGACATAGACAATAGACTCAAGTGCAGTGCTTAATGTCAAAGAGCAGCAACAAAGGTCAATAAGGTATTAGATTGCATAAAAAGGGGCAACAATACATATTATAAGGGTCAAAGTAGAGAACTATCCATTTATCTGTTTACCATGAGGTCTCCAACACGTGGTCATCCATTAAGGTTAGAGGAGATGAAGTTTCATACCAAGCAAAGGAAAGGTTTCTTCACAGTACAGTACAGTAAGGGCAGTTAAGTTATGGAATACTCTGCCAGAGAAGGTTGTGATGGTAGATTCAATGGATATGTTAAAAAGAGGGTTGGACAAACTACTGTACGTTGAACTTGATGAACTTATGTATTTTTTCAACCTCACCAACTATGTTACACCCATTACACAGAGGGTTCACATGAAGGTGCTCTTGTGTTCAGGTCAGACGGCATCAGAAATGGAGATGCAGGATGATGGGTGCTTGGGAGGATGGCTGGTGTGAATGCAAAATTAGTCTGTTTCATGAGCATTATGGGAGGGTCACGATTTGCGTCAATCAAAGCAGCTGCAATCTCTGATGCAAAACCACTTCCGCAGAGTTTATGTTTATATAGAGAAATTGCTCCTGCCATTAGTGCACGCAGGGTTCAGTGGATGGCGGCATGAGAAGGATCACTGTCATGCAGGATCTCTGAAGGTAGGCAAACATTCGTGTATTATTATCACTCCTGTGACACAGCAAACAGGCACAAGAATGGGCACAGCAGCTTTCACTGCTGTTATCAAATGAAATTAATCAAACTGTTTGATTCTTTCATCCACATTACGTGAATGAAAATTGAACCTGCTCCTTCTTCTCTACTCATGTATTTATAGTCCCATTCGGAAAGGCAGAACAATCAAATCTTACTCCACTGCAATGTCATTTTTACTCATAATGTAAAAGTAATGGTTTTAGTAAAAGTATAAGGAAGATAAAGGGCTATTGTTAAGCATTCTTAACACTATAATTTAGTTTATTTTACGTAACTGTAATGTCCGAAAAGCTTCTATAAACATTATACAGTATGATGTTTATTATACAATGGCAAATCCATTGTTGATAATGTAGCCAACAGGTTGTGGGCATGAGTTTAAATACAATTCTGTCCAAGATCACAGATATAAATTGCTTTTACGTGTCTATGCAATTTGCAATACATTCTCGGTTTGGGTCATTCATATGTGAGGTTCACTAGAGTTCATTTTTAAACATTTGTTTGGATAGCGAAGTTTGCATTGACTATTAGGTGGTAATAGAATAAACAGCAGATATTACTGTAGCAGGTACAACGATCGGCTTCACGTACAATTTAAAAATGCTAATATATGCATATTATATGATAATGTAAGCATAAGTACTGCAAAGAACACAATTAGAATCTATCATACATACAGAATCCACCAATCAGAATAATATAGTCAATACTGTGTATTGGCATAAGACCATGACCCTGCAAGTAATATGAATTTGATTGATTATGCTGCTACTGTTGCTCTGCCAGACTCACACATATGTGCATATGTGGTAGATTCACACATATGTGCATTGCCGCATATACTGTACATGCAGCTGGTTTGGCATGCACAGTGTCACATACTGTATCAGGGTTTTAGTGTTGCTCACCAGGTCCGGTGGTCCCCCACTACAGCTAAACTTCCAAAATGTAAACTGACAACCAGCAGGATAGGTGCAGCCAGGTTAGACAGGTGACTCACCTTAGGATCCTGGACATGCTCACCTGATCATCTGCACTAATGAGTCCGAACTGCTTCCTATTTAAACCTGCTCTTGGAGTGAGCACATTGCCATAAAAACACATGCCTTTCATGGATAGTTCTTGGTTCCAGGTTTCAGCATCTAATACCCCTTTCAGACTACACTAATTACCCGGTATTTTGCCGTTTTTTTAACCGTTACAAAACGGTAATAGGTGCAGTGTGAAAGGTCCAGAGTGAATTTACCGGTTCCATAATACCTGTATTTCTAAACGGTAAAAAAGCAGGGTCCTGCCTGTTTCAGACCATTTTTTGCAGTCTGAACATCCAATGTTTTCTATGGGTTAAAACGGGTTCAATGTGAAGGGACAAAAAACGGCATTGAAATACTGCTTAAGATATGCGGTGTGAAAGGGGTTTTAGCTGTCTGACACGTTTTTAGAAAGGTTTCAAAATACCGGGTCGATGCCATTTTTGCGGTGTGAAAGCAGCATGAATGTACAAAGTTCTATTGAAGATGGGATATTGGCCATAGCAACTAATCATATTCTACTTCATATTTATTTAGCACCATAGATAGAATCTGGTTGGATGATATCGGCAAAATCACATCTTCTTTAGAACTCCAAGCGTTTCTCATATAGCTTTAGAGTAATACATTGTATAAAACACTACTTATGTAGCAATCAAAATGACCACTATCAGCCACAATTGATGCCACAATGAATTGCTCTACATTAGTCCAAGACATAATCCCTGAAATAAATGATTACAAACTCTCCAGCAGTATACAGCACAACTAGATAAGGTAAGCAATACACACATGGCGACAAGACAGAAAAGGATCATTTTGTATACAGAGATTCCTCACTTAACGACCAGGTTCCGTTCCTACGATCCGGTCGTTAAGCGAATTGGTTGTTAAACGAATCTATAGGGTACTATAATGGAAACTACTGAGGAGGAAAGAGATCTAGGAGTCACTATTTCAAGTGACTTAAAGGCAGGAAAGCTATGTAGCAAAGCAATGAATAAGGCTAGTCAGATGCTTGGTTGCATAGGGAGAGGAATCAGTAGCAGAAAAAAAGACATAATAATGAAGCTTTATAGGTCATTGGTACGGCCTCATCTGGAATACTGTGTCCAGTTCTGGAGTTAATATCTTCAAAAGGATCTAAATATATTAGAGAGTGTACAAAGAAGGGCAACTAAAATGTTGCATGGTCTACATCACAAAACTTACCTGGAAAGACTAAAAGATCTTAACATGTATAGTTTGGAGCAGAGAAGGGAAAGGGGGGACATGATAGAAATCTTCAAATATATCAAGGGTTTTAACACAGTACAGGAGGGAAAATTTCTTCAAAGGAAAAGAAGTAATAGAACACGAGGACATGCACTGAAACTGGAGGGAGGTAGGTTCAGGGGAAATGTTAGAAAGAATTACTTCACAGAAAGGGTAGTGGATAAGTGGAATAGCCTCCCATCAGAGGTGGTAGAGGCTTAGACAGTAGAACAATTTAAACATGCTTGGGATAGGCATATGCATATCCCTACAAAGAAATAAGGATTAAAAAGGGCTGAGATTACCTGAAGGGTAAAGAAATGGGCAGACTAAATGGGCCAAATGGTTCTTATCTGCCGTCAAATTCTATGTTTCTATATAAAACCCCTTAATACCTCTGATACGCGGGTCGCTAAACAGGCACGGCAGGTCGTAACTGCGAGAGGGTAGGCAGACAGGTCATAAATCTGAGCAGGCGGGGTCGTAAGTCTGAGGAGTCATAGCATGGGCGCTAAACAAAGGCACGGGTCGTAAGTCCGGGTGGTCGATAAACAGGTAGGTCGTTAAGTGAGGAATGTCTGTACTAATATATCACATTTTCTTACTTTACACATGTTCTATCTTTTATTTCACTTTTTTCATTATGAAGGCATTATTACCATTTTACTAGAAAAAAAAAATAAAGATTATGTTTTAAAATTAAGGATATAGTGGGACTGATACACAAAGAAAACGTGTCTTCCTTAGGAAGACTCCTACAGTGCACCAAAATACTCCTTTTTCTTTGCTTTCTGGATTGTACATGATGCTATCTCTGCAGCAGTACATCACTGACTCAATCATTACACCAGGTATGCAACCATGTAGAGCACCACTGTGCAGGGCACCACTGTGCTGCAGCCCGAGAAGTAAGGAGACTAACCCATTTGCCAGGTGCCCGCTGAGATTTTGTTACTAGTGGTATACACGGGGGTCTCTTTCACTGCAGCCACAATTGGAGCTCACTCAAACATGCTGTTCTGAACAGCTTTCTGCTCAAAGTTGCCCAGTGTGTATGGGCCTTAAGTGTCACAACTACTGAGATTTTGTTACTACCAGGCGCCTGGTGGCTCTATCATTGCAGCCAGAGGCTAGAACTCACTCCTAAGCTCCACCTCCCAGCTCCCACAATTCATGTTGGAAAGGACACCATAATGTCTCTCAAATAGTGGCAACCGCTGCGTGGAGCTGTCAGATTGGAAAGTGGCGGGTGCAGGATTGGGTCTTCAGGTAAGTACAGTGCCATCCAAGACAAAGTATTCCTAGTATAGGGTACTCACTGGACTGATTGGGATAAATTGATCACAGCACCAGCTTCTTTTATTTACACATGGGACATAAGAAGGCGATTGATCACAGACGGTGTTATTGTTAGCATTACTGCCTCATAGTGCTGACTTCATGGGTTCGATTCTTACCATGGCCATAACTGTGCAGAGTTTGTATATTCTCCCTGTGTTTGTGTGGGTTTACTCCGGGTACTCCGGTTTCCTCCCACAATCCAAAAATATACTGGTAGGTGAATTGGCTCCTAACAAATATTAACCCTAGAATGTCTGTGTGTACCTGTGGTAGGGAATATAGATTGTAAGCTCCACTGAGGCAGGGACTGCTGTGAATGTTCAACTATATGTATATATATATATGTATGTGCTATATAAGAAACTGTTAATAAATAAATAAGAAATAAATAAATATAACATCCAACCACATAAAAAGAGACAGGATTGAGAAATGTATTTAATTCATTTTAAACATAGTCACAATGTTTTCTTTTCTAATATGCTAGCTTTTAAGTGTGTTTCAATTAGCATCAATAAAGATTATTTATTTATTATTATTTATTATTATTATTTGTACACCCTGAGGAAGACCCATATTTATTGAAATAAGATGGTGATTGTAGGAGGACTCTAGTTGCCATGGTACAAACATTTGCTTTGATGTTTTTGGATCAACTCAAGATGATGATACTCAAGCTTAGCAGCCATCTGTTTTGATCAGCTATCACAACTTATACATAAGGCCCCTTATGGTACTTGAGAATTTTTTTAAGTGTGTTATTTGTGGGTAGTTTTAAGAATAAATGTTATGGTCTACATGAGGTATGGGGAATCTTTGGGCCTCCTGCTGTTGTTGAACTACACATCCCAGCATGCCCTGCAACAGTTCTATGGCCAAAACTGTAGCAGGACATGCTGGATGCATAGTCCAACAACAAATGGAGAGCTGCAGGTTCCCTATCCCTGGACAGCAGAAGTGATCTTTTATGTTTTTGAGTAGTACAGAAAAGAAAAACATCCGTTGGTTGTGAGACTTCTCTTCTGGCCTGGAGAAAATCAAATAAGGTTACAGTTCTGGAATTTAGATCCATCCTATTTGTGTTAGCTTGATTGTGGTATACAAGTTTTTCTGTTTCTTTTATCTGTGAGGTCAATGGATCCGACATTCTTCTGTATTCCCGCAAAATGTGGGAAAGGACTTATTACTGTACTGATATGCTCTTTCAGTGACACCTGATGTTAAGTAGCTCAAAATGACCTGCTCTTGAAAAAGGTTTTCAAGGAGATTGTGAATGTAACAGCTAGAAGCGTGGACATGCACTGATCATACTTGCCTACTTCTTTGTACGTCTTGTGTTTACCCATCATTCACCTGGCAAACCCCAAAGTTCCCAAATTATTCACCATGCTAGCAGTGCTGGATTAAGCCTTTGGGGAGCCCAGGACACTTTAGACATTGAGGCTCACACCCATTCCTCAGGTCTTGCCCCTCTTGTCAGTAGTGTTGGGGTACCATCAATCATGATACAGTAGAAGAAAGCTGTTACAACACTGATTGGACAACTCTTGTGGCTCGATTTGGAGAAGTGACCAATACTGGTATTGGCTGCATGGGGATCTTAAAAGCTGGCAGTTCTGCCGCTTTAGTAGATAATGTGACTGTGGCTGGCTATTGAAGGCTTTGCCTCTAATACTTTCAGTATGCATTAGAAAATGCATTAAATGTAAATATACAGAAAACTAATACTCTGTGTCCATAGGCTTTAGTGTCTATATGAAAGAACATAATACCTATTTACACAGAGTTCATTTTTAATATATTTTCCCGTGAAAGACAGGTCTGCCAGACAGGATAACTACTGGATGAGTCATTTCAATTAATTCACTTGTGATCAAACTGTACACCCCAATTTCACATCTCCTGCTATACTTCCTATATGTAATCTGCTGTCAGGAGTCTGAAATGAAATTATTTATTCAGGATGATGAGTGAAGCAGATTGCAAAGCTTACCATGTTGACTTAAATTGACAGCAATGGGAGTTAATCAAAATATGACAGTTTTCTCCAATTCCACAAATATAAAATAAGTCGCTTGATTCTGATATATTTATTTTTGTCCGTGATACATTTGTATGAGAGCATGCCATGCATATAACAAGGCAAAATATGTCACACAAGTGACACACTGTATAATTTACCCTGACCAGCTGTTTCCAGTCACACAAATGTGCACTGTTGTACAACTGCTGCTGTCTCTGTGGAGAAGCAGACGCAACACAATAACTACACATACATAAAAGCCCATTTTGCCCAGCTAAGAGCTTGCAGTGTGATACATCTGTTGCAGAGGATAAAGCACACACAAACATTAGCACGGAGGCGTAGGGACAGATAAGGTTTGATTCTTGGTTGCACATTAGTATGAAATGTACTCTGGCTCTGGTGCAATGAGATGCTGTCAGCTAATGTACTGTACCTTGCAACTCATCTCTAGCTTTTACAAAATTGTTCAGTGGACCTAAGGTACAGGAATAAACAAGGAAAAACCTCCTGATACTGGAACTCTGTGTATCAAAGAACATAAAGGTTCAATAAATATTAAACCAAACTAAAAATATTCCAATAATATCACCATAACAGATAAGAGAGAATTATGCTCAATTTACCTTATTAAATAGTACAGGTTGAGTATCCCGTATCCAAAATGCTCGGGACAAGAAGAATTTTGGATAATGGATTATTCCGTATTCTGGAATATTTTTATATTTCAATGAGGTATCTTGAGGTATCTTGCATTTATGTTGTACGAACACATGAAATACACACAAATATATTTTATTTGTACATAAAACAAAGTTTAAAACAAGAAACAAAGTTTGTGTACAATCTCAGGTACTGAATTTGAATGCAAAGTAATCATGTCCTTGCACATAGTTAGTGTCAGTTACCTGTTATTTCACCAGTAGTGCCAGTTACAGATGTCCCCAGTAGGTTTTTAGCAAAAATTAAAGAACATTTTGGAGACTATGATTTTCGGCTTAATTTAGATAACGGATATTTGGATAAGGGATTCTCATCCTGTTTTAGAAAAAGAGAAGACCGGTAGTTGAAGGCCCAGAGGCCCAGCACCCTTTTAGTGTCTGGCCTATTGGAACCATAAATGTTGTTTGTTGTCTGGATTAAAAAGATAACTGGTTCCATTCTTTTCCCAGCAGTAGTATATATTTATAAGATCACACATTCAGTAGTCTGCCATGTCATTTTAGCGCATTGGAAATAAATCGCATTGGAAATAAATCGCATTGGAACTAATCCATCTTATAATATCAATTAATATATTAATGTAAACCTGTCTGTGTGAGTTGGGTATAGGATACTGACAGTTAGTGTGCCGGAGGCCGAAATCCCACTTCAGGCATCCCAACTGCCATAATGCAGACAGAAATAAGACACTCAACTAACCCTGATCCTAACCCTACCATCAACTCCCCCTTCATGCAGCCTAACCATAAACCTCTCCCCTCCAGTCTGACCCTGGCCTAGGGTTGCCGACTTTTCTAGTCTCATCTCCGGGAGCAGCCGGGAAGGGGGGGGGGGGGGGGGGTACATTATAACCTCCTACCTGCTGAAGTACAGTGAATTCTTAAATAAATACTATAGGGTTTGCTTTTCTAAAATGTCCAATAGATTAGAGGGAGACCACACCTGTTAGGACCATACTTGCCACAAGAGAGAATAGTACACTATCATGTGATTTGTAACATCATACAGTATATTCAACCATGCCCGCATCAGATGAATTGTGTGAGCAACCCTTGCTCCCCACAGTGATTACTGAAAGGGGAATGAGATGATGACATAGTTAATCATGATACACTTTACCTACTGGATAAGTGGACTGCCATAGAAGAAAGGCTTTCTAAGGCTGGATACACACTTAAAATATCTATCTGCCAACCTGCCACTTAGGAAAGCTATGCCCATTTACCAATCAGCCGCATGATATGTTGGGCTGACATCATAACTGCCTGCCCAGCATTCAGCTTCAGTTTTCCTTCCTGTATAAGCCAGCCCCCAGACTCCTATTGGCTAGTTATACAGAAGTCTGGGGGCAGGCTTTTACAGGTCAGAGAATTGAAGCTAAGGGCTGTATGCTGGGTGCTGTAGCAGCTGTGAAATACAGCACTGTAAGAAATCTCCAGTTCTTTTAAAGTGGCAATCATTTACACTGTAAACCCAGTTTGATTTTGAAGTGTAAATGATTGCTGCTTTAAAAAAAAAATGTGCGCTTTCTTACCAAATCTCCCACTTTCTGAATCTCTCATCCAAATACATGTCGCCCCCCCCCCATGTCAAAATAGTGTAAAAAATGGAAAAATTGCACTAGTGTATGGGGACTTAAGATCTGATAGCTGTTGGGATCTAGGTACAGCTAAAAGCATAATGCCTAACTATCTGACTAGCAGATATTTTGCACATATCTCACAGAGATGTTGGTATTTAAAGGGTTAAAATAGGAAAATGTTCATACATGCAGAAAGGTTAACAACTGTTTTCTGTACTGTACAAAGATCCTTGTTAGGTAAAAAAATATCATAGTTGCATTCTGCAGGAGACTCCCTGAAATAGCAGCAATCTCCCTCTCTCCCTGATTAGTCTAGCAATCTCCCTCATTTCACCTAGCCCACATTATGTAGCTGTTACATTTCTGAGGAACAATTACGTATGGGCAAGTTGCTCCTTATCGGAGCTAGGGGTATGCCTGCACACTAAGGCCTTGAAAAAGTTGCGTGGGCAGTGAAACATGTGTTGGCTATGATTTAACTGAATGTCAATTAGCAGAATAGAAATTTTGTCTCAATGTATTTAGATAACCAAAAGCTCCAATATGTACCATACTGAATAGGAAACATTTGAGTTATGTTCTCCTTTCCAAAAGCAGAGTGCACCAATGCTCACAAAATATAAATTTATCTGATACATAATTCAAACAGGCATATCTGCCCAATAGAGGGCGGCAGAGCGTAGACTGCTGTTTTCTCCAAATCTGTTTACAACACCGCTATTTGGTGGCAATAATAGAGGCAATATAGCCAGAATTGCGAAGAACACCCAGTCAATGATATACATGTCTGAAAATAGTTGTGTGGGTACTTCTTTACTTTCACGGCACCAGCATGGCGCCGTGCTACTTCCGGCTTGTACGCTCGCCACAAACTATGTAAAATAAAGGAACTTAATGCCACGCCAACATGGATAGTTCATACCTCCACTATCCATGTTGGCATGGAGTTGATTTTAAATAGCGTGGCGAGCGTAGCGAGCCACCGAGCCAGCAGCGTGGGCGAGCCCTGCAAGGGGACTCAGACGCACGGCGCCATGCTGGCGCCGTGAAAGTAAAGAAGTACCGATGTGTGTATTAGACTATACAACAGGGGATATTCATTTATCCATTTCTGGCTCTTGTACATAAAAGTGCCTAAGAACTTCAATCTGTCCAGTAGAGGGCAGTAAGGTCATACTAAGCACCTCAAAATCAAGAGTACCAGTAAAGATAGTAGATTGTTTTTTGGAGTACATTTTTGGAAAGAGGAGTTTAATTACATATCAATGAAATTTACTAGCCATTGATATCTCCTTAGATCTGAACTACCACATACATTGAAGTTGTGCTGAAATAAATCAATGTGACATTTTCAGTTACATATCTTTTTAGGATCACTTTTCTCCTCTATTTGTTCACAAAAACACAATCTGTGTGTTTGTATATATATATATATGTTTGTGTATGTGATTTTTAACCCCTATAAATTTACTGCGGCCTCCCATCATATCCTACAATGGGATTTTTTAGAATATGACTTATTAAAAGTTAAATTTTATGTATATTTTTTTGCATCTGAAGTGCGCTCCCAAAACAACAGTTCTTTCTCTCTTTGTTAACATTTCTGAGGAAAAAAGGAATGGGAGATAGATTAATTTACATTGAATCATCAGCGCCATTTTCCAGCTTTGGTGATAAAACACAATGATCCCTATGGCTACATGCTTGTTTTGTGACCATTTATATGGAACCACGTGTAAAACATAATAGATGGAAATCCCTCATGTATCAGTGACTTTTCTTTAGCAAGTATAGTAACTCTTACTTACTGCTTTGGGGCTCTTCTACATTTGGATATAACTCATTTTAAAAGATTCCTCTCAGATGTAGCAGTACATACCCACGCTTCTAGGTCCAACGTGCACAATCTCTTTTCACAATCTCTCCATATATGGAACTAGACACTCCGTTTGGGTGGAGCATGACACACCCCCTCAATGGGGCCCTGTGCAAAATTCTAATATCAAATGAAACTAGTTTTCAAAAGTAGGCAAGTATGCTATACGTTCCTCTAAATTCAGGGATATAATATCCAAGATCCTATTTTTACGAACATTACTCATCATCTATTATGTAATATTAATTCATAGTTTACAATATAATGTATATAAGTATCCGTTAAATAGATTGAGCAGTATTAGGTCTAGGAATGAGCAGGTTCACCCCCGATCCAAGTACTGACCCAAGCTCCGGTATTCCCACCCAAAGTAATAGCTCAGAACGCATCAAAACTTCATCATCCTGCATTGAATCTCACGAGATCCGGACTTGATATATGTTCTGGTCATCGTGCCATGTTCATTCCCGCACTTGAATGCAGACAGCATGGATGTGTCCTGTGCTGTCTGCTACTAGGGGCTGCCTGTAATGGAGGCTGAGAGGGGATGAGAGGGGGCTGCTACAGGGGAGGAGGACTCCTAAGGGTGACAAATACTATATGGGAAAGCTTGCGAGTCCACCAAGGGCCACCCACCGCCCTCACGGCCACCCCCACCACATGAACCCCCGCAGAGATGCAAATGGTGATTTGCATAATCATCCATTCGCAGCCTTGGGTGCGGGGGAGAAATCATTCGATGGGCGGCGACCATCGAATCTTCAGCGCTTGCAGAACTGAGATACCTGCGGGCACCCTAGGGGACAGGGCAGGCAGCTGACATCTGTTGACATCAGCTGCCCTCCCCAGTGTCACCAGGGAATTTGCATACGGGAACGCCCTGGGCGTTTCCATATGCAAATTGCCCAACTCGCACACAGCAGCTGCACATGTGCATAAAAACCTATGTACGTGCGTAGTCACAAACAATAGGTAAGAGCATTCGGGGGGACCGATTAAATCTGAATAACCCCCATACTGTAGGTATATCTGTAATCAGCATGTCTAGTAATGCTACAATGCTATAACAAAATGGGGGAAATTTACTAAGATGTGTATTCTACTTCACATGTGATGTTGCTATGGGCAGCTAATCAGAATCTACTTCTTATTTACTAATGTAAACGGACCATCACAAAAATGTCCGCCCCCAGACAGTTTTCTGCTGTATGGGGGTGGACATTTTGTGATGGTCTGTTTAAATTAGAAGCTGTAGTAGCCAGAAGCGGGCAGGGGAGCCATGACCACAGAGGTACAGCTGTACTGCTACAGCGGCTTTTGGAGTTAGAAGCAGAAGCGGGTCCCGGGCTCTGGCCATCGGCCACAGAGGTGGCAGTTGAGCTCACAGCAGGCGGCAGTGGCAGCAGCATTACAATAGCCCCGCAGACCCCCGGCGCCCACACCTATACAGCGCTTTCCCGCCACCACAGGGTCTGCGGGGCTATTGTTACGCCACTGAGTTATAGGGGTAAATCCAATTACCTGTGTTGTATTCGCGGATGCGAGTTAGAATGGCAACAGACGCACTTTATGAATTCAGGCTTAAAGCAATATGCAAGGGCTGCAAAATGCAGCAACATTGGCAGCGTTTCAGAGCCCCTGCTACTCACACACAGGGTTCTGTCCTCCATTCAATATTTAACAAACTCAGCTTATTATTTTTTGTTACTGTACTGCTAAATTGTAGCTCCCAACTTTCTTTATATTGTAGTTGGGACTCTTTCATATGCACAAAGGAAAATGTGATGTGGTTTAGATATAATAATAATAATAATAATAATAATATTTCTGTTATTATTACTACTACTATTACACAATAAAAGATCTTATTTTTGAGCCCCCGGCAATAAGTCAGTGGTAATAGATTTATGACACCATCCTGTTCCACTCTTGAAGTTCACATAATTTAATAGGGCAAGTGTTGAATTCACAGGAAGTTTCTAAAGCCTATTTCCTGCTTGTTCCCTTGAATATTGAAGGAAATTAGCAATATACATAGTGGAATGTACATAACTGAGGCACAAGCATGCGTTAAACTGTTGCATATTTTCAGAGCTAAAGTAGAGAAAAAACAAATTGTAGTTTGAAATACAGATGAAGTGACTCACTCGCTCGCGCGTCCCCATCAGTAAGGTGGTGGGGAGCAGGGACAGGGACAGAAGGCTTCCCTGCCCGCCTCCACTTTAGGGAGATGGGCAGGGAGCGGGGGCAGGTGGGGGCAGAGCAAGGAGATGGGCGGAGGGCTGTAGGGAGAATGGGGCGCACAAGCCGGACTCTGGAAGCTGGCAGAGGACAGCGAATGGTGATAGAGTCTAATGAGAGCGGCTCCATCTGTAAGAAGAACCTACAAGTATCTCTGTATTACTTGTACCACTGCATGGCAGTTATGGTTAAACCATATCATGAATGATGGTATTACCAGAAATGACAGCGGTAATTCCTAATCTCTGTGTGTCACATAAAGTAATTTGATTTGTTCAATAGGGAATATAACATAGACAGTTAATTTGCAATTTAGTATGGGTGGATTATGAAAGGAATGATAAAGTATAACTATGTGGGAAATATTTTTTTTCAAGATAGAATTTCAAGAAATATTTTACAATTCTGTGGTTTCCTATTGTGTTATCTGCAATGATTGTGTTAATGTGCTGTGGAATTGTGATCAGTGATGTTGGCTCACTGTGCTGGGGTCACGGGTTCGTGAGATCAAATATCAACTATTCAACCATCTGTGAGATGTTTCTGTCTTCATCCTGTGTTTGCATGGGCTTCCTCCAGGTGCTCCAGTTTCCTCCCACAGTCCAAAACCATACTGGTAGGTTAATTGGCTTCTGACAAAAATGGATCCACATGTGTATGTGTGGCTGTTAGGGAATGTAGAATATCATAATAATAAATGCATATGACAATTTATATATATATATATATATATATATATATATATATATATATATATATATATATTTTATAAACGGGGACTCAGATGAAGACTTTGTTGTTTATGTTTAACAGCAAGTCCATATGCAGTCAGTATTACAGGCAGTAGCATACAGGCAATCTCAGCATAGCAGACTTGAAAGGCTCCTATGGTCCCTACAATAACCCACACACCCCCAGCATATCACTTGTGTAGCTATTCCACCATCAAGAGCAAGGTGACTCTGCCCTGGAAACCCTTATGTCAGGAAATCCCAGGTGATGCTGATTACACACCTAGGATTCTGCTACTGCTCCAAAAACCTGTTCTGGATCCTCCACATTACTTCCATGTAGGGAAATGCTGACTCTGCCACAATAATTATATAAAATGCACAGTTTTTTCACTCTAGCAGCAAGTATTTATGGTTTACACCTGTATCCCTTATGGGGTGGGTGGGGAGGCTGTTACTTACCACTAATCCATTGTATTGTGGTCCACCTGTGGAATTCATTATTACTTTACTCATGTTGGTTCTAACAAAAAACATTTTTTTCTTGCAGCAGTCAGGCATTGCCATGGGGTCTGCAGTGGCCCGGAATACGCCTTTTATGTATGACGTAAAACAAGCACTTTTCTTTATCATAAAGGTCATCTAATGGGGAATGTTTGTTTGTATTATTGATTTATCAATGAAATTTTGATTTTCTGTTCAGGCACACAAAAATCACTTCCTGACCTACTAAACAGACATATTGACACTGACAGCGTCATAGAGCTCACTTTTTCTATCAGGCCATATAACATACAATTTCTAGATATTGATATCACCTCAACCCAGGGGCATATTTCAACAGCAAAGATACCATTCGGTACTTGTGTGTTATCACGGCGCCCACTACGTTATTCGCGTAGTGGGCTATTCAGGGTAGTGAAATTGCATCGCATTGCATCGCATGTCATTATTGTATGGCATGTGTTGCGATGCAAAGAGATTATTGTATGTAATGTATTCACTGCTCTATGTCAGTGAATACATTAAAAAGACAGGGTGTGATAAAAAAATCATGCCATTATTGTATGGCATGCCATGCGATGGGACACACACACAATCCACGTCATCCTGAAGCGTGGCGAGCGCAGCGGGACGCGTCCGCCCAACATTTTCATACCCCCACTATCCACGTCGGCGTGGAGTTGACTTATATAAGCGCACACTATATACATGTAACTACTGTATATACGCGTTATACATGTAACATAATGCACGTCCCCTCGTGGGCCCGCAAGGGGATGCTTATTACGTTACATATATTACACGTCCGCTCGCCACACTATAAAATCAACTCCATGCCGACGTGGATAGTGGGGGTACGAAAAGGTCGGCGGACGCGCCCTACCGCCGCTCGCCACGCTTCGGGATGACGTGGATAGTGAGGGGGTTGGGGGCCTTGGGGACACATTCATACCAGCAATATCAGTCATCTGACACAGTAATGACAACATGTTTTAACGAATAACTGTATTAATTTACTGAAGATATAACGATTAAATATAATAGAACAATTAATAGCATCAATAATGAACAATAAAAGTGGCAATGATAGGCCAATAACAATGACAGTAAAAACAACAGAAATTAAAAAGTCAATCGACTCTGGGTAGCAGAGTTAAGGCATGTAATATGCGCTAAAATGGGTTATCACCTGCCAGGCATTTTCGCCAAATGAACTCTTGCATGTAAGATTCTAAGTGGTGGCGAGCAGTACCACGATGGCGCTTATTCCTCCATTTAGCACATCCCCAAAGTCGCTCTATCGTTTGTGTGTGTACTCTGCTTTCTGGATCGACAAAGTTATATTTGTGATTAACACGCGCATGGTGGTATCCGGCCCGTTGTAGTTCCTCCGTGCTGTAAGCACGCCAGCAGTCGCTATAAACAGTTGTTCCCTGGCTCAATATTAGCATTTCTCTCGTCTCATGCGAGATTCCTCCAAACACCCACTGTTGGGGTAAAACTCATGGCACGTTGCTCTGCCTTTTTACAAATAGACTTTCATCTACTTCGACTATTTGTTCAGGGCCCCCAATGCGCAGCTGTGGGTGCACCATCAAATCCATTTGGCATGCCTCCCGCATCCAGCCATTATAAAGGACAACTGTATTGTTGGACATGTTGAGCTCCCGGTCACAGAACTCAATGAAGGTCATCTCATCTGACCAGGAGTAAATGAACCTGAGCAACTTGACAAATGGCAAGCGGCACCCCGGAAAGAAATGCCCCGCTCTCAGGCTCACCTTTTGCCGACAAAGAGAAAAAAAGAGCTATGATACAGCGCTGAGTTTTTTTGAAAATAATTTATTACAATATCAAGTATCTATTTAATAAATGAAAAAATGAATAAAAGTATCACACATATATGAGAATTCTCAAATGGATAAAAAATCTATATTGTTAAAAAATGATGATTAAGATTTTTCCAGCTAGCATTCAGTATTTTGGAGAATTGGCTTTTGTGTCCAAATCAACACCAGTATATATTTACCATATGATATGGATATCCTTGTTTGAAGGTAATTGGTGAAGTCCCGGAAATATGCCCAGTGAAGGATTCCCAAATGTCACTGAAGTGATGGAATGAGGCCGTTCTTAAGGTATGGCAATACCTGGCTTAGTAGCTGCAGTATGGCTCAATAAGGGGATCCAAGATGGTGAAGTAAAGACTGGTCCGGATTAAATTAAGTATGGATTTCCAAGGATTGGTGGCTGGAACTGGTGTGAGATGGGATACTCTCCAATGCTAAACCTAGTCAGTAACCTTATTGCCACCAAATCTCCCGCCCACATATTACCTCTCCTCCCAGAGCAGAGCTCTCTGGTGATTTGTCACCAACATGGTGGCATCCCAGCACAAGTCAGTACAGTTTTACCCTGCTCAGCAGAGTAGCAGACCATGGAAAGAACCTCTGCTTCTCAGCATTTCCCTGCTTTGTATACTCTGCTGGGCAGGTTGCACTGTCGTTGCTTAGACCATGGATATAACTGGTGCAAGTGTGTACTGATAATGATGACTGATATGTAACCAATTATATAAATGGGAGTGGAGCAGTCACAGTGATGTGTAAAACTCAGCATATAGGCAGTAATCCATGTTTATATCCCTGCACACAATGTTTAATTATGGCTTACTTGAATTCAGTCCTGCATTGCCCTCTATGTTGGTGGATGCCAGTTTACATATGCTCCACTGATTAGTTGAATACGAACTACATTTTTCAAATAAACCACTTAATCCATGCATAGTTTCTTGTCATTTACAACTGTTTACACATCTATAATAACCTACAGTATATGTTTGTTCTATATGTTGCCTATTAGGTCTTTATGTTTAATTTGTTTGTCATTACTGCATTTAGTTTTTTTTGAGTGTTTTTCATTTCACCTTTGTCTTGTGTGAAGATGATGCATTAATCGTTAGCGGCTAAGATCCTTGGTGGAATTGAGCTTGTGACCTCAGTGCTGGATGCTGAAATTCTAACCACGATGCCAACTGCGCTGCTCATTTTATTATAAGTAATTAGTACAGTTTATTGTACATGGGCAATTCCAGATCAAAGATTCTCTCCTCTCTATCCACAACGCGTGCCCTAGCTTAATCTCCCTTCTTTCTTTGCTTAGCAGATGGAGCTCATTTCAGTCTCAGGCAGGGCCAGATTAAAGGGGGGCTCAGGGGGTCAGTACCTCTGGGCCCCCTTTATCTAGGACCCCCTGTGGCCCTCATGTATTTAGAAAAAATGGTGCTAATATTTTTGTACATGGGAGTGGGCTAGTGCTGCAGCTTCACCTACAGTATCTGCCAATGTGACAATGATTTATGGTGCTGAGCAACAGGAGCCAAGGCACACTGACTGCATAAGTGTGCAGTGCATTACTGAGAGTTGACCAAGTCCCATGAGACTTTGCACAGGAGGTCAGAGGCTGAGAGGCTTGTGCTGTGCTCTGATTGGTGGAGCTCATCACATGCTTCTCAGGCCCATGGAGGACAGTATCAGCGGCCTCATCATGGGAGGGTTTTTAATCAGAGGCAGTGCTGAGCCTTTGAGGTCTCCTACAGAGTAAGGTACAGAGGGACAAACATAGGCTATTCATGTGGTATATATATATATATATATATATATATATATGTATATATGTATATATACATACATATACACACACATATATATATATATATATATATTAATCCCCCCTGTAGTTACCCATTAGTCAAGTTTGTACTGCCTTTAATCTGTGTGTTTGACAGTGTAATATTCCCCCGAGCAGGTTGCGGCCAGTAATGACAAGTGGGAGGCGGCCCCCCTGTCTAAAGTGTCCCAGGCCCCCCAAAGGCTTAATCCAGCATTGGTCTCAGGATATGACATTTTATATTATTATATAGATAGTAATAGCACATAGCAGTCCTAGATGCACAGTTGTATCTACACAGTTGGTCCAGCCAAATGGGGTTATTGAAGATATTAAAGAGTTTAAGATAGCCAAAGGGGATTCATATCCATACAGACTGATGGGGGTACACATTTATTTAGAAAGCATTATTACAAGAAAGAGAAAGGAGGTAAGGGCAGGACATGCACCAGACACTTTCCAAGTGGCCAAATCACACTAGACTGGTGTTAGGTGGGTAATAGGGGAAACAAAATCTAAAGTACAGTATTTTTGACCAACTTGTAATTCTCTGCGACCATTACTGTACGAATTATGTTATCAAAAGGCTGGTGGTGCTCCCTGAGTCAGGTGTTCAGCAAGATACAGTAGATGAGTAGAACAAAAGAAGACTTGTTTGGAGACACTCTTGAATTTATCAAACTTAAGAGTACCCCCAAACAAGAGTCCTCTTTTCTCCTACTGTAATGTACATACTGCACAAGCACATTCCATGCACCTTAGTACACTGTAATGTTAATCTAATTATGAAGTACTTATTTGAACAAACATTCTGTTTATGTGTGAACCCATGGCCAGAATCACTGCAGTGCAAAGATTCACAGCTGCAAAAGTATCAGTGAAAAGATTCATGGGGACAGATGATTTTCACAACCTCTGTCACTGTGTAAGAGAAATGATGATTTTTTCCGGCACCTGTGGTGAGTTAGAAACTTAAATATCTGGGACTGGGTCCCATTATACCATAATGAATAATCTTCAAATTAGCTGAAGGTAGTGCAGATAATTGTGGTTAGTTTAGATACAGTAATTACAGAAAAGGCTGCTTGATCTAATAACAGGTGATACTATACTTTGAAGGCACTTTTTATCATCAAAGCTCAGTCATTCAGCTTAGATGGAGATAATATTTTCAGACAGAAAGGATAGTTTAGGGCAACGGGGACAAGTAGGGAACTCTCTTTGTCTGGGCACTAATCTACCATGATACGCCGTATTAAACAGATTAAGACTTAATGAAATAGGCCCTTCTGGGTTAATCAATAAATGTGGTGAGGTCAATTCCCACCATGTGTTATAATAACACCATTTATCACAGTAGTCTACAATTGTGGCACAGTAGCTATAAAATAGAAATATTAAATATTTGTGTTCAGATACTTTTCTCAGTAGCACATCCTACAGTATATAATATTACACAGGCAATTGATAATTAATGCTGTGAATAGCAGTAACAGATAAGGGAGTACCATATGATATACTGGAAAATATGAGTGGCTACTTTGTGTCATGTGCTCCACAGTGAATGGCATGTGAGTGGATTCCTTGTTCAACGAATGCGTACACAAAATAGGATCAGGAGCATCTGCTGTTAGCCCTGTCATTTGTTTCTCAGCAGGAAACTGCTTGACTGAGAGCTGTGTGGGCTGGTGCGTAGTCCTGATGGAGGATGGAACCATTTTTCCGCAACTCTAGTCTCTTTCTATTGATTATTTCCTGCAAAGCTACTAGAACATTTTTGTAGTAATATTGATTCTCTTTAGCGCTTTTTGGTGCCCAGTCTGACAAAATAACACCATTGCTTTCAAAGAAGGCAATAAACATGCCTCTGAACTTGGATTTGCTTTGACATGTTTTCTTCATTCTTTCTGTTGATGGTATTTTTCCTTTGCACGGACTGACATTTAGTCTTAGGATCATGCTGTACTATTCATGTGTCATTACAGGTAATAACTATCTAAAATAATCAAATCTGCTTGAATACTGTAAGTTCCAAAATGTCTATATAAATTCACTTTAAATTTCCTTTGCGCTCAGCAAGGAGAAGCCTTGGAACCATCTCAGCACAAACTTTTGTCATGTTAATATATATTTTTTAAGCTGTAGTTTAATTGGTGTATTACTTTACAGTTTTTACAATGTTCATGAGCAAAAGAAAATAACAGTAAAGACTGGAACAAAGATATATACAGAGGGTGTCGGGTCTGAACATATCACACTGGAAACTGTCACGGTCTCGGTCTCAGAATAGTGAATACCAGACCGGGGATTAACTGGGCCTAATGCAGGGGTGCGGGATCTTACCGTGTCATATGTTTTCGCCAGTGACCCCTTCATAGCTTTGCTGCTATGAACATGCCGGTCGTGGTCCCCTGAACAGGTTCCCCATGTGGCACTGGCAAACTCTGGGAAGCAGATTGCATTGGCTCTGGATTATTCATGGTCATTTTAGCCATGTCATACACTGGGAGTCACGGGAGGCGGTACACTGGGAGCAGGCAATGGATAGTCACAATGCAAGCCGAGGTCATACACTGGAAGTCACTGGATACGGTACACTAGGATTAGGCAGAAGTGTAGTCAGAAGGATAGCCAGGTTCATACACAGTAGTTAGGAATCTCAGGATAATCAGATAAGGCACAGAAACACTAGAGCTGGTGTGAACCTATATTGTGGCAGGTATTGACTGACAGACAATGAATTTTATAGGGAGCTAAAGACTGGAGTCTCACTGCTGCCTCAATCAGTGATAGCTGAGCATGTCTCACTCAGGTGCTGCAATCAGTCTGCAATGCTCACACTACACAGAACTGCCTGGCAGCATGGAGCAGAGCTGATCTACTGTAACAGGATAAATCACAAACCAGTTAAAACACCAAACAAACTTGAATGTTGTGACAGAAACATTACAATTACATTTATAATGTTGATAAATCGCAAGAGCAATTCACGTTAAAATCTTGATGCAAAAGTTGCCAATGCTCTGTACATATGGGGCGACGCCGGTCTGTATTCTGAGCAAGGTGATAAGAATAGCTCGCTACTTGGGGGGGGGGGGATGTGCACTCGCTACTTGGGGGGTGAGTGCGCTCCTTACTGCCCGGGGTAAAGGGGGCAGCGGAGGAAGTGTGTTACTGCAAGGGGGACGTGCTACTGCCGGAGGGGGATGTTACTTACCAGGCAGTTCACGGGTGACGTCACCAAACGGCTGCATCCTGGTCATAAAGAAGGGCAGGATAACCCAAAATAAATATGGCCGCCGCAGGGCTGATAGCACCGGCCCTGGCATGGTCAGTGGCCCCGGCAGTGTGGAAATCTGGACCAGCCCACCCTGAAATGGCCCGGTTTCCCAACGGCCCAATCCGCCCCTGTCTGCGAGAGGGATGAAACTTTCAAAACCGTTTTGGGATAGTCCAAGGTCTACGTCACCCCGCTCCCTTTTAACTGATGTATTTTAGAACAAGCACAGTCCCATTATTTAATTGCCTCCTCCTATCTGACATATTCACCCTGTGTTATCATATAAACCATCCTGGTTAAGTTAAAAAGTATTTTGCCCATTATTCTGGTTCACTCGCAAAGGCAAATTCCTTCTCAAATGGACCAAACCATGTGCACTGCAGGGGGCAGATGTAACATGTGAAGAGAGATTTAGATACAGGGAAAAACTTGGGAAAAAATTGTAGAAGGCAACCATGTTTTTTCAAAATTGTAAAGGAAGTTCTCATTTCTGGGGCATGCCACGGCACCTTCACTGTATTCCATTCTGTGCAACTGCACTTTTGGTGCACCTCTAGTTACTGCCCTGCATTTTAATTCCTTCCTCCATATTTGAATCTTCTTTCAGTAGTTATACTCCGCTCACATGGCAGTGATATAACCATGTTGCTTGTACATATGTACCTGTCCTCTTCTTTGCCCTAAAATCTTCATCCTCTGCTGAAATCATTATTTTAGCACTGCTACTTTTAACATAAAAAAAAAATATTGCTTGTACTGTAGCATCATTCTATTTCAAATATGAGCACTTTGACTCCCTCTGCCAGCGTGACCCGGTCCCCGGTGGGGCCTACAGTGCTTTGTGCAGTGGTTTGTGCAGGACTGGTGGCTGCTCGATGAGCAGATGGGTGGGGCGGTCTCCAGGGGGTTGTGCATCAGGGGTCTCCTGGTCTCTGGGGTAGTGGGAGCAGATGCGGCGTGCCCGTGGTGGCTACCGGTGTTGGACCTTGCCCTGTGTGGAGCTTTACGCCGCGGCCGGAGAAGCGGCCCGTGGACGTCCGGCAGCCTTCCATCCGTAATAGGTGCCGCCCATAGACCCATGCCTCATGGGACTAGTGACAAATTTAGCAAAGGTGCAATTTTTACACAAAGGGTGCGATTCATACCTGATTGCTGGGCTGTGAATGTTTGGACATTTGGCCCCACTAAATGTCTACCTCTGCCCCTAAGCACAGCTGCAAATGCATTCTGCCGGCTGTCAATCACCTTGCAAATGGCCTGCGATGGCAAGCTATGTACTATGTACTCTGCGCATGCATGGTTGTTCGATAATCGCTCAGGCTGCAAACCTGGCAGTGAAAGGATTAATAAGGAAGTTGGAAAAGACTGTGAAAAAGTGGTGAAGTCATTCACTTGTTACTGAATTAGGGCAAAATGTAGCACATTCCTTATCTCAGTCTGGTTAGTGTCTGTAACCTTTTTTTCTTTTTTTTTAAATCTTCAACTACAATAAATCCTAAGAGCAGAGGTTATACTGATTCCAACAGACATAAATTACTTTTCAAAGAGCTTTGCTTTTAATAACTTTTTTAGTGTTACTGTTCTGTTAAAAATCAGAGAATAACGACTTACAGTATATGTGTTTCACTGCATTTTTATATAGCCTTCGCACTTATTTAGAAGCTGATTCAATACTCTTGAGGGACCAGCCCAAAGTAATCAAAAACGAATACCACATCTTGCGAGTGTTATACAACAGATGGACATTTAGAATGAGGACACCAGAATAAATGGCAATATTCAGCTTGTCAACATGGATGGGAGGTCGGCATGTCAGAATGTCAACACTCACAATGTCACAATGTCACAAGGCAACCCTAGGAAAAACATTTTTAATTGATATATTAAGGAAAAAAACTAAATTAAGTGAATTGTGCCTTCCTGTCATTCTTAAATCCCTCCCAAGATGACCCATCTCAGAAGGGACAGAATGCACTCTTCCTGTACATTTAACTAGTTCAACACAGGTGACGCTAATCATTAAGATTAAATGAGCAACCCAGCAAGAGATATTTGTTTCCCTCCTGTATGGGGCTATGTTGGGAGGTATGTCCTTAGGGTCAGCTACATGGTGGTGTACAGTTGTGCTTCTGATGAGCTACATGTGATCACCTGGTGGCGGGGATGCTGGGGCTCAAAACACTGACCCTGGTAAGGACAATCCTCACAGTGGCGCCATAAGTGACATACCCCTCTCCCCTACCCTGGGCATACAGCCTATCCCTCATGCTCCATACTCTCTGGCAGTATGGAGTTCTCTCTGTGGCAGTAGAAGTCTGCACAGCCAAGCAGACTTGCTTGTCTTGGTCTGTGATGATGGTGGGGCTAGCGCTGTCAGGCACTGTATGCAGGGAACTCTCTCCCTCTGGTGTGGTAGACAGCAGGGCTCAGGATTCACTGTTACTAATGGTGCTGTCCTGTCTCCTCACAGCGCAGGATCGCACACACACGTGCACTGGCACAGACACAGAAGGGCGCCATGTCACTAAATGCGCATGGGGAGGGCATGCTTGTAAGTAGTATAGTTTAAAAAGCTACAGTACTGTCACCACTGATCTAAAGGTCAGTGCATGTTTGGTAGGGTTGCAGTACTTCTACCAAACATAGGGCCTTATTCTAGTTCACTCTTTCTGACAAAATCCTTCTTAGATGGACAAAACCATGTGCACTTAAGGGGGGGGGGGGCATATGTAAAATGTGAAGAGAGAATTAGATCTGGGTGAGTTATTTTGTTTCTGTGCAGGGTAAATACTGGCTGCTTTATTCTAACACTGCAATATAGATCTCACTTTGCAGTAAAACCCCACCCAAATCTAATTATATCTGCACAATTAACATCTGCCCCACCTGCAGTGCACATGGTTTTGCCCATCTAAAGCTGTGTACATATGGCAGCGATAGGGGCTGAAATAGCTGGAAATATGGTCGCTAGTGACCATATTGCCAGTGATGGGAGTGTGCCCCGGCGATAAATCGCCGGGTGCGCGCTCCCGTTTTCAGCCCCGTTCTACCAGCTGATTGCCTCTGCGGCACCGCCGGCAGAGGTTCCCTTTCATCAGCGACCATCTCTGGTCGCTGATGAAAAGGAGAAACTGAACAATATATTGCTCAGCAATATATTGCTAGCAATATATTGCTGAGCAATATATCTCCCCCGTGTGTATGGGGCTACAGAAGGATTTTGTCAGAAAGATTGAACTAAAATAAGACCCATAGTGCTGTGAATATTTATCTCAGTGGGACAGTAGGGACAAGCAAAATCACAAGATGTAGAAGTATTGGCCAAAGCACACCTCATGTGTTCCAGACAAGACACATGTTATGAACTTGCTGCCATGATAAAAGCTTGGATATATGAAAACCTTTATTAATGTGCTAGAAAAATGCAAACTGGATTTACATACTTGATAAATGTTTCCTTAGATCACTGATGCCAAATTTAACCCTTTGGGTGCCAGGTGAATTTGTCAAACTAGGTCTAAAAATTACCAAGCAAACATTTTTATTCACCATAATGACCTGTAGTGTTTACTTTATATACTGTAGGAAATATAATCTTTTTTTACACAACATTTTTTATTTTAATTAAAATAACAAATGTGAGGGACGCTGACATTTTTAGCAGATATTTAACACATCTCTCACAGAGATGTTGACACTCAGAGGGTTAAAGAAGATATTTTTGTAAGCCCTCAAAACAAAGCCTTGTTAAGTGATTAGAAGGATAGTTACATTAAGTTGAACAAGTTGCGGGCCAGAATTTCGAATATTTCTGCACAAACATTTTTGTAATCTTTTTATACAAATATTTTGGATATCTGAATCAATGAAATCAGAAAATCTCAAAACTTGATAAATGATGATATAAAATAATGTCTTAAGAATCTCTAAAGACTACTTTACAGGTTACCGTAGGACAGGTGTGGCATCGTGACATTATCTTACAGTGCCCCCCTCCTATCACTGAGAAGGAGATGGCAGTGCAAACAATCTGTGGGGGCAGTCCTTTATCTCTTGAGATATTGGACAGGTCCCTTGGAGGGACTGACTTTCCATGAAGTCATGCCCCCATAGTGATTATAGGGGACGTCCTATGATGCCACGTCTCTTTTCTTAAGGCCATGGTCCCCTGGTGTCAACAATGCCTCTTTCAGACTGCACTCTAGACCCAGGTTATTGCTGTGTCTTTGCGGCCCCAACACGGGCCATTTCGGGTCGAGCAACGCGGGAGTTCAACCCTGGTAATGGCCAGAGTTGAACACGGGTCTGACCTGTGTCAAGTGCAGTGTGAGTGGGTAGCCTGGGTCGAGTGACCCGGGTCACATTCACATTGTGGAGGAGGCAGCACTGTCAGCTCCAAGCACTGCCTCCTCCCCAGCCCCCAGATGATACGCCGACGCTCAGCTCCACCCCATGTGACAAAAAAGAAGAAAAAATTGCTATGATGCCGCACCTTAAAGTAATTCTTTTAGTGTTGGCAGCTCTGTTATGGGTAATGGAATCTGTTCACAGGGTAAAGAAACAAAGCGCTCAAAAGGGTAGTCAAGAGAGAAGAGAGAAGAAAAAAGTATGTAATACCAATGATAAAATAATAAAAGTTTTTTTCTCCACCCCATGTGACATCACCGACCCAATAAGCTTTCAGACCGCAAATGCTGTGTCGCTCTGAGGATGGGAACAGTGTCCTAATCCCGGGTGCGACCTGGCATTTGTAGTCTGAAAGCGGTATTAGTAGCTGAGCTTAATATATTTGCCATGCAGTACTTTGTGGCAAAGAGAGAAACGAGATAGGAATGGAGTTAGCTTGCAGTTGATATATGCCAAGCCCAGACACCTGACATGCAGGGCCGGATTAACAATGGGCCTGATGGAGCTACAGCTCCAGGCCCACACTCCAAATAGGCCCATGTTATAGCTGAGGGCCAGGGCTTTCCAATAAGCCCGGCCCTGCATTGCTAGCCCCCCGGGAACCAGAGATACCGCCAGGCAAAGCTGGAACGTTTTCCTCATAGGATAACATGGGACCCGCTAATTTCGACCTCGACCCGGTTCCAACGGCTGCCAGTTCCCCCTCCAGCAACACAGAAGCTCTAGGTGTTCAATCTGATACCAGGCTGGTCCAACTGGTTCATTGGTTCTAGAGATATTGTGGGTAAACCGTTTTTTCTCATTTCTGAAATGTAATTTCATGGCTGTTCATGTTGTTTGAGGACAGATTTTACTGGAACCAAATGGCCCAGTTTTACGGGACCAAAATCATTCGAAGCCCACATGTAAATGGGTCAGTTGGTTCCAAAGATATAGCTGGTTATTTAAAGGGGGGGAGGGTTTTCTCTCCCCCTCACACCAGAAAATGCAGGGACTAGGTTGGTGTAAAAGGGGAATGTCCCTGCATGATCCTGGGACCATATTCCCGGGTAAATCCCTGCATTTTCTGGTGTGAAAGGGGTATTATTTCAAATAGCCGGGACCTGCAGTGCTCTGAATACAGCCTGGCAGCCCCCTGCGCTCTGCCCGGCGGTCAATGGCTGTCATTTCTGCCTTGCGGTGGCTGTCCCCCAGTTACCGCGAGCATGTATTCCCCTTTGGCAATGAGCATGTAATCCCACATGGCAATGAGCATGGAACCCCTGGCAATGAGCATGGAACCCCTGGCAATGAGCATGTAGGTAAGCAGCACTTATGTAGCATAATATTTAATAGGCATTATGGTGTTTGGCATAATACGTAATGGACATTATGGTATGTGGCTTAACATGTAATGGGCATTATGGTGTATATTTTTTATGCGCGCCTGTAATGCCGCTGTTTAAGAAGCATATTGTGCATTATTGCTCAAGCTGTTTGGTATAGTGTTTATTTTGGCTCAATCCATGTGGCAAAATGTGAATTTTGCATTAATCTGCATGGCATAACGTGAATTTTGACTCAATCCATGTGCCATAGTGTGAACTTTGGCTCAGTCGGCGTGAATTTTGGCTCATTCCCTGTGGCATAATGTGTAAGAGGCAAGTACAGTATAAGGGGGTTACTATTGTGTTGCAACATTTGTATAAGGGGTATATGGTGTGGCAAACTTAGTTGACCGCATAAAAGGTGCTGAAATGTTGTCTATCAAGTTTTGACTTTCTGTATTTTTTTTATGACTGGAGTGCCGCCTCACCCCGCAAGTATCTTAGGACAACGGTGTCTTGTGGGTGCACCTTTGTAGGGAACCCGACAATATATCTCCCTGCATTTGTCCTATACCAGCCCCCTGCCTTTTCCAGGCATATATAATTAGTTGAAAGCATGTACACAAATAGAGACACACCCATGAGCAGACCACCCAACCAGAACACTGGTCACGCCCCCCACATTATTAGGTGCTGGCCGCAACCCCTATTATTGCGCATAATAGGCCCTTTCATAATTTTCAGCTCCAGGCCCATTTAGACCTTAATCTGGCACTGCTGACATGTCCCATCCTGCAATCTCTAGCCTTCCTGTTACTACAGTATATAGTTATTAAAGCTTTTTTCAGCACAATTGCTAATTGCTTCTAAATTCAACCACATTAATAAATTGCTTCCAATATATTTTATATTAAAGGTAATAGGTTAATTTCAAGGAACACTTTCCACTAATTGTTCAGCATGACAGTTTGTGAATGTGCATTTGATTATTCATCACTAATAAGCAAACATATAGTCTCACTCTGAAGAGTCTAATATTTTTCTCTGAAAGTAAAAAGGTTAAATTTGTATGTGTTCATTTCATATTCATATTTCTCTTCCTTTTTTGTTGCAAATAGAAATGATTATTATTATTACAAATATAACATATGCAATAAATGGCATATATTAAATATATTAGCTGTATTCAGGGAGAGAGATTAATGTATGTAAGAAGAAGTCACGCTTGCTAGCACATTATAGGTACATTTATTTCAGATATAGCAATGGGATTTAAGAAATCTGAATAGTACATATAAATGCTTAATGAAAAAGCAATTTGTACTTACTTTGGCCAATTACTCAAATAATTATGAGGAAACACTTTCCTTTTTTCTTACAGTTACTATATATACACAATTACTATATACACTCTCCTGGTGAAGTCCAGCCTCGAATTAAGGGCATAAGAGACGAAACGCGTAGAGAGGCCTCTACCCAATCTTCTTTTAAACACCTCTAATCACTTTATGTAAGTCTTATTTTATTCTATGTCTATGCACTTTATTAAAAAACTCCTCATTTAAATTTAATTGGAGTTTATTCCTCTTTTTTTGGCAATCACCACTGCACAAAAATTGGAGCGCACTTGTGGACTCACTTGGGGAACCAAACAAAATGTCCAATCTGGATAATAGCCAGGAAGATCCTGGTAACCAGCTCAACCAAGAAAGGAACAACAGTAATTTGATGAGCACTATTTTCTTTATTACATGGTACGCACAATTGAAATACAAATCACGGTGAACTCACTATTCTACTACACTATAGAGCGCTGTTCTCATTACTTTATATATATATATATATATATATATATATATATATATATATATATATATATATATATATATATATATATATATATATATATATATATACAGATGGAGCCGGCCTAGTTCTTGCAGGGTAGCTTAGCTGCCTTGATATCCATTGGTAGCTTGTTTTTTGGGGCCTGAATAAGTACACTGCGTCTCTGCGTGTTTCTTTGCTGAGTTCATATAGGTTGGAGTGCCGCACCTTCTGCTTATATATATATATATACACTTAACATCGGCACTCACCTTTCCTAGTTTTGGGGTGCCCTATGGCTTGTGACCACATTGTTTAAACAGACATTGTAGGGGCTCTGCACACACTAAATTAACTGATAATAAATAGTGGAGATTTGGTTCATGAATTGATCAATGCATTTAAGCCTGCAGCCCCCTTCAAGGGACCCCACTGTTCTGCAGGTCCTAACACTATTGCTGAAAATGGCTACAATACACATAGCTATCACATCAATGTTTGATTCCAGGCATGCTATCTGGTCTGAAGCTCACAGCACACTTTGCTTTTATAGGTGAGCAGCTACCACCACACCTGTCACTAATCATCTAGGGAAATGGTTAACATAAGCTATGGAATCTTAGTTAAAACATGGTGCATGAGAGAATGTGACCACAATAAGACTAATTTAAAAAATTAATCTAATAAACAATATATACACTTAACATCGGCACTCACCTTGCCGATGTTAAGTGTATATATTGTTTCTTAGATTAATTTTTTAAATTAGTCTTATTGTGGTCACATTCTCTCATGCACCATGTTTTAACTAAGATTCCATAGCTTATGTTAACCATTTCCATAGATGATTAGTGACAGGTGTGGTGGTAGCTGCTCACCTATAAAAGCAAAGTGTGCTTTATAAGACTTTGGTAAATGTCCCAATAAATAATAAATTAACAATATTCCCTTAGCTCATATAGGATGTCAGCTATTTGTATAATACATATAAAAGCTGGACTGGATGATCTATAACAACTTTAGGTACTTATGTAATATCTGGGCCCCAGCTCCCGTTTTTCTTATGAGACCACTGCGCTCGCCACGCTTCGGGCACGGTGGCTCGCTGCGCTCGCCACACTATATAAAATCAACTCCATGCATAATTGGATAGTAGGGGTATGAAAAAATGGGGTGCATTTAACATGGGAGCCCAGATAATACATAAGTACCCAACTTTAAAAAAACTTTAAGATATCTGCACAAAGGTGGGTATAAAAGGGGATAACATTTATTTATATAAAATTAGGTATAAAAAATACCAATGTTACTTTATAAAACAATTAAGCGGATATAACAATTTGGAAAAAAGAGAGACACAAAGAAAAAATGAGGTAGTAAGAACAAAGAAGAGATAAAGCTATATGCTTATCTTTTAAGGTAGGCAGGAGGCTGTAGATTGACCATCGTGTTTCGTCTTAGCAGACTTCTTTAACCCCTTACCGACACAACCTGTTTTTGCCTTCCTGACAGAGCCCTTTTTTTTTAAATCTGACATGTATCACTTAAGTGGGGATAACTTTTTTTTGCTTTTACTTATCCCAGTGATTTTGAGATTGTTTTCTCGTGACACATTGTACTTCAAGTTAGTGGTAAATTTTGGTCGATACAGTCTGTGTTTTTTTGTGAAAAATACCAAAATGTCGTAAAAAAATTGAAAATTTTGCAATTTTCAAAATGTTAAATTTTCTGCTTGTGAGACAAATAATCATACCACTCAAAATAGTTAATAACTAACATAGACCATATGTCTACTTTATGTTTCCATCATTATTTCAACCTCCTTTTAATTTTTTTGGACACTAGGAGGCTTAAAATATGAATAGCAAATTCTCAAATTTTCAAGAAAATTTCAAACACTGATTTTTTTAGGGACCAGTTCAGTTCTGATGTGACTTTGAGGGACTTGTATGTGAGACACCCCCATAAATGATGCCATTTCAAAAACTGCACCCCTCACAGTATTCAAAACAGCATTTTGGAAGTTTGTTAACCCTTTAGGTGTTTCACAGGAATTAAAACAAAGTGTAGGTGAAATTTGAAAATTTCATTTTTTTTGCAGATTTTCAATTTTAATACATTTTTCTAAGGAACACAGTAGATTTTACTAGAGAAATGTGACTAAAAATTTATTCCCCCAATTCTTTTGTTTTCATAAATATCCTATGGATCCGATATGATTTCCCGGCGGTCGGGATCCCGGCGGTCGGAATCCCGACACTGGAATCCCGACCGCCGAAATCCCGACAAGGGGGGGACATGGATCGCCCCCCCTTGCGGGCTCGCTGCGCTCGCCACGCAGCGGGGCCGGTGCCTCGCTACGCTCGGCACGCTATTTTATTCTCCCTCTATGGGTGTCATGGACACCCACGGAGGGAGAAAGTTTCGGGATTTCGTCGGTCGGGATTCCAGTGTCGGGATTCCGACCGCCGGGATCCCGACCGCCGGGAAATTAACCGCATCCCATATCCTATATGTGGCCCTAGTGTGCACGTTGACCAAACCACAGGCTTCATAATAGAAGGAGCACCTACTTGATTTTGGAGCCTCCTTTTTATGAGATTATTTTTTAGGCACCATGTAGGTTTCTAGGCACCATAAGATGCTAAAAGTTAGGAACCCCCCCACAAGTGACCCCATTTTGCAAACTATACCCCTCAGGGAATTCATCTAGGGGTATAGTGTACATTTCAAACCCCCAGGGGTTTCACCAATTGTGGTACAACTGGGCTGTGAAAATGAAAAATTACATTTTTTACACATAAATGCAGTTCTGGCTCAAAATTTTTCATTTTCACAAGGAATGAAGGAGACAAAGCACCCCAAAATCTGTGCCCCAATTTCTCCCGAGTACGGCAATGCCTCATATGTGACCAAAAAATACCATTTGGGTGCATGGCAGGACTCAGAAGGGAAGGAGTGATATTTGGATTTTGCAGCACACATTCTGGTGGAATGAATGATGGGTGCTATGTCGCATTAGCAAGACCCCCGAAGCACCAATACAGTGGAACCCCCCCACAAGTGACCCCATTTTGCAAACTACACCCCTCAGGGAATTCATCTAGGGGTATAGTGTACATTTCAAACCCCCAGGGGTTTCACTAATTGTGGTACAACTGGGCTGTGAAAATGAAAAATTACATTTTTTACTCAAAAATGCAGTTCTGGCTCAAAATTTTTCATTTTCACAAGGAATGAAGGAGACAAAGCACCCCAAAATCTGTGCCCCAATTTCTCCAGAGTACGGCAATGCCTCATATGTGACCAAAAAATACCATTTGGGTGCATGGCAGGACTCAGAAGGGAAGGAGTGATATTTGGATTTTGCCGCACAGATTCTGGTGGAATGAATGGTGGGTGCTATGTCGCATTAGCAAGACCCCCGAAGCACGGTGAAATGATGAACCTAATAATCCATAGATGTGTGGTATATTTTAAAGCACTCCTTCATACGTAGGCCGGGTTTGTCGGGGCAAGTTTCACAGTGGAAAATAGTTTGCTTTCGTATTCCCTTTTTATAGCATTTTTGTGTCCTGCCCTTTTTTCCAGTGGAGGGGATTTCGTTAGGAAAATGCTGCCCTGATACAATACGGGGGCCAGTACTAGAAGTACTGGGGCCAGTACTAGAAGTACTGGGGCCCTCTGCCTGCTGGTTCCCAAATATTAGGCCCTTTATGACTTCCTCTTGAAAGTGCATAAATGTCCCCGTCTGGCTGGTAGAACGGAATAGTACGCAAGCGTTATACAGTGCCATCTGGATGATATACATGGCCAGCTTCTTATACCAGATTTTTGTTTTCCGCAGGGCACTGTACGGCTTCAGTACCTGATCTGAAAGATCCACTCCGCCCATGTACTTATTGTAATCAAGGATACAAATAGGTTTTGAGGTGTGGGTACTGGTACCTCGTACAGGGACGGAGGTGGTACGGTCTCCGTGAATTGTTGTCAGTATAAGGACATCCCTCTTGTCCTTATATTTGACCAACAACATATTTTCGGTGCATATTCCCCTGCTTTCTCCCTTTCTCAGTAATTGGTCAACGTGCGTTTTTGGGAGGCCTCTTTGGTTCTTGCGCACAGTACCGCAAGCTGCTGTACCTCTTGAACCAAGGGCCTTAAACAGGGGGATGCTGGTGTAAAAGTTATCCACATAGAGGTGATAACCCTTATCCAGGAAGGGGTGCACTAAATCCCAGACAATCTTTCCACTAACACCTACGAGGGAGGGGGGGCATTCTGGCGGTTCAATTCTTGTGTCCTTCCCTTCATATACCCTAAACCTGTGGGTGTACCCTGAGGTGCTTTCACACAGTTTATACATTTTTATGCCATACCTTGCCCTCTTATTGGGAAGGTACTGGCGGAATTTAACCCTTCCTTTAAAATGTATAAGTGACTCGTCTACACAAATGAATTTTTGGGGGATGTACATCTCAGCAAATTTGGCGCTGAAATTATCAATGACCGGCCTGACTTTAAATAGCCGGTCAAAGGTGGGATCATCTCTGGGTGGGCACTGTGCATTATCGTTGTAATGCAAAAATTTAAGGATCGTCTCAAAACGAGTCCGGGTCATGGCCATACGATGAAGTGGGGTGCTGTACAGAACATCTGTACTCCAATATTGCCTAATTTCTGGCTTTTTAACTATGCCCATATGTAACACCAGACCCCAAAACGTCATCATCTCTACTGCATCTACAGGGGTCCACCTAGCAAATGATGATGTGGGGTTTTGGGCAATAAACTGCTGGGCATATAAATTACTTTGGTCCACCATTAAATTTATAAAATCATCAGAGAAAAAGACTTTGAAAAAGTCAATTTCTTTGAGGCCTGTACTATCAAATTGGATTCCTGGGTTGGCCAAAAACACAGGAACCTGGGGCTCAAAATTGTCTGGTGGTGGGGTCCATACGAGATCAATCATTGGGGGTGGGGGGGTCTCAGCTGCTCTACGGGGGCGTCTTTGAGGGGGTCCCTCATCACTAGAGGAGGAAGAGGAGCTTAAGACAAATGCCAATTCATCGCTTACTTCACTGGCTGTGTCAGTGTCAGAGGCAAGAAGGGCATATGCCTCCTCCGCTGAAAACAGTCTTTGCGATGATTGGGACATTTTTATTATTTTTAAGTGTAGTGTTTCAACACGTGTATAGTGTAGGGGGGGGGTACAAACTTTATTTCAACACGGGGGGTATGTAGTGTGTATGTAGTGCTTTAACACGTGTAAGTTTAAAAGAAAAAAAAAAAAAGCTCCTGCGCCAAAAATTGAGCACAGATGTTGGTCAGTAACGTCCGTCACTGATCAGCGCTCAGCGGGCACAGGACACCCACAAAAGCACCGTGGGTGTAAAAACAATTAAAAAAAAAAAGCCCACAGCACTCTCCAAAAAAAATAAATAAAAAAAAAACTGCTGAAAAAAATTATATCAACCCTGTGCCAAAAATGCTGTTCAGTGATGTACGTCACTGATCAGCGCTCAGCGGCCACAGGACACCCACAAAAGCACCGTGGGTGTAAAAACAATTAAAAAAAAAAGCCCACAGCACTCTCCAAAAAATAAAAAATAAAAAAAAACTGCTGAAAAAAAATTATATCAACCCTGTGCCAAAAATGCTGTTCAGTGATGTACGTCACTGATCAGCGCTCAGCGGCCACAGGACACCCACAAAAGCACCGTGGGTGTAAAAACAATTTAAAAAAAAAAGCCCACAGCACTCTCCAAAAAAAATAAATAAAAAAAAAACTGCTGGAAAAAAAATGATATCAACCCTGTGCCAAAAATGCTGTTCAGTGATGTACGTCACTGATCAGTGCTCAGCGGCCACAGGACACCCACAAAAGCACCGTGGGTGTAAAAACAATTTTAAAAAAAAAAGCCCACAGCACTCTCCCAAAAATTTTTTTTTAAAAAAACTGCTGAAAAAAAAATATATCAACCCTGTGCCAAAAATGCTGTTCCGTGATGTACGTCACTGATCAGCGCTCAGCGGCCACAGGACACCCACAAAATCACCGTGGGTGTAAACATTTTAAAAAAAAAAACCCCCACAACACCCTCAAAAAAAATAAAAATGCTGATCAGTGATGCACCACCGATTAGCAGTGATGCAACACTGATTAGCAGTGAGGGGCAGCAGGCACACAACTGTGGGTGCAACCTGACAGGGTATATATATAAAAAAAAAACCCTGCACCCCAAAAAAGGTGCTGATCACTTAGTTTATAGTGATCAGCACAAAAGGGGGGCAGCAGGGGGCAGCAGATACAAAATTAAAGCACACAATTTAAATCTCTGACACAATGACGCTGCTGCAGCAGCAGCAGCAGCACAAGGAAGTCACACAAGGAAGTCACACCAGGAGCTGGCACCAACGCTGATCAGGTCAGTATAGGGCACAGATGGGCACGGAGACCACTCTGCACACTGTTCCTGACCGGAATGGCGGCTGCAGGGCTGTCTCCGTTATTTCATCTAAGGTCCGACGGACCAATCACAGCCTTTGGGGGCAGGTGGGGTGACCACCAGTGTCACCCTTACACCCTGTGGTGATTGGTGCTGTACTTTACAGCACCAATCACCACCGATCCCTGTGTCACCGGCGAACGTTATTCGCCGGTACACAGAAAAACGCTGTAATTGGCTGTTCACATTGAACAGCCAATCACAGCGATCGCCGATGGGCGAGGGCATCGCTGCCCCCCCTGGGCAATGAGGGAAGATGTCTGCTGTCAGGGACAGCAGACATCGTCCCTCTGTCACCGCGTCTCTAGACGCGGTGACAGTTAAATGGCATGACGTACATTTATGCCATGTGTCGGGAAGTACATCCCGACCATGATGTAAATGTACGTCAAATGTCGGGAAGGGGTTAAGGGGTGCAAGTGGAGTGTCACTTGCTTTTTGGATCAAAATATTAACAACTGCTATATTGCTAATTAACTCTGATATGCTTTGCTATTAATAGCTGATTTCTCTAAAGCCCCGTACACACGGGGGAGATGTATTGCTCAGCAATATATTGCTAGCAATACATTGCTGAGCAATATATTGCCCAGTGTTTCCTTTTCATCAGCGACCAGAGATGGTCGCTGATGAAAGGGAACCTCTGCCGGCGGTGCCGCAGAGGTAATTAGCCGTCTCCTGCGACCAGCGATCACAATGGGGCTGAAAACGGGAGCGATTTATCTCCGGGGCACAATTCCATCACTGGCAATATGGTCGCCTGCGACCATATTGCCAGCGATTATAGCCCCTATCGCCCCCGTGTGTACTCAGCTTATGAAATAAGTTGCAATGCTCATATAGTATATAATATTATTCTTTTTTTTAGATTGTGAGTTCACATTCCACATTGTGTGTTTATTTTATTGTATGTTGTGGGCTACCGGCCGGTGGATCTATCTTTTTTTTAAAATAAATGTTTAAATATTTAAAAAGAAAGTGTGCTTGTTTTATGTTTGGGTTCAAAAGCGCTGTTTGACTCACAAACAGTTTTTTTTTCTTTTTCTAAAAGAGTATCCCTTTTTGAAACAGCAGGTTGAACCCTAAACAGCCTTTTTTGCACTCAGCTTAGACCAGTGGTAGCCAACCCTAGTGCTCGAGAGCTACCAACAGTTCACATTTTCCAGACAACCTAGCTGTTGCTGCACCGCTGCACTCATTAGTCACTGACACATTTTAAAAGATTCACAGATGGAGCTAATTAGCTCACTTGTGATTCTGTGAGGAGACCTGCAAAACATGCACTGTTGGTAGCTCTCGAGGACTAGGGTTGGCTACCCCAGGCTTAGACTAACCTGTTTCTTTCATTAACAACTGGACTCTCAAGAACCTGGCAACTACTAAAATGAACATGTGTTTTTTCTTGGTTTAGAGCTCACCTGCCAAGTACCTTATGGCATTTAAAGATGAGGCAATCACCTAACAGAGCACCTGAATTAGTATTAAAGGGGCAGATGTCACAGGTTTCAGGTAAATTAGCTTATCTAGGGTGCATGAGAAAGCTATGATCACAGTAACAGAGGTTAATTAAAAATTAACCCACACATATAGAGATACAGATGTACCACTGCACTCGCTATCCCTAAGAATGGGGTACAAACAGCACCCACACTTCCCAGGTTGGGGTGCAGTGGCCTTTGACCACACACAAATACAGGGGGCCCAGCACTCAGCATAATAAACTAACTTACTTTAACATAAAATAATCAATTAAATAAATAATGTTCATGAATTGATCAATGCATTTAAGCTGCATTTAATTGATTATTTTATGTTAAGGTGAGATATATATATCAAAGGCTAAATACTCCTCGCGATTTTTAGGTGAATTAATGCCAGTGACCACTAGAGGCCACTCAACAGATCAGATTACTCCTTATCAGTAAGCCGTCATTTTCGGCAGGATTTTAAATAGTATATTCTGAAATATAACATTATTCTAAGCAGGGCCGGCGACACCACTAGGCAGCTCTAGGCATTTGCCTAGGGCGCCGGCACCTGGAGGGCGGCAGTTCGCCCCTAACCCCCAGCGAACTGTATAAAAAAATTGCTGCCCCGGCGTCCCTGCAGTGCTGGGGCGGTCAGGGGTGTCCGTGCCGTAGGGGTACCTGCGGCGCCGTCATGTGTATAAAGCTGGCTGCGGCCGGTGGGGTCCCTGTAGTGAATAGCAAATAACTAGCGCTATGCGCGGCGGCGGTGCGGGAAGCGCTAGTTATTTGCTATTCACTACAGGGACCCCGCTGGCCGCAGCCAGCTTTATACACATGACGGCGTTGCAGGTACCCCTACGACACGGACACCCCTGACCGCCCCAGCACTGCAGGGACGCCGGGGCAGAATTTTTTTTACACAGGTACCACCCCCCCCCTCCCTCCCCCCGGCACCAGGGCGCCCCCACCCCGACTCACCTGGGGCGCTCCGGTGCCTTGCACCGGCCCTGATTCTAAGTCTAGTTCATGTGACTGAAAATGTCCCTGCTTTACACAGCTCTATTTCGGGGTACCTATGTGGTGATGCATTGACGCTTGGACAGAGATAAAGTAGAGAGAGATAAAGTACCAAATTCAGCCTCAATGTCTCTTTTTTAAATAACACAGACTGTAACATGGCAGTTGGGAGCTTATTGATGGATACTTTATCTCTCTCTATCTCAAATGTTTCGTACATCTACCCTAGTTGTCCTACTTCAGTTTAAAGGACCCACTGTGAAATATACAGTATAAGAGATACTAATACTAAAAACATTGTCAAATAATTGTATCATGGATTTGAGTAACCTGAAGATATCAGAGAACAACTCGTTATCAAGGGAGAAAGTTATGGTTAATCATTACATTGATTTAAAAATGGTTTACATGCACTTCTTATAAGACTGGTAACTCACCCTATAATTACAATGGTTTATTGAACTGATTGATTCTGTAATGTAGTGTGATTGGGATATTTCTAGGATTTCTTTACATATGTTAGGGCCAATGTGTTTTGCCCTGTGGAGATCTCATGGTGTGCCTTGGCAATTCTGAAATCTTATTTAGTGTACCATAAGGTAAAAAGTTTAAAAATCACTGCTCTAACCCATAAATAAAGGATATACATTTTAAAAATCTGACAGACACTTTGCAAAATTCTATCACCCTGAAACTAGTTTTCAAAAGTAGGCAAGTATGGTAATAACATTATCTAGCTTGAATATGTTACAAAATGTCTGTACTTTCAATTTGCTTTCCACCACTGTGAGAAGCCTTGTCATGCTAAGATCTAATGTTCCTGTGATCATTAGTATGCGAGTCAATGGTCAATTTGAACAATTTTTTTACATTGTTTTTCTATATTTTTTTTTATGTGCAAGGCCTTCTGGGATGTTTATCATCATTGACATCCTCAGGACTAAACCCTTTGTAACACTCAAATACACATGTAGGTGACATAGAATCTGCATACATCAGTGGGAATTTGTTCCATTTAACTCTCGTACAAATTTGAAGTTGACACATTGCTCATCATTTGAACTAAGCATTCTTACGACCCAAGGGAAAAACACAACTGGCAAACCCATTTTGGGCTAGTCCAATGTCAATCTTCCCCCAATCCCTTGTAACTCACACAGTATAGGTATGACAAAAATATGTATTTTGATTGTAACTAGTGGCGGCTCCAGAGGGGTGCCGGACCAACTGCCAGTGTGTCTCGGACGGCGTGGTTTCGCAGCATTTGGGGTGGCAGTAGGCGGCGCTCCCTTTTTTAAAATTTTTACTGTGCTACACCTGGACCAATGCAACTGCCAACGGTTGCAACTAAACAATTTCAGGTAGATACATCCATTGTATTAGGCTTTTGTACAAATATCCTCCCCCACAAGTCACATGTGCCCCTGTGAGGCTCTCCGACAGTGTTAAGCCAATGTAATCAGTACCACCTATTCACCCCCCCACCCCTCAGTGTCACTGTTTCTCTGTAATAGACACATTTACACAGAATATATTACAATACATGAATGTCTAACAAAACTTATGATTTATAAAGTGGATAGTGAATGTGTTGCAGATTTAATTTTGTTTATGCATTATACAAAACCTCACCTTTTTGATACACAATATTTTGCTTCCCATGGTGATCTCTTTCCTCCAGCACAGAATTAGCTTGTTGTTCAATCTTTGAATAAATATTTACATTAGTATATTAGTAAAAAAAACTGATTTAATCATACAATTAATCAAACTGATTTGTGTGTTCTTGGTGCAGTTTTGCAGTTGCTTGTACTATTATCAGTTAACCTAATCTGTATTTGAGCTATGACTAATAATAAACCATTTGGCCCCTAACCTTACTGTGCTCCCTTTCTGTTCTTCAAATATATTTGTATATTAAAACAAACTAGTATTAATGAATTAATTATAAACAGGAACAAAGTGCTTTATTCCTGTGCTCCAATGTAAAAAATGTATAGCTCCTAGCATGTTCTGCTATATTGAACTTCCCAGAAGCGTGAGTTCATCCCAATCGCCCAGAGGCAAGTTGGAGCTCTTTGACCTCCTCATTAAAAAAAAAAAAACAGAAAGCAATTATTTTAGTGTTTTCTGGAAAGCACAGTGAATTGGCAGGGCTCCAGCTACACTGTGTGAGAATGGCCGTTGGGTCAGAGTTAAGGTGCATACACAGCGCAATATGAGCTACCTATTTTGACTATAGCAGGGACGTGATAGATGGCGGTATTCAATGCCACCGGCGATTGGGTTTGTGTGGTGAGGATGGATTGTTTTTAGTGAGGATTGCGGAAAACAAGCCATCCTCGCTGTCAAACCCCCTCACCATTCGCTCGCCATATTCAACGTTCCAGTGAAGTTCTTGCCTATTCCCTTAAATGGCAAGGTTCACCGCAAATGCAGCGAGCCCGCTACATTTTATGGCGAGTCTCTGTTTTAATGGGCACACTCGCCGTTTCAGCCTCGCTGAAAGGAATCATAGATCGACGGCCAGCTGCAAATCCATACACAACTCACTCACCATGTAATGATTTCCCCGCCTGTGCAAGTGTGCGGAACTCTGACCTTCAACAACTCCGTGACAGAATGAGGCTGATCGAGGCCGGTGCTGATGTCACAGACCCTACCTCAAACCGTCTGGGCACGTCTGTGTTTTTAGGGACACTCCCAGAAAATGGCAAGCTACCACCTACAAATGCTGGCTTCCTGTCAGCCAAAATGCAAAGGGATTGTATATAGAGTTATCGCTGATTTTTGTCTCTGTTTGGCCTTGATCATGCTCGCTTTGATACTTGCGATGCCAAAGCATGTTTCCGAGGGATCAGCATATCAAGAACAAATACATTGTGTAGGCAAGCCAATTTTGACTATATTATGTACAATCTTACATAGCCAAAATCTTAACATACCCAAAATGTTACATAGTCAATATCCCAGTGTGTTTAGCCAATATCGGTGGTTTCTGGGCTATGGGGAATTCAAGGGAAATCCATAGTCAAAATCGTACATAGGGTTAAATTCAGAATTGATCGCATGGCTGCGAATTGAATGCATACAGTTTGCATCCTGCAATAAAATCCTGCAGCTATTACTATATGCACGCAAGATGATTGACAGAAAGTAGGTGTCTGGGAGATGGAAACTGGATGTTTAGTGGGAGTGCTAAGAAAAATGCAGGCATGTCTAGAAACACACTGGGAGTACCTGGAAAATGCAAGGCATGCATGAGTGTTTTTGGTGAGTGTGTGTGACATCAGCTCCAGGCCGGATATGTTTTTTCCAATCCCACTGCTGATACAATCTTGGGCTACGCATCACCTGTGATGAGTTGTGGCCAGTGTAAAAATCGATGGTAAACCTTTTACGATGGGTTTTGGATAAATTCACACTGCTCCAAATGGATGTGTAGCCATACATTGCAAGGTGAGATTTTACTATAGCGGGGTGGTGGTTTTACTGTACACTAGCTGCTGCTAATTTATGGCCATGCAATTGGGAATAAATCAGGAAAGCAACTCCATTGCCTCTTGGATTTATGTCCCTGAAGCATCCACAAGGCCAGAACATGCATTGTGCAGCCTTACTTCAGGTTTGAATTCTATAGGCCTTTTGGACCACTCTAATCTTTTACTGGTACTTTACCTACAACCACCTCTTATCGTGCTGAACATGATGGTTCAGCTGTTTGCATCACAAGGGATTAGAAAGGAGGACACAGCTACCCTGAAGTTGTATCTCATAATAGCTGCAAACCACAGTAGTTCTTGTTTTGTAGGCTATATTTACTAAGATGGGAGTTCTGTTGACTATGGGATGTTGCTATGGGCAACCAATCAGATTCTGTCTAATATCTTCTAGAATGTGCTGAATAAATAAGTAGAATCTGATTGGTTGCTATGGGCAACATCCCATCTTCAAAATAACTCCCATTTTAGTAAATGTACCCTTTCATTTCAATTATTTCATCTAGTAAAGATTAAAGCATTATTATCTCATATTACGCAGAATGCAGAAATCACCTTTCCTTCTCTTCATGTTTTGCAGACACCTTAATGATCCCTTCCAACTTGGACAGTGGAACGTGTCCTCTAGGTCAGTTCCCATGTGGCAATCTGTCAGTGTGTTTGCCCCAACTACTGCACTGTAATGGGCATAAGGACTGCGATAATGGTGCTGACGAGGAAAACTGTGGTAAGTTTGAACATATACTTTAGAGTTCCAGTCACTGAAACTAGAATTTCTATGTCAAAAATAGATTTTAGATACCGCGGTACTCTCACTGGGGATACACATAGCTCCTGACTCTCTGAAGTATACTTTTGAGAATTGAACTGGAAATTATCCACTCCATATCGATTGCCCACTGTCGCCAATGTATATCTACATCTTCGCTCAACATTAAGTGTAAATTCTTGGTCACTATGGAGCCTGTGTGATACTTCGTCCAAGAATTAAAGCTCTAAATTCTTTTAGACCGTTCATAAACGGCTTCCCCCCCCTTTTTCGTCTTATGCTGGAAAATAATCTCAGCTTTTTCGATTTATAAGATCCAATTGGATCCAGATCACCCCTGAAGAAGTCCTAACGGACGAAACGCGTAGGGTCGTATTCTGATGTTGGATCATTCTGTTGGATCTACTGATCAAATTTTATGTAAAACCATATTTTTATGTATCAATTGCTGTAATAAATACAGATGTTTTAACTGTGTATAATTGTTGTGGTGAAAAATTGTTTTGGGGCGCACTCCTAATCTTTTTCTTGTTTCTATATATATATATATATATATATATATATATATATATATATATATATTACAAGAGCACTTCAAAAATTGCAATTTTTGTTGTGTCCCTAAAACCGAGCCATCACCTGCTTGCATATAGTAATGTGCTAATAAAAAGATAGTAGAATGTGTAAAAATATTTCAGATCAAAAAGGATTTCCCACTGTTGTGGCTGCTGATTGTGTGAGTCCTCTTCAAACACCACTTCAATGCTTTTCCTAGGGTGCTATTTGCTTGATCAGGGAAATACATTGAAGTGGTGATTGAGGAAGATTTCTGTCAGTCTGCTGCTACAACAATTGGAAGATAATTGGGGGTCTGACCTTGTACTTGCAACTAAAAGCGTGAGATACCACTTCCCTCTATTACTCTCACTTCTTTCCCACAATTTGAATCTCAATGAAGGGGGACTACTTATTTGCCAGTACCGGGCCCCATAGTTAGCATATTGATGTATACCCCTCTGAGGGTGACATCTGGGTGAGGTCCGCACGCCCTTCTGAGGCCACTGTGGCTATTAACACTGCAGAAAAGCTCCCATATCAAATCATTTAAGGCTTCATCCTCAACTGCATCATTTGGCACATTACTTATGTTTGATAGAACTACACTGATTCCACCAGTACTGTATGGCCTTTTCTGCTTCGCCTCTTTACCGAGGCAATGCAGGAAGCAGTAGTGACAAGATGCATGAACATCTCATAAGGCGTCTATACATTTATTTGGCTTGAACCTTAGCATACACTTTAAGCTAGCTTAACTAAAGAATAACTCACGCTGACACAATAAAGACACGGACACCAAAGCGATTAGATTTAAAGGTCATAGGATATTTATTAAGTGGTATGACCCTTCTTCGTAAAGGGCTGGCAATAAGGCGTCACGGCTACCCAGCTCTAGTCACATCAAAATGGCGGCGACTTAAACGCCCCAACTGACTGATATTAACATGGGGACGACTGAGACGGCCCCATCCGACTAAGGCACAACCTAACGCTGGGAAGTCTCACCACCACTTCTCTGGCTGGTGTGGACACTCCACTGACGAAGTGTCCACAGTGCCCCCCCCGCAAAGGCAGGACACCCCGCCGTCTTTCCAAGGGTCAGTGCCTCCCAGCGCCCTCTCATGCCACAAGTGACCACTGTACCGTGACGCCCTACCGCCACCGCCAGGCTCTTAAGAGATTAACTAGATGAGCTCTAAGAGCCGCCGCATGCCACCCATGAAAACCTACCTAAGTGTCCGTTATCCTAAACTAAATCTGAACTATACCTCAACAAAACCCCCTATCCTTATTGAAGGGGAGGCTGAAAGAAAAAGTCCCTAACCGTTAGAAATTATACAGTGCATTGATTAATATGACAAGGTAAGTTAGTACAATGGACCCAAGTGAAGTCGAAAACTTGATAAAAAACCTCTCGTGTGTCCCGGAAGGGGGAGGTGGGCCGAATAGAAATTAATTAGGACCCACAGAGGTAAAAAATGCAAGAAAGTCCTTCACACCCCTGATTCCGGAACACTAGCTGTTCCAAACCCAGCGGGTAAACAGCGTTTTTGGGTCAGCGCCACAGGCGCACAACATCCAAATCTTATCTACCTTATATAAATCCTAATTGCAGCGGACTTCCATCATCCCCATTGCCTGAGCAGAAGAGTCAGGAAGCCTGCTGGCCGCTGCGCAGGTAGCTGCCCGCACAGGCAATTTTAGCACTAAATATTGCAGCCGCCGCAAGGCCTGCGTCGGCGACGCCAAAAGTGGATCAGCACCAAAAACCCAGGATTATATCCTTGGCCTTTTCGAAAAGCTGGTACTGTCTGAATACCTAGAGGAGGAATTCTGCTTCCCGCCGGCCGATGCATGAGGGAAGCCTGAACGGAAACCAGTTTCTCCCTTGACAGCACGTGGTGGTGGGGCGTCGGGACTGCATCCAACACGGCTGACGGCAGAGATCCAGAAGACTCCACTGGATCCAGGGGAACACCTCGGAGGAAACAAAAGAAAAACCCTGACCATCCGCTAAAGCAACTAACCACATGGATGGCCATCGCCGTTTGGAAAAACATATCTGGTTTATGGCCGAAGTCACTGGTTTTGACACCGATGTGGAAGAGCCAGATTGCTTTCCCCCATCGATGCCAAGCATAAAATAGTTTTACAACTCTTTTTCCTTGGCTGCGGAGAGAAGCTACACCCAGGGACCCGTGAAGCCTCGCCACGCGTACTGTCCCCGCAGGCAATGGACGACCAACGATATCTAACACCCATCGACTGTCATCCCCTGCATGGTTATGCAACATCGGTGGTCGGTTGCAACTTAGCCAATGATGGCAAGGACCCCGATGGCCAACCCTAACCTTTTTATAGCATGGTCCCCAGATGGGAATTGAGTGACCAAGTGGGCTGGGGATCATCGGGGGGGAGGGGAGCGGGAAATGGGACAGGCGAAAGATGTGTCAAGGACACCAGCGCGTCTGCTGCTGGGAGGGGTAAGGCTGCAGGGCGTACGCTGGAGTGGGACCAGTCCCCTGGCCCATATCCCTGGGCTGGGGAAGCCTAAGGGTGTGGCAAAAAATTAGCATGCACTGGGCTGGGCGGACGCAGGCTCGAACAATCAGGGGGGCCGGAGCCGTAGGGGCCCCGGCCCTGGTATCCCGCTCGCTGGGAACTGGTGTAGAGTGGGGGCCTGCATAACAGTTGCCCGGCGGGGGGCCAGGGTGCGGGGTAGGGGGGGAGGGGCCGCGGAGTCCGCCAACCCCTGGACCCCATGGGTAGTGGTGGCATCGGTCACTGGTGCAGAGGCAGGGGGAAGGCACAGGTGAAATAAGCGGTCCCCCTAGTGGGAAGGACGGGCAGGGACACCCGACACCAGGCTCAGGAGGGGCCTGTGCCGCAGGGAATTCCCTGCTGGGGGGAAAGGGGGGGCTGGATGGTTAACGCCGTGGTCCGGCCCGGCCCTGACCAAGGGCTGAATGAGGCCCCTTATTTGATGGGCGGGAGATGGGGGTGGGGGCGGGGCCTGAAAAGCGGGGGCTCCCTCGGGTGGCTGTGCACCCGGGAGCCGGGGGCCGCCATCTTGCGTGGCGGCGCTAAACCTGGCGCCCCCCTGATCTGGAACCGGGGGGAGCAGTACGGCGTGCAGGGGGTATGAAAATTGGGGCTCAAGCGCCCGACCTGGAGGAGCCAGGGTCGGGCATAGATGCGTGGGCGGAAGTGCCGCCCGTCGTGTCATAGACCGGTGCTGCCTAGCTGCACTGGGGCGCCGGCCAGCTGGCGCCTGACAGGGACGCTGGAGGGGGACCGGAAGAGGGGTGGAAGGCGGTAAGATGGCACCAGCGGGAGACAACCAGGGGGGGGGCAGGGGAGACGGAGCCGCTGCGGGGGGCAGCAGTGTACAGGCCGGATCCGGGTGCGTCCGTATCGGGCCCTGGTAGTCCTGACAGGGGGGGGGTAACCCCCGGTGGGGAAGAGGGACAGCGTGCTGTTGGCTCCGAAGCGGGTGTGGGGGGGGACATTGTCAGCGAGCAAGACTCGAGCTAACAACCTGAGGACAGCTCTGCAGTTACCAACCACCTGCACCACTGTACTTGTAGGGGATTTGGGGGAGGGGGGGGGGCATGCTGTGAGAGGGGGGGAAGGGGCGCAATATCAACTGGAGGGGAAGGTAGTATCTGGGGAAAAGGCAGGGAGGGGGGGACATGTTGGATAACTGGACTAATTGGCCAAGGGGATAAAACATCAGATGCACAGGATGCACTTAGCTTTGGGGAGAAGCTGCTGGGCTGTGTATGCATGCTGCTGGGCTGTGACTGCATGCTGCTGGCTGAAGAAATTTCTGTAAGAGGAAGTATTTCCTGTAAGGACCTGCCTATATACCCCTCTCCTAAGCTCACGCCCCTAAGCTCACCCATAGGTTAACCACTAAACTGAAACCAACTTTAGACAACTAGCAGTCATTAACTCTTTCCTGCCAACCCCAAAAATTTAAGCCTCTTAAGTATGCCAGGGTTGCCGACTTTAAGATTCTCCTCTCCGGGAGAAGCCCGGAGAGGAGAGTTTCAGCAGCCGCTCAGGGGGCGGGGCTTACGAGTGACATCACTAAGCCCCGCCCCCATGTTGTTAAAGCAGCGAATTCAGTGATCTCCGTAGAGGGGGCGGGGCTAAAATGACGCGATTGTGCCGTTTTAACTCCGCCCCGTCCTCTGAGACCCGAGGATTGCGGCATTTTAATGCCGCAATCCGGGGGTCAGCGGGGGTCCCCCCTGAATGCGGGAGGGTTGCCCACCCTTCCGGGGGCCGGGAGGGGGTACCCGATTTTCGGGAGACTCCCGGAAATTCCGGGAGGGTCGGCAACCCTGAAGTACGCTCTGGCTTAGGCAGCCCTCGCTTAATCTTAGCTGAAGTGGCGGAGTAAACCTACTCTGGAGATCCCGACCTCAATTTTGTCTTGCGATCAGGTCTATCTGAATTAGGCCCTAAGTCCATGCTATTAGCATGTTTCATAATAGTAAAAATCTATAAATACAAAATAAACCTACAAATCAAATTACCGGTAGTTACAAAAATAATTTATGCCTTCAAAATCAAATGAGAATATTCTTTAGCACAGTAGTCCAATAAAAATGTCAATTAAGTAATGCGAATATTTGGCTATGATGTATGATAATTATTTATTGAGAATAATAATGTTATTAATAATATATCACTGTTCTCCTAGAAGGAACATTCTTTATATTTGCCTTTACAGCACAAAACACAAAACAAGCTTAAAAGTAGATATTAGTAAAATGCTTGAGTACACAATTAAGTCTTGAGTTTGAAGGATTCTGAATTGGAGGCCTCTGAAAATGTGCAGGGAAGAGAGTTCAAAGCCACAAACTGAAAGGTCACCCCCAGATGATTTTATATATATATATATATATATATATATATATATATATATATATATACACAAAACTGACGGCACTCCAGTAATTTCAAGCAGCGGGCCCCGGTGCCCAGAGTAAAGCAATACACCAGATCCAAATAATGGCACTCAGGAGGCAGAGTAATGAAACAAAAAGGATGTGTATTACATATATGCCAAGCTTTCGGGGTGTAACCCCCTTCGTCAGGACACAATCCTACAGCTACAGCTATATATATATATATATATATATATATATATATATAGTGTGAACAAGCAGAAGTCACTCTAAGAAATAATTCAATGCTGCACGGCGGCAGTAAAAAACGTGAAGACACTAGTATAGTGCAAAGCCAACGTTTCGGGCGGGTAGCCCTTTATCAAGACATGATAAGTGTACAAACATTACTCACATTTATAGTAGAAAAACTGTCTAATCACTCTGTGCACACCACCACCATGCTGGCACCCGGCGAGGAACTGATGACATCATCGGCGCTGCTGCACCGACAGGTTCTGACTCACCGGGGGCGTGTGTCCATCACCGTGTACCTGGTAACCATAGTGACAATAATCAATAAACAAGAAAAAAATATACGGGTCAAAGTGATAAGTGCATGTAGACCTCAGTGTCAAACACCATACTAGCATGTGAACTATCAACCACCCTGTACACCTGAAGTGTGGGGAAAGAAGGAGCAAATGACCAAGAAACGGCTCTGAGCGGGGAAACATGTAACAAGTGATGCGGCTGGTGCCAGTGATCGCACTGTGCCGCAGGAGTCAGCTGCTGTCAGCCGGGTCTCCGTTCGGCCGCAATCACCGAGTCTAACGGTGTCAGGCTGCTGACGGAGGGAGCCCAGCGTGCTGCCGGTTACAGTATGAAGCATACCTGTGCTAAGTGCGCAGTGCGCGCGGTTGTCAGGGATCACGGGTCAGAGAGTAAAGGCACCGGGAGTGGTGTGCTATGTGCGCGGTGTGCGCGGCTGTCAGGGATCACGGGTCAGAGAGTAGAGGCACCAGGAGTGGGGTGTCAGAATGCGCACACGCATTGCGTGTGGGCATGGTGCTCAGGAGTGGGACTGGAGAAGGACACGCAAAGCGTGTACATGGTGCTGAAAGGAGAGTGAATGGGGGAACACGCAAAGCGTGTAGCCAAGGTGCTGAACTGATACAATCAGTCCAGTGTGTGTCCACCTTGTCAGTGAATATGGCAAGGTGGGATGAGCAACTGTGTATAAACAGCTGGGCACTGTTCAGTGTGGATGTAGCTGTCAGAATAGGTCTAGAGGAGTGAGCAGACAAGGGTGTGCAGTGTATAAAGAAGAATAAAAGTGTGTAACCCGTACCTAGATGCAGTCTGTACTACTAGGGGAAGAAATGATGAATGTGTGGGAAAGAGAGATGGAATGTAGATGTGAGAGAAAGACACTGTAAAATGTATCAAAAGAGTGTTACACCGTGTATAAGGTGAACACCCTGGGAGTGAGCCGTGTGGAAGCGTGACAGCTTCTATGTAACAATAGTGCATATAAGAGATATCAAGTATATATATAAGCAAATATATGGCCAAAGGCCGGCAAATGCAGTGCCGATAAGGTCGGCTGAAGAGGGCTGTACTAGAGGGTCGGCTGAAGAGGGCTGTACTAGAGGGCTCAACATCCGCACGAAGGTCACACAGGAGTTCCATGAGTCAACCTGTGTCGACCAGGTCTCAGACTATGTAGAGGGAACATAATGATACAAAAGGGGCTAACGGTTCAGTCCAGGTGCCCGGTGGGCTAATCCAAGTGTAGGGACTGCTTATATATATACTTGATATCTCTTATATGCACTATTGTTACATAGAAGCTGTCACGCTTCCACACGGCTCACTCCCAGGGTGTTCACCTTATACACGGTGTAACACTCTTTTGATACATTTTACAGTGTCTTTCTCTCACATCTACATTCCATCTCTCTTTCCCACACATTCATCATTTCTTCCCCTAGTAGTACAGACTGCATCTAGGTACGGGTTACACACTTTTATTCTTCTTTATACACTGCACACCCTTGTCTGCTCACTCCTCTAGACCTATTCTGACAGCTACATCCACACTGAACAGTGCCCAGCTGTTTATACACAGTTGCTCATCCCACCTTGCCATATTCACTGACAAGGTGGACACACACTGGACTGATTGTATCAGTTCAGCACCTTGGCTACACGCTTTGCGTGTTCCCCCATTCACTCTCCTTTCAGCACCATGTACACGCTTTGCGTGTCCTTCTCCAGTCCCACTCCTGAGCACCATGCCCACACGCAATGCGTGTGCGCATTCTGACACCCCACTCCTGGTGCCTCTACTCTCTGACCCGTGATCCCTGACAGCCGCGCACACCGCGCACATAGCACACCACTCCCGGTGCCTTTACTCTCTGACCCGTGATCCCTGACAACCGCGCGCACTGCGCACTTAGCACAGGTATGCTTCATACTGTAACCGGCAGCACGCTGGGCTCCCTCCGTCAGCAGCCTGACACCGTTAGACTCGGTGATTGCGGCCGAACGGAGACCCGGCTGACAGCAGCTGACTCCTGCGGCACAGTGCGATCACTGGCACCAGCCGCATCACTTGTTACATGTTTCCCCGCTCAGAGCCGTTTCTTGGTCATTTGCTCCTTCTTTCCCCACACTTCAGGTGTACAGGGTGGTTGATAGTTCACATGCTAGTATGGTGTTTGACACTGAGGTCTACATGCACTTATCACTTTGACCCGTATATTTTTTTCTTGTTTATTGATTATTGTCACTATGGTTACCAGGTACACGGTGATGGACACACGCCCCCGGTGAGTCAGAACCTGTCGGTGCAGCAGCGCCGATGATGTCATCAGTTCCTCGCCGGGTGCCAGCATGGTGGTGGTGTGCACAGAGTGATTAGACAGTTTTTCTACTATAAATGTGAGTAATGTTTGTACACTTATCATGTCTTGATAAAGGGCTACCCGCCCGAAACGTTGGCTTTGCACTATACTAGTGTCTTCACGTTTTTTACTGCCGCCGTGCAGCATTGAATTATTTCTTAGAGTGACTTCTGCTTGTTCACACTATACTTCTCCTTGAGGGATAGAAGTGCACCTAAGCAGCTGAATTTCTACAGCCTGAGTGCCGGACCCCTTGCTTGCTTATATATATATATATATATATATATATATATATATATATATACTGTAGGTAGTCCTGTATTATTTATTACAGTTACAGCCTGGCTGAGCCTGCACACACATTGTCAGCAGGCAGTGGTGTTCCAGCCTACACACAGAGCCAGCCCCAGGACCTCTTCTGCCTCTCTCTCTATCTCACTATTAAAAAAGGACCTTCCACCCTTTTTCTGTCAGTATCACTGACTCTTTCACATGTTGCTCAGTGCTTGTCAGGCTGGTGGATCCTTTGGTCTCTTCACTGACACAGAGTGACATCATGACAATGTCAAAATGGGGACTCCAACTGAAATAGGCAGGATATTATGGTGTGGCTGAGAGACGTTTATATTGTAGCGAGTGCCAATAGATGATGGTAGACAGGCCTGCTTGGCGGTGTTAGAGACACCCAATGGGCGGTGTTAGACATGCCCAATAGGTGGTGCTATACACACCCCTATAACGAGGCACCCCCTAATAAAATGTGCCTGTGATGTCTTAGCAACATATTCCCTGAAATAGCATTGTGTGCTTGTCTTATGCCAGGAATAGGTCAAATATGGGATTAGCTCCATTTGTTGTTGCCAGCAATGTTTACCTTTTCACAAGTGGTGTCCAGGTTGCAACCATATAACGTGTCCTCCATTTTGCCGTACAGGAAATGTACTCTTTCTGCAGACTTCGCTTAAAAGTTATGGCGCTCTCATAAGCACAGTTATTGCTAAACATTTACTGTGTAAATTATTCATATAATGCTCCGAAGTTTAAAAAATTTGTCTGCAGACAAAATATTCTTCCTACTTGTCTTCCTGTCGCAGGATGCCGGCTGAGTTGTTGGAACTAATTAATGAGGAGACAATTTAATAATCAAACACACATCAATTACGCAATACAGTGCATGTTTCTGTAATAGGAAAATAATAGTATACACAGGGACACCAAAAGTGGGTTTAGAGAACTGTACTGATTATCCAGGCCTGTTGGTGGAACAGGGCCAGCTGCTGAGCGGGACAAAAGTCCCCCTTAACTACACCGCACATTCTATAAGGTTGTTTGGTGGTAGGATGCTTTGTTGCGCATTACCAGTATTGAACTAGCTGTTTTGCATATTGCTATTTGTGATTGTCCGACCACCGCAGAAAATTGCTTAAATTAAAAAAAAACTATTGTGGCCTTCACTTTCCCGAAAATTGCCTAGCTTACTCTAATGACATTAAGGGATAGGGAAACGGTCTTCTGTCAGACCAGACTTAGGTCGACAGACCATAAGTCATGTCGACCTTGAGCCATGTCGACCTTTAACCCTGTCGACCTTGGGGACAGTCGACCTTCCGGGGTCGACCTAATGACTGTAGACCTAAGTCTGTTCTGACAGATGTACCGCTTCCAAGGGATAATGGGACATACAATATGATGAGTTAGTACAGTATATTAGAGAGGATCTTATACAAAAAATCTAAATCTTTTGCTTAACATAAGACCTCTGCATGTAGAATGACAAATGGATTCAGTATTTATTCATAAGTTCGATACCAGTAATATTTTAAATCATGACATCATGTACCTTATACAAAGTCTTATGAAACTAGGTTTATATTTTTACAGTATAGAAGAAGTTTTTGTACCTGCGCACTGAATCTATTTGTGTTTTCTTTGACTAGCAGCTGCACTTTGAACGGATGACTGGGTCCGTTTGTACAAGATACTGGAATGGGTGGTGGTGCCGCGCTCTGTCACTGAAATTCTACATATGTTTGATAAATGTTGTTCTTTATTTGTTTACAAATGTAGCTTTTATACATATAGCAATTGGGTCATGGATTGGATGTCCAATAAATTGTATGGTGTGTACACTCGGGTTGGATATGCACACAATTAAGTGGTAATTCCTGAAAAAAAGTTTACACAGTCTTGCAATGTGAAGCGGTGTCCCGCTATTTGTAATCCTTTACGATTTGAAATGCTCCCTAGAAGAAGGCAAAAGACGAAACGCATTGGTGGGTACATACCAATGACCACTGACACTTCAAGCCGACCAAGAGACCAACACCTGTGAGAACCCCACAAGTAGGTGAGCGGGGGGTGCACATGCCGCCACGTAACGGAAGACGGAGAGAGACTGACACAGAGCAAGTGTACTGGCAGTGGTGAGTATCAAACAGGAGGGGGAGCAGGGCGAGCCAGCAGGGTCCTGTCCAAGAGGTAATCGGTCACCGCGAAGGACTCCACATCCTGAAACGGTGAGATGCGACACCTCACCAAGACAGGGAGCAGCGTCTGCATTCACTGAAGCCCGGTCAGCCGTGTTACACATGGAGCTGCCGGTGCTCTACAGTACATAGACGTAGCACACACAGTCCGGGACCCGGGGATCCCCAGCAACCTCGACTTAGAAAAAAACTCTCCCGAACACGAAGCACCACGCGCACAGGTATCATCAGGAAGCATTTCAAATCGTAAAGGATTACAAATAGCGGGACGCCGCTTCACATTGCAAGACTGTGTAAACTTTTTTTTAGGAATTACCACTTAATTGTGTGCATATCCAACCCGAGTGTACACACCATACAATTTATTGGACATCCAATCCATGACCCAATTTATTTAATTCTTCAATATTTTTTCTATTTTCACATTTTTTTGTTTAATTGTATTCTGATATTGTGTAATTCAGGCACAATATTCATGTACCATTTTGTAAATCATATCTATTGACCTTGAAGGAATGCACTCTTTCAGCCCGATTGAATGAACAGTGTATTGAAAAGGCCAATTGCTATATGTATAAAAGCTACATTTGTAAACAAATAAAGAACAACATTTATCAAACATCTGTAGAATTTCAGTGACAGAGCGCGGCACCACCACCCATTCCAGTATCTTATATTTTTACAGATATTTCATATTTATTCGAGACATCCCATTATACTGTTATAACCATATTAGACCACATATACTATATAATGTTAAAATGAATAAAGAATTAAGAGGGGTATTCAATCTGGATTTACAACTTTCGGAATGTCCCAACAGTCGAAATCCCAGGCTTTTCATTTCTCTCGACTACAACTCGACAGTCGATATACAATGTTACGACTGTTGAGTGTCGGAAAGTCTGAGGATTGGTTAAAAGGGCAGTGGATTGTTGAAAAATGGCAGAGAATTTGACAATCCACGATTCTTTCCTTGTATTAAAGTCAGATCTGTTTTGACAAAAACTGCCTTCAATGCTGTCGATAATGGCAGCATTGAATAGACGACGGCCGCTATTTCCACAGGCAAAAATAGTGTCCAGGATTGAATACCCCCTAAATCTTAAAGTTACTCTTAGATGGTTATTACTCAACCTACAATGATCACTGTTGTATTTGTGTACTATAATGCACCATGCTGTTCCAGATCTGAGGCTAACTTCAAATGGGACAGATGTATTAAGCCTGGTGAAGAGATAAAGTGGAAAGTGATAACACACCAGCCAATCAACTCCTAACTGACATTTTTCAAACATAGCTGATTGGCTGGTGCGTTATAACCTTTTACTTTATCTCCACTTTATCTCTGTAGCAGGCTTAATACATCTGCCCCAGTTACTTTTAGGTATTTCCTATCATTCAATATTTCCAAAATTATTAGAAGCTGGAGGCCACTTTGTTACTGTATGTAAAATGTAGCTTTCTTTAAAACAGTATATTAATTGGTATTCAGATTAGGTTTTGCAAATGAATCTGATAAAAAAATACAATTATTTATCTGAAATAGCATTTAAAAGCATAGAATTATCTATATAAATTGTTGTTATTATGTTTGCTGTAGTTCATTGTTTAGCCAACATCTAAATTGAAGTGCAGGATGACCACCGATTTTCTGGCACCGTTCCAGCACTGTTCTGGATTATCCATTTTGCCAGATTATCAGAGGTATATACAGCACCATCCAAACAGTTTTCCCTCCCACCCCCATTACCTAAACACTAGATCTCTCACAGCCTGACTCCATCACACAGCCTGACCAAGTTCTATTGCAGCCTTAATCCCCCCTGCAGCACATAAACCTCTGGCAGCCTGACTACCATCTTCAGTCTAACTCTATCCCACAGACTAACTGAGCACTCCCACAGCCTAACTACTGTAAACTATCATGCAGCCTATCTGATACCTTCCACAGTCTAACTTCCCCTACAACCAAACTTTCCCCTGGCACCTGATGTGTCCAGAATAAAAGAGATGCCAGAAAATCTGTGATCAATCTGTATCAGCATTGTAAAGCAGTGAAATTGTGCCATCAAAAATTTCATCTGAGGCCAAGTTTCGCCAACTGCAGTATTGCTCACTTCAATCCTATAGGGCAGGCATTCCCAACCACGGTCCTCAAGACACACCAACAGTGCAGGTTTTGTAGATATCCAAGCTTGAGCACAGTTGACTTAATTAGTATCTGAGGGATTCTGATTAAACCATCTGTGCTGAATCCTGGATATCACAAAAACCTGCACTGTTGGTGTGCCTTGAGGACCGTGGTTGGGAATGCCTGCTATAGGGGTTACTATGTAATTGCTTTGTAAGAAATTGCACTTATTAATAAAAGCTTCATCAACATTCCAAATAAAAGAGAGATCATCTATAAAATAACAATAGGGAAGCAAGTTTGCCACCCCAAGTTGACCAATATTCATGCAAAGATGTATAGGTTTATGAAACTCGGGGCAAACCTGGCCCCCATTGCTGTGCCAAGAATTTTTACATAAACGTGTTGGAAAAAAAAACGTGCAAAAGAATTAACTGAAATGAGGAGAATAATAAACTCATTCTCAGAGACATTACTTTGTGTCTAAATAAACTGATTATTTGCTTTTCTGCCAAGTTGGTTCAGTTTGTTAGTGTACACTGATCACACAAGTAATGGATGTGGAGCCACTTTATGTTTATTAAATTATAAAATATGTGCAGTGTGGGGTTGTAAAATGTTTTTTATTGCCAGTGTGTGACCCAGTACTAGAAATTAATTAAAACCCAGGTGGAGTGTTCTGTGATTTATGTGTTTTTGATAGTGCAAAAAAAAAAAAAAACTTTCTTGTTTCCTATGTTAGCACTACCTTTGTTAGGGGGTGATTCGGGTTGGCTTGCAGAAATGCACATGCATATATGTGGATATACACATGTGCAGGGCCACTTTGTGAACGCCTTTCGCTAGTATCACACTTGCCAAGGCATTCTCATGGGTAGGGAGCAGTGCAGGCAGGGTCAGACATTGGCCTAGAGCAGTGAAACGCCCAGCGTTTTATGGTCCTCCCCATGAAAATGCTGGGTGTTCCCCTGGGGACACAGGCAGGCTGGTGCCTGCTCGGGGTGGGTGGCTGACATAACAGGATGTCAGTCACCTACCCCGTCTTTGTCCAGGAGCTCGTAAATAAAATTCAGCCTAGACTGACTTTTATTTGTGAATGGGTAAAACAATCATTCGATGGTCGCTGACCATCAAATTATTTTTCCCCCGTACACTCGCACCCGAATGGGTTTGTTAGTGTACACATCCAAGCATGCAAATGTGGTCCAACAAATGGATAAATCTACCTCAGGCGCTGCAAGACTTAAAGCTGCATGAGACTATAATGGTGGTCACCGGACCACCAACAATGGATAGTAAATAAAAATGAATTGTCTCACATGCGCTAAAAGATGTTTTCTCCACGGCGTCTCCCACTTTCTCTCCGACTCCAAAGTTCAAATATGTGGAGAAAGGGGAGAATAAACAATAGTGTGATACTGTATAAGCATAAACGTTCTCCTTTTTGTGTGGGCGGAAAATATGGAGAAGGGTATTCCCAATATTCCCAAAAGATCCAGAATGTTACTGGATCACCTCACTCGTGCAGGCATATAAAGGTGCTCACATGTATGCTTACATGTCAGGGGATGTGTGAACTCCTGTAAAGGTATCTTTCGATGGAATTTCACGAAAACCAGTATAAAACAAACGTTTCTTTATTTAAAAGAAAACAACAGTGCAGGACCAGATATCTGACAGCATCCGTACCGTACTAGTTGTGACTCGGGTATTAAGTATGGCACCTAAGGTGCTGAAAAATAGATGCTCCAAACACTGCAGTATTATGATTAAAAGACACTTGGTTCTTGGAACTAATATTTGGTCACACTGTATCAACCTATACATTTTCAAATCCCACAACTGTCAGTAAAATATAAATAAATAATCATAGTCTATAATGTGAAGAAAAAGGAAACCGTAATATGTTTAAAAATTCATTTACATTTTTATGAAAATGTAAAACAAGATTGAATTTGAACAATTTACTGTATTAACCACTTCAGTGGTGGGTTTGTTTTTAGGGACTGCTCCTCACTGGGCGAGTGTTTTCTGGGAAGCACTCCCTAAAAAACCCCCACCACTGAAACCCCCAGGTCCGGGAAGTGTCCCTCAACTGTCCATCAGCCACTGCCCGACCCTGCCCCCGGCAACCTGGCTGTGTGCGGCGTGACGTTACAAGATCACGCTGCACACAGCCAGGGGAGGGAGGGAGGCAGGGCCTGGCAGCCACCGAAGGTGAGTGTTGTGCTGATCTCAGCGCTCAGCTCAGCTGCGCTGTCCGGCAAGAGGGAATGCAGGCAGTGGCACTCCTGAGAGATTTCCAGGTTTGCCAGTCACTGGAGCAAACCCCGGAAAATTCTCAGGAGTGCCACTGAAGGGGATAATCTCCAGTGCGTTATACTAAATAACTTGCTACTATGCTTTCTAATTTTTTTCATGACTTAAGTTTTGTATCATTACATGAAAAGGTGAAGGAAAATGATTGTTCTTAGATGTGGGGCCAAATCGAAACCCTTTTGCTGTAAGCCAGTAAATTTTTTGACAATTTATAAGATATTTAGGAGTATTCCAAATGGTTTTCTTTATGATTTATATTCTCCCCTGTAGCCTCTCTATCTAAGTCCCATTTTGTTTTAGAGTTTCCAAGTTACAAAGGCTTTTACGAGTGTGACATTTAAAATGATTCTTGTTAGTAATGAATGCAATCAGTTCCCATCTGTTACCCAAAAAATCTTCCTTGGTGCCTAACCTCAACCGTCTGCATAATCCTACCCCTACCCCTAGTGTCTTACCCTAACCTACTGTATCAATCATTCCATGTCAACCTTTTGAATGCATCAACCTTTTGTATCCATCAACTTTAGGCACTGTCAACCATTCATCTGTTGATCTTTTGACACTGACACCCTAACAGAGGTCAACAATGTGGCGTTGGTCTGGACATTGTCAATCTTTCAAGCGGATAACATCTTTATTTCTTTAGCTTGTCTCTAATTTAGTGATTCAATTTCTCGAGGAATCTACAAAGGTTTATCATACTTAGAAATTGAGGTTTTTTTAAATGGACATATTTTTCTATTTTTGCATTATACAAAGAGTAAAAGTGTCTAGGTCAGTTTGAGGGGTGCCTCAAATTACTTATAGTCAAAGTGGTAGGCAAAGCCATTAAAATTAGCTATCAATCACAAAACATGTGGACAATTAGAAGTGCAACTCTGTATACCAACACAAAACTGACCCTAAGAAGGACAGGAAAATAAATTTTTCAAAATGTATCAATAAAAACTTTGGTACTTGTGTAGTTTCACGGCGCCAGCATGGCGCCGTGCGTCTGAGTCCCCTTGCGGGGCTCACTTCGCTCGCCCACGCTGCGGGCTCTGTGGCTCGCTACGCTATTTAAAATCAACTCCATGCCAACATGGATAGTGGAGGCATGAACTATCCATGTTGGCATGGAGTTAAGTTAGTTTATTTGACATATTTAGTGGCGAGCGTACTACCGGAAGTAGCACGGCGCCATGAAACTACACAAGTACCAAAACTTTTAGGATAAGGGTGCAGTGAAAAAATGCTGATTATCTATGGCACATTGATTCAAGTTTGGAAACCACTGGATGCAGTTGCATTACTAGAGGGTGCACTGGATGCAACTGCTATGGGGCCTGGCTGCTTAGGGGGCCCGAAGACCCAGCAAGCTATCCTACTGCACTTTTTAAAATTATTTTTGATTCTTGTTTAGTTTCACAGCGGCAGCATGGCCGCCCACTACTTCCGGGTTCGGCGCTCTGCAAACTTTCTAAAATAAAGTCCATGCCAACGTGAATAGTTCATACCCCCACTATCCACAATGGCATGGAGTTGATTTTAGATAGCGTGGCGAGCGTAAGCGAGCCACCGAGCCTGTAGCGTAGGCGAACGAAGCGTGCCCAGCAAGGGGACACAGACGCTGCTGCGACTGAGACACTGCCGCCGTGAAACTAAACAAGTACATTTTTTTTTTATTAGCAGTGCCATGCTTTTTGTTTGGGACCTGGGAGTTTCCATTTTAAATTGTTTAGTAAAAATGTCATGAAAACATTCAGAGTGGGCACAATTATTACTTCCAATGAAATAGTAAAAAAAACTATTGGTAATATTCAATCCTAATAGTGGGTAAATACCAGGAGCAAGTGTAACACTTTCCAATTTTTTTCTTCAACCAATTAATGGGTCAAAGAAACAAGCCCATTTGGAGCACTTACAATAGGTTGCAATTCCCATAAGAGCAACCACAGAAATGAATGCAGTGTTACTGAGATATAGATGGATCCTGTCAGATCCAACGTATAAATTGTAAACCAACTCTCAAAGTCCACTTTTCCATTATCTCACAAAGGGCCTTATTTTGGTTCACTCTTTCTGACAAAATTCTTCTTAGATGGACAAAACCATGTGCACTGCAGGTGGGTCAGATATAACATGTGCAGGGATAATTAGATTTGGGTGGGGTTTTACTTCAAAGTGAGATCTATATTGCAGTGTAAAAATAAAGCAGTCAGTATTTTCCCTGCACAGAAACAAAATAACTCACCCAAATCTAATTCTCTCTGCACATTTTACATCTTCCCCCCTGCAGTGCACATGGTTTTGTCCATCTAAGAACGAATTTGCCAGAAAGAGTGAACCAAAATAAGGCCCAAAGGGAGAAATTTACTAAAATGGTATTTCTATTGAAGATTGGATGTTGCCCATAGCAACCAATCAAATTCTATCAATTATCTTTTTGAAGCTGCAAAATAAATAATTAAATATATAAATGAGAAGCATGCAGGGTAAATGCAGTCTGATTTTGCATGTAGACCCCAAATACTAAGCAGCTTGATTTTTACAATGCAATTTTGAGTTTAGTTTGGAAAATCTAAATCTCTGTGTACATTTTGGGGTAGATTAGTGCTGGGTACACACCAGGATGATTTGGTCTCAATTCCCTCAATTTTGACGTGTCTTACGACTGATTGTATGTAAAAAGAGCAGAATCGTAGCTGTTTTTACTACGATACCGATGCGCTCCCCCAGTCGGTCATCTGTTGGTCGTCTGTTGGATTGGAGATTTTACCTACTGCATTACATATTCGTCAATCTACACTCGATTGGGTACTGATCATGTGCAATTGTATACTTCATCTATTGTAAGACCATCATGCGATTTCAAAGGAAATCGTTTTACGATTGTCAAATGATCATGGTCGTCCTGGTGTGTAGCCTACATTACTAAAGCTTCTAAAAATTAAAAGAAGTGATGTCAACAATAGCAGCCAATCAGATTATGGCTAGCATTTAATGTCTAGACAGAATTTGATTGGACGCTATGGAAAACATCTCCTCTTCTTCAAATATACCCCTGTAAATCTGCCTCATGTGCAGTGCAACATATTTTTGCCAATATGCACAATTACTTGTTCTTTTCTGCGTTTCTCCCAACTCAGAATCTGGCTGAAAGTGTTAATCCATGATAAATTGTAAAACAGATGTGCTCATGACTTGATTAGAGATCAAAATATTCTTCCAGTGTCAGTAATTAAAGTCACTGAGACAAATCAGTGCAAACCATTAATTACTGTAGTTCACATCTGCGTTATTAATTCCTTCTATCTCTATTACAAATGGAGGTAATTACAATGAGAAAACAAAAAATCAAATATTTATACAATGAAGATGACTAAACTAAAGCTGGCCATATATCTACAGATTGATTATTCAGATCTGGCTGGTTGGAACAAAAATCTGGTGATATCTGAATGACAGTTTTTGGCAGTTTTCCAGTATTTCAAAGCGAATGGTCAACTGCCATTTGCTCTCATCCATTACCAGGTTTTTGTTCCAACCAGCCAGATCGGACAATAAATCTGTAGATGTCTGGCTAGCTTTAGCTTAATTTTCTGTAATAATAAATAATAGGATGCATGAACTTGTTAATCGTGTCTGGTTTGTGGCCAAAATGGAATTCATCTCTAGCCTCCAGAATAGCACAGTGGACAAGTTTCACACTGTATGTACACCATGGTACACGTTATATAGTGCGACCCTTCCTGGACAAGCCTAATTACTTGGGTTTTTATTCCTATTTTTATTTTTATCTCTCCCCCCCCCCCCCCCCCCGGCCTGCTCCCCCTCCTATATAACCCTCCATATCCTCCCTGCCCAACTATTCCCTTCTTTAATTCCTTCTACTTCCCACTTCTCTACTCTCTCCCACCCCCTGGGAACCCTGGTCTATTACTCCCCATTCTTGACCCCACACTCTCTCTTGGTAAATTCCCTAACTGGTCCCGTACTCCATATATTGAATCCCGCCCCCGCCTCTACTTTCTCTCCGTATCTAACCCCAATCTGAACACACAGCTATTATGTTGTATGGGAGGATAACATAGAAATGATTGTAGGCCTATGTATCTCTTTACCTACAACTAGTTATTTTCTATTTATCTTACTTACACATAGCCAAAGTTGAACACTGTGCTCTCCAATTAAACACGTTTTCTATTTTGATGTTCTCCAGATTGTATTCAAGTTGCACCTGTATCTTTGTGGATATCTTAATAAACTTATATGATTGAAAATAAATAATAGGATGGTGACAATAAGGTGAGCAACTTTTTTACAATGAATAGGAGGACACCTATAGGGGCAGATGTATTAAGCCTGGTGAATAAATAAACTGGAGATAAATTGGAATGAGAATGCACCAGCAAATCAGCTCCCAACTGTCCTATTTAAAACACAGCTGATTGGCTGATGCGTTATCTCCTTCCACTTTATCTCCTCTTTATCTCCAGTTTATCTCATCACCAAGTTTAATACATCTGCCCATAAATAAAACAATCAAGGAGCAAACTTAAATAGACTAGCAGGGTGGGCAGTGGTATATCTAGCGACTCATAGGCCCAGGTGCAAGCATATGCTTTGGGCCCCCAGCAACCCATACCTTCCAACTTCTAATACACGGCAGGTGGGACATCAACGCATGCCCAAAATTTGGGGGCATGGCATGGGGGCATGGCCTACAGACCCAGTCAGTAAAAAATAAAAGCCAACCCCATTTTGCACATTTAAAACATTTTTACACATATCAGCACATCAGACATCTCTCCAACCCCCCCCCCCCACCTTCCCCATTCTCTGCTGCCCCATCTCAAATATATTCTCTGTGCCCCTTGCTGTCTGTGGGGCCTTCCTGTGTATATAGAGGTAAATTACTAACTTTAATACAATGGTCAATTTAAAATTAAAGTGCAATTTCTCATTCTCAGCAACCTACTCTAACTTCGTTTCTCATCTCCATTCTGAAGAAAAACTAGATGTTATGAGTTATATCTTTTTTTTTTTTTACCTCTGGATCAACCTTTGTTTAAAAGGCTGAACTAGATGGACATATGCAGAGCTTGTGTTAGCCTTGGGTGATCTCTGTTTAAAATGACAACAACGCTATTCATCAGATAGTGTTACCAATGGGGACATGCTCATGGGCAATAAAAACGTAGGAACTTTTGCAGTTTGCAGTTTATGAGGCTAGTACCCCATTCATTAATGGCAGATAGTGATACTAAGAAGTGACCTCAGAAAATCCATGTGGATGGTAGGCACTGGCTGGCAGCTTTTAGCCTGGGGAGTAAATGGAACCAGTGGCCTGACTTTCCTACTAGCCTCCCCCCCCCCCCCCCACTGTCTCAGTAAGTCCTACCTGCATATATCCCTGATGATGCACTTCATAGCTGTCACTTGGGTTGGTATTGTAAGTCTGACGGTTGGGAGAATGTTGACAGGGGCACAGCACTCTGATGTTCATAATACTAATGGATCCCATAAGTATTCTAACCAAATCCCTAACACCCCAACTTCAGAAACCCAAAGGATCCTGACCACTATTAGAATCCTGACCGCATGCCCTGTCCCTCATTACCTCCTCTATAGATCTCTCACTTCCAGTATCTTACATATACCACTGAGTGTATTGCCACACATACTGACCTCACAGAACTCACTGACACCCTAACATCTCACTCTCATTTCCCTCACAGCACATACACTAGCCCCCTCATTTGCCCCTTAACAGCATCATTGTCCACCTCAGTGCACTCACAGGGTGCCGGATGCGGTCCCGACAGTCGGGATCCCGACAGTCATTTACCCGACATCGGGATCCCGACTGTCAAAACTCCGACAGACGGTGGCCTGTCCGATGGCCACCCGCTATTCTCCCTCGAGGGGGTCCACAACCCCATAGAGGGAGAATAGAATAGGTGACGAGTGTAGCGAGCCCGCAAGGGGCTTTGTTGCGCTCACAATGCTGTATGAGTCCGGGCAGTCGGGATCCCGACATCGGGCTAATGACTGTCGGGTTCCCAACTGTAGGTACCCTATACCACACCCGCACTCACTAACCTCTCCACCTAACAGCTCTCATTTCCGTTTTACTAGCCCCACCCTCACTTACAGCATCACCACTCATATACAGCACATCAACCCCTCATTGCTTATGCTTTGCCCCACTATACTCACCCCCTTTAAAGCACTTCCCTCTTTATATTCCTCCTCAGAGAATTCCTAACTCCTTTCAATGGGGGTTATTCTGATTCACTCAGAAAGGCACAATCACTCCCTAATGGACAAAACCATATGCACTGCAGGTGGGGCTGATGTAACATGTGCAGAGAGAGTTAGATTTCTCTATGATTTAAAAAGAGTAAACACAGTTTACACAGTTGTTTGACAATAAATGGTTTCACCCAACCAGTAACCATGAGTGAAAGAAAAGATTGTGAGTTATCCAGTGGCGTAACTATAGCACCGCAGCCCCCGCCACCGCGGGGGGGGGGGGGGGGCACTGTGCATATGGGGGCGCCGGGGGCTGCGGTGCTATAGTTACACCTCCCCCCAATCCCCCGCAGGCTTACCTATTTCGCTGGTCCCGGCGGCTCCGTTCTTCTGCTGAGGACCACCACAAAATGGCCGCCCCATATAGCACACAGTTCTCTGAAACTGTCTGCTGTATGGGGGCGGCCATTTTGTGGTGGTCCTCAGCAGAAGAACGGAGCCGCCGGGACCAGCGCGAAAGGTAAGGCTGCAGGGTATTGGGGGGGGGGGGGGGGTTTTGAATGGGCGGCGGGGGGGGGGGGGGGGGGGCGCCCAAAACGTAGCTACGCCGCTGGAGTTATCATTCATATTCTCTGACAAATGGCCATAAAATCACAAATTCTGCTAGGGTATGTAAACTTATGAACACAACTGTATGTCTGTGCTTGACCTATATATAATACTTACGTAGTTTTGTGAAAGAATATTACTGCAATACACCCAGGCACAGGCATCTATCTCTCTGCCCGGTATTAGCGAAGGACAGTCAGCTGGAGGCTGTGAACAGAGCTAGCAGACTTACTAGCCTGGTGGCTCACAGACCATCAGAGACGCTGACTGTCCCTGCACCCCTGCTTTACACCGCACATAGCCGCAGCACTGTGGATCTCAGAAGCAGCTTTGTGAATAAAAGCCGGAGATAACAGTGCAACAATGCTTACAGCATACCTCCCAACTTTTGAAGTTCTGCATGCGGGACGATGCTCCTGCGCGCCGGAGGCGAGCAAAAATTTTCGGGGGGCGTGGTCTATACTCGCGGCTCTTCCGCGAGGCCACGCCCCCATTTTGCCGCTATGGGGGCATGACCCAGAGGCTCTGTGAGCCTCTAGCCATGCCCCCAGTCCCCTGGCTGCGGGAATAGACGCTGTGCGCATGCGCACAGCGTTTATTCCCCGCTGCTTAGCAGCTGACAGGGGGGACTCCCAACAGCCCCCCCACACCGCGGGACACTGCCGCCCGCGGGTGGGACATCGGGACAGGCCCTGACAATCGGGACTGTCCCGATAAAATCGGGACTGTTGGGAGGTATGTTAGAGTACTATCAGCATTGCACTTCAATAAATGACTTATTAATAAGCTTTAAAACAAGCCCACTGTATAATCATGTTATAAACAGTGGCATTTAAGTGCAGACTATGATATAAATGCCCTGCTGACTTTCTAGATATGGGCATCCCCTTGTTGGGTATAAGCAAAGGACTGTCAGTCGGAGGCTGTGAGCAGAGTTAGCAGACTAGCTAGTCCGGCGGCTCACAGACCATAAGAGAAGCTGACTGTCCCTGCACCCCCACTCTCTGCTACATTCAGCAGCAGCACTGTGATTGTGAAAACAGCTCTGAAAATTAAATGTGTAAATTACAGTGAGGGCAGCCCAGCTTTTAAGTAAAGCACCTACAGCACTGAGAGTGCAATACTCATCAGTGACACATAAAACAATAATAAATTTAGCTCGCTGGGCAATATATTATATATCGGCATTAACCCCTTACCGCCGCAGCCTGTTTTTGCCTTCCTGACAGAGCCCTTTTTTTTTCAAATCTGACATGTATCACTTAAGTGGGGATAACTTTTTTTTGCTTTTACTTATCCCAGTGATTTTGAGAATGTTTTCTCGTGACACATTGTACTTCAAGTTAGTGGTAAATTTTGGTCGATACAGTCTGTGTTTTTTTGTGAAAAATACCAAAATGTCGTAAAAAAATTGAAAATTTAGCAATTTTCAAAATGTTAAATTTTCTGCTTGTGAGACAAATAATCATACCACTCAAAATAGTTAATAACTAACATAGACCATATGTCTACTTTATGTTTCCATCATTATATCAACCTCCTTTTAATTTTTTTGGACACTAGGAGGCTTAAAATATGAATAGCAATTTCTCAAATTTCCAAAAAAATTTCAAACACTGATTTTTTTTTAGGGACCAGTTCAGTTCTGATGTGACTTTGAGGGACTTGTATGTGAGACACCCCCATAAATGATGCCATTTCAAAAACTGCACCCCTCACAGTATTCAAAACAGCATTTTGGAAGTTTGTTAACCCTTTAGGTGTTTCAAAGGAATTAAAACAAAGTGTAGGTGAAATTTCAAAATTTCATTTTTTTTGCAGATTTTCAATTTTAATACATTTTTCTAAGGAACACAGTAGATTTTACTAGAGAAATGTGACTAAAAATTGATTCCCCCAATTCTTTTGTTTTCATAAATATCCTATATGTGGCCCTAGTGTGCACGTTGACCAAACCACAGGCTTCATAATAGAAGGAGCACCTACTTGATTTTGGAGCCTCCTTTTTATGAGATTATTTTTTAGGCACCATGTAGGTTTCTAGGCACCATAAGATGCTAAAAGTTAGGAACCCCCCACAAGTGACCCCATTTTGCAAACTATATCCCTCAGGGAATTCATCTAGGGGTATAGTGTACATTTCAAACCCCCAGGGGTTTCACCAATTGTGGTACAACTGGGCTGTGAAAATGAAAAATTACATTTTTTTACACAAAAATGCAGTTCTGGCTCAAAATTTTTCATTTTAACAAGGAATAAAGGAGACAAAGCACCCCAAAATCTGTGCCCTAATTTCTCCCGAGTACGGCAATGCCTCATATGTGACCAAAAAATACCATTTGGGTGCATGGCAGGACTCAGAAGGGAAGGAGTGATATTTGGATTTTGCAGCACACATTCTGGTGGAATGAATGGTGGGTGCTATGTTGCATTAGCAAGACCCCCGAAGCACCAATACAGTGGAACCCCCCCACAAGTGACCCCATTTTGCAAACTACACCCCTCAGGGAATTCATCTAGGGGTATATTGTACATTTCAAAGCCCCAGGGGTTTCACCAATTGTGGTACAACTGGGCTGTGAAAATGAAAAATTACATTTTTTACACAAAAATGCAGTTCTGGCTCAAAAATTTTCATTTTCACAAGGAATGAAGGAGACAAAGCACCCCAAAATCTGTGCCCCAATTTCTCCCGAGTACGGCAATGCCTCATATGTGACCAAAAAATACCATTTGGGTGCATGGCAGGACTCAGAAGGGAAGGAGTGATTTTTGGATTTTGCAGCACAGATTCTGGTGGAATGAATGGTGGGTGCTATGTCGCATTAGCAAGACCCCCGAAGCACCAATACAGTGGAACCCCCCCACAAGTGACCCCATTTTGCAAACTACACCCCTCAGGGAATTCATCTAGGGGTATAGTGTACATTTCAAACCCCCAGGGGTTTCACCAATTGTGGTACAACTGGGCTGTGAAAATGAAAAATTACATTTTTTTACACAAAAATGCAGTTCTGGCTCAAAATTTTTCATTTTCACAAGGAATGAAGGAGACAAAGCACCCCAAAATCTGTGCCCCAATTTCTCCCGAGTACAGCAATGCCTCATATGTGACCAAAAAATACCATTTGGGTGCATGGCAGGACTCAGAAGGGAAGGAGTGATTTTTGGATTTTGCAGCACAGATTCTGGTGGAATGAATGGTGGGTGCTATGTCGCATTAGCAAGACCCCTGAAGCACCAATACAGTGGAACCCCCCCACAAGTGACCCCATTTTGAAAACTACACCCCTCAGGGTATTCATCTAGGGGTATAGTGTACATTTCTAACCCCCAGGGGTTTCACCAATTGTGGTACAACTGGGCTGTGAAAATAAAAAATTAAATTTTTTTACACAAAAATGCAGTTCGGGCTCAAAATTTTTCATTTTCACAAGGAATGAAGGAGACAATGCACCCAAAAATCTGTGCCCCAATTTCTCCCGAGTACGGCAATGCCTCATATGTGACCAAAAAATACCATTTGGGTGCATGGCAGGACTCAGAAGGGAAGGAGTGATATTTGGATTTTGCAGCACAGATTCTGGTGGAATGAATGGTGGGTGCTATGTCGCATTAGCAAGACCCCCGAAGCACCAATACAGTGGAACCCCCCCACAAGTGACCCCATTTTGCAAACTACACCCCTCAGGGAATTCATCTAGGGGTATAGTGTACATTTCAAACCCCCAGGGGTTTCACCAATTGTGGTACAACTGGGCTGTGAAAATGAAAAATTACATTTTTTTTACACAAAAATGCAGTTCGGGCTCAAAATTTTTCATTTTCACAAGGAATGAAGGAGACAAAGCACCCCAAAATCTGTGCCCCAATTTCTCCCGAGTACGACAATGCCTCATATGTGACCAAAAATGGCAGGACTCAGAAGGGAAGGAGTGATATTTGGATTTTGCAGCACACATTCTGGTGGAATGTATGGTGGGTGCTATGTTGCATTAGCAAGACCCCCGAAGCACCAATACAGTGGAACCCCCCACAAGTGACCCCATTTTGCAAACTACACCCCTCAGGGAATTCATCTAGGGGTATAGTGTACATTTCAAACCCCCAGGGGTTTCACCAATTGTGGTACAACTGGGCTGTGAAAATGAAAAATTACATATATTTTACACAAAAATGCAGTTCGGGCTCAAAATTTTTCATTTTCACAAGGAATGAAGGAGACAAAGCACCCCAAAATCTGTGCCCCAATTTCTCCCGAGTACGACAATGCCTCATATGTGACCAAAAATGGCAGGACTCAGAAGGGAAGGAGTGATATTTGGATTTTGCAGCACACATTCTGGTGGAATGAATGGTGGGTGCTATGTTGCATTAGCAAGACCCCCGAAGCACCAATACAGTGGAACCCCCCCACAAGTGACCCCATTTTGCAAACTACACCCCTCAGGGAATTCATCTAGGGGTATAGTGTACATTTCAAACCCCCAGGGGTTTCACCAATTGTGGTACAACTGGGCTGTGAAAATGAAAAATTACATTTTTTTTACACAAAAATGCAGTTCGGGCTCAAAATTTATCATTTTCACAAGGAATGAAGGAGACAAAGCACCCCAAAATCTGTGCCCCAATTTCTCCCGAGTACGGCAATGCCTCATATGTGACCAAAAATGGCAGGACTCAGAAGGGAAGGAGTGATATTTGGATTTTGCAGCACACATTCTGGTGGAATGAATGGTGGGTGCTATGTTGCATTAGCAAGACCCCCGAAGCACCAATACAGTGGAACCCCCCCCCCCACAAGTGACCCCATTTTGCAAACTACACCCCTCAGGGAATTCATCTAGGGGTATAGTGTACATTTCAAACCCCCAGGGGTTTCACCAATTGTGGTACAACTGGGCTGTGAAAATGAAAAATTACATTTTTTACACAAAAATGCAGTTCTGGCTCAAAATTTTTCATTTTCACAAGGAATGAAGGAGACAAAGCACCCCAAAATCTGTGCCCCAATTTCTCCCGAGTACGGCAATGCCTCATATGTGACCAAAAAAGACCATTTCGGTGCATGGCAGGACTCAGAAGGGAAGGAGTGATATTTGGATTTTGCAGCACACATTCTGGTGGAATGAATGGTGGGTGCTATGTTGCATTAGCAAGACCCCCGAAGCACGGTGAAATGATGAACCTAATAATCCATAGATGTGTGGTATATTTTAAAGCACTCCTTCATACATAGGCCGGGTTTGTCGGGGCAAGTTTCACAGTGGAAAATAGTTTGCTTTCGTATTCCCTTTTTATAGCAAACTTTGCACCTTTTTTGTGTCCTGCCCTTTTTTCCAGTGGAGGGGATTTCGTTTGGAAAATGCTGCCCTGATACAATACGGGGGCCAGTACTAGAAGTACTGGGGCCAGTACTAGAAGTACTGGGGCCCTCTGCCTGCTGGTTCCCAAATATTAGGCCCTTTATGACTTCCTCTTGAAAGTGCATAAATGTCCCCGTCTGGCTGGTAGAACGGAATAGTACGTAAGCGTTATACAGTGCCATCTGGATGATATACACGGCCAGCTTCTTGTACCATATTTTTGTTTTCCGCAGGGCACTGTATGGCTTCAGTACCTGATCTGAAAGATCCACTCCGCCCATGTACTTATTGTAATCTAGGATACAAATAGGTTTTGAGGTGTGGGTACTGGTACCTCGTACAGGGACGGAGGTGGTACTGTCTCCGTGAATTGTTGTCAGTATAAGGACATCCCTCTTGTCCTTATATTTGACCAACAACATATTTTCGGTGCATATTCCCCTGCTTTCACCCTTTCTCAGTAATTGGGCAACGTGCGTTTTTGGGTGGCCTCTTTGGTTCTTGCGCACAGTACCGCAAGCTGCTGTACCTCTTAAACCAAGGGCCTTAAACAGGGGGATGCTGGTGTAAAAGTTATCCACATAGAGGTGATAACCTTTATCCAGGAAGGGGTGCACTAAATCCCAGACAATCTTTCCACTAACACCTACGAGGGAGGGGGGGCATTCTGGCGGTTCAATTCTTGTGTCCTTCCCTTCATATACCCTAAACCTGTGGGTGTACCCTGAGGTACTTTCGCACAGCTTATACATTTTTATGCCATACCTTGCCCTCTTATTGGGAAGGTACTGGCGGAATTTAACCCTTCCTTTAAAATGTATAAGTGACTCGTCCACACAAATTAATTTTTGGGGGATGTACATCTCAGCAAATTTGGCGCTGAAATGATCAATGACCGGCCTGACTTTGAATAGCCGGTCAAAGGTGGGATCATCTATGGGTGGGCACTGTGCATTATCGTTGTAATGCAAAAATTTAAGGATCGTCTCAAAACGAGACCGGGTCATGGCCATACGATGAAGTGGGGTGCTGTACAGAACATCTGTACTCCAATATTGCCTAATTTCTGGCTTTTTAACTATGCCCATATGTAACACCAGACCCCAAAACGTCATCATCTCTACTGCATCTACAGGGGTCCACCTAGCAAATGATGACGTGGGGTTTTGGGCAATAAACTGCTGGGCATATAAATTACTTTGGTCCACCATTAAATTTATAAAATCATCAGAGAAAAAGACTTTGAAAAAGTCAATTTCTTTGAGGCCTGTACTATCAAATTGGATTCCTGGGTTGGCCAAAAACTCAGGAACCTGGGGCTCAAAATTGTCTGGTGGTGGGGTCCATACGAGATCAATCATTGGGGGGGGGGTCTCAGCTGCTCTACGGGGGCGTCTTTGAGGGGGTCCCTCATCACTAGAGGAGGAAGAGGAGCTTAAGACAAATGCCAATTCATCGCTTACTTCACTGGCTGTGTCAGTGTCAGAGGCAAGAAGGGCATATGCCTCCTCCGCTTTGCGATGATTGGGACATTTTTATTATTTTTAAGTGTAGTGTTTCAACACGTGTATAGTGTAGGGGGGGTACAAACTTTATTTCAACACGGGGGGTATGTAGTGTGTATGTAGTGCTTTAACACGTGTAAGTTTAAAATAAAAAAAAAAGCTCCTGCGCCAAAAATTGAGCACAGATGTTGGTCAGTAACGTCCGTCACTGATCAGCGCTCAGCGGGCACAGGACACCCACAAAAGCACCGTGGGTGTAAAAACAATAAAAAAAAAAAACCACAGCACTCTCCAAAAAAAAACAATTAAAAAAAACTGCAGAAAAAAAATTATATCAACCCTGTGCCAAAAATGCTGTTCAGTGATGTACGTCACTGATCAGCGCTCAGCGGCCACAGGACACCCACAAAAGCAACGTGGGTGTAAAAACAATTTAAAAAAAAAAAACCACAGCACTCTCCAAAAAAAAAAACAATAAAAAAAAACTGCTGAAAAAAATTATATCAACCCTGTGCCAAAAATGCTGTTCAGTGATGTACGTCACTGATCAGCGCTCAGCGGCCACAGGACACCCACAAAAGCAACGTGGGTGTAAAAACAATAAAAAAAAAAAAACCACAGCACTCTTCAAAAAAAAAACAATAAAAAAAAACTGCTGAAAAAAAATTATATCAACCCTGTGCCAAAAATGCTGTTCAGTGATGTACGTCACTGATCAGCGCTCAGCGGCCACAGGACACCCACAAAAGCAACGTGGGTGTAAAAACAATAAAAAAAAAAAACCACAGCACTCTCCAAAAAAATTTTTTTAAAAAAAACTGCTGATGACTCAAAGGCAACAGAAATTTGATAAAAAAAAAAAGTTAGATCAACCCTGTGCCAAAAATGCTGATCAGTGATGTACGTCACTGATCAGCGCTCAGCAGCCATAGGACACCCACAAAAGCAGGTGTAAAAACAAAACCCCACAGCACTCTCCAAAAAAAAAAAAACTGCTGATCAGTGATGCAACACTGTGATGCAACACAGTGATGCAACACTGATTAGCAGTGAGGGGCAGCAGGCACACAACTGTGGGTGCAACCTGACAGGGTATATATAAAAAAAAAAACCTGCACCCCAAAAAAAGGTGCTGATCACTTAGTTTATAGTGATCAGCACAAAAGGGGGGCAGCAGGGGGGAGCAGATACAAAATTATAGCACAAAATAATAGCACACAATTTAAATCTCTGCCACAATGACGCTGCTGCAGCAGCAGCAGCAGCAACACAAGGAAGTCAAAAGGAAGTCACACCAGGAGCTGGCAGCACGGATGCCACCAACGATCAGGTCAGTATAGGGCACAGATGGGCACGGAGACCGCTCTGCACGCTGTTCCTGACCGGAATGGCGGCTGCAGGGCTGTCTCCGTTATTTCATCTGAGGTGAAATGGCTGTGATTGGTCACTGAAAAAAAACGGCGAATCTGAGGCATTGAATACTGGCCTTTGACTATATAGTCAAAGTCTCATGCACATTGTACAAGTGTATACACACCATTAAGTCGAATAGCAAGGGAATCTCACCGTGTGTACACACCACTGTAAAAGAATCTGCCCACCTATTCAAATGGAATTACCATTAACATTTTGGGAGACACAAAAATATATAATACCCCTTTAACACCTCATTTGTTAAACGTTATATTGCCGTTTTTTTCCCATTTCAAAACAGTTAAGGCTGCAGTGGGAAAGCACCAGAGTTGATTTACTGGTTAAAGATAACCGGTATTTCAAAACATTTAAAAAGCAGAGTCCTACACATTTCAGAGCCGTTTTTTATGCAGTGAGAATGGCTCTGAAACGGTATTTAGTAAAATCAACAGATTACAGACCTGTGATAGGCTGTCCCCTGCATTCTGCCTTGAAACGTGTTCAGGGGATTAAACGGGTTGACTGATGTGAATGGTATTTAAAATGGTAATCTACTGTAATGTGAAGGCTCAGACCCGTTTTAAATACCGTTTAAAAATACTGATTTTTATTTTTTATTTTTTGGCAGTGTGAAAGCGGTATAAGAAGGTATGCTTACAAGCAGAGAATGATACAAATGAGATACAAATGTCTGTCTGAACACACTTTATTATAAGAATAGACACATTTTGTTCTTCTCATTGATGGCCTGTTAAACAAAGATACAACGTACAAACACAATTAAAGGCTTCACAGAAATAAGAAGCAATTTGTCTGACGCCAATTATTCATTAGAGTGTCCTAACATTATCTGTCAGCAGGACCTGGGACATATTTCTAATACACAGGGAAACATTATCCCTGCAAATATAGGACTTCATGAGGCAGTGGTCCTTCAAATTTTAATACACTTATTCTTGTCTTTTCACTCTTATTTACTATGTTTTAATATTTCACCTATTTCATCCTGAACTAATAAAAGGTATATTTTCTACTTTAAAAAATAGGACTTCTAGTGCACCCTATTAATACTTTATTTTCTTGTGTAGTTCTGGGGTTTTGCCAATGATGTCAGATACCAAGTTCTCCCCCTTACCGATCAGCAGTGGATTCTTGCGGAGCTCCGTGGCTGATTGGCTCTTTGCGGCTTCATAGAAGCAAGGAAAAAAGGGGTTAAAAACTGTCCAAAATGGCGCTGATGTTGTTCCCAAATGTCTGTGTTTGTATAAAACACCAAATAGTCACACAAATAAAAAGTCACAGGATTGTCACCAAAAGATGCTTCCACAGATGGTGGGCTCCTCAGAGGGTTAAATCCTCCAACAGCAAGGCTCTCCCAAGTTGTATGAAACGACACAAAAGCCAAAAATAGTGCATAACTTTTAAAACATGTAATTTAATAAAGATGTGCACTTACAATTTTTGCAGAATAAAAGGCATATAAATATAAAACGCTCAGGGCAAAGCTGGAGTGCGGCAAGGATGGTCCAAGTGACAGTATTCCACCAGGTCCGGATACTGGGGTAAACTGAGAAGCTTGTATAACAGCACACACAGCGTCCGTGAGGTATCAATCAGGTAAAACACGCCAAATGCATTTCGGACACTAGGTCCTTCCTCAGTAGCGTCATAGAAGCCCCTGTTTATGTTTAACATGGCCGTCTACGGGTGGTTCCCCGGGATACCCGGAATGGGTCTATGGAGCATTCAGATTTCATACGTGGCAGGCACGGTGTCTGGTTTCTTTGAGAGGTAAAGTCCTCCCCTGCGAACAGGTGGTGGGTTTGATCCTTCACAATGTGAGTTTGATGATGGAGAGGAGGAGGTTAGACACCGTTAGTTGGTCCAGATTGTGGCGCCAGCTGAACCCCCCTTAGTGGGTGGTGGATGACCTGGTCTCTCTAGTCTTGGGATCTTTCTATCTTTCTATCTTTTTTCAGTTTGACTAGATGTTATGGAAATGTGTGTTTGTATAGGAAGGGTTTGCTTATACCTAAAACTATGATTGTCCTCTACTTATATTTATTGTTGGTGTTGTCCAGAATATGTGGTTGCTGTAAGTAGTGAGTGAGAGAGTGTTTGTGGATGGATATGTGAGTGAGTGATGGTGGAGTGTGTATGAATGGAGGGTGAATGTTGGTATGAATGATTAGCCAATAAAGTATGGAATTATGAGGGGTTTCTTTGTGCAGGAAGGAAAATTTTCAGTTAAAATATGTTGAGGGTTTCTATGTTTTCAGATGTATGGTTTATATTCTTATGTATGCTCCAGTTAATTTTCTGTTATTTATATGAATGTATATATTTATATATTTTTTGTATAAAAGGTTGCAAGTGTGTAATAAAACATGCCCATCATAGACAGCCATGTTAAATATTTAACATGGGCATCTTTTGGTTGAATTTTTTATTTTATTTTTGGTTGATATTATCGATTTAAAATTGATCTTAATCAATGTTGGGCTTTCAGGGCTAGAACACACATTTACTGTCATTTAAAAATTAATATATACATTTTAATCTGTCTGTAAATGTGTGTTTTAGCCCTGTAAGCCCAACATTGATTAAGAACCATTTTAAAAACATCCAGCATCGACCAAAACTCGAGAAACGTCAGCCTTTATTAAATCTTTAGTAAGTATACCTTCAGAGGGCATATGGCTGCTATCTGTTTGCCTCTGATAGTTTTAGGGGCATTGTTTTTATTACTGTACTGTTCAGACATATTAGGATAAATAAATTAATTAAAAAAACAGCATGGGGTCCCCCCCCCACAGCCGTAACCAGCACCAGGCTGAAAGAGCCGGGGCTGGTATTAAAAAATCAGGAAACCCGGCAAATAGGGGTTCCCCAATTTTTCAAAACCAGCCCCAGGCTCCAAGGCCGGGGCTGGTTCCCAAAATACGGGGGACAAAATGAGTAGGACACCGGACTAAGACTGAGGGCTACCTACGGGCTCAAGATAGGTAAGTATCAGTATGTGTGGGCTTTGTATGTATTAAAGTTTTATTTTTCTTGGGTGTCAGTGTGTTTATTTTACTATTTTTAATACTGTGGAACTACAAGTGCCAGCGGGCCCTTTAATGTCCTGCATGCTGGGACTTGTGGTTCTCCAAGTCCCAGCTTGCGGGGGAGGCTTAAACAATAGTTTATTCTTTTTTTTACACAAGTTCATCAGCCCGGTGACTACCGCTCCAGGGTCACTGTGGAAAGCAGCAGGCTTCAGCCTGGTCAGGTAAGTCCTGGAGGGGGGTCCCCTTTATTGGGGGGGTCCCCACTCCCCCAGGGCCCATGGCTAGGCTGACTGGTCAGTAGGGATGAATGTTTTGGCCGCGGGAACTTATATAATAAGTGTCCCCCGGCTATGACATTACCCTGCTGGTTGGTTTGGCTTGGGGCTGGTTCTTAAAATACGGGGGACCCCTACTGATTTAGTCCCCCGTATTTTGGGAACCAGCCCCGGACCTGGAGCCTGGGGCTGATTAAAAAAAATCGGGGAACCACCAATTTGCCGGGTTCCCTGATTTTTTAATACCAGCCTCGGCTCTTTCAGCCTGGTGCTGATTACGGCTGTGGGGGGCAAATACAACAGGGAAATAAAAGTGTCTTTTCCTGCCATATTTGGCACGCCATTCGTAGGTGTTTTACGCCAATTAGCGGCCATATTTTCGATGCTGTCGCTTAGTAAATCAGGAATCACCATTCAAAAGATTTCTGTCGTATTAATTTCATGGTGTATTCATTCGTATTTGTAAATACAAATACGAATGTCCCATCAATACAAATACGAACATTTGTATTTTTGGCATAGTAAATGCCAAAAATACGAATACACCAAAAAAAATTGTATTTTCATATAAAAATACAAATTTTTTTCACGAATTCATCTTAGTGGATTTCCCCCATAGTCTGAACAGCAATATTAACTATAAGGTATTCGGATGGCTCATAGACAATGTCATCTGACTGGGAGGTGCGCGTCCCCCTTCTGGGGGTTGGCGATCCGACCGCTAGCCCCTGTAAGAATGAAGGGCGCTCCATCTGAATATAGGCAAACATTAGCAGACCTGAACTGCCTAGTTACTTAACCAATGGTGTTGGTTTATCAATAGATATCAGGTATCTGTACTCACTAGACAGCAGATATCTGTACTCACTGTTACATGTATACTGGTGATGCAGTGTAGCTTTATTGGAGTAGGGTTTCTTACAGCTCAGCATTCGTTGAGTGTATGCTGTAAACAGGCACTGGAAATGTTAATGATTGCAATCAGTGCACTCCTTTTTCAACAAATTCAAGATATGAAAGATCAATAAATAAACTGAGTAGTACTGCTCAGAAGCTGCCAGGTATGCCAAGCAAAGCATACATTTATATACAAAGTATTCAGCAGTATGGGGTCATTAGGTTGAAAGTGTCTAGGTCAACATTCAATAGGTTGACCAGCATAGGTCGACAGGCAACAGGGCCAACACCTGAAAAAGGTCAGCATGTTCAAAAGGCCAGCATGGTCAAAAGATCAACATGAAAAAGATCAACATAACTTGTTCATACTTTACCTTCCAAGTGGGCATTTCAGGGAGTAGAAAATAGTGTGCCGAACACAACGAGGCAACGTACCCAAAGCATGGCGAGTGGACGCGGTACACTTATACAGTGTCCATGTTGACCTATGTCAACATATACACAAAAAGCGTTCAAAACTCATGTTGACCTTTTCCCATGTCGACCATTTGACCATGTCTATCATTTGACCATGTTGACATATTGCATGTCAATCTTTTCATGTGTCAACATGCCTGTCGACCTAGACACTATCAACCTAATGACCCCATACCCAATTCAGTTACCAAAGGAGTAGTGATTAATATAGTAGTGGTACACTTACACATAATTGATCTGCAAGGAAGACTTACCATAAGGTCATTAATGTCAAAAATCCCGACTTCCAAATACATACTGTACTGTATGTATGCTATAAATTGATATTGTTACAGGAACACACTGGAAAATATTGTGGTTTGCAGGTAATCGCAGGGAACTCTGGAGCAAAATAGAGGTGACCCAAAACACACAAGGTGAGTCAGGGTTCAGGTGCGCCTAGCTAGAGTGGTTATTCCCCAGCTGCTGCTCAGTGACAGGATAGTTAGTCCTGTACTGGGTAAACAAGAAGAAAAAACAGGGGGTTTGAGCAGCGCTTGGAAAAAAAAAGTTGTAATATATTAGTTATGAAAATTTCTATGTAAAAAATAAAGGATTGGTTGATCTAGTACAAATGATTTATTATTCTAAAAAAGGAATGCATATAGCCAGAATACATAAATGCTTTTAAAAACAATTGTTAAAAAGTTCGTATCTCACCATACCAAACTGAGGGATGTATAAGACCCGGAGAGTCCCATAGGTCCTGTGTGGAACTGTGGTGGTAAACCCAATGGGGCAGTGGGGAGGGAGGACCAGATGTGCTGTTCAGGAGCGGCCCAAGTTGGCACGAATAACCAACTCCCTCCGCTAGATGTGGTAAAGCGGGATGGGGTCCTCAACCTCTACCTTACTGCAGAAATTTGTAATCCAAATGGGACGTGGAAGTGGATGGTGATGACACCAGACTGTAGGATATATACAGCCAGGAGAGTCCCACAGGTCCGGATGGAATTGAATTTGTGTCCCCAGTAGGGCAGTGGGTAGGGAGGACCAGTGATGTTGTTCAGGAGCGGCCCAAGTTGGCACAAATTACCGTCTCCCTCCGCTGGATGAAATGGAGCGGGATGAAGTTCTCAACCTTTGCCTTGCTGTAGGAGCTTGATGATCCAAATTGGACGGGGATGGCTGGTAATTGCACAGGTCTGCGCTCCCGGGATCTTTAGTAGTGATCAGTTTGGTTTAGGTGGAAATAGAGTCTCTATTTCCACCTAATCCAAACTGATCACTACTTAATGCACCAGGAAGGGGCGCTTCCTGGTGCATTAAAAGGATAATTCATTCATGTAAGGAAACACAATCCACGATACTACAAGAGAATGCTCGTACCGAATGAAAGATCTCTGTGGGCTGGGCTGGAATGATAAATATCACCGAGGCAAAACTGCTTAATGCATGCCGGTCCATCTGCCCCATTTGGTTTCGTTTTGTCTATATATCTATATCTATCTATATATATATATATATATATATATATATATATATATATATATATATATATATATATATATATATATATATATATATATATATCAGGCATGCCATGTAACCCCCCCAGCCCTCCCATCAATCAGCTGCTCTCCCCCCCTCCACACACGCATGGACACACACGCACATACACACTCAACAGCTTTGTAAAGCGCAACGGAATATGCTGCGCTATATAAGAAACTATTAATAAATAAACAAATAAACAGCTGACAGCGATCAGGTAGATGCTCCCCTCGGCTATAGTGAAATTCCACCTTGTGAATTGATGTTCATGCTGTGCGAATAGATATGTATAAGACTTTGCAGCCAAGTAAATATGCCCAAAGTAAAGCTCACCATTAATTTATTTTTCCACTGATCACCACTGATCGCAAACACCGCGTAGCCATGTACTTACTCGGCTATACTTGGAATATAGGTGTATCGTGGACAGAGCTGATGTTACACACCCTCCCCTAAAATGCTTGGGCATGCCTTTTAGCACTCCCTCTTAATACCCCCCAGATGCCGGCTACCTGTCAATCACTTTGCTAAGTGCTAGTGAAGGAAAAAGTAGCAAGTTACCTTCGCTAGCCAGCGTCGCAAATGCACATTGCAGCCCAGATGCATGCTCAGCCTATCGCTAATGGGCCAATGTGTGAATCAGGTCAGATTCAGGCCCACTGTGTGTGTTTATGTTTTCTTGTGTGTGTGTGTGTGTGTGTGTATATATTACATATATATATATATATATATATATATGTATATATATATATGAGCAAAAGGGCCGTGCAGTGCCGTTTTAATACTTCTTTAAAAATATTAAAAGCAAAGAGATACATTTATGTACAGCACCCGTACCAGATAAATCACCAGGAGTAGGCTGGTTGCCACAAGATACACAATAATCCCTGGCAAGGCTGCGACTGAAAACCACTACGGTTGGATCACACTCACGGGTCCTCAGATCACCGGCTTTCGACGGACACAGCGGGGATCGATGGAACATAGTTCTCTGTGGATCACCAGTGTAATATGAGACACGTCACACTGGCCACTCCCCTACGTGTTTAGTCATCTGACTTTGTCAGTAGGGTGGCCAACAAAGAGGCTTGCCTACCATTAGAGAACACATGGTCTGGGCCCCTTGATAAATATGTGAATACTGCAGTGGCATAAGTTCATACCAGGTGCCCAGAGGCGACATTGATGGTAGTGCCCCCAACCACATATACACAGAATTGGTGACCCCCAGATAACAAAAATCGCATTGATTATCCTCCCATACACCACAGACAGCATCATTGAATCCCAGATACTACAGACAGCACCTGTGACTCAGAGATCCTAACAGACAGCACCTGTGACTCCCAGATCCTACAGGAAGCTATACTATCCAGCAGACTGACACCCTCCTTCAATATGCATCATGCCATGGTGCAAATATATATCTCCAAAAACAGCACTCACTGGACTCACTCCATAAATATAAATGACTCATGCATAGCCTATTATACGGAAACATTTTGGGGTTTATTGCCAGTTATCAAGCGTATGTTGTGTATTACGCATAACAATAGTCACCAAAGCCCCAAACATTGCAGTACAATAGGCTATGCATGATATTCATAGATTGAGTCCAATGAGTGCTATTTTTGGAGATATATGTGTGTGTATATACATAAATACATACAGACCAATTGAGACTGGCACTCAAAGCAGTCAAAGATTCAAATGCCGAGTGATTCACAATTAATAGCACATGTTCGGGGAGGCACTTTTCAATCCGGAAATTTAGACACAAGATGGAGGACTCTTTAAGCAATGTTTATGTTTATTGCTCGTGCTCAGGCTCCTTCTGTCACATGAGCTGACACGTCACTGGCTCCAGGGGCTCTTCTCTTTTGTGACAACTGCGGCAGTGGCTCTCTAGATATATATATATCTCTCCATATGTAGCAAGAAATATAGAGGTGGCACCGTAAACCACAAATGTGGACTTTAATGTGTGATTGATGTTAATGTGTGATTGATGTTAATGTGTGATTGATGTTTCGGGGCCCCGAAATGTCAATCACACAAGAAAGTCTACATTAGAGCAGTATTGCAAACAGAAGTTAAAAGGCACAAATCCATATATGTCAACTTCCAAAGTAAATTGTGTGTTTTATATATACACACACACACACACACACACACACAGGAGGCAAGGCAGACAAAGAAGAGAGGGGGAGAAGTGGAGAGATTAGATACAGTAAGTGGAGAGAGAGAGAGAGAGAGAGAGAGAGAGAGAGAGAGAGAGAGAGAGAGAGAGGTACATCTTCATCATCATTAGTGGAGGTGCCAGGAAGAGCCGTTACCTCTGAGAGGGGTTCACATTATTTCTTCAGCCAGGCAGCGGCTCTGCTGGAGCACTGGCAGGATCCTGGGGCCGGCTGTCACAACATCATCTACACTGCGGCTATCGTGGGGTGGGGGTGCAGTATATCGGGAGGAGAGGAAGTGAGGAGATGATGTTGTCCGATGTGCAGAGGCGTACAGTAACTAGAACTTTGTGGGCCCCATAGCAACATTGTTAAGGGGCCCCCTACCCTAAAATGGGGTGGGTGTGTGGACTGTGGAGAGAGAGTGAGGGAAATGAGAAACACAGAGCCTTATGAATGAGAGAGAGTGAGGAGTGAGAGAGAAAGAGAGAGAGAGGGAGAAAGGGATGGGTGCATCCAGGAGAGATAATGTCAGGGAGGGAGAGAGCTGAACAAGAGTGTCAGGAGGAGAGAGAGAATGAATGAGGGTATTAGGGAGAGAAAGGGGGTGTGAGGGAAAGAGAACGAGAGAGAGTGTGAGAGAGAGAAGGTGTCAGGGCGAGAAAGAGGGTGTCAGGGAAAGAGAATGAGATAGAGGTGGGTTTCAGACGAGAAAGGGATGAGACAGATAGTGAGAGACAGTGCCAGGTAGAGAAAGAAAGGGGGCAGAGAGAAAAAAGGAGAGGCTGTGAGAGGGGGGACGGGGGACGGGGGGGGGGGGGGGGAGAGTGGAGATGGGCAAAATAGAGGACCAAGATTGGGAATGGGGGGTGAGAAGAGTGAAGGGGTAGGGGAGGGGAGGGAGAGCAGCAGTTTGAAAGAGTGACAGGCATCACTTTTTACCACTCCTAATTCCCTCATTTTAATGCTGGTTGCCTGCTCCACCCCTCCCGATGGTAAACTGCTCCCCACCCTGGCACTGGTCTCACAAGGCTGCAGCCTCTAGCCCCCTCGCTCCTAACCCCACTTCTATAATGGGGTATGGGTAAAATCCGGAATCGGATAAGACACCGGAATGCCGGACTGGACATCAAACTCTGCATTCCGGAGCTTGTAGTATCCGGTCCGGGGGTGTCCTGTCCGGGGGTGCTCCATCTGATGAGGCTGCTCTCGCACCTGTCACCTGGGAGAGGAGAGGGGGGAGAATACAGCCTCACCGCATGGTCCGGGGGTGTAATAAAAACTGGAACGGTCCAGACCACACGGGGAGGCTGTAATCTCCCCTTCCCCATGTCCCTGGTGTGAGCAATCACAGGCATCCCCCCGGACAAGACACCCCCCGCATGGGACACCCCTCGGACCAGACACTATAAGCTCCGGAATGCAGAGTTTGATGTCTGGTCCGGCGTTCCGGTGTCTTATCCGGGTCCGGTTTTTACTTAGTCCCTCTATAATGTACCTCTTTGCGCCGTTCTCCTGCTCACAGCTGTGCCAGAGTCCTGCGTCCCCCGCCGCAGGTCCCCTGCTCCCACCAGCGCCACCTTCCTGCTCCTGGCCGTGACAATCTCCCGCTCCTGACCTCCAGGCGCTGGTGCCCTTCTCCCGCCTGCACTGGTCCTCGTGCTCCCGGCTGCGCCAGTCTCCCACTCCGCCTGGTACTGGTTTCCAGGTCACAATCCCTTGCTCTTGCTACCGCAGGTCACTTGCTGCTGCCAGCCCGTCACTGTTATATTGCACCTGTTGGTGCTGGTCAGATCCCCTGCTATCACCAGTGATGTTCCCCTGCTCCTGGCAGCGTCGGTGTCCTGGTCCCCCCAGCGCTCGGGCTCTTTCCTCCTACAGCCGGTGGTCACTATTTAACTATAGAGGGTGCAGGGGATTGCCTTGGGGCCCCCCAAGTCTCCGGGCCCCCATAGCAGCTGCATCCTCTGCACCCTCTATAGTTATGCCACTGCCGATGTGCTATGCAGGGCTTTTCTGAGGGAGCCCGAAGAAGAGGAGTTGCAACTTCCTCTGGGTCAGCTAGCCCTGGCTACCGGAACGGAAGCGGATGCTGCCCCGTTATACAAAGCCAGCTGTGTGCATGGGCTCCTTCATCTCCCTAGCCTGGCTGATGGATTGACAAGCAGGGGAGTTTCAATATACTTGGAAACCCCCCTGCGTGTGCACATGAATGAATTTATCTAGAACCAGAGGGGCTCGGTACCGGCTCCTTTGTGCCCCCCTGATGGATAACGCCCGGCGGCCAATGACTCCATTGACTCTGGGAGTTACGCCACTGGAATACTGCTATGTGTGTTTATGTACAATATTAATAACAGCAATGCACTGTACAAAATACACCATAGTCCTGTGCAGTATAATGTCACTTATGTATAATGTATAAATAAAGTGCAGACTGGATCCTGATCCTAAGAGGAAGGGTTGGGTCCTCTGTAAATAGGACCCACTGGGGGTTTCCCCTGTAGCACATTTGGGCCAGTCTGACCCTACAGCCACTGCACATGTTTTTGTGACTTTTGTTACATTCCTAAAACAATAAAGTACAGTATAAGGTATTTTCACTTCTGTTGTTTAGCTGCATCAAGGTCTCTGTTTAATATTTCTTTTTTAATTACAATCAACATAAACTGATGCTAGTTGCATAAATAAATTTCCAAACATCTAATGACAGCTCTGCTGTCTCTCATTGCTAAGTACAAACATCCACATGGAAAGAAATGATGCTGTAAAATATATTAGCCTTAATCATTCAGATTTGTCTAATACAATTAGTATGACAAAGGTCAGCTTTTGTGATAGGAGCTGCCCTTTGATAAGGAGCCAGCGGAAGGTGAGCAGGTCCCGGATGGCTCCTCCCTCCACCCTGCTGCTGCTGTGGTGCGGGCTCTGCCTCCTCCTCGATGCACCCTGAAGGGGATGTACAGTTCAATGGAGGAGGAGGTCACTGGTCCGGGCAGCACAGCAGGAGGCTGCCCGGATAAAGATGAGGGGTTGTCGACAGGGATCCGTGCGGGGTGGCGGGGGTCCATGCGGGGCAGCGCGGGGCACGGAAAAAAGCCCATAGGCCCATAAGAAACAGCTGGCAATACCCCCCCCCCCCTCCCCCTGCAGTGAAAACTCGACGTGCAGGTTTTCCTGCATACCAAAATGCGGTAATAACCCAGATAACAGGATTTTTATCACATTTTTCCTTTAGTGCATCCCACCTACACTCATTAAACACAGTTTTTCGGTATAACATGGCTGGACTGGGGGCCAATGGCCTGGTTAGCCAGTCCGGGCACAAAGAGAGCAGGGATGGCCCTGCTAAGCACAGCTTCCTGGCTTTCTATTTGTCCATCTCCCTGACCAACATGTGGCGTGACCACTATAGCTGTTGTGTTTGCCTTTCCCACTGAAAATATTAATACACTGAAAATTCGGAATTACCAGAATATTCATTAATCACAATCACAATAAGAAAAAATATCTATCCTATGGATAGTGGGTTATGGTGGGTTACATTTACTGAATGCAACTGTGGCTAGTTGACCACTGTTCACCAAAGATTGTATTCCATGGCCCTCTTTCTGATCCATACACTCCCCTGCGCGTTCCCACAGCGGAGCGATGGTTTGGGACTGCGCATACAGTGTATTAGATCTGCGAGCACTAGAGAAATCATTGATTGATTCTTCCACGCAATATGCAAATGGTTGTTTATGCAAAACATCCATTCGTGTGGGCGGCGTTTAGAGGACCTGCGAATTTCGCAGCTTTGCGGGTCAATCAGAATGAGGTCCCATGTCTGGCTCACACCATCAGAAATCCACATTTATTTTCTCCACTTAGTGTTACAGACATGTTCATACACTGACCCACTTAGAAAAGCAGAGAATATAGCAGAACAATACTGTAGGCATGCAACATCATAGAAAAGCATTAGACTTCTATTACTACAGTATATTGTTCAGTATAGAGTGCAATTATGCTGGAATAAAGAGGAAGAAAAATGGGATTGCGGTAAGGGTAAACCTCTGAGTCTATCCTGGTCCATTCTGTCCTTCTCACGTATACAATGTACTTTAATAGAGCTGTTAGGAAATAATATGTGAAGTAAATTGGACTCTGGTATTAAGCATCAGTCATGTGTGACAGACACATTTCCAATGCATTGAACACATTCTAAGAAATCCTTGTCAGTATTTGTGTATTTATTTTGTTTGTGTGTGTGTGCATATATATATATATATATATATATATATATAGATATATATATATATATATATATAGATATAGATATATATATGTATATATATATAGTGAGAGAGAGAGAGAGAGAGAGAGAGAGAGAGAAGGGAATGTAGGGCGCCACTTGTGTCCTAAACTAATTAACACTCTGATATTACGGTAAGAGTAAGGAACAATGCAGGTATCCCTGCATTGGGGTGTCAGCTAACCTCTAAAAATAAACACCTTGGTGAGGGGTGTCACAAAAAAATACAATTGGTTCGATAGAGGTGTAAGCGAATACAGATACCTGTATACTAGATGTAGTTCTCTTTAAAACATATAAGAGTTTATTTTATATATATAAAAAAATGCACAATAGCACTATTATAAGAACAAACAGTATGATAAAAATTACATAGAAAAAACAGTAATATGAAAAATGCGAGTCTTTGTAAAAAATGCCTACAGGTGATACCGCTAAAAAAAAAGGAGGGAAATAAATACCGTTTCTATATGGAGTATAAAAGCATAACTTATCTATTAGGAGGAATCAGCAGGCAGTACCCAACGCGTTTCGTCAATGAGACTTTTTCAAGACCCCTTGTAGGTTCTTCTAATAAGACGAATTATTGGCTGACCATCTAGTAAAGTGAATGAACCCTTCTGTACTGGGTCGATTTCCTGTGATGGATTTAAGATCACGATAATGTTTGCCTTGGTAGGGTCTTTATAACAATGGATGTGGAGAACCCTTTAAATGGGGGATGAGATGTTCCCCTGTTCGACTGGGTTATTCCCCCGTACAAGGTTTAAAGGGCAATCCAAATTCTGATTGAATCAGGTAATGGCCTCTGTATATCCTCTAACTCATAGTAGGGAACTTGTCTCCTAACAGGTATTTTTTCAGATAATTTTTCAGAATAAATGTTTTAAAAGATTCCTGTGGTATAGGTGCATGTGTTCTCATCAGAGTCCTACAAGCAAGTCATATATATATATATATATATATATATATATATATATATATATATATATATATATATATAATAAAGTACACTTACTTGGAAGGAGTCAGAACCAGCACTCAAGTAAGAAGAAATCCTCTTATTCCATAATGGTAGAAACAGGTAGCAGCAGCTGTCCCGACAGCTGTTTCAACTGAGCAGTGTCAGTTTTCATCAATTGTGAAGTGCATATACAGTGATAAATTTAAATATTATTATTATTATAATTTTATTTATAAGGCGCCACAAGTGTTTCGCAGCGCCGTACAAAGGAACAATACAGTGAGACAAAACTTGGCATAACATTGAATAAATAACAAAAATACAGTACAAATAAAGAGCACCACAGTTCAATACACATTACAGCTTAAATGTAAGTAGTGAGGACCCAATCAACATGCAACTAGAGGCTTGAGGCCAATGATGGAGATGAGAAGGATGGATGTACAGCGCTAGGTTGTCTGAAGAAGTATGTGCTACCACATGTTTATAATCAAAACATTTATTAATGAAAATACAATTTTAATGAGAGCTCTCATAATAATTCATAACAATATATAAAAATTTAAAAAATGCATAAAAACATACATGGAACAGAGGCTCTCTGATGCAAGTATCTCCACAATAGTCACCAATAAGTTTTATATTTACCAAGGGGAGACGGGGGGAGGGGAAGTCTCCTTAATGATCTGGCTGCAAAGGTAGTGTCCCAATCCGGGTAAATGCCCAGTATATCCAGGTGGTCCAAGCAGATAATTTTTATGGCAGTCCTTTTGGTATGTGTGTACCTTGCATGACACTGCTGCTGTCTGCTGGTTTAAACGAGGTCCTGGAAGCAATGGATGAACCGGTCCGGATTAAAGTGCGGGATAAGTGCAGTCCTTGGTATTGTGCAAAATGGCAAATGGCAGTTAGGTGCGGTGGAGAGGTGCTGGATACTGCTCAACGCGTTTCGACGCTGACTCGCGTCTTCATCAGGAGCTAGAGTATGGGGTCTTGTCCAGGGACCCTGTATAAATACCCTGGTTTGATTGTTCCCATGATTGCAGGTGTGGGAACTTCAGTGATCATTACAATCAATATACATCAAAATACATAGTAAATACATTAGAAACAAACATGTGGTAGGTATGCACAGGAGGAATGCATATAAGTCCGTTTATTATCTACAATAAGTAGGAAAAAACAAGTTTTAAAAAACAGCAATGAGGTCATGTGGTCATATCACATGATCGGAGTTGGTCACATGACTCCGGGGTTCACAATTATACCCAAATATTTATAGGTTCAGGGATAGCTCGGAGAGTGGGTAATGTGGGTGTGCATAGGTATGATAAGTGTCTCTAAGGCAACTGTCTCCTAAGAACGTTTTTTATTTTATAACGCGCACACACATTAAACCACTCTCTGTGGTTGGCGGAAGTGTTTGGTGATTGCGCTTCCGGTCCATCGGGGTCCCCCTTGGTTGGCGGAAGTTAGTTGCGCTGATGTCAGCGCTCATTTTTAGTACAGGACTGTACTCGATTGTCCGGGGTAGCCGGAGGTGACGCTCCCGGAAATGGCGCTCCCGGAGGGCGGAAGTGCAATCTCACTGCGTATACTGCGTTACACTGCTGGTTATTCCAACCATTATACGCAGTGAGATTGCACTTCCGCCCTCCGGGAGCGCCATTTCCGGGAGCGTCACCTCCGGCTACCCCGGACAATCGAGTACAGTCCTGTACTAAAAATGAGCGCTGACATCAGCGCAACTAACTTCCGCCAACCAAGGGGGACCCCGATGGACCGGAAGCGCAATCACCAAACACTTCCGCCAACCACAGAGAGTGGTTTAATGTGTGTGCGCGTTATAAAATAAAAAACGTTCTTAGGAGACAGTTGCCTTAGAGACACTTATCATACCTATGCACACCCACATTACCCACTCTCCGAGCTATCCCTGAACCTATAAATATTTGGGTATAATTGTGAACCCCGGAGTCATGTGACCAACTCCGATCATGTGATATGACCACATGACCTCATTGCTGTTTTTTAAAACTTGTTTTTTCCTACTTATTGTAGATAATAAACGGACTTATATGCATTCCTCCTGTGCATACCTACCACATGTTTGTTTCTAATGTATTTACTATGTATTTTGATGTATATTGATTGTAATGATCACTGAAGTTCCCACACCTGCAATCATGGGAACAATCAAACCAGGGTATTTATACAGGGTCCCTGGACAAGACCCCATACTCTAGCTCCTGATGAAGACGCGAGTCAGCGTCGAAACGCGTTGAGCAGTATCCAGCACCTCTCCACCGCACCTAACTGCCATTTGCCATTTTGCACAATACCAAGGACTGCACTTATCCCGCACTTTAATCCGGACCGGTTCATCCATTGCTTCCAGGACCTCGTTTAAACCAGCAGACAGCAGCAGTGTCATGCAAGGTACACACATACCAAAAGGACTGCCATAAAAATTATCTGCTTGGACCACCTGGATATACTGGGCATTTACCCGGATTGGGACACTACCTTTGCAGCCAGATCATTAAGGAGACTTCCCCTCCCCCCGTCTCCCCTTGGTAAATATAAAACTTATTGGTGACTATTGTGGAGATACTTGCATCAGAGAGCCTCTGTTCCATGTATGTTTTTATGCATTTTTTAAATTTTTATATATTGTTATGAATTATTATGAGAGCTCTCATTAAAATTGTATTTTCATTAATAAATGTTTTGATTATAAACATGTGGTAGCACATACTTCTTCAGACAACCTAGCGCTGTACATCCATCCTTCTTTTTTGCTTATATTATTGGGAGAATTACACACTCCCTGTACAGCAGCTTTGGCCGTGCCTGCGGTTCATACCCCCCTTTTTTTCTATACAATGATGGAGATGAGTATGAAGATGGTCACTGAGTGTTGGAGTAAAGGAGAGCTGTGAGTGAAATGTGAAGAGAAGTGGGCTTTGACAACAGGAGGGAAGAGGGCCCTACTCGGAGGAGCTTACAATCTAGTAAATACTTTCAAATTGCACCAAAAAGCATGTAAATCAATCTCCTCTGACCTCTCACCACTGCCTGTTACATCAGCAGTACAGTGAGTGACAGGGGGTGTGCGGCTAGTGTATGTGTGGGAATTGGCAGGAGAATCCTGTCTGTCAGGTATAGAAGTACAGAATAAGGAGGCGCGGCTTCAGTAGCTCATCATATATAACACTGCTTGTCATCCTGCCCTGACTAGGTGAGTATGCACAGCGGCAACAGCTGCTGTTAAGCAGAGCGAGTGTGTGCCTGCAACCGCAAGTACACTGAACACAGGCTACCTCACCCGAGGCGATCGCACACGCCGACCTCCAAAAAACCTCTTATACCCACCCGTCGAGGTTGGAGAAAGAGGAAAAAGAAAACAGCAGCAAAAAGCCCCTTAAATACTGTAGTCTTCAATCTCTCCAGACAAAAACTCACGACAGCAGAAACAACATTATTAAATCGTGGATTGTCATTTGTCCCAACGGTGACCCAAGATCAAGTGGCAAGTCAATATGTTTCCTGACCATTCCCTTCGATTTCCACCGGACAATACAAAATCTACAGCCTTGGGACAACAACCACAAACTCTCAAAGGCAGCAGTACATTTGATCCCCCCATGGTGAACCCCTCTATCAATACCTTCACCAGAATCCTCAAAATGGACACCAACCCATTCATACAGGAGCAAAAAATTTAATTTCGCAATATGTCCAAATCTGAAAAAGATGCTGTTAAAACTTTATCTGAGGACCCAGATCTTATAATTAGACCTGCAGATAAGGGAGGAGGGATCGTCCTCCTTGATCGGATCTACTTCAATACTGAAGCATTAACCCAACTATCAGATGTAATCTGCTACAAAATATTGGACTTTGACCCAACATGGAGGTATAAGAAGCACGTAGACCAAATCATCAACCTGGTTATGATCAACAAATACATCAATCAAGAGCGGGCAAAGTTCCTGACCCAGCCCAACATGCACATTCCACATCTCTATGCGCTACCAAAGATACACAAATCTGTTGTAAACCCACCTGGACGACCAATCATTTCGGGGAGGGGATCATTATGCCAACCCCTGTCAGAGCTGGTAGACTTTTATCTTCAACCAGTAGTAAGAGACGTAGCCAGCTACATAGCAGACACCAGTGACTTCCTCAGGAAACTGGACTCCATCAGAAACATCCCTCCAGACAAGCTCCTATCACAGCAAGAATTACCGTCGATATTCATGCTGAACTGTCAGGGCCCCGCATGGCCTGAATGAAGATTTCAAAATGGGATGCTTCCTTTGACCAGTGTGTGCCTATATAGAACTGTGGCAATTATTATGACTCCTTCCATCATGGCACCGCCATGTGCTTAATTTTGTCGTACGTGTTACATTACACATTGGGCACATGAACACCACCGTGTGTTGTCTTTGTTGTTTTTTTTTCTTTATTTCTTCTTTACTTTATTTTGTTATATTGTATCTTGCAACACCATGTGCTTATCATGTTTGTACAACACCGTGTGTAGTAGAAATCAGGGACATCGCCATGTGTCATACTGATATTTGGGAGTGGCATGGATATTTTCAGATAGATTTGTTGAATTGGCACCGCCGTGTGCTCAGGCCATTTATATACCACTATGTACAGCTGGCACAGGTATTATTACCCTCTATCACAGTGCTTCCAACCTTAAATTGTCCAATAATTGTATACAATCTAGGACCAATTGGATTGGCCAGATATTTATTGTACGTTGATTTATGAGACAACATTTTTATATGTTATACATATTGACAAATATACAGTAACTGATGCCCTTCAAAGATTGCAGCTGTACAGTGGTGTAGTAGACACAGGGACACCGCCGTGTGTCATACTGATATTTGGGACTGGCATGGATATTGCCGATAGATTTGTTGTATTGGGCACTGCCGTGTGCTCAGTCCATTTATATGTTCTACATATTGACAAATATAGCTGATGCCTTTCAAGGATTGCAGCTGTACAGTGGTGTAGTGCTTAAGCTTTATTTGCAGAACCACTGTTATCTGCGTTTATTAAATGTTGCATATGTCCCTCTATATCCTCCCGGTCTAGACATGCTGCACACTGTCACTGACCCAAACTCACGGCTTGCTCTCCCCCGCCCGTAGCTCTGAGCTGCAGGCACGCACCCACTCTACCTAACAGCAGCTGCTGCCACTGTGCATACATAGCTAGTCGGGGTGCCCTCCCTAGTTCGGTCTTCGGGCAGAATGATGATATGACAAGCTTCTGAAGCTGCACCCCTTGTTCTGTACTGCTATACCTGACAGACAGGATTCTCCTGCAGACGCCCACACATAGCCGTGAGCCCTGTCACTGACTATACTGCTGATGTAACAGGCAGTGGTGAGAGGTCAGAGGTCAGAGGGGGCTAATTTACATGTTTTTTTGGCGCAATTTGAAAGTATTTAAACTTCTCACTGTGTATGCACTTCACACCTGATGAAAACCGACACTGCTCAGTTGAAACATCTGTCGGGACAGCTGCTGCTACCTGTTTCTTCATTTATGGAATAAAAGAATTTCTGCATATTAGAATGTCGGTTTTGACTATTTCCATGCCGTGGAGGGTGTACTGTATTGCTTAACTTATGGACCAGACACCGTGATTATACTTTTCAGGGCCAGATTAAGGCTGGTGGGGGCCCCGGGCAAAAAAATGTGGGGGGGCTCCTACCATTAAATTGTTTTGTTTATATTTGTAAAAAAAAAAATATATATATATATTTTCAACATTGGTCGCGACCGACGCGACCATTAGAACATGGCGACCATCGCGACATCCGTTTTTTAATAGCAAGAACAGCAGGGACACAGGGGGGGCTTGAAGGGAGGGTCATTTACACTTCCCCGGCTACTGCTATTCTCTGCAGCCACTGGGACAGGGGTCCTGCCATGCTGACCAATCAGCAATGATCGGCAGCAGGGCAAATGCTGGAAGAGAGCACGGGGAGGCAGAGGGACCTACCGGTCCCTCTGAGAGTGTGCTGCCTGTCCCTGGGGCCCCCACAGACTGCTTTCCAAAAGACTGCTCTGATTTATAAAGCAGTCTGTGGGGCCCCTAATGTGTGGGGGCCCTGGGATGACCGCCGCTGTCACCCCTTGGATAATCCAGCCCTGATACTTTTCCTAGGAGTGCCGCCCTGTGACCCCAAAATTGTAATATGTCTTTTTTGAGGACTTCCCATCTACCACTGACTTTGTCATCGGTGCCAACATGCACCAAGACAACTGCATCTTCCCCAGCTCCTCCCAATAATCTGTCCACCCGGTCCAACATACAACGTACCCGAGCACCCGGGAGACAACAGACTGTACGCCTAGCACGGCCCCGATAGCAGATTGCCCTATCAACTTTCCGAATAATTGAATCGCCTACCACCATCTGCCTTGGGCCCTTCCTCTCTGAATTACTCTCCCTGCCAGAGGGGGTATTTCTCTGGTTACTAGAGGAACCCTTCCCTGCCAGCTCCCCCAGCTCCTCACTCTCAATCATAGTTTCTGCATCCATTTGGGCTTATCTACTAGGGTATGGTAGTTCAGAGCTTGCCTGTCGCTTCCTCTGTCTTCTATTCCTCCTAGACCCCCTAACTGTTACCCAGCTACCAAAAAAAAAACCTGGAGATTTCTTACCAGATCTCTCACTTTCTGAATCTCTCATCCTGTTACATTTCCCCCCATATGTTTATGTGAGATAGATGGATTTATTTCATGAGTGTCACCTCCACGAAGTTTTCAAACTGTCAGCGGACTTGCAGCCTTGGGGGGTTTTGCCTGTAATCTCTACATATATTTCTCACCGTTACCCTGCGGACAGATTTAGGCTGTAAGTTAACCCTATTTTTATTTACACTTTTCTAACCTGTATAAATATAATATTTATAACCCTTTTATTTTTAACCACCTTTTTGTTACATTACTGCTAAGAGATACTGTAAGCTTTGAACCTTTTTTTCTGATAGAATTAAAAATGTCTTTATTTTTCTTACCATATAAATGCATTTAGAACCCAAATTCTTTGACGAGATTGTTAGGTCTAAACTAAACTACAAATTGTTGTACTGTAAGTTGCCAAAAAGGAGGCTGGAGCATAGATTGTTAGATGCAGGGTTTGTGCAGTTGAAATGTTATTAAAAAGCTGAGAGACAGCATTAACCCAGACTGCATAAATGTACTGTAGATATTGCTAAGCTTGGACAAAAAGTAGTTTATAAAGGCACTCATTCCAATTACATCGGTCCTCTGTGTGTTTGCACCGGGGACCGATGTTTGAGCCCTGCACATGCTCATAATTGGTTATGCAAATGTGCAGAGCTTCTGTGCGAGCACCCTCACGACCTGCACTGCCTGCATGTTGCTCGCACAGGAGGGGAGCGGGATGGGGGCGGAAGCGGTGCTCCAACATGGGAATGCCCAGCGTTTCAGGGGCATCCCCATGCAAACTCTGGGCAGTCATAGGCAAATGCAGGGGGGTTTCCGGTTGCCCAGAAAACCCTCCTCCTCTTGGCAAGTGCCTTACATTGTGACAACAATAGCTGGTATATAATATGATCAATAGAGCTGCCACCACACTGCATGATGTGGTGGCAGCTCTATTGTTCATATTATATACACCGGCTATTGTTGTCACAATATAAGGCACTTGCCAAGAGAAGGAGGGTTTTTCGGACAACCAGAAACCCCCCTGCAGGGACAGAACAGAGCTGCTGCACATTACCCATGGTAGCATCTTCTTCTAACACGTTTACTGTATGTGTGGATCTGAGCCCTCAGACATCACAGTGGAGAGTAGCTGCTAGGAGGAAGAGACAGGAGCCTTACCAGGAAGTGGGAGATTGTGAGCTTAGAAAGTGCAGTATTATATGTTAAACCTTTTCCTGACCACTTATTTTAAAATGTTTGAAAGAGCCTATACTATAGACCAGGGATGGGGAAACTTCGGCCCTCCAGGTGTTGTTGAACTACACATCCCAGCATGCCCTGCAACTGTTTTAGCATGGCCAAATAGCAAAACTGTAGCAGGACATGCTGGGATGTGCAGTTAAACAGCTGGAGGGCCAGAAGTTACCCATCCCTGCTATAGACCATCTGCACTGTTAAATATCAATACTGTGTAACATACAGTATCCAGTATATAAAAAGACCAATTTTCGGGGCTGTTACTGCTAACCCAGACTCCCATACTTACTCCAGTGCCCTGCAGAGTGGAAGATTTTAGTATTACACTTGGAAACCCCCCCTCTAAAAATCCTGCATTTGCCACTGGCAGTCCCATGTAAATCCGGCTGTGACACGGTGTGCCCCACCCTGTCTTCTTCCCATCGATGGCAAAAGTATTCGACATAGGCCATGAACCACCGATGATTTTGAATCATCGATGGTCGATGGCCATTCCTACCTTGCCTGTCCTGTTGTCGCTGATTGGAGGGAAATGAGGAGGTTCTGCTTCTGCTGGCCGCATCCTGCCTTCATGGAGGGAGGAGGTGTGGCTGTCTGGAGCTGCTTCCTGCTGCTGCCTGGACCCTTCCCTTTAGCCGCTCCATGGAGGGAGGAGTCTGAGGTGCCGCTGCCGGTAGCTGCTGCCTGCTGTCTGTTCGGACCATGCCATGGAGCTCCTCCATGGAGGGGGCGGAGGCAGGTGCTGTTGCTGCTGGCCGGACGCTGCCTGGACTCAAACTTCTGTTGCTGCCCGGACCCTTCCATTTGGTGGAGGAGAAGGGAAGAGATGCAACTGTCCGGAGCCTGCCTGCAGACAACAGACCAAGGTGATGGTGCGCAGCCCTCCATATATGCACACCCACACACTTCTGTCTGTCTGTCACCTCCTGCACGTCCATCTGTTTATATTCCAAACCCATCCATCTGTCCCTCCATATTATGGTGCTCTGTCTTGTCTCTATGGCTGTCTGTTAGTCTGTCATCTATACCCCCTGTTCCAATTGTTGCTCTGCGCATCTGTTTATGTGCCCCCCGTCCATCTTTTAGTCTGTGCCCCTATATTGGTATGTTGTCTGTCCATATGCACCTGTCATTTTATGCCCCATATGGTGTTTTGTCTGCCTGTCCATCTCCCCATCTATGCCCCCATATGGTGCACTGTCTATCAGTTCGTACTTGTCTCCTCATTGGCCTAGCCATCCCCTGTCCATTGTCTGTCCATCTATGTCTTGATCTCTCTCTCTACGGTCTCCCCGATACAGTCTGTTTCTCCCCCCTCTCTCAGTGACACACTGTCTTGCCCAGCAGCCTTTCTATTTCCTTCTCTCTCCCCCTCTCCTTAACACCCTCTCTCTCTCTCTTGTTGACACCTTCTATCTCTCCTTCTTCCCTTGACACTCTATTACTCTCTATTACTCTCTTACTCCCTTTACTCTCCACCCTCCACCATAAGGGGCATTGCATTGACAGTGCTAGGGGGGCCCTCACAATTCTAGTTACGCCCCTGCCTGCAGATGTTAAACGTGGTGTGCAAATCCATTTGCTTCCTTTTATGCTAGACACGTTCATGCACCCAAACATGACTGACATCACAAAACAGCAGTTTGGCATATTTGTAAGTTGTATCTATTATCTGTGTTATCTTGCCACCTCCTCCATCAACACCAGAGGGATGCTCGCAAGGGAGATTTTATGTGCAGCTCTGCTGACATCTCAATATGTTCATTACAAGGCAGAAATCTTAAAATACATCAGACAGCTGGAATGTGTATTTCTAAACATATAAAACTGAAACTATGTTTACCACATACAAAAACAAACTGTCAGCAGGATATTGATATTAAAAAAATTACAATATAAATAGGCACGATAACGAGCTCTTTTGAAATCCAACCTGAAACCAGACAAGGAGGCGACACAGATGTGGGAGAATGGAGCGATAAGACTAGAAACTCCTAAACCTTAAAGGATGAATGCACATACTGTATAGACAACCATGGGCAGCATATTGGATTATACAGCAAGACATATGTATTTCGGAGTTCAGAGCTCAATATCTAGTTGCAGCACTTCTCTGCCTCTGACATATACTCGCCTACTGAATGTGCCTTGCCAATCTAATAAGTCTGCATGCCATCACAATACAACACTTTACAGTCCAAATGTATTCAATTATTTCCTTCTCCAACAGCTTTGGTCATTTAGATAGGAATAACCCAAATTATACACAGACGACCATACTTATTATATAATCATAAACTTTAATGTAGAGAACAGGTTTGCTCCTTTACGGAGCTGGGGGTATGTCTGCACTCTGTATATAATTTTTAAATAGGTCTGATCAATAGATCAAATCCCCACATTAAATTTGATCAATTTTGCGGGGGTGCAGTTCCCAAACAGCAATGGTTTACACAAAGGGTAAGAAGAAAAAAGGACTGTTATTCTGGGGACGCACTAGGACAAAAGAATTTATTTCACATAAAATTTAACTTTTAATAGGTCATGTCTTAAAATTCCCATTTATATTCTATGATGGGAAGCCGCAGTGAAATTTGAAGAGGTTAAAAAATTACACATACAAACATATACACACACAGATGGCGTGCTTAGTGATAAAGAGTTTGAGGAAAGGGTGATCCTAAAAAGATCCTTAGACTGAAAAATGTCAATTTATTGATTGAGCAGGTCTTTGATGTATAGCAGTGTATTTATTTTGTGTCAAATGTTTCCAACAATAAAGGTTCTCTGTACTTGATGTTAATCAGAGTGTGTCAGTTTTTGCTAGTACTTTTATTAGTCCTTGTTAGTACATTCGATGATTAAGGGCACTTTTATTTACAAGGACCCAGATAACAAAAAATAGAGGATAATCCCCGTGTTATGCCTGATTCCCGGCAAATACAGTATGTTCACCTGGGTTCAGTACCCGGTGAGCTTATTGGTTTATAATGCAGTTCACTCTATTGTCCGGTAAGTATTTATAATTTCCGCTGTGTATCGGTTTAAATACTTTATCAGCAAGGTACTGTTTATTACTTATGTAGCACAACACTGAGATTAGGTAACATTCTCCTGATCACAAGCACTATGTACAGGAACAGTTTAGATATTGGTGGAGTGCTGGATGTTATGCTTGGATGTTAATACTTGGATATAATCACCAACGTTAGAGATTAGGTGGTCAGATATAATAATTGGATACAGTCATTAACATTTAAGGACTGGGTGGTCTTATTAATTCTGGCAGTGTTGCCTCTATCGTTGCCACTTCACAATTATCTCTATAAGCATGTCTAGGGAGAACCTTGCATGGTACTAATATAAATATTATACAGGCAAGGATACCCTCTGCTGCTTAGATTAAGATTTTAGTATGGTGATCCCATGTTAAGCATAACCCATATAAGGTAAATCTGGGTGGTCTGAGTGGTCTTATTAATTCTGGCAAAGTTGCCTCTATTGTTGCCACCACAGCTATCTGTGTGAGCAGGTTTAGGGAGAACCTTGCATAGTACTGATATAAATATCATATAGGCAAGGGTGCCCTCTGCTGCTTAGATCTGGAACTTAGTATAGTAATCCTATGTTCAGCATAACACATATAAGATAAATCAAAATAGCTAAATACATCAAAGATAATCCCTGCTAATTGACATTTCAGTTAAGGTCTAAACCGACATATGTTTCACCGCACTTAAGCAGCTTTCTCAAGGCCAGATACCTTGCGGATACCTTCACAGCTATACGCGTCCCCTCGCGGGCTTCACAGGTATCCGCGTCCCCTCGCGGGGCGCGCTGCGCACGCCATGCTTCGGGCTCGGTGGCTCGCTGCGCTCGCCACACTATTCTATTCTCAACTCCACGCCGACGTGGATAGTGGGGGTATGAAAAGGTCATAGGACGCGCACCGCCGCCCCTCGCGGGCTCGCTGCACTCGCCACGCTTCGGGTTGACGTTGATAGTGGGGGTGGTGCACTATGAAAAATGGCATTTGGAGGCATTTCACAAGTTTAATACACATTTCAATGCATTCTGATGCATTTCAATGCAAAATCGGATGCCATCGCATACGATTTTTGAGCAAAAATGCTCAAAAATCTGTAAAACATCGTATCACATCGTATGCCATCGTATGCCACTACATATGGCATACGATGCCATTCGATGGCATACGATTTTTGAGCAAAAATGGTCAAAAATCGGTAAAACATCGTATTGCATCGTATACCATCGTATGCCACTACATATGGCAGGGATGGGGAACCTCAGGCCCTGGGGCCATATTCGGCCCCCGTAGCCGGTGTGAGTGGCCCTCCCACCCTTTGCCAGGAGTCAAGTACAGGGGAATTCTCGCAAGAAGTTGGTAGTTCTTGTGAGATTCCTCTTAATTAACAGCAGCCGGAGACAGTCAGTCCTATTCAGCGCCAGCTGCCAGAGCGTGAAACGGCTGCATCAGGACAATTTGTAAGAGAAATTTTTACATACCGCCCCCGAAGGATTTTTTCCCCATACGAACGGCCCTTGGCACAAAAAAGGTTCCTCCCCCCTGACATATGGCATACGATGCCATTCGATGGCATACGATTTTTGAGTAAAAATGGTCAAAAATCGGTAAAACATCGTATCGCATTGTATGCCATCGTATGCCACATACGATGCAATGCGATTTTTAGCATACGATCTGCATACGATGCAGGTCGTGGGAGCCGTGATACTCCACAAGTACCGAAGGATCTTCAGTAGGTGGACAGTCATTACGTGGATCCCACATAATCAACGTGCATTAGGCCAGAAGGTCGACGGGGCAGAACGTGCACAAGTAAAATGTCAACAGTGGGTCTACGGGGTTAAAAGGTCAACACAAAAATGGTCAACATAGGTTTTGTAAGTGTCATTTTGTATGTTTCAACATATGTGATAGGTGTGGATTAATAGGTTGACAGTCAATAGGTTAACCACTATTGGTCAACAGGCAATAGGTTGACTCCAGAAAAGGGTCAACATGGCCTGCTGTAGGTCTACATTGACAAAAGGTCGACATAGAAAGGTCGACACATGGAAATTGCCACAACAAAGTACCTCAGAAGAGGAAAAGGGTCGGGGCTTGGTAGGCTGTTAGATCAAGCTGTTGCTCAAAACAGGATAGCAGTGGGGACAAAAACAACGAATGGGAGGGCAGCGCTAAAAAAAAAAAACATTCAAAGAGATTTGATTGTTTTCACAATCATTTTTTTAATAATAAAACTTGAACACTGATTAAAACAAAAATATTGCACATATATTTGTCCATTGTCATCAAGACGATGGTAGATGTCTGTTCCTATTGTACCTATAGGACCTCAAAGATAGTTCCTTGAAAGTCACATTGGAAATGAAAACTGTATATGACCAGTTCTTCTGGAAGCGTGGTATTGACCAGCTGGCTGAAATCTCCAGATGTATGGCGTGGTCTTGTGCTGTAAAAAAGCTGGCTGTCATCCACTTGAGGAGAAAGTGCTGGTGGCCATGATATTCAGTCTGCTTTTTTTCCAAATTGCCAAAACACAAATAATAATGTGAAACTCTACTCATAATAGGGGATTTGCTATTTAATTCAAATCCCTATTACAGGCATGTCCAAACTGTGGCCCTCTTGCTGTTGTGAAACTACACATCCCAGCATGCCTTGCCATAGTTTTAGCAGTACCAGGGCGCCCAATTAACATACATATGCTAGTATAGGGAAATCGCATCGCATTGCCCGGGCTGTTTTAGTGCCGTGCAATGCGATCTCAGTAATTAATATGGTATGGATGTTTGGCAGCTAGCATAGCTGTGCTTTCAGAATAAGCGTAGGCTGCGCAAATAGCGTAGTCTGTCAGAACTTGCGTAAGTGTTCCCGGTCCCTGTCAGATTCAGTCAGAGCAGAATAACTGACAGTGATGGCTGCATCAGGGAGAGCTGAAAACACGACCGAGGTGACAGTGATGGCTGATGAACCTGTGACCATGTTCACCCTGCCAAACACAGAGGAGGCTGTTATCTTTTTCCAGAACCACCAGTTGCTTCCGGTCATGCAAAAATGTGTGAACGGGCACCCGATGCGGCTATCTCTGAAAGAAAGCATGTGGTGATACCACATTAAGGCCTGCCACAAAAAAGTTGAGCCTCAGAACGGCGCACTGGTTCCCGGGGTGCAGTTTACCCTTCCTCACCCTTGTCCGCTTTATCTATTCGTGGGCGGAGGAGATGACAAGTATGGCATATTGTGACTGTGAACTGCACGTCTAATAAAACCGCAGTGCAGTACAACGGTTTGATGCATGAGGCCTGCATTATGGACTTAAGTTCCCAGCCCCATAGGCAAATTGGCGGTCCCGGCATGGTCATAGAAGTCGACAAAAGCCTGTTCATCAAGCGTAAAAGTAATTGTGGGAAGGATGCTGCCTCAGCAGTGGATTTTTGGAGGGATTTGCAGGGAGACTGGTGCCTGCTTTGTCACCAGTGGAGAAGCGAGATGCCACTACGTTGATGGCCGCCATCAATGAATTTGTTGCTCCTGGATCGATGATCGATTCCGATTGTTGGTGGGCCTACAACACGGAGCAGTTTCAACAGGCCGGATATGAGCACACACGTGTGATCCATAGATATAACTTTGTGAACCAGGAGTCATGGGTTCACACGCAGAACATAGAGCGGCTGTGGGGGGCATGTAAATGGCGAAACAAGCGCCAAAGAGGCACCTCCCGCAAAAATTTGCGAAACAAGCGCCAAAGAGGCACCTCCTGCAAAAATGTGGATTCCTACCTGGAAGAATTCATGTGGAGGAAGACTCTGGGCGCTTCTAGTCCATTTTACCACATTCTCCATGCTCTGGTGCTGCTTCCGAAGGCAAATGTCTTCATAGTGGCTCTATATTTCTTCTTTTTTTCTTAATTCATTCTCTTTATTCTTGTTGTTTCACTTGATTTATGTTTATAAATGTAATTAATTAATGTGTTATCTTTAATATTAATTAGTAAGTAAATTTAAAGTTAATCGTTAACACATGTCATCATTACTGTGTCAGATGTACAGATGTAGCGGGATTCATCTTTGCAGGGGATGGCGATGGCGACGCCAGCCGCCATCCCCTGCCCCGCGCCATCTGTATGCCGGAAGGGGGTGCGCGCGCGTCCCCTTCCGACGGTGCTGCCCTCGGTCGCCCGGTGCCCACACCGGGCGACCGCATCTCCCCGCAGTGTCCTCGAGACCCCCCAGCCCCCTCGAACGGGAGGCGGACAGTATTGCGTCCGCCTCGCCGCCCGGATACTGAGACGCGCGTGCGTGGGGGACGCACGCTCGTCTCAGTCAGATGGAGCGCCGTGTTGCTGGCGGATCGCCAGCAACAATAAGTAGAAAAAAGAATACCAACTTAATCCTGGGCGCTGATTGTAGTGATCCCCACACTTTCTTCCCTCATTCAAGAATTTAAACCGGAAAATGAAACAGAGGGGGGGACACACAATAGCGTAATATTGTACACATACAATACACATAAATTATATCAACAAAATATATGATGTTTCTGAGACGTTTAAACTCGTACCCTTTGGAGTTGTCTGCTTAAATAGGCAGACAATAACGCTCGTGCAGGGGCGGTAACGTCACCGAATCGTCATCAAGGATGTCCAATAACAATCAGGCGTACATGCAAGAAAGTTTAAAAGCTGGTATAGCGTAATACCGCTTTGTTTATTTGACATATAAACATAAAAACAATGGTGTAAAACATCAGCCTCTCACCGGATGGAATGGTCTACAAAGGCAATGTAGACAAACAGGCACAGATTAAATTCCCAGGCGTCCCCGGAGCCCACTGTCCAAACCAGTCAGAGTCCAAAAGTTCCACACCTTCTCTCCACGGCCAACGCGTTTCTGAACCTAAATGGTTCCTTTATCAAGGCATGTGGAGATAACATCATAGACCTATCTTTATACCCCTAGTGGGTATGACCTATTTCCAGACATGGATCAGCTATCAACTAAATCCCCTATGCTAAGATAACATAAATTGCTGAAATCCATTCCGTATCACATAAACGGCTCCCGCCGCAATAGAGCCACAGCTGCGACGATCCTTTATTCATACTCTCACTTCCGCATTCCGTCTCCTGGCGGAAGCGGAAGTGACGTTCTGCGTTCCATATCGGGACGGACTCTTCCTGTATTTGCGTTCCAAGTTTAACATAGAGCTCCCGTAGGGCGGAAGTGACGTCTTGCGTTCCATAGTAGGATATTCACTTCCGGAATTTGCGCTCCTTGTTATAGCAATTATTGTTCCTGAGCTCATAATATTTATGTTCCGCTTTTTATTTGTATCAGCTCTCCGTCCGTCCGCCATTTTGTTGAAGTAAATAGATATAGAAGCGAGAATAAAAAGCGATTAATGTTTTTATAACATCACAAGGACAATATTTAGCAGCATTTCATGGAAGTAGCAGCATGAATTACATCTAATAGCAGCATAATTTTTAGCAGCATACCATGGAAGTTTATAGCAGCATCATAAGGAAAGAAGCACAAACAGATAGGCTAATCAGCACAATAATGATTAAAAAAATGTATTAAAAAGAGTATAAAAACAGATAAAATTTATATAACATCAAATGAACCACTTGAGCTCAAAATCTTTGTTTAGGCCCCCCGGAATTAATGTTTGATAGTTAAAAATCATCATCATCTCATTTTTTGCCAGTGTAGTGGCAATGTCGCCTCCTCTACAATTGCCTTTAATTTTTTTGAGAATATAAAATTTTTTAATAAAATCGGGGTTGCATTGATGATCACTTTTAAAATGCATAGATAAGGCATGATTTTCTAGGCCTTTGCGAACATTTCTGATGTGTTCGCCTATTCTTATTTTAAAAGGTCTACTGGTTCTTCCAATATAAAACTTATTGCATGCACATTCAATTGCATAAATTACATTAAAAGAGTGACAAGTTAAAAATTCCTTGATGACATGTTTTTTCTCGTTGATGGTAATTTCTGTTACTTTTTGTCCGATGTTATTTTTCACGGTTTTACACCCCATACACGTACCATATCTATAAAAACCTACAGATGTGATTGTCGGTATTTTAGGTGACGTGGGACACAGACTTTTGACCAACTTATTCTTCACATTTGGGGCCCGCCTGAATATACATACTGGTTTCTCAGGAATTTCGGCACCTATTACGGGGTCTTTCCTAAGAAGGCCCCAATGTTTCTGAATTATTCTCTTTATATCATGATGTTGTGATGAATAGTTGGTGGTAAAGGACCATTTGAATTTTTCATTATCATTGGCCTTCTTCTCTTTTGGTATAAATAGGTCTTCTCTATCCATACTTTGTATTTGGACCAATGATTCCTCCACTCTCTCAACATTGTATACACTCTGTAGGAACCGTTCCGTGCCAGCAACAATAAGTCCGGCTCCATATGTATGGGGTGAGATTTAATAGTATGAGAGATTCAGAAAGTGAGAGATTTGGTAAGAAATCTTCAGGTTTTTTTAAAGCGGCGGTACTTGTTTTCTAGCACGGCCACAACGATCTTAATCGCGGTCATCGGGGGTAAAATCGATGCCATCGCGGGCATCGCGGCCGCTAAAAAATCGGGTGCGATGGGCCAGACGCGATGCCCGCGATTTCCCCATAGAGAACAATGTTAAATGCCTCAATTTACCCGCGATGACCACGATTTCCCATAGGAAACAATGTGAAATGGCTCAATTAAGCCAAATTATCATAGGAACAATAGTAAATGGGCCAAAAACACCCCTGAACATTGAAATGTCCCCCCAAAAGTAGTTGACGCCACCCCGCCATCAATGTGAACCCGAAGCGTGGCGAGCGCAGCGAGCCCGCGAGGAGCGGCGGTACGCGTCCTCCGACCTTTTCATGCCCTACTATCCACTAGGGTGTGGAGTGAGAATAGAATAGTGTGGCGAGCGCAGCGAGCCACCGAGCCCGAAGCGTGGCGAGCGCAGCGAGCCCCGCGAGGGGATGCGGATACCTTCACAGTTATACGTGTCCCCTCGCGGGCTTCCCAGGTGTCCATGGCGACGCGGACACCTGGGAAGCCTGCGAAGGGACGCGTTTACCTGTGAAGGTATCCGCGTGCGCTCGCCACGCTACGGGCTCGGTGGCTCGCTGCGCTCGCCACACTATTCTATTCTCACTCCACGCCCTAGTGGATAGTAGGGCATGAAAAGGTCGGAGGACGCGTACCGCCGCCCCTCGCGGGCTCGCTGCGCTCGCCACGCTTCGGGTTCACGTTCATGGCGGGGTGGCGTCAACTACTTTTGGGGGGACATTCCACTGCTCTGTGGGTTTTTTGGGGGTTTCTGGCCCATTTACCATTCATCCCTATGCTGATTTGGGTAAATTGATCCATTTAACATTGTTTCCTATGGGAAATCGTGGTCATCGCGGGTAAATTGAGGCATTTAACATTGTTCCCTATGGGGAAATCGGGGGCATCGCGTCTGGACCATTTAAGCATTTTTATGTGCACACGACGCGACCGACACGATTTTTCACTATTTTCAATGCATTTCAATGGAAAAATCGGGGGCATCGCGTCGGTCGCGTCGCAGGCCACTAAAAATTACCCCCGATGGCCGCGATTGTGGCCGTGCTAGGAAACAAGTACCAAAGCAGCAATCATTTACACTGCAAAACCAGTTTGATTAAGCAGTGTAAATGATTGCCACTTTAAAAAAACTAGAGATTTCTTACCAAATCTCTCACTTTCTGAATCTCTCATTCTATTAAATCTCACCCATGAAATGGCAGGTGTGAATATGCTCCTAAAACACCCACACTATCCACGCCACCCCGAAGAGTGGCGAGCGGCGGCAGAATGTGGGCCCCCAAAATTTTCATATCCCCGCTATCCATGTCGGCGTGGAGTTGATCTTATATAGTGTAGCGAGCCCGAAGCGTGGTGAGCAGACGCGGAATACATGTAATGTAATCCGCGTCCGCTCGCAATGGTTCGGGCTCGCTGCGCTCACCAAACTATATAAAATCAACTCGACGCCGACGTGGATAGTGGGGGTATGAAATTGTCGGGAGGTCGCGTTCCACTGTGCTTGCCACGCTTCGGGGTGGCGTGGATAGTGGGGGGTGTCTAAAAATCTCATTGCATGTCATTGCAGTGTAGTTAAGTTAATGGCATCGCACCCTATAAAATCGCATGCAATTGCATGCGATTTTGCGTGAGGTGTGATGGCATGCGATGCGATAAGCACGGGGTGAGAGAGCAGTGAATAAATTACTTAGGAAGATCGCATCTCATGCATCGCACGGCACTTAAAAGGGACATGCGATGCGATTTTCTTATGCAGAATAGCCCACTAAGCAAACTGCTTAGTGGGCGCCCTGGTACTACACAAGTAACGTTTTAGCATTAACTTATAGTGAAACTGTGGCAAGGCATGATGGGCTTTGTAGTTTCACAACAGCTGGAGGGCCATAGTATGGACATGCCTGCCCTATTACCCTTTTGACAGCATATGTAATGGTGGTTACTATTATAACCATGCTGTGGTTTGAACATCAGGCTAGGGGGTTCATTCAAACCAACGTATAGTCAGAGCTTCTGAATACACAGCCCCCTTCACACAAACACACACACACACACCACCTGAATCCCTTTGCTACGCTGCAAGGGGATATGAACGCTAAAACATCTGCTCACAAGCGTCCACACAGAGGAAAAATCATTCGATGGTTACTCACCATCAAATTACTTTTCCTCTGATCGCAGCTGAAAGGTCGCCCAGGATTTATTTTTCAGCTCCACGTTGTTGTAGGAACTGGGGCAGGCGCGGACGTTATGTCACGTCCTCCACCCACCCCGAGCAGAGGCAGGGGAAAGCCTGCATTCTCTGGGGCCTGCCCAGCATTTCTATGGGTGTGCCAATTATTTTTGCTGGCACGCCCTTGAAACGCCTGGTGTCCACCCCGTAATGCCCCCTGACTATTAATCAGGCAGCGAGTGCTCCGGCAATTGAACATTTCACCGAAGGCGTTTGCTGCAGAGGTGTGCACACGTGCATTAGGGCCTTATTCTAGTTCACTCTTTCTGACAAAATCCTTCTTAGATGGACAAAACCATGCGTACTGCAGGGGGGCAGATGTTACTTGTGCAGAGAGAATTAGATTTGGGTGGGGTTTTACTTCAAAGTGAGATCTATGTTGCAGTGCAAAAATAAAGCAGCCAGTATTTACCCTGCACAGAAACAAAATAACTCACCCAAATCTAACTCTCTGAACATTTTACATCTGCCCCACCTGCAGGGCACATGGTTTTGTCCATCTAAGAAGGATTTTGTCAGAAAGAGTGAACTAGAATAAGGCCCTTAGAGACTATGCACATGCGCAGACCCCCACCATGGACAGAGTGTCCGAAGTCGCTGCTCAACCAGCAGGTCTGAATCGGCCCCTAGATGAGATCAGCACCATTTCTAAAGCTGTTAAGCAAAGTCATCAGATATTACATGTGAAATAAATATAACACTGCAAAATGTTACAAATAATATATGTCTACATACAAAACACTAACTCATATAAAACCAATATAACAAACTATTGCCACAAAATCCAGGATTTGTCATTGTTGCAACTTTCACTTTCCAGAACACTGTATTTGTTTGCTGGCAATATAGGGTTAATAATAATAAAAAAAAATATATATTTTTCAATGTTTCAATGTTTATTTGGAACACAAAGGCTACAATTTGTTATTGTCTGTATATGACTGCTCATAATTCTTTATTACCTACAGTGGATAACACTGGCTGGACCAAGCTGTTTGATACCATCCAGAGTGCCAGGGGCAGTCAAGCATTGGAGGATGAAGAGATACACAATTCCGAGTGTTGTAAGTCAGTCATTTGTTGGAGTAATAATGTCATTGTGATATGTTAAAAATAAGATTGAGCATGCTCTTTATGATTCCATTGCTATGGCTGTCATGTAAGTAATATAATTATTATGTTTTGCATTAGATGTATTTGCATTGTGCAAGCAGCCTTTAAAGACCCAGGTGTAGGTTGTAAGGTTGCCGGAGTAATGGTATACAGGATATGTCCGGTCTTTACCAAGTATCATTAAAGTGTACCTGGCTGTCCAATTGCAGCTCTTGTTCTTGTAGTCAAAGACAGTGTACATATAGATGGGGCGCCTCTCAGCCAGCGCTGGGAATCGCTGGCGAAGTGGCGCTCCATCTGACAGGTTTGGCGGATGGCGGCAGCTGGTGGTTGGCGATTCGCCAGGACCAGCTCCAACAGGAGCAGCTCCATCTGTATACCACAATAAACATTCTATCGGCATATGTGAGACTGATTATAACTCCAAACGTTTTATCTAACGAACAACTTAACTTACCTAGAAATAATGACACAGACAACTGAAATGCCATTAAAACCTAATATATTTTCAACTTAAATAAGAATGGTGTCAGAAAAGAAAGAATGTCCAGCTGTTCCAGTGACATTACATCTTAACGCTTATCCCATGTCCACGACTTGCCTTTAACTTATCTAACTGGCCCCGTCAATAAAATGTTGAGGCCCCAACTCTCTTCCCAATACACAGAAAACCTTTGCCAATAACCCCCAATAGGGTAGGTCAGACTAGACCAGTGTATTGTAGAGAGTGCACCTCCATAAAGCAGTGCAATAGCCACTGGACTGCCAGGGACACAGGGAGGTTGACAAACCCCAACAGGCAAAAGAAAAGAAAAAATAAGGTCTAAATGAGGGCGGGCGGGTCGGGAATGCAGGGAAAAAGATCCTATCTAACAGTTGGGCAAAATGTCCTTCATTCCACCCACATCAACAAAAATTGGCTACACTTCTTAGGTGGGTATTCAATCTGGGCCACTATTTATGACGGGGGAAATAGCGGTGAACGCCTATTCAATGCTGTCTTTCCCGACAGCATTGAAGAGGCAGATCGACAGAATGGGCCCGACTTTAAAAGCAGTCGAGCCTGTTTTGTCGATTTCGGCCGTGAATTGTCACGATCGCGGCCGAATATCGACAATCCACGGCCGTTTACGCAGACACACCCCATTTTCGCAGATCAAAAAGTGAGACATTGAATCGCACCTGGCAATGTGCGGTCGAAGAAAACGAAAACAGGCCAGGGTCACGGCTGTCGGGCCAGCTCGACAGCCGTGACCCGGGATTGAATACCCCCCTTAAACTGTTAACTCTAAGGTCCCCTGCTGTGGAGCTTCCCCAATCTCACACAATTGTAGGAGTACATACAGTACTTGCTCCTGCTCATACAAGTACTCGCCCATCTTTCATTATCTCTAGGTGTAATACCAGGGCATACTTGCCTAATTTTGAAAAACAGTTTCAGGGAGATTATAGTTGGTAATATAATTTTGCACAGCACCCCATTGAGGGGGCGTGTCATGCTCCTCCCAAAGGGCATGTCTAGTTCCATATATGGAGATATTGTGAAAAGAGATTGTGAATGTGGCACCTAGAAGCGTGGGTGTGCATTGCCACGTCTGAGAGGAATCTTTTGAAATTACTTCTATCCAAATGTAGATGAGCCCCAAAGCAGTTAGTAAGAGCTACTATACTTGGTAAAGTGCTGGGAAATGGTGCTGATAATTCAATGAAAATGTATCTATCTCTCATTCCTTTTTTCCCTAAAAATGCAACAGTGTAATGTGGGCTAGGGGAAATGAGGGAGATTGCTAGACTAATAAAGGGAGAGAGGGAGATTGCTTCTATTTCACGGAGTCTCCTGCAGAATGCAGGAGGGTAGGCAGCTATGTACCAGGGTGATCTGGATATATACAGTAAGACCAATAGCTCCTACACATGAAACTTTGAGACTGTGTCAGAGCTGTATGCTAATGTCCCTGCAGCTGTGAATGTGTGCACAAGAGCAGTGTGAAATATGCGAAGGCCACAGCCACCTGGATTGGTTTTATAATGCCCATAGCAGCTTTGCTAGTCCCAGCAGCTGTTCACAGAGATGCAGCATTGGTCGCAGATCAGTTGATTATTTAGCTACTAAGAAGCCCATTTGTCATGCAGCATTGACATAGAAAGTGAGACACTGGAGTCAAGTGAGATACATCCCATAAATAGTCAGGCTAACGTCTGCTTTTTTGCTGACATTCCCGATAACCACATCCAAAAAGTCTCTGAATGTAATTCTGTTGTAGCACATGCACAGTGCAACTTGGATACATGTGGAATCGGTTAATAACCACTCAAATGTAAAATCATTGGGTTTCAGCACAAGTTTGAATCAAGCCCCTCATATCTGGTGGATCAATTGATGTAATCTGTCAGACTTCCTATAAATAGATGACTAAAAGTAAAGATGTGCTTTATAGCATCTGTTTGAACAGCATTGCAGGCCCCATTTCTGTGTTCCACAGCGGCACTTTGACACAGCACGGGTGCTGTGCGTCTCCTTCCTCTCCCGACACGCTGACATCAGCCGCCTGTACAACTCAGTGTCAAACTGACACTGTCAGGTATCCTCCGGCGCCTGTGCCGCTCTCTCACTCCTCTTAAACCTCATATTTTTTTCCAGGACACTGCGCTACGGACACACGCTAGGCAGTCTGTCCACAATCTGCCTCCCACTCGATTCTGGGATATCCCGGCTCTCTCTGACCTCTCCACCACTACTACAGGCAAGTGGGGAGCAGCAGCACACGACCAGGAGAGGGGATTTCCACACTCCATCTTCCCTGTCTATCCTTGAGAATCCCCTGTACCCGCCCAAATATCGCTCACCCTCCACCTCTGCTGCTGGCAAGTGGGGAGCAGCAGCATACAGCCAGCGGCCAGGGATTCTCACTATCTGTCTCACCATTTCTACACAGGTAGACACCCCTCCTGAATGTGGAGCAGGACATTTCTGCGCTGGTATTAACCAACAGAAGTCCTTGCGACCTCTCCTTCAGGACAGCAGTACTATCTTTCTCGGCTAACCCTAAAAAGCTCCACGGATCTGTCCAGAGGCAACTACCTCTGCTCTGGACTAGGATACACAAACATACATCCTGGGATTGGAAGAGGGCACTATTTTCACTATTTCTACACCCCTATCCCTGTGTCATATTGACTATTACCCTTAATTAAATACCAATCAGAAATTATTGTTTGGTCGTTGAACTAGAAAGATTGGGTGACATTCTATGCTATGTGGTAAAATCTGCATCAGCCCTGGAGCCCAGGACCCCGGACCAGCCCCGGAACCAGGACCAAGGCCCCGGAACCGGACTCTTCTGTCCAGGAGCCCCAGACCCAGGATCCAGGGACCGACCTACGGGCTCAAGGTAGGTAAGTATCAGTGTGTGTGTTATGTATGTATTAAACTTTTATTTTTCAGGGTGTCAGTGTGTTTTATTTAACTATTTTTGGTACTGTAGAACTACAAGTGCCAGCGGGCCCTTTAATGCCCCGCATGCTGGGACTTGTGGTTCTCCAAGTCCCAGCATGCGGGGTAGGTTTGCTGGGACTCATAGTTCTACAGTAGAAAACAATAGTTTTTAATCCTTTTTTTACACTTTGCATCAGCCCGATGCCCACCGCCCAGGGCCATCGGGGACAGCCCCGGACTTTCAACATGGGCTGGTAAGTCCTGGAGGGGGGGACCCCTTCTTTGGGGGGGTCCCCACTTTCCCAGGACCCTTGCCCATGCTGACCAGTCAGGGGGAAAATGCTTTGGCCGCGGGACCTTATATAATAAGTGTCCCCCCGGCTGTGGCATTACCCTGCTGGCTGGTTGGGTCTGGTGCTGGTTCTTAAAATACGGGGGACCTCTAGTCATTTTGTCCCCCGTATTTCGGGAACCAGCGCCGCACCTTGAGCCTGGTGCTGGTTTCATTAAATCAAGGGGACCCCTATTTGTCGGGGACCCTGATTTTATGTCACCAGCACCGACTCAATGAGCCCGGGGCTGGTTATGCTCTGGCGGGGGACCCTGCGCTGTTTTTTTTTATTTTAACTGTTTAAACTTTTTTTTACACCAGAACCCTGCACAGATCACAATGATCTGTGCAGGGTTCTGGCTAATTCGCCCATCAGAATCTGGTCTGATTTTTGGGCGAATTATAGACACAGTTTATACAAATCGCATACCATTAAATATGCGATTTGTATACTTTTTAATGTGAAAACATCTGGATGCGATGTGCTGCAAAAAGAAGCCATCGCATTTCCAGTGTGTCCAACTTGTTGGCCAAAATCGCACTTTTTTCACATTTCCGCAGCTCATTAAATATGCGAAAATGGAAAAACATGCGATTTCGGCCGTTTTTGCGAAAAAAATCGCAAAAAAAAAATACCGCAAATCATAGAATGTCACCCATTATATTCTATTAATTAAGGTGTGCCGCAGCACGGCAATCGTACCATGTCTATTTAAAACGAGCAGACTACACTCTCCTTTTTATTTTTTACATATTCTGCACTGCAATTCAGAGCAATTAATGTATAATTGACTATAAGTGCATTCAATAACTGCTAATACTTAGCTCATAATCATTGCATTACCACAGTGTTTATTAACATCCAGTAAAAGACACAATAAGTAACTGTTGACTGTAACATATATTTTAGTTACTATTCAACACTAATCAGCAAGCCATCTCTAACTTTTGAAACAATATTATCTTGATTGCTTAATTGAACAATTGAATATTGCCATATATCTAATTCTGAAATACTGAGTTTGTGTGCTACAAAGAACTGTTTGCTTTTGAAATATAAGGTTACTTAAGGGTTATTCCCCTGATTGTGCTCTTTCTATGAATAACAGCCATTTGCATGAAGCTATTAAATAACCGTGGCTTGCAAAAGAAATACTTTTGCATTGTTACCAGCCATCTGCCTGAAGTTATTGAATAATTGCGGTCTGTAAGAAAAATATATTTCGCATTTGTTGCCATTAGTTACCTCTAAAGCAACCAGAGTCCAGTCTTGTTACCGTACATTTAGAGGACAAACTGGTCTTTGGAAAGTGGATACATATGGTACACAATTTTCGCTATATTAGGTAAATAAAAAACATATTTTGTATTTGTTGCCATTGGTTACCACCAAAAAGTGGATATATGTGATACAGAATTATAGTACTATATTATCCACGAATTATGTGTTTTATGTTGAGTGTGTCCTATTTTATGCTTAAAATATTTTGAATTATATTAAAAGCTAAGTTTTAAACAATTTTTAAAAAGTAGTGCCCCCACAAACAGAGAGTACTTTTTCTTCTTTTCTCTAGTACTGTGTTTACTCTCAGGGGAGCATCTCCACCAGCCATTGTATCTATATTTATAAGTACAGCACCCCATCGTTAACATTGTGGAAACATATATTTGTATCTCTATTTATTTCTAATTGTGTTAGTAACCTGTGCACCGGTACCCTCCCACAATCCCCTTTCCCCTCGAAATAACCCATTTCTGTTATACCGATGTACTATATATCTCCATCCTTTTAGTACTGGATGTTTACCCTGAGCACTGCCATTGTTGGAAGCGAATTGTGAACTGCACAAGCCAAGGACTACAGTTTGTCCCTCCAGTATCTGCTAATGTGACAGCTCTGTAAGTACAAAGTTCCCACAAGGATCAGTAAGCTGGGACAGCTGCATGCACAGATATATCCTTCGATATTGGTGATGAAATGTAACTATTTGCTGTACCATGAAAGTATCAAAGGATGGACAGCACTGCAGTAATGATGATAGATGACCAAAAACATACAACAGGTTACTGCCACATATTTGCATATCTTATACATGATTTAATACTCGTATCTCTGTCTCTTTAGTTATCTGAAAGACAATAAGATCAAATCAGTACCTGATGGTGTCTTTCGTCTGTACCAGAACTTGGAGAAGCTGTAAGTGATCTAGAATGTACCAATAGTTATCAGTGAGAACCGAAGCTCAAACGTGTTACTTAGGCTGTGTACACACGGGGGCAATTTTGTCTAATATCGCGGGTAATATGGTCGCTGAGCGACCATATTGCTCGTGATGGGAGTGTGCATATATCGCCGGGTGCTCGCTCCCGATTTCTCCCCCGTAGTGATCGCTGGTCGCATGAACATGCTCCTGCGACCAGCTGATTTCCACTGCCGGGCTCCCCCGGCAGTTTCTTTTTCATCAGGTCGCTGATATATCCCCCCGTGTGTACGGGGCTTCCCAGTCTACTTTATGGGGGACATTTACTAAAATGGGAGTTCTATTTCAAATGGGATGTTGCTATGGGTAATCAAAAAGATACTATCTATTATCTTCTAGAAGGAGCTAAATAAATAAAAACGTTGATTCTGATTGGTTGCCCATAGCAACATCCCATGTAAAATAGAACTCCCATCTTAGTAGATTGCCAATTGCGAGTGCACTATTTATATTTAATATGCTGTCAAAATGATTGCTTTCAATTAAGAAAATGATTAAAGGAAAGGATACTTGCTAGTCTGTATTGTTTTTACAGTGTTTTGGAAGGGACTGTGCCAAATACCTGTTTTTTTGGGTACTTGTATACTATCTGGGCGCCCGATATATATCGCATCACATGCCACTAGTTAAGGCCTGATTACAATGTTAAATGCACCCCCATGCCCGATTTTTAATTGTACACCCACCCTGATGGGTGATTAATATGTGAAATGCCCCCCCCCCCCCCATTGTTAACGCCACCCCAGTATCAACGGCAACCCGTGGCGAGCGCAGCGAGCCCGCGAGGGGCGGCGGTATGCGTCCTCCGACCTTTTCATACCCCCACTATCCACGCTGGTGTGGAGTTGATTTTATATAGTGTGGCGAGCTCAGCGAGCCACCGAGCCCGAAGTGTGGCGAGCCCCGCGAGGGGTCGCGAATTACTTCACATGTATTCCGCGTCCCCTCGTGGGGCTCGCTGCGCTCACCACACTTCGGGCTCGGTGGCTCACTGTGCTCGCCACACTATATAAAATCAACTCCACGCCGACATGGAGAGTGGGGGTATGAAAAGGTCGGAGGACGCATACCGCCGCCCCTCGAGGGCTCGCTGCGCTCGCCACGCTTCGGGTTGGCATTGATAGTGGGGTGCCGTTAACAATGGGGGGCCATTTAACATAGTAATCATCCATCAGGGTGCCTGTACAATCAAAAATAGGGTCTGGGGGGGCATTTAACATAGGAATCAGGCATCTGGGTGCCTGTACAATTAAAAATCGGGTCCAATCGCGTTGCATTGCATCGCATGCGATATGATTGTATGCGATGCAATGCGACGCGATTTTTTAACGTGCGATGAAAAAATCGGGCACCCAGATAATACACAAGTACCGTTTTTGATGAGATGTGTCATGTAAGCAAATCATTTGCCAATAATAATAATAATAATAATAATAATAAAAACTCATCAATACAGACACGGTGACATAGATTTGGCAGATACCGGTGGGCCAATCCGCCCCTGTAGGTTTTTCACTTTTTTTGAGCCATGTGCTGACAGGCTATATTACATGCCCTACTATCCATTAGAGTGTGGTGGGAGAATAAAATAGTGTACCGAGCATAGGGAGGCACCGTGCCTGAAGTATGATGTGAGCAGCGAGCCATGCGAGTAGACATGGTGCACCTTTTCAGTGTCAACATTGGGGATAAAAAAGTGAACTAATGCTTGTATTGACAGGTATACATGGCAATAGCGCTCAAATCTATTAGCGTAAGGGGTGTCACCATTGGTTGAGTTGACCAATGAGGGGTAAGTGGGACTATGGGGAGCTGCTGCGTATTGGGTATGTCCAGTACCCTGTGAAATTAACCGGAAAGGAAAGATTATACTTAGCGCTCTGTCTAGAGTGTGGGAATCTATCTGTAAGAGAATATCAACCACTAAAGAATGAGAAGAAGTCAGTGATGTAAAATGATATGGTTTTTATTAATTAATATAAATTAATGTGAAATGCGAATGTGCAGTCCTGGTTTCCTCACAGGAATAGGCCAGCGAGGTATCACTCTGCCTGGTCTTAGTGCGGCGCTTAAGGGTATCTGAAGGGAACCCTTTAAACCATAGATCCCATTAGGGACCTATGTCCAATAGCAGGTAACCGCAGCGGTCTCAGGTGGGGGTGGGAAGGTTGTGCTGGAGTACTTGACTCAGCAGCACTGCGGGATAGGATGGTCTGTAAGTCAATGATGCTTGGTGTCACTAGCAGCTGTTGCTGGTAATGAACAGTTCATGTGAATTATGGTCAATGGCAGGGGGCTGCGGAGATATAGTTACGCCACTGGTCAATGGTGTGTGTGGTAAGCTGTGAGCGGCGTCCTGCTCACCCTTCGGGTGGAGTGCGGCACCTTCTGCTTCCAACTTGTGGCTCAGGAAGGTGATAGCCATGCTCAGCGTCAGGCTCCGGCTCCACAGACCTGCATCAGCGCAACTTCTGGGTCCACACTGTGGGGCAGATGTGCAGAGAGAGTTAGATTTGTGTATTATTTTGTTTCTGTGCAGAGTAAATACTGGCTGATTTATTTTTATACTGCAATATAGATATCAGGGTTTTTTTGTGTTTTGAAGCTGGATCTGTTAGGGCACATTTAGCATCACCCCTGGACTGATATGGCACATTGGCTGCACCCCATGAATTATACGGCAGAATTGGCTCACCCCAGGAATTATATGGCAGACTGGACTCACCCCAGGAATTATTCGGTACAGATGGCAGCTCCCCTGACCTGATACAGCATACATGGAATTATACGGCACACATGACAGCAAAAAAAAAGAGAAAACCTTTTAATTCTTTTGATATAATGGTCAGCTCCCCAGGAACTATACGGCTGATTTAGCAGCACCCCAGAATTTTTATATGACCCACTGGGCTCACCCCAGAAATTATATGACACACTTGGCTCACCCCAGGAATTATATGACACACTTGGCTCACCCCAGGAATTATATGACACACTTGGCTCACCCTTAGACAGATACAGCACACAGCCCTTGCAGTAAGGGTGGGGGGACTTTTTTCTCTTTTAAATAAAAAAATGTCAGCCCCCCAGGACTGATACTGCAGACTTAGCAGCACCCCATAAATTATAGATCACTCTTGGCTCACCCCTGGACTGATAGAGTACCCCTGGAATTATATGGCACACTTAGTAGTTGTACTTTCAGTACTCTTAGTATACTGCATACCTCCCAACAGTCCCGATTTTAGCAGGACAGTCCCGATTATTAGGGCCTGTCCCGCTGTCCCACCCGCGGGCTGCAGTGTCCCGCGGTGAGGGGGGGGCTGTTGGGAGTCCCCCCCTGTCGGCTGCTAAGCAGTGGGGAATAAACGCTGTGCGCATGCGCACAGCGTCTATTCCCGCAGCCAGGGGGCTGAAGGCATGGCTAGAGGCTCACCTAGCCTCTGGGTCATGCCCCCATAGCATCAAAATGGGGGCGTGGCCTTGCGAGAGAGCTGCGAGTATAGACCATGCCCCCAAAATTAGGCCGCACCCCCCGAAAATTTTGACGCGCCTTCGACGCACATCAGCTATATCCCAGCTCCGGCGACCACAAAGTTGGGAGGTATGATACTGTAGTTCCTCCACAAGTAGTTCCTCCTTAGTTGTAGTTGTACCATGGCCTTTACTAGTTCCCCATCAGTAGTTGTTCCCCTTAAGCAGCCCCAAGTAAGTTAGGCAGCTTCTGTTACTTCCCTCATTAGTTTGTCCCCCATTAATTAGATTTTCTCCCTGCAGCCCCCCATAGCAAGGGCGTAACTACCATAGATGCAAGGGGTGCAGCTGCTATGGGGCCCAGAGCTGAAGGGGGCCCGTTTATAGTGTGTAAGTAATACGTTTTACACACATTTATCACCATCAGTTGCTTAATAGGGGGCCCTTACAAACTTTTGCTATGGGACCTATAAATATCTAGTTACACCGCTGCCCCATAGCTTCCCCTCTCTGCAAACAGCACGGACACATCCATTCTGTCTAAATGTTAGGAGGAAAGCTATAACTGGCCCTGAGCTCAGGGAAAATGCAGTTTTAAAACCAGAAACAGCCAATCCCTGCAGCACACAGCGACAGGCCCCTCAATTGGGATCAATACGAAATCCCGGCGGTTGGAATCCCAACGGTCAAAATACTGACGCCGGAATCCCAACCGCCACAATGCTGACAAGGGGGGGGCTTAGATCACCCCCCCCCCTTGCGGGCTCGCTGCGCTGCCTCTATGGGTGTCATGGACACTCATAGAGGGACAAAGTGCCGGCATTGCGACAGTCGGGATTCCAGCGTTGGTATTTCGACCATCGGGATTCCGACCGCCGGGATTTTGACCGCGTCCCCCTCAATTATCAATATGTGCTGCAGCTGGGAATTCTGAGAACAGCCCAGTCCAGCTGATTACACCAGCTGGAACTGCTCTCAGAAACCACAGTTCTGCAGGCAGAACCCAACAGCAGCACTTCTGGCTACCCATAGGTACCGCGGACCAGGAAATGACAGCAGCACCTCTGGCCACACAGAGGCACTGCAATCTGAATATAACAACAGCAGCACCTCTGGCAAACTAGGGGCACTGCAGACCAAACAATGACAGCAGCACCTCTGGCCACACAGAGGCACTGCAAGCTGAATATACTGTAACAACAGCAGCACCTCTGTGCAACCAGAGGTACTGCAGACCAAACAAGACATAAATGGCAGTCCTGACAGTCTCTCACTGGGCAGAGCAACAGTTCATTCGGGCACCAACAGGACATCAGACTTGGACAGGACCTCCGACATGGCAGACACTGGATTTTGGTCAATCTGAAAAAAATTTCACCGCAATTGACAGCCGTCACGGCAACCCTCAAGACATGCCTAACGACAGGCACAACCACATCCTCATGCCCGAAGGCAAGGGCAGGCGGGACCACATGCCCGAGGGCAAGGGCAGGAGGGACCACATGCCCGAGGGCATGGGCAGGAGGGACCACATGCCCGAAGGGATGGACAGACGGGACCCCCTCCTGGGGCTGGACAGACGGGACCTCCTCCTGGGGCTGAACAGATGAGACCCCTCCTTGGGCTGAACAGATGGGACCTCCTCCTTGGGCTGAACAGACAGGACCTCCTCCTGGGACTAAACGGACAGGACCTCCTCCTGGGGCTGAAAAGACAGGACCCCCTGTCTGCTGAGGCATCGGCCACCCCTCCCGGGGACACGCCGTCATCTGAGGCATCGGCCACCCCTCCCAGGTACACGCCGTCGGCTGAGGCATCAGCCACCCCTCTCGGGTACACGCCATTGGCTGAGGCATCAGGCCACCCCTCCTGGGTACACGCTGTCGGCTGAGGCATCGGCCACCCTTCCTGAGTACACGCCATCAGTTGAGGCATCGGCCACCCCTCCTGGGTACACGCCATCAGCTGAGGCATCGGCCAACCCTCCTGGATACACGCCATCGGCTGTGGCATCGGTCACCCCTCCTGCGGTCAAAACATTGGATGCGGTTTCGAGGAAGTGCACATCGGACACCGCTTCGGGGGCCTGTATTTTCTGATTCAAGTCTGCTAGAACACGAGCCAAGGCCATGATCCGATCTGCCAGGACTTGATTGCGGTTATCAGGCTCCATAATGACACACAGCAAAGTTCACTGTTCTCCCTCCAGCAAGTCAGTATGGCCAGTTTTAATGTTAGGAGTCCCTGTGGACTACAAGACAAATGGAAATATACTTGCTGGAGTAAAAGACAAACGGAGGCTGGATGGATGTAACTCAGTGCTTTATCAGGATAATAAAACAGGAACAGGTTACAGGACTCAGGTACAGGACTCGGCGGTCGGGATTTTGAATGCCGGGATCCCGACCGCCGGGATTTCATACTGAATCCAGCTACAGCACTACAGACACGGCTGAGAAAGCTATAACTGGCCCTGAGCTCAGGGCAAATGCAGTTTTGATACCAGAAACAGCCAATCCCTGCAGCACACAGGGACAGGCCCCTCAATTATCAATATGTGCTGCAGCTGGGAATGGCATTCTGAGAAAAGCCCAGTCCAGCTGATTACAACAGCTGGAACTGCTCTCAGAAACCACAGTTCTGCAGGCAGAACCCAACAGCAACACCTCTGGCCACCCATAGGCACTACAGACCAAACAATGACAGCACCACCTCTGACCACACAGGGGTACTGCAAGCTGAATATATCAACAGCAGCACCTCTGTGTAACCAGAGGTACTGCAGACCAAACAAGACCTAAATGGCAGTCCTGACACATGCGGACTGAAGATGGAACCGATCTCCTGGACTTCTGTAGAGTCCGGATCTCACAAGAATACGACAGCAGGAAGATGACGTTCGGTCTTGTTTTTGACTCAGATTATTGGCAGGACAGAAGCAAGCTGCTCTGAAACACCTCGGATCAGGTAAATCTAGGATCCGAATGCGCCGATTCTAGTTTAAAATACAAACCCTAACCAAATGTAATTTTCTCTGCACATGTTACATCTGTCCCACCTACAGTGCACATGGTTTTGTCCATTAGAGAGAGAATTTGCATTTGCGAGTGAATCAGAATCAGGACCAAAGATAGGACTGGTCAATATCTGCATATTTAAATGATCATGCTATCCAAGCCACTAGTGTCACCCAGATGCTTATAGTTCTGTACAACTAATTGTACAAATCTAAAGCCTAGTACACAACGCCAGCCTCTGTGCTGACCGACAGGCTTAAGCATGATCGCTCAGCACCTCACGTGGCACTAGCGATGCAACGTGCGATGCTGTGTGCTGAGCGAACGTGCTGAGCAGGGTTTGGTCTACTGTCTATAGGCAAAACTCCGCAATCTAGCATGAAAAACAGTGCAAGCATACACATAGCGATAACTTAGAAATGGGTCTGAAATCTCCCCATGTGTATGCCCCTTAACTGTGTAAGAATAGCCCACAGAGGAAACTGATTACCTGTCATTGCAAATATTCTATTTGCATCTGTCGCAAATAACCCATTATGTTTATAGTCATTTGTCTCTTTTTATTTATTTTACTTCTAGCGCTTAATGATAACAGATATAGGGCCTGATTCAACAAGGCTTGCTAAGCAGTGGTTGCTCACTGCTTGCCGAGCCCTGATATGCCACCCGGCCAAAAACACCCATAAAACACTGGGAGTTCCCCTGCTCCAGCCCCGTTTCCACCTCCAGCTCTCCCTCCCCGCAAGGAACAGCCCGGGTTAGTGTGTAACTGGGCAAAATCGTTCAGTGCCGGAGTTTGTACATGTGCAAAATGCGAATGCGCAAACCCAACCATCGGGGCTGGGGCCGAATTCGGATCGCTACGATTGATCAGGAATCGGACCCATAATATTGTATCCAGTGCAATCCAACTGGGATCAGCAGAGTTCATTGCATTTTAAAGATGAAGGACAGAATTACAATAATCCTTTTTTTATTTTCATTTTTATTTATTTATTTTATTTACAGCTTTCTTCAAAATAACAAACTCCGGTCCATCTCACGTCTGACGTTCTCGGGACTCTTCAGTCTTAAGATGCTGTGAGTTTTGCTTTTTCTTGCTTTACACTTTTTGTGGCAGACTGTATAATATGTGTACACATTTATAAGAGCACCCTTGGAACCAGTTGTAGACAATAAATGTATGCCGGAGAATTCTAACATTTGTATGTAAAAATTTAATAGAAAATACATTGACGATTTATTACAAACAAAATGGTAGTCTGAGGACACTAGGGGAAGTTTACTAAGATGAGGGTTCTATTTCACATGGGATGTTGCTATGGGCAACCAATCAGAATCTACTTATTTATTTAGCAGCACCTTATAGAAAATAAAAGATTGAATCTGGTTGGTTGCCCATAGCAACATCCCATCTAAAATAGAACTCTCATCTTAGTAAATTTCGACATGGACAGTATAAGTGTACCGCGTCCCCTTGCATGGCTCGCTGCACTTACCCTGCTTCGGGCATGGTGCTTCACTGCACTCGGCACACTACTGTATTCTCCCCCCATGTCCACTGGAATGGTATTGTATGAACAAGTCCATTTAAAAAAAAAAATTTTTTAAACTTATGTCAACCATTCTCATGTTGACATTTCCCATGTCGACATTTTGCTTATGTCAACATTTTGACCATGTCGAACTAAGCATGTCAAACTTTTTCACGTGTCAACCAATAGTGGTTGACCTAAACACTGTAGAAAATCCCGTATTTCCTCCACCTAAGATTTGCTCTGCATTGTGATTCATATTACCATCATGGGGCAGCAATATAACAGTTCCCATTCATATAAAACTGACCCAGAGACATACAGGCAGCCATCTGTTAGTCTCCATTTGGTGCGGCTGTGTTTTCATGAGTATTGGATAAGCTAACAACATGGCTGCCTCAGCTTTGTCCATGCACCAGTATTATCCATTTAAATTGACACAATTATAGATTACTAGTTACCAGCTATCAAAATGACAGAAAAAAATAACAGCAATGCCACCGTCACCAGCTGTGCGCGCCTGAACGGAACAGAATCTAGTGACTTCCGGCATACACAACACTTGAATTCTCCCCATAGTGATGTGGATCAGTGTTATAGTGTGTACACACGGTGAGACTTTACCTTCGATTTTGACTATATAGTTCAAATCGAATCGAATGGACATCAAATGTATTTTATTTTTGCAAAATGCAGATTCAATATCGATGCGCACTCCTGTTTATTGTAAATCAAATAGAAAAGTAGACTTGCCAGGCAAGACTACATAGTATAAATCTAATGTCAAAAAGTGAAAATCAAAAAGCAGTAGAGAAATCGAATAGTACAAATTGAATAGGCCAAAATCGAATAAAAAAAACAGGTCTCACCGTGTGTACACAGCATTAGACTTTTATTATATAGGCTATATAGAGTGTATTCTATATTTAAGAATTTGGTAAATTTGCCTATTATTGCATTTTACTTGATCTTCAGTGAATCTGCTGCCAAGGGCTTGAGTTGAAATATTATTCCATTCCGGGAGGGTAGGCAAGCCTGACAAACTGTATACTTTGTTTCTGCAACCATTGGTCAGTTATTTCATTAAAGATAAAGTGTCTCCATAAAGTCCTTCTTATTGCACCTCCTTCCTCCTACAAAACACTTGACCTCTGTAACACTATACTTCTGTGCCAGCTTCCTTAGTGACAATCGGATCAAGACCCTGAAGGCTGATGTGTTTAAGGATCTTCACTCCTTGGAATGGCTGTAAGTTAGAAACATTGTACTCTGTAACCTTATAACCATATTATTATCCTATTCAGCATTTCCTACAAGACAACAGTATGGTCTAACTAATGTTTAATGCAACACCATGCCTGGGACTTATACATCTTTCTTGTGTAGACCTGTCTGAAAGTATTAACATCTCAATGACAGAAACCCGTCTTCGGTGGATATTGCTTTACAGACAGTATATTCCAATATATTCTTAGCCCTTTCGGGTCTGATTTATTGTAGATTGCATTTGTCTTCCAGATGTATCCTAATAAGTCCATACATACTGTATAATAGGGCCTAATTCAGAGATGTATGCTACCCTGATGTTTAGCATCATGGCTAGTGGGAGGACTGACATGCTTAGGATGTGTACTGGGCATGTGCACTGCTCCATCTGCAAGTTGAGTGCAGATTACCCAAACTACCACATGATTGAACTGTTGTGGCTTATTTGAGCGGGGGCAGGGGAGTGGGACTGGAGCAACCACTTTCAGTATGCAGAATCAACATTCATTGCTGCAGCTTGTGCCACATTTTTGAGTGCTCCAATTACAGACCAGTCAGTATAAACACCAATATTGCTGCAGAGAAAGGCTACCCATTAGCACTCTGACTGCTCCAATCCCTGTGCACAAGGTACATGCAACCCTCAATGCAATGTCCTACTACTCTCATGATTTATCCCAGAGCCCTCTACAATCACCAAAGAGCATGCTTATCACCCGCACCCTAGTAAAGCGGGCAGGATGGAGAGATAGCCACAGGCATTCGTGGGTCTATGGGAGAAGGTGGGGCTAAAATTATGGGATTCACTTGATGATGTCAAAGGTCCTGCCTTGCTCCCAAGGTTCCATGCAGGTTGCCACTCCAGGCTTCTACTGCAAGGGAGAAGTCAAAATTTGGTACAGTAAGTGCAGTTTTCTTCCCACCTATACAGGTATGCTGTACTTTAAAAACAGAAGCCCTCTTCAGTGTTTTATACAAATGGCATTTCATTTACCCATACATAGTATCAAATCTAAGTTATAACACCAGCATCAAAAGAGCTGCTGGGGTAGACACTGACTTTTGAAGCTAATATATACACACAAACACACACACCCACAGAGAGAGAGAGAGAGAGAGAGAGAGAGAGAGAGAGAGCTCCTGGAGACTTGGCCAGCTTCTAGAGACTACCTACCCTTCCAGAGGCCCGGGAGCAGCACATGATTTTTGAGAGCCTCCCAGCCAATCCAGGATTAGGCAAATATGGTCCAACATCTTATCAGGACCAGGGGCTAATCCTATGCATCTTATTTTCCACATACATGCACCTTAAATTGACAGTAACTATATAAGTAAAAGCAGAGGCAGATTTACCACTGATTTACTGGACAGAGCTTACTGTGCAAACAGCTTTGCTATACAACAGCGTCTCTGCTGATCAAATGATCCACTTTCCGATCTGCCCATTTGGGTCCTGCTACAGTAATTTGCGGCACACTACAAGGTCAACTAGCATTGTAGCGTCCATTGTGAAGCATAAGAAAGGAGGTGGAGCTCTGGGGACAAATAATGCGTGGTTAAGGAGTTTGGGAAACTCTATTCTAATAAGTGGGATAGTCTGTTATTCTTATGCAGTAGTCAGGGAGCAAAATATTGTAGGCAGAGTGTTCCTCTTGATGAATTAGTGGTGTGGGGCCCTTGTTGAGTCCTACGATGTAGGGATATCTGCTGGGATCCTATCTCAGTGTGAATAGTGGAATCCTACATCTTCTTATTCATGTTGTACCTCAAATACCAGGGAAAGGTGTATCAGCATTGATTCAATAGTATTTTTAAATAGATACTGGCTTATCCTGTAGTTCAGGTTCATCCCACAGACCCTATGACCCCTTAGTCAATCTATAGATATTACCTTGCAGCAGTGGCGTAAGTTCGTTCCCACTACCAACTATGGGGGGGGGGGGGGGGGGGATAAATATTGGTGCCCCCCCCCCCACACACCACCTTATAGAAATATATGTATGCATGTGTGTATGTATGCATGTTATGTGTATTATGTTTAAAATTTAAAAAAGTGTGACGTCTATGGTTCTGCAAGAAGGGGGAGTCAGCCGCAGAAGCGATATCAATGGCTTTGAATTAACTAATTCAAACTTGCAGGGGAGGAGAGTTGCCCCGTTGGGAGCAGGAGCCTGCTGGCAGATGACTCCTTTGCCTCCCAGAGTTACGCCTTTGCCTTACAGGAAAAAGGCATGATACAATTTGCTGTTTTGGGTAGGTGAACGCTTCATTAAATTTGTGTTTGAGCTTATAGGCAAAGCTGGAAAAAAGATTTTCTACACACATTTGTTTGATTTATGACTCGTAGCACAAACCTCAGAATTACTGGAAAATCCGGTACTCTTTACCTAGAACGGCGCCCATCGCGACCATCGCGACCATCGTATGCACTAGAAAACGGGTGCGATGCGATGCCCGCGATGGCCGTGATTTTCCATAGGGATCAATGTTTACAGTGAGATTGGACGCGATTTTAGTGTTCAATGCCTCAATGCCCGCGATTTTTCCATAGGAAACAATGTTAAATGGGCCACAGAGCCCAAATAGTCACCCTAAAGTCTGAAATGGCCCCCACAATTGTTAACGCCACCCCACGATCAACGTCAACCCGAAGCGTGGCGAGCGGCGGCGGTACGCGTCCTCCGACCGTTTCATACCCCCACTATCCACGTCGGCGTGGAGTTGAGAATAGAATAGTGTGGCTAGCGCAGCGAGCCACGAGCCCGAAGCGTGGCGAGCGGACGCGGATACCTTCACAGGTAAACGCGTCCCTTCGCGGGCTTCACAGGTATCCGCGTCCGCTCGCCTCGCTGCGCTCGCCACACTATTCTATTCTCAACTCCACGCCGACGTGGATAGTGGGGGTATGAAAAGGTCGGAGGACGCGTACCGACGCCCCTCGCGGGCTCGCTGCGCTCGCCACGCTTCGGGTTCACGTTGATCGTGGGGTGGCGTTAAAAATTGTGGGGGCCATTTAAGACTTCAGGGGGACTATTAGGGCTCTGTGGCCCATTTAACATTGTTTCCTATGTAAAAATCGCGGGCATTGAGGCATTTAACACTAAAATCGCATCCAATCTCACTTTTAACATTGATCCCTATGGGAAAATCGCGGGCATCGCGTCGCACCCGTTTTTTATGTGCATGCGATGGCCGCGATGCCCGCGATTTTTTACCCCCGACGCCCGCGATGCCAATCGCGTGCGCCGTTCTAGGTAAAGAGTACCGAAAATCCTATGTAAATATGCTCTGCCAGGATATGCACTATGGAGAACTTGCATCATCAATTATAAGACCTCTCTTTAATGTGCTGTAAAAGGATGTCTGGTTTAATTTTGTCCTGCAATATCATGACGCACTAGAATTTATTTATTAACAGTTTCTTATATAGCCCATCATATTCCGTTGAGCTTTACAAAAGGAGACAGTGATACAACAAACAGGGTATTTACAGACAGTCAAAAGGTAGGAGGGCCCTGCTCTCAAGCTTATAGGGAAATAGGCATTGATACATAAGGATAGGTACTGTAATCTTTTTTGTATTAATTCCACCAGAATGCAAAGTTCCTGGTGTGCTGTAAGATACGGTGACCCAGCAGTTTGGCCATGGGTCAGGAGGATGGAAAATGTGGAAAATAAATAATTGATATGTGTGGACTGTACAGTGGGGATGTGATTAGATAGGAACGGTATATGAAGGTTAAGTGACTGGTTCTGGAATTTGCTAAGCTTGCCTAAAGAGGTGAGTTTTCAGGGAACGCTTATAGGTTTGGAGACTGGAGGAGAGTCTTATTGTGCTTGGGAGGGCATTCCACAGAGTGGGTGCAGCCGACAAAAGTCATGCAATCGGGTATGGGAGCGAGTAATGAGTGTGGATGAGAGACGCAGATCTTGTGAGGAGCGTAGAGATTGGAAGATATTTTGTGATAAGAAAAGAGATGTATGTTGGTGTAGTTTGGTTTTGTGTGTAAGTAAAATAATTTTGTATTGAATACGGTGGAATACAGGTATACAATGAAGTGACTGACAGAGTAGCTTTGCAGACTATCAACGTTTGGCTAGGAAGATTAGCCTCGCAGCTACATTCATGATGGACTGTAGTGGTGAGAGTCTGTATTGGGGAAGGCCAATGAGGAAACTATTGCAATAATCATTGTGTGAGATGAGAGCATGGATTAGAGTTTTTGCAGTGTCTTGTGTAAGTTAAGGGCGAATTTTGAATATGTTTTGTGGGAAACAAAGGAAAGTTCAGAGGCAAGGATAACACCTAGGCAGCGAGCTTGAGAGGTAGGAGTGATTGTCATATTCTCAACAGCAATATAGATATCAGGTTGGAAACTACTATTTATTGGTGAAAATATAATCAATTCTGTTTTTGAAATATTAAGTTTGAGGTGGTGAGATGACATCCAGGATGAAACAGCAGAAAGGCATTCAGAGACACAGCCCAATACAGATGGGGACAGGTCCGGGGAGCATAAGTAGAGCTGAGTGTCATCCTTATACAGATGATACTGAAATCCAAAAGAGCTGATTAGTTTACCAAGAGATGAGGTATAGATTGAGAAAAGCAGAGGACCTAAAACTGAACCCTGAGGTACTCCAACTGAAAGAGGTAGCGAAGAGGAGGTAGAATCAGAGAAATAAATACTAAAACGGTTAGATAGGTAGGATGAAAACCAAGAGAGGGCTGTGTCTTTAAGACCTAGGGATTGTAGTGTCTGTATGAGAAGTGTGTGATCAACAGTGTCAAAAGCAGCAGAGAGATCTAGAAGAATTAGTAGTGAATAGTGGCCTTTAGACTTAGCAGTGACCAGATAATTCACAACTTTAGTCAGTGCTGTCTCTGTGGAGTGTTGGGGATGAAAGCCTGACTGAAGTGGGTCCAATAAATTGTGCAAGTTAAGAAAGTTTGTGAGGCGACTGTAGGCAAGTCTTTCAAGTAGTTTGGAGGTCCATGGAAGTTGAGAGATGGAACGGTAGTTTGGGAGAGAGCTTGGGTCAGAATTCTTTTTTTTAGAATCGGAGTAATAACTGCGTGTTTGAACAATAAAGGAAAGACACCAGTAGATAAAGAGAGGTTACGGTTTTAGTTAAGATTGGGATGAGCCCAGGAGACAGAGATTTACTTATTTGTGACAGCATAGGGTCAAGAGAAGAGGTAGTAGAGTGGGAGGAAGAGAAAAGTGCAGATACTTCATCTTCATTCGTGGGATCAAATGTAAAAGTAAATGCGTCAGAGGGCTCAGGTATGGAATTGAGCAGATCACCAACTGAGTTGGAGCATACCAATTCATCTCTGATCTTGTCAATCTTATCCCTGAAGTAGGAAGCAAGATCATGTGCATGGATAGTGGCTGGTGGCTTGGGTGAGGAAGGGTTGAGAAGGGATTTAAATGTATTAAAAATATGTTTTGGGTAAGAAGCTTGAGCAGAAATGAGAGTTTGGAAATATATTTTGGGCCAGTTTCCAGGGCATAACTATAGGACTGTAGATAGTCTTATATGTGATGAAATCCATTGGACTGCGACATTTATGCTCAGCTTTCCAAGAGAGATTTTTTTAGGTGTCTTGTTAATTTAGAGAGCCATGGTTGGTGGAGTGTGGTGTGTGGTGGGTAACTGGAGCCACTTCATACAGGGCTGTTTTGAGAGTTGGGTTTAGGTGTGATACAGCCATCTCAGGTGTAGTGAATGCAGAAGTCGAAGCAAGCTGTTGTGAGAGGAGGAGAGTATTTGAAAATTAATATCATTAATATTTCTGCATGCTTGAGGTGCATTAAGGGAATTTAGAATGTATATATGGACCTAAAGAACCACTGGGAGCCTTCACATTTTTGCAGAACACATACCGTAAATACTATATACTGTATGTGTGTATGTATATATATATATATATATATATATATATATATATATATATATGTGAAAAGAAAAAGAAGGAGCGCACAATAGAGCCACAAGTTGAAGATTTTACTGAAAAAATCTGTGTAAAAGCTCATACAATACAGTATAAATAGCCAGCATGAGAAGTATAATCACCGACAGTTAAATGCACGCTGTAGGTACGGGATCTGGGGACTCCAGGTATTCCGTCCAGAATGTATAGCGGCAATAGCGTTCTCTGAATGAAGAGATGCGTGTGGCACGGGATCTGGGGATTCCAGCAACTTCCGACCAAAGTGTAAACGGTGACAGCATACACGGCACACCAAGCTGAAGGCACGGGACCTGGGGACTCCAGTCTCTCCGACCAAGATGGATCAGCGACGGCGGCAGCGGCAGCGTTCTCAGCATATATATATATGGTACTTCTTTACTTCACGGCGCCAGCATGGCGCCGCGCGTACTTCCGGGTTACGCTCGCCACTTGGTATCTTCTTCTTGGGTCCGTGCAGCGTCGTCTGATGTTTCTTTCTGCGTCTTCTGTCTCCCTGTTGCCGCGATGCTCCGCTGTAGTGAGGCCGGAAGTTCGGATCGCGTACTTCCGGTATCGGTACGGGACTCCTGGCACACACCTCCAACGCGTTTCGAGTGATAACTCTTTGTCAAGGAAACATCAGACGACGCTGCACGGACCCAAGAAGAAGATACCAAGTGGTGAGCGTAACCCGGAAGTACGCGCGGCGCCATGCTGGCGCCGTGAAAGTAAAGAAGTACCATATATATATATGCTGAGAACGCTGCCGCTGCCGCCGTCGCTGATCCATCTTGGTCGGAGAGACTGGAGTCCCCAGGTCCCGTGCCTTCAGCTTGGTGTGCCGTGTATGCTGTCACCGTTTACACTTTGGTCGGAAGTTGCTGGAATCCCCAGATCCCGTGCCACACGCATCTCTTCATTCAGAGAACGCTATTGCCGCTATACATTCTGGACGGAATACCTGGAGTCCCCAGATCCCGTACCTACAGCGTGCATTTAACTGTCGGTGATTATACTTCTCATGCTGGCTATTTATACTGTATTGTATGAGCTTTTACACAGATTTTTTCAGTAAAATCTTCAACTTGTGGCTCTATTGTGCGCTCCTTCTTTTTCTTTTCACATTTCTATTGTTTCTGAGGCCTGACTAGCCCCATCTGAAGTGAGCTGCACTACGATATTAATGGTCGGACAGACCTTCAGCTGTTTATTATTTCAGTGTGATTTTGCGCAGATTCTGCATTTCTCTCTCTCTCTCTATATATATATATATATATATATATATATATATATATATATATATATATGTAGAACAGGAGATGTAGAGGTGCGCTCAAAGTGCAGTTTCACCAGTCCACAAATAAGTAAAAGCAATACAAAATGTATTTATTCCAAAACATAAAACAATTTTAAAAATACATTTGTTCTGAGTAGTTTACAAAGTTTTTTTTCCGGTGGATCATAGCATATCAGTATATGATTTCGACCATAGGTGCAAATTGAACTTTAGAGGAAACCCTACGCGTTTCGTCCCCTAGGGACTTCTTCAGGGATAATACACCAAGATCAGTAAACCTTTTACGTCTTAATTAGGCACATAAGCAATGAAAATCCACACTCTAGGGTGTGTACTTGAATAGTGTGGTCACCGCTGCTGTTCTGGCGAACACTGTGATGTTTCACTTTGTAAAGTGTTAAAGCACGATTTCAACTCAGGGGGGCACAATGTAACACCTCTCCGACTGGTGCCTTTTCCCAACTCTGCGGTACAATCAAAATCAGAGAAGGACAGGATAACCGCAGTCTGGGTAGAGATATATATATGTATATACCTTTACATATCTGAGTGGACTCAGTTATTTGTTGAAAGCGAGTGCCGCCTGTTGATCTGTATATATATGTATATAGGGGTCCAGTTAGGCGGCACTCACGGCAATAAATTCAAGCAGACAGCAACGGGAATTCACGTTGCTGTCTGCTTGAATTTATTGCCGTGAGTGCCGCCTAATTGGACCCCTATACAGTGACTCCCCGAGCGGAGGTATCATGGAGGGCACCGGCCTGACTTATTAAGTCGATACGAGAGTGCCATCCACTACGGATCTCTATATATGTATATATAAATATATATACAGTGTATATATATAATATATATTTATATATAATATATATACATGTGTGTGTATGTGTGTATGAAGAAGGAAGAAGTATCTAGAGGGCGCTATATCGGAATGCCATCTAGAACATTTCTAGCCTCTCTGGGCTTAAAAAACACAATTATTTTGATAAAAATATAACAGTATTTGATCACAATGATAATAATAATTGGACCACATATATGCAAATAATGTATTTTTCACATACCAGAATTAGTGCAGTTCAGTTTGTATATCCAAATGTATGTCCTTGGCTGATTTGTGATGTAATAGACCCGATCTATAGCAAACTTACCTCATTTCAGTATTAATGTTTATCCGGTGCTACTTGAGAATAAACATTGAATTATAGTAATAACAAAAATATGTCTGTATTGCAGTGTTTACCAGGCAGACTTTTTTATTTTTATACATATTATATTTCATTATGTTATGTTCTACTGATTATGTAGTCCCTCATAAGAGAAGTATCTAAGGTCAGTTTATAAATTGATTTGGAGCCACCCACAGAACAGACCAAAAGTTGATGAACCTCAAGCCATGTCAAATTGATTAACTCATCTCTAGGTTCATCACTTGTTGTCATGAACTTTTGGATACTATACATAAAATACCTGTATTTCTACAACATGCACAGATCACTTATATGCAGATAGGCAATACATTCCCGTTGTTGCTGCTAGAGGGTGAGATCGCTATAAAAAGGGAATGCAGGACAAGAGAAGCATCAATTGCACTGTGTTGCTTGCGAAGAAATTAGAAAAAATTTGATTTAACTGAGTTTGAACGCGGGATGATTGTAGGCGCTCGAATCGTCGGAACCAGTATCAGCAAAACAGCTAGACTTGTGAAGTGTTCTAGAGCCGCAGTAATTAATGTTTACAGAGAGTGGACTACCAAGCAGAGAACCAGGTCTCAACCCCAGGCTTGTGATCGTCACAGACTACTGAATGCTAAATCTGAAAGTTGTCCAATCCAATAGAAGAGCAACAGTACATCAAATTGTGGGGAATCTTAATCAAGGAGCAACTGCGAAGGTCTCAGAATGAACTGTTCCTCGCACATTACACCATATAGGCTATGGAAGCCGATGGCCTGTTAGAAAGACTCTGCTGTCTACCTTGAACAAGAGCAGACTTCTCCAGTTCACAAAGGAGCACAAGGATTTGATAGTAGGTGACTGGAAAAGGGTCATGTGGTCCGATGAATCAAGTTTTTAATTACACCATGCAGATGGCAGGGTGCGAATATGGAGAAAACAGCACGAAAGCATGGACCCCAACTGCATTGCCACAACATTTCAAGAGGCAATATTATGGTTTGGGGGATGTTTTCTTATAGAATTTGACGGCAGATAAGAACCACTTGGCCCATCTAGTCTGCCCCTTTTTAAACATGTTACCTCAATTGTATCAGTCCTTTGATTCCTGTGGAACAAGGTCTGAATGGCCAAGGGTATTTGAGTGTTATCGCAGATCAAGTACATCTTGTTATGTAAATGGTGTACTTTGCCGGGGATGCATACTTCCAGCAGGACAATGCTCCCTGTAATAAAGCTGGCATTGCCCGCAGATTGTTTGAGGAGCATGACAGAGAATTTGCCTTGCTTAGTTGGCCTGCACAATCACCAGATTAATTGAGAATCTGTGGGATGAGATCGAATGGGTCATCAGGCAGCTGGATCCAGTACCATCAAATCTTAAGGAATTGGAAAATGCAGTTCATCGGATATGGTCTCAAATTCCCCATACCACCTACCAACATCTCATAGAGTCGCTAAAGAGTTGATTTGCTCGGGACAAAAGAACCTTGCAAAAAAAATCTTTTCAGAGAGCGCTGTTCTTTCAAATCACTATAACAACACTTTGAATGTAAAATTAATTCACAGTGATTTATTTTTAATTCAAGTATGATTCACAAAAATATTTTCCATTATAAATGCATGAATCAATACTTCATATATACAACCTTATAAAAAAGATTTACACATAAAAAATATAAAGACAAATTAATTCATTAAGAGCAAGTTAAAAAACGCCAGAGATAGAAATTCAAATGGCACTTATTATTGTAGCTCCACATGAATAGTGAATTCCTGATGGTTTAAGTTTCAATACCTTATGGCTTTTTGAGGCTACATGGTATGAGGCATATAGTTATAATTTATTAAAAAGAAGAAGTCTCCTTTGTATGTTAGATTCTCCTGGGGATCACTTATTTAATAGAACAGTCAAAATGAAGCGGTAGGCAACAGACCCATAATTTGCATATATCACCTGCTACTTTTTGTGGCCACTTTTTGATGTCAATCTCCTCCCATGGTGAGGTGTCCATGGCATGCAGGGGGTCCGGAGAAGCACTCTCTAAGCCAAATAGCAATATCACAGCTTATATAGAATCTCAATAGTCCAGATCTCCTCAGGGAACAAATATAGCTGTGCTGCGCTTTACAGCAACATATGGAACCGGCTCAATGATCCGTTTCTCTGCCTAACTCCACTCGGCGGCTTCCTTAGATTGAGCCTTCACCTCTCCCGGGCTGTATGTGGTGTGGTGTGCATGTCACGCCTCGTTTTCACTAGTAAGCTATATAGCCTCCCTCAGCCATCTTTGATTATGATATCCAAACCTCGTTTTCAACCATCCTTTGCCTCATTTATGTAGACCACATCCCGCGGCTATATGATGCCTTCTGTAATATAAATTTGCGTATTCCACTCTACACCATATTGCCTCTTATTATTATTTATAGCTCATTCTTCAAAGAAATCACATGTTTTTCTCCCATCTAGCCTCTTAAACCATCTTTCCATAAACTCCATTCATTCGATCTCATCTCCACCATTTTTGTTTCTGGCAAGTTTTCCCTTACATCAAATTTTAAAAAATACCTATTTAATACAAATGTTTTATAACACACACTTCAACTATGCTCATAGGAATTTCCCACTTCACCATTTCACTCTATAGATTCTGTAATAGACCTCTAAAATTAGATGGATTAGGTTATTTGTTCATAGTCTTATTTACATAAAGGGATCCGATCCCTTTGGTCGATTTTATATACATGCAAATAACATTTAACATTATACCCCCCTATACAGTAATCTCATACTCTCCTACAGTCCATGCCAAGAAGAATCTGCCTGCCAAGGCCGATGCCCAGTGTCAAAGGAGAGGGCATGTGAAATCGATGCCAAAGCTCGGTAAAAGGACTCTAAAAAATAAATGTAAATCATTGGATGAAAAACGTAAACTTGCCAATATGCCATTTACGACATGGAGTAGCAGACTAGTGGTTCAGCTTCATACAACGATCAAAGTCCTCCTCCTCTCCCTCGCCCTATAGTAAATTTAAGAGAGTTCAGCTGTCATCAACAAAAACACATCAAACAGCTCTGCCTTCTAATGACATTTTATCACAAATCCCCAAGTAGAGTACAAGGGTGTCGGTGGTTGTGATGCGGACCTTAATATATATATATATATATATATATATATATATATAATTCCAGTCTGCTGTTGCCACTTCCTACCAGTACCTATCGCAGTACATAATTCCAGTCTGCTGTTGCCACTGCCTACCAGTACTTATCGCAGTATATAATTGCAGTCTGCTGTTGCCACTGCCTACCAGTATCTATCACAGTATATAATACCAGTCTGCTGTTGCCACTGCCATGCCTACCAGTACCTATCGCAGTATATAATTCCAGTCTGCTCTTGCCACTGTCTTCCAGTACCTATCGCAGTGTACAGTATAATTCCAGTCTGCTGTTGCCACTGGCTATCAGTACCTATCGCAGTATATAAATTCAGTCTGCTGTTGTCACTGGCTACCAGTACCTATTGCAGTATATAATTCCAGTCTGCTGTTGCCACTGGCTACCAGTACCTATCGCAGTATATAATTCCAGTCTGCTGTTGCCACTGCCATGCATACCAGTATCTATTGCAGTATATAATTCCAGTCTGCTGTTGCCACTGCCTTCCAGTACCTATCGCAGTACATAATTCCAGTCTGCTGTTGCCACTGTCTACCTACTGATGAATAATTGCTGTCTGCTGGGGCCTACCTACTGACGTATATAAGTGCACTTCAGTAGTGCTGTCCTGTGGCATAACTCCACAAAAATAATGGAGATCCAAAATATGGAGGAAAAAAAATAGGGGAGAGCCGCTTCCTCATAGTTCTGAAGCTGCTGCCACTTGTCATGATATAGACGATATAGACGATGAAATGCCATCAACATCGTCTGCCAAGGCCGATGCCCAGTGTCAAAGTAGAGGGCATGTAAAATCTAAGCCAAAGTTTGGTAAAAGGACTCTAAGAAATAAATGTAAATCGTTGGATGAGAAACGTAAACTTGCCAATATGCCATTTACGACATGGAGTGGCAGACTAGTGGTTCACCTTCATACAACGATCAAAGTCCTCCTCCTCTCCCCTGCCCTATAGTCAATTTAAGAGAGTTCAGCTGTCATCAACATAACACATCAAGCAACTCTGCCTTCTAAAGACATTTTATCACATTTTATCACTCCTTGTCAATTTCCTCCTCGATCCGGATCGGGGGGGGGGGGGGGCATCCTGAAGTCCATGTCACCACCAGCATGACTGATTCCTCTTCTATACAAGATTCCTCCGGAGGATCCTGCAGTGCTACGCCTACTACTGCCTCTACTGCTGTTGCTGCTGGGAATCAGTCATCATCCCAGAGGGAAATTCGTAAGACCGCTACATATTTCACTAAGCAATTGACCGTCCAACAGTCGTTTGCCATGAGGACGAAGTACGACAGCAGTCATCCTGTGGCAAAGTGGATAGCTGCGGCCTTGACAGCTATGTTGGTGTTAGACGTGCATCCGGTGTCTGCCATCAGTGGAGTGGGATTTAGACGGTTGATGGAGGTATTGTGTCCCGGTACCAAATCCCGTCTAGATTCCACCTCACTAGGCAGGTGATACCCGGGATGTACAGAGATGTACCAAAAAGTGTCCTCAGTGCCCTGAAAAATGCGACTGTCCCCACTGTCCACGGACATGTGGACAAGTGGATCAGGGAAAACTAAGGACTATATGACTGTGACAGCCCACTGGGTAGATGCATCGCCTCCTGCAGCAACAGCACCAGCATCTCCTGCACACCAGCTCCTTCGAAGGCAGGCTACGCTGTGTATCACCAGTTTCAGTAAGAGGCACAATGCCGACAACCTCTTAGAGGAACTGAGAGAAATCATCTCACAGTGGCTTACCCCACTTAGACTCTCCTGGGGATTTCTGGTGTCGGATAACGAGAGTAACGTGCAGGCATTACGCATGGGCAATTTCCAGCACGTGCCATGTTTTGCCCACACAATAAATTTGGCGGTGCAGCATTTCATCAGAAGTGATAGGAGCGTGCAGGAGATGCTTACGGTGTCCCGCAAAATTGCCAGACACTTTCGACATTCTGTCACTGCCTGCCAAAGGCTGAAGCCGCAGCAAAAACTCCTCAACCTGCCCTGCCATCACCTTAAACAAGAGGTGGTGACATGCTGGAACTCCACCCTCTATATACTGCAGAGGATGGAGGAGCAGCAAAAGGCCATTCAAACCTACATGGCCACCTAGGACATAGGCAAAGGAGCGGGGATGCACCTGCCTCAAGCGCAGTGGAGGCTTATTTCCATGTTGTGCAAGGTTCTCCAGCCATCTGAACTTGCCACACTTGAAGTCAGTTCCGACACTGCCAGCTTGAGTCAGATGATTCTGACCCTGATCAGGCTGTTGCAGAAGCAGCTGGAGAAAGTGAAGGAGGAGCTTAAGTGTTGTGATTTCGCAAAGCATGTAGCTCTTGTGGATGAAGCCCTCCATACACTTTGCCAGGATAAGAGGGTGGTCAGTCTATTAAAGTCAGAGGAATACATTCTGGCCATCGTGCTCGATCCTCGGTTTAAAGCATATGTTGTGTCTCTATTTCCATCAAACATAAGTCTACAAAGGTGCAAAGACCTGCTGGTCAGGAGATTCTGAAGGGGACCGTGACACAGCCACAGCTCCTCTTTCATTTTCTCCCACACCTCTGCCTGAGAGGAAAAAGCTGTGATTTCCCACATGACCCACTGGCGGGGATGCAGGGCGAAGTGTCAAAATGTGGAAAATATGATGTTCATAAAAATTAATTGTCAATTTTTCAATGAAGACCAGCAATTGCCTCCAGAGACTACAGATTGTGATTGTGGAATCCAGTGGGGACGAATTGATCATGTGTGAGGATGAGGAAGTACACACAGAAGGGGGTGAGGAATCAGAGGATGAGGATGACATCTTGGCTTTGTAGAGCAAGTTTGTACAGGCTTTTTTTGGTGCAAGGGCCCAAACAAACCAATCATTTCAGCCACAGTAGTTTGGTAGGCCCTGTCACTGAAATGATTGGTTTATTAAATTGTGCATGTCCTATTTCCACAACATAAGGGTGGGTGAGACATCCCAAGGAAAATTCCAACTTGCATTTCTTTTTTTCTTTGCCGGCTTTTTTTGTGGGGGTCCAAACGAACCTATTATTTCAGCCACAGTTTTCTATGCCCTGTCTCTGAAATTACTGGTTTGTTAAAGTGTGCATGTCCTATTTATGCAACATAAGGGTGGGTGGGAGGGCCCAAGGATAATTTCATCTTGCACCTCTATTTTTTTGGCATTATGTGCTTTTTGGGGCCGTTTTTCAAACTGCCATCCTGTCTGCCGCTGCAGTGTCACTCCTAGATGGGCCACATGTTTGTGCCACTTACTTGAATGGCTTAGCATAGTCATCCAGCTACCTCGGTGCAACATTTTGGTCTAAAAACAATATTGTGTGGTGTTCAGAATAGACTGGAAATCAGTGGAAATTAATGTTATTGAGGTTAATACAGGTTGAGTATCCCTTATACAAAATGCTCGGGACCCCGAGCATTCCGAATAAGGGATTTTTACGGTTTTTGGAATATTTTTTTGTACATACTTACCTGTCCCCTGGTGGGTCCCCGATGGTCCCTCGGCATCCATGGAGTCCTCCAGCATCCATGGCAGGCCTTCAGCTTCATCTCTGGCGTCTCCAGCGGTCCCAGGGGTGCATTGCACGAATTCCCAGGTGCACCAGTGACGTCACCGGCGCGCATGGGAACTCGTGCAATGCACTCCTGGGACCGCTGGAGACGCCAGAGATGAAGCTGATGGCCTGCCGTGGATGCCTGGGGACTAGGTAAATATAAAAAGGGTATGGGGGGGAACACGTTTTTTGGAATAATTCGGATAACGGATATCCGGGTACCGGATACTCAACCTCTAATAGTGTAGGAGCAAAACAATAAAATCTGTAATTTTAGCAATTTTTCATGCTTTAAAAAAAAAAATCAGAACCCAAAACCCAAAACATTGAGTGGGTGTTTTGGCAAAACCCATTAGAACCCAAAACCTGAAGGTAATCAGAACCCAAAATGCGAAAAGTGGCCGCTGCACATCCGTAATATATACGTTTCGGCCACCTGACTCTTGTGAACTTTTTCCCAGAATACGGATGGTGGAAAATGTCACCTGGAGTTAGGTAGCTGCACGTAGTGCATCCACAGCACCTGTAACAACCCCCCTTGGGTTTACCCAAGAAGGAAGGGATTGCTGGGGGTGGGAACACCACATCATTTTTGACTAAAAAGTCTTTTAAGTTCTTACCTCGGGTGTAAGAACTCATGATTTTTTTGGAATGTAGAGAGGGCAGCCCCTCATCCGAAGTGATAATGGGCCAGTGGGAATTAACAATCCGTCTTATCTCTGCACTGGCTGGATGAAACTTATTTACCCAGATGATTTTGTTATCAATTTGTTGTTTATCGGTTGTGGGTGAAAATGACTCCTCTCTGGACAAGTTCAAAACCTTTGTTTTGGTTGTCTCAATATCCTGGGCCGGATAACCCCTCTCTATGAATTTAGTGCCCGTGGTGGTGAGAGCTTTATCAAGGCCCTCACGTTCACTACATATGCGGCGGGCCTTCAGCATTTGGGAAAATGGTAATCCCTTTTTCAGGGGCAAAGGATGGAAACTTGAGGCAAGGAGAGTGTTATTCCGGTCCGTAGGTTTTGAAAATAATGATGTTTGAATGCGACCGTCCACCAGTGATATGTCCACATCCAAATACTGAACAGAAGTTTTGCTCAGTTTGTATGTGAACTTCACCTGGGAATCAGTCCCATTGTGAGACACAATGTGGTGTTCCAATTGCTCCTGATCTCCTGACCAAATGATCAGGAGATCATCTATATACCTGGTGTACAAAATCAGATGATCATTCACCAAATTGTTTTGTGTGAATAATTGCTGCTCGATGATGAACATATAGGAATTGGCGAGCGATGGGGCCACTGAGGACCCCATCGCACACCCCCTAAGCTGCAAGAAAAATTTGCCATTAAACCTGAAATAGTTCCGTTTGAGAGTGAGCTCAAGCAGCTGCATGAAGAACACGGTAGATGGTCCAGTATACAATGGGTGATCTGTGATAAGGTTATTCACCGCATCCAGACCCGCCTGGTGCGGGATAACGGTGTATAGACTGGACACGTCCACCGTGCCCAAGACGCAATCAGCTGGAACCACTGGAATGGCCAACAACTTCTGTAACAATGCATTAGTATCCTTTAGATATACACTGTCATTTTGGACACATGGTTGCAAGAAATAGTCGAGGTAGATCGACACCACCTGGTACAAAGACCCCCGGGCAGATATGATGGGTCTACCCGGGGGTTTTTGGGGATCCTTATGCACCTTGGGGATAGAATACATAATGGGGACAATTGGATGCTGTACGGTCAACGCTTCTCTTGTGGATGTGTCAATGACACCCTCCACTACTGCCTTTTTCAAGATGTTGTCAGACTCATTTTTATACTTGATGGTTGGATCATTGGGCAGGAGTTGATACATGTCCACATCCCTCAATTGTGCATCCAAGTCCTGAACGTATGCGCTAGTGTCCATGACAAAAATGCCCCCACCTTTGTCGGCGGGGCGGATCACTATAGACTGATCGTTGCTCAAATTCTTCAACGCCTTCCATTCAGAACTGGAAAAATTGGATCTAATGGGGGGTGGATTGGCTAGTGCAGTATCAATATCCCTTTCAACCAATCGGACAAACGTCTTGATTGAGGGATTGAAAGTCTGCGGTTCGAATTTGGATTTCTTTTTGAGTATACTCGGAAACGGGTTTGCCACAGCCGCCTGATCAGACCCTTTTGCTTGGAAGAATTCCCTTAACTTGAGCTGTCGGTTCAATTTGTACTGTTCAACTTTAACAGCAAAGGGATCAGTGTGGGTGGTGGGGACATATTTCAAGCCTTTAGATAGTACCTGGAACTCGATTTTAGACAGAGAACGGGTGGATAAATTGAAGACTATTTCTTTATCTTTCGTTGTGGCTGGAAGCGAGTCTTGGTGCCCCGACCTCTGATTCTGCCTGCCGCGCCATGTGAAATCGAAGTTCCAGGTACTATCTAAAGGCTTGAAATATGTCCCCACCACCCACACTGATGCACTGCCGACTGCGGCACCCGGCAGTAGCAGCGCTGTTAAAGGAAGCTGACGGGGCCGGGCAGTACTCGGAGCGCCTCTCAGAGCCTGCTGCTGGCGCCGAGGCTGTCATATATATTGACAGGTGCACTGCCGACTGCGGCACCTGGCAGCAGCAGCGCTGTTAGAGGAAGCTGGCGGGCAGGACTCGGAGCGCCTCTCAGGGCTGGCGCCTACCTGCATTGCAGGGTGCGCTGAGCGGGTAGCGCCGGCCCTGGTGCTACTTGAGAATAAACATTGAATTATAGTAATAACAAAAATATGTCTGTATTGCAGTGTTTACCAGGCAGACTTTTTTATTTTTATACATATTATATTTCATTATGTTATGTTCTACTGATTATGTAGTCCCTCATAAGAGAAGTATCTAAGGTCAGTTTATAAATTGATTTGGAGCCGCCCACAGAACAGACCAAAAGTTGATGAACCTCAAGCCATGTCAAATTGATTAACTCATCTCTAGGTTCATCACTTGTCATGAACTTTTGGATACTATACATAAAATACCTGTATTTCTACTACATGCACAGATCAATTATATGCAGATAGGCAATAAATTCCCATTGTTGCTGCTAGAGGGTGAGATAGCTATAAAAAGGGAATGCATGACAAGAGAAGCATCAATTACACTGTGTTGCTTGCGAAGAAATTAGAAAAAAATTTGATGTAACTGAGTTTGAACGCAGGATGATTGTAGGCGCTCGAATCGTCGGAACCAGTATCAGCAAAACAGCTAGACTTGTGAAGTGTTCTAGAGCAGCAGTTATTAATGTTTACAGAGAGTGGACTACCAAGCAGAAAACCAAGGGCCTTATTTTGGTTCATTCTTTCTGACAAAATCCTTATTAGATGGACAAATCCATGTGCACTGCAGGGGGGCAGATGTAACATGTGCAGAGAGAATTAGATTTGGGTGAGTAATTTTGTTTCTGTGCAGGGAAAATACTGACTGCTTTATTTTTACACTGCAATATTGATCTCACTTTGAAGTAAAACCCCACCCAAATCTAATTCTCTCTGCACATGTTACATCTGCCCCACCTGCAGTGCACATGGTTTTGCCCATCTAAGAAGGATTTTGTCAGAAAGAATGAACCAAAATAAGGCCCCAGGTCTCAAGCCCAGGCTTGTGATCGTCACAGGCTACTGAATGCTCAATCTGAAAGTTGTCCAATCCAATAGAAGAGCAACAGTACATCAAATTGTGGGGAATCTTAATCAGGGAGCAACTGCGAAGGTCTCTGAATTAACTGTTCCTCGCACATTACACCATATAGGCTATGGAAGCCGATGACCTGTTCGAAAGCCTCTGCTGTCTGCCTTGAACAAGAGCAGACGTCTCCAGTTCACAAAGGAGCACAAGGATTTGATAGTAGGTGACTGGAAAAGGGTCATGTGGTCCGATGAATCACGTTTTCAATTACACCATGCAGATAGCAGGGTGCGAACATGGAGAAAACAGCACGAAAGCATGGACCCAACTGCATTGCCACAACATTTCAAGAGGCAATATTATGGTTTGGGGGATGTTTTCTTGGCATTGTATAGGTCCATTGATTCCTGTGGAACAAAGTCTGAATGGCTAAGGGTATTTGAGTGTTATCGCAGTTCAAGTACATCTTGTTATGTTAATGGTGTACTTTGCCGGGGATGGATACTTCCAGCAGGACAATGCTCCCTGTAATAAAGCTGGCATTGTCCGCAGATTGTTTGAGGAGCATGACAGAGAATTTGCCTCGCTTAGTTGGCCTGCACAATCACCAGATCTCAGTTTAATTCAGAATCTGTGGGATGAGATCGAATGGGTCATCAGGCAGCTGGATCCAGTACCATCAAATCTTAAGGAATTGGAAAGTGCAGTTCATCGGATATGGTCTCAAATTCCCCATCCCACCTACCAACATCTCATAGAGGGGCAGATGTATCATAGCAGCGCTTATCGCGCCGCTATGATACTTCCTGCTTCGCCTCAATAGCGAGGCGAAGCAGGAAGGGACATCGACAAGATGTATTAACATCTTGTCTGCCGAAGCGGGGGAGCGTTAACTCCCCCCTTCGGCGATGTCCCTTTCTGGAGATAACGCATCAGTTAATACTGATGCGCTATCTCCTGTCCCCCGGCCGGCCGCACTGGGCATGCGCGGGATCTCGCTGTTCACGCGATATCCCCAGCGCAGCCCAGACCTAACAGCAGGGACAGCGCTGTCCCTGCTGTTTAGATAGGGCTTCGCCAGCCTGATGCTGGCGAAGCCAAAGCAGGCTTCGTGCGGAACGGTCAGCGATGCTGACCGTTCATACATTCGGCCTGCTATCATTTTGATAGCAGCGCCGATATGGACAGGGGCGCATAGCGCCCCTGTCCATTACAGCATCTCACCTGCTTCATACATGGGGGAGAAGCGGTATCAGCGCACATAACGTGCGCTAATACCCCTTCTCCCCCATATCGACGGATCATACATCTGCCCCAGAGTCGATAAAGAGTTGATTAGCTCGGGACAAAAGAACCTTGCAAAAAAAACCTTTTCAGAGAGCGCTGTTCTTTCAAATCACTATAACAACACTTTGAATGTAAAATTAATTCACAGTGATTTATTTTTAATTCAAGTATGATTCACAAAAATATTTTCCATTATAAATGCATGTATTAATACTTCATATATACAACCTTAAAAAAAAGATTTACACATAAAAAATATAAAGACAAATGAATTCATTAAGAGCAAGTTAAAAAACGCCAGAGATAGAAATTCATATGGCACTTATTATTGTAGCTCCACATGAATAGCGGATTCCTGATGGTTTAAGTTTCAATACCTTATGGCTTTTTGAGGCTACATGGTATGAGGCATATAGTTATAATTTATTAAAAAGAAGAAGTCTCCTTTGTACAGTATGTTAGATTCTCCTGTGGATCACTTATTTAATAGAACAGTCAAAATCAAGCGGTAGGCAGCAGACCCATAATTTGCATATATCACCTGCTACTTTTTGTGGCCACTTTTTGATGTCAATCTCCTCCCATGGGCCCTTATTCTGATCGGTGCATACTTTCCCGAATTCTTACGGAGCTGGCCGCATGCCACGCTGTGCAGACCTCGTCCGTAGAAACGCCCACCGAGCCTCCGCATTCGGACGGACTCACTCTTTAAGAACAGGGCGTGTGTACGGACGACATACAAACCTTGCGTGTGCGGTGGACACGCACAGATTCTGCACGGTCTTACAGCGTAAGCACGGTCTTACCGCGTTAGAACGGACGGGAACCTGGCCGTACGCACCGATGCGGTGTATTTACGCACAAATCACCACTCTTATCAGAACACACAAATCTGTAACATGACCCACTTATGCAATTAGGCAACCTCATTCAAAACGGATTGTTTTTAATAGTCATCTATTATTTATCTAATTGATCATTAAACACTTTACTACCACTTTACATTAACCCTTTCATCATGCTAAGTTCACAACATTCTTTGTATGCATATTACATCATCAATTATTCTTCACCCGCAAACACACACATACAAATCAACACACTATGTACATCTTTACATTATCCTTCACTTGCAGCCACTTTTATGCACTAAACCCATCTATATATACTGTATATCCCTTTTGCACCTTACATAAATAAACACCACTATTTATACTTATATAATTATATTTATACTTATACTGTAAAATTATACAATAACACACAGACCACTTCTAACTTTAACTGGAAAAATTTATTTACAGAGTACAACAGTAAAAACAAAAGGTCTTCACACCAGGAGGTCGCAGACATTCTTCACCTCTTCTGCCATTAGCACAAGGTGCTGGTGAAGTCTGAGGAGGGCCCCTCGCAACCCTTCGCCTTCTAGCCTCTGGTCATCTGTTAAAGGGGGATAAACATAAATTATGCTAATCAGGTCGACCTTGTACTGTCAATCCTAAGTACCTACAGCATGCGAAATCATACATACAAACAATTACATAGCCAATACTGTTTGTAATGGTAAAAAATAAAATGGGCCCACACACACACACACACTGGCTTACTCTAATGAATATGTGACTGATAAAAATCTCCTGCCTTAACAATCACCAATCTACTAGAAAGCTACATCCAATACAACATGCCACATTTTGCCATACATATTTACCTGCATGTCACTGCTTAATAGCTAAACTGCATGATAGATAGATACATAGATGGATGGATGGATGGATGGATGGATACATGGATGGATGGATACATGAATGGATGGATACATGGATGGATGGTTACATGGATGGATGGATGGATAGCACATTTAAAGGCTAGCCTAGTCCCTCTACCCCTTACTTCCGGAATCATAGTCACATTGCCAGATAGGTGAAACTGCTGCACTAATCCGCTTTCTTACACCAAACAATTTCTAAAGTCAATCCATCCTACAAAATAGCTTTGCAAAGTACATGGCAACAACACGGGCCAACTGGCTAGAGGGGGGCCCAGGGGAAATGCCCACTTGGGACTCCATTATAAATCACGCCTGACCATACTCCATTGATGTTTTATTTCTGCTAGGATAGAAAGGCCCTTCATAAACAAAAATGCATCACCTACCTGAGCCTCCAGATTCCACGTTTACATCTTGGGCCTATAACCCCTAAGTGTGTCTGTTGTAGCCCACTTTTGTTTTTTAATTAATAATAGACTAAAACACACAAGATTCACCAGTGGTACCTAACAAATAGTACTACCACCAATTATAAATGATGCCTTATGTTTACCTACCAATTCCTTCTTCCTCCACCACCTCACATGCCTCCTCCTCTTCAACAACCTCCTCGTGGCCCATAAACTCCGAGGCCACCTCCTCCTCGGCCACTTCGTCTGTGGCCTCCACCTCCACTATGTCTTCTGTGGCCTCCTCTTCCGCCACTTCTGTGGCCTCCTCCTCCACCACTTCTGGGGCCTCCTCCTCCGCCACTTCTGTGGCCTCCTCCTCCTCTGCCACTTCTTCAGGGGCCTCCTCCTCCTGGCCCTGCTCACGGGCCCGTCTTGCACGGTCACGTGCTGTAAGGAAAATCAAAATGCAGAGTGTTAAATAAGTCACCTGATTTGTTCATTCATCATGCATCCCAAAAAATGACATATTACACCCACATTACAGCATGTCAAACATGAAGTACCACACAAATAGTGTATGCCATGTTTAACTCATGATCAACCAGGTTACCTTATTGGCAAAGAAAAGGTCATGGAAGCATTAATGTACAATTGGCCATTTAATGTGTAAACACTTACATCGTGCAATGCTGGCCCTTATTTGCTGGAGCTTTTCTGGCTCCCTGCGCCTCAGATCAGACCATCGCCGCTCCAGCTGTGCGATGGTCCTGCGCACCTGGGTGCGTGCAAATATGCGCCTGCGGGCAGCGGCATGCGCCTGGCGCTTCTGGTGGTTGGTAATGAAGGGCCCCGCACGCCCCAGCCTGGTCTCCATAACAGAGACCAGTGCCCTCAGCTCCGCGCCAGAGAAAGGTGCTGCTCTGCCATAGGCCGCCATCTTAGCAATGGCACAATTCAAGCAATCATGTCCTGTAATTGTTTGTTCAGAGTGATATTTGGTATTAACTTTATTGTTCATTTTGACATTAACAGCGTGTATGCGCCACAACAGACGGCTAACCCATTGCATCGCAAAACTGCACTTGCTGTACCTTTGCATAGTTGAGCAGACCATGCCATTACTGAGGATCTCCTAAACAGACAGGGTGAAAGAAGATTGCAACCCAGCATATATAATCTATTACATTCACCAAACATGGGTGAAAACAACAGGTGAAATAGTCTGCATCACTGGCCAGTTACACCTAACTCTACAAGGTACTAAACAGCTTCATTATAGTGAAAGCTATACAGCAGAAACATAGCAAATATTGCCAGACCTTTTCCCAATATTAGGCAATGGTGCCATGTGTACACTTACCTTCTACTGGCCCACACTAGAGATGTGGAATGCAATGTAGCTAGCATCAAGCCAGAATTTGGACACCTTTCACATGTGATTTGGATGCTAGCACTGATTACTATTGCCTAAGTGGTGGACTGGATTTACATATGGAATGGTTAGTGTCATTTGTACTACATACCAAACAAGTGCACAGTACAGATGTACATTCACATATACATTTCATGTCTGACCTCAGTTTTATTTGGTCATTGGAGTACAAATCTGCAATTAGCTACTAAATCAGACTTAATAACTTTGCCAGGTTTTTTTTTTTTTTCGCAGGTAGGGGCGTGGGATGCGCCGCACGGTCTACGCTGCCGTACGGAATGCAGCCGTACGGAACGCAGGGTGTCGCTGATGTACGCCAATTACAGAAATAGGATATAAAAGTGTGTTAGAAAACTGCAATGTTGTTGCAAACATGGCTGGCTCAGAATCTGAGGAAGACCAGGTGTTGCAGGACCTGTTTTCCCACATGGACTCCAGCACCTCCTATGTCCCCCTCAACACAGACCAGCCAGTGGGAGAAGAGCAGCCAGCTGGGCCATCCACATCAGGCCAATCGGCAGCTGGCCCATCTTCAGCCTCAGCAGAATCATTGGGAACACAACAGGTGGCTTCCCAACAGAGTAGCCAGGTCAGCACTTCGAGTACAGCGACAGGTGGCCGTGGCCGTGCCAGTGGCCGTGGCAGTGGCGGTGCCAGTGGCCGTGGGCGTGGCCGAAATAGGGCAACATAGGAACCAAGCAGCAGAAACATGGCATTCGAAGCGCAGGAGCTTGCCATCCTGGTGCCCCGCGCACGGGATTGGATCGAGTGTCCACAGGACAGGTTGACACACACAAGGAGATGGAAGATCTGGGAGGACATAACAGCGGAGATTAATGCGGTGGCTCCACAAGTTCGTGAGACGGAGCACGTTAAGAAGAGGCAAGTTCATGTGTGTTACATTTGAGCAGTACAATACCACTAATGTTTTCATTAGATGTTAGATGGTGTTGGTCAATGGCCGGTCACGTTGCTTGGAGCCACAGACATGTTTGCCATGTCATTTAATCGATAGTTATTGTAGGGTGAGTGTGAATGTATTTTCTAAGGGTTGTTTTTATATTTTCATTGAATGTAAGTTGTGTGTAATGAAGCACATGTTGTCATCTGTTGCAGATCGCAATGTGTGCTACAGCAAACATGAGGAGTGACATGTAGTAATATGTACACTTTGATTGCAGGTGGCACGACTTCAAAACCAACCTCAAGAAGAAATTGACCCAGCGGTGGGAACACAGCCACACCTCTGGGGCTGGCCCCATGCCCTCAAAGCTGAAGCTCACCCCCATGGAAGAGATGGCAGAGTGCTGTATTGCAGTCGAGGAGGTCTGGGGGGTGAGCACCATGGACAGCGAGTCCACAGCGGAAGTCATTGCTTCTTTGCTTGAAGGTAATTATTTGCCATGCCATAAGTAGCTGGTTTTGCATGGAATGTGTTGTAATTGTAATGTTCTCTTTCACCAGCATCCCCACCGCTTGGGCCAGAATCTCTTGAGGTTGAGGAGTCTGTGCCACCTGCCACCAGTACCAGCAGCAGCCACTGACCGAGGCTGAATTGGACAGGTGGGTGCAGGTGCTTTCCCATATTCAGCAGCAGGGAGAGTCGGCATCAGAGCGGGTGCGTAGGACATCAGAACGTGGCCGTGGCCGAAGAGCTGCAGCACGTGGCAAGGAGCCTGCCAGGGGCAAACGTGCCTGCAGATGAACTTGTGTCCGCATTAATCTCCACCCTTATGTCTTCCCAAATCTTTCATTGAGCTGTGTGTGTCAGCTTCCTGTGTCCAATTCCGTGCAGAGGGTACCCACATTTGCCCTCGGTTCGAATGTCATGTTTGGTTCCCCTGTTGCCCTCTTTCGGCAACCATTACTGTCTCCTGTACTTGAAGTGTTGGTGCTCTACTTTTGTTGTGAAGCCACCTGATGTGTTCCTAATGATTCTGCTGTGGCTATGTATGTTAAGAATACATGTATTTATGATATATTATTTAATTTTATTCCTGCAATGGTACCTTTTAATTTGTGACGGTTTCTATTTTATTTTATAAGTTCATGTAATAAATGTTTTTGTTTTGCCCCAAAATGTGTGGTTTAATTGATACATGTAAAAGTGACATGTGTATTTTTATTATTAATATTAAGTTGTGTTCATTATTTGCAATGTAAAAGTGTGTGAAAAGTGCAGCATATATGTGTGTGCTTAGTAATGGACCATTTAAGCTGCAATGGTTCCAATTGAAGCACTGACAAGCGTGTAATTAACAAGTAATGAGTAAAGGAGTGGATTGTATTGTGTTCAGCTGACATTGGTTTTAGTGATTAGGCGTTCCGATTGCCTAGCGCATGAACGAGTGGTGTCCGCAAAGCAATACTTGCTTATGAACACCGCATATGTCACGGCCGCGGTTAGGACGCGCCGCTCACCTGTTCATCTCCGGCGGCGGGGCCTGCGGGCCATCCGTCTGGGTGCAGGGCGGGGAGCGCGGCGTCTAGACCTTCCGGCCGCGACCATCCTTCTGGGGCCTGCGGCACACGCGTCCAACATGAGAACTAGTCAAGGTTGTTTGTCCTCAGTCCGGGCGCCGCCATGTTGTTGTAGCCAGCCAATGGTTCAGAGCTCCAGTTCAACTCCTCCAATCAAGATCTGCCCTGGGGGATAAAGCAGAGCCCTCTGGGGCATACAAGCGCCAGTGCTTTGTTGTCAATCCCTGTGGAGGAAGCTTCAGCCTGTGCTCCTGTCCTTGCCCTGTGATATCCCTGATCCCTGTCTTCGTTTCCTACAGTTCAACACCTGATACCTGGATACCTGCATTTGCATTCTGCTCCCAGCCCTTACAGCGTCACACCTGTTTCCTGGACTTTGCAAATTGCATTCTGCCTCCAGCCCTGTCAGGTTTGCTACAGTCTCTCAAGCCCCGCGTGTCTGTTGACACATCTCCACTCCTGCTGTCGACCAGCGGCACCTGCTGCCAGCTCTGCGTGTCTGTCGACACATCTCCACTCTTGCTGTCGACCAGCTGCACCTGCTGCCAGCCCCGCGTGTCTGCTGACACGTCTCCACTCCTGCTGTCGACCAGCTGCACCTGTTGCCAGCCCTGCGTGTCTGTTGACACATCTTCACTCCTGCTATCGACCAGCTGCACCTGTTGCCAGCCCTGCGTGTCTGTTGACACATCTTCACTCCTGCTGTCGATCCGCTGCACCTGCTGCCAGCCCTGCGTGCCTGTTGATGCATCTCCATTCCTGCTGTCAACCAGTTGCACCTGCTGCCAGCCCTGCGTGCCACATCTCCACTCCCGCTGTCGGTCCGCCGCACCTGTCGTCAGTCCTGCGTGTCCGTTGACACACCATCACGTCTGCCTGTGGTCCAGTTGCACCTACTGCCAGTCTTCCGTGCCTGCGGACGCCTCACCATCCTGCTGTCTGCCTCCGCACCTACTGCCAGTCTTCCGTGCCTGCTGACGTCTCACCATCCTGCCGTCTGCCTCCGCACCTACTGCCAGTCTTCCGTGCCTGATGACGCCTCACCATCTTGCTGTCTGCATCCGCACCTACTGCCAGTCTTCTGTGCCTGCTGACGCCTCACCAGCCTGCTGTATGCATTCGCATCTACTGCCAGCCCTCCGTGCCCGCTGTCGCTTCTCCATCCTGCTGTCTGCATCTGCACCTGCTGTCAGTCCTTCAGCCCGCTGACGCGGTTCCTCCCTGCTGTCGGCACCCGCGTCTACTGCCAGTCATCGGAGGTCGCTGACTTCCGTCTCCTATTGCCCATTGCCGTCTGCTCCCACAGTCAGTCATTGTTTCCCCAGTAAGCTAACAGAGACTCTGGGATCAATCCCATCATTCTGGACTCTCAGTTGTTACCCAGGTATTCCACTGGGCTTTCTGATCTACAGTTTCATTTATGGTCTTGCCTTCTCATGTTGGTGCTACAATAAAGAGTTATATCAAACCTGCTATTCTCCAGTCTCCTTCAAGCCGCAAACACCCAACCTCCAGGCCTCAGACAGATCCACAAGGTACCCCTAGCGTGACAGCATATTTCTAGCCTTTTTGTTCGCGTAAATTCGGTGTGCTGTCCGAATGCACGCCTACCAAAATAAGTGCACTCCCCCGTGTCCGCCCATGTTTCCACCCAGTTTAGCCCACTTTGAAACTACGCCCCTGTGTAGTTCCGAATGACGCCCATAATACGCCCATATTTCACGAGTGATTGCGGTGCACATTTCTGTACGGTATTAGTGAGAACAAGTACGGAGACCATGCGTGGCACATGCGCATGGCGTTCCCCACGCATGCGCAGACGGCTAAAAAACACCATCCGAAAGTATTCGGAAATGTACGCACCAACCAGAATAAGGCCCATGGTGAGGTGTCCGTGGCATGCAGGGGGTCCGGAGAAGCACTCTCTAAGCCAAATAGCAATACCACAGCTTATATAGAATCTCAATAGTCCAGATCTCCTCAGGGAACAAATATAGCTGTGCTGCGTTTTACAACAACATATGGAACCGGCTCAATGATCCGTTTCTCCTCCTAACTCCACTCGGTGGCTTCCTTAGATTGAGCCTTCACCTCTCCCGGGCTGTATGTGGTGTGGTGTGCATGTCACGCCTCGTTTTCACTATATAGACCACATGCCGCGGCTATATGATGCCTTCTGTAATATAAATTTGCGTATTCCACTCTATACCATATTGCCTCTTATTATTATTTATAGCTCATTCTTCAAAGAAATCACATGTTTTTCTCCCATCTAGCCTCCTAAACCATCTTTCCATAAACTCCATTCATTCGATCTCATCTCCACCATTTTTGTTTCTGACAAGTTTTCCCTTACATCAAATTTGAAAAAATACCTATTTAATACAAATTATTTATAACACACACTTCAACTATGCTCATAGGAATTTCCCACTTCACCATTTCACTCTATAGATTCTGTAATAGACCTTTAAAATTAGATGGATTAGGTTATTTGTTCATAGTCTTATTTACATAAAGGGATCCGATCCCTTTGGTCGATTTTATATACATGCAAATAACATTTAACATTATAGCCCCCTATACAGTAATCTCATACTCTCCTACAGTCCATGCCAAGAAGAATATGCCTGCCAAGGCCGATGCCCAGTGTCAAAGGAGAGGGCATGTAAAATCGAAGCCAAAGCTCGGTAAAAGGACTCTAAAAAATAAATGTAAATCATTGGATGAGAAACGTAAACTTGCCAATATGCCATTTACGTCATGGAGTGGCAGACTAGTGGTTCAGCTTCATACAACGATCAAAGTCCTCCTCCTCTCCCTCGCCCTATAGTAAATTTAAGAGAGTTCAGCTGTCATCAACAAAAACACATCAAACAGCTCTGCCTTCTAATGACATTTTATCACAAATCCCCAAGTAGAGTACAAGGGTGTCGGTGGTTGTGATGCGGACCTTAATATATATATATATATATATATATATATATATATATATATATATATATAATTCCAGTCTGCTGTTGCCACTTCCTACCAGTACCTATCGCAGTACATAATTCCAGTCTGCTGTTGCCACTGCCTACCAGTACTTATCGCAGTATATAATTGCAGTCTGCTGTTGCCACTGCCTACCAGTATCTATCACAGTATATAATACCAGTCTGCTGTTGCCACTGCCATGCCTACCAGTACCTATCGCAGTATATAATTCCAGTCTGCTCTTGCCACTGTCTTCCAGTACCTATCGCAGTGTACAGTATAATTCCAGTCTGCTGTTGCCACTGGCTATCAGTACCTATCGCAGTATATAAATTCAGTCTGCTGTTGTCACTGGCTACCAGTACCTATTGCAGTATATAATTCCAGTCTGCTGTTGCCACTGGCTACCAGTACCTATCGCAGTATATAATTCCAGTCTGCTGTTGCCACTGCCATGCATACCAGTATCTATTGCAGTATATAATTCCAGTCTGCTGTTGCCACTGCCTTCCAGTACCTATCGCAGTACATAATTCCAGTCTGCTGTTGCCACTGTCTACCTACTGATGAATAATTGCTGTCTGCTGGGGCCTACCTACTGACGTATATAAGTGCACTTCAGTAGTGCTGTCCTGTGGCATAACTCCACAAAAATAATGGAGATCCAAAATATGGAGGAAAAAAAATAGGGGAGAGCCGCTTCCTCATAGTTCTGAAGCTGCTGCCACTTGTCATGATATAGACGATATAGACGATGAAATGCCATCAACATCGTCTGCCAAGGCCGATGCCCAGTGTCAAAGTAGAGGGCATGTAAAATCTAAGCCAAAGTTTGGTAAAAGGACTCTAAGAAATAAATGTAAATCGTTGGATGAGAAACGTAAACTTGCCAATATGCCATTTACGACATGGAGTGGCAGACTAGTGGTTTACCTTCATACAACGATCAAAGTCCTCCTCCTCTCCCCTGCCCTATAGTCAATTTAAGAGAGTTCAGCTGTCATCAACATAACACATCAAGCAACTCTGCCTTCTAAAGACATTTTATCACATTTTATCACTCCTTGTCAATTTCCTCCTCGATCCGGATCGGGGGGGGGGGGGGGCATCCTGAAGTCCATGTCACCACCAGCATGACTGATTCCTCTTCTATACAAGATTCCTCCGGAGGATCCTGCAGTGCTACGCCTACTACTGCCTCTACTGCTGTTGCTGCTGGGAATCAGTCATCATCCCAGAGGGAAATTCGTAAGACCGCTACATATTTCACTAAGCAATTGACCGTCCAACAGTCGTTTGCCATGAGGACGAAGTACGACAGCAGTCATCCTGTGGCAAAGTGGATAGCTGCGGCCTTGACAGCTATGTTGGTGTTAGACGTGCATCCGGTGTCTGCCATCAGTGGAGTGGGATTTAGACGGTTGATGGAGGTATTGTGTCCCGGTACCAAATCCCGTCTAGATTCCACCTCACTAGGCAGGTGATACCCGGGATGTACAGAGATGTACCAAAAAGTGTCCTCAGTGCCCTGAAAAATGCGGCTGTCCCCACTGTCCACGGACATGTGGACAAGTGGATCAGGGAAAACTAAGGACTATATGACTGTGACAGCCCACTGGGTAGATGCATCGCCTCCTGCAGCAACAGCACCAGCATCTCCTGCACACCAGCTCCTTCGAAGGCAGGCTACGCTGTGTATCACCAGTTTCAGTAAGAGGCACAATGCCGACAACCTCTTAGAGGAACTGAGAGAAATCATCTCACAGTGGCTTACCCCACTTAGACTCTCCTGGGGATTTCTGGTGTCGGATAACGAGAGTAACGTGCAGGCATTACACATGGGCAATTTCCAGCACGTGCCATGTTTTGCCCACACAATAAATTTGGCGGTGCAGCATTTCATCAGAAGTGATAGGAGCGTGCAGGAGATGCTTACGGTGTCCCGCAAAATTGCCAGACACTTTCGACATTCTGTCACTGCCTGCCAAAGGCTGAAGCCGCAGCAAAAACTCCTCAACCTGCCCTGCCATCACCTTAAACAAGAGGTGGTGACATGCTGGAACTCCACCCTCTATATACTGCAGAGGATGGAGGAGCAGCAAAAGGCCATTCAAACCTACATGGCCACCTAGGACATAGGCAAAGGAGCAGGGATGCACCTGCCTCAAGCGCAGTGGAGGCTTATTTCCATGTTGTGCAAGGTTCTCCAGCCATCTGAACTTGCCACACTTGAAGTCAGTTCCGACACTGCCAGCTTGAGTCAGATGATTCTGACCCTGATCAGGCTGTTGCAGAAGCAGCTGGAGAAAGTGAAGGAGGAGCTTAAGTGTTGTGATTTCGCAAAGCATGTAGCTCTTGTGGATGAAGCCCTCCATACACTTTGCCAGGATAAGAGGGTGGTCAGTCTATTAAAGTCAGAGGAATACATTCTGGCCATCGTGCTCGATCCTCGGTTTAAAGCATATGTTGTGTCTCTATTTCCATCAAACATAAGTCTACAAAGGTGCAAAGACCTGCTGGTCAGGAGATTCTGAAGGGGACCGTGACACAGCCACAGCTCCTCTTTCATTTTCTCCCACACCTCTGCCTGAGAGGAAAAAGCTGTGATTTCCCACATGACCCACTGGCGGGGATGCAGGGCGAAGTGTCAAAATGTGGAAAATATGATGTTCATAAAAATTAATTGTCAATTTTTCAATGAAGACCAGCAATTGCCTCCAGAGACTACAGATTGTGATTGTGGAATCCAGTGGGGACGAATTGATCATGTGTGAGGATGAGGAAGTACACACAGAAGGGGGTGAGGAATCAGAGGATGAGGATGACATCTTGGCTTTGTAGAGCAAGTTTGTACAGGCTTTTTTTGGTGCAAGGGCCCAAACAAACCAATCATTTCAGCCACAGTAGTTTGGTAGGCCCTGTCACTGAAATGATTGGTTTATTAAATTGTGCATGTCCTATTTCCACAACATAAGGGTGGGTGAGACATCCCAAGGAAAATTCCAACTTGCATTTCTTTTTTTCTTTGCCGGCTTTTTTTGTGGGGGTCCAAACGAACCTATTATTTCAGCCACAGTTTTCTATGCCCTGTCTCTGAAATTACTGGTTTGTTAAAGTGTGCATGTCCTATTTATGCAACATAAGGGTGGGTGGGAGGGCCCAAGGATAATTTCATCTTGCACCTCTATTTTTTTGGCATTATGTGCTTTTTGGGGCCGTTTTTCAAACTGCCATCCTGTCTGCCGCTGCAGTGTCACTCCTAGATGGGCCACATGTTTGTGCCACTTACTTGAATGGCTTAGCATAGTCATCCAGCTACCTCGGTGCAACATTTTGGTCTAAAAACAATATTGTGTGGTGTTCAGAATAGACTGGAAATCAGTGGAAATTAATGTTATTGAGGTTAATACAGGTTGAGTATCCCTTATACAAAATGCTCGGGACCCCGAGCATTCCGAATAAGGGATTTTTACGGTTTTTGGAATATTTTTTTGTACATACTTACCTGTCCCCTGGTGGGTCCCCGATGGTCCCTCGGCATCCATGGAGTCCTCCAGCATCCATGGCAGGCCTTCAGCTTCATCTCTGGCGTCTCCAGCGGTCCCAGGGGTGCATTGCACGAATTCCCAGGTGCACCAGTGACGTCACCGGCGCGCATGGGAACTCGTGCAATGCACTCCTGGGACCGCTGGAGACGCCAGAGATGAAGCTGATGGCCTGCCGTGGATGCCTGGGGACTAGGTAAATATAAAAAGGGTATGGGGGGGAACACGTTTTTTGGAATAATTCGGATAACGGATATCCGGGTACCGGATACTCAACCTCTAATTGTGTAGGAGCAAAACAATAAAATCTGTAATTTTAGCAATTTTTCATGCTTTAAAAAAAAAAATCAGAACCCAAAACCCAAAACATTGAGTGGGTGTTTTGGCAAAACCCATTAGAACCCAAAACCTGAAGGTAATCAGAACCCAAAATGCGAAAAGTGGCCGCTGCACATCCGTAATATATACGTTTCGGCCACCTGACTCTTGTGCTGTGCAGAAGTCCACTGCTGACTTGTCTTGAGAAAGGCCCCCTGGTGGCCGAAACGTAGACCTACACTTTATTTGACTGGTAATGTATCCAAAATAAATATTTCATGATGAGACCTTGGTGAGTGCCCTTATTGGATGAATATCCTACCCTGCTCTGTATTTGGGACATATTGTGTCGCCTTAATGGAGCACCCCACACATTTTTCAATGTTGGCCGGGAGTGCGGAATTACAAGAAATTATATATATATATATATATATATATATATATATATATATATATATAAAAAGAAATAACCCTTTCACTGCGCTGAAATAGTAGGCCGCACCTCTATAAGTCCCCCCTGTTAGTGGGGGTAAGAGAATGGAAAATGCAACAAAGATATAGAGTGCGCCTTTGTGTGTGTCACCACCACCACCATAATATATATATAAAATAAAGTTCGCAAATACCCTTAGCGACTATGAGAAAAATGACACACGCAGGGGTTAATAGTCCCGTTCGATATTTTCAATGCACTGAGGGTCTGTAGTATTCACCTGGCAGCTCCAAATCACCTGGATTCCACAGGTGTAGAGATTCTAGAAAAATGAATAAGAGCGCTCCATAGTGCAATATGTACCAAATTCAAGAATTTTATTGAAATTCCTTTTAAAATATTCTAATAATAATAATTGTCCCTACCGTAAGTCTGAAAGACATTTTGTTTAATAATCTATTATTTCAATGATTTTCCTGTTTTATTAGAACCAATGTGTATAAAAGGCATATATGTAGAAACATGAATGTTATTCCTCTTGAATTCTTCATGCATTGCTCTGAATGCGACTTGGTTGGAAGAGTTAATATACTGTCACCTTTGCTTTGGCTTGCAAAACACATTTGGCCTAATTCATGTTCCTATCCTATAGAGAAGAGGGGTTTTATACCTGCGCACTGAATCTATCTTCTTGATTTTTCTTAACTAGCAGCTGCACCTAAACGGGTGACTAATTCCGTTTGGTAAATGGACAAGGTACAAGGGTAGTTTGTGGTACTGCGCTCCGTTAATGAAAATTCTACAGGTTGTCTTAAAAGAATTGTAGTTCTTTATTTGTATACAATAGTAAAGTATATAGCAATTAACCTTTTCAATATAATTTCCTGACGCTGTGGACTGGAATATTGTATTCCTTCAGGGTTTACAATTGCTAGTAGTGGATATGCCACATGCACGATGTGTCTGAATCTCGTGTATTAATCTACAATGCAGGTAATTAATACATGAAAAAAGATGCAAGAAAAGAAGAAAACGAAAAGAATTGAAAAAAAGCAAAAATTACAAATATAAATGGAAAAAAGGGAAAAAGTCTACACAATTATCTGTCCAATAAATTGGGCGGTATGTATACACTTGTTGCATATGTATGCAATGGATTTCGGATTCCTTAAAGAAAATAAATGTTTGAACTCAGTCTGTGGCTGAGAAAACTGTCAAGCGGCGTCCCGCTATTTGTAATCCTCCTTCTGGTGTCAGTTTTTTAACGATCAATGTTGGTACCTGTATGGTCGGTTTTCGTGTTCGGTAGCGGCATATCCACTGCTAGCAATTGTAAACCCTGAAGGAATACAATATTCCAGTCCACAGCGTCAAGAAATTATATTGAAAAGGTTAATTGCTATATACTTTACTATTGTATACAAATAAAGAACTACAATTCTTTTAAGACAACCTGTAGAATTTTCATTAACGGAGCGCAGTACCACAAACTACCCTTGTACCATGTTCCTATCCTATGATGCCGTGAATTTGTAGGCTATAGAATTGCTAATAATGGCAACTGAAGCCGAAGACACTAAACGGAGTAATCCAAAACTTATTTGCAACTGCGTACACTTAGGCAGTAACAAGGAACTCTGACGGCTAGGGCAGCCCTATGGCTGCTCTAACTGTACACAGCAGTAGTAACTCAGGCACTATGTTTTTGTAAATATATGATTACAGCTGGTGGCATATACATTCCCTAAACCACCCTCAAATGGTCACTTCCTTTTAATCTCTCTTCGATAACAATTTCAGTGTGATCAAATGCACATTGGCGCATGTGCAGTGCGATTGAAGTAAATACACAGTTAGTACATCATTTGCACTTGCATCCATTGCGTGATGATCAGCATTGCATCCAAAAATGAATTGGCCTCATTGTCCCTGCACAAGAAAGGTACTCTCTCTCTCTCCTTTGTTCTCTCTGTTTTATTGCCTTGTCGACCGGGGTTGAGGTGTGGTGTGAAAGCACCAAACCTAATAAACTGGTTCGACCAACTCGGAAATTTGACCTGGGTTTTAAGAAGGGTTTGTCACATGCAACCGCCGTGGATCCCGGCGGGTCTCCTACTCACCCATTGGTGTCCTGCGGCTGCTCTCTGGTCGGTCAGGGGGCGAGCGGATGGCCAGGGGCGGGCGGCTGGGAGTCTGCAGAGAGGAGGGCCGGGTCCCGGGAGCGTGGAGGCTGTTGGGTCTGACGCGGCTCTGGGAGTCTGAGGCGCCATCTTGGATGAGGGCAAATAAGTAATTTTGCCAGTCTCTGCACTTTCCTGGGAACCAATGGCAGCCGCCCTCCTGCTATAAGGGGGATCTGCTGAGGTTCACCAGTGTCAGTGCAAAGAGTATTCTGCCTGGAGTAGGTTCCAGGGACCATTGCAGCCATTCTGCCCAAAGAGCCTGTACTCAGCTGCCTGTCCTCTGATGCTCCAACGGCCGCGCCTGTCTCTGGTCGCCATCGCCTTTCGTACCCGACCGTCTTGTGGGCTGCGCCCTGCCCTTCTTTTGGCGTTGGATCCCTCTTGAACTATCTCGGACCTTGGGCATACCCATTCCTCGACCGACTCTCAAGTATTGTGCTGGAGCATACCTTTAACCCATACGGCCGCAAAGACGTATTTGCGAGCATCGGTGAAGTTTTATTTTGTTTACCGCAAAGACGTATTTGCAATTATTACAGAACCCAAAGATGTTATTTGTGCAACTATTTTTATTGATGCAGAGATCAATTATTAAACCAGCCGGTTTCAACCCTTCTTCCACTGAGTCAGCAGTTCCTGTTCTTGAGACGAAACCATCAGAACCCACTTCCGTGACAGGGTTAAACCCTGGTCATCATCTGTATAGCAGGAAAACTGGGTTTAGTGTGAAAGTGCCAGAGACAGGTGGGACCTGGGGTAATGTTATTGTGTCTGACCCAGCTTTGCGATCTGAAAGCGGTATAAATGTATATTTTCTTGTGCATGGAGGGACAATGTGTTTTCCAACCCAAAGGAGAGATAACAGTATATCAGTTCTTCCTAGCAAGTCACAGGTACTAACTCTTCACTCTCACTTCTGCATTACTTATCCAAGGGACAGAGTGGACATTGTTATCTGCTGTAGGCTAGAAGTATATGTTTCCCTTTAGCTTTATGTAAAAGTGTTTTCTGTGAAATTCTCATTTTCTTTCACAACTTTGTCCATGTATTTTCTGCTGCATAGTAACTTTCTATTCTTTGTTTTCTTGTGTTTTGATAGGATATTAGATAATAACAGAGTTGTCAAGATTGTTCCTGGAGCATTCAGAGGCCTGAATTCTCTATATTTCCTGTAAGTCTAATACTGTATACTTAATAATATACAATATGAAGATGGGTGGTAGGTACTGTAGCTCTCCGTTGTTATTCTGGGATATGAAAACAACAAGACAAATTTACATAAGATTTTCAGCTGTCCTCCCTTAAATTCTCCCAACAACATTTATATGTGAATAAAATGGTAAATAAAAAAAAACAAGAGATATTTTAGAATATGTAAAAGTCCATTTCAGGGTTTCACAATCACTGGACAACCTAATCCCAGAATCGGGTGGTGTTCATTTATAAATTTCCGGGTCCACCTTCTGTGATATAGGATGGTGGTAATGCTCACTTGTATCCTTACATAAATGTTTATAGGACATGCAAAATGAATGTATCTTTATGGTGCTTCCTCAAAAGTAACCCGAATAATCACCACATTGGGAACTTAACCAGTAGAATTTTAATTGATCATTTAATTAGTGTGATACTCTCAGGAATCTTGCAAATTGATGTTGTATTCTCACGTTACATTAATTTCTGTACCACTTAGTGAATGAGAAGTGGCAAAATATGGTATATTGAGTTCTGATACCTAATTTTAAGCTTGCTTTCCTTTTCTGTTGATATTAATGAGATCAATTAAGACAGGCAAGTTCATGGCTTATGAAATGAAAATGTGTTTTGTCTGTATTGTATGTTCAATGATGGTGTAACATAAACTTAGCAATACCAATATTCTTGTATTTAACTCTTGTTCTCATTTAGGTATATGTTGAACAATTCTATTAGTGACATCCCTAAGAATTCTTTATGTGCAGAAATGCCTCGCCTCAACTGGCTGTGAGTACCTGCTGTGGTAATTATTTATGAATCACAGATTCCCTGCAGCATATCACTTCAACTATAATACAATATTTCTCAAATATTTTATTTTAAGGTGTGTACTAGCAAAAAGGTTTGCACTTCAATATATCATTTCATTTGTTGGGTTTTTTTTTATTATTTCTTTTAAACTCAAGTCATATTGGCTTCCTTGTAGATGAGGCAATTATAAAGTGCCTGGGGTAAATTTACTAAAGGTTGGTTTTGGGTATTTAGTCATTTTTCAATCTGATTTGCAAACCAATCATTTACTACAAATTATCGACCATTTCCAACTGTTTTCTAAACCACCCTCACATACATACAAGGTCCTTTATAACTGCCTCTCCCACCCACTCCAGTTGGCCATCGCCTCTCCTCTACCCTGGTCACTGCATCCCATGCGTAAATCCAGGATTCCCTCACTCTGTTAGACTCTCCTGACCTTGCAATGCTCAAAACAGGTACTGAAAACCCACATTTTTATCAGAATACCTCTCAGAAAACCTTGTCCTGAGGCTGCTTTACCTACCCCCTGCCTCATGCCTTGGCCATCCCTGCCCTACTCAATTTCTGCCATCAGGCCATCTTTCTTGCTCCTCTTGTCAACGTTGTGTCGCCCCTTCCCTCTAGATTGTAAGCTTTGAGGAGCTGGGCCCTCTTCCCTCCTATTCTTACAGCCCTTTTCTTGCCGAAAGGTTAAGCTGACAACAGGGATCCTGAGCTGATCACTCACCCGTGCCTTTGTTATGTTTGTGGTGGGCAAGCTGTCCCTGTGCATCCACCCCATTCCCTTGTTCTTGTGTGAGTAGCTACCAACACTCCTCCCCTATAATCCAGCCCAGGGGCCAAATGTAATAGGGTGTGAGAAATTTTGGGAGAGTTTTCAAAATAAATGTAAAATGGCAATCAAATACTGTACACTAAAAATCAGGTTGATTTTGCCATTTAATTGATTGCCGCTGGGAAAACTCTCCCGAAATCTCTTACTTTCTGATTCTCACACCCTAATACATTTGGCCCTGGTATATATCCCCCATGTACAAAAAATAGTGACTTCTCAGTTTAGAGTTCTATTTAAAAACACAGGTAAAATATAATTCTCCAAAGAGCTTCCTTGAGCATAAAGCACCGAACTTTAATTAAAACAAGTGACAAAATAAAGAAAATAAAAAAAAATATATATGTACAGATGTAGCAGGCTTCATCCTTGGCCGGCGCCTGACAGATCCCTTTCACTGGCGAGTGCCGGCGATAGGGACTGTGACACACGTGCGTCTCATGCGCACACGCGTCCCAGTAACACGGTGGCTGGGCAGCATCTCCCTAACCGTCTCCGCTCCAGGGAGACGCTGCCCAGTTCGGGAGGGCGCGGCGGTGAGGGGGACCGGCGGCGATGGCGGGGGAGGTGGCAGGCTCCAGTGCCATGGGGAGCGTGAGCATCACATACGCGCACACCCCTGGCGGACGCTGGCGGGGGCTGGCAATAGAATCGCCAGCCTCTGCAAAGATGTAGCCTGCTACATCTGTATATATATATATATATTTTTTTTAAGGTGAAACGTGTTACAAAACAAAATGATTACATTAAAATTTTGCACAGAATATATGCAAATAGAGTTTATCTGAACCAAGTGCACAATAAAATAAATGTGTAATGAGTTGGCCCGCACAAAGCTTATCAAGCTAGGAGCACCCACAGTCCTTAATCCGGCCCCGCTCTTAAAGATCAATTATTAAAAATATAAATAAACCTGCGTAACTCTTTATCTCCAGTAAATGTGGCTAATAGTATTCAATTTATCCACAGGGTTACTCAATATAAATGATGTTTTTTGTAGTCTATATAACAATACACCACGGGGTGATTCTAATCCCCTCGTAGACCAATGTTTTTCTTCTGTATATGCACATAATATTTTATGCACATGTGCAGGTTCACTGGGCGAACGGCTTTGGCAACTTTCATAGTGCATGGCGGGGGCAGGTGCCACCCATGGGAACGCCCAGCGTTTCATGGGCATCCCCATGAAAATGCTGGGCATTTCCTTGGGAATGAAGGTGTGCCAATGTGTGCCGTGAGCGGGCGGCTGACATCATATGACATCAGCCGCCCACCCTGTCTTTGTCCCGGCACACACAAATAAAAGTCAGTTTCCACTGACTTTTATTTTCGAGCCCAGGAGAAATCATCGAATGCAGTGGGCACATGCAAGGTAATGTGTATTCAGTACATATGGTTGCGAGGGGAAGTGGCAAGCGGGGGGGGGGGGCGTATTTTCTTTGGGGATGGCAGGTCGGGCTCTCTGGCACTCCGTAAGCTGCGATCCTCAAACTTACCAAGTCAACCAGAATCATCCCCCATATACTGTATGTTGGCACTTATATTTAATCATCTATTTGTTTTTAATTAATGTTTTTGTCAATAGGGACCTGGAGGGAAATCGAATGCACACAATTCGGGACTCTGTGTTTCAGGAGTGCATAACTGTGCTGTGAGTATAACAATGTGAGACTATGTAACTGTCTTGTGAGTACAATCCTATTCTCTGCTTTATGTGATCTATCACGTAAATGTGTCATACTTACTTACTGTTTCTATCTGTGCTCTGGGTAATATTTGGAAAGGAAGGTCCAAGTGGCAGGTACAGGAGTTGGTTCTGCAAATCACAGCATTAATGCCCTGACACCACATCAACGACTAGATCCAGCATTTTTGCCTACTTAACTGAAGTGGGATTATTGTCTCTTCCATTTTCACATTATGTTTTCCATGATTTGTAATTTTGCAAAAAGTATTAATGAGGACATGATACTGCTTAAAAGATTAAATAGGGAAACGGAAACTCATGTTAGTATTCAGTAATCTGTTAGCAAAGCTAAAAGGATTTCCAGGGCACCTAACATACATTCCAAAAGGAGCTGAATTGTCTAATATAAATTGACATCAGAAATTAAGGGTGACATTCTATGGGATGAGATTTGCGTTTTTTGGCGTTAATTAGGCAACAAAATGGCGATATTGCATTTTCCCGCCAAATCGCCAATTTAATAGGATGCGCTAAGGGACTGAAATCGCATATTATGTGCGTTAAGGCATGCGGACCAAAAGTGCGAGATTAATTCGCATTTATATCTCATCCAGATGTTTTCGTACAGAAAAGTATATAAATCGCTTATTTAATGCAATGCGTTTTCGCAAATCGCACTTTTTAGGTGTCCAATAATCGCACTTATTTCAGACCAGGTTCTGTTTGGCGATTTGGCCCAGAACTCATTTTGGTCAAGTGCACACATGGTTAATTTCAGCACAGGTGCCCTCATTTTCACTCACAAACACCCCTACATAAACCCCAACATCATTAAGGACACCTGTGAGTGTTTGAGACATGGAGATTTTGCAGAGTGGTTTGGAGTTGCTCATCTGTGATGTGGCCCATTTGGAGGAGCTGCGCAGGAGGGAGGAAGCTGCGCGCCAGATCCAGGTAGCCCCCCGACTACTGCGTACCCCACATATGTATCGTGCTCGGCTGTACCTGGACTCCCTCTCGGATCAACAGGTTGTGGGGATGTTTAGGCTGAACCGCATTAACCTGTTGGACTTATATGAGCAGGTGAGAGATGATTTGGACCCTTTTGGGGGAGGCAACTATGCAGTGTCTGGGCTGCACAAATTAATGTGTGCCCTCTACTATTTGGCCACAGGCTCCACCCAGTCTGTGACCTCATGGGCCTTGGGGGTATCACAGGCCACTTTCTCTAAGCATTTTACTCAAGTGTTACTTGCTTTAAAGAAGTTGTGGCGGACATACATCAGATTCCCCAGTTCTGAGCAGGAGTGGCAGGACCACAAGTTGGCTTTCTATAGACTCTCAGCATTCCCTCACGTGCTGGGAGCTATATTGGGATTTGGGCACCGCACGTGCGGGGACACGTCTACATCAATAGGCGTGGGCGGCACTCACTGAACGTGCAGGTTGTATCCAATGCTCATTTGAAAATCCTGAGTGTTGTGGCAGGCTTTCCGGGAAACTGCCATGACGTCTATATTCTGAGACACTCAGCCCTCTGGAACAGATTTACCGGCCACCAAATGCCAGAGGGCTGGCTACTAGGTAAGTACCTTTTTACATATTACCCTGTCTGTCCTTATTTGTACCTGCTGTAATGTGTGTGTTTCGTGTTTCACAAGCATATTGCTCTTCTACCAGTGTGTCCTGTTTGAAAGAAACACATACCTTACCATATAAGGCAATCACTTCCTATCTGTGTTTTAGGTGACTCAGGATATGGTTGTGTTTCCTGGCTCATGACACCTTTGCGCTCCCCAGAGGGCCCTGCACAGCACCGGTATAATGAAGCCCACATTGCAACCCGCAATGTGGTGGAGCGCACATTTGGCGTTTTGAAGAGTCGCTTCCGGTGTTTGGACAGGTCGTCGGGTACACTGCTTTACCACCCTGCCAAAGTAGTGATGATCATCCAGGCTTGCTGCATGCTGCACAACATAGCCCTGTCCCAACCTGCCTATGTGGAGGAGGAACATGCAGCAGTCGTGCAGGAAGCCCAACCTACCACACCTCGGGTAGTGAGGGGTACGCAGAGGGGGAATCTGGTGCGCACACACATCATCAGTTGTTACTTTTCTGGTAAGCACATGTGCCCTGTACTCCAAAATGTACCTGTGCTGTAAGTGTACTTATTAACAAATGTGTGACCAATACCATCTGCTTCCACCCACATTTAGCCTAATACACAGTGCCCAACGGATGCAGATGGTGGTGCTGACCTATCCCTTGCTGATATCTAGCTTGTAAGTACATTTGATACATGTATGAATGAAGTATGCAGTCAAACATGGCTCACTGGTGTTGTGGAACTACACGTGCCAGCATGCCCTGACACACTATAACCATTACAGTCCAAACCATGAGTGTCAGAGCCTGCTAGAATATGTAGATGCACAACCTTTGCCGCCCTAGGAGATACCCCACACTACTTTAGTGCAATCCCATTGTCATATACCATTACAATATGTTATAATTCACACAATAATTGGTTTTCATAAAAATACACAAACACAATGGTATGCGGTTAGACATTTTTACTTCTGCCTACTTTGTCAGACGCAATCTGCATTTTTGCAGGTGAAACATAACAACTGTGGGGGCATGTTACACGATGTATTTGATTATACAAAATTAACAAACATATATATGAGCTACCTTCTCCCAGCATCAGGCAACCCTACACCACTTCTAGAACCTGCACCAAGCCCACCACGGGTCCTAACACTCCGACGGGGTGGGGAAGTCGGGGAGCCACTTATTGGGGTGCTGGATACACTGCTGAGGGTTGATGCTGCGCCACCTCCCATATTGGCTTCAAGCTGCTGTATTTGGGCCTGCATACCTATTAAGGCATTAGTCTGCGCTGTGCATGATTGGGTTAGTGCAGCTATACTTTGCGCAAGGCTGCCAATATGGCTATTCTGTTCCCTAACAGCAGAAGTTAAATCTGCAAACCGGGTGTCAATGCTGTTAGCAATGCGCACATGAGTGCCTACACCTACCCGTACACTACGTACAATTTTGCGTAATTGAAGGAACGTGTCACGCATGTACCCCTGGATGTTACCTATTTGCAGGCTTTGGGAGGCCATGAATTCTATTTGTTTGTCCTTGAAATTGACCAAGGAGTTAGCTACTTGGGAAGCAGAAGCTGTTGTATGGGGTGTGTTGGTGGGTGGGGGTGGGTTGGGAGACACCCCACTTGGGGGAAGATCACTCTGTGATGAGGTCTGTATTTCTTCCTCTGCCGCAAAGGTCTCCACCGGTTCAAGAATGATGTCCATTTCGTCTAACACCATAATTGAAGAATCTGTTTGGTTGGTCCCTAGTTGTATAGCACCTGTGGATACAGATGAAGAGGTAAGTACTGATGCATATATAGGCCAGACTGTCGTTTATACTGTTTTACAAAGGGCTTGAGATGCTGGACGCACATACCTAGGGGTGTTATGTACTTACACATGTACCCCGATACAGCATGTAACATTGACATTAATAATATGTCACATGCCTAGCTCAGATGACATTCATTTCCGTTGCAATGTAGCAGCAGGAGATGAATGTAGTGTGAGATATTGTTGATGTGATATGGGTGTGTATACTGTATGTGTAATGGCGTGTTTTTTGTTCATTTACCTGCTTCCACAGATTCTGCAGCAACGGGCCTTCTGTTCTTGGATGCCGCAGCACTTCGGGATGGACAATCTGTACAAGGAAAGATGGGCAGCCATTATGGACCTTACAATGGATAAGCATTTACACAAACCATGCATTCAAATGACTATAATGGACAATACCTTCCTTTGGATAAGGACTGCATTATTTATTCACCACATTTTTTTTTTTTGTCACACTATTATTTGGTTAAATTATGATTAAATTAGTGGACACATGACAACTATTGTATAATCTGTGGTATGTAGTCATGGCAGCTAAACCACCAGTACCCCTCTGTGTTTTTGGCCACATACATGTTAGGCTGCTAGAAAGAATGTTACAGTGTTGATCAATATGAGCAGTTGTGGAACTACAAGGCCCAGCATTATGAGCAATTTTAAAGTACGACCAGCCAATTTCTTGTGCATGACCTTGCTGGGCTATGTAGTTCCACAGCAGCACTTTACTTAGCATAACAATGCAAGTGAACATTATAGTTATAAATCATTGGCATGTATGTTTAAGATTGCATGGGGTCACACTTACCAGCTCTTGGATGGCGTTTGCGGCCTATCGGTATCCGCCACGTGCATGCCAGGCAGGACCTCAGGGGGTATGATGCGCTTCAACTTCACCTCATACGAAGTGTAGCACACAGTGGTGGGGCTTCCTCCTCCAGTCTTGGTGGCCTCCTCCAACTCCATGGCCATTTTACTTTTCAACTGCCTTTTGATGTCGTTGAATCTTTTCTTTACATTTCTCACCAGGCGCTTGTGCTGACTGACAGCGTTCACCGCCTGGGTGATGTCCTTCCACATAGCCCTTTTGCGCTGTGCAGTGGTCTTGTGGTGAGATTTGCCAAGCAAACGGTCAAACACTGGCATGATAGCCCGGACAAGTGCAGCATTTTCCTCATATGAAAATCTGACCTTCCGGCCACTTTTTGTGCGGCCAGCTTCCACCTCCTCCTCCTCATTTTCTACTCCAGCCATGTAGCCCTCCTCCTCCATGCCAGTGTCTTCCTCCTCCTCACCTCCATCTTCCTCCACCTCTGACATGTGGCCCTCCTGCAGCTGCTGTGGGGTATGGTCAAGGTCTTGGCTATAGGATGGGGATGCCAGCGGATCCACCACCTCCTCCTGCTGGGGCTGGACGCCCAGGGCCTGGTCTGGGGCTGGCCTTGCTGTGGCCATGCTGCCTGCCACACTGCTGGCTCTCACACTTGGCTGGCTGCTGCCACTGCTCCCTCTGCCACTGCTCCCTCTGCAACTCCTCACTCTGCCACTGCTCCCTCTGCCACTCCTCACTCTGCCACCAACACCTCTTCCTCTACTCACACTGCCACTGCTCCTCTCCATGCTCCTTACTTCCTATCAAAGAGTGAAATGGCGCCAATGCCCCTTTATATAGGGGGTGTGATGCATAATGGAGGGGACAGAGGTGGGCCAATAGGTTGGGGGGTTCTTAGTCATGCGGAGACAGTTTTGTAAATCGCACTCCGGTTGGTCCAAAACTCGCACATGACCGGCGGAAGAAATCGCACTTTTTTGTGACTTAAAATCGCACCACTTCGCACTTTTCAGCCTCCAAAGCGCATCACATTAAATATGCGATTTATGACTGAAAAATGCGATTTGAAAAAGGGCGAATAGTGGCGATGTGGTGCGCTAAAATAACATGCGCATTTATCACATCCCATAGAATGTCACCCTAAGGGTCTGGAAAGTTTAAAGGGTAGAATAGATATAAAGTAGTATGGTAAAGGTAAGAAATATATATGTGTGACACCTTGTACACCTTGACAAAGGGGCAGTTTGGAGCCCCGAAACGTTGGAGCATTAAAAACCACTTTTGACTTTTTTCAAATCCTGCTGAGTGCCGCTGCTTGCTTGCTATTGTTAGGATCTCCTGTGCCACGCTGCCTGGCGAGGCACTACGTGGCACTGGCTGGTAGGAGAAATGATCGGGAATGGAGGGCAACCTCGCCAACCTGACTCCGTTGCTACCAGATGGAGTTAGCGTGTGAGTGCGGGATGCTAAGCTTCACCACTAATAGCCGCGTTCGTGGGAGCCCGTTAGTCAGGCTCCCACCTCGATGCCACCTGGTCTTATGTATGTGACAACTCACACGCCAAGGCCAGTGATGAACAAGGGGAACCTCTAACTGACACCTGCTGGCGAGAGTACCCACGGCGCTCCCGTAAGTGGCCCTAGGAGCCTGGTGTAACAACAGTGTCAAGATGAGACCACCCACGGGTGTAACAATACACAAAAGATGACTCAATAAGCTGAATGTAACAATACACAAGAGATGACTCAAATAAGCAGGACTGTAACAATACACAAAGATGACTCAATAAGCAGGACTGTAACAATACACAAAGATGACTCAATAAGCAGGACTGTAACTTAGCTGGAGCTGAGCGGCTGCGGGCAAGGCAAGGAACCAGCCGAAGGGGTGGATCACGCTGGAGAGGGACACCCAGGAATACCAACAAAAGCTCCAGGAACCGGGAACACTCAGGACGCTGGGTCTGAACTATAACCGGCGTCTGAGTGCCCCGGCATCAGGGTTTAAATAGCACAGCCTCCATGGGCAGATGAGGCTGCGTTGAGCGCTTCCTCTTCCGCCCGGCGTCCCCCGTCGCCTAGGCAACCGGGGCGGGCGCTGAGGAAGTGGCCGGGCGTGAGACTCCTGGCCGTTCGTGACGTCAGACGGGGGGCGTGTGTCGTTGACGCGACCACGTCTCCAGACGCGGCGACGCCCCCTGACGCGGCGCCGTCCTGGTTGCGTCGTCACAGCCGGGACACACCGCGGAGAACCCCCTGCGTCAGCGCCAGAGCTGGCTGCAGGGGTAACAGCAGTCACAGCCGGGACGGAGCGCAGAGAACCCCTTACGTCAGCGCCAGAGCTGACTGCAGGGGTCATAACAGTACCCCCCCTTGAGGAGGGGTCACCGAACCCTTACCCCCAGGTTTAAACGGAAATTTCCTAAAGAACTCTGCCCTAAGTCTGGGAGCATGAAGAAGTCTGTCCGGGACCCAGGATCTCTCTTCATCCCCAAATCCCTGCCAATGAACAAGAAATTTAAGTCGACCCCGGACAACCTTGGAATCAAGGATCTGTTCAACCAAAAATTCCTTGTGGCCCCTGATAATCACAGGTCTCCTGGACTGTTTCTGGTGAAAGAGAGTGGAAACCGGCTTAAAAAGGGAACAATGGAACACGTTATTGATCCTCAATGATCGGGGTAATTGTAACTGAAAGGCCACTGGGTTAACCTGTCTGGTAATGAGAAAAGGTCCGATGAATCTGGGGCCCAATTTATGACTTTTCTGACGTAATTTGATAAATCGGGTTGAGAGAAAGACTTTCTGGCCCACCCTGAATGGGCAGGGTTTCCTGTGCCTGTCATAAAACATTTTGGAACGGGCCGAGGAAAGATTCAAGGCAAGACGCACCTTTTTCCAAGAGTCCCTAAGGACAGAAACTGCCGAGGGAGTTGAGTGAGAGGATTTAACAGGAACATCAAAGGAATTGCATTTGGGATGAAAACCGGTGTTACAGAAAAATGGTGAAGTCTTGGTTGACACGTGATAGGAATTATTATAAGAAAATTCAGCTAACGGCACCAAGTCTGCCCAATCAGTCTGACATTTAGCAATGAAGCAACGTAAATATTGTTCCAAGGCCTGATTAACCCTCTCGGTTTGTCCATTCGACTGAGGGTGGTATCCGGAGGACAAGCTGAGCTGGATACCTAAGTTGGAACAAAATGCCCTCCAAAAGCTGGCGACAAACTGGGGTCCCCTGTCCGAGACAATATCTCTGGGGAGACCATGAAGTCTGAAAATATGGGTAATGAAAAGTTGAGCTAATTCTCGAGCCGAGGGAAGTTTGCGCAAAGGTATAAAATGAGCCATTTTACTAAAGCGATCAACGGTAACCCAAATGGTGGAAAAATGGGAAGACAAAGGAAGGTCGACGATAAAATCCATAGAAATGTGGGACCAGGGTCTGTCTGGAATGGATAAGGGTAGAAGCTGGCCCATGGGTGCTACTCTGGGAGATTTCTGTCGAGCGCATACCGGACAGGCTGAGACAAAACGGGTGACGTCCTGTTTCATGGAGGGCCACCAGACTGCTGTGGAGAGACTTTCAAAGGTCTTGGTGATGCCCGGATGGCCAGCCAACTTAGTGGAATGGAAATCCTTGAGGACAAAATCTCGCAGAGCCTTGGGGACAAAGAGTAGGTTCTGAGGAGTCGACCGGGGAGCAGAGGACTGGGAAGCAAGAACCCGAGTGGCCAAGTCTTGGGTTAATCCAGCCAAGATAAAAGCTGACGGGATAATGGTCTCTTCCCCCAATTCCGGGTCCTGAGAAGACTGGAAACTCAGAGAAAGCGCATCGGCCTTGACGTTCTTAGGACCGGGTCTGAAGGTGATGTTAAATCGAAAACGGGTAAAGAAGAGAGCCCATCTAGCTTGACGTGGGTTGAGTCGTTTGGCCGACTGGATATATGCTAAATTCTTGTGATCGGTAATAACGGTGATCATGTGTTCTGCTCCCTCTAGCCATTGGCGCCATTCCTCAAAGGCCCATTTTATGGCAAGAAGCTCTCTATTACCTACATCATAATTCTTTTCAGCGGCGGAAAATTTCCGTGAAAAATAGGCACAGGGATGCAGTTTATTATCCAGACTATGAGTCTGGGAGAGCACGGCTCCTGCCCCAACATCGGAGGCGTCAACTTCCACTAAGAACGGCTTCCGGGGGTCAGGATGGTGAAGAATGGGGGCAGAACAAAACGCTTTCTTCAGCCGTTCAAGGATTCAACGGCCTGTGGGGACCAGTCTTGTGGGTCTGCTCCCTTGCGAGTGAGTTCCACAATGGGAGCCACGATATCTGAAAATGAACGAATAAATTTACGATAGTAGTTAGAGAAACCCAGGAACCTCTGAACGGCCTTGAGGTTAGTGGGGCGTGCCCATGACAGGATGGCTTGAACCTTCTTAGGCTCCATGGAAAAACCTTTGGGAGTAATGATATAGCCCAGGAAAGAAACTTTGGAAACTTCAAACTCACATTTCTCTAACTTGGCGTAAAGTTGGTTCTCGCGTAACTTTTGGAGGACCATGCAAACATGCTGCCTATGTTCGGTCAAAGTTTTGGAAAAAATCAAGATATCGTCTAGATAGACCACAGCAAAAACTCCTAAAAACGGCAGGAGTACCTCATTAATGAAATCCTGGAAGACGGCAGGAGCATTGGCCAATCCGAAGGGCATCACCAGATATTCGTAGTGGCCAGTATGCGTGTTGAATGCCGTCTTCCACTCGTCCCCCTGCCTGATTCTTATGAGGTTGTATGCTCCTCTCAAATCGATTTTAGAAAAAACAACGGCTTCACGGATCTGGTCGAATAACACAGAAATGAGGGGTAAAGGATAAGAATTCTTAATGGTGATCTGATTCAAGGCCCGATAATCAATACAGGGGCGCAAGGTCCCATCCTTCTTTTCAACAAAGAAGAACCCTGCCCCCACAGGGGACTTGGACGGACGGATGAAGCCTTTCTTTAGGCTTTCTTTAATATAATCTTCCATAGCGTGGGACTCAGGAGCGGAGAGAGCATACAAACGCCCTTTGGGTAATCTGGCATTGGGGACAAGATCAATGGTACAATCAAACGGCCGATGGGGAGGCAGTGTTTCTGCTTCTTTCTTTGAAAACACGTCAAGAAAACTGTGATACGATGAAGGTAAAGAAGACAAAACAGGAGATACCGCCCGAAGAGGAAGAGAGAGACAGCTGTCAGAACATGCTGATCCCCATCGGGTGATCTCGCCCGTAGCCCAATTGACATTAGGATTGTGTTTCCTTAGCCAAGGCAGACCCAAGACAAGAGGTGCAATAGGACAATGAAAAACTAAAAAAGAGATTTCCTCGGAATGTAAGGCTCCTATAGACAACCGGAGGGAAGGAGTACGGGAGGATATGCTGCCATTGGATAGTGGTAGGCCATCTAAACCACACACCGACAGGGACCCCTCAAGGGGGATGGGTTTGAACCCTAAGGATTCAACCAATGTGGCGTCCATAAAATTGCCAGCTGCGCCACAATCCAAAAAGGCAGACACCTCCAGAAACTGTTTCCCAAAGGAGATGGTGGTCTTGATATAAATGGATTCCATGGGGGAAAAACAGGTAAGGCCTAAGTGAACCCCCCCAAGGTTACCTAGGCCCTGTCTTTTCCCGCCTTAAGCGGACAGAGCACAGCACGGTGACCGGAACCACCACAATAAAGACACAATCCCTTAAGTCTTCTCCGACTCTTTTCGGAGGCGGAGAGGCGAGTGGCCCCTAACTGCATGGGTTCCTCCCCTGAGTGGTCGGAAGAATCACCCGGAGGGGATGAGGGAAAGACCCCAGACTCTCTTTCTCTCTGACGCTCCCGAAACCGTCGATCTACCTTGATGGCTAATTGCATCATCTCATCTAAAGATGTGGGAGATGGGTAGTGTACCAGGGCGTCTTTAAGACCATCGGACAAGCCAATTCTAAATTGGCTGCGTAGGGCTGGGTCATTCCACCCAGAATCGATGGCCCACCTCCTAAACTGTGTGCAATATCCCTCTGCCGTACCTTGCCCCTGACGAAGGGCTCGGAGATTGGCCTCAGCTGAGGCAGACCTATCGGGATCATCATATAACAACCCCATGGCTGAAAAAAAAGAACTGACGGAGGAGAGGGCCTCATCTCCTGCAGGGAGCCCGAATGCCCAGGTCTGGGGATCCCCCTGTAGGAGAGAAATAATTATCCCCACTCGCTGAACCTCTGAACCGGAGGACAGAGGACGCAGTTTGAAATACAGTTTACAGGACTCTCTGAAGTTGTAAAAAAGGGAACGATCTCCAGAGAAACGATCAGGGAGATCGAGTCTGGGCTCTGGGCGTCTAGACGCCGACAGGACTCCGTGTACCTGTTCCTCCTGCGTATTGACCCGGAGGGTGAGTTTTTGGAGTTCCTGTGTGAGAGTGTGGATCTGGCCCACCAGAGCATGTCCCGTGGCCTGCTGGGAAGGATCCATGACAGACTATGACCCGCGACTGAGTATAAATATATATATTATCGGGCCGGTTATAATGTTAGGATCTCCTGTGCCACGCTGCCTGGCGAGGCACTACGTGGCACTGGCTGGTAGGAGAAATGATCGGGAATGGAGGGCAACCTCGCCAACCTGACTCCGTTGCTACCAGATGGAGTTAGCGTGTGAGTGCGGGATGCTAAGCTTCACCACTAATAGCCGCGTTCGTGGGAGCCCGTTAGTCAGGCTCCCACCTCGATGCCACCTGGTCTTATGTATGTGACAACTCACACGCCAAGGCCAGTGATGAACAAGGGGAACCTCTAACTGACACCTGCTGGCGAGAGTACCCACGGCGCTCCCGTAAGTGGCCCTAGGAGCCTGGTGTAACAACAGTGTCAAGATGAGACCACCCACGGGTGTAACAATACACAAAAGATGACTCAATAAGCTGAATGTAACAATACACAAGAGATGACTCAAATAAGCAGGACTGTAACAATACACAAAGATGACTCAATAAGCAGGACTGTAAAAATACACAAAGATGACTCAATAAGCAGGACTGTAACTTAGCTGGAGCTGAGCGGCTGCGGGCAAGGCAAGGAACCAGCCGAAGGGGTGGATCACGCTGGGGAGGGACACCCAGGAATACCAACAAAAGCTCCAGGAACCGGGAACACTCAGGACGCTGGGTCTGAACTATAACCGGCGTCTGAGTGCCCCGGCATCAGGGTTTAAATAGCACAGCCTCCATGGGCAGATGAGGCTGCGTTGAGCGCTTCCTCTTCCGCCCGGCCGCCCGGCGTCCCCCGTCGCCTAGGCAACCGGGGCGGGCGCTGAGGAAGTGGCCGGGCGTGAGACTCCTGGCCGTTCGTGACGTCAGACGGGGGGCGTGTGTCGTTGACGCGACCACGTCTCCAGACGCGGCGACGCCCCCTGACGCGGCGCCGTCCTGGTTGCGTCGTCACAGCCGGGACACACCGCGGAGAACCCCCTGCGTCAGCGCCAGAGCTGGCTGCAGGGGTAACAGCAGTCACAGCCGGGACGGAGCGCAGAGAACCCCTTACGTCAGCGCCAGAGCTGACTGCAGGGGTCATAACAGCTATAGCTTACTATATAAATATATATATATATATATATATATATATATATATATATACACAGTATATCAGCTACAATAATCTGTCACCCAGTACATTTTGTTGATCGCTACTTCTTCAGGGTTGTCTTTAATCAATGAATAAGAAATATATATCATGCACTCAGATAAACTCTATCAAAGTTCTTACCAATATAAAATAAAATAAAGTAGTTAACAGTATTTCATACTATGTCTAGAGGTTGACAAATAAACATATTGTTCTTTTTTTAATACTTAATGTATGCTATTTTTGCAGGTAAATATAAATATATGAATGGGTCAGTGGGAGGAGGAGTTAATCTATAATACACAATTTCAAATGAGGAACATCTAGTTTTTTCATAGATATATATACACACAATAATTCTTGTAAGTTTAAAATGGGCAATTGTAGATATATTTGGTATCTATTAGTCTAATATAGAACAGTTAGTGGTGTAATATAAGGGAGACACAAAAATAATAACTAAGTGCTAAGAACTATTAACATAATTAAGGACTATTACGTGTTAGGTATTAATCTAATTAAGCTGTCATTGTTTATGTTTATCAGGCTATAGGAATTCTTCAAAGTATTCTGATAAATGACTTAGAAAAACTAGTCCCATTAATAGTATTATAAAGGGGATGCAGTCAAAATCCCGACGGTCAAAATCCCAACGGTCAAAATACCGACAACCATTGACCAATGGTCAAAATCCCGACAAGATCAAAATACCGACATTTAAAATCCTGACAAGGTCAAAATACAGACAAGGTCAAAATACTGAAATTTAATATCCCAACAAGGTCAAAATACCGACAACAATTGACCAACAGTCTAAATCCCGACAAGGTCAAAATCCCGACAAGGTCAAAATACCAACATATAGAATGTAGACAGGTGAAAAAGTGAACATGACTTTCGGTCGACAGGTCGCGAGGTCGACATGGCTTTTTTCACTGTTATTTGACCCAACATGTGCCGACAGGTGGTATTTCATGCCCTACCATCCACTAGGGCGTGGTGGGAAAATAAAATAGTGTGCCGAGCGCAGCGAGGCACCGCGCCCGAAGCATGACGAGCGCAGCAAGGGGCTGCGGTTGACTTCCAACTGTGTCCATGTCAACTGTAATAGCTGTCGGTATTTTGACCGTCGGGATTTTGATCATTGGTATTTCAAACCGAATCCTTATAAAGTACTTTAAAATAAGTGTTTTTCTAGGTGTATTATACTGTATATTTAAGCAATAAAATCAATGTGAATAAATATCAAACTAAATGTTTGGAGATTAAATAAAAGTTTTTGAACTAAAGGAAACATAAAGAACTAAGAAAATAGTTATTTATTATAAATATTTATTTAAGAAAAGGCTTCTATGAACTCATTGTTTAATATTCAGTTATATAATGAGGTTATTATTATCCATTAGGAAGTTCTGCTTATTTGATTAAATTGATGTATTGGAATAATGCCATACAACAAGAGCCAACTAAGAAATACTGAGTACAGTATTTTTCTCTTAAATCAACTATATGTTATTACCTTGCTTTGTTTTATAACAAAACATATCTGTTTAGAATATATACACCTAGGTAAAGTTATCTAAGGGATTAAAAACATCTTTCGGTACTTATGTAATATCTGGACTCCCGTTTTTCTTATAAGACCGCGTCCCCTCACGGGGCTCGCTGCGCTCACCACGCTTCGGGCACGGTGGCTCGCTGCGCTCGCCACACTATATAAAATCAACTCCATGCGTAGTTGGATAGTAGGGGTATGAAAAAATGGGGTGCATTTAACATGGGAGTCCAGATAATACATAAGTACCCATCTTTCTTTGTGATTTAGACCCTATTAAGAATATACTATATTTTGTTCAAATTAAATAAGGCAATGTGAACTATTAAAAAAGGTTTTAAAAAATAGGTTAAAAAAGAGAACAATATGTATATTTGTCAACCTCTAGACATATTATTATATTATGAAATTCTGTCGATTATTTTATAGTAAGAACTATGATATTAAAATGAATGATGCTTTAGGGGACCTTTAAGCAGGAGGAGGCTGGTACCTCAGAGCTTCTTGAGGGAGGCAGGTAGAGGTTACTGTCCAGCTGCTCTGATTGTGAATAAACTTTCTATCAGCAGATATGGACTTTATGACATCATTGCACCATAATCTTATCAATAAATAACTAGCTTAACTTAACTAGAAATAATCACACAGACAACTGAAATGCCTTTTAAAATTGGTCAACCGGAATTTATTATAATCTTTATACTAAGTATGGTGGCAATAAGAAAAAATGACCAGACCCACAGTGACATTATGACTTAACGCCGACACTCATGTCCATGACATGATATTCCTCAATTTATTGACAACGCCAACAAATGCCGGGTCTCCGACTCTCTCCCCAATACACTATAATATGCCGGCCAGACAGCCAAACCCCAATGACCCCCTGTAGGAAAGCCAGTGTTTACAATGTATTGGGCAAAGAGCGCACCCTAAAAACAGCAGCCGAATAGCAACTTTAGCTGCCGTTCTTTCCCGCCACAAGTATAGGTTGACAAACCCCAACCAGCAATGAAAAAGAAAAAATGGGTGGGGAGTGGGGACAAAAAGGTGACTTGGGGAGGGAGGGCAGGGAAAATTCTGGAGAAAGAGATAGCTAAAACTCCTGCTTCAGACAAAATGTCTGCTAGCCCCTCCCTAACACTCCCCTTATTTAAATTACCTCCATGCCTCAGCCTGTTAACTATTTGCCTACCTTACAAAAATTTTGCAAGGCTCATACATTCCCTCAGCCTATAAGTTTATCATCGCTCGCACTATTTCATACCTCCCAACTGTCACGATTACAGCGGGACAGTCCCGATTTTCGGGTCCTGTCCCGCTGTCCCACCCGCGATAGGCATTGTCCCGCTGCGGGGGGTGGCAGTTGGGAGACCCCCCAATCTAATAGAATAGACGCTGTGCGCATGTCTATTCTCGTATGAAAATGAGGCTGCGGCTAATTAGCATAAGCCGCGCCCTCATTTGCATATGCCCCGCCCTATTTCATCAGCACAGACATTGGGAGGTATGCTATTTGCACTCGCTTTTCATTACATGCAATTACAGTGGCAGCATTCTCTGCTCGTCATACCTCATTTCTTGTTTTCAAGTTCCCTAAAATCCTATTTTACATGTGTGTGGCCTGATTGTAAATCTTTATGGTTTTACTAATTTCAAATACATGTGCAGCTTTCCTGCTTAGTCATCAACAGACCATCTATCAGTCTGTTTTGCCTGTAAAGTGCCCCAGTCTCTTCTAAATAAATAATAATTTGGAGAGATATAGTAACTGCTGATTCCCACAGCCAACTCCTTCCCCTATCACAACTGCTTTATGTCCTCCTAAAACTGTCAGCACAGTCACTACACTACTGCTCATGAATTTAAACACTGGGCCATGTTTATACTTTCTGCTTCTCTGCACAGTGTTTCATGACAGAGATATAATTAGAAGCTCGAAAATTCATTTTTGATGCAAACTAAATTACCTCACTTGAAAGACAGGCAAGTGTAATTATTTCTACAGCGGAATAAAATGAGGAAAATGTTTCAAAAACTGTGAGAAGAATTTGGGAACAGCATCAGTTGCATCCTCTTATACATATCTGTATTTCCTAGGTCTTTGCCAGGTCACTAAAATAATAGGTATATAAATCAGACCAATCACATCTGCCAAATGTTTCAGGAGCTTGACCAATCATGGGTCTTAAGGTTTTCATTGTGAAACTCCCATAGTTCTTAAAACTATGAATAAAAGGGTAAAACTTCTTCAATCCATCATCAGCCCTATCGGCGGGATGTACTAAAGGGGAAATGCGGTAAAACGGGGGTTTTACCTCATTTTCCTATGTACCAATACCCGTCCGCCACGTTTCTGCATGGCAGGTAATCGCCACCCTATAGAAGTCTATGGGCTTCTATCGCCAGTCCAGTGTCCAGTGTGACGGACTATATCCAGTGTCCAGTGTGACGGCATATATCTAGTGTCCAGTGTGACGGACTATTATTTTAGCAATTTTTTGCATTTTTCCAAAAAAATCCAGATCCAAAACCAAAATCCGCAAGGGTGGTTTTGCCAAAACCAATCCAGATCCACAGCACGAAGGGAGATCCAGATCCAAAACCGAAACCCGAAAAAGTGCCTGCCGCTCATCTCTAGTTTACATAGATTCAAAACACTAATAGAGTAACAGCCTTTAGAATCATATGTAACAATTTGAATGTCTGGGCAGACATCCTATCACTAAACATCCTCGCATCTGATGGGTGACCTCTTTACTTATCTAAAACCTGAAATAAAGACTCAGAGACACAGGGCGATATAAAGCCATTTTCTGAGTGATTTTACATCATTTCTGTGAATCGCTCAGAAAATGGCAGAGAATTGCTGTGTGTGACACACACAGCAATTCAAAAGCGCGTCCCCGCAGCCCCGAATCTGCCGGCAATTAATAACAGACCGGTTGGTAAATTCAGAGCACTCACTCAGAACATCGCCAGCATAGCAGGCAGTGAGTAGAGCCTTCTGAGCGAGTGCTCTGAATCTCACCTGCCTTTCTGTCCACCCCCCTTCTGCTGTCCACCCGCTGTGAGGACGGGGAAACCCACCTGCCTTTTCCATCTGCCCACCCACCTCCTGCGGCCCATCCGCTGTCAGCCGCTGTGAGGTGAGGACGGGGGAATCCCATCTGCCTTTGGCTGGTTTCACACACTCCGGCTCCTGCCGGACGGTGAAATCCAGCACGGCCAGGGAGCCGTGCCGCAAACAGTAGTTTATCATGGAGGGGATGGCCACAGCCCCGCAGCCGTCCCTTCCAGTGGTGGTATCCGGCTGCAACCGTGGCCGTCCCGTGGACAATAGTGTCCATTCACAACTAATGTGTGCGGCACGGCTCCCTGGCCGTGCGTGATTTCACCGTCCGGCAGCAGCCGGAGTGTGTGAAACCAGCCTTTCTGTCCGCCCGTTTCCTGATGCCCGCCAGCAGGGCCTCCAAGAGAAATTCTGGGCCCCGGTTCAACAACTTCCTGGGGCCCCCACGGGTGGAGATCCCCGCACACTATGCGGACCTGGTGTTACGCCACTGCTTCCAAGGTGGATACACGTACAAAAATTTACACTGTAATGTCTATTACATGTCACACATCCATTACATATTATACCACATGCCATAATGCTCATTACACGTTATGCAACACACCGTAATGCTCATTGCATATTAAGAAGTTAACATGCTCTACCAGGGGTTAGCATGCTCTGCCAGGGGTTAACATTCTGTGCCAGGGATTAACCTGTCTGCCCTGATTTACATGCTCTACCAGGGGTTAACATGCTCTGCCAGGGGTTACATGCTCTTTGCAAAGGATTTACACATACCCTCCAACATGGCACATTTCATTAGGTACAAAATGCTCTGTTCCTGGACTTCCTTGCCAGTGGCAATTACAGATGTGAGCCTGCAGCACAGTCCAATATTCAAAAGGGGGGGTCACATATACTGCCACCCCAAGTATCACTGTCCTGGACTCACTGGCAGTTGATGTGACTGCCCCTCTTTGAATTTTGTACTGTGCTGGAGTCCAACCTCTGTAATTACCACTGGCAGGGAAGTCCAGGAACAAAGCATTTTGTACCTAATGGAATGGGTCATGTTAGGGGTACTTGCCACCAAATAAAAAAAAACCTGTGTGTCCAGACCAGGGCCCCCCTGACAGGCCCGGGCCCGGGTAAATTGTACCTGCTCCCCCCCTCTCTCGGCACCCCTGCCCGCCAGCTTGTCAGTCGCTGAGAGGACGGGGAAATATAGAGAAAAAAAGAATAAAAGGTACTTGTTTCCTATCTGGGCGCCCACGATTTTAATCGCGGGCATCGGGGGTAAAATCGGGGCCATCGCGGGCATCGCGGCCGATAAAAAATCGGGTGCGATGTGCCAGACGCGATGCCCGCGATTTTCCCATAGAGAACAATGTTAAATGCCTCAATTTACCCGCGATTTACCATAGGAAACAATGTTAAATGGATCAATTTCCCCAAATTATCATAGGGAACAATGGGAAATGGGGCAAAAACACCCCTGAACATAAAAATGTCCCCCCAAAAGTAGTTGACGCCACCCCGCCATCAACGTGAACCCGAAGCGTGGCGAGCGCAGCGAGCCCGCGAGGGGCGGCGGTACGCGTCCTCCGACCTTTTCATGCCCTACTATCCACTAGGGCGTGGAGTGAGAATAGAATAGTGTGGCGAGCGCAGCGAGCCATCGAGCCCGAAGCGTGGCGAGCGCAGCGAGCCCGCGAGGGGCGGCGGTACGCGTCCTCCGACCTTTTCATGCCCTACTATCCACTAGGGCGTGGAGTGAGAATAGAATAGTGTGGCGAGCGCAGCAAGCCACCGAGCCCGAAGCGTGGCGAGCGCAGCGAGCCCCGCGAGGGGACGCGGATACCTTCACAGGTAAACGCGTCCCTTCGCGGACTTCACAGGTGTCCGCGTGGCCACGGACACCTGTGAAGCCCGCGAGGGGACGCGTTTACCTGTGAAGGTATCCGCGTCCCCTCGCGGGGCTCGCTGCGCTCGCCACGCTTCGGGCTCGGTGGCTCGCTGCGCTCGCCACACTATTCTATTCTCACTCCACGCCCTAGTGGATAGTAGGGCATGAAAAGGTCGGAGGACGCGTACCGCCGCCCCTCGCGGGCTCGCTGCGCTCGCCACGCTTCGGGTTCACATTGATGGCGGGGTGGCGTTAAAAATTTGGGGGGACATTTAAGGGTTAATTGTGCCTATTTGGGCTCTGTAGCCCATTTAACATTGATTCCTATGGCCACATCGGGTCCATTGAGGCATTTAACAGTAAAATCGCGTCGGTCGGGCCATTTAACATTGATTCCTATGGGAAATCGGGTGCATCGCGTCGTGGTGATCGCGGGTACATTTATGGCCGGCCGCGACGCGACCGACGCGATTTCCATGTTTAACATGGGTTTCAATGGGAAATCGTGGGCATCGCGTCGGTCGCGTCGCGGCCAGCCATAAATGTACCCGCGATCACCACGACGGGCGCCCAGATAGGAAACAAGTACCGAATAAAATTAGTGCACATTAGTACAGTATAAGCCCAATGAAGTATCCCAATATTTCACAAATGTTTTCCAACCAAATATATTTTTCCATGATTAAAACTATTGATGCATGCAGATAAACAAGATAAGCTTATATAGGTACTAAAAAGTGAGAAAGGAAGTGTGAGAATAGCTTGATCATGCTACAATCCACAGAAATATCCTGTTATTTATTTTTGAAATTTGGGAAATATGACACATAAGCACTGATAAGTTTTGAATGTCCCATGAGCCTTTAACTATATCCAGTACATGAGATCAATTGCGATGTAGAGTGTATATTTTCTTAAGCATTATTAATTATGCAGTTTTTTACATCCCTTTCTGTGTGACAGTTGTGACAGATTTGAAATCTCCCATGCTGAGTCTCTCGGCACAAATCTCTGCGTATGTAGAGCCCTATAGGTTTGGCAGATATTGTTAGCTGAATTTATTTAAAGCACTTTAAGCTAATTATTTGTTATAATTAATTAATTAATTAATGGTGGCCCAGAAAGAAAAGCTAATTAGCTAAGCTCCACCCCACAACTGCATACGTAATCAAAACATTCCCTATCAAGCGGTATCCACTCCACCTACTGCATTGACTACCCACCAGTCCGGGTGGGGTCGCTGTCCCCAAGCAGGTGATCCAGGGAAGGCCTAAAGTCAATGAGAGGGGAGTGCACTGAAAACAAACCATATATGCTACAACATCACTGTAATAAAGACCTAAATCAATTAACCTGCCATTCTTTCATACCTAACAACCAACGCATTTAACACCAACCCACCAGCAAGCCATCCAGGGGAGGGAGGACGGGAAAACTTTCAGGAAAGAGAGGAAGGCTCCTCTCTTTCCTCTCCCTAATATGCAAGCTAACTCTGCCATCTCCTGCATCCTTATTGGTTATCCGGGTCACATGCTTCCCAAGGTACACACAGCCCTGGATGTTTAACTCTCTCCATGCCTATTGCAGTCGTTACGTTATTCAACAGTGCACAGGAATGTAAATAAAGGATTGCTAATATAATATATTACCAATAAATTTACTAGCTTGAATAAAGCACTGTCCATTTTGGCATACAGATGTAGCCGGCCACATCTTTGCAGGGGATGGCGATTCTATTGCCAGCCCCCGCCGGCGGCCGGTTACCACCAGGGGCGCACATGCACGAGACGCTTGAACGCCCCATGGCAACGGAGCTTGGCGGGGGTCCCCGCTGCCTCCCCCGGCCGTCGCCACCGGTCCCCCTCGCCGTCCGACCCACCCCCCGAACTGGGCAGCGTGATACTGGGAAGCGCATGCGTGTGATACACATGAGCGTCCCAGTCTCTATCGCCGGCAATCCCCAGTGAGAGCGATCTGGCAAGCGCCGTCCAAGGATGGCAGCGGCTCCATCTGTAGATCCCAGAATCAATAAAACTACAGTTATGCTGCGTTCTCATTGCCGCCCCTGCAAAATCCCAGGTTTTTCTTGCCGGATTTTTGGCGGGGCACAGAGCTTCTCAGCTCAACAGACCCCCTTCATACTGCACCTCAGACCCGGGAATTTCCTGTGTCTGCCCCTTTCACACTGCTTTCCATGGTCTGCCTTCCAACAAGTGTGTGGAATTTGATTGGGTGTTGGGAAATTTGTACAAATTGCTGTGATTGGCTGTTTAAAAACCAGCTTTTATTGGCTGGCTGTCACATATCACATGATTACATCCCCCAATGAACTTGCTTTTTTGCATTTTGTCAGAAAAACCCAGGTCTGTGCTGTTCACACTGCCATACACCCATGTATTACACTGGAAAAACTGTGCAAAAAACCTGTGTCTAATTCCCAGTGCATAACACCCGGGAATTTCACAAAGACCCTTTCACAGGACACAGGAAATTACTGCTTGCCCTGGCAAATACCCGGGTTTTTGCGGCAGTGAGAATGGGGTATAATACCCCTTTCACACCGCAGCTATAACACAGTATATTGCCGATTTTTAAGCATTTCTTTCCAACTGGTTCTAGGTGCAGTGTGAAAGCTCCATAGTCAAAATACCGGGTCAAAAAACCCTGTAATTCATACCGTGTTAAAAGAAGGATCCTACACGGTTCAATGCCAATCCATTTTGCAATGTGAAAGCCTCAGACCCGGCATTTTGAACACATGACTGTGTCACAGAAGGTGATAGGCTGTCTCCCTGCCTGTGATGACACTATCCTGATTCAGGAAACAAGAGAAATAGCATTGGAAGTAGTGTAGAAGCATTGTTGGCATAATTCTATAGCAACATGGACTGATGAGGAGGGGAGGGAGATGCTTAGAATAAGAGGTGAGGCAGACATTGCCAGGAAACTCACTGGCACTGTAAAGGATTCTCTAATATGTAAAAACGTTTTTAATTGGTACAGTACATAAACATCAACAAACATGTTTATTTTTAGCTATTATACAAACATGTGAGCAATAAAATTACATTACACTGTTTTCTATGGGTGAACTGGGTTCAGTGTGAAAGGCAGCAACCCGGTAATAACCCAGTAATAAACTGGCTCCGCAATGCGATGTGAAAGGGGTTTAGCTTGCTCAGACCCATTTCAGAAACAATTTGCATAATTTACTTTGTCCAGATTTAGATTTATTGTTTAATAGAACATTTCCACCCTTCCACCCACATTGTGGCCATGCCATTTCACTGATTTCCATCTGTTTTTATGCCAGTCACTGTTGGACTTCAGTGGGGTAAGTATATTTATATGAGAGCAGGGTGCATAGTGTGCCTACCTTCCCTCCCCGTCAGAAATGGTGCTGGCTATTAAAGGAGCAGGATGCTTGCTGGTGAGACAAGACAGGTGACAGAAGAGGGTCTAGTTGGAGAGACACTGAGGAACTGTATCTGCAGAAACAATGGAAGAAATGAGTTGGAATTGTCAGGATTACTGGCACATTACTTTCTCCTTTTCCCCTCTATTGTGCCCTTACGCCAGCAGGGAGGGGAGGCGATGTGAGGTGCACCATAATCTATTTCGCCTCTGGATGTCTGGTATGACCTCATGCCATTGATATGAATGGGGGGTAAATAAAATTTTTTTCAAAAGAATGGGCGCCGCTGATTGGTTGAGAAAGTTCTCTCAGCCAATCAGAAGCCACTCATTCTTTTGTATGGGTTTTTATTTAAATTTCCTGCCCACCGCCCACTGTGGTTGCAGAGTGGAGTGAATGCCTCTACTGCCTGGCATTTCCCCGCTCTGCAGATACTGTAAGTGTGTGCCAGCGGTGTGACACTACTGGCACAAACTTATGGACAGTATCGTATGTGATACAACGTGGGTGCTAAAAAGCACCCACAATGTGCTGCTGGTGGCTTCACATACCACTTATCTTATATGCAGCTTGTCCAGACTCCGATCCGATGACAATGGGACCATGCATCGGATTGGATATGATATCATACACATGAGAATTGAGGTGATTTCATCCAATTTCTTTGCTCCATCCACCAAATCGGGTGACATTGGGCCCAAATCTCATACAATGGCCAGGAAACTTGATATTCATGATAAATCCCTTTATATTTGTATTATTTCCTTTAAATCACTGAAGTAGTCGGAGGATAAAATTCCTCAAACAATGCTAAATCTGAATATGTTGTTTATTTGAATAGTCTGTTACATCCAGTGCCGGTGCCAGGCACCGGAGCGCCCCAGGCCCAGGCCCGGCCGGCGCGCTGATCCAGGGGGGAAGGGAGGCTGCTCCCAACTACCTTCTGGGGACCCTGCTCCCAACTACCGCCCCCCAGTGGCCGGCGCCCTAGGCAAATGCCTAGCACTGCCTAGTGGTGGCGCCGGCCCTGGTTACATCGAGTGATATACTTGTCAGTGAATGCACAATCTGGGGCTATATCTGCCAAATGGGTTTTGTTGTATACAATTATTTTAATTATTTGTCTATTCTTTACAATGTGTAATACCCAGGCATCTTAGTGAAATAGTGGCTTATAATGTGTGCAATTATTGGCATACTCTTTATGCTGCCTTTTCAGTTCTCAGGAGAACAAAAGAGTGAGCGTGATTTAAAGGACGCATTACTAAGTTTAATACAGTTTAGTCTGGCAGACGGGAGACAGAAACATTGGTGACCCACTTTGTCTGTACTTTGTGGCGGTTTAGAGTAGAAGATTTATTCCCCTGTTGTCTGGGTATATAACTGGATTGAGCCAGTGTCGTCTTTCTCCGCAGACTGGAAGTGCACAAGTATAGCAACATATAGTGCACATCCATGTTGTTCTCCTAATACAAGTGTGATATACCCCGATCACGTGTAGATGTATGTGGCCGGTACCTGAAACTCCGGACTCCTCTTCTGGCGCTGCTCCTCTGTGTCTTGTCTGCTTCACTCGCCTGCAGTTCGGAGGGTGGAGGGACGAGGCTCCCCGGGGAAAAACAATACCTCAAAACAACCCCACAAACCGGTCAGCACACGTTAGGGCGGTAATCAGAATATTTTATTAAGCTGCGTCAAAAGTTGCAGATCACCGCTATAACCAAATTGATCAATCAGTGTAATAACAATAGAACCGGTAATCAATAATAGATACACAATCTGGACAATAAATTTAGCAGAGACTACAACAATAAGAGAGAATGTCCTATAATAGAAATACTGTGCGCTATGAGGTCACCGTGGGACCGGTAGGCCGCACCTCGCACAATACCCTGAGGAGAGGGCTAAACACAGTATTGACATTAAATTAACATGAGGCCGCAAGAATATGAAAGGACATCTCGCAGCAAAGGATATCGTGCGCGATGGGGCCACCGGTAACGCCCGTAGGCCGCAATTCGCACAATATATCCGAGCTACGGCACCACTACACAATCGGTTCACAGTTCGAGGGAACAAAAGGTTCAAAACATCAAAAGGTTTGCAAATGGTTCTCTGAGTGAACAACAGAAATATGCATCAATTCACGCTTAATATAAATAACAATAAGTGTCCGGGTACACAATAAGTCCTGTAAGTCCCTGAACTGCGCAGTTCTATAACTATTAGGTACCTGTTCTGGCCTAGGTGCACCGTGTTCCTTGAACAACTAACGATGGAGTGGTATTCCTGAGGCACAAGGGTATGGGTAGTTTTTGACTCAAGGCCAGGACGGTAAAGTCACTCCAGACAAAGTTCCACAGGAGGTGGAACTGGCCTAGGGGCTGTAAGGCAATCAGCCTCCTTGGGAATGTCCCTGTAGAATGTCACCAAAGAAGGTGATGATCAGTGCTGATGTCCGGCGCTACGTGAGAGAGGCCGGGCAATCTCCGGGAGTAGCTATGGGTGATGGAGGGCAACGGGCAATCAGTGGCTAGGCTGCCCTAGAGAGCAGGTGTCAGTCTACTGGGCGTGAAACGGGCCCTGGCTGGGATAGAGGCTGATGGCATTCACTGTGGGCGCAGTGGGGGTGATTCCCAGGGTAGGCAAGGGAAATCTCAGTGGCTCTCTGGGTGTGCGCAGGCTAAGGGTGTCCGTACCACTGAGGGGTGAAGCACAGGGGTGCAGAGTACCTGTTTGCAGCAACAAGTTGCCGGCTCCTGCCAGTCACGCTTTGGAGTCCTTCAGGGAGTCACCGCCTGTGGCTCCCCCTTTAAGCTGGGTGTGCAGTCTTCCCTCTGGCTCCTCACAGATGTCTGCTGCGTGGGGAGAACCGGGTTGCTGCTTTCCTTCTCCAGCCCTCAGTCCAGGGCAGGGGCAGAGAGAGTCACGCTGGACTGCTGCTGTCGCTGTGCTGCCGGGTCACTGCGGCGCTGCTGGTCCCCGCTGTCAGTCACCGCCGGGGGAAGCGCGTCTCCCTCCCTCTACAGCCGCCGGCTCTCGTTGCCGCTGTCAATCACCGCCGGGCAGCCTCACACTCCGTCCCGGCGCGTCCTTCTCCCTCCGTCGCTGCCTGCTCTCGCTCCACGCCGTCTCCGCCCCCTCTTCCCTTCCGGAATCTTCGCGCCCAGCGCCAGAGCCTCCCCCTTCTGTTCCCGCTCTCCCCTCCTCCAATCCCTGCAGGATTCTCTTCCCCGCTCTCCGGGGTTAAAGGTCATCCCCCGTACAGGCGGCTGCGGGGGGGTTTTGGTTGCCTGGCAACCCCAGGCTGGAATGGCTGTTCGCCATTTTAGATAAGGGCAGCACTGGCCCCAGTAAAACAAAGTAGACCCCTGAGTTCTTGGGTGCCACACATGGAAGCATGTTTAGATACTAATAACAGCAGCATAATGTAACACATGTATGATGTGGGCTCGGGTCAGAGAGATGACCCAATTAAGGTCGACACTCTATAGGTCAACCACTTTTGGTCGACAGGCCATAGGTGGACACCATAAAAAGGTAGACATGGCTTAGGTCAATAGGGACATAAGGTTGACACAAGCAATAGTTAAAATTAGAAAAGGTTTAAATACATTTTTCATAATTTTTGGTTTCTATGTCGACTCATATCAACATGGACACCGTACCAGTTTACCGCTTTGGCCACTATTATTTTCTTCCATGTCCACAGGAATAGGTGAGTATGAAAATAAATCTCCAGTTCTGGAGAAAAAAAAAATCAGGTTATACTTTTTCATGCGTTGACCATTTGTCCCTGTTGATCTAATACATGTCGACCTTTTTAAGATATTGACTATGGCCTATCGACCAATAGTGCGACCTATTGAGTGTCGACCTTATTAGTGTTGACCCATTGGCTGCATACAGGTGTTGGGGCCCCCTGGGGATTTCCTCTATATCCCTCTGTGGCAGTGTACTTTGCGGCATAGTCCGTTGCGCTTTACAATTGGATCAAAGCATTTCCAAAACTGTTTTATGAAATGTCACACCATCCAGCATCCAGCATGACTCTTACATGTTCCAGCGCCACACCAACCACAAATAAAAATGAAATAACCATATTTCCAACTGGTTCCATAAAAATAGGAGTTCTCTTGCTCAGGAAGTGCTCAAAACAAACCAGTGGCCTAACTATAAATTTTGCTCCCCCCAGCAGAATAGTTTCTCTCCAGACACCCTCCGACAGCTCCCTCTGCCTCTGTACCACCGCCACCATTAGACAGCGCAGCTACCACTCCTCACCCGAACGCCCCCGCACATCGATCCTGAAGAAAATGAAAGTCGAAGGGGGGCAGCTAGTGGCAACAAGTAAATTTGTGTGCTCTCAGATAAGGGACGTGACCTTGCAGGATATGCAATTTTTTTTTTTACTTATCTATCTCTCTCTCTTTCTCTCTTGTTAACCTTCTCCATCCACAGCACACTGACTCCTACATGCTGCGCAAACATCCCAACTCCCGCAAGCTGCAGAGGCTCATACAATTTTGTTATTTCAGCGTCCCAGTACAGCTCTGGGGCTCTGGTGGTGTCCCTGATCACCACACGCTGGCATTGTGTACTGACAGCAATGGAGGAGGTGCCCAGGCCAGCCAGGAAGCATGGCCTCCTGCTGCTGAAGGTTCAGTCTGTCCCGGTCCAGTTTACTCATGGCGCCCCCCACAGACCCCGCAGCGCTATCTCTCCCAAGCCATATGATACTTATGCAACTGAAACAAATTGCGTGCCATGAGAAAAAAAGAAAAAGCTGGCACCAAAATGGAGTGGAGGCTGCCACAGTATTAGCGTGCATTAATATGGTAGGGCTTGCTGAGATGTGTAGTTTCATAGCACCTGGGGGACCGTACATCATAGTTGCCTACCCTCCTGTATTCTGCAGGAGACTCCCTAAATAACAGCAATCTCCCTCTCTCCCTCATTAGTCTACCAATCTCCCTCATTTTACCTAGCCCACATTACATGGTTACATTTTTTGGGAAAAAAGGAATGAGAGCTAGATACAGTTACATTGAGTCATCAGCACAATTTCCAAGCACTTTAGCAAGTATAGTAGCTCTTACTAACTGCTTTGGGGTCATCTACATTTGGATATAAGTCATTTGAAAAGATTCATCTCAGATGTAGCAGCACACACCCACGCTTCTAGGTGCCTCTTTGACAATCTTTTTTCTCAATCTCTTTTTTCTCAATCTCTCCATATTTAGAACTAAACACGCCCTTTGCGTGGAGCATGACATGCCCCCTCAATGAGGCGCTGTACAAAATTCTCCTACCAATTCTAATCTCCCTCAAACTAGTTTTCAAAAGTAGGCAAGTCTGCCGTACATTGATTACTCCTGAAATAAGCTGCTGTTTTCATTTTTGAGAGTGCCAGATATATTGATGTGTGTGTATCATACATCTGGATTACACCAACCACATTAACATTCAGATAGATAGATAGATAGATAGATAGATAGATAGATAGATAGATAGATAGATAGATAGATAGATAGACAGACAGACAGACAGATAGCAGATAGATAGACAGACAGACAGATAGCAGATAGATAGACAGACAGACAGATAGCAGATAGATAGATAGATAGATAGATAGATAGATAGATAGACAGATAGCAGATAGATAGAAAGATAGATAGATAGACAGACAGATAGCAGATAGATAGAAAGATAGATAGATAGACAGACAGATAGCAGATAGATAGATAGATAGATAGATAGATAGATATATAGGCAACATTATAAATCCCTGTTGTCTCTCCTACCAGATTTCCTCTCCAGCATGTGGCTTAGAGATCGATGCCCTTTCTCAGGTTGACAATAAGTCAACATGAAAGTTTGAGGTTTTAAGCTTCACCATTTGAGTACAGAGAAATAAATAGGGCAACAAGCACTGAGAGAGTATTTGTGTTGAAGTGTGGCTGAGTCATCCTCGTTTAACGCATTCATTATCACTCTGCCTTCCAGCAGCCTTTCTTCCACTATAAATCATCTTCTGTTTTCACCAAATTACTGGCAGCAGGTTAATATCTAGACATAAATTGTAGAAAATTCCATACTCTGCCAGGTGAATCAAATACAGTAGCCAGCTGTTCTCTGGAGTATAAACCATTGGAAGCACTTTTTAATCTGTAGAAAGAGCAGCATGAAACAGCTCCCTCTAGTGAAATGTAAATGATGCAGTCAGGATCATGGCTGTAGGGACCCTGATAGTGAGAATCCCGAAAGCTGCATCTCCATGATTAGAATCCCAGTGATAAGTACAGCATACCTACCAACATCAAAGGTGGGGGGTGGCCTGTGGAAAGGGGACGTGGCCACACATGATGTTGTGTCTTCAGGCCATGCCCCCATTTTTCGCCACTCTGCATTGCTGAATAGACACTGTGCACATGCGCACAGCGTCTATTCCATTCAGGCTGGGGGACTCCCAACTGCCCCCCCCCCCCTGCTGCGAGACACTGGTGGCCCCAGGTGTACTGGGGTTAGGGTTAGTGTAACCTCTCCCCAGTAGTGTTATCATCTGTCACTGTAGAACATAAATATGCTCTTCAGGACTTCCCACGCAATAACAGAGAGAAGGGAGACTCTCCTAATATCTCATTAGTAGCTTATTTATATAGCTAACTACATCTGTCTGACTCAGCAAAAACTGCTCCAAATACTTTAATTCACATTTACCATACTTATAATGGGAAATGCGATCTGGCTGGATTTAATGACAACAAAAAATGAAAAATAATCACAGTGAGAACTCTGGTAATAACGCCAGCTTCAGCTGGCAAATTGCAGGGCTCACTGCAAATTTCCTACCAACGCACAGCTTTCTATACTGGCGGCAGCACATGCGCAGCTCATGGTTGGAGTATTTTTGTCAAGCCTCCCTGCAAGTAAATAGGAATCACCGGAGCCCAGACTGGTCAAGAAGTGCTACAGCTTTTGGAAAATCAGACATCTGAGGAAGAACAGTCCCACACTGCAATCATCCAAGACTCGTGCCCCAAATACAAGTGCTGGAGCCCGGCTAGTTTGTTTGATACGGGAAGGTGAACCAGCAGATACTGTTCCCAATCCAGTCAATCCGATGGAGTGTGGCGAGAAGCAGACCGACTCTGCAGAGAGGGTCACCTGCATGGCCAAGAGGCCCATTGAAAACATGTGGGGGCACTTGTAGCCAGTTTAAGTGGGGCCCCTGTAATGAGAAGTCCTAAGAGGCACTGGAGCCTCAAGCACCGTATTGAGTCCCCACCTTCTTGATCCTGCTACAGTTTTGCAAGATCACACTGCCAAAGTGATCATAGCAAATGGAATGGAGCAATATAATGAGGGTCTACCTGGATTGGGGAGCTAAACAAGAGTTGCAAGATTTTGCCATCATTGATGGCCTCTCAACTAACGGAATCTGGGGGAATGATCTGGGGGGTGGAATCATTACCACTTTTGCTAACATCATTGCCTGGAGTCAAGTAGTTAGATGACAGTCATCCTAAAGTTAGCCTTTAGGAAATATAAAAATCTAAATAAATATCAAGAAATATGCAGATGTCGGCACAGTCTCCGGTGCCTTGCTGCGTGTTACAAGGGATTAGCGTGTAATGTAGACAGCGGGTGCTGATTCGATAGACAGACCGCAGTGTGGCAAGGCACCGGAGACTGTGCCGACATCTGCACCAGTGAGGTTGGATACGGACCCTGTGTATCACAAGTATAAAGGTATTATGCAAAATTCAAACAAATTATTTGCCTAAATGATTATACCTTATCCATTGTGACTATAATATCCGGATAAATTGTCGCTGAGAAATTGAAGCCAATTCATGATTCTTTAAGGAGTCCTATATAAAGGAAGTTATCCCTTATTATCAGCTGAACTACCAATTAAAGGGTGGCCACCCCTTCCCACCACCTCAATGTCTCTTAGATATTGTTATTATTGATTATTTTATTGTGATATTATATGTGTAATTTTTTATGAAATTTATTAATAAATCATTATTGTTTTTTACCAATTAAAAACTTCACATGTGCGCTTACTTAGAGGTGTGTTTAGTTCAATAATTGTCTAGAAAGGGGTGTTATCAGTGTCACACATGCGCTCTCTAAATATTTCTTGATATTTATTTAGATTTTTCTCCTTTTTTGGGGGGGGGGTTGCAGAAAACTCCCCATCTGAGAGCAGCAGGTGCCACACTTATCTCAATCTCCAAATTAAAATAATAATTTTTTTGTGCTTTATTCTGTGCGCACGATTCTGGTTCTCCAGGTCTTTCTCAGTTGGTGTGATAAGTGGGCGTGTGTTTAAATTATCACACGTCATCACTTTGAAACATCAGTGAGTGGAATAGGGGATCCAGTTTTTGTATATACGTTTTCTTTAGGAAATATAAGCAGACACAGAATAATGAAGACAAAGAGGTGTATCTTGTTAGACAGTTAGACAGAAGGAGGCTAAGAAGGTAATCAGATGTGCAAAAGTACAAGCTGATGAGAAAATGGCCCAGTCAGTGGGTAAAGGGGGAAAAACTTTTTTAGGTATATAAGTGAAAGGAGAAAAACAAAAAGTGGAGTGGAATAAGACTAAAGACAGAGAGTGGAAGTCTTCTTGAGGGAGACAATGTAATAGCACATCATATTAATAAATATTTCTGCTCCGTATTCACTGCTGAAAGAGAGGGGAAGAGAACACAGTTAAATTGCAAGTATAGCCATAAAACTGAGGGAGAAACAAGTACATTTATAAAGCAGAAAGTCCTCACAGAACTCTCAAAACTGAAAGTGCATAAATCAATGGAGTTAGATGGGATACATCTAAGGACACAAAAAGAGCTGGTAAAACCATTAACAGAATAATTCAACCAGTCACTAGCTACTGGAGTAATCCCAGGGGGATGCAGTTAAAATCCCGGCGGTCGGGATCCCGGCGTTCAGAATACCGACGCCGGAATCCCGACCGCCGAAATCCCGACACTTTCTCCCTCCGTGGGTGTCCACGACACCCCTGGAGGGAGAATAAATTAGTGTGCCCGCTGTGTGGCGAGCGCAGCGAGCCCGCAAGGGGGGGCGATCCACATCCCCCCCTTGTCGGGATTTCAGCGGTCGGGATTTCGGCGTCGGGATTTTGAACACCGGGATCCATCCCAGAGGACTGGGAAATAACAAATGTAGTCCCACTGAACAAAAGTGGAAGCAAAGAAGAGGTAAGCAACTACCTACTAGTTAGCCTTACATCTGCAGTAGGGAAATTGATGTAAAAACTATTAAAACAAAGAGTTGTAGAACATCTCAAAACCAGCAATTTACAGGATTCTAAACAGCATGGGTTTACTGGGGGGAGATTATGTCAAGCAAATCTTATTGACTTTTATGACTGGGTGACTAAAGTAATAGATCTAGGGGGGGGGGGGGGGGCTGTAGATGTAGCTTATCTCAACTTTAGTAAGGCTTTTAACACTGTGCCACATTGCACAGTGTAAAATAAACTTGAAAGTTTAGGATTGGATTCTAAGATGGTTGAATAGATAATATCTTGGTTGCAGGACAGAAAACCAACAGTTATAGTAAATGGAGTGCAGTCACAGGAGGGAAAGGTTACTGCTCTAATGGTGAAGAATCCTCTACTTAATTCAGTACAGAATTTATTTTCCTCAAGCCTCAGTACATGCCCACTTTTCTTAAGTATAGGCCTGTTAGTGAACAAATCACCTCCAGCTCCAAGATCCATATGATTCTCAATCCTATATTTGAACATACTAATCATATCACCTCTCTGTTTCTCCACTAAAAACATATTCCGCCTGTCTGTGTATTCTAGTGATTTGAGACCTTGGTACTTGTGTAGTTTTACGGCGCCACCGCGCGCACAGTCTGTGTTTGAAACTTGGCAGCTTGCCAGACTCTGTGTTTAACTGTGCGCGTGCCGCTCTAGCTGTTCTCGGTGCAGCGCATGCCTGCTTTACATATGTAATCTACGTTATCAGCGTAGCGCTGGGCAGCAGCAGCGCGCACTGCCCAGCGCTGACAGGTCACTGTGGTACTTGTAGTTCCACAGTGAAATAGACAGTCCTGCACATCGCTGACAATGGGGGCATGTAAACTGGATACCCCGGCACACTGCTAACGTACGGGGATTCTAAACTAGACACCCCGGCACACGCTAAAATTTAGACGCTAAAGCGACTAAATCCAGACTCCCTGCACCCCCGACACACGCTAAAATTTAGACGCTAAAGCGTCTAAATCCAGACTCCCTGGAAACCGATAAGAAGGGGGCATCTCAATTTAGACGCTAAGCGTCTGAATTTAGTTGGATCTAGGGGTACATAGGGGTGCACTGTGCAAAACACTCTTAAACCTGTTCACAATGACACTAGTTGACATAACAGCTGTCGGCCTTGTTAATTCCACTATCCACGCCACCCCGAAGCATGGCGAGTGCAGCAAGCCCCGCGAGGGGACGCGGTACGCGTCCGACCGACCTTTTCATACCCCCACTATCCACGTCGGTGTGGAGTTGAATTTATAAAGTGTGGCGAGCGCAGCGAGCCACCGAGCCCGAAGCGTGGCAAGCGCAGCGAGCCCTGCGAGGGGACGCGTATACCTGTGAATAATCCGTGGCCCCTTGCGGGGCTCGCTGCGATTGCCATGCTTCGGGCTCGGTGGCTCGCTGCGCTCGCCACACTTTATGAAATCAACTACACACCGACGTGGATAGTGGGGGTATGAAAAGGTCGGTCAGACGCATACCGCAGGGCTTGCTGCGCTCGCCACGCTTTGGGGTGGCGTGGATAGTGGAATTAACAAAGTCGACAGCTGTTACGTTGACTAGTGTCATTGTGAACAGGTTTAAGAGTGTTTTGCACTGTGCACCCCTATGTACCCCTAGATCCAACTAAATTCAGACGCTTTAGCGTCTAAATTTAGATGCCCCCTTCTTATCGGTTTCCAGGGAGTCTGGATTTAGACGCTTTAGCGTCTAAATTTTAGCATGTGCTGGGGTGCAGGGAGTCTGGATTTAGACGCTTTAGCGTCTAAATTTTAGCGTTAGCGGTGTGCCGGGGTGTCCAGTTTACATGCCCCCGTTGTCAGCGGTGTGCAGGACTGTCTATTTCACTGTGGAACTACAAGTAACACAGCGACCTGTCAGCGCTGGGCAGCGCGCACTGCTGCTGCCCAGCGCTACGCTGATAACGTAGATTACATATGTAAAGCAGGCACGCGCTGCGCTGAGAACAGCTAGAGTGGCACGCGCACAGTTAAACACAGAGTCTGGCAAGCTGCCAAGTTTCAAACACAGACTGTGCGCGCAGTGGCGCCGTGAAACTACACAAGTACCGAGACCTTTTACTAGCTTAGTCATCCTTCTCTGTACCTGTTCATTTATGTCCTTTTCAAGGTGTGGTTCCCAGAACTGAACACAGTATTCCAAGTGTGATCTCACCAATGCCTTGTAAAGAGGCACTATCGCACTATCCCTTGAATTCCCCATCTCTCATTGGCTGCCCCCCCTCTGATGCTTAACCCTTGCTTTCAGCAGCATGTGCAATATTGGTCCTTTGCTATGCCCCCCCCCCCCCCAGCAGCTGTCGCTCGCTGCAAAGTCAATGTTTACATACAGTAAACATATGACCAGTGTAGAGCCAATGAGAGACCTCAATAGGTGGAGACATACAGTAGTAACACGTGACCTATTACAGGGCAACCAGCGCTGCACTTTAACCCTATAATTTGGACCCACGTCTCACTGTCCGCTTCTGAGAAAGGCATAGCACGGATCTGCACACACCGCTGGCTGCATCTGATCGCTACTACACCCAGCAGTATCACTGTGGCCCGCACTTCCAGTTTCACTGGAAGTGGCATCATGCATTCCACACTGTAGAAAGCATATTGGTGGTGGGAGTATACACTCCCTTTATAAGCAGGGTCCCAGGCAGCGCTTCCCTGTTCCCCAGCCCCCCCCCCCCCCTCCCTCTTTTTGTACATTGTTCTTATTCATTGGTTGCACTTATTGGACATTGTTACTGCCTTGAGAAAGGTCCTTAATTGGACCAAAACGTTGGCAGGCTACTACTCCTTGAATAAATCAATAAATCTGGACTTGTTGATACTTCATTTGAAACCTGTCTATTAGTCTGGTGAGTGCTGCTTCCCCTAGGATCTAGGGGAATGTAGCATGTCCTCTGCATAGGCTGGAAGGATCACCCACAGTCCAGTTTCTGATTTTGAAGTTGTCAATGTTGTACACCAGGAGGAGGAAATTGATGTAGCTGGCACTGAAGGAAGTTGATAAGGAGGAGGATGCTGCTGATGTGGTTTTCTTAAATGAGGCACCAGGCAAGACAGTTGTTGTCCGTGGGATGCAAAAGGCCATCACCATGCCTGAGCAGAAGACCAAAAAATACACCTCTTTGGTCTGGAATTATTTTTATCCAGATCCGGACAACAACTGTCTCGCCATATGTAGCTTATGTAAAGCTGGAATAAGCAGGGGTAGGGACATTGGTCACCTAGGGACATCCTTGCTTATTCATAAGCGAGGATGTCCCTCCTCGTTATGTTCATAAGTCACTGTTTAGTTCAGAAACTGTGGCTAGGACCATAAGCAGTCCAGGGACACTTAAATCCCTCGATCCAGTTGTATCCAAGCGCCTGAAAACCACACCAGCAAATCACTCCTTGTCAATTTCCTCCTCCATCCAGATCGGAGGTAGTTCGGCAGGCCCTGTCACTGTCATGACTGACTCCTCTTCCATCCGGGATTCCTCTGGAGGATCCTGCAGTAGTACGCCTTGTTGCTGGGAGTTAGTCATCGTCCCGGAGGGGATGTTGTAACACCGCTATGTCTTTCACTAAGCAATTGAATGTCCAACAGTTGTTTGCCATGAGGACAAAGTACGACAGCAGTCATCCGATGGCAAAGCGTATAACTGCAGCCTTGACAGCTATGTTGGTATTAGATGCGGTGTCCGACATCAGTGGAGTGGGATTAAGACGGTTGATGGAGGTATTGTGTCCCCAGTACCAAATCCCATCTAGATTCCACTACACTTGGCAGGCGATAACCAGAATGTACAGAGACATCCGAAGAAGTGTCCTTGGTGCCCTGGTCCACTTAACCACGGACATGTGGGCAAGTGGTTCAGGGCAAACCAAGGACTATATGACTGTGAAAGCCCATTGGGTAGATGCATTGCCTTCTGCAACAACAGCAGCAGCAGCATCTCCTGCACGTCAGCTCCTTCCAAGGCAGCCTATGCTCAGTATAAGGCACAGCACCAACAACCTCTTAGAGAAACTGAGGGAAAGCATCTCGCAGTGGCTTACTCAACTTAGACTTACCCGGGAACTTGTGGTGTCGGACAATGCTAGTAACATTGTGCAGGCATTACATATGGGCAATTTCCAGAATGTACCATGTTTTGCCCACACTATAAATTTGGGAGTGCAGCATTTCCTAAAAAGTGACAGGAGCATGCAGGAGATGCTTGCAGTGGCCCGCAAAATTGCTGGACACTTTTGGCATTCTGCAGCAAAAACTCCTCAAGCTGCCCTGCCATCATCTCAAACAAGAGGTGGTGACGCGCTGGAACCAGGGCCGTCTTTCCCATTGGGCTTAATGGGCAGTTGCCCAGGGGCCCAAGGGTTGTAGGGGCCCACCCCAATGGGGAAGACAGCACTGTCCTGGGGAATGGCGGCGGGTGATGGGAAACCAGGTAGCGACTGTCAGAGGTGACGCAACAGCGGCGGTGATCCAGGCAGCGGGGGGCTTGATGTAGCAATCTGGGTGGGTTGTGTCGGGGATCTGGGCAGCAGCTGTCAGCGGCGACTCAGCAGTGATCCAGGCAGTGGGGGGCTTGATGTAGCAATCCGGGTGGCTTATGTCGGGGATTTAGGCAGCAGCTGTCAGCGGCGACTCAGCGGTGATCCAGGCAGCATGGGCTTTACGTAGCAATAAGGGCAGCGTGTGTCTGGGATCCAGGCAGCAGCTGTCAGTGGCTGTCCAGGCAGCGGCTACTCAGACCTTGATGTAGCACTATTTGCTGAGTGGGAAGCGCTGTTAATTTTGAAAAGTCTGTCCGGACGCTGATTGGCCAGATGCTTAGCCAATTAGTGTCCAGGCAGTCTTTTCAAAATCTGCAGCGCTTCCCGCCCGGTGGCAAATAGCGCTACTGTACATCAAGGTCTGAGCGAGCTGCCTGGATGTCCGCTGACAGTGGCTGCCTGGATCCCCACCACATGCCGCTTGGATAGCTAAATCAAGCTCCCAGCTCTCTCACTGCCTGGATCACTGCTGGGTCACCACTGCCTCTGCCTGGACGTCCGCTGACAGTTGTGCCTGGATCCCCGCCACATGCTGCCCAGGTAGCTACTTCAAGCCCCCAGTGCCCCCTGATGCTGCTGCACATAGGTGGGTGGAGAGGTGTTGTGAGGAGGAGAGGGGGCCCTAAAAAATATTTTGCCCAGGGGCCCACTAGATGGTTAAGACGGCCCTGGCTGGAACTCCACCCTCTATATGCTGCAGAGGATGGAGGAGCATCAAAAGGCCATCCAAGCCTACTTGGTCACCTACGACATAGGTAGAGGAGCAGGGATGCACCCAGGGCTTAAAGTGGTCATGCAGAGGTGGAGGAAGTCATTTCTCTATTCCACCTAATTACCCCCCCTCCCCTCCTCCCATTAGGCAAAGACAGGGCCAGTGGTAGGGTTTTTTGCATCCCACTGCAAACTAGAAGGTTTTTCTGTGAAAATTGCTGTGCAGTGCCAATGTGGAGGTTGAAATGTTCCATCTCACCATTAAAGGTGGTGGAACTCAGTTCCACCCAGTTCCCCCTCACTTTAAACCCCTGGATGCACCTGACTCAAGCGCAGTGGCGGCTTGTTGTGCAAGGTTCTCAAGCAGTTTGAACTTGTAACACGTGAAGTCAGCTCCGATACTGCCAGCTTGAGTCAGGTGATTCCCCTCATCAGGCTGTTGCAGAAGCAGCTGAAGAAAGTTAAGGAGGATCTAAAGCATTGCCATTCCGCAAAGCACGTAGTTCTTGTGGATGAAGCCCTCCATACGCTTTGCCAGAATACGAGGGTGGTCAGTCTGTTAAAGTCAGAGGAATACATTCTGGCCACCATGCTCGATCCTCGGTTTAAAGCTTATGTTGTGTCACTGTTTCTGGCAGACACAAGTCTACAAAGGTGCAAAAACCTGCTGGTCAGGAGATAGTCATCTGAAGCAGACCATGACACGGCAACAGCTCCTCCCTCATTTTCTCCCACACCTGTGGCTGCGAGGAAACAGCTGCAATTTCCCACACAACCCGCTGGCGGGGATGCAGGGCAGGCAGGAGGGAGTTTGGAGTTGGACATCTGGTCCGGACTAAAGAACCTGGCAATGATTGATGACGTGTCTACTGTCACTGCATTAGATTCTGTCACCATTGAAAATATGGTGGAGGATTATTTTGGTGACAGCATCCAAGTAGAAATGTCAGACAGTCCATACCTGTACTGGCAGGATAACAATGCAGTTTGGAGGCCCCTGTACAAACTTGCTCTATTTTACCTGAGTTGTCCCCCCTCTAGTGTGTATTCCAAAAGAGTTTTTAGTGCAGCAGGGAACCTGGTCAGTGATCGGTGTAGGAGGTTGCTTCCGCAAAATGTGGAGAAGATGATGTTTGTCAAAATGAATGATCAATTCTTTAATGAAGCCCAGCAATTGCCTCCAGAGACAACAGAGGGACCTGTGATTGTGGAGTCGAGCGGGGATGAATTGATAATCTGTGTGGATGAGGAAGTACACGCGGAAGGGGGCGAAGAATCAGAGGAGGCGGATGAGGAGGATATCTTGCCTCTATAAAGCCAGTTTGTGCAGGGAATGGTGACTTGCTTCTTTTTTTGTGGGCGCCCAAACAAACCAATCATTTTAGTCACAGTCGTGTGGCAGACCCTGTCGCTGAAATGATTGGTTTGTTAAAGTGTGCATGTCATATTTACACAACATAAGGAGCGGGTGGGAGGGCCCAATGACAATTGCATCTTACACCTCTTTATTTGACCATTATGTGCTTTGTGGGGCCTAGTTTTTAAAACTGCCATCCTGTCTGCCGCTGCAATGCCAGTCCTAGCTGAGCCATGTGTTTGTGCCACACACTTGTGTGGCTTAGTATAGTTAGCCAGCTTCCTCGTGCATTCATTGGCTTGTCTTTTCCACCCGTGTAAGAAACCCTTGGTCATTGACAATGTATTCATGTATTGCTTCCTATCGCCTAACTTGCTGGAAAACCTTTTTTTTTTTTTTTGAAAGCTTGGAGCAGATCTCAGTGCGGCCCAAATCATCCACCGCTCCTTGGCTATACATATTTAAATACTCATCAACCAATGATGTAAAATCAGCTAACATGGCATCCAACAGTGCTAGGCGCAGAGCCAAGCGGTGTAAGACTTTCAGAGCGAATTCTTTGAGCAAATGTGTAGACATTGGACAATCAAGTTATATAGTGGGGTTATTGTTTATTAAACTGCTTGTAAGTCAGCTTGTAAGTATCGCCTAACTTGGTAGAAAACACAAAGTTGCTGAATTTCTTTTGGAAGCTCTGACAGAACTCAGTGCTGCCCAAATCATCCGCTGCTCCTTGGCTATATCTATTTAAATACCCATTAACCAATGACGTAAAATCAGCTAACATGTTCCTGTCCTATTTTCGCAACATAAGGGTGGGTGGGAGGGCCAAGGACAATTCCATCTTGCATCACCATTCATTAATCCCACTGCTGAGTGTCAATAATATGTAAGATAAGTGGACTCGTCTTTAATTGCATACAACTGTTTGCACTCCACTTCTTTTTTTGGCAATGTATTGCGAGATGGTTGGTAATAATCACAAAGCTCAGCAATCTCACTACTGAGAGTCAAATCCAGCTTCCTCGGTGCCTTGCTTGGCTTGTCTTTTCCACCCGGGTAAGAAACCCTTGGCCACTGACGATGTATTCGTGTATTGCTTCCTCATGTCTAACTTGCTGGAAAACAGAAAGTTGCAAATGTGTAGACATTGGACCATCAAGCCATATAGTGGGGTTATCGTTTATTAAACTTTGCTTGTAAGTCAGCTTATACAGATGGGGCTTGTGTCATCTTTGCAGGGCTGGCATTTCTAACGCCAACCCCGCCAGGGGGCGCATGCGCACGAGATGCTCGCATGCCCCCTTGGCAACGGAGCCTGCCTCTGGTCCCCGCCGTCGCCACCTATCGCCCTCACCACCCTGAGCGCCCCCCTAACCCTGCCCGTCTCCCTGAAGCAGAGACGGGCAGGGACACGCAGCGTCCCCGCCGAGAGACTGGGATGTGTGTGCGTGTGAGATGCACGTGGGTCCCAGTTCAGTGTAGCCCCTGTCAGCCGGCGCTCGCCAGCGGGGAGGGACTGGCGAGCCTCGGACAAGTCTTGCATAACTTGCTGGAAAACACAAAGTTGCTGAATTTCTTTTGGAAACTTGGAGCAGAGCTCAGTGCTGCCCAAATCATCCGCTGCTCCTTAGCTACACGTATTTAAATACCCATCAACCAATAATGTAAAATTGGTTGATGGGTCAGCTAACATGGCATCCAACAGTGCTAGGCGCAGAGCCATGCGGTGTAAGACTTCCAGAGCAAATTCTTTAAGCAAATGTGTAGCCATTGGACGATCAAGCCATATATTGGGTTTATCCTTTATTAAAGTTTGCTTGTAAGTCAGGAATGAAACTTGTGAAGACGGCATGTTGAGATGTCGAGCCTATTCCTTAAGTGAACACGTACGATTAGGAAGGAAGCCCCCGGTTTCCATGAAAAACAGGTATACATCTCCTACCTGTGTATCAAAGACATTGCTAAGAACCACCCCATATTGGTGGGATGAGACATCCCCCAGACAGCAACAGTCATGGACCACATTTAGAATGCTTTTTGTCTTCAAGCACCATTTGTAGCCCGTTTCGGAAAACTACAGGCCCCAAGAGAAGGACATAAATAAGATAAACGCATCTTTTCGTAGCCACCTGCAGCCAGCACAACATTCCATGGCGACACAAGTTCAGTCCCACTGCACCTAAGCTTAGGACTTTCTGGCTCTGTAGATGTCGAATTGCAGGACCAAGCATAGGCTGAAACTGGTTTATCACAACATAGTCTGCATCTTCATCCTCACCTTGCCCGTTAAATGGCCTATAGGATACTGTCATGCATCTCATGCTGTACAGGAAGATCAGGCTCTATCATTTTCCCGGCAGGCTTCCCAGCATCTTCAATGCTCTCCTGTGATAAGGTTTTATCGCTTTCATTAGCTGTATTTTCTGGCCCTTGACTTGAAGGACCAGACGATTCTTCTTGGTTCCACTTTCAGAATGGTATGCCCAAAGAGGATTTTGGTTCCAGGCACTTCTTTCCCAGTTGCTAAATCCTTAACTTTTCTTAAAGTGATTGTACGGCACACATCAATACTCATTGGCATGCCCTGAAAGCATCCATTGGTAGTTGTAAATTTGATATTCTTACCAATGACCTTTGTTAGGAAGCTGGTATCAGTTACTATGTCCATGCTAAACCTGTATTACGGGCACAGAACCTAGCACAGCACACACTGCCGGCAGCAACTGCAAACAAACGCACCCTTCTAAAGACATTTTATCACAAATCCCCAAGGAGAGTCAAAGGGTGTTTTTGCGATGCTGGACCTTCCCATCACTGTGGTGGAGGATTACTTGGTGACAGCATCCAAGTAGACATTTCAGACAGTCCTTACCTATACTGGCAGGACAAAAAAGGCAGTTTGGAAGCCCCTGTACAAAGTCAAACTGACTCTATTTTACCTGAGTTGTCCCCCCTCCAGTGTGTACTATGAAAGAGTTTTTAGTGCAGCGGGGAACCTGGTCAGTGAACAGTGTAGCAGGTTGCTTCCGCAAAATGTGGAGATGATGTTCATCAGAGGACGACATCTTGCCTCTATAGAGCCAGTTTGTGCAGGGAGAGGTGACTTGCTTCTTTTTTTGTGGGGCCCAAACAAATCAATCATTTCAGCCACAGTCGTGTGGCAGACCCTGTTGCTGAAATGATTGGTTTGTTAAAGTGTGCATGTCCTATTTACACAACATACAGGTAGGTGGGAGGTCCCAAGGACAATTCCATCTTGCACCTATTTTTTGGTGCTTTTTGGGGCCTAGTCTTTCAAACAGCCATCCTGCCTGCTGCTGCAGTGCCACTCCTAGATGAGCCACGTGTTTGTGCATAGTTATCCAGCTACCACGGTGCAACCTTTTGCCCTTAAAACAATATTGTGAGGTGTGAGGTATTCAGAATAGACTGGACATTAGTGGAATTTAATGATATTGAGGTCAGTAATAGCGTAGGAGCAAATAAAAACAATATTCTGCAATTTTAGCAGTTTTTATAGTTTTTAAAAAAAAATCAGATCCCAAAACACGAAAATGGTGTTGTTTTGGAACAGATCCAGATCCAAAGCACTGCCCGAGATACACCCAAAACATGTTTCACGGAACACTAAATGTGCCGGTGCACATCCCTGTTACATACATCTACCCCTATAATAGCTGTCAGAATGCTCTCTGCCTTTTAACTAGCAAACAGAATGGACTTGTTTCAACACTACTGAAAAAAACGCAAAGTAATAATCTCATTTATTGACATTAGCTTGCGAAGAAAACCACTTTGTATTTCCACGTTGTAATTTATTTGTGTTGTCTATTATGCACCGTTCACTAGGTTCTCTGCACACAAAGCATTGTCTTCTGATTGCCAGGGTGCGCCCACCAGAATCCATTAGCTCCCCAAATATTTGACTAGAGCTTTTCTTAGAATGAACAAAAAAAACATAGTATATGGAAAACAGCATTGCTGTGATCGCACCATACTTTACTTTCACCTATTATCAGTGTACACTGCTGAGAATGAAGCCTAAAGCCCCCAACATATTTAAGCACAGATAGCTCCGCACACTGACACACACATGCAATGTGTGCTGAGCCATCTGCGATAATGTAACAGGTGTGGATCGTATTGTCGACCAGACTTAGGTCGACAGTCATTAGGCCGACACCGTTGGGTCGACAGGCAGTAAGGTCGACATGGTTGTAGGTCGACAGGTGTCTAGGTCGACATGGGGCAAGATCGACATGGGGCAAGGTCGACAAATGCACTAGGTCCACGTGGGTTAGGTCGGCAGGCAGGGCCGTCTTAACAGCAGTGTGGGCCCCTGAGCAAAGCAATGCACTGGGGCCCATACCCATTCTCCCCTCCTAGGGGTGGGGGGTGCTATCAGTGGCAGCTTTGATGTCCCACGGGTGGCAGGGCGTGCTCTATCTTCCACTCAACATGTAGGACCTGAAGCAGTAACCTGCTAATTACTCCTTTACAGCACAGGTGGTGGGAGGGTGAACACTAACGTGTGGAAGGGGGCATTGAGCCATACTTGCCTACCTGACCCTCTCCATGCGGGAGAAAATGCTCTGTTCCTGTGCCTACCTGGTAATGTATGATGCCATCACCTGTGGTGAAACGCCTTTACCTAGCTCCCCACAGGTGATGGCAATCATACATTACCGGGGAAGTCCAGGAACAGAGCATTTTCTCCCGAATGGAGACGGTCAGGTAGGCAAGTATGCATTGAGCTGAATGAAGGGTCCCTTATAAATGACTTTCAGGGAGGTAGGGTGTGTTTTATACGCAAGGGAGGATTGGATATTGGAGTGGGCTTAATATTCGTCATTTTCCGGTGGAAGGGCAGCTTGTTTGACTGCAGATATCACCATTACCTGGAAATAGATTTCTTAGCCTTCAATAGTATAAAAACCTAGAGTCCCAACTTTCAGGAGGTGCTGGGGACTTGGGGATCAGAGATCAGGAGCCAGAGCAATCCATTGACAAAAATATAAAACTGTACACCAGACATTTGGAGCTGGAGCAGGGACCGGCTGCTGGTGTCCACAGAAAGGCGAGAGTCCCAGCTTTTGGAAAATACTCTCAGAAAAACTTTAGGTCAGAGAGAACCTAAGAAATATGACTGGGAAGTGCAATAAACAGGTCGGATGTGGACTGCTGTTTTGAAGTTAGATATCTCCAGTTCCCCAGGGCCGATTTTCAAAATTCTGGTATCCCTGGAAAAAGGGGATCCTCAGCTATCAGCCCTTATACACCTGGGGCCCCTGGGCAAGTGCACATTAAGCCCATATGAAAAGACAGCCCTGTTGACAGGTTGCAAGGTCGAAATGCTTTTTTTTCACAGTTTTTTTACCCGAATGTCGACACAGTCGACATGGACACAGTTGGAAGTCAACCGCAGCCCCTCACATAGATCGCTTCACTCGCGATGCTTCGGGCACGGTGCCTTGCTGCGCTCTGCACATTATTTTATTCTTCCACCACGCCCTAGTGGATGGTAGGGCATGAAATGCTGCCCGTCGGCACATGTCGGCTCAAAAAAAAGTGATAAAACCCATGTCGACCTCGCGACCTGTCGACCTAACCCATGTCGACCTAACACATTTGTCGACCTAAAACCATGTTGACATTGTCCCATGTTGACATTCATACATGTCGACTTAGAACCCTGTCAACTTTGTTGCCTGTCGACCCAACAGTGTCGACTTAATGACTGTCGACCTAAGTCAGGTCGACAATACGACCGTATCCCAATCTTACTAGGTTGGACAGTGCATGTACTGTCTAGCTGAGCGAGCGATGGTGACGCGCAGGACCGTACATTGCCATAGTGCCATAGGTTGTACACATGAAGCAATCCGTGTTTACTTTCTAAATGATCTGGGCAGATCGCTTGGAAACAGCACAAAATGACATGGTTTTAAAGCAGCGATAATGAGCTCACAGTGTATTTACAGGCTAATGTACAACTACAGTACATTCAGTTAGTTTTCTGGCTGATCACTGAGTATTTTTAATATCAGTGTATGAAAAAGACAGCTGGAGTGTGCTTATAGGCAGGCCGCCCCCTTTAAAAGTGTCAAAAGCTAGGGAGTAGGATTGATCATGGCATGCACATTTATTTACAGCTTCTTATATGGCGCAGCAAATACCATTGCGCTTTACAATTGGAAACAACAGGGATTAAACAAACTGGGTAGAAACAAACTGACATAGAGGCAGGAGGGCCCTGCTCGCAAGCTTACAATCTAAAGGCACGTGGTTAATCACAGGTTCCATAACTAGATGCTGTGTGAAAGGAACATTTTAGGACTTGGCTCTAATTCTGTGTTAGATGCAGGCCCCAGTACTTTGTACCCTGCCCCATTCATGGCACTCATACTTAGTAATGTAGCAGGTACTGTCAAGTCAGGGATAAGTTCCAAACAGGGCATAGCAAAAAGGAAAGATACTCTATCTATGGGCGCTGTCTAAGCTGCTGCTGAGGAGGGGAGTGTAACGACCCTCTAGACTAGAGGTGGGCAACAAGCGGCCCTCCAGATGTTGATGAACTACACATCCCAGCATGCCTTGCCTTAGTTTTGCTATTTGGCCAACTGATGCAAGGCATGCTGGGATGTGTAGTTCATTAACATCTGGAGGGCCGCTTGTTGCCCATCCCTGCTCTAGACAAAAAGGAGCAAATGTGAAATTGGGGACTAGCGAACATACAACATGCACATGTATCCTTTAAGAAACATATAAAAAAACAGAGGTACTTGCGTATTATCAGGGCGCCCGATGTAATGTAAATCGTATACGATATCGCATCCGATTTATCGGCCGATTTTCAGCCATTTCCTGCCGATTTGCATGCTATTCCATCCTTGCACACCCCCAGGTAGTATGCGATGGTATGCGATGCAATGCGATTTTCGTGAAAATGCCCCTGATTGTACATTTAAATATTGCATAGCATTGCATGCCAGCAAGTGGCATGCGATAGGATGCGATTCACAATGTTAAATGCACCCCCATTGTCAACGCCACCCCCACTATCAACGCCAACCCGAAGCGTGGCAAGCGCAGCGAGCTCACGTGGGGTGGCAGTACGCGTCCTATGACTTTTTCATACCCCCACTATCCACGTCGGCGTGGAGTGGATTTTAGATAGTGTGGCGAGCGCAGCGAGCCAGCGAGCACGAAGCGTGGCGAGCGCAGCGAGCAGATACAGGTTATTTTACATACGCTCGCCACGCTTCAGGCTCGGTGGCTCGCTGCGCTCGCCACACTATCTATAATCAGTTCCACGCCAACGGGGATAGTGGGGGTATGAAAAGGTCAGAGGATGCGTACCTCGCGGGCTCGCTGCACTTGCCACGCTTCGGGTTGGAGTTGATAGTGGGTGTGGCGTTGACAATGGGGGTGCATTTAACATTGTAAGCACCCATCAGGGTGCTTGTACAATTAAAAATCGAATCGCATCACATGCATCGCATGCCGCTATATTGCATGCGATGCAATGCACTACGATGGAAATTGGGGGTGTGCAAGGTGTGCAATGATGGAACAGCATGCAAATCATCCGGAAAACGCGAAAAATCGGCCAAAAATCGGCCGCAAATTCGCATCCGATTTTTGCATGCGATTTGCGGCCAATTTCGCGGGCGCCCTGATAATACACAAGTACCAAAACAGATACTGCACATATAACATTTGAGCTCAAATAGACACATAAGAAACAATATAAAACATGATGCAATAGTAAAATATATATATATATATATATATGTGTGTGTGTGTGAACCTGAAGCAATAGTTATTTAAAGGTAAAGAGCACAATCTTGTTTAGAGCGTGTGTCAGTATTATTAAAGTTCCGGTATAATGTCCAGCTTGGAGTGTGATAGTTACCCTAAAAGTATTTCAAGTCCATATAGAATAGTCTGTGAGTAAGCAAATGACACTTCACAAGGCAAACACCTTTCTCAGGAGCAAAGTGTTCCCATTGCTTCTGAGGAAGGTGTCAGCCCTAGACACTGAAACGCGTTGAGCTATTTTGAGACTCTCACCTGTTCCAACACCATTGTGGAAGAGAACCCTGCTGTCTCAGCTGTTTGCCTTGTGAAGTGCCATCAAGCAATTGCTTCATTTGGAAGTAGACTTGCTCCAGATCAGTGGACAGGGAGAACAATGCCACATTGATCCTACTGTAATATGATTTATTGATATGCCAACCTGGTTAAATATTTTCATCTTATTTCTAAAATCTAGTTGCAAAATTCTGTTATAGTTTATAAGGCTTTGTTTTAAAATGTGATGTAGTTTGTAACCATCAGTAAATATGTTTCTGGCCACAAATGTTTTAATTTGATACAAAGGTTGTAAAGTAACAACTCAGTACTAACACTGCCTATATTTGCCTGTATCTGACTAGCAGCTCTGTGAAAGAGAGATACAGTATGTTTCAACTCTAGGCTAGAGAAATTAATTGAACTTGAATACAGCACTTTATACCTGAATATCTCTCTTTAATAATTGTCTTTTTGGGTCTCAGTACAATTCAGCCAATTACAGAACCCATGGCATATATCTAATCCCCCCCCCCCCCCCCCTTCCCTTCTTTTCCTATTGCAAGCAGTACTTGACAATAGAGGGAAACCTTTAGAGCCACCCACATCGTGGAGGCCGGTTCCCATCTCCTGTCCTTTTCTATTTTTTGTGTGTTGTTTGTAAAAAAAAACATTTCGCGTACACAGTATTTGTGTACTTTATTTTATATGTAACATTAATAAAAGCTATGTTTTAATATAAATTCATACTATCATACAGACGTCCATGACCTCAACCACTAACCATTAAAAGTGCCCCAAAAAAGAGCTTTCTTTCTCTACTTGCAATTGATATATTTCTCTAGCTCAGGGAGCATCACCAAACACAGTTTAATGATAAGAGTTGGTTCCTTTATCAAATAATTAAACAAACAAGCTAGTTTGGCTTACTTAATAGACACCTTAATCACCTGTGCCTTATAATAGCCACATTTAGGGGTGACATCATCCAACCACAAATTTTTTCCCCCTATATAATAATATAACATTGTATCAGGAATACACTTTTATAAATCTGATGTTCTTTCCAAGACTTATAAATTGACACTTGGAACCCTTGGTGTTGAGTCAAATAAAATGTAATGCAGATTTGGATATGAAGAACTCTCTGCAGTGGCAGAGCTTACATGTGGGGTGCTGAACAATAAAGTCACAGGTGCAAATTGTCTGTCTATTAAGGATTCCTCATATGATAATGATTTATTCATACTAATTCTCTTTCACAAAGGATTCTGCGCAGAAACAAGGTACGAAAAATCCAGCAGGCGGCATTCTCTCAGCTGGGAAAATTGGTGGATTTGTGAGTAATTGTGTGATTGTGTGCAACTAACATACTGTAATACAATGTCAGTTTGGACAATCACATTGGAAATGAAGAGTTGTGTATGTATGTCTTGCATTGCACTATGGGTACTTACCATTTTGCTTTTCTCCCATATCAGCCCCATTATATTTATCACATGCACAAAAATCGGGAATGGGTCATATGGTCGACATGCATTGGGTCAACCACTTTTTTATTTGACCAGTGTACCGCATCCCCTTGTTTCAAGCACACTATTCTATTCTCCCTCCATGCCCTAGTGCATTGGTAGCCAACCCTAGCTTACGAGAGCTACCAACAGTTCACATTTTCCAGACAACCTAGCTCCTGCACAGCTGCACTCATTATTACTGACACATTTTAAAAGATACACAGATGGTGCTAATTAGCTCACTTGTGATTCTGTGAGGAGACCTGCAAAACATGCACTGTTGGTAGCTCTCGAGGACTAGGGTTGGCTACCCCAGGCCTAGTGGATCGTAGGGAAACACCAACTTTCAGCACGTCGGCTCAAAATAAAGTGAAAAACTCATGTCGACCTTTTGACTGTCAACCTAGCTATTAATTAAAGTCAACTTAATGCTTGTGTCGACCTAAGCTATGTAGACCTTAAGTGGTCAACCCAATGCATGTCGACCTAACAACCATATACTGTAAAATCTGTGTGTATAGTGCTAGGGGTCAGATAAAAAAAGGAAGATCTAAAAAGTGACAATATGACTGATAAGATGGGCGATCGATGGTCTGTACTGGCAGTACCATTACAGTGACTGCACCTACCAAAAAATCATGTTTGATTTTTTTCAATAATAAGGAAAAAACAGACTTGCCCAGTAGTAGCTAATAATAAGGGTAATGGGCTTTATGACTGGGACCAATGCTGTAGGGAAAACACATAGGGCCTGATTCTGGCTCGTAAAAGCAAATTCTCTCTCTAATGAAAAAAAAAACATGTGCACTGCAGGTGGGGCAGATGTAACCAGTGGCGTAACTATTACATTTGCGCCCCCCTGTCGAAAATGTCGGCACCCCCCCTCCCCTTAACAGAGTTAAATACCCCCACCCCCCAACCCTGTCTTACCCCTCCGCATCATTCCAAGTCCCCCACCGGTCTTTTCTGTGGTCCCAGCTCTCCTCCTGGCTCTGACTTGCTGCTAATGAAAACAGACACTCACTAAATGGCTGCCCCCATTTTGTGAGTGTCTGTTTTCATTAGCAGCAAGTGAGAGCCAGGGCCACAGATGTGGAGGGTCCCGGCAGCGGCATAACAATAGCCCCGCAGAGCCCAGGCGCCCACACTTTCTCAGCACCTCTCAGCCACCATGGGGTCTGCGGGGCTATTTTTACGCCACTGGATGTAACATGTGCAGAGAGAGTTAGATTTGGGTGGGATTTTACTTCAAACTGATATCTATATTGCAGTGTAAAAATAAAGCAGCACAGAAACAAAATAACTCCCAAATCTCTCTGCACATATTACATCTGCCCCACCGGCAGTGCACATGGTTTTGTCCATTAGAGAGAGAATTTGGTTTTGCAAGTGATCCAGAATCAGGCCCATAGTTCTCCCTCTCCCACTATTATACAGAACACAATGCCATTTACTGCAACCCGTGCTGAAGGTGGCTGGCTTCTCCTCAAAATAGAAGCTGTGATATTATGACCACACATGCTGTGACAAAGGGGGTGTGTTCCTAATATTATAAATTATGTCGCTGTATGGTCAGTTTCACTCTGGTGGCTTTACACAATATATGTGACAGATTTTGGATTGTTTCATCCCAAACCCAGACTTCTGCCAGTATTGTACCATCCAGCAATTGTTTCATCTGGAAGAAGACTTGCTCCAGATCAGTGGTGGAACTTGTGGGTGTCGAGCACAGGTGCACAAATATATAAAAATATAATTTGGGTCCCCCTTCTCGACAACAACCTAAGTTCACAATATGGCAGTGGGTGACAGGGAGAGGCAGAGAGTGACAAGTGGAGGCAGAGGGCAGTATTCAATGATAAATTACACAATGTGCAGCGAATCCTGTTTAGGATTCACTGCACATTCGCAGGGTTCCGGAGGGCTGGAGCATTTACTGACAGCACTCCTTGTCACCCTATTCAACACAGCAGGGGGCTTGCTGCCCCTGATGGCAAATTTTAACCCCTGCAGCGAATGCCGCAGGGAGCCGGGGGACGGCGGCAGGCAGGGAGATGGAAGCCTCCCTGCCTGCCCCAGAATATGTGGGGGAGACGGAGGGCTCCCGGGGACAAAGGCAAGAGAAGCTGCCCCCCCCGGGCGAGCTGGCAGGGGACATGGGTAGGGAGCCGCTGCACTGCTCCTGCTCTTGCATATGTAATGAGCGGGAGCAGTGTGAAGTGAATATTCGACCTGCTGGCGAATATGTAAAAAATTTTTTATTACAAATTAAATATATATTCATTTGCTTTAAGAACATAAATAAAAATAGCATGCCCCTTCACAAAAAAAAATCTGATTTTTTTTACACCAAAAAAAAAAAAACCTTTATTTTAAAGATCACTTTCCAGTTCACCTTTAAAATATGTTGAATGCAAAACGGAGAATCACGGCGAAAATCACTGGAGAAAGCAGTTCTCCATTTGAGCATTGAATACACTCTTGGTGAATTGGATTAAAAACCCCATTGAAAAACAACGGTGGATTGCACACAGCAAATCGTCAGACATTTGCTGTTCGCTTGCAGCGAATTGTCTCCATTGAATAGGGCGAATCATTTATTCAGAGAGAAAATTCGCCTTTACCCTGGATAAATGCCAGATTCGCTGTAAACGACGCGAATCTAAGGCATTGAATACTGGCCAGAGTGTGACAGGAAAAAACAGTGAGTGCTGGATAGAGGGTGACAGGGGCAGCAGTGGGCCCCTTAGTTCTCAGGGGCCACGGTGCTCTGCACCTGCTGCACCAATGGTAGTTCCACCTCTGCTCTAGACATTTGTAATATGCTAAAGTTATCTCATTAAATACATGTTTTCTGTTATGCTGTCTTGTCCCTTATCAGAGACCTCTCTGTCAACCAGATTGTGGACCTGCCACTATTCAGTAACCTGCAAGAACTTCAACAACTGTAAGTGTTGCTGTCAAAAACCCAGTACCCCATTACCCACCTGGATGAGATGTCTATGTCAGGGCTAGCCAACTCCAGTCCTCGAGAGCTTCCAATAGTTCACAGTTTCCAGCTCACCTCACAGGTACACAGGTGCACTCATTACTGACTGACACATTTTAAAAGATCTACAGGTGGAGCTAATTACTTCACTTGTGATTCTGTGAGGAGATCCGTAAAACATTAACTGTTGGTAGCTCTCGAGGACTGGAGTTGGCTACCCCTGGTCTATGTGAATTAGCTAATGCCTTTCATATAGCAGATGGGAGGTGTCTGCCACAATCTAGATGGAAAAATAGAACATTTCTTCAAACCTGAATGACAAACATTATTAAGTGAATGGAACGGAAGCAATCAATGCTAGGGTCATATGTAATATTTATATATAAAGAAACCTTAGGATATGCAAATGGCCTGTGCACAACAATAAAGACAAATAAAGTTGTAACAAACATTTATTTGGGAACACAAACTACAGTAGATTGGTCAGGTTGTCTGCTCATACAGATCATATGCCAATCCTAAAGGAGCCCATACACGGTCCGTTGTGAACCGGCTCTGTTCTGCACTATGCGATGCGCGCTCCCGTGCTTCACATAGTACGGTACAAAAAGTATGTGCTGCACATACTTTTTGTACTAGGTACACATCGTATCGGATCGCAGTGCATGCACACTGCATGCACTAGGGATGTGATCCGATCCGATGTGTGCTGTTTAAGTCCCAAACGGATCCGTTAAACGGACCGTGTATGGGCAGCTTAACAGTTATTTAGAATACTACATAATCAGCATCGGCTCAGTCTTTGTGGCATATGAACTTAGGGGGTTATTCAAACATGATCATACAGCAAATTTGAAAGGTCGGGCAGTTATTGATAGATGGATCCTAGCATGGATCCTAGTACACATGCGCAGGGCCTATCTGTGATAAAATCCTGCAATTCTTTTTGCCGCTGGCTGTACGCAAGTTGATTGACAGAAAGTCGGCATTTGGGGGTGGTAACTGGGCATTTTCTGTGTGTCAGGGAAAACGCAAGCGTGCTTAGGGGTTGGAACCTCCCTTCACACCTGCGTTTTCCCTGACACTCACAGAAAATGCCCATGTAAGAGATCAGCTCTGGCCCCTATCAGCCTGTTACTACTGCACTGGCAGATAGGTCCTGGGTTATGCACATAATGCACAGACTGGGAAATCGATGGTTACTGAGTTGCCAATGGATTTGCAGATCTGAATTTTTTTCGCAAGCCATTTGCAGCCTTGGACAGGACAGAATTTCACTGTGGTGGGGCAGCAAATATCTGATCGCAGGGCTCTGCAAATTAGCAGAGTGATCAGGTCTGAATAACCCTCTTAAAATGGAAGAAAATCCTGTGAATGTAAAGGTACTGGAATTACTGGATGTACACAATCATTATACTAACATTACATACATTATTACTAAGATCTAGTACAATGTTAGATTGCGCTTATGCAATCAGATATAATAAAAGTTATTATTTTAGTATTTATAAAACATCCGTAATTGATGCAGTGCTGTATAACAGGTGTATAGACAGGGCAGATTCACACATTCCCGACAGCTTGCAATACAAAGAACTAATGTTCTTGTAAATCAGCCCCCAAATTGTGATGTAATTGGTCGCCAATAATTTGCAGACTGCTGTTTCTAAAAGAAATATAAAAATTAACGGCCCTCGCACATGGGAAACTATTGTACTGCTGAATTACAGTAGTCTGCAGCAGCAATACAAAGGAGAAAAAAGGAGCGACGGCAAGGAGAAAAGGAGATATTTCTGCCAATTTGTCATTTATTACAGTATAATTGATTTTACACTTAGGGGGTGGTTCTACGCTGCCTGCTAAACAGCAGTCTGTCACTCACTGCTTAGCAAGCGGCTTAACACAATGAATCCTCTCAGTAACATGCGCGGGGATGTGTATGAGAACAGCTCCTAGCAGAATAAATCCTTTCATTGTACCCAACCATTGGATGATTTCTCCATGCCTTTGCAAATAAAATCAGTCTGAACTGACTTTTATTTACAAGCACTAGGCGAAGACGAGCGGGCGGCTGACGTCCTCTGACCCCCGTCGGGCATCGGCCCATCCACGCACCCAGGGGAACGCTCAGCGCTTTTATGGGGATGCCCATAAAATGCTGGGTGTTTCCCTGGTCCGCCCCTTGTCCGGCCCTCCCTCCACGCAGCCAATTGTCCTGGCGAGTGTGTAACTCGACAAAGCCTTTTGCTCTCGGAGTTTGCGCATGCACAAACCCCAACCATCGGAGCCGGATCACCACAAACATTCCTGAATAGGCCCCCTAGTCCCATATTGTAAAAAAGTGACAGTATATTAGCCTGAGAACCCTTCACTGTACATTCTTTATTTTAATTACATGAATTTATGAAATGATGACAAAATTCTGGTAAAGCGCCTGCTCCTGCCCAGCTTTCATTTGGTAGACTTTGTTTGAACAGCCAAAACTGGGGAAACAAACTGTAAATACAGTAAGATTTCACTTCTGAATGGTGTTTATTTATCTATCTTATTTATTCTTTTTTAGGAATATTTCCTTCAACCCTCTGGACCACATCCTGCACAACCAGTTTGACTTTTTGACCAACCTGCAGTCTCTGTACGTACCTTGGCTTTACATGATACATTAATTGGGTTGGGATCATTTGGTCTACAGCAGTGGTCTCCAACCTTTTTTTGGTCGGGAGCTACTCGCAACAAAATAAACCGCCCGAAGAGCTACTAAAGTAAAAAAAAATTAAAAAATCTGCATATTATCCCAAAAAATGCCCTTTACACATAATGCCACAAACTGTAATGCCCCTGACACATTATGCCACACACTGCAATGCCCCAAAACATACCTCCCAACACTGGAGGCAGAGGAGAAGAGTCAGGTTACGAGTGGGTGGTGAGAATACTGCGCCACAGACCTATTATTCTGGAAATAGCAGCTGGGTGTATGGGTACACTACTTAATACCCGGTAGACGTGAGTGTAGACAGGTGTGGATGGGACACCCTGTGATAGAATAAAGTGAAAGATGGAAATACAAATGTAGTAAATATTGGAAATAAAGTTAAAAATTAAATTAAATTGCCTTGCACAAGGTATGGTAAAACAAAAAGTCATAGTTTATTCAAAACTGATAATGTGCATAATTAGCACCACATTATTAAAATATTCTAATAATTTATCATTATAGAAATGCTATAGAAACATCTAATACCGGTATACAAGTGAACACAGGAGGACTGGGAAACACAAACAAGACAATACATATAAAAGTCCAGTACCTGTATGATCCTTGTTCAGCAACAGCTGAGTTTGACTCCATTGGTGGAGTGGTATCAATGTCAATACAAATGTGAGTACCTGGTATTCCAAAGTGCAGGGGTGTCTGCCGGCAGACTTACCCTTCTAGGCCGTGTGTGTACAACGGCAGTAATAGGGTATCCACAGCATCAACTAGTTTCGCCCACGGGCTTCCTCAGGATGCCCGTGAGGAAGCCCGTGGGCGAAACTAGTTGATGCTGTGGTTCAGCTACTACCGTGGAACTCCTGCAAGGCTACATCCCCCATTTTTTCCGCTATGGGGGCATAGTCAGCTCTCTAAGAGCTGTAGCCACATGGGGTGCGGCCATGGAAAATGGGGGTGTGATACACATATGCCCCCAATAGTGCAGTGCCAGATATACATATGCTCCCACGGTGCCAGGTATGCCCCTTCAGTGCCAGAAACAGGAATACCCTCACATTGCCAGGTATGACCCCATGGTGCCAACAATGCCCCCACAGTGCTGGTTATGCCCCCACAGCGCCAGCAAGTATGCCCCCACAGTGCCAGCAAGTATGCCCCAACAGTGCCAACAATGCCCCACAGTGCCAGCAAGTATGCCCCCACAGTGCCATCAATGCCCCACAGTGCCAACAAGTATGCCCCCACAGTGCCAATAAGTATGCCCCCACAGTGCCAATAAGTATGCCCCCACAGTGCCAATAAGTATGCCCCCACAGTGCCAACAAGTATGCCCCCACAGTGCCAATAAGTATGCCCCCACAGTGCCAATAAATATGCCCCCCACAGTGCCAATAAATATGCCCCCCACAGTGCCAATAAGTATGCCCCCACAGTGCCAATAAATATGCCCCCACAGTGCCAATAAGTATGCCCCCACAGTGCCAATAAATAAGCCCCCACAGTGCCAATAAATATGCCCCCACAGTGCCAATAAATATGCCCCCACAGTGCCAATAAGTATGCCCCACAGTTCCAAGTATGCCCCCACAGTGTCAGGTGTTCCCCAGCAGCACACTTACCATTGTTGCTGCTGCCACCGGGGAGAGAACTATTCGGCCATCCGGTGCCCCCTGTGGTGCTGCTGGCACTGTCTGTGTCCGGCGGTGTCCTCCTGTGTCGGCGTGCTGCTTCCCTTTCAGGGGAGGAGAGCACAGCGCAGCACGCATCTCTCCTTCCCCCAGGGGTTAAAGTGGGCCGGAACGCGCCGGAACTGAGTTCCGGCAGTTCAAAGTGAAGCCGGAACTCAGTTCCGCCTCCTTCAGCCAGCCTGCTGCTGCTGCCTCCCCGCCGAGAATCCTGTATCTGGAACTCTCAATGCGGGGACGGGGGGACGCCAGGGGCGTAGCGAGGGTGGCGCTGGCGAAGCACCACCTCCGGCGCGCGGGAAGATCAAATGGCGCCGGAGCTGTGTCTGCATCGCCTGCCAGCCCTGCACCGCCAGCCCTGCCTGCTCACCGCCCGCTCCCGGCTCCCCACTGTGCAGGGTGAAAACAGGGCGCCCCCCCCTTCCGCGGCTGCGACTGTGACCACAAGCCACTGCTTTCAGCCTCACGGGACCAGCTCGGCAGCTCCTAATGCGGAAGGATGATGGCCCGGTCCGCAGTTGACAAGGAGACAGGTCCCGGCTACCTTGTCAGTGGGTAGCAGCGCTGGTGAGGGTGCTGACGACCTTTCCCCATGGGAGGAGGTGGGGCTGCAAGTGGCTGTGGAGTCGGACTTCCAGGAGATATGGAAGCCGCAGGACCTCCGCACGAGTGCAGCCGCTGGGGAGTTATTCAGAAGCTGGGGAGGAATCTTACCATTGGGAGAGGCGGCCAGTATACAGTATGTGAGTATGCTGTGGCTGTTCTATTATTAACTTTGTAAATGCTGCCAGTAATGGGTATACAGGTGTGTATATCTACTTATGTGCACTCACTTTATTTTCTAACCCTTTTCCTACCTGCAACTTCATCATACCCCCAATTTTAGTGTCTAACCCTAACTCCCCCCTCAGCCTAACCTTACCCCCCCCCAAACACTAACTTCCCCCTAGTAGTGCCTAAACCTAATCCTCTCCCCACTTAACACTGACACATAGGTGCTGAGCATATGTTTTCTTAACACCTATTAAAAACACTATAACACTCCACTGTCATAACATTAAGCTAATGAGCTTGCACACACTTATCAAACCTAATATCCTAACCCAATACCCTGAATGAATCCATATAATGTGTATAAAGGAAACTGTTGTTTGGAATAATTTGACTTGGGATACTATTGTTTGGCCACACCACTTCCAAGCAATGCAATGTTAATTTTTGTCTATATTTAAAATATTCGGGATGGGGGTGCTGATACTCTTCCTGGCACAGATCACCAAAATGTCTACTTATGGCTCTGTTTATGAGTAATGCTATGGGTGAGGGGTGATACTGTAGCTGCTACTGTGGTTACCTGCTGCGGTGATCTGTGATCCTTTCCCCCTGTCTCCTTGCTCCCTCTGATACTGAGCATGTAACCCCTGGCCCTTGGTATGTAATCCTTGGCCCTGATCATGTAATCCTTGGCCCTGATCATGTAACCCCTGGGCCTGAGCATGTTACCCCTGGGCCTGAGCATGTAACCCCTGGGCCTGAGCATGTAACCCCTGGGCCTGAGCATGTAACCCCTGGGCCTGCGCATGTAACCCCTGGCCCTGCGCATGTAACCCCTGGCCCTGCGCATGTAACCCCTGGCCCTGCGCATGTAACCCCTGGCCCTGCGCATGTAACCCCTGGCCCTGATCATGTAACCCCTGGCCCTGATCATGTAACCCCTGGCCCTGATCATGTAACCCCTGGCCCTGAGCATGTAACCCCTGGCCCTGAGCATGTAACCCCTGGCATCAAGCAAAAAAAAAACCTAGCAATGTAGGTATGCGGCACTTATGTGGCATAATATGTAATGAGCATTACTATGTGTGGCATATTGTGTAATGGACATTAAGGTGTGTGGCATAATGTGTAATGGGCATTACAGTTTGCACAATCTCATCCCATAAAGCCATGCCCTACATTTTTGCAGCGCGCCTTCGGCGCGCACGGCTACTTTGTTTAGGGTGGGGTTGGGTTGTTTTGCACTATGGGGCTTAATTTGAATAAGGGGTGGTATTATGTGTGTGTCCCGCACTATTCTTTTCATTGGTGTGTGGGATAGGCCTGAAATGTAAAACTTGCAAGGGGGCGCCGAACACCAGAGCACCCACCCTGGTGGGGGGGGGGGGGGGGCAGAGGCGGATGAAGTAAGTTCCACCACCTCTCCAGGACCACTTTAAGCACTGCCTTCCCCTCACTTCCTTGTTACTGCGCCGTCTGCCATTCGTAGCTCGCAGGCGGGCTGTTGATTGGCTGCCGGCCCGCGAGCTCTGGTTGGCGGACGCCGCAGTCACAGGGACCTGGGACGCACAGGGAAGGGTAGGAGAGAAGCGCAATGCTCTCTCCTCCCCTCAGGGAAAAATTGAAGCAGGGGCGGACGGCGGCGGATAATGGAGGGGCGGGCGGTGACAGTGGTCGAGCTACCCTGATCGCTGCCGCGAGCTACTGGTAGCTCGCGAGCGACGGGTTGGCGACCACTGGTCTACAGCATGATGGTTAACAGTCATTAGGTCGACATGGAAAAAGGTCAACATGGGTCTATGTCGACATGGGAAAAGGTTGACATGGTTCTAGGTCGAAAGGTCGTTAGTTCGACAGGTCATTAGTTCGACAATGTCTAGGTCGATAGTGAAAAGGTCAACATGGGATTTTTCACTGTTTTTTAATCCGAATGTCAACACAGTCGACATGGACACAGTTTAAAGTCCCCCCGTCGGGCACGGTGCCTCGCTACACTATTTTATTCTCCCACCACGCCCTAGTGTATGGTAGGGTGGGAAATACTGCCTGCTGGCACATGTCAGCTCCAAAAACAGTGAAAAAACCCATGTCGACCTAGACACTGTTGAACTAATGACCTGTCGAACTAACGACCTTTCGAACTAATGACCTTTCGAATTAGAACCATCTCGACCTTTTCCTATGTCGACCTAATTCATGTACCGTGAGTGCGATTTAAGGGGGTATTTATCAAAGTTTTAGGAGAGATAAAATTGTGAGAGATAAAGTAGCATTGCATTAGCCTGGAGCTGAAATTAGGGAGTATTAGGAAAAGTGGAGACGATGCGGCCAATGCCCCATGTAGAACCCAAACTCGATACGCCTTAATATCTCCCTACATATATAAAAGTCCAAATATTGCATCATTTTGAGTGGAAAATAGAAATGCAATTTTAATACCTGATATTTATGGCCGATCATGTGGCTGGCTGGTGATCATCATGCTGTCATAATGATGGGTCTATTTATATGTAGAGGCCTGGAGCTGCAGCTCCATCTGCCCCATTGCTATCTGGTTTACTGTGGGATGTGCTGTATTTGAGGTGATACAGCCTCCCATTTCCCCAGGCTAGCTTACTATGGTGTGGGCAGTAACTTCATACATGAGTCTATACATAACTCCCAACTTCTTCAGCTGCAGAAGAGGGACACTCACGCGGTGGAGCCGTGCGCGCACCCAGGAGGGGCGTGTCCTATGCAAATTAGCTGTGGCCTATACAAATTAGGGTGCCATCGGGTCATCCCCCCCGTTTTATCACCCTCTGTGTCGCTGAATAGACACTGCGCGCATGCGCACAGCGTCTATTCCCTTCAGGCTGGGGTGACTCCCAACAAAAAAGTATGTGTCAGACATCCTTTGTTTGTATTATGTTGTGCCAAAGGTGGGCAAAAGGATTTTCTTTACAGTAACTCTGAATTGATTACATTTGATCCCAAATTGAGATCATGCAGGGAGTAACTGTAAAACTTTTTTATATTGTTAAGTCTTGGACAAAATATTAGAGGTGGCAGAAATGTAATCTTATCCAGCTGGTTTTGTTTTAATTTAATCCTTTACACCAAATGTCAAACATGGCCAGGTAGGTTTTGACAAATACTTACCTATAGTCTATATAACATGACATAACAAGGGGATGCACTCAAAAATCCATCAATTGGGATTTCGACACTCAGAAGATCGACAGCAGAATCCCGACAGATCCCAGAGTCAAATCCAGCACCTGGAGTCAGTGGTGTAGCTAGGTGCCACGGCGCCCGGAGCAAGGGCATGTTTCGCGCCCCCCAATTTGTAGTAGGTGAGGCTCCTGCGCAGTGAAAAGTGGGCATGGTCCAACATTATACCACACACCGTAATGCTCATTGCACATTTTAGCAAACGTTGTAATACCAATTACACATAAAGCCACAGCCATAACGCCAATTACACATAAGGCCCATGGCATACTATAGAACACACCGTAATGCTCGTCACATACTAACACACCGTAATGCCCATCGCATACTAACACACTGCAATGCCCATCGCATACTAACACACTGCAATGCCCATTGCATACTATTTAACAAACCGTAATGCCCATTACAAATTTAACACATAAGTGCCACTTACCTACATGCTCGATGCCAAGGGCTTCATGCTCAATGCCAAGGGGGACTGAAATTGCTCGTTGCCAAGGGGGACTGAAATTGCTCGCAGGGAGGGTAGGTGTGAGTAATTTATAGTGGAGGGGAGGGTGGGAGTGATAGTGCAGAGCAGGGAGGGTGGGAGTGATAGTGCAGGGCAGGGAGGGAGGGTTGGAGTGATAGTGCAGAGAAGGGTGGGTAGGATAGTGCAGAGGTGGGTGGTATAGTGCAGAGAAGGGTGGGTTGGTGGATGGGATAGTGCAGAGCAGAGTGGGTGGGATAGTGCAGAGCAGGGTGGGTGGGTGTGTGTGTGTGACATAGTGCAGAGCAGGGTGGTTTGGTGGATGGGATAGTGCAGAGCAGGGTGGGTGGGATAGTGCAGAGCAGGGTGTGTGTATGTGTGTGTGACATAGTGCAGAGCAGGGTGGGATAGTGCAGAGCAGGGAGTAGTATGGAGTCCCCCAGCTGTCAGGGTACAGTGTGCGCCCCCACCCCACCCACAGCCGGCAAAGCAGCGGTGCAACTAGCCTGCCCACTCCTGAGTCCCGGCTCCCAGCTGTGTTTGGCGACATGTGCAAGTGCACAGTGCTGCTATTTAAAAGTCACATCTCCCGCTGGACTGCGCTAGCCCATAGGCGCTCGCGGTCCAGCAGCCACCAGTTGTTTGGCTGCTGGACCGCAAGCGCCTATTGGCTAGCGCGGTCCAGCGGGAGATGTGACTTTTAAATAGCAGCGCCACCGTGCACATCTCGCCGAACACGGTGGGGGAGCTTGCGGGAGAGCCGGCGGGGGAGGGGAGGGGGAGATTTGAGCGGGCGGGATAGAAGTGCCAAGATAGCTTCCTGCGCCTGGAGCTTGTGCTTCACCGGCACCGCCCTCGCTACGCCTCTGCCTGGAGTTAGGCCTAGGCTGCGAGGGTTAGGGTGTAGAAGTGGGGTTAGGGTTAGGCTGAGGGTGGATGAGGATAGGGTTAGGCTGCGGGAGGAAGAGCCGGCCCTAGGCAAAGGCAAACTAGGCAAATGCCTAGGGCATTTGGAAAGCCTAGGGGCTTTCCAAATCTGCTGATTAAATCTGCTGATTAAAATGATATGCAGCATGCCTATATTCTGTGTGTAAGTGAGGCTATATCTGTATATGAAATAGTGTATTCATGGAAATCACTGTATCATAGCATTCTGTATGCAGGTACAGCCACAGTCGCACACAGAATATAGGCATGCCACATATCATTTTAATCATCGGAAGCTCCTTGTGTGTCCTGGTCACATAACAATGCAAATAAGATGAATTTTCAGCAAAAAAGGCACCCAACGTTAGCAGATCTGGCCAGGAGCTGCATGGCCTATTGAGGCAATATGTATGAGGAAACATCTGTATCCAAACAGAGGCAGAGGTCACAGTGTTAGCAGCTGTGCGAGTGCTGTCTGCGGGTGGGTTGGTTGTGCAATAGTGTTCGGCATATGTGTAAGGGGCATTATGTGTTTCATGTATAAATGCATTAATAATGTGCGATATATGTGTAACAGGCATTAAGTGTCATTATGTGTATGAAGGGCATTAATAAATGTTGGCATAATGTGTAAGGGGCATTATGTTTATAAGGACATTAATAACGTGTGTCATGTGTAAGGGGTATTACTGTGTGGTATTATCAGGGGTGCCGAGAGGAAGGGGTAGGGGGTACAAATTACCCAGGCCAAAGTCTGATGAAAGGGCCCAGTGGGGGCCCCGGGCCCCCTTCCCTTAAGTGACAGCAGCAGCTGCAGCTCTTCTCCTCTGCCCAGCACACACTGCTTTGTGCTGGGGTGCAGTGTGGCCATGGAGGTGTTTAAAATACAATATTTTCGCAGGATTTTTTTCAAGGGTATAATGTGAATAATGTGAGGAGTAATGTATATAAGGTAAAGTGGTACCAAAATGATGACTGCTATGATGAGGGTTGATGGTGCTGGGAAAGGGGAGCAGGGTCAGTGGCGGAACTAGTGGTGGTGCTAGGGGGCACCAGCCAAAATCTGCCTAGGGCGTCATTTAGGCGGCTAGGGCCGGCTCTGGCGGGAGGGGTAGGTTAGGCTTTGGCTATGGGAGGGGGAGGATAGGCTGTGGGAGGGGGAGGTAGGCTTAGGCTATGGGGGGGTTAGGGTTAGGCTGGGGGAGGGTAGGCTTAGGCTATGGGAGGGGGAGGTTAGGGTTAGGCTGGGGGAGGTGGAGGGTAGGCTTAGACTATGGGAGGGGGAGGTTAGGGTTAGGCTACGGGTGGTAGAGGGTAGGTTGGCTATGGGACAGCGAGGTTAGAGTTAGGCTGCAGGAGGGGGAGGGTAGGCTCAGGCTATGGGAGAGGGAGATTAGAGTTAAGATGCACGAGGGGTAGGTTAGGCTTTGGCTATGGGAGGGTGAGGTTAGGCTGTGGGAGGGGGAGGTAGGCTTAGGCTATGGGAGGGGGGAGGTTAGGGTTAGGCTGGGGTAGCGTAGGTTTAGGCTATGGTATAGGGAGGGTAGGATTAGGCTGGGGGAGGTGGAGGATAGGCTTAGACTATGGGAGGGGGAGGTTAGGATTAGTGTTAAAGGAAATCAGGCATACGGCGATGATGCTTTGTTCTTCCACCGTTGATAGGTTTTTTGATGGGGTTCTCTCGTGATCAGTTGGATATATTGAAGAGAGAAACAAAAAAGAGAGGGGGATGTAGTGTCTATGGATTCTTGTTAAGACACACTCAGGGAAAGAAATCAAGGGCCATAGAATGCGTACCCTCACTCACATAGAGAAGAATAGATACTCGTGTATAAAGGTTTCTTTATAAATGACGCTCCGTATTATACGTGTTGTTTTCCCTCCACCTGGTAAGTTTGTACACGTACCGTACTCACATCAAGTATGTTTTCAATACTCATATAAAGGTATCTTTAGATAACCAACGGTCTTCTTAATCAATTTCTTATGAGAACGAAGCTCCAATATGAATTCAGGAGAAGACGCCAGGTGGATATATCAAAGGAAAACAAAAATTGCAATGTGTAGAGGGTCTTTAAACCTGTTGTAAGGTGATCTAGAGGGACCCAGAATGCGTACCTTCACTCACATGCAATAGAAAGATCCCACGTGTGTAAAGGTTTCTTTTATCAGGATCACACTTCGTGGTAGAAAGAAAAATAATTCCCTCCACCGATGGACTTAGAAACGTACCATACTCACATGTAGTGCTTATGGATAACACATATAAGGGTATCTTTAAGGGTGCACGCTTGTCTTTTGAATATGCAAAAACTCAAGCACATGGACTCCAATATAGGATTTATAAAAATAAAGAGAGGGTACCTCTCAGTATCAAATATTTATTGGTACATAAAAACAGGTGCATAGAAACAACAAAGTAGTGACTGAAAGATGGAAAAATGAATGGCAGTACCTAGATCCGTGCAGTGGCCACATGCACCGGAACTCCACCATCCAATTCAGTCACAGATTACAATGGTTGGCACCTCTCTCCACCGACGTGTTTCGATAGGTCCTCCTATCTTTGTCAAGGCTGGAGAGAGGTTCAACCTGTAGGGATATTTATACAGGTCATAATGAGCAATCCAATTAGGTATACGTGCACTTCCGCCGGAAGTGATGTCACGTTCCTGACAATCGTTCAGTTTGATCATTTATATTGTTATTAATGATCATGGGTGATTGGTTTTTTAAGCCAATTATCCCCAATATAATTACAAAGTGATTTTATATACGTAAAGCCCAAGATTTAGGTGGCTTTATCGGTGGAACGCATAAAGCAAATGGCGCTGGAACGCATTACGTACTTCCGGTTTTTAAACGGGTACGTTTTTCGTAACTTGCGTCCACTTTTTTATGTTGAAATCTGCAACATCTATTAGGGCGCTGTTATGCCCTCTACTCACAGTGGGAAAATCTCACTGCGAGATGCGGTCAATTCTACCGCTCATGCTAGATTCCGTTTGGAGCGCATTCCAACATGGCGCTGGAACGCATATTCTATTTCCGGTTGGTCACATTTGGAACGCACGGCCATTTGTATTATAGAACACATAGGTTCTTATGGTGTGCATATAAAGTGCATTATTGTAATTTTAGGATGTGCAAATTTAGCTGAAAAAAGTGCAAGTGCCTGTATATATCTCCCTTTACAAAAAATATATATATAAAATATATATATAAAACCACACTAAAAACACACATTATAAACACTAATTAGCATAAAAACATTTAAATGAACCACTTTAATTCAAAATCTACATTAAGACCGTGGGGTGCTAAAGTCTGCATGTTAAAGATCCACCTCATCTCTTTTTGTGCGAGGGTAGTATCCTTATTCTTATGCCTCCAATTATCCCTCACACTCTCTAGGCCCCAGAAGCCTTTTATATGTGCCGTAGAACATTGGTGAACCTCTTTGAAATGCAGTGAGAAGGGGTGATCAATATTTCCTTTTTTTGATGTTTCTAATGTGTTCTGACCATCTCACTTTCAAAGTTCTAGTTGTTTTCCCAATATATCATTTAGAACATGAGCACATAATCATATAGATGGCGTATTTAGTGTTACATGTCATGAATTGATCTATTTTATAAACATGATTATTGATATTCAATTCAGTCGTTTTCCTGTCTGTGCTCTTACATGCTTTGCACATTTGGCAGTCTCCGCACCGGTGGAAGCCCTTGTTCCTAGTTGTCATTCCACCTGATGTGGACATGAAGGCACTTGAAACTACCCGGTCTTTGATATTTGGTGCTCGTTTGTAGATGAAACGGGGTTTCTCTGGAAGTATTTGTGCCAGTGTTTCATCCCTCAAAAGGAGGTCCCAATTATTCCTAAAAACTTTTTCGATGTATTTGTGATGGCTAGTATATTTTAAAATCATTGCTGTACCATGGGTGTTCTCTAGAGGTTTTTTTATTAGGATTAGGTTGGGGAGGTGGAGGATAGGCTTAGACTATGGGATGGCAAGGTTAGGGTTAGGCTGCGGGAAGGGGGAGGGTAGGCTTAGGCTGTGGTAGGGGGAGGTTAGGGTTAGGCTACAGGAGGTGGAGGGTAGGTTTAGGCTATAGGAGGGGGAGGTTAGAGTTAGGCTGTGGGAGGAGGAGGTTAGGCTTAGGCTATGGGAGGTGGAGGTTAGGGTTAGGCTGTGGGAGGTGGAGGGTAGGTTTAGGCTATGGGAGGGGGAGGTTAGGATTAGACAGTCCCTGCTGGTTTGGGTTAGGGTTAGGATTAGGGGTAGGATGAAGCTTAACGGGTTCATTCGGGATTCTGCTGTTGGTCTTCTGATTTTGTATCCAACCCATAACAAGCTATGTATAGGATACATGAGATCTGAGCATCTCTCAGCATTTCTTTCACATATCTTTTTTTTTTTTACTCTAGCATCATGGAGGATATAGAGATTCCCAACATTCAAAACCGCATGTTTTCTAGTCTGGTAAACCTGTCGCACATGTAAGTACAAATTAAACCATTGTTATGCCATTGATACGCACATTGGCTTGACATCTACTTGTATCACAAAGTTTAAAAATATAAAACAATTTATAAAAACAGTGTGAGTACTGTTCAATCAAATTAATAATGCCTCTCAGGTGATGATAAGGGAGGGGTTTTAACCCCAGCACACCAAAAGGCATTAGAATTTTTTTTTTTTTTTTTGAAGAACCACATCATAAAAGGTAATTCAGAGATTTTAGTTACATTATTTTGCAAACAACATGATAAGCCTCCCTTGGCAAGGCTTCTCTATACTGCATGATAACAGAACCCATTCTGGGCCATATAATTGTCTACTGTTATGCTGGGTGCACACCAGGACGACAGGGGTCCGATCCCATCAATCTAGATCCAATTCCGACCAATTGGATGTAGATTGTGTGGTGATTGGGCCCTTTTCTGTCCTGGTGTGGACCGATACCGATCCGATGCGCGGTCCCGCAGGTCGGTCGGTCGGTCGTTATTCAGATCCTACCTGCAGCAGGTAGGATCTGAAGAACGTCCATACTCCCAGGTGCGGGTCGCCATCGGATCGGACCCGCTCACGGTGCACATCGTGAGCGGGTCGTGCCTCCCCGCATCATCGTGAGCGGGTCTGAAAAAACACTGACGACCCGCTCACAATGTGCATCGTGAGCGGGTCGTGGTGGTTTGTACCCCACATTAGGCTACATGATAACTGCACTTACCAATATATCTAAGTTGAGAGCCAGCCTATCTGGAGTTACCCTCCATGTGGCACTACAGGAACCGGCATGCCCTCCAAATTCAGGTCCCATCAAATGCCTCTTGCACAAAAAAAAGTGTAAGAGCTGATCAATCAATTTAGTAATGCCCCTCAGGTGCTTAAAGGGAGGGGGATTTAACCCCCAGCTCACCATTTTGACATTGGTCATTCCTAATGAAATCAGGGTTGCCGACTTTGTTATTCTCCTCTCCGGGAGAAGCCCGGAGAGGAGAGTTTCAGCAGCCGTTCAGGGGGCGGGGCTTAAGCGTGACATCACTAAGCCCCGCCCCCCATGATGCTAAACCAGTAAATTTACGGATCTCCGTGGAGGGGGCAGGGCTAAAATGACGCGAGTGTGTCATTTTAGCTCCACCCCCTCCTCTGAGACCCGAGGATTGCGGCATTTTAATGCCGCGATCCAGGGGACAGCGGGGGTGCCCCCTGAATCCGGGAGGGTTGCCCACCCTTCCGGGGGCCGGGAGGGGGGACCCGATTTTCGGGAGACTCCCGGAAATTCCGGGAGGGTCGGCAACCCTGATTGAAATACATTAAGTGTGTCCATACTGGTTCCTAGTGAATTGGCTGGTGTAATTCAGGGGCACAGATTTACAATGTTGCCGTGGGTGCTCTAGGGGGTGTGTCCTTGAGGGAAGGGGTGTGGCTCTGCAATGTAATAACTTCAGTGGATATTACAGTTCAGCATATATGCTAAAGTGATAACAGAGCCGGCCCTAGCCTAAATGACGCCCTAGGCAAGATTTTGGCTCATGCCCCTTAGCACCGCCACTAGTTCCGCCTCTGACCCTGCTCCCCTTTCCCAGCACCATCAACCCTCATCATAGCAGTCATCATTTTGGTGCCCCTACCCACAATATTTTAAATAGAAACAGCGTACACATTCGGTGCGCAGCCCAAACAGGGGTGTGTTCTTGCTGGGAAGGGGCATGGCCACACAATAGTATCCTGAATTCAAATTATGCCACACAGTAGTGCAACTTTATTCACATGATATCATTTGATGGTGTCCCTTATTCACATTACATCACACAGTAGTACCACTTTACCTTATGTACATTACTCCTCACATTATTCACATTATGCACTTAGAAAAAAATCCTGAGAAAATATTTTATTTTAAGCACCTCCATGGCCACACTGCAACCCAGCACAAAGCAGTGTTTGCTGGGCAGAGGAGAAGAGCTGCAGCTGCTGCTGTCACATAAGGAAAGGGGGACAGGGGGCCCCACTGGGCCCTTCCATCAGACTTTGGCCTGGGTAATTTGTGTCCCCTACCCCTTTCTCTCGGCACCCCTGATAATACCACAAAGTAATGTCCCTTACACATGATACACATTATTAATGTCCTTATAACCATAATGCGCCTTACACATTATGCCAATCTTTATTAATGCCCTTCATACAAATAATGACACACATAATACCCCTTACACATATGTTGCACATTATTTATGCCCGGTACTTATGTATTATCTGGGCTACCATGTTAAATGCACCCCATTTTTTCATACCCCTACTATCCAACTACGCATGGAGTTGATTCTATATAGTGTGGCGAGCGCAGCGAGCCACCGTGCCCGAAGCTTGGCGAGCGCAGCGAGCCCCACGAGTGGACGTGGTTTCATAAGAAAAATGGGAGCCCAGATATTACATAAGTACCTTATGCCCTTATACACATGACACACATAATGCCCATTACACATATGTTGCACATTATTAATGCCCTTATACACATGACACACATAAAGCCTGTTACACATATGGCGCACATTTTTTATGCATTTATACATGACACACATAATGCCCCTTACACATATGCTGAACACTATTGCACAACCAACCCACCCGCAGACAGCACTCGCACAGCCGCTAACACTGTGACCTCTGCCTCTGCTTGGATACAGATGTTTCCTCATACATCTTGACTCAATAGGCCATGCAGCTCCTGTCCAGTTCTGCTAACGTTGGGTGCCTTTTTTGCTGAAAATTCGTCTTATTAGCATTGTTATGACCAGCACACACAAGGAGATTCCAATGATTAAAATGATATGCGGCATGCCTATATTCTGTGTGCGACTGTGGCTGTACCTGCAAACGGAATGCTATGTTACAGTGATTTCCATGAATACACTATTTCATATGCATATACAGCCTCACTCCCACACAGAATATAGGCATGCTGCATATCATTTTAATCAGTAGAAGCTGCTGATGCCCCTAGGCATTCCAAATGCCCTAGGCAATTGCCTAGTTTGCCTATGCCTAAGGCCGGCTCTGAGTGATAATATATAAAATGGATGGCACTGATGAAAACACTCCATGCTATTCAAAAGGGAAATAAATTAGAAGTCTGTTGCATAATATTATGAATTTTTAATAACTGATCTTCATTACTGAGCATTGAAAGTTGCCTGCACTATAGTCTAACATGGTACCAAGAGTCCCACTTTTGACACAAATACAGTATTGTCAGGCTATCACAAGGTTAAAAAAAATTGCACAAATTACCCAAGTGACAAAGCCAAAAACAGTTTGAGTATCCAAATATTCGTTATCGAATTATTCCGAAAACCACTATTGGGGACCAACTTCTTTGGTCAGGCAGCGCAAATAAAAGTCAGTTCAGACTGACTTTTATTGCGAAGCCTGGGAAAATCATTCGATGGTCAGCGACCATCAAATGATTTTTGCAGCGGAGGCATGCAAGGGGATGTGTTTTTGTTACACATTCCCTTGCATAGTACTGAAGGGAATTGGCGTGGTGGACAGGTATTCAGCAGGTTGGCGTCTATTGTGCTTGGTAAGCTGCGAGGATCTAGAATCAGGCAGTCTCATTTCACTGCATATACACAAGCCATACATGGTAGATGTTATTTTGCCAGCGAAATGACATATTTTATATGTTGCCAATATAATGTGATGTTTCCTCAAGATAGCTCCTGTCCTGCATCATATTATATTGTGTGATGACTTACAGCTAGAAAAGCATTCACAACGAAGTCTAAATAGTAACCGATTGTACCTAGAAAGATCTAAAATGACACTTTTACACATTTTAGTTTGCTGGTTTTATTCACATTTGTGTAGATTTGTATTATCTATATTGCACAGTAGTTATTAATTTTATCCATTCTCATATTATTAACATTATACACTGCTCAAAAAACATAAAGGGAACACTAACATAACACATCCTAGATCTAAATGAATGAAATATTCTTATTAAATACTTTGTTCTTTACATAGTTGAATGTGCTGACAACAAAATAACACAACAATTATCAATGGAAATCAAATGTATTAACCCATGGAGGTCTGGATGTGGAGTCACACTCAAAATTAAAGAGGAAAAACCCACTACAGGCTGAACCAACTTTGATGTAATGTCCTTAAAACAAGTCACAATGAGGCTCAGTAGTGTGTGTGGCCTCCATGTGCCTGTATGACCTCCCTACAATGCCTGGGCATGCTCCTGATGAGGTGGCGGATGATCTGAGGGATCTCCTCCCAGACCTGGACTAAAGTATCTGCCAACTCCTGGACAGTCTGTGGTACAACGTGGAGTAAGACATGATGTCCCAGATGTGCTCAATTGGATTCAGGTCTGGGAAATGGGCAGACCAGTCCATAGCATCAATGCCTTCATCTTGCAGGAACTGCTGACACACTCCAGCCACATGAGCTCTAGCATTATCTTGCATTAGGAGGAACCCAGGGCCAACCGCACCAGCATATGGTCTTACACGGGGTCTGAGTATCTCATCTTGGTACCTAATGGAAGTTAGGCTACCTCTGGTGAGCACATGGAGGGCTGTGCGGCCCCCCCCAAAGAAATGCCAACCCACACCATTACCGACCCACTGCCAAACTGGTCATGCTGGAGGATGTTGCAGGCAGCAGAACATTCTCCTTGGCGTCTCCAGACTCTGTCACATCTAACATGTGCTCAGTGTGAACCTGCTTTCATCTGTGAAGAGCACAATGCGCCAGTGTCGAATTTGCCAATCTTGGTGTTCTCTGGCAAATGCCAAACATCCTGCACGGTGTTGGGCTGTAAGCACAACCCCCACCTGTGGACGTCGTACCACCCTCATTGAGTCTGTTTCTTACCATTTCAGAAGACACATGCACATTTGTGGCCTGCTGGAGGTCATTTTGCAGGGCTCTGGTAGTGCTCCTCCTGTTCCTCCTTGCCCAAAGGCGGAGGTAGCGGTCCTGCTGCTGGGTTGTTGCCCTCCTACGGCCTGCCCCACGTCTCCTGATGTACTGGCCTGTCTCTTGGTAGAGCCTCCATGCTCTGGACACTACGCTGACAGACACAGCAAACCTTCTTGCCACAGCTTGCATTGATGTGCCATCCTGGATGAGCTGCACTACCTGAGCCACTTGTGTGGGTTGTAGACTCTGTCTCATGCTACCACTAGAGTGAAAGCAAAAGTGGCCAAACAGCCAGAAAGCATAGGAGCTGAGAAGTGGTCTGTGGTCACCACCTGCAGAACAACTCTTTTATTGGAGGTGTCTTGCTAATTGCCTAGAACAGTGGTGGCCAACCCGAGGCTCTTGAGCCTCATGCGGCTCTCCCCCTTGTAAAGTGCGGCTCCTGATCCCACTACTGCCCACCGCCCGTCCCAGTCCCCACTGCTCCCGGTTCCCTGAATCCCTTCTCCTTCTGAGGGGAGGAGAGCACGCATTGCGCATCTCTCCTACCCCTTACTGTGCATCCTTGTGACTGGGCCGTGGCCAGCAGCCAATCAGGAGATGGCCAGTGAGCTTTGATTGGTGGACGGACCAGTTACAGGGAAGTGAGGGGGGAAGGAGACATGCGCTGTGCTGTGCTTGTGTGCTCTCCTCCCCTCCCCACGGTGACATGACAGGAGTCGGACTGCAGGGGGACGCCAGACTGTCCTCTCCCTGCCCGGCAGCAGCTGCAACAACGGTGAGTGCTGCTGCTGGGAAATTTGCACTGTGGGGGCATAGCAGCTTTCTGGCACCGTAGGGGCATATCCGGCACCGTGTGGTGCATACCTGGCACCATGGGGGCATATGTATATATGGCACTGCACTATTGGAGGCATATTTGTATCACACCCGCCCAAGGGGTCAAAATAGACTACACCCCTTTTTTTGGCGCATGCGCCTTCGGCGCGCGCATGATGTCGGCTCTTTAGCTTGACTACCAATATTTTTCGGCTCTTTACCTATGACCGGTTGGCCACCCCTGGCCTAGAATTTCCACCTGTTGTCTATTCCATTTGCTCAACAGCATGCAAAATTGATTGTCAATCATTGTTGCTTTCTAAGTGGATAGTTTGATTTCACAGAAGTGTGATTGACTTGGAGTTACATTGTGTTGTTTAAGTGTTCCCTTTATTTTTTGAGCAGTGTATATATAGATAACATATCCATAGCATCTACAAGCTGATCTTGAATATGTAAAGTAGACATACAGATGGAGCGGGAGACTTAAGGGAGACAGACAGGGTTGGGGGGGGGGTGCGACAAGGTGGCGAGGACCCAGGGCAACCATCGGTGAGGCTGCGGGGACTCGGGGGGAGCCCTGTTGTAAGGGGACGCGCGCGCATCTCGTGCGCGCGTGTCCCCTTACGGCGGCTGGTCTGGGATGGCGGATGGCGACTCTTCCACCATCCCCTGCAAAGATGTCTCCCGCTCCATCTGTATAAAGTAATGCTTAAGTGTTTTTCTTACGGTCGTCATTACTGCAATAGTTTGCATCTTCATCTTTTTCTTGCAGATACTTCAAAAAATTCCAGTATTGCAGTTATGCCCCTCATGTGCGCAGCTGCAAGCCCAACAGTGATGGCATCTCTTCCTTTGAAAATCTATTGGCCAACATCTTACTCCGGGTCTTCGTCTGGGTTATGGCCTGTGTAACCTGCTTTGGAAACCTGTTTGTGATCTGCATGAGATCCTTCATAGTTACTGAAAACTGGCAACATGCACTGTCAATCAAATCTCTATGTTGTAAGTGTCCCATGATTCTACACCACGTGAAGCCAAGAGTGAAAATTTCCTTGGGAGCAGTTTAAGCATAACCATATATGTGTCACTCCAGTCCAACCCCATGTGTCACACCAGCTCCCAACTTATATCACTTCAGCATTCACCTTGGGGTCTATCCTATTAAATATGTAGGGGGCGTGGTGCTGTTCCAATGGTGTTTAAACGTCAGCAATGGCAACCGATTACCCCCTTCGCAGGCTGGTTTCAGTCTGAACTCATTGAAAATTGGTCATTACCCTCTGGGGCAGCGAGCATTTTTCTGCGAATTCGGATGGCATGATGATTTACACCCGTGACTTTATTGGGGCTAATAGGATCGACCCCCTTGTGTCACTCTAGTCTCCTATTTGTCACTCCACCCCCCCTCATGTGTTACTCCAGCCTTCCATGTGTCACTGCAACTCTCCACTGTGTAACTCCAGCCCCCATTCCCTACTTGTGTCATTCCAGCATTGCTTTTATGTCATTCCAGTTCCCCCCTTGTGTCATTCCATCTCCATTCTTATGTCACTCCAGCGTCCCATGCATTGGCGTCACTACATGGATGTGGGCTGTACCCCTGTGTCTCCTGCTAAGTGGTGACACCAAAATGACTGCTCCTGCTCAGTGACAAGAGCTGGGTGCTGCATTGTAACATTTATGCAGCAACCAACTCCTGTCACAGTGTAGAAGATGGCACTGCAATGACAGCAGTTTCTGGGGGCAGCCTGCATCACCCAGAGTGACTGAAACGGGGATTAGGTGTCCCTTCACACAAAGCTACACTCCCTTTTCTCAGGGCATGCATGGACCCTCCTCTACCACATTGGGTAAGAGATCTTACTGCTCCCATGTTTCACACCAGTTCTCCCATATTACTCCAGCCTTCCATGTGTCACTGCAGCTCCCTCTTGTGTCACTTCAGCTCTTCCTTATGAGACCAGCTTTCCTTGTGTCGCTGCAGCTCCTTCTGTTATCACATCAGCTCTCCCATATTACTCCAGCCTTTCATGTATCACTGCAACTCACTCTTGTATCACACCAGCTCTCCCATATTACTCCCGCCTTCCACTGTGTTACTCCAGTTCCCCCATGTGTCACTGCATCTCTCCCCTCTGTCACTCCATTTCTTCCATGTCACTTCAGCTCCTCCTTGTGTAATTCTCATCCTCATACATGTCACTTCAGTCCCAGCCTGAACTTACCTTTCAGCTACATTGGATCGCCTGGTGGGCCTGTCAGCACACCCGCCTGGTCTCCCACATACTTATAGGAAATGCTCATTCTGCCAACTAAAATAAATTATTGCTTAGTTAAGAATTAAAAGGTTTGAGTATGGAATCCCAAACGTTAGAATACCAATGAAAATGCTCACAATCTTTGGTAAATATTGTACGGATAACCTTAACCAGCACTCCAGCAGCTTAACCGTAACCCCATAATCCTTGTACATTCCATTTAAAGTTATCAGTAATTTCTCCCATTTCTCCCACTGTCGGTATTCTGAGGATTGTGACACGCCTATGCCCTCTATTTATTAAAAAGGAAAAAAATACTTAAATTGGTGTTTTCGTTGTTTGCGAAGCCCCCGGCTATCCTTTGATGGCTACTTCTGGTGATAGCTTCTACATGCCAACCATGGGCTAGCCTGAACTGTCGCAAATATGTTATTGCTATTGCCATCTCCCACAATAACAGTAAATAAGCTAGGTTGCAAAGCTGTTGGCATGTGCTTACCATTGGCAGATATTTGTGGTCACTAATATTGCCTATTAGAAATATCACCCAATGCTATTTGGCATTAACTAGTGCTTAACTAGTATTTCAGTTATTTTGATGTAACCATCTCTTTTCAAGCATGGGGATTACTAAAACCTGAACTGTTAGTCTGGCATGAGGACTCTTTAATTATTATCAACTCATTATGGGTGACTATGTTAGTGTGAGGTCACTAGAAATTAATAATATCATGAACCTTAAAAAAACACACATATTGTGTTAATAAAGTTTGGTCAGTTGATAACAGTTTCAGCTATTTCCCACGATGAAATGAGCAAGTCCAGCTGATGTAGACAGCACTATGGGCCTTATTCTAGTTCACTCTTTCTGACAAAATTTTTCTTAGATGGACAAAACCATGTGCACTGCAGGGGGCAGATGTTACTTGTGCAGAGAATTAGATTTGGGTGGGGTTTTACTCCAAAGTGAGATCTATATTGCAGAGTAAAAATAAAGCAGCCAGTAATTACCCTGCACAGAAACAAAATAACTCACCCAAATCTAATTCTCTCTGCATATTTTACATTTGCCCCCTGCAGTGCACATGGTTTTGTTCATCTAAGAAGGATTTTGTCAGAAAGAGTGAACTAGAATAAGGCCCTATAATCCTTCTTCTTATGAGACGTTCTGTGCAACACTTATTCTCCATTTCATTGGAAAAGAACTGTCAGACTGTAGCAGGTGAATCGGATTTGTGACTGAACATAAAGCAGAAGCTAAATCAGCATGGGGTGGCAGATGATCTCCCGACTGTTGGGATCCTGACTTACAGGGGCTATTCTCCCTCCATGGAGGTCCATGACCAATGTTCCCTCTAATTTTACGAAGGCTTTGTGCAGAAAAAGATATTGGCTGTGCAAATTTTTGTGCGTCACATAACGTATACAGGCCTAGGTTTCTAGTTCTGTTGAGTTAATAAAGCAATTTGAATGTTTACAGACTTCACACACCACACATATAGACTATAGCAGTGATTTTCAACCTTATTAAACTCGTGGCACACTAAAACAAGATTTTAACCTTTGTGCGCTCAGTTGTAATGTCTGTGCGCGGGCTCGGCGAGTTGTGTGCGCGCGCACACGCGCACAGCTTAGAGGGAACACTGTCCATGACCCCCATGGAGGGAGAATAGAACCTTTGGCGAGCCACAGAGCCCGCAAGGAGCATCAATGCGCTCACCCCCCTGTCGGAGTACCGGCAGTCAGGATTCTGATGTCAGTACACTGACCATCTGAACTGTTGGACCGCTATACCACACCCATCAGAATGAGCACTGCAATTGGAGCCCATCACTAATATAAAGCCTTGTAGCCATTCATGTTAATTCTATGTAATTTTATATTTCAATGTGCACTACAAAGCTAACCATTGCTTTTTAAAAACCGCAGACCTAATGCAATGGCAAATACTGCAACATTTACTATTCTATAACATTTTGGATTCTAATACACCCTTTATTTGCACAGGTGCAGACTGTCTGATGGGATTCTACCTCTTCTGCCTCGGTGCCTTTGATATAAAGTTTCAGGGAGAATACAACAAACACGCCCAGGCTTGGATGGAGAGCTGGGAGTGTAAGCTGGTTGGCTCTTTGGCCATGCTGTCCTCTGAGGTTTCTGTTATGATGCTGACATACATGACTCTGGAAAAGTACCTTTGCATCGTCTTTCCATTCAGTCACTTCCGAGCAGGCCGCGGGCAGACCTTAGGCACACTTGTAGCTATTTGGGTACTCGGCTTCTTCATCACCATCATTCCTTTCTTTAGCTATGATACATTTGGCAACTTCTATGGACGGAATGGGGTTTGTTTTCCATTGCAGTCAGACAGCAGAGAGAAATATGGAGCACGAAGATATTCTATCAGCATATTCCTAGGTAAGGAACAGGGGCTGGCTGGCGGCTTACAGCTAGGAGGGCAAACTCAAGCAAGTGGCCCAGATTTTCTGCCAATGTATGCAATGCAAAAATGAGTATGGCAAAGTGTTGTGGGTGTAGTTTGAAAAGTTTAAATAGCTAATGAAATATAGGAAACATTGTTTGGTAAAGACTTACAATATGGCACTGATCTATTGACCAACACACAATACAGAGAACACTGTAGCGACAAATAAACAAGGCAGGGACCATTAAATTACAGTATGCAAAAAAATGAATGATGACATAAAAACCTTTATTTTGCCGTTAATTTCTAGATATACAGCAACATTTTAAACATAAAAAAGTGTAACCTTATATTGGTGGGAAACTACACTGTAATTTATGAGGGATTATGATTCGCAGAGCAAAATCCAAGATCCCCAGCCCTTAGAGTCCTGTTTTTCTGTGATAATACATGGGTCTGGGAACTTATCCAAGATCCCGTGTGTTTTCTCCAGACAAAATAGTTTGCAAGGTAAAAATGGGCTATGACTGGGTAGCCTACTTGACCATATAACTGTCTGCAATAGAATACCACCTAAATAATCATAACCACTAGTTTTCTTATATTTGCTTGAAGTGAGGGCCCAGATATACTAATACCCAGTGGCGTACCTATCGAGCTGTAGACCTCGTGGCGGCTTCTACAAGGTCTGCAGAGGGCACACTGAAAATACCAGACTGTGGACTTGGAGAGGGCTGAGCTGCTGGAGAAGCAGGCGGCTCACAACATGCCCAGCAGCAGCGCATTGGTAATACTATGCTCAGAGCTTATTGGTTGTTCTGTATAGACTGGGTGGGCAGAGATGGGTGAGGACTGCTGGAGGCTAAGCCATGTACTGTCCCTCCAAGTCCTGAATAATACCTTAAAAATTGTGGCGCAGTGTAGACCGTGTCAAGTAAGTTTTATATATATAATCCACACTGAGCCCCGGCAATCCGGTGACCCACGAGGGGATATGTGGCTCTGATGCCTTACTTTGGGCTGTGACACCCCAACTCAATACTCAAAACAACAAGGCTGCACTCAGAGGCTTAAACAGTAGTAACGTTTAGTAAAATGGGGTGCCGGATGGCTCCCCGACAGTCGGGATTCCGACAGTCATTACTCCGACGTCGGAATCCCGACTGCTCCCTCGTGGGGGTCCACGACCCCCATAGAGGGAGAATAAAATAGGTGGCGAGCGCAGCTCGCCACCGTGCCTGCAGCGTGGCGAGCGCAGCGAGCCTGCAAGGGGCTTCATTGCGCTCCCCCCGCTGTGGAATCCCGACCGTCGGGGATTTATACCACACCCAGTAAAATGACATCAACGTTTCGAGAAGAGTTTCCCCTTCATCGGGGTAATGTGCATTAAACAAGTGCAATAAATAGTGTATTACCATCCAGTGTCCTCCCTGGCGTCTGTCGCGGCCACACCGCCCACAGCCCTGCCACGTCCATTGCCGGATGTGGAATCCTGAAATGTTGATGTCGGTTTAATTAGAGATGTGCAGGTTCTGCTTTACTCTGATTTCAAAGCAGGATCTTATTGGCTATCCCAAATCACATGACAGTTGATAGCCAATGAGATCCTGCTTTTAAATCAGAGTAAATCAGAGCCTGCACAGCTCTAGTTTTAATACACATTACTTCTGTTTAAGAGGGGGGATGCTCTAACATCCGCACCCCCTTACCGTCGCCCATCGCCGGCTACCGCTAACATAATTATCGCATATGCTGTAACATATGCAATAATTATGGCAAAGGACAGCTCTTGCGTTAAGAGCTGTCCTTTGCGGTGGGAGACGGCTCCCTCCCTTGCCTGGCACTGCTGCTGCTCTCCTCCTCCCTGCACCCAGAAGAGGATCATAGTGCAGGGAGGAGGAGGTCACAGGTGCGGGCAGCACAGCTCTGTGCTCCCCGGACACAGGTGAGGGGGAGTCGGTGCAGGGCGGCGGTGGGTCGCGTTAGAAGCCCATAGGGCGATAACTCGGCGGGGGATGCTTAGTTCCACCTCATATTTGGAGTATATATATATATATATATATATACATATACATACATACATACATACATAAACAATAGTGTCTTCAGCGCCCCAACTTTGTAATGTCCAACATATATTTCAATAAAAATATTTCAAAGAATATTGACAAATTGCAGTGGTTCTTTTATAAGAAGCTTTTCTTTTTATTTTCAGTACATCTGACCAACACCCAACGCGTTTCGTCTCGTTAGAGACTTCATTAGGGGTACATGATCTAAAATATAACATACATTTTATAAGATACATAACTTTTTTTAGGACATTACATTTATACAAAACATGATATTCATTATAAAAATTGATAAGAGTACATATGTAGTACATAAAAAGTATATATAATATAATAGAAAAAAAGGAGAGACTAGGATAAAGGAGGATGAAGAGGACCAATTATTTTACAATTATTTTACACATACAATTTATGGAGGAATATTAAAGGTACATACCTTAGAATAAACAAAGTGTATTTGACCCTTCTGGGTCAGGCGATAAAGATAGCGCAAAAGAACCGTAGTTAGGGTCCAAATGTGACACCTCAGAAGACAGTAGGTGTTATACAAACCTAATAATATGGTAAAAAATGGGGTATTCATTTTTATTTTTATTTTTATTTTTAAACCATATAATAATTTTTTTAGAAAGATTTTTATCCTTTCTATTCCCTTTATGGTACATACCTTCTTATATTTTTAAGATGTTTAATTTATCAGATGTCTTTGACAATATATTTAGAGCTTGAATGAAGAACCTAATGAGGAAGATATATATGTATATATATGCACCATCACTCAATGTTTTTAAGGCATAAAATCATAATGATAGTAGTGGATACATAAGCATACAATAGCATACCTAATTAGGGCAAATTCAGATTTTATCCCAATGTGTCCAAGAAAGCAAGATATTTTCTTTCTATTAAACCTACAATTATACAGAATTTTTACAGAATTTTAGTATAATAACCAAAGCCATCATTTTCAAATTAAAAGATTCTATCCTAAATGGAGGTTAAATTATCACCAAAAAATGGTCTTACCCTGTGTCAGAGGAAAGGTGTGCACTCATTGGGATCCAGACTGCAAGTGATTGTAGATGGATCTGGCCTCTCTATATATAGGGCCTGTCTATGATGTCACTTCCTTTTTTGAGAAAATATTTTATTTTTGTTTTTCTATATATAAATATAATGTAATCCACCTTATACCGCCATGACTTTATGACTTATTAGGTCTTTTTTAACTCCATTATAGTTTAAACATATTTCAGATACATTTTTTAATTTTTTAATTTTTAAAAACATTAAATCTTACTTAATTATCTTTAATTTTAAACAGTGATAGTGTATTTAACTAGTGCGTATAATAGGGATTATCCATCTGTGATATTACAATGTTTTGAGCTTTAGAAGTCCGTTTTTTATCTTAATTAGGTCGTTTGCGTTCCACCTATAACGAGGTGGAACGCACCGCCATATTGTTTTCCTATCCTCGCGTCCAAAATGCGGAAACAGATTAAACCTTAAACTGCGTTCCACCTAGAATAAGGTGGAGCGCACCGTCATACCAATCTGCGATCTAAGCAGTGGATGCGGAAGTGATCCCAGCTTTCAGCTTCGTTCCCTTTATTTAACAGCTAAAGCGTGTCATTTGTGATATACTTAAGTGCGTGTATCTTAATAACTTTATAAGTGCTTAGGGGCACTTTATGTGTATATTAATATATAGTGCTGAATATGCAAACATTTATATGAACAATTGGGAAATTAACACTCTATATGAGGATGATGGTTTTAAGGATAAAAGGATAAAATTTTACAAAAGATACATTGACGATTTATTAGTTGTCTGGGATGGTGATAAACAAAGTATTGATGATTTCATTTCAAACTTGCAGGTAAATGAGTACAATCTGAAGTTCACGTATAAAGAGGATGAACTTCAGATAGATTTTCTTGATATTGTTATTAGTACAGACCCGTCAGCTAATATCTTGTCGACTAAGACTTTTTTCAAAAAAACTGACGCAAATAGTTATATCCCTGCAGACAGTTGCCACTTACATACGTGGAAAAATAATGTACCTTTTGCACAGTTTTTGAGAGTTCGAAAAAACTGTAGCAATGAAAAATCTTTTTGGGAACAATCAGAAATGTTGGTCAATAGATTCTTACAAAGAGGGTATAATGAAACAAATATAAGACTTGACCAAAAAAGAGCAGCATCCACACTTAGATCAGACCTCCTCAAGGAGAAAGAAAATAATCCCAATTATGGAAATACCAAAAAAATCAGACCTTTTATAACTCAATACAGTCAGGAGCATGCCAAGATTAAGAAATGTCTGGGTAGACATTGGCACTTATTAAAGATGGATCCGATTCTAGGTCCAAATCTACCAGACAGACCAGATGTAATTTTTAAGAGGGCAAAAACTTGAAAAGTTCTTTAGCACCTAGCAAACTTAGACCACTTGATTCTCAAAAAAGTATGGTCATTAGAAACAACCCTTCCTTCTTACCAGAAAGAAAGGGTTTGTTTCCATGCAACAAGTGTGAATGTTGTAAACATGTAGAAAAACATGGCCCTGTAATTCCTGATAATTTAAGAAAGAACTGTAGGTTTGAAGGAGTTTTAACCTGCAATACTACTTATGTAGTGTATCTAATAAAATGTGGGTGTGACAAGTGGTATGTCGGTAAGACAAAAAGAAGCTTGAAGATTCGCATCCAAGAACATTTAAGAAATATAAAAAGAAAGGTCCAAATCCATAGCCTGCCCAGACATTTTGAATCTTGTCACAATTCTGAGATATGCTCCTTAAAATTTACAGTACTTGAACACGTAAAAGAAGATCCCCGAGGGGGAGACAGGGATCGTAATTTGATCATGCGTGAATCATACTGGATTTACACCCTAGATACCCTGGCCCCTAGAGGACTAAACGAGAGTATTGAGATCACAGCCTTCTTATAATTTTCTTAGGTATACCTGTTAAATTAATATTGATTCTATATATTACACCTTAAAATATATTTCGGTATTTTTATTGTAAATATATATTTGTGTATTTTTGTATTTTTGTATTTTTATTTATTTTTGTATTTTTATTTATTTTATTTTTATATATTTTCATGTATTTCTATGTATACGAATTTAGGTACTTGTTTCCTAGAACGGCCACAATCGTGAGTGATCGTGGCTCTTAATTAAGGGACACGATCCTCACGATGTGGCCGATTTTTTACAAATTTTTCACTTTGATTGACAGAAATCGGGTCAATCGGTCGGTCGCGACCAATTAAAATCGGCCGCGATGCGACCGACCGATTGACCCGATTTTTCCATAGACTTCAATGTTAAAAAATCTTTTAACATTGAAATCGGTCGGTCTTGTGCCATTATAATGGCACAAGATGAGATGGACTTGATTAAGTCCATCTCACATAGGGAAAAATGATAAAAAAGGTGAAATGGGCCAATATGACCCATTTCACATTTTTTATGTGCCCGCCATGACCCCACGATAGACGTGAACCCGAAGCGTGGCGAGCGCAGCGAGCCCGCGAGGGGCGGCGGTGCGCGTCCTCCGACCTTTTCATTCCCCTACTATCCACTAGGGCGTGGAGTGAGAATATAATAGTGTGGCGAGCGCAGCGAGCCACCGAGCCCGAAGCGTGGCGAGCGCAGCGAGCCCCGCGAGGGGACGCGTATACCTGTGAAGTTAGACGCGTCCCCTCGCGGGGCTCGCTGCGCTCGCCACGCTTCGGGCTCGGTGGCTCGCTGCGCTCGCCACACTATTATATTCTCACTCCACGCCCTAGTGGATAGTAGGGGAATGAAAAGGTCGGAGGACGCGCACCGCCGCCCCTCGCGGGCTCGCTGCGCTCGCCACGCTTCGGGTTCACGTCTATCGTGGGGTCTAGCACACTTATTAACATTTGGGGGGGCAATTTAAACAAATCTGGTGAAAAAAAAAAAAAAATCGGGTGAAAAATCGGTCGATCGGATCGGTCGCATCGTATGCGACCAAATCGCATGCGATGCGATCGATCCGATTTTTTATCTTACGACCACAACGATCTAAATCGTTGTGGCCGTTCTAGGAAACAAGTACCCGAATTTATATAAAATTTTCTATGTATGTTGAAAAATTTTTTTTCTATATATGTTGTGACATTTTGCAAAATGAATGCAACTTTGGAATCCATTTAGTTACATATGTAAAATTAAAGCCACCTTTTTCAAATGGAAGCATTTAAAATCAGTATAAAATAGACACTTCACTATAGGTGACAGTTTACACAAAGGGAGAAAACCACTATGGCTGTGCGTGTCATATTATGATCTGAACCGCATATTTTTTAAAAAATCAATATGGCTGTGCGTTCCAGTCTCTGTTAATTGGAACGCAAAGTCCTTTATTCAGCACTATATATTAATATACACATAAAGTGCCCCTAAGGAAATTATAGCACTTATAAAGTTATTAAGATACACGCACTTAAGTATATCACAAATGACACGCTTTAGCTGTTAAATAAAGGGAACGAAGCTGAAAGCTGGGATCACTTCCGCATCCACTGCTTAGATCGCAGATTGGTATGACGGTGCGCTCCACCTTATTCTAGGTGGAACGCAGTTTAAGGTTTAATCTGTTTCCGCATTTTGGACGCGAGGATAGGAAAACAATATGGCGGTGCGTTCCACCTCGTTATAGGTGGAACGCAAACGACCTAATTAAGATAAAAAACGGACTTCTAAAGCTCAAAACATTGTAATATCACAGATGGATAATCCCTATTATACGCACTAGTTAAATACACTATCACTGTTTAAAATTAAAGAGAATTAAGTAAGATTTAATGTTTTTAAAAATTAAAAAATTAAAAAATGTATCTGAAATATGTTTAAACTATAATGGAGTTAAAAAAGACCTAATAAGTCATAAAGTCATGGCGGTATAAGGTGGATTACATTATATTTATATATAGAAAAACAAAAATAAAATATTTTCTCAAAAAAGGAAGTGACATCATAGACAGGCCCTATATATAGAGAGGCCAGATCCATCTACAATCACTTGCAGTCTGGATCCCAATGAGTGCACACCTTTCCTCTGACACAGGGTAAGACCATTTTTTGGTGATAATTTAACCTCCATTTAGGATAGAATCTTTTAATTTGAAAATGATGGCTTTGGTTATTATACTAAAATTCTGTAAAAATTCTGTATAATTGTAGGTTTAATAGAAAGAAAATATCTTGCTTTCTTGGACACATTGGGATAAAATCTGAATTTGCCCTAATTAGGTATGCTATTGTATGCTTATGTATCCACTACTATCATCATGATTTTATGCCTTAAAAACATTGAGTGATGGTGCATATATATACATATATATCTTCCTCATTAGGTTCTTCATTCAAGCTCTAAATATATTGTCAAAGACATCTGATAAATTAAACATCTTAAAAATATAAGAAGGTATGTACCATAAAGGGAATAGAAAGGATAAAAATCTTTCTAAAAAAATTATTATATGGTTTAAAAATAAAAATAAAAATGAATATCCCATTTTTTACCATATTATTAGGTTTGTATAACACCTACTGTCTTCTGAGGTGTCACATTTGGACCCTAACTACGGTTCTTTTGCGCTATCTTTATCGCCTGACCCAGAAGGGTCAAATACACTTTGTTTATTCTAAGGTATGTACCTTTAATATTCCTCCATAAATTGTATGTGTAAAATAATTGTAAAATAATTGGTCCTCTTCATCCTCCTTTATCCTAGTCTCTCCTTTTTTCCTATTATATTATATATACTTTTTATGTACTACATATGTACTCTTATCAATTTTTATAATGAATATCATGTTTTGTATAAATGTAATGTCCTAAAAAAAGTTATGTATCTTATAAATTGTATGTTATATTTTAGATCATGTACCCCTGATGAAGTCTCTAACGAGACGAAATGCGTTGGGTGTTGGTCAGATGTACTGAAAATAAAAAGAAAAGCTTCTTATAAAAGAACCACTGCAATTTGTCAATATTCTTTGAAATATTTTTATTGAAATATATGTTGGACATTACAAAGTTGGGGCGCTGAAGACACTATTGTTGGTGTATTTGGTTTGTTCTATCCTTACTAGTAGGGGATAGAGTGTCAACAGCGACCACCTAATATTGGGCCTTATTCTGGTTGGAGCGGCCGGGCCGTACGCGTACGTCCCGGGGTTTTTCATGATCTGCGCATGTGCAGATACGCTAATGCGCCGGCGCGAACACTCCACAACGCTTACGGCCGGGCTCTCAACGTGCGAAAAAACCTGTACGCGAGCGTACGGGTAATGGGGCGGCATAGGGGCGTGTTGATGGGAGCGGCCGAAATAATGAGGGAAAATGGGCGTAAATATGGGCGTACACGGGGGTGTGCACAAAAAATGAGCGGTGCTACTACCGCACGATCGACTAAGGCACCGTTCATTTCGGACACCAAACAGGCGGCCGTCAACCGCCAGCTCAAACCACCCCTACAGATACCGCATGCCAGCGTGCGCCTGAGTTGGCTAATTTACGCTGATTACTACTCAAACACATACACCTGAATGTAATAAGCAATGCTGCAGTCTATTAAGTCCAAAGCATGATTTCACTACCTGCAAGCCACACACACAGCACGCAAACACATTGGAAGCTTATGTTTTTATACTTCTCCACATTTAAAGGTTTGTTTAATTTAAGGTAAGAATCTTTTTATACGCTAAGGTAGGTATTTGCTAAACAGACACATCCACTACGTGCTTTCATAGACTTTACGCAGTAGCACACTCAATCTACACAAGTCGACATGTGTCAACGTGTTCACTCTAATACTAACATAGGTTTTGTATTTAGGATACAATAACATAAACCACATCTAACACCTACAAAGGATGTTTCAGCAATGTTTGAAGCCCATGACCACTATTTTCCACACAATCTTTGTATAGTACCCAAAATAATGACCTGTACCACTATCTCATCTGCTATGATTTGGATTTCACTACACTCTGGATGTAAGATGCCACCATTCACATTATTGCACTCTCATTTCTCTAACAAAGGATTCCTACATCTGCTTATGACACTGTCAAATCATATATATTTAAAAAGTTAGGCATGTTTGTTCACAAGCTAATTTATCATGTTTGGCCCATTCACACATCTTTTTTTAGGGAGGACACATATGCATTCCTACACAAATTTACCTTTTCACCCTTGTTTGTCTGCCTCACCCACTCCATGAGGAAAGCATTGTTCTGGACCTGCTTTTACCTACTACTGTAGGAGCTACCTCACCTGCACACAAACTGCTTTCTCACCTATTAAGTTGCTCTGCACATGTGCTGACACAAACTAATTAGCAGGGAAAAGTTGGATAGGAACATGGGAATGGCCATGGAGAGGGTTACACATGGGAAACTTCGACCACACTTCAACAAATGTTCAAAAATACCCTGGTCAGTAAGTACACATAAATCTAGTATTTGTTTCACACAAGAAATTACACATACCACAATTTAGATTTAATTTGTAAAATAAATTTATTTGCTGTTCAGCATCACAGCTTGACACTTTAATGTGAGAAATCAAATAACCAAATAAAATAGACACACAAATAATAAAACAGCCAGAACAAGAGGTTGCATATCTCCAAACATGTGTTACCCTGCAAATGCAATGGTGAAAGAAATGGGGACACCAGAATACGTACTGCAACAACCAGGGTGAATACTAAGCAAGATACACACCACCAAAAAAAAAAAGCCTGCATTTGTAGAGGTCAAAATACGAACTTTCATGCCCATGGCACGCAAATGGATCGATGGCCAACTCAGGAAGCGGATGTCCAGTGCAATTTAAACCTTTGGCCTCCAACCACAGAGGAAGTGAACCAGGTCTCATTTGGGCCCTTTTTTGCCCCTTTTAGATGGGGCCTTGGGGACAGGGGCCTTTGGCTCAGCTGCCTTGCGGCGTCTTCCACTAGTCGACACAGGAGGGTCAGCCGAGGTGGAAGGTTGGGGAGCAGCTTGGGGTGGGGCAGCAGATGGGGGATTGTCCCTTAGGGACCTGGCGGTGGACAGCTGCTCCGCAAGAAGTTCATTCTGGCGGCTGAGGTGTTGGCCAATGCTTAGCATGCCAGCCGCCAGAGTTTCATTAATGCGGTTCAAGGCCTCAACCTGCACCTGGTTTGTGGCCTTCCACTCCGTCAGAAAATCCGCCACCTGCTGCTGACGGATCGCAGCATCCATCCCTTGCTGCTCGATCCTGTCCAGCGTCACCAACAGGCTCTCAGTCCATGTTTCCTGTGGCTGGGGCTGGGGGCGACGTGTTGGTGGAGGCTGGACCACTTGCTCCACCTGTGGCTCTGCAGAGGAAGATGCTGCCGGTACATACTGTGTTTCTGCTTCTTCTAGGATAAGAATTGAAAACAATGTCACCATCACATACGCAATCAAAAATATCTTTCTAAATACAATGCATTACTGTGACTTACCATCAAAAGCAGCAGCAAAGACCTCCGCCGGGAGCTCACTGTCCATATTGGAGATCCCCCTGACCTCGGCCACATCGATCACGTCACAGGAGTCCAGCTCCAGGGGGGTATACTCCAAATGGTCAGGCATAGGACCTCTCCCGGTGGACATGCTGTGGTTGTACCGGTCAGTCATCTTCTTCTTCAGTGCACTTTTGAAGTCAGTCCACCTACAAGTTTAAAAATACAAATATCACCATGAGATATGTGCACCACTGTGCTACGTGTAGGGTTACCACCTAGTCCCTTTAATTCCGGACACATGTTACTTACACAGGTTCTGTGGCAGTTTAAAATTAGGTGAAGTGGAGTCTTGAAGTCAGCCAGCCACAGAACCTGTGTAATTAATATGTGTCCGGAATTAAAGGGACTAGGTGGTACCCCTAGCTACGTGACATTTGCTAGTGTGGGTGATCTTATGTTTTTTTGCCATATGTGTCCCACACACACATTCATGTCTCAATTAGGAGGCATTTCAGTGTCTCATCTCATTCATTAGGCCACTAAATGCACATACATACATCACTATGCAGAAATGACATCATCCATGGCCAAATTAGGCACCTCCACCTGGTGTGAAACTACACATTTCACCATAGCTTGACAATGTGGTTATTATGGAGTAATTTAACTATGGAATGGCATACTGGGATGTGTAGTTTTTCACCAGCTACATGTGCACAGTTTGCTCATTCTTGTTTCAGTAGCATCATATGGAACATGTTACAACAACTCTTTCAAAAACACACTTTCTCTTGTCCCATCACATACTTCACATGAGCAGAACTGTGCCCATAACCTCACATCACACCAATGGTGCATGTTTCATATATCAATGTGGGTTATTAGACATGGTTGTGTTCACATGTGACATTGAAGTGTAGCACTATCTACAAACACACCTTTCTATTAGTCTCCAAACATACATGTAACATATGTACACACATATGACATTATCAGGGGGACAAAGACCAGGGCAATTTTTCAGCAGTCTCCAGCAGGAACTGAGGCCCTTATTCTAGTTCACTCTTTCTGGCCAAATATTTCTTAGATGGACAAAACCATGTGCACTGCAGGTGAGGCAGGTGTAAAACCCCACCCAAATCTGATTATCTCTGCACAAGTAACACCTGCCTCACCTGCAGTGCACATGGTTTGGTCCATCTAAGAAATATTTGGCCAGAAAGAGTGAACTAGAATAAGGGCCTCAGTTCCTGCTGGAGACTGCTGAAAAATTGCCCTTACAAACACACTAACCTTTTCTTCACCGCGTCCCAAGTTCTGACCACTGGTGACACCTGGTTCACTTCCTCTGTGATCTTCTCCCAAAGGTTTCTCCTTGCACTGGCACCCGGCTTCCTGGTTGCCAACTCAATCCATTCGCGTGCCCTGGGCACTAGAATTCGCATTTCGGCCTCTACAAATGCAGGGTTTCTCTTTCTGGTGGTGGTATCCTGCTCAGTCCTCACCCTCGATGTTGCAGCACGTTTTCTGGTGGCCCCAGTTCTCTCACCATGCACCTGCTGGGTCACACCTGTTTGGAGAGATGCAACCTCTTGTTCTGGCTGGTTGCTTGGCCCTTGTGGAGCTGGTGGAGGTTCACCAGGGCCTGTTACTGAGGGGCCCGCTTGATCTTGCAGGCTACTCCTCTCTTGGGCCCTCCTTCTCCGCTCCTGTTCCCTCTTCTGTAATGCTTCAAGCAGGGATTCTGCTTGTGCTCTCTGCAGAGCGTCCTCTGCTGCTGAATCGTCAGAGTCAGACATGTTTGCAGCAATTGTGGCCTGCATCTGACTGAATATTTATATGTTAATTTCCCGCCATGAACAAGGGGGCGTATATTTTTCCCCGCAAGGTAGATGCAAATTTACGCCGATATTTCCCGCCGATAATTGCCGCTTAAATTACGCAGGTCTCAATGCACCTGATCAATCACCCGTATATGTATATACACAGGTTGTGGAGCATTGTGGGCTACATCGTGAAATGTGTGCACCTGTCATTCCAATGATGAGTGTTGTCAGCTGGTATCTGTTGGAGTTCGTGTATGCTTTGTGAGTCACATTTCAAAACATCACGTTATAATGCTTTCCTTACATATGTAATGTGTATGAAATTGTCATACAGCAACATGTTGCATTGTGGCCCTTTAGGCAGTGTAGTTATAAGTAGAGGGTTGCGTGTATTATTTTCCGCCTACTGTATATACAGTACTCCTCCCCATGCATATCGGTGTATCGTGCCCCCTTTAAGCAGCGTAGTTATAAGTAGAGGGTTGCGTTTATTATTTTCCGCACACTGTAAATACAGTACTTCTCTCTTCATTGAATGCATGCTGTTGGTTGTGGTGTGTGTATATCGGAACGGTCCGCGTAAGTTTCTATTCGCATCCAGTTTGTTAATGTAAGAGGGATTAATAAAGTTAATACCAAACAAACAATGTTTTCGACCAATCAGCAAGCACCAAAAGTGATATATGTACCTGCAATTAATAACTGCGCCATTGCCAATATGACTTGTACAAGAGCTAGGCCCTTTTCGACATCAGAGCTTTTGGCCCTGGTGGAAGTGATGGATCGTCACCTGGGGCCCAGGGGCCCATATGTTTCTAATGCGGACAAGCGGCGGGCGTATAATGCTGCCCGCCGCCTGATATTTTCCACAACCGGCGTCCGCAGAAGCCTGGGGCAGGTTGAGCGGCGCTGGTCCGACCTGCGCCGGCGGCAGCCGGTTTTACTCAGCAGCCTTCGCCGCCATATTGCCCGATGTAAGTTTTGATTACTAGTATGTCAGCGTTTTTTAGCAATGTTTTGTGTACTTTTTATAAATATGTTCCTGAGTATGGGGGTGTATATGGGTGTATAGGGGGTGTATATGGGTGTATATGGGGGGTATATGGGGGGTATATGGGGGGTATATTGGGGGTATATGGGTGTATATGGGGGGGTATATGGGGGGTATATGGGTGTATATGGGGGGTATATGGGGGGTATATGGGTGTATATGGGGTGTATATGGGGGGTATATGGGTGTATATGGGGGGTATATGGGGGGTATATGGGGGTATATGGGGGGTATATGGGTGTATATGGGGGGTATATGGGGGTATATGGGTGTATAGGGGGTGTATAGGGGGGGGTTTAAGTAGTTGATCAGTTTTTGGGTGTAGGATATCAAATAGTTTGCATGATAAATGTCTGAAATTTCACAGCAATGATAATTTTGAAGGTTATGAGCATGACTAATGTGAATTTTTCTTTCCCCCTTTTTTATGAAACCCAATCTTCGATTTCTATGCCATCAACATGAACATTTCAGCACGGGCAAGGGCACGCATTCAAGCCCGGGAGCAGGCAGCCCGGGACCAGGCAGCCGAGGAGGAGGAGGAAGAGGAGGAGGAAGAAGAGGAGGAGGAAGAGGAGGAGGAGGAGGAAGAGGAGGAGGAGGAGGAAGAAGAGGAGGAGGAACAAGAGGAGACCCAGGGTGCAGTTTGGACCCACACCATTTCCCCATCCCCTTCCCCCTCCACAACCCCCACCCCCTCCACAACCCCCCCCCCTCCACAACCCCCACCCCCTCCACAACCCCCACCCCCTCCACAACCCCCCCCCCTCCCCACCCCATTTCCAACCCCCCTACACCTCTCCACCACCCACCCCCAAACCTCTCCACTCCCCAGTCACACCCACTACCTCGGTCCAAACACCAGGACCATCCTCCTTGCTCCTGCCCCCCCCAACCACTCCACAGCCAACCAGCGGCGCCCAGGATGGCTCAAGTAGCCGTAAGTAAATAATGTGTCTAATGTTGACCTACACATTTCTACACATAAACAATCACAACAACCACATATGTGTATCCAACATCAACATTAGTTGCAACATATCACTGCAGGCCGACCATGAGGTGTGGCCTGTCCTTCTCCAGGAACAAGGGTCCCCTTGGTGGTTTTTTGGAGTGTGGCCATGCCTCACCCCTTGAATAATTGACATAACAGTACATCCAATGAGATATCCGACATTAGTGGTGTGGTAGTTATGTGGCTCCAGGTGTTGGGTAACTCCAGTTCCCAGCATGATGTGCAACACAGGGCCAGATTATAATGGAGGCGCAAGGGGTCAGTGCCCCTGGGACCCCCTCTAGCTAGGGGCCCCCTGTGGTTGTCATTTTTTTTTTTTAAAAAGAAAATGTTTAAGTTATGTTTTTTTTTTTTTTTAGCTAAATGTTTTGTGCATGGGTGGGGTAGTGCTGCAGCTTCACCTATCTGCCAATGTGACAATGATTTATGGTGCTGAGCATCGGGAGGCAAGGCACACTGATTGCACAAGTGTGCAGTGCATTTCTGGGAGTTGACTAAGTCCCATGACACTTTGCACCAGAGGACAGAGGCTGAGAAGTTTGTGCTGAGCTCTGATTGGTGGAGCTCATTACATACTTCTCAGGTCCATGGAGAACAGCAGCAGCAGCTTAGTCATAGGAGGGTTTTTAATCAGAGGCAGCACTAGGACTGTGAGGTCTCCTCCAGAGTAAGGGGCAGAGGGACAAACACAGGCTTTTCATGTGGTGTGTGTATATATATATATATATGGTGTCTATTATTATTCCTAGTGCCGCCAACCCCCTGTCTATATATATATATATCCCCTGCAGGTAACCATTGACCAAGTTTATTCTGCCTTTACTCTATGTTTTGACAGTATAATATTCGCCCATGCAGTGTGCGGCCAGTAATGACAAGTGCAAGGGGGCCCCCCGCTCTAAAGTACCCCGGGCCCCCCAAAGGCTTAATCTGCCACTGGTGCAACTTAAATGTAGAGATTGTTTTGGTAATAGTGTGTGAGGCCATGCGGATGCATGCTTTACAAACATAGCTGTAGGCCTATAATTTGTACAGCAATGTCCTAAATTTAAAATAGTAAGGAGTGCTTAAGCCACAACAATGTCATAACCCTTAAATAGCACAGGCTAATTGTGAGGTTAGAGGAGAGTCCCCCAAAACCAAAGTACCAATTGGGATACAGCATACATTCATTGATGAAGGAGTAATTGAATTAATGTTATTTACTATGTACAGTATGTGCGTGTTAACATATTATTTTTTAGTACTGTGTTTACAGCAGACCCATCTTCAATGTAGTTTCTAAATGTATGTGGCCTTTACACATAACTCTGAACTTTTTATTATGTACAAATACAACAAACATTTGTGTATATAAATTTTTTGTTTTATCCCTTCATTACAGACACTCAACAGCAGCAGGAGGAGGTGGCAGCCCTCATGCGGGAAATAATGGTCACCCTGGTCTACCTGCAGCTACTTTTTGGCCTTCTGGAGGCCCGCCTTTAATTTTTTATTTATCCCCCCCCCTTTTTATTTTTGTATCCAATAAAAGTTTGATGACAGTTCGAAATTGCCTGTGTTTTTAATAATAAATATGTTAGAGGGCGTGTAAGGGTAGGTACATACAGATGTGTACTGTAAGTTATACTTGTAATTTGAGGTGAGGGGTAATGATTGATGTGTGAATGTGTGTGTTTTGGAGTAAAATAACACATAGTGCAAATGCATGAATGTTTAATGTTGTTCGATTAAAACATCACACATAACATCAGGGTAGGTATACATGTTACACATTTTGGAAAAAGTAATTACGTACATAATTTAATACATATACAGAAACACCAACATAACTTGATTTAAAAGTAACAGCAATATGGGGACACATAGATAGTGATTAAAATGCCACATTAGAACATAACAAATATACATGTAATGTGGGTTCAAATGTAGTTTTATTAGGTCTTTATTAAGGTAGACAATTGAGTTAATAGAAAACAATAAGTGAATAACAAATAGATTAATTAATCAATTGTCAGATTAGTAGTTGAGAGGCAAGATTTGCAGGTCCATATATGTGAAGGGTATGCCAGCGTGCACGGACGTACGCTCACTCTCACGAGCGGTGACATAAGCTGAGTTTTCCATTGAAAACAATAGGGACCCGTCCGTGCAAACTGGCGTACGCTCAGATCTCCGCAAGAAGTCGGTGGGGAGACGGAGGAGAGACGGCCGTAGACGGCGCCGTACGCTCAGTCGTACGCCAGTTGTCGGAGTGTAAGGGCTGGGCCGGCCGCGTACGTTGCCGTACGCTCATTTGTACACCACTCCCCTTCTACGGTATTTCTGCCCGTATTTAAGCGGCTGATTTGTGGGTGGACTTAACCCTAACGGCCGCGTACGGCTAGCGTGCGGTAATGGCGAACGTACGCACGTTTGGCCGCTCCGATCAGAATAACCTCCATTGTATCTTAACAGCGCAAGTTTTGGGGATTTTTGTATTTATACATACATACATATACACCTACCCATTCATGTACATGTATGTATGTATGTATATAGATATAGTGAATTGAGGGTGGTCCGGCACTCCATACGATAAGCGCAGTCTGCTCTGGTGCCCTCAACGAGCATAAGTTAATAGCTATTGGGGTTGCTGCGGCATCACGGAGTCTGAATATCCAGAAAAGTATTTTAATGCAAACAAAGTACAGATCTCATAATCTGACGTTTTGGGGTCTAGTGCGCCCCAGCTCTCACCTTAAAAACGGGGCGCACTAGACCATGAAACGTCAGATTAAGAGATCTGTACTTTGTTTGCATTAAAATACTTTTCTGGATATTCAGACTCCGTGATCGACCCCAACAGCTATTTATATATATATGTCTGTAGTTCTGGCACTCAGTGATTAAATTGTTAACTGGCTCCGGTGCCTTCCTCCTAATCACGGGACTCTATACACTATGGCTCCCAATTCAACAATCTGGTGGACTTCGGCACTCAAACAAAAAACACAAACGCATGCCTTGTTTCACCAACGTTTCAATGCTGGTCACATTTTCATCAGGGCAATTCAAATTCACTCACGATTTAAGTGCTCCCCTTCCCCTCGGCATCTGTGCATGCAGCACGAAGCGTGTCTGTGGCAGCAGCACTTGATGACATCACACCTCATGCGCCCGTCACCATGGTTACATGTATACAATACTACAGAGGTAGATCAAAGAGTGGCATATTAGATACAATTTAAATACATATAACAAAACTGTAATAATCATATTATCATCATCATCATAGAAGAACAAGACTGATTACAGGAAACAATTCAAACCTAATGTGGCCGGGGACGTGGCAGGCCAAGGAATCAATTTGTTCTATTTAGACATACATACCAGGGCCCAATGGGCAGGAGAGGGAGACCCTGCCGCCAATGGAAACGCCGCCAAAACCAATAAGCCACAGCAAGAAGTAGTTTTCAACTTATCGTCTATGACCCTCACACCATCTGAAAAAGAGGTGTTGCAGAAAGGTTTAAGCTTTGTGCCGATGACCAGATTTGACCCATTCCTTTGGAAAGTGGAAACACACAAACTCAATAGACAACTTAAGATACAGGAGTTTTTCGGGACTCATGAGACAGCAACCAACCATATATATTTTTATACTGCCCGTGACTCAGAGCCGGATTAAGCCTTTGGGGGCCCGGGGCACTTTAGAAAGAGGGGCCCCTCCTACTTGTCATTACTGGCCACAAACTGCATGGGAGAGTACTCTGTAGGAGCCCTGACAGGCTCAGTGCTGCCTCTGATTAAAAACCCTCCCATGACAAGGCAGCTGCTGCTGCTATCCTTCATGGGCCTAAGAAGCATATGATGAGCTCCACCAAGCAGAGCTCAGCACAAGCCTCTCAGCCTCTGACCTCTTCTGCAAAGTGTTATGGGATTTAGTCCAAGTAATGCATTGTGCAGACAGTGTGCCTTGACTCCTGATGCTCAGCACCATTAATCATTGTCACATTGGCAGATAGGTGGAGTGGCAGCACTACCCCACTCCCATGCACAAAACCATTAGCTAAAAAAAAAAATACATGCCAACCACAGGAGGCCCCTAGATAGAGGGGGCCCCAGGGGTACTGACCCCCTGTGCCTCCATTATAATCCGGCCCTGCCCGACTGCATATACTTCAGCACTTATTAGTTGTTGTTCAGTGTAATATATGCCGATGTTACGGCACTCTACTGCAGCAGTCTACTGCCTAACACTCAGCCTTATGATGGTAACACAGCTGTTTACATGCGATGCCCCAGGTAGATGCCAGTGAATGGGCGCCGTTTTTTCGGTAACCGTCTAGCTAGCCACCTGTGTGTAGACATATGCTCCTTAAAGATGCATTCCGTATTGCCTATATAGCTTAAGCCACAGGGGCAAATATTTTTCATGTTCAAAGATGTATTTTATTTGCAGAGAGTAGGGCATTTGCGTTCGCGGGCAATCTCCAACTCACGTCCTGACTCTTCAATAACAAGAAGCATCAAGCCCAGACTGCACTTGTTAACAACAGCAATCCATTTTTTTACTAAATTATCTATTAGAGCCCCCGACTGTTGGGGCATTGCACACCCTAAATAGCCACCAGGGCTCCCCTTTTCCAGAATGTTTTAACATACATCCATAAACTTCTGCAACCCTGTATTCAATAAAATCCTGGGTACCTGTCAGCCACTACTGCATTTATTAATAGATTGGCTAAGATTGATAGAGTGCCAGAGGCTAGGTTCCTCTGCAGTGTTGATGTGGATAGCTTGTACACCGTCATCCCCAATCAGGGCGGGTTGACGGCTGTATGCAGATTGTTAAAAGATAATGTGAATTATACGGGACAAGATATTCAGGTTGTCTTGAACCTACTAGAAATGGTGCTTACACATAATTTTTTCTTACATGATAATACGCTTTACATTCAGAGAAGTGCATGTGCTATGGGAAGCAATTTTGCACCAACATATGCCAACACATATATGTAGATGGTTGAAACTTATATATTCTTGCTGTGTCTGGTTGGATCTTCTTTTACACCAGATAAATAGATTATCTGTTCATTAAATGGCAAGGATACAGTGAAAAATGTGCTTCCTTTTATGTGCTTCCTTTTCATAATGCTACTAATAGTCTGTCTGTCGTTACCCAGTTTGTTTTATCACTGGCTACCTTTGTAAAGCGCAACGGAATCTGCTGCACTATATAAGAAACTGTAAATAAATAAATACTCAGGGCCGGTGCTACCCACTCAGCACAGGATGCAAAGCAGGGAGGCTGACACTGTGCCTGACAAGCTATAAGGAGGTCAGCAGCTCCGGAACAGGGTTAGTCAAGCGCGGACCTCTGTCAGGTCACTCTCTCCTTCCCCTCCTCCCTGCACCGTTGAACCCCTACTTTATGTCAGGTCCCTCTATCCTCTCCTCTCTCCTCCCCCCACTCCCCTGTATCAGGTCCTCCGGCTTCCTCCGTCCTCTCACCTCCCCCTCCTCCCCAGCATCCAGGGTCCTCGGGTTGGGCTCGCTCACCGCAATCTCTAGGCTGTATGCCCCCTTGCATGGGGAGCTTGGGCCTGCCAGAAACAGGCCCCTACCAGGTCCCGTTGTCAGTAGCAACTGTCACTGAATTTCTGTCCATCTACTATACACATATATATATATCTACAGTATGTAGATATATATATATATATGTGTGTGTGTGCACATATATACATGTATATTTGTCAATTTGGAGAGGTAATTCCCCCTGGCAATGAGCTTGTAAACCGCCATGGCAACTAGAATGTAATCCCCCTGGGCAATGAGTTTGTATGATTGACTGATAATGATTGCTGTGCAACAGCCATTTAGGTAACAGTTAAAACAGTGACAGTACAGATATACATAACACATACAGGGGTACTCTTTACCTATCACGGCGCCCACGATCTCCATCGCGGGCGTCGTTGGTAAAGAAATCGCGGTGATCGCGGGCATCGCGGCCAGTACATTAACGGCCGCGACGCGATGCCCGCGATCACCGCGATTTCCCATAGGGTTCAATGTTAAATTTAGTGCTGCCCGCGATTTTACATTCAATGCTTCAATGGCCGCGATTTGGCCATAGGAATCAATGTTAAATGGGCTACAGAGCCCAAATAGGCACAATTAACACTTAAATGACCCCCCAAATTTGTAACGCCACCCCACGATCCACGCCAACCCGAAGCGTGGCGAGCGCAGCGAGCCCGCGCGGGGCGGCGGGACGCGTCCTCCGACCTTTTCATACCCCCACTATCCACGTCGGCGTGGAGTTGAGAATAGAATAGTGTGGCGAGCGGACGCGGATACCTTCACAGGTAAACGTGGCCCTACGCGGGCTTCACAGGTATCCACGTGCGCTCGCCACGCTTTGGGCTCGGTGGCTCGCTGCGCTCGCCACACTATTCTATTCTCAACTCCACGCCGACGTGGATAGTGGGGGTATGAAAAGGTCGGAGGACGCGTCACGCCGCCCCTCGCAGGCTCGCTGCGCTCGCCACGCTTCGGGTTGGCGTGGATCGTGGGGTGTCGTTACAAATTTGGGGGGACATTTAAGTGTTAATTGTGCCTATTTGGGCTCTGTAGCCCATTTAACATTGATTCCTATGGCCAAATCGCGGCCATTGAAGCATTGAATGTAAAATCGCGGCCAGCACTAAATTTAACATTGAACCCTATGGGAAATCGCGGTGATCGCGGGCATCGCGTCGCGGCCGTTAATGTACTGCCCGCGATGCCCGCGATCACCGCGATGGGCGCCCAACTAAGTAAAGAGTACCCATACAGGTATATGATCGATGTGTCCTGAGGATTGTAGACGCAGGGAACATATATTCACTGAGCTGCACAGCACCTAGGCAGCCATCAGCAGCGCCACTGGTCATTGCAACAGCCAGGTAGGTAACAATAGAAGCAGAGACATTACAGTTATCACACAGGGAACACCTACCCGCTGAGCTGCACAGTGCCTAGGCAGCCAACAACGGCGCCACTGGTCATTGCAAACAGCCAGGTAGGTAACATTTAAGCAGGGACAGTACAGTTTTAGGTTGCTATGCAGTGTGCGAGACAGGGGAGACACAGGGGTACATTTGGCTGAGTTGCACAGTTCCTAGCCAGCCAAACTCCAGTCAAACTCATGCTTCAGCTGACCTTCTTGAGATGCAGTCGAAGATGGCAGGCAAGCCTTGAGCAGGCTTCCAAATATTTCCAATTTTCAAGGAAAGTTTGGGTCAGCTGGTACAGGGGGTGGGGCTGGTGTTTGAACAAATTACCCAGAAAGCTAATTAGTGGTGGGAAAAGATGCAGGCTTCCAGTAACAAAACAATTTACAATGCAGACTGTTCTTTAAAATGAAAAGCATCAGATGTTCAAAGTGGGATTCATGAACCTGTAAAATAGGAGATAAGATGGTTTTAAAACTTCTCTCCAGTCAAACTCATGCTTCAGCTGACATGCTTCAGCTGACATGCTTGAGATGGCAGGCAAACCTAGTGTAATGTGTAATGGGCATTATGGTGTGTGGTATAATGTGTAATAATCATTATAGTATGCAGCATAATATGTTAAGGGCATTGCGGTAGGCGGCATTAATGTCTAATGGGCATTATGGTGTGCATCATAAAGTGTTATAGACATTATGGTGTGTGACAATGTGTAGGGCATTATGTTGTGTTTAATGCTGGTGCAGTATTTCTATAGATGTTCTACCTAGTGCAGTGTGCATAAGGAGCTCTAACTGGCACAGTGTGTATAAGTGGCACTAATGTGTGGCATAATGTGAATAACAAAAACTACTGTGTGGTGTAAGGTACTATTATGTGGCCATACTCCTTCCCCACAAACCCATGCCCTAAATTTTGGGTCTGCTCCTAAGGTGCGCACTGTCCCCGTTTTCAGTGTGTGTGTGTGTGTGTGTGTGTGTGTGTGTGTGTTTGTATGGCGGGAGGGGGAGAGCCCAGGAACTCAATTATTTTTGTAGCACAGGGCACTGAAATTCATAGTTACTACACTGCTGCCACTGGGCACATGATGTGGCACTACCACTACGTGCATTAAATAGCTTTTTTTTTCAGCATCCGCCTTTGGCACTTGCTGTCTCTTTCTAAATTATGGGAGGCACAAATTTATTGTTGGCAGAAGGGTGCTGAACACCCCAGAACTGGCCCTGGTCCTATTCATTTCACATTTACAGTGAAAGACATTTACACCAAGAAAGTCAGCTTTTTCGATGTGTTGGTGACTATTGATGCCGGTCTTAACACCATGGTCGTTACGAAGGCCACCCTTTTTCCCTAAACCCTAGATTGTTGCACCCCAAATCCTTGAAATTTGGCCTGTTCTATACCCAATTTGCCAGGGCATGATGTATCTGTAGCAACCTTGAAGAGGCTGAGTGTCAGATAGATATAATGGCCGGCAGATTCATCGAGAGAATATGGTCGGTCGTTGTTAATTGAGGCAAAACTAATAGCTTTAGCATTACCCCATAGCCAATTATTATAATATTGTGATAAAATTAATCATAAGAAATGACTCCTATGGGATTATAATTTCAGTGTGGCTAGCCCAGGGATTATAATAAAAGTCATTAAAATACTTCAAAAAATTCAAAAAATTGTTCAGTGTAATATATGCCGATGTTACGGCACTCTATTGCAGCAGTCTACTGCCTAACACTCAGCCTTATGATGGTAACACAGCTTTTTACATGCAATGCCCCAGGTAGATGCCAGTGAATGGGCGCCGTTTTTTCGGTAACCGTCTAGCTAGCCACCTGTGTGTAGACATATGCTCCTTAAAGATGCGTTCCGTATTGCCTATATAGCTTCAGCCACAGGGGCAGATATTTTTCATGTTCAAAGATGTATTTTATTTGCAGAGAGTAGGGCATTTGCGTTCGCGGGCAATCTCCAACTCACGTCCTGACTCTTCAATAACAAGAAGCATCAAGCCCAGACTGCACTTGTTAACAACAGCAATCCATTTTTTTACAAAATTGTCTATTAGAGCCCCCGACTGTTTGGGGCATTGCACACCCTAAATAGCCACCAGGGCTCCCCTTTTCCAGAATGTTTTAACATACATCCATAAACTTCTGCAACCCTGTATTCAATAAAATCCTGGGTACCTGTCAGCCACTACTGCATTTATTAATAGATTGGCTAAGATTGATAGAGTGCCAGAGGCTAGGTTTCTCTGCAGTGTTGATGTGGATAGCTTGTACACCGTCATCCCCAATCAGGGCGGGTTGACGGCTGTATGCAGATTGTTAAAAGATAATGTGAATTATACGGGACAAGATATTCAGGTTGTCTTGAACCTACTAGAAATGGTGCTTACCCATAATTATTTCTTACACGATAATACGTTTTACATTCAGAGAAGTGCATGTGCTATGGGAAGCAATTTTGCACCAACATATGCCAACACATATATGTAGATGGTTGAAACTTATATATTCTTGCTGTGTCTGGTTGGATCTTCTTTTACACCAGATAAATTGATTATCTGTTCATTAAATGGCAAGGATACAGTGAAAAATATGCTTCCTTTTATGTGCTTCCTTTTCATAATGCTACTAATAGTCTGTCTGTCGTTACCCAGTTTGTTTTATCACTGGCTACCTTTGTAAAGCGCAACGGAATCTGCTGCACTATATAAGAAACTAAATAAATAAATACTCAGGGCCGGTGCTACCTACTCAGCACAGGATGAAAAGCAGGGAGGCACTCTCCCTGCATTTGCTATCCTGCTGCCGGCTGACGCTGTGCCTGACAAGCTATAAGGAGGTCAGCAGCGCCGGAACAGGGTTAGTCAAGCGCGGACCTTTGTCAGGTCACTCTCTCCTTCCCCTCCTCCCTGCACCGTTGAACCCCTACTTTATGTCAGGTCCCTCTATCCTCTCCTCTCTCCTCACCCCACTCCCCTGTATCAGGTCCTCCGGCTTCCTCCGTCCTCTCACCTCCCCTTCCTCCCCAGCATCCAGGGTCCTCGGGTTGGGCTCGCTCACCGCGATCTCTAGGCTGTATGCCCCCTTGCATGGGAAGCTTGGGCCTGCCAGAAACAGGCCCCTACCAGGTCCCGTTGTCAGTAGCAACTGTCACTGAATTTCTGTCCATCTACTATACACTTATATATATATATAGCCAAAGAAGAAATCCGGCACTCCACCAAATGTATAAACTGTACTTGCTCCGGTGCCTTCCCAGGTTCAAAGACCAAATGTAGCAGGATGGCAATAAGGCATCACTCGGAGACTGAATGAAGATTCAATGCTTTATTGTGGTGACCGACACCAGTGTTTCAAACACTTAGCTCGTCCTCAGGGTACCCTGAGGACGAGCTAAGTGCTCGAAACACTGGTGTCGGTCACCACAATAAAGCATTGAATCTTCATTCAGTCTCCGAGTGACGCCTTATTGCCATCCTGCTATAAATATATATATATATATATATATATATCTACACTATGTAGATATATATATATATATATATATATATATATATATATATATATATATAAAATATATGTGTGTGTGCACATATATACATGTATATTTGTCAATTTGGAGAGGTAATTCCCCCTGGCAATGAGCTTCTAAACCGCCATGGCAACTAGAATGTAATCCCCCTTGGCAATGAGTTTGTATGATTGACTGATAATGATTGCTGTGCAACAGTCATTTAGGTAACAGTTAAAACAGTGACAGTACAGATATACATAACACGTACAGGTATACGATCGATGTGCCCTGAGGATTGTAGACGCAGGGAACATATATTCACTGAGCTGCACAGCACCTAGGCAGCCATCAGCGGCGCCACTGGTCATTGCAACAGCCAGGTAGGTAACAATATAAGCAGAGACATTACAGTTATCACACAGGGAACACCTACCCGCTGAGCTGCACAGTGCCTAGGCAGCCAACAACGGCGCCACTGGTCATTGCAAACAGCCAGGTAGGTAACATTTAAGCAGGGACAGTACAGTTTTAGGTTGCTATGCAGTGTGCGAGACAGGGGAGACACAGGGGTACATTTGGCTGAGTGGCACAGTTCCTAGGCAGCCAAACTCCAGTCAAACTCATGCTTCAGCTGAGCTGCTTGAGATGCAGGTGAAGATGGCAGGCAAGCCTTGAGCAGGCTTCCAAATATTTCCAATTTTAAAGGAAAGTTTGGGTCAGCTGGTACAGGGGGTGGGGCTGGTGTTTGAACAAATTACCCAGAAAGCTAATTAGTGGTGGGAAAAGATGCAGGCTTCCAGTAGCAAAACAATTTACAATGCAGACTGTTCTTTAAAATGAAAAGCATCAGATGTTCAAAGTGGGATTCATGTACCTGTAAAATAGGAGATAAGATGGTTTTAAAACTTCTCTCCAGTCAAACTCATGCTTCAGCTGACATGCTTGAGATGCAGGCTAAGATGGCAGGCAAGCCTAGTGTAATGTATAATGGGCATTATGGTGTGTGGTATAATGTGTAATAATCATTATAGTATGCAGCATAATATGTTAAGGGCATTGCGGTAGGCGGCATAATGTGTGATGGGCATTACAGTGTGTGACATAATGTGTAATGGGCATTATGGTGTGCATCATAAAGTGTTATAGGCATTATGGTGTGTGACAATGTGTAAGGCATTATGTTGTGTTTAATGCTGTTGCAGTATTTCTATAGATGTTCTACCTAGTGCAGTGTGCATAAGGAGCTCTAACTGGCACAGTGTATATAAGTGGCACTAATGTGTGGCATAATGTGAATAAAAAAAACTACTCTGTGGTGTAAGGTACTATTATGTGGCCATACTCCTTCCCCACAAACCCATGCCCTAAATTTTGGGCCTGCTCCTAAGGTGCACACTGTCCCCGTTTTCAGTGTGTGTGTGTTTGTGTGTGTGTGTGTGTGTGTGTGTGTGTGTGTGTTTGTATGGCGGAAGGGGGAGAGCCCAGGAACTCAATTCCTTTTGTAGCACAGGGCACCAAAATTCATAGTTACTACACTGCTGCCACTGGGCACATGATGTGGCACTACCACTACATGCATTAAATAGCTTTTTTTTTTTCAGCATCTGCCTTTGGCACTTGCTGTCTCTTTCTAAATTATGGGAGGCACATATTTATTTTTGGCAGGAGGGTGCTGAACACCCCAGAACTGGCCCTGGTCTTATTCATTTCACATTTACAGTGAAAGACATTTACACCAAGAAAGTCAGCTTTTTCGATGTGTTGGTGACTATTGATGCCGGTCTTAACACCATGGTCTTTACGAAGGCCACCCTAATTCCCTAAACCCTAGATTGTTGCACCCAAATCCTTGAAATTTGGCCTGTTGTATACCCAATTTGCCAGGGCACGATGTATCTGTAGCAACCTTGAAGAGGCTCAGATAGATATAATGGCCGGCAGATTAATCGAGAGAATATGGTCGGTCGTTGTTAATAGAGGCAAAACTAATAGCTTTAGCATTACCCCATAGCCAATTATTATAATATTGTGATAAAATTAATCATAAAAAATGACTCCTATGGGATTATAATTTCAGTGTGGCTAGCCCAGGGATTATAATAAAAGTCATTAAAAAAAACATTGGCCCATGATACTGACAGAAGACGCTCTACATTTGAGTGATACTAATATCATGTCCTCAGGTTTGGCTACTGCTTCTACTTGAAGCTCCCAGTCAGGTCCAGCATGATTAGTGCTGGTGTCAGGGGAGGGGAGAAGCGCAAAGTCGTACCTCCCGCTGGTCTCACAATCAGTGCTGTACTCTGGGCTGGGGCGGGTGCTGGGAGGCAGCCGCAAAATCATTCCCCCCATTGGTTTCACATGCAGTGCTGGAGTCAAGGCCGGCACCGGACAGTGGCCGCCAAGTCACTATCCCTGCTGGATGTAAATTCATTGCTGGGGCCGAACAGGAGCCACCATGTCATTCATCCGGCCACATTCAGTGCTGGAGCCCAGACTAGGATCTGCGCCGAGTCGGAGCCACCAATTCATTCCCCCCAACTAGTCTCACATTCAGGGCTGGATCCGTGGCTGAGGCCGGCGCCAGGGGAGAGGGGGAAGCTGGCAAGATTCCAGGGGGGGCTCACAATCAATGCTGATGCAGGGAGGAAGCAAAGCAGTGGATAGGGCACAGACTGGGGGCATTAGAGAGTCTGCGCTGGTGAAAACGCAGAGGTGGAGGGGTGTGGATGGAGGATATCTCCCACTCACATGCACAGAGGTGACCACAGCCATACTTCAAAGCGGGTACAGGGGAATGTCTACTGGGACCACCCAAGCCTCTGGGCCCCATAGCAGTTGCATCCCTGCACCCTCTATAGTTGCACCACTGCCTGCATCCTTAAACAGTTCCACAGTACTGGCCCAGGGGGGTATGTGGTACCCTGCCCCACAGCCCAGCCATGATTGGATAGGAAGTATCTGCAAGCCCATGCTTACTGTATGATAAATGAAAGCAGTGACTATTCTTCTTGCCACATCTTTTTGCCTCCATTGCAATGATGTAATTGCACTTAATTATTGTCCATACTGTTTGCAGAACAATGTCTGCTGAGTTGGCATTGAAAATCTCTGAATACTTAGAACATTGTCCTTCATTTTAAATAAGCAGCAAAAATTCAGATTCATACCTTACAAAATATTACACAGTGAATAGTATTTTTATGATTAAATTCTAAAATTAACATAATGTACAGTTACTGACTGTATGTGCTGTAGCCTTTATTCACCAATCAGAGCTCAGCTAATGATCCCATTTTCATGAGCTGCGGCATGTCTTCTATTTCATTGTCTTCTCAAGTTGGAGTCTAGACTGGTTTATAGTGTACTCTGTTTATATACGCTGTGTTTTCAGTACAGTCATTTAACAATACTAATTCAGTGAGAGCTGCCTTTTCAACATGAGGCATTTCAAATATATATATATATATATATATATATATATATATATATATATATTTGGTTTCTTTTAAGTATCTCAAAATACCACTAAATATTTCCAAAATAGAGTGTGATCTGCCAGACTACCTTAGTAAGTATACAGATTACATTAAAGGTGAGGTGGAAAATGATGGTCTCAGGCGCCACAGAGGGAGGGGGAGTAGTATTAGTAATGATTACATCTACAGTACAGTATGTGCATGGAAGCATCTGACATTTTCTTGTAATACACCTACTGGTAAATTAAATGTATCAGCCAGAGATGTGCGGCCATAAGATGCTTGTCACTCTCCTGCTTTTAGAACATTGCAGGCGGCCCAGGAAAAGTGATGCACCATTTTATACTACTGAATTCTGAGTGGATACCTAGAAACAATCATCATTATGCAGTGTAGCAGTCAGGGTTGGAAGTTGGTTCTCATTACATATTCCTATGTGGGCAGCCTGTAATTGGGTTACTGTGAAACCCACGCAAGGGGACCATGGGGTGAACTGAACCCATGACCTCACTGCTGTGAGGCAGTAACACTAGTGGCCCAGTGCTCGTGGACCAGGCCCTCTCTGTTCAGGCCCAGTACAACAGTACCCATAGTCCCCCCTTGATGGCGGCCCTGTCTGTGTCTCCTGATGCTGGAATAGCCAGCCAGGCAATAGTTATGGCCATGTACACTTACTTAGTGGTTTGTTACTAAGATTGGAGTTCTATTGAAGATGTGATGTTTCTATAGGTAACCATTCAGATTTTATTATCCTCTAAAAGTGGCTAAATAAATAAGAAGTAGATTCTGATTGGTTGCTAGAAGCAACATCCCATCTTCAATAGAACTCCCATCTTAGTAAAAAAAAACATTAGTGTCAGGCAGACTATGTTGGACAGACTGGGTGTGTAACTTCAGAAAAACTTACTGTAATTCTGTGTGACTGCCACAAATACACATCACACACCTATTCACTGTGGCTGGTTCCTGTATTTATCACTGAAGAGTTCCACACATCTCTATAGGAACATGCATTTTCTAATGAACTAGGCTTAAGGCCCGTCCGACGGATGGGCGCAAGTTTATGCTTATGCAATTCTTGTTCCACCTACCATACCCAACCACAACAGAGCAGAAGCTTCTGCAGCAGCCAGAACAGGTCTCCAACTATCCGCAGCAATATCTGAAGCAGGCACAGCAAGCCTCCAACTATTCTCATTCCCATTCCAACCACAGCAGAGCAGAAGCTGCTGCTGCAGCAGCCAGAGCAGATCTCTAACTATCCATCTTCCCTTCCTAACCACAGCAGGGTAGAAGCTGCTACAGCAGCCAGAGCAAGTCATGAAAAAGCTGAGAGCAGCAAAGCTTGTCGTCAAGACAGTTAAGAAATGGACTAATGAGGCTAAGCTAAAACTCCAGACCTACTTTGACTTCACAGACTGGAGGGTTAATAAGGCTACCAAGAAGAGGTTCTTAACAAGCTGACAATTTACCTGTCCACAATGACCACGTATCTGTGTGGAAAGGAATGCTATCTATAGCATATTCACCAGGATCTTCAACAAATCACTGGAGCTATGCAAGGTTCCCTCCTGTTTCCGGTCCCTAAGAAATCCACTATCAGAATCTGGCTTAAATCCCGTGTACCTGGCCTGTCATATCTGCTCTTCAGTTTCTATGGCCCTTATTCTGATCGGTGCGGATATATCCGCGTGCGTTCGGCCCGCCGATGTTTTGTGTCTGCGCATGTGCAGAGGCGTCTCTGCGCATGTGCGAGCGGGGCGTACGGCCAAATCCTGCATGATATGTGAACACTCCGAATAGGGGGTGGAGAGGGGCGTGAAGGGCTATTTGGGCTCATTACCATATGCATACGCCCCGCGTTTTATGGGAGTTCCCATGAAAACGCTGGGCGTACGTATGGTAATGCGGCCGTGACGCACGTGTAGGGGGCGGACATATGACATCGCCGGATGTCAGCTGCCCGCCCAGATCCCTGCTTTTGCACGGAAAAATGTCCATGTGGTCTGAGGTTGCGGGTGCTGGTAGAGCACTCGGTCCTGCATTCGATGGTCTGCGACCATCGAATGATGGGGGAGGTTCCCTTAGATGGAGGAGGCGTATTCCGTGAAAAATACACGTGCGGTCCGTTCGGCCAGCTTCTTACCGCATACGGACGGAGTTGGCGATCCGTATGGAAGGCGGGGTTTCGCACGCACGGTCCTGGCCGCATAATCGGCTCCGGCCGCACCGATCAGAATAAGGGCCAATGTTCTTTAGTATTCCAGCCTGCTGCAGCCAGACTACAATTATGCTTTCCTGAGAGACTGTGCAGTACTACTAATTGACACCTGTAGAATTCCTAGCTGTGAAGATCTACTTCAGCCATTAACTCCTTAGTTACATGCTGGGTGGAATCATTCAAGTTTTCTGCTTTACATTGATTGTCCAATTCAGAATCTGTTCCAGTTTTTGCCATTTCCATTTGCCTTGCTGTCCAATCAGTGCAACCTAAGGCTGGTTTCACACACTCCGGCTCCTGCCGGACAGTGAAATCGCGCACGGCCAGGGAGCTGTGCCGCACACATTAGTTGTGAATGGACACTATTGTGTCCATTCACACGGGACGGCCATGACCCGGCCGCACGGTTGCAGCTGGATCCCGCCACTAGAAGGGACGGCTGCCGGGCTGTGGCCATCCCTTCCATGATAAACTAGTGTGTGCGGCACGGCTCCCTGGCCGTGCAGGATTTCACTGTCCGGCAGGAGCCGGAGTGTGTGAAACCAGCCTAAGGTGTTTAAGTTCCCAGCTCAGTTAGCAGTCATTACTTTTGCATCGTTGGTCTGATGCTGTGTGAGCTTGCTTTCAGACAGTCTCCAGATTTCTAGAACCTTCCAGTTTGCTAGTCCTACCTGTCCCTGCTTCCATTTGTGAACATAGTCGAGTACCTGCTTCATCTTACAGTCTGTTGTTTTCCTCAAGTGTCTCCAGTCCAGTCCACTGGTCATTCTCCGGTTCAAGCCACCCATATTCCACTACCTGCCTCATCTCAGTCTGCTGTATTCTCCAAGTCTGTCTCCAGTGTATTCACTGAGTCCAGTATCCTGGTGAATTCTTCAAGTATTCTCCTCACTTCAACTATAACTCTCATTTCAAGTATTTACCTTGTCTCAAATATTCACCCATTCTCAAGTATTGATCTGTACCGAAATCTACCATTGTGTGAATAAAATTCCTTCATCCTACCCAATTACATCTGTGAACTCTTTCCATTAGGTATTCAGCTAACCTCATTAACCACCTAAGTCTTGCCTAGGTCCACCAATCCCCAGTCATGACATGAATGACTACCGGCTGATAAATATGATGTCTGTTATCATGAAAATGTTTGAACGCTTGGTACTGAACCACCTGAAAGCTGTGACTGGCCACCAGATAAACCCCCTATCTGTGGTCCATCAGCACAGGAGCCCCTCAGGGCTGTGGACTCTCACCCCTGCTCTTCTCCCTGTAGACCAATGACTGCACCTCAGAGGTGCAATCAGTAAAGATAATTACATTTGCAGATGACACTACCATCATTGGCCTCATCAAGGATGGGGACGAATTGGCCTACATATGAGAAATGGACCGATTGGCCCAGGGATGACGCAGCAACTATTTAGAGCTCAATCCACTCAAAACCATTGAGATAGTAGTGGACTCTAGGAAGAAATCTGTTGGCTTTTCTATGCTAACAATAGCTGATAGTGTAGTGTTGCTAGTAGACTCCTTCACGTTCTTGCATACCTGTAATGGATCTGGGTGTGAACCCACTGTTGGAGAACCGTGACAGGCACGTGTGGATGATGGTGATGGGCTGAGCCCTCAGCCGGGACCGCTGTTTAGAATGGCCATGGCAAAACCCTACTCTGACTCTATTGGCCATCCCAGACAGGTGACCGTAGGTTGTGAGGTGCTAGGCGAGTTAAGCCCACTCCGACCCCGATGCAACCAGGTTTTAGGATGGTACAAACCTACGGCGACTGTCAGGGACAGGACCAAGAAGACGATCTAACTAACAGGGCCTGTCTGGACTAAACACCCTGGCTAACAGCACCAGGCCAAGGACGGCGAGTGTGACCGAGTCACAAGCACCGGACCGAGTAATAACGGGGTGCCACCAAACAAAACACACGCCAACACAAAACAGTATGCTTACAGAAATGGTACCCCAGAACAGGTGTGAACCCACAACCATGGGCCTCTCCGAAGCACGGAGAGCTGGACCAAGACAATAGTAAGGACAACTCAGGATAACGGGCAGCCTGCCCACAGAAATAAAGAGATAAGGAACCAGGCTCCACTGGAACACTTACCCGGCAGCACAGGATGGTAACGTCCAAGACAGAACCAGATCAAGGCGGGACCAGGACCAGACCAAGACGGTACCAGGACTGGACCGGATAAGGATGAACCGGATCCAGACTGAATCAGGACTAGACTCTGACAGGACCAAGACCAGGACAGGACTAGGAAAATCCAGACCAGGACAGGAGTGCAGCCAGGACAAGCTGCAGGGAGAAATGACCTGACAGGTTACCAACAGGAAGCCCAAGACTGAAGCTCTCAGCAACAGAAACAGGAAACTAGAAGCTATCACCGGCTCTGCATTGCTGGGGAGAATGCCTTAAGAAGGGCTCAGGTAATTAACACACCTGTGACAGATACAGCCAAACTGCCAGCAAGAATAATGAGCTCATTATTTGAGCTACAATGACAGACTGACCACCGGTGGCCAACAGAGAGTCAAATGCCAAACACAAACTGAACAGAACTGAACCATTAATCATGGTTCCTAACAGAACCACAATCTCCCTTAAATGGGGGCTGTTCTTTCACAGGATACTGAGGAAGTTCAACATCACATAGAAGCTTTTGCTTCTCTTCTACTCCGCGATTGTGGAGTCTGTACTGTGCTCATTGATACTGGTCTGGTATCATATTGAGGGACATAATTTTAGTGCTTTCTCGACTAGCTGCCTCTGAGCGCATTTCTCTGACTTTTTTGTATATTCGTCTGGTACGGCTCCACCAGTGAGAGAGACAAATGCAGATTTTGAAAAGGTAGTCAGAACTATGGAGAAGATCATCGGGGCGGACCTTCCCTCTATCCAGGATCTGTACCTGTCCAGAGCAAAAAAGCAGGCAATGAAGATGGTCATGGACCATTACATCCTGGCCATGGCTTGTTTAACCTGCTGCCATCAGGCAGACATTACAGGGCCATGCCCACCAATTCTTTACAGACTAAAAGGTGCATGCACACACTGGCCATTTTTGCCCAGTGTGTATGCACAGCGATGATGCTGAAAATCGTTCAGTGCATATTATACATAGAGCGATTTTTGCACTTCCAACAATCTTCGTGGGGGTGGACAGCTTTCCAAAGCAGGATGCTATGGAAAACCTTCCACTCAGCTGGTAATTCCAGTAGATGAGTGGCGGCTGCTGGCAATGATGCGGGAGTGCCCATCAGTGCTCACTGCCGGGCAATACACAATGGACGGCTTTGGTGTTCAAGTTAGCTGCTTTCAACTCAAAATCGCCCAGTGTGTATGGGCCTTAAGGAGCTGATTAAAATGTGCACATTGTTGCAACATCTGTGTTACACAGCAGTTGTGCTGGCTTCTCTGTTCCGCCGATGACTCAAAAGACACATCATCAAATGAATTGCATGACCATCGGAACAACCCTCATGTTATTCAGGATGTTCCCAGTAGTGGCTCTTACTGTTTTGGAGGAGGAGGGCTGCCGCAATCACCACCGCCGCACTCCACTGCCGCTGGTCCCCTGCACGGGGCCAGCGCATGCGCAGTAACTTCATACATACTGCGCATGCGCTGGCCCAAGCCTCCAGGGCCTTTGCAGCAGCCCCTGGAGGCTTAATCAGGAAAATCCAGACCAGGACAGGAGTGCAGCCAGGACAAGCTGCAGGGAGCAATGACCTGACAGGTTACCAACAGGAAGCCCAAGACTGAAGCTCTCAGCAACAGAAACAGGAAACTAGAAGCTATCACCGGCTCTGCATTGCTGGGGAGAATGCCTTAAGAAGGGCTCAGGTAATTAACACACCTGTGACAGATACAGCCAAACTGCCAGCAAGAATAATGAGCTCATTATTTGAGCTACAATGACAGACTGACCACCGGTGGCCAACAGAGAGTCAAATGCCAAACACAAACTGAACAGAACTGAACCATTAATCATGGTTCCTAACAGAACCACAATCTCCCTTAAATGGGGGCTGTTCTTTCACAGGATACTGAGGAAGTTCAACATCACATAGAAGCTTTTGCTTCTCTTCTACTCCGCGATTGTGGAGTCTGTACTGTGCTCATTGATACTGGTCTGGTATCATATTGATGGACATAATTTTAGTGCTTTCTCGACTAGCTGCCTCTGAGCGCATTTCTCTGACTTTTTTGTATATTCGTCTGGTACGGCTCCACCAGTGAGAGAGACAAATGCAGATTTTGAAAAGGTAGTCAGAACTATGGAGAAGATCATCGGGGCGGACCTTCCCTCTATCCAGGATCTGTACCTGTCCAGAGCAAAAAAGCAGGCAATGAAGATGGTCATGGACCATTACATCCTGGCCATGGCTTGTTTAACCTGCTGCCATCAGGCAGACATTACAGGGCCATGCCCACCAATTCTTTACAGACTAAAAGGTGCATGCACACACTGGCCATTTTTGCCCAGTGTGTATGCACAGCGATGATGCTGAAAATCGTTCAGTGCATATTATACATAGAGCGATTTTTGCACTTCCAACAATCTTCGTGGGGGTGGACAGCTTTCCAAAGCAGGATGCTATGGAAAACCTTCCACTCAGCTGGTAATTCCAGTAGATGAGTGGCGGCTGCTGGCAATGATGCGGGAGTGCCCATCAGTGCTCACTGCCGGGCAATACACAATGGACGGCTTTGGTGTTCAAGTTAGCTGCTTTCAACTCAAAATCGCCCAGTGTGTATGGGCCTTAAGGAGCTGATTAAAATGTGCACATTGTTGCAACATCTGTGTTACACAGCAGTTGTGCTGGCTTCTCTGTTCCGCCGATGACTCAAAAGACACATCATCAAATGAATTGCATGACCATCGGAACAACCCTCATGTTATTCAGGATGTTCCCAGTAGTGGCTCTTACTGTTTTGGAGGAGGAGGGCTGCCGCAATCACCACCGCCGCACTCCACTGCCGCTGGTCCCCTGCACGGGGCCAGCGCATGCGCAGTAACTTCATACATACTGCGCATGCGCTGGCCCAAGCCTCCAGGGCCTTTGCAGCAGCCCCTGGAGGCTTAATCAGGTTCCCAACCACATGCGCAGTATGGTCCGCTGTACTGCGCATGTGCAGAACCTGTTTAGGGGGCTGCTGCGCATTTGCGCACAGAGAGGCACCCTGGAGGGAGGGAACGCCTCCCGATGGGATGCCTTGAGTGACTGGCAGGTCAGACTTCCAATAGGAAGTCACTGCCAGTCACAGTGAAGCCAGAGCAGTCTCACAGACTGCATCTCGCTTCACTTTAGGCAGAGACAGTGGTGGATTTTACCTGGGGGAGGGGGGGGAGGCTTCAGCCCGTAGCTAAAAACTGCCACTGAATGTTCTGGTAAATCAAGCTGCCAAGGATAGTACCATTTTCTGAAACAATGCCCATTGCCTGCCCTGAACACCAGCAGCATGTACATCATAGGACACTATGAGGGACATTGTAAATTCATATTTAAAAACATTAATGTTCTGCGTAAATACCAGAATTGGATCCAACTCTGAATCAGCCCCAGAGCATTTACAGCCTCAAATGTCAAGGCATTATGGTAGCAGAGGCTTATCAGTTCTCTCTTATACGTGTACAAATGTATCCGTGCTCATCTCTCCCCATCACCACGGCTCGCCCCAATTTGTCACATCGGTTTTTTTTTTGAGACCGTGTCCTCTCGCAACGCTTCAGGCACGGTGGCTCGCTGCGCTCGCCACACTATATAAAATCAACTCCATGCGTAGTTGGGGTATGAAAAAATGGGGTGCATTTAACATGGGAGCCCAGATAATACATAAGTACCGTCACATCTAGCTCACGGCTTGAAATTGACACACTGTGATATCACCTATCAATTTGTCTCTATGAGCTGCATAAGTGAATTAGATACACCCGCATGGTGATGGGATCGCGCCAATGGCCACGTATAGCGCTGCTACATTTGTAGCTATACGATGCGGGATCTGAATCCCATTTATAGTTTGTACACGAACTAATCAGGTTTGTAAATAAATAAAACTGTATTGTTATCAGTAGTTTCTGTTGAGGGGTAATTTGATCCAATGGAGGATATAGTTTCCCATACTTTCCATGAGTTTGTATTGTATTTTATGATTATGTGATGAAAGAAGAGGATTGTAATATTAAATTCTGAAGCATTTCTACAACATTGCTAAAACAGCATTACTCCCACTTTATCTCTTCCAGGACTGAACTTGTTAGCTTTCATCATCATCGTCTTCTCCTACAGCAGCATGTTCTACTCCATTCACAAGACAGGCGCCAAAACAGCAGAACGGAGCGTCCTCTCCCGTGAGGTCACCATAGCCAAGAGGTTCTTCTTCATAGTGTTCACCGATGCCCTCTGCTGGATTCCTATATTTCTGCTGAAGGCTGTTTCACTCACAGAGGCAGAGATTCCAGGTGACGTAAAATATGACCTTATCAATTGCTCTCTGGTTCACTTATGATTTAAAAAAATTATAATAAAGCCAATGTACATTATTGTTAGAATACTCATAAAAATGATCTTGATTTTTCTCTTCAAAATCTAGCTAACCATGACCAGGGGTGGCCAAACCTGTCCTCAGGATCTACCAACAGTTCATGTATTTCAGGCAACCTGTGGATCTATAGTAGGAATGAATGCAGCAGGTTTGAAAATGTGACAGTTAGGTGATTTGGAAAACATGGGCCGATGGTAGATCCTGAGGACTGGCTTGGCCACCTCTGCACTAATGACAATAGAATGGAAGTCTGAATATTATTAAGATTTTCATAGCAATCATGATTTGTCAAAATCCTCATATAAAATTGTTGAAATGTGGCTATGGAATAACCTTTAGAAATGCCTTTTCCCATTTTATATTAAAATACTGCTACTCACTATTTATTGAACTGAATAATATGCCCCTGAGCATATGGGGGCTGAGGGAGAGGTAAAGGTAGATCCATATGCAGAGCTTTCATTGTGTGCACGTTCCAGACCTGTACACACTAATGCATTCTGAAAGATGGAGTGCTGCATCGCATCTGTGCTTACGATTGGAGGGATGCAAATAGGCAATAAAGGGGCACTCTCCGGTAGGCGACAGTGGTCTATGAATGCTTGGATAGAAGCATAAATATGCCAGGTTAGAGGCACATCTTTTGTAACTAGTATTAGATAGAAGACAGGTGCACACTACTGATCCGTGGAAAACTAATACCCTTTTCACATAGTAAAAGCCGGGTCAAACCAGGGATCGCAATATCACAATACTGGGTCCGACCTAGGTTTTATGCTTTCACACCATTACACAGAGGACGACTGTAGTGAAGCCAGAAGCAGTCTGTGAGACTGCACTGGCTTCACTGTGACTGGCAGTGACTTCTTATTGGAAGTCTGACCTGCCAGTCACCAAGGCAGTCCCATTGGGAAGTGTTACCTCCTTCCGGGATGTCTCTCTATGGGCTGCCGACTGTAAGTCTCTAAAACCTGGCGATTGCGCAGTACCTAAGTCGATACTGCCCATGTCCTGGTGCCTGTCATCCATAACCGTGATTCCCCTTAGACTGGCCGCCTGCGTAGTACAGAGCAGTAGCGTAAGTTTGTTCCAGTTGCCCAGAGGCAAGATATATATGGGTGCCCCCCCCCCCACACACACACACACACACACACACACACACACACACACACACACACACACATAACCCTATATAACCCTTTATAACCTGATATAAAATATATATTTCTGTTAATAAATATAGATGATGGAGAGATAGAGAACACAATTCAGAACTCGGCCACAGAAGCAATATTGTTGGCTTTTAAATAACTAATTTAAACTTGCAGGGGGAGGAGAGATGCCTCCTTGGGAGCAAGGAGCCCGGCGGCAGATGACTCAATTGCCTCCCAGAGTTCTGCCTCTGGTACAGAGGATTGTACTGCGCATGCGCCTGTTCCGGCACCTGTCATCATAGTACAGGCACAATGAACGCAGCGTCTGAGGCGGGGACCGGGAGGGGCGGCAGCTGTGGCAGGAGGAGGGGGTGCTTGCATCGTGGCCAGTGACAGCCCCTCTTCTGCCAAAAGGTACGAGCCGCCTCTCCTTATAACCCAGGTCAAATTGCCCGACTGCTCAACCCGGATTATACAGTTATACCGCACCTTAACCTGGGTCGTTATTTCAAAAACTCGTGTCCGACCCAGGTTATTTTGGCAATGTGAAAGTGTACAGACCACAATCGGACCCATTGCACACAGCTCTATTTGTTGCTGAATATGGATATTAATTAAAAGCATGGATATACTGTCCAACTCCCAGATTCTATTTGTATTGGATTGCAGTCATGCAGGAATTTGGGATTACAACAGAACTACTGTACGGGATCTGTAAGAAAAACCTAAACCGCTGCAAAGTAGACAAACTGTAACCTTGCTTTTAGGCAAAATAAATGAATAATTCTCTCTTGATTTCCAGGCACCATTACCTCCTGGGTTGTGATCTTCATTCTGCCAATTAACAGTGCCCTGAATCCCATCCTATACACACTGACAACGTCATCGTTTCAGGAAAAACTCAAGCAGTGTCTACAAAGTAAAAGACACCAACTGCAAGAATCGGGCAAAAGTTTTACACTGGTGTCTATAAACACTAACACCACCTGACTCTGCCATTATTGTATGCTTGCACAGAGACTACATAACTCCAACACTTGCTGGACCCCTGCGGTACCGAATTATTATTACGTAATAGTTGTGCCTTTTATAACTCCATGGTTGTCATTCCAGAGTGCAGGAACTCAATCTTCTGGTGGCGGATTGAGGGGAGACCCTCATGACATGCGACTGTGCCTTTCAGTCCTAAAACTATGGGTTTTAGGACCATGCTGCTTGGAGGCACATAGACCTTTTGTTGTTATGCCCCTTTACTAACATGGACCTTAAAAAGGCAAAAGAAACCTGTGAATGATGGACTCTTGTAAAATGACAAAATATATTTCCCTAACACAGAAATCTGTAACCTGCACCTAAGTGTGTAGCTGAGAGCTTATCTATCCTACAGCGGTGATACAATGGAATATACTGTACTCATATGGAGAAAGAGGATCATTGTTACTGGGCAAAAGGGAAGAAAAGTTGGATTTATTGACTACACAATATGATGTAAGGGGGAATATACAGTGTACATATATTTATAAATTCCTTTTTACAAGACCTGGTATATTTTCAGTTCTGATCTATGTGTGTATAATGGTACTTTCTCGCTCACTTTTCTCTTAAGGGGTCACAACAAATGGATAAAAGCCTTTCGGCCAAAGTAATTTGCACTTTAGAAATTATAACCCTTGCCAATATCACTCTATAAGCAAAGCACAATTATCTAACAGCAGTGATGTTGCTTGCTGTGTATACCATGATCTTCAATTCCCAGAAAATGCAGAAAACCAGAAAGGAAGCAAGTCAATGACAGAGGTTATAACAAATGATCCGATTCAGAGGTGGACGGTAGTAGAACATCTTGCGCCTAATGTTTTACTTCAGCTCACGTGTCTTGTGCAGATTGAAATGACATGGATATCAATAAAGATACAATAGGCGTTACCGGGGGTGGTTTCGGGGGCAGGGCCGGTGCTAGGGTGTCCGGCGCCCTCCTGCAAACCATACATTTTGCGCCCTTTCAAATTGCCATTGCAACAAGCTGTGGGAGTGTATGCAACATGCGATCATATGGAGGATCTCAGGTGCATGTACATGTATGCATACACCATCTCAGTGCTGTATCCGCAAAATGTTGCAGGCCTTAAAGGTGCCCATACACGCTGCGAGAATTGCATACGTTATGGGCTAGATCGCATCGCACGGCATGCATGCAATGTGTGTGCGATGCGATCCGAAAGCAGTACAAAAAGTATGTGCAGCACTCGTGACTGAGTGGAAAGGAGGGGAGAGAAGGAGGAGATGGAAGAAGAGGGGAGGAGAAAGAGGGGGCAGAGTGTTGAGGACTGGCAGCGGCACTGGCACAGCACACTGAGAAGAAGGAAGGAAGGGGAGGGGGCACTGCTGCCTGTTCGTCATTTCATTGACAGCTGACATGCGCAGGGAGCAATGGGTAGGGGGCGGATCCAGACATGATATCCAGGCATTCACAGACAGCGCTACATGCCTCAGCGCAAGTGTCCATGAGGAAGAGGGGGCAGGTTGCAGGAGGAGGACAGTGTGTGTGCGGTGCAGGGAGCTGCTCAGCTTCTCCATACTGCCGCCCGCTGTCAGACAGGCGCTGCGGGCAGCATGCAGGAGGCAGCGACAGTGAGGGCTGAGGCAGCTTTAGCAGAGCAGGGAGGGAGACAGCGCCTTTTCAGCATGGCGCCTCCCTGCTCTGCAGGAGCTGCTGAGTGGGTAGCGCCGGCCCAGGGGGGGTGCATCGGTGTCAGAGACGTCATTTAGAGATGCTGTTCCACTAACAGAGACGTTCATGTTCTGTCAGACATTCTGATCAATCTTAAACCCTGTACACATGCATCGATTTTTCCCGATTTTCGATTCGATTTTGTTTATAGAAGCAAAATCGGATCGAAACCTAAACGTAATCGAATAGTTTTTGTGTCACTTTCAATCTACAGTACATTCATTTCGATGCGCGCTGCCATTTTCACAAAATCAAACAGAAAAATCTACTGTGCTGCCAAGGAAATATCGAATTCGATCTAGTAAATCGAATGTGTACAATGTACCATGAATGTATATCAAATTTGATATTGAATGCAAAAGTACAGATCTAATAGAAAATCGAATTTAACATCGAATCAAAAGCAAATCGATGTGTGTGTACAGGGCTTTAGTGCCACTTTACTGGCCGATGTCCGATCAATGGTACAACTTTTTACACATATGAATGGATTAGAGCCGCTGCCTGTGGACAACTCAGTAGGAAGGCCAAAGGCTGCAGAATTAGCATTAATTCACAGTAACGGCTTTGACTACTGCATCTCCATCTAGTCTGAATCAGCCCCATCACCTATAGTCAGAGTGTTTGTTTAGCATGATTCAGTATAGTGCTCTAACTACAGGGGATGGGGCTTATCCACAATGCTTATTAGTGTACTGATAAGTGCTCCCTTACCTGTAGAACACAGGTTCTCAAACCTGGTCCTCAGGACCATAAACCGTTCATGTGTCCCAGGTCTCCTCACAGAGGGGCAGATGTATTAAGCCTGGTGAAGAGATAAACTGGAAGGAGATAACGCACCAGCCAATCAACTGCCAACTGTCATATTTCAAACACAGCTGATTGGCCGGTGCGCTATCTCCTTTCACTTTATCTCCAGTTTATCTTTTCGCCAGGCTTAATACATCTGCCCCAGAATCACATGTGATATATGTAGCTCCATCTGTGGATCCATGAGTACACCTGTGCACCTGCTTGGTGACCTGGGAACATGAACTGTTTGGGGTCTTGTGGAAGGTGTTTGAACACCACTGCTGTAAAGCATGTAGTTATATAAATCATATATTCCCATCATGCCATGAGACCCAGCTAGAGTCATTGCTTTACAAAGTGTGATGTAAACAGGAAACAGAATCTTTTTTAAGCCACAATTGCTGACCCTTAATTGAACTCAATTTACATAAAAAGATGAATATCTACACAGGTATAGATTTTACAGTCTTCTAATGCAGCAAATACTTAATGACACAGGGAAACAGACATACCTGAACCACAAGTTATTTTTGAAGATTTTATTATAGTTTCTTTCAATAAAAGCAAATTATATTACAAAACGTCCCTTAAATAGAAACACTGATAGGAAACTGTGTTGAGCCTGGCACAGTAATTTGGTGACATAACAATACAAAAAGAATATATTATAAAATTTCATCTGTACATTATTTATAGAACATCAATCACCTTTAGACATATTATACCGCAGAGAGGTACTGAAGGGTTCCCAAAGTCATGAAGTTAGAACTCAGTTTATTGAGTGGAATGGAACCATGTTATTGTGCATTTGGGGGTAGGTCAGTCCTAGAGACCACCGTCTCTGTAAAAATGAAATATCACTGTATTATTATGAATCCTCCTTATTGCAGCACTGCCTGGTCCCATTAAAGATGAAATGTCTACAGTATCTTTACACACAATCACTTGTCATTGCTCTAAAGCAGATTATGTCCAGCCTAAATTCAGGATGTTCCTCATCAAAAAAAGTGCAAAGAAACATCAGTCCCGCATGAAAGGTTCCTATTCATAATAGGGAAAGTTGAACCCTGTGCAGCCAAACATGTTTGGGGCAGCAAACACTAACAGTGAGATCAGTTGCAGCTCTGCCCTTGCAGCATTGCCAGTAAAGCGCAGTTGTCAATGTGTTTCAGCCAAGTCCCTAACATGTAATAAACCCACTTTCCCACAAGGCCTAGAACACTGTTCTGTCAGAACCTAGAACAATGTTGCACATATTTTAAAATCAAAAACTAATTCTACTGGTCAGACATGTTGATTAACTTCTAGCGAATCAGTTTTAGACTTTAATATGGGAAGAGTGCATGAAGAATTATCTGTAATAATAATAATAAAAAATAAAATACCATTTTCAAATAATTCTGATGGTTCACTGAAATGTTACCACAAGCTGCAACCAATTTGATTTTCACAGAATCAATATGGCAGTCAGCATGATGTACATTGATCTGTTTTGCAAACCTGCTGTCCCAATTTAATGGCAGATTCCCTTAAAACAAGACAGTCAGATTCATGTTTTTTACTAATGTTAATCCAGTTATACTCTCAAGCAGGCATTATAAATATTCAAAAACACATTTTACATCACATCACACTAGCTTAATCCCAAGGTCAGCACCCTGGGTAAACTCACACATCATACACCGTCTTTCATTCTGAACATACAAAAACCTGCTTACTGGCATCACTGAGTCAAAAAAAAAAAAAAAGTAACAACACACAAATAAAGAAAACACAAAAAATACTGATCTTAGTTAACATCTTCATGACTAGCAGCGCAAGAACATTGAGTAATTAGTGTCTTGCACAATACTGCCCCCTTCAGGCAGACAGGAAAACAGTGACCGCTGATTTCCTTTAAAGCAACATTGCTACACAAATGAAGGATGCTTGAGGCCATTGTTTACATCTTATGTAATCCTTGTCTTCTTCATAGAGATGTATGATCACGTTTTATGATGGACTGTACTGTAAGTACGGTACAAAACCAGGCTATTACTCATACACATCTTGTCAGAAATGTCCAGGAAAGACTAGCTCTCCCGCAACAAGTAATTCTTAGAGATTATTCAGCCCATCTTGTTTCTTAATAGTACATTCACTCCTCAGACTTTTCTAAAGCTTTGTTTCTGGTCCACCTGGATTCAGAGGAGGGAATGAGTTTCGAATACGGACTACCTCCATTGCACAGAGGTGCTTAAAGACCTTGTTGTACCAGTCAGGAGATCGCCCCCTGCAAACAAAAAATAAACAAACATTAGGGTAAATGGGAATTCATTTTATTTAAAAATAAACGCTTCTCATAATTTTAGGATCAAGCATTCATCACGGTTAAAAATGTACTAAGCACAAAGGTTACATTACATTATGAACAGTTATAAATGGGGTCAGGTAACAGCACTGGTGCCAGCTGCACAGCACCGGTACAAATAGTTTTATTCACTACTGCAGAGTGTTGCTGTTTATGCTTCCTCTAGTTTGTTGGGACTCAAATGGGGCTTTTTCTATTTAGCAGGATGGGCACAACATACTGTTCTGGTATGGCATATATACAGCAACATCACGCCGTGCCACTGCAGCAATGCTAGCGCATATGTATAAACATATGCGCAAAGAAGTGACAATACCTGTGATGTGGTGTGCAGGGGTCTCCGTCACATCCCCGGCGCCTCCTCCTCCCCCCTGCAGCCGGAAGGACATCCGTCTGTGACATACTGCTAGGGTGAGGAGGAGTTTAACAGAGGACGGGGAGGAAGGTAAGCCTCTACGGCAGGCGGCGGTAGAAGTCCATAGGCTTCTATAGGGTATCGTCACCCAAAGGTGATACCCTGCCCTGCGATACCCTGCCCTGCGAAGATGTGGCGGACGGGTATTATTACATTTGAAAATGCGATGAAATAAACTATTTACAGTATGTATTGTAAGCGGTTTTAAGTAAATACCTAAGGTCTGCTCTACAGATGTAGGTGAGCTTGGACCGTCCCATTCCACAAGGTTCCATCAGATACTGTGAGTTCATAACCACAGCCTGGACACCCTCCTCAGGTTGGTCTGTGGCATGGTCGATTGATGTGGAAACCAACACACACCCTCCCCTAGGAAGGTCCATGCGCCACTTTCTGTATTGAAGAGGGAAAAAAAGTTGTGAGCAAATGAAACAATAATAATTACATAAAAATCAAAGGAATCTGGGGGAGATCAGTCATAATATTTTACTGTACAGACTCGGAGGTTTCCCATAGAGCAGTTTCTCAGTTTGAAATCATGACGTTCGTGCGCTACAAGAACTAATTATGTCAGATTTTGCACCAACCGCTGCAACCTTATTAAAAATTATAAAAAATACTTTATGAGTATTCACCAAATGTGAGTACATATACAAACAATACAAGTGAAAAAGGTAGAACAGTTGTATAGACCAGTAGTTCCCAAATTTTTTTGATTCAAGGCACCCTAGAGTATTTTTCAGGGAACCCCTAGGTCAAAAAGTTTGTTACCAAGAATAAAAAATAATAATAATTAAGTTAAATAAGTTGTGCCTAAATGTCAACCTTAGGTCCAGCTATGTGGTGAGGAACATGATTCACTTATGTTTATCCACATATTTGCCCATTACATTGACCATAAACAATTTGAATTGGTTCTGGACCACCAACCTGAGGCACCCCTGCAAGTGCTCCGAGGCACCCCAGGGAGCCTAGGCGCACAGTTTGGGAACCACTGGTATAGACACTCCCAATGCATAAGATGGCTGCAAATAGTTCTTTGGGTTCTCTGTTTTCCGACAGAGTTTATACTAAATGTTTATCGATAGTGGAACTTTGCGCCTTCAGTGTCACCGTATAAGTGATATAAATCCTTACATGAATGTTCTAATAGTGTACCGAATGAACTGACGTGTCACAGCATATAGCGGTATCTTTGGCACAATACTTCCTCCTGCTGTTCTCCAGGGTGATCAGGTGGTACAATCACGGAGCGATGTGGGATGTATAAAATAGTGAAGTGTCAGTACACGCACTTTTATATAAAGTGACTTTTGTGCCAGTAGTACGGCGCATATATATATATATATATATTATAAACACACACACATACATACATACATACACACACACACACACACACACACACACACACAGATGGAGCACCTCTCAGCCAGCGCTGAGGCTCGCCAGAATGTCCCTGCTGGTGAGAACTTGTGGAGAGGCGCTCCATCCGACTGGGACGCATGAGTGTCTCACATGCATGCGAGTCACAGTTTTCAGGCAGCGAGGGGACGCGAACCCTGCCTGAACCCTGTCTGGGAGCTACGTCTGAAGGGGACGTGTGAGCGTCCCCTTATGGCGGCTGGCAGTTGCCGATCCGACCACCAGATCCCTGCTGAATGAGAGTGGCTCCATCTGTATATATACACACACACACACACACACACACGCACACGCACACATATACAGTATACAGGTGTTTCTTAGTGCATATATCAAAAAATGTGTGCAAAATGGTGCTCTGCTGCCACCATGTGGTTAAAAACTATGTGAAAAATGCTAGGTGACCAATTGTTACAGCACCCGGTCATATATATTTTTCACTCACTTTTTTGTTGTTGTTGTGTTTGGGTTATTTACAGCTGGTACCTCACAAGTGGAACCTTAAAAACTGCAAAACCCCCCAAAAATTGGAAACATCTGATAGTGTGCTATTGTTTCTAGAAAAATAGGATTTATGGTCTTACCTTGATAAATCCCTTTCTTTGAGTCCATAGGGGGCACAGGAGTTCACGCTCGGTATGAGAGGTGAGGTAGCAGAGCGTGCACCAAAGGGTTACAAAAATGTACCCAGCATGCTCCCTGCCTCCCTTCTCCCTCATAACCCGCCCCCTGACCCTGGGTCACCAGTTTCGTTAGCAAGCCCAAGGTAGGAGCAGAGCCAGAGAAGAAGGAAGAGCAAACGCACACCCACATAGCATACAGGCCCTAAAGCCATGGAACTTTCCTACATAGGAAGCCCCGCTACCAGGTGCGTCTGGGAGGGCGTCCTGTGCCCCCTATGGACTCAAAGAAAGGGATTTATCAAGGTAAGACCATAAATCCTATTTTCTTTTTCGTCCACTAGGGGGCACAGGAGTTCACGCTGGGACGTCCTAAAGCTGTCCCCTCACGGGTGGGGGACGCTCCTGGACTGCGGAAAGCACATGTCTACCAAACTGTGCATTAGCCGATGCAAAGGTATCAAATGCATAAAACTTGATAAAGGTCTGGGAAGAGGACCAAGTAGCCGCCTTACAGAGCTGTTCAGCCGAGGCGCCTCGATTAGCGGCCCAGGATGTACCCACAGACCTGGTAGAATGTGCAGTAATCCCCTCCGGGGGAGTAATCAGTGCGGAAAGATACGCTTGGCGAACCACTGATCTGAGCCATCTCGCCAAGGACTGTTTGGAAGCAGGCCAGCCCCTCTTATTGGCCCCATAAAACACAAACAGTGAACCCGACTTACAAGTTGACTTAGTCCTGCGAAGATAAATCTGCAACGCACGGACTACATCAAGAGAAGCTTCAGCTTCAGAAGAACCTGGAAAAGAAGGCACCACTATTTCCTGGTTAAGGTGAAACTCAGACACCACCTTTGGATGAAAATCCAGTTTGGTACAAAGAACCGCCCTGTCCGGGTGAAATACCAGAAAAGACGGTTTCCATGATAATGCACTTATGTCAGACCCCCTTCGTGCTGAGGAAATAGCCAACAAGAAGCCACCTTCCAGGATTTCAGATCCACCTCCTCCAGAGGCTCGAAAGGAGACGATTGAAGTGCCCGGAAAACTTCTAAAGAGGGACACCTCAACAGCCAGCCCGTCAAAGCCAGGCGACTCAAGTCCGGGTGTCGGAATGGCCCCTGTGAAATTAGGTCTGGACGCAGAGGTAGACTCAGAGGAGAGGCTACCAACAGGTTCCATAGATCCGCGTACCAACCTCGACGGGCCAATCTGGGGCCACTAGGATCATCATTCCTCCCTCCTTCCTGAACTTCCACAGAAGGCGAAGTAGGAGTTGAAACAGGGGGAATGCGTACACTATCTTGCCGACTTAAAAAGTCTGCCTCAAAATTGAGAATCCCTGGGATGAAGACTGCAGAGATTGCAGAAATCTGCTTCTCCGCCCACCTGAATATCTTGGAGACTTCTTTTATCGCTCCTTTGCTGCATGTCCCGCCCTGCTTGTTGATAAAGGCCACAGGCGTGGTGCTGTCGGACTGGATCTTTACAGGGCACCCTCGGATGAGGGACCCCAACCTCTGAAGAGCCAGAAGGATTGCTCTCAATTCCAGGAGATTGATCGGAAGGCGACTCTCCTGAGCCGTCCAGCGACCCTGAAAAGATTGAGAATTGCAAACCGCTCCCCAGCCCCGTAGGCTGGCATCCGTGGTAAGCAAGACTCAGGTTGGAATCCAAAACGGGCGGCCCTGAGACAAGTTGTCTGTCTTTAACCACCATGTGAGAGACAGGCGAACCTTCGGGGGCAGGGTGATCAATTGACTCCTTAGACGAGTATGATCTCCTGTCCACTGGCTGAGAGTGTAAAGCCGAAGTGGGCGCGAGAGAAACTGTGTATACTCTACCATGTCGAAGACACCACCATACACTTGTGTACTGAGACCCTTCTGTGACCTATAAGGGAATGAATCTTCCTCTGAAGGGAGTGGATCTTATCCTCTGGAAGATATACTCTCTACAACCGAGTGCCCAGCCGAGCTCCCAAGTGAAGTGTCCTTTGGGAAGGAGTAAGAAACGATTTCTTCCAGGTTATCCTCCAACCGTGAGATAACAGAAGTGTAATCACGACCTGCAAATGACTCCGTAGTAGGTCTGGGGACTTTCCAAAATCAGTGGGCCGTCCAGGTATGGAATCATCCGAACCCCCAGCCGGTGCAGGTGTGCAGCCCTGACCACCATCACCTTGGTGAACACCCTGGGAGCCGTAGATAGACCAAAAGGTAGCGCCCTGAACTGGAAGTGTTCGACCCGAAGGGCGAACCTCAAAGTGCTCATGTTCCTGTCGGATGGGGATGTGAAGTATATCTAGCGAGGCCATGAAGTCCCCTGGCTCCAGTGAGAGAATGATCGAACGCAGGGACTCCATGCGAAACTTCGGCACTCGCAGAACAATAGTGAGCGACTTCAGATTCAGGATAGGACGGTGAGAACCATCCAGTTTGTGAATCAAGAATAGGGTGGAGAAGAACCCCTGACCCCTCTGCTCCTGAGGAACTGGAACAATGACGTTCAAGTCCAAAAGAGAGCAGATGGAAAGCTGTAGCACTTGTTGTTTCGCTGGGTCCTTTGGAAGACCCGTGCAAAAATAACACTGAGGAGGGGGGAACCGGAATGTCAGGGCATAGCCCCTGGATACCACCTCCCTGACCTGTTTAGCCACTGGACGTCTGGTAGCCCAGGGCTGCTTGGTGCAGGGCTTGGCTCCCTTAGTGGATGAGGAAAATCTAGAGGAAGGACTAGTGCCGTCGGACAAACCTCTCTCCACCTTGCCCGCCCACTCAGACACTGCCTTGGCCACCCATGACGCGGCAAGCGTGGTACACCCAATGGCCCCTGCCTGTGAAAAGCAGTCCTGAGGAAATTCTCAGAGGGGTCCTTCAAAGATGAAGAATCCAAAATGGGCAGTACTGAAGCGCAAGCTAATCGCGCAACATGATCATCCGCCAGGGGAGGATTTTCCCACTTAGCCCTCTCTGTGGGAGGAACAGGTTAAAAAGTAGTAAGTCGCTTGGAAAGCTGGAACTTTCTAAACGGTTGAGACCACGCAGTCTCCAATAAATCCTCCATGAGGGCCGAAGGCAGGAGCTGGGCCGATACTTTCTTAAGACGCTTAAAAAGCAGGTCTTTACTTTTAGGGGCAGGAGCCTCATCCTCCCTCTGGAGGACTGCCTTAACCTCCTGCATCAGAGACTCTACCTCCGCTGAGGACAAAGTGTCATCGGCCCCTGCGGATTCCGCCACTGAGCTGGAATCCGAATCGGAACGCGGAGAACCCGCATCGGGACTCTGCTGCCTACACTGCCTCCTGGAATCCCTGCCCGCCCGAGTAGCCGTCAACCCCTGCACAGATTGTGCAAAGGATTGCCACCAAGGGGGCGCTACATAAGCAGGAGCTGCCCCAACACTGGTGCTGGCCACTGCCACAGGGGGCATGGGCGCAGGAGGTAAGGAGTTGACAAGCGGTCAATATGTCAATACCTGAGTCAAGGTCGAAGCCCAGGCCGGTTCCTGCTGTGAAGGCAGCAGAATATCTGCTTCAAGGGCCAAACACCTGGAACAGATATCCTCCTCCTGCCGAGAGAGTATGTCCACACATACCCTACAGGTACGCTGCATCGGAGATGGAGTCTCCTTGCCAGGTTTCGCCTTAGGCATACTGTCCATGATAAAAGACAAAAAACACCAGCAGTTACAACACTGACACCCAAGCAACACACTTGCAGCCTTACCCACAAAGCTTTAGCAAAGCCATTTGGTATGGGCAGATAAACTCAACAATTCAGCAAGCTGAAAGGGAGACACCGTATATGCAAAGCCAATACTATGAATGGTGCCAGTGTTTTCTTCTTTCATCTCTTCCAATGATATTGGAAGGAAGACAGCATCAGAGTACCAGCCGCAGGAGAGGATAAATACCACAAACACCAGGCTCCAGAAGCAGGGTGTGGGGGAGAATCCCAGCAGCCTCCATCTCTAAACCCAGCAAGTGCCAGAATGGCTGCTGATTAGGACCTTAATGAGGAGCTGGGACACCTGGGGCAAAAATATATATATATATATATATATATATATATATATATATATATATATATATATATATATATATATATATATATATATATATATATATATATATTTTTTTTTTTTTTTTTTTTTTTTTTTGCCCCAGGTGTCCCAGCTCCTCGGAGTACCCGGAGGAAACCCACTCAAGTACGGGGAGAATATACAAACTCCGCACAGTTAGGACCATGGTGGGAATCGAACCCAGGACCTCAGTGCTGTGAGGCAGTAATGCGAACCATTACACCCTCCGTACTCCTACAGCACCTGGTGTTCCTATGTGGTCACCCACTCAAGTACTTACCAGGCCCAATATACAGCATTAGCTGTAGATCCCAGGCTGTCTTCAAGCTTCCAATGATATTGGAAATAAGACATCCGCAAAACTCAACAATCCAGCAAGCAGCAGGAGAGGAGAAATACCACACACACACCAGGCTCCAGGAGCAGGGTGTGGGGGAGAATCCCAGCAGCCTCTGTCTCTAAACCCAGCAAGTGCCAGAATGGCTGCTGATTAGGACCTTAATGAGGAGCTGGGACACCTGGGGCAATCCATCACCTGGTGTTCCTATGTGGTCACCCACTCAAGTACTAACCAGGCCCAATATACAGCATTAGCTGTAGATCCCAGGCTGTCTTCAAGCTTCCAATGATATTGGAAAGAAGACATCAGCAAAACTCAACAATCCAGCCAGCAGCAGGAGAGGAGAAATACTACACACACACCAGGCTTCTAGGAGCAGGGTGTGGGGGAGAATCCCAGCAGCCTCCGTCTCTAAACCCAGCAAGTGCCAGAATGGCTGCTGATTAGGACCTTAACGAGGAGCTGGGACACCTGGGGCAATCAGAGAGCAAGCCTCAGCACTTCCCCAGGGGTGGGGGAGGGACTAACCTACAGCACCTGGTGTTCCTATGTGGTCTCCCACTCAAGTACTGACCAGGCCCAATATACAACATTTCCAATGTGTATGGCTGTAGGTTCCCAGGCTGTCTAACCTCCCCCTCAGGCATCAACCCCCGGGACATAGCCTGACTAATTGTCCCTGGTGATCTAGTGGAAAGGTGGAGCAGTCCAGACCCCCACTGCCTGCCCCCCCGCTGATTCCCATACAAACGGGGGGGATCGCTGCTAGACGCGGCTCCCTGCAAGCAGGGAACCGCCGCTTACCTGCCCGGGGACGGAGTGCAGCATGCGGGAGCCTCCGAGAGAGGGTCCCACGACGGAAGTCCCCAGCCCAGTCGCCAGCGCTGCCGTCGCCGCCGCCGAGTGATGGAGCTGCGCTGCCGGTGATTCACTAAAAGAGCACCTGCCGCAGCAGCTCTAACCCATGGCTGTTCTAACAGCCGCGATAATGGTGCTGCTCTCTCCTTGGCACCAAAGAAAAAACTGGTGACCCAGGGTCAGGGGGCGGGTTATGAGGGAGAAGGGAGGCAGGGAGCATGCTGGGTACATTTTTGTAACCCTTTGGTGCACGCTCTGCTACCTCACCTCTCATACCCAGCGTGAACTCCTGTGCCCCCTAGTGGACGAAAAAGAAAGGGTTAATATAACACACATAAAAACAAAAGTGCTTGGTCCCTTTTGTGGTCTCTGGTACTTCCTCAGTGGTCAATATTCTCCCCTGAAGAAGCCCCAGACACCACAAAAGTGCCGAAACGCGTTGGTCCTACAGATACCTCTCCACTAACTGCAGAGATAGGATCAGATAAGCTTTTAATGTCATTTATTATTGTACGAGTCAATTCTACCTATTGTAGGTTTTTGTGTGTGTTATAGTAAACTTTTTTTAGAAACAATATCACAATGTTCCCTTTTTGGGGGGGTTGCAGTTTTTAAGGTTCGACTTGTGAGGAACCAGCTGTAAAATAACTCAAACACAACAACAACAAAAAAGTGAGTGAAAAATATATCTCACTATTATACCTATAGCTTGTAAGCTTGCGAGCAGGGCCCTCCTACCTTTTGACTGTCTGTAAATATCCTGTTTGTTGTATCACTGTCTCCTTTGTAAAGCGCAACGGTATATGCTGTGTTATATATATATATATATAAGAGATTGCTGTAACAAATGGTCACCTAGAATTTTTCAAGTATAATTTGTAACCACATGGTGGCAGCAGAGCACCATTTTGCAGACATTTTTTTTGATATATGCACTAAGAAACACCTGAATACTGTATATGTGTGTGCCAACTGATGATCCTGCAGAACACCAAGAGGAAGTATCGTGCCAAAGATAACGCTTTGACACGTCATTTCATTCGGTGCGCATTTAGAACATTCATTTAAGTACTTATATAACCTATGCTGTGACACTGAAGGTGCAAAGTTCCACTATCGAAAAATATATACAAACAAAGTATATATATAATAAAGTTATGATTTTTATTTGTCTGTTCTGACATCACGCAAAAACTATTATATAGCTTGGTAACCTTGAAAGAAATTGTGTTACTGTATGTATTTTATCAATGTGACATCAGGGAGATGAGCAATTAAGGAAAAAACTTTGACATTTGGTGCGTGCAGTATGCAGGATCCTCAAGTCCACAATGATCATCATAGGGGGTATTCAATCTGCAACACAATTTTACGACAATTTGCAGCCATTTCCGCTGATTCACGGACACTCCACAGCTGGAACATTGGCAGGTATTCAATGCTGTTTGCGAGTGGTGACAGCGAGCAGGGCTTCCTGCTCGCTGTCGCCACTCACCCTGACAGCATTCAACACACCCTCCGCATACGCCAATTCCCCCTCGCTCCGTTTTTTGAGCGAGGGAGAATTGGCAGATGCGGCTCCAGAAGCAGCGAGACTCGCGGCTAAATACAGAGAGTTTTCTGCAGTAGCCGCGGGTCTTGCTGTTTTGGGGAATTCTCGCCGTCCTGTGATGGCGAGGATTTCCCCAGAACGTTGAATAGAGCGAGCGGCCGGCGCGGGGGTTAAACAGCAAGGATCGCTGGTTTTCTGCAATCCTCGCTGTTTAACCCCCTCGCCGGCCGCTCGCAGCAGCATTGAATACCCCCCCCCATTGAATTCCGGCTTTCGAGTCGGAAGAAAAGAAAATGGCCCAGGGTTCCGACAGTCGGATTCCTGGATTAAATATCCACCTATGTATTATACATTTTTGGGAAGAAATATACTTCTAGGGGCTGTTTATGATCTATGGAAACAAAACCATTTATGAAAGACATCCACACTAGCAATGCCACGGGCAAACACTAGTTTATATTATATTTTTTCCATAAAGTTACCAATACTGCAGACATTTTTCATGTGCAGACACACGGGTTAGATTGCAATTCTGCCGCTACAGTACCATAAGAGATGTATAGCATTTACTGTATCCTTGCTTAATAAGAACAAAAAGTCACAAGTGAGATGATCAGGTAGAACCATACCGCAGTACTAAGAATTGCCGACGTGGGTGTGGAGCCATGCTGTCGGTCACATAATGGAAAAGCTCTGTGTTTTGTTCAAGGGATTCCACCACCTTGCTCTGCAGAAGGTCTTCATCCCATAGGTGGCGCTCTCGTAAAACACGATGAAGTAATGAGCTCGGAGGGGCTTCTACTTCAGTGGATACTTTCCATAGGCGCAAAGGATTCCCATCACCAACCTACAAAGAAAGGGAATGACAGGGATTGTATAGTGGCATACACACGTAGAGATCTCTGCTCAGCAATTTTGCTAAGCTATTTAGGGTAGGCGATTTCCTGGTGTCCAGATCTTCCATGGGGAGCACATACACATGCAGAGATTTGTGCTAAGCAATTTTACTTAAGCAAAAAAAGGCAGGGTAGTGGTTCACAATGAGAGATTGTGATCAGTATCTCTTATTTTGTACACACAGAGAGATTTGCAGTCACTTGCTAAGCAATTTGACTAGATTTTGACTGCATGCACTGACTTCGTTAGTAGGAGATATTTAATCTCTCGGAGCATACACACAGAGAGATATGTGCTTACTTTCTAAGCAATCTAGTCAGACTGCTTAGAAAATAGCACAAAATCGCTCCGTGTGTATTTTAATGAAAATACAAGTTGCTGAGCTAATTGTTTTAGTGTACACCAAAGTTGTTACGTGAGGGAGCCCTTATAATTTTGTTTTTCATTTAAAAGGATTTAAGAATCATTGGGCTAAATGTGATATGTTGCGACCTGCTGCAAATGGCATTATTAAGGAGGTTTAGCACTAATGAACGGACAAAATACCTCTTTCTAATGTCTGCAGATAAATGGCGCCTCTAATAATGGGAACCAGCATACAAAGAGACTCACACAGATTGTAGCAATAGCACTAGATAAGTCACCTTCTTGCAGGACAGCTCTGTGTTCTCAGGCCCAGTCATGGTGATCCAACCTTTAAAGCGTTCTGCAGACTCCTGGAGAAAACCTTGGATTGTGTTGTCCAGAAGTGGAGAGAAATCCCTGGATTCTCCTACAGAACCTACGCAGAGATCCTCCAGAGACAAAGGTTGAGCATCGGCCGCTACATAGGAGTTCCTGGACTGAAGCATCATATCATGAGGAATCTACAGAAAAGGTAGTAATGTCATTAGGCATCCCAACGTGGGACAATGTGTGTTTACTCAAGACGCCTCCTGCTGCTTTTGTATCAAAAATCCATCTGCTGTACAAACTGCGTACATCTATAAATCAGGCCACGTTTGACAGTAGCAGCTTTATCTAGAAATACATGTTTTTAGGAATACATATGTAAAATACCTATTTTGATAGCTACCTGTTGAAGTTCTAATCTAGTCACTACTAAAAGTAAAACATTAATGGGTTCATGTACCAAGCAGTGAAAAGTGGAGTAGTTGTCCTTAACAACCAATTTGTTTTGTGGAAACTTTTATAAACTACAACTTGATAGGTAAATACAGATTGGTATGAGCAATTTCTCGCCTCTCGCTAATTGATATGTCAACTCTTTAATCAATCAAATAGAGGACCTGCAAATTTGAATACCAAATAAATAAATACCATTTACATGCCTCAAACTCATTCATGTGCATAGGCGAATCTAGGGGGTGGTCCGGGGGTGCACAGGACCACCCATTAGCCCATTTTGTAGCTGAGGGATGGGGCTTTCCAACGAGCCCACCCCTGTGTCTCTAGCCCCCTGGAAACCGGAGATACGGACAGGCAAAGCTGGAACATTTTCCCTATAGGATAACATGGGACCCGCTAATTCCGACCCCCACCCAGTTCAACCACTGCCAGTTTCCCCTTTGGCATCACTGAAGCTCAAGGTTGATCTCAGTCGAACCCAAATCGCTGGGCCTTCAATCTGATACCAGGCTGGATCCATATGGGTTAATTGGTTCCCGGGATATTGAGGTTAAACCGTTTTTTTTAATTTCTTAAATGTAATTTCATGACTGTTTATGTTCTTTGAGGACAGATTTCTCTGGAACCAAACAGCCCAGTTTCACGGGACCAAAATCATTCAAAGCCATCTCAAAAGTTCTTTAATATGATACTGGTCTCATGTAAATGGGTCAGTTGGTTCCGAAGATATAGCTGGTTGGTTAAAGGGGGGTAGGGAGAGGGAAGTGGTTGTCTCTCCAACTCACACCAGAAAATGCAGGGACTAGGCTGGTGTATAAGGGGTCAGCCTGGGAAAGTCCCTGCATGATCCTGGGACCATATTCCTGGGTAAATCCCTGCATTTTCTGTTGTGAAAGGGGTATTATTTAATCACGTGGTGCCGGCGCCCGGCATGCTCCCCTGACGTCATGCACAACAACAGTGCGCACAATATTTCAAATGTCCCCTCGGCTAGAGGGGACACCAGGAGGGGAGTGGGAGCGTGCTCTGCGCTGCGCTCTGCTCCTCTCCCCATAGAAGCAGCTACACTGCTCTCCATCTCTCCCTGCAGCAGCAGCGAAGGCTCATATAAAAATTTACAGTAATTGGCACTTTTGGGGGCATTGCTTAAGGGACAAGTGGCAGTATGTAGGGGCATAACGCATAATGTGTGGCTTAATGTGTAAGGGGCATTACAGTGTGCAGCATCATGTGTAAGCGGCATTATGTGTGCAGCATCATGTGTAAGGGACATTATGTGTGCAGCATCATGGTGCGCGGCATCATGTGTAATGGGTACTATGGTGTGCGGCACCATGTGTAATGGGTACTATGGTGTGCGGCATCATGTGTAATGGGTACTATGGTGTGCGGCATCATGTGTAATGGGTACTATGGTGCCATCAAGCAAGAACCCCCTAGCAATGAGCACGTAGGTAAGCAGCACTTATATGGCAAATATGTAATGGGCATTACGGTTTGTTATATAGTATGTAATGGGCATCATGATGTGTGGCACAATGTGTAATGGGCATTATGGTGTGTGGCCTTATGTGTAATTGGCATGTGGCTTTATGTGTAATGGGTATTACGGAGTTTGCTAAAATGTGTAATGGGCATTACTGTGTATGGTCTAAAGTGTAATACCACACCCCTTTTTGTAACGCCACGCCTCCTCCCCATGAGGCCACGCCCCCTTTTTGCCGCGCGGCTACGCCGCGCAAAGGTCTCCCTACTATGGTGTCTAGGTCTGGGACCACCCATTACCATAATTCTAGATTCGCCTATGTTCATGTGTATGGTTACTCAGGGAGTAAAATAAAATAGATTTTACAAGCAGCACCAAGCATGCTGGAACCTTCAACATTTCTCATCAAATTCCATTTAGAAAGATGTGACGTTCCAGAGAATACATTCATTAAGTGGGATGTTTAAAGCACAACCTGCTTCTATTATTTTATAGGCTGGTTTGAAAACACCAGGAGCATATTGGTTGGTATGGTATCTCTCTCCACTTTCTCTCTCTCCAAGCTTTGATAAATCTCCCTGGAGTGCCCTCATCTCCACCTGGTCATCTTGTCCCCCGCCCTCTATCTCTCCTGGTGTTCCCTCCTCTCTGCTTTGTAACTTTGGGCCTTCTGTCTTCTCTCTCTCTCTAGGAACTCCACCTCTCTGCCCTGTCACCTTCTTCTCTCTTCTTTGACCCATCTTCTCTGTCCTGACACCTTGTCCCCCTTCTCTTTATCTCCTGGAGTTCCCTCCTTTCTGCCTTGCCACCTTGTTTCTTCTCTCTTCTGGAACCCCTCCTCTCTGCTCTGCCACCATATCCCCCTCATGTAGTCCCCTCCTCTCTTTTCACTGTGTCCCTTCTCTCTCTCTCTCAGTACTGCACTTCTTTACACTGCTACCCTGTCCCATCTTTATTGATGTTTCCACCATCCTGCCTTGCCACCTTGTTCCTGCTCTCTATCCTGAAACCAGAGACAAAGGTTGAGCAATGGCAGCTACATAGTTGCAACAAGCATGCTGGACCTTTCAACATTTCTCATCAAATTCCATTTGCAAAGATGTGACATTCCACTTATTAATTGGGGGGTTCAATGTATCAGCCAACTTATGTTATTTAATAACCAGGAGTGGATTGGTTGGTATGTTATATCCCTACACGTTATCTCCAAGCTTTGATAAATATCACACTACGTTTATTTTTAAAGATTTGATCGTACTATTATATTACATTATACAGAAGAAAATAAGGTACTTGTGGAGTATCACGGCTCCCACGATGGCCATCGTATGCAAAAAAATCGCATCGCATCGCATGCGATTTGATCGCATGCGATCGCATACGATTTTGCACTGAAAAGCATCCAAATGCATTGGAATTAGTATTAAACATGTTCAATGGCCCCCAACTGGCATTTTTGAGGCTGTACCACCCCCACTATCAACGCAAACCCAAAGCGTGGCGAGCGCAGCGAGCGCGCGAGGGGCGGCGGTACGCGTCCTACGACCTTTTCATACCCCCACTATACACGTCGGCGTGGAGTTGAGAATAGAAAGTGTGGTGAGCGCAGCGAGCCACCGAGCCCGAAGCGTGGCGAGCGGACGCGGATACCTTCACAGGTATCCGCGTCCCCTCACGGGCTTCACAGGTGTCCGCGTCCCCTCGCCACGCTTCGGGCTCGGTGGCTCGCTGCGCTCGCCACACTTTCTATTCTCAACTCCACGCCGACGTGGATAGTGGGGGTATGAAAAGTTCGTAGGACGCGTACCGCCGCCCCTCGCGGGCTCGCTGCGCTCACCACGCTTCGGGTTCGCGTTGATAGTGGGGGTGGTACAGCCTCAAAAATGCCAGTTGGGGGCCATTGAACATGTTTAATACTAATTCCAATGCATTTGGATGCTTTTCAGTGCAAAATCGTATGCGATCGCATGCGATGCGATTGCATACGATTTTGTCCAAAATCGGTAAAAATCGCAACGCATGCAATCGCATGCCACTATATATGGCATGCGATGGGAGCCGTGATACTCCACAAGTACCGAAAATAAAAAATAATTTGAATGAAACAGTTCTGTTTATTATAAAATAAAAAACAATATATTTTCCAGTATCTACTATAAGTATATACCGGGTATAAAATGATGAAGGGTATGTACAGGTCAGTGAAAAGAGATTATTGATGGTCACACCCTCCTCCATACATAATGTTGGTTCAGGGCCTTCCTCGCTTAATACATTCCAAGAAATCTATATTTTGTAGAAACATGGGGAACAAATATTTGAAGGAAAGAGCTGGGTACAGAGGAATGCTGGCGTGCTTCACACACTGACCTGGAAAAGCTTCTTGCATTCGGTGATCATGTGGAGCAATCCTTGAGTTGCGGCCAGGTTCTCACTGAGATCCTTATGATCTGGTTTTCCAGATGCTCCCCTCTTCTGCATGATCCTGCAGGAAGAGCCAAAGGAATTATTGTGTACCTGCTACTCACAGAAGTTTACATAAAGTATTTTAGACAAATTTGTAATGTGTTTCCCCATTAGATCATGCAGTTTGCAACATGGGTCATGTTACGTGTCAGGGTACGAAGAAGATACAGGGAAATGCAGTGGTAGGGTCTATGCTTGAGGGTATGGCCAATGACCAGCCAACATAAAAGTGTAATGTATTATTAGAGCTCACATGGTTAGGGGCCACTTGATAAATATAGTCCATCAGTGGCAGCTCGTACCTTTTGGGGGAGGGGGCTGCCTCTGGCCGCAGCCACTGCAGGGGTACCATGATGCAGTCACACACACACACCACCCCCCGGTCCCCAGCGCCTGTGCTATGATGACAGGCACCAGGACTGTCATCTGTACTGCGCATGTGGCCAGCTTCTCTGGGCTGCTTTGGCAACAGTCCATAGAAGGGAATCATGCATGGTGACTGTATAATACAAATGACTGCATGTGCGCAGTACCGATGTAGGCACATTGGAAACCCGCAGAAAGGCATCCCAGAGGGAGGAAACACCTCCCAATGGAGCTGCCTTGGTGACTGGCAGGTCGGACTTCCAATAGGAAGTCACTGCCAGTCACAGTGAAGCCAGTGCAGTCTCACAGACTGCATCTGGCTTCACTACAGTGGTGGATTTACCTGGGGGGGGGGGGGGGGGGCTGCAGCAGCCATGCAGCCCATAGGTTAAAACCACCACTTTAGTTCATGCATGACAATGTACCAAATTAATACGAGCAATGCACTGTAGAAAAAAACAGCATTGTCATGTGCACTATAATCTACCATATGTGAATTGTATAACTCAAGGTCAGAGTCTGGAACCTGATCCCTAGAGGAATGGGGGGGGGGGGTCCAGACCCACTGGGAGTTTCCCCTGTACCCCGATGTGTTAGTCTGACCCTGTTCATGTGGGACACTCAATGCACACACATTTCACATACATTCGTGACAAAATAGTGTAATTCTCTAATACAAATTCTTAGCATCGGGGACATCTGGCAACTATAAGTGATGTGGTTTACAATAGTAAAGTAAACCAATAAACTCAGTGTTTTCCATGAAGACTTCTTGAGTAGCTACAACTTTAGCAGGTCATACCGTGGTGACGCGGTCTCTTTCTTGGAGATGTTGAGATGGAAAACAGAAGGGGCGAGACACACAGCCAGGTTCCCAGGGGTCATCTGGTTCTCCTGAGCAGAGGAGATGTCACTCAGAAAATAAAGTAACGTTTGCAAAACTTCTCTATTCTCATCTGGCATCAGCAGGATAGCGGCCTGCACAGCGCGCAGCCTATGTTCCTTGGGCACATCTAAAACAGAAGGACAGAGCAACATTTGATTTGGAAGTAGAGGCTCTCAATACCGTTAAAAAAGATTTTTCACATTTTATATGTACACTACATATTCTACCATTAAATAACAAAATCACGCACACCCCTACATAAGTGGCATACATTAACCTTCATTTACGTATTACTCATGGCATGGTGCATGCACATACTTTAGGGGGGGAAACTTATGTTTGTGGTAATTTGCAGCCCCCCTCCAAAAAAAAAAACTTGGGCAATAAGAGCTTGTTTGATTTGTGTGAAAAATTACCCTGTATTACATGAAAAGCCGCACACTATGTGCACTTAGGGCACCTATCACAAAAAATGGGCACTTATCTAGGATTAAGTAAGCTTGCCTCAGGCATGGGAAACCAAATCCCTTAGAAGCTCCAGTATCATAGCTAATCGAATAGCCACCGACGAGTTAATCAGCCACACTAAATTTTTACAGCTAATTGGATACCACTCTAACTTAAATGAAATGTATAAAATGTGTACAGTATACCATTTTGACAATTATACAAACTACTACATCATACAAGGAGACATTATTATTATATTTAATAACTTCTAAGGGGCTATATCATTTGAAAGAACAGACTCTCTTTTTCAAACGAGGGTGTCTGAAATGAATGGGTTAGGTTAGGTGTACATTATGACTTCAACATGTAAATATTGTATTTGTGGATGTCGATATATCATGCCACACCCTCTGATAGTTCATATTCTGTGGCGGGGGTTGAGTGTGATGTTTACAATACATAGCATTCACAACAAATGCTTTATTAATTTTACAACAGAAGACAACTCTGCTATACCAAGTTGCAAGGTGTTTACTTGTCCTTTAATAAATTGCCACAAGTGTATCCAACCATTACAGTATAACTTTCTTTTGAAGTTGCAAAATCTGCTCACATTGGTAAATTTGCAGGAAGGTGTCCGTCAGCTTGCTGGTGAAGATGGGCTCTGGCAGGTCCCTGAAATATTGCTTCAGTAGATCTGCTACATCATACGCTGACTGACCCACATAGCTGACGCTATCAGGCGAGGACTCATTCATCTGTCGCAGGACCAGGATTCGGGACTTCACGCCGGATTTCCTGAAGATTCCCACCTGAGACACCAAGAATGTAGTTATCACTAACAAAATTATGGCTCAATAGCAAAGAAAGTGATAGCATTTGTTCTGAAGTAAAACTACATACCAAATTTCTCTAGGCTATTTAGTTGTGTATAACAAGACTGAAAAACACACACATCATGTTGCTGGGGATGGTCTACACCAGTGGTAGCCAACACCAGTCCTCAAGAGCTACCAACAGTTCACGTATTTTAGATCACCTGGCTACGGCACAGGTGTATTCATTACTGACTGACACATTATAAATGATCCACAGGTGGAGCTAATTACTTCACTTATGATTCTGTGAGGAGACCTGGATAACATTAACTGTTGGTAGCTCTCGAGGACTGGAGTTGACTATCCCTGGTCTACACATTAAAGTAAAACTAGTAAGGGCAGTGACATTTAGCGTTACCAACATGAACAGGAAGTTGCCACACATGTAAGATGTGATTAAGAATAGGCCTGGTTCAACTACCTGGTCCAAACACTGGCTGCGGATATAGCGCATAGCTTGCTGGATACTCTGTGGAAGAGGCTGACCCGTCCTTTGGACATTTATTATTGGAGGAACCCCAAACACAGCTCTTCCTTTGTAGTCTGGAACTTTACTTCTTTTCATAAACTTGGGGACAGTCCTAAAAACAATATAAAACCAGATAAAAATGTAAGTTATTCAATTATTACAAAAAAGACTGAATTAAATAAAAAGTTAATCTGTTTCCCAAAAATATATAATACATCGCCCTATAATTTACAAGTCGAACATATCCTGCATTTGGCGGTAAATTATGTTAAAAAAATTATCGGTATTAAAAAACAGAAGATGTTTTTTACGACTTTTCAAAAAATCTTATTAGGATGCCTAAAAGTAAAACAAATCTTGCAAATACACAATATGAGCCTTTCCAAGTGGGAATAGTGTTATCCTCGACCCCTCCCTGTTTCACAAGAGGTGGCAGCACAGTGGGCATTATTCAGATCTGAGCTCAGAACAAATTTGTTATCAAAATGGGCAAAACCATGTGCACTGCAGGTGTGGCAGATGTAACATGTATAGATAGAGAGTTAGATTTGTGTGAGTTATTTTGTTTTTGTGCAGGGTAAATACTGGCTGCATTATTTTTACTCTGCAATTTAGATTTCAGTTTCAACACACCCCACCCAAGTTTAACCCTCTCTGCACATATTACTTCTGCCCCACCTGCAGTGCACATGGTTTTGCCCATTTTGAGAACAAATGTGTACTGCGATCAGATCTAAATGAGGGCCAGTGTGTAGTAATGTAGTAATTAATCAGCTGGCGATGGAATTAGGACGGGTTTGACCACATATTGTCATGTTTGGACTTCAACCCAGTCCCTCTGAATGTTCATTCCCCTTGTTTGGCTGCCCCGACTCAGTTACTGACTGATGTTGAGCTTAGTTTCCAAGCAGAGTTTGCGGTGACTATGCCCGTGCCTCTGACTGAGGCAGACAACACTATTCTGGCCTCAGCACCTCATCTCTGTTCTACATTGATCAGGATTGGAAGTAACCCTGCTTCTCTTTCCATAGAAATTCAGGATCTGGAATGCGGATTGGGATCAATCCCAAATTTTACTGCCAATGCTTCTTCTCAGTAGCATATATAATGTGGGTACAAAATGTGGCTGTTTCAGCCTCCTCTTTCCCATGTTCCCCACCTAATGGGAGGTTGCATCTAGTCCTTATAATGAATATGGCATGCCCTCAAACAGAATATATACTGTACACTCTGTATTTAAGGAGCAGCTAATTATATGGTTCACTTGAACCTAACCTAAATACTCTAGTCATGGTAAGTGGTAACTGGTCTCCTTACAGGCTTTGACTTATTTGATGATATTCAGCTGACCTTTTATTTCTTTATACTCTGAACTTCTCATTTTAGTCCTTTCATTTTTGTTATGATCCTATAGTATTAATCCTTATGCCCTTATTTTATTTTGGATTTGAACTATTCTAGGTACTAATTGTAAATTCATGTATCTATGTAATGTGACATTTGTTGTCTGTTATAGTTATTCATAATAATAATAATAATAATAATAATAATAATAATAATAATAATAATAATGTTATTTATACTCTTACTGTATAAAGCACTTTTTCTCCCAATAGGACTTGAATGGCTTTAGTTCAGCATTACAGACTATCCAGGATCCGTATATCCAAAAAAATGAAATATTCTAAAAACCTGTCGTTTTTCTGAATACAGTATTTCTGTCTTTGGGAGGGGGGGGGGGGGGGGGGGAGTTATCCCCCTGCCCCTTTTTTCATACTTACCACGTCCCCCAGCATCCACAGCGGGCTCCAGGATCCTCTTCAGCAGCATCTCTGGTCCCAGGGGTGCGCCGGTGACATCACCTGCAAACTCACGCAATGCACCCCTGGGACCACTGAAGAGGATCCTGAAGGCCATCCTGGACACCGGGAGACCTTTGGGGCACCACCAGGGGACCAGGTAAGTATGTTAAAAATATATATATATTCCAAAAAAACTGAAAAAAACGTTATCCAAAATGCTCGTGGTCCCGAGCCATTCTGATAAGGGATAATCAACCTATACGTTGTTTAGCACGGCTGCGCTTGTAGTTACAATTCTTTGTATTAAGGTTTGAAAAGAGAGTAGAGAAAGCATTGAATCTCTATACGAAGACCTGTTCATGTGACAACCTATTGCTTGTGTTGACCTATTGTGTTTTTGTTATATTCATTTCCTGCTATGACTATGACCTATTAAGGCCCATACGTGCCGTGTGATTGGTTGAAAGTGATGAACAGTGTATCACAGGCCGAGTGAACCACTTTCCATACTCTCCTACTATAGAAAGCGATTACCCCACCACCAGACAGCGGGTTTTAGTTGTGAAAAAACGTTGTTAAAAAATATCACAATACATAATTCCAACATTTCTAGGCTGGACGCCTCTTTGGTATCACACCTTGACAAAGAGGCGTTCAGCCTTGAAATGTTGGAATTATGTATTGTAGTTCTTTTCACAACTAAAACCTGTGAGTGCCAGTGACTGTCAGTGGCATAACTATAGCCACGCAGCCCCCATGGTGGTGGGGAGGCGCTGAGAAGATGTGGGTGCTGGGGGGGGGGGGGGGGGGGCTATAGTTAGCTGCTGCCGTCTGCCCCTGCCGCCTGCTATTATGTCTTGCGGGTTCCCGGCTCCAGCGCCCCCAGTAGGGTTAACACACACCACCCTCTATATCTGTCTAGTGTCTGTGAGTCTCCGAAACAGAGAGCGAAACTACATCTTTCTCATCCCATGCACAAACACAGAAGGTAGCAGACTAGCTTTCAAAGCTTTTGCTTCGAGCGGGCATACTAGTCTTTGTACATACAAATCCAAAGTTTCATTTATCACCACTAGAGGGTACTAAGAGACAATTCTTTAAGGAGCTTTAAAAACAGCAGCCACATATTGAACATAGTGTGTTAGTTACTGCCATGCTGCGTGGGTCTGTACATTATTAGCACAAGAAAAAATGTATTTTACAATTGAAATATATAAAGCTTTAAAGAATCAGGTGTATGCTGAAAGCCTTTAAAAAAAAAAGAGAGCTCCTAGACTGGGCCATTTGGCATTATGGCAGAGGGGAAACATGCCATAGTATCAACAGCCAAACCTTTCACAGCCTAGTGCTGGTAAAGGCTTTGGGGCTCCTTGTCACTGTCTTCACCAATTGCTACTATCAGCCCCTGCTGTAAGCACGGTTGCTGGTAAACATAGAAACATTGAATTTGACGGCAGATAAGAACCACTTGGCCCATCTAGTCTGCCCCCTTTTTTTAAAATATTACATCAAACCATATTTGATCCTTATTTTTTTTTGTAAGGATATCAATATGCCTATTCCAAGCATGTTTAAATTGTTATCTACTACTCTTTCTGTGAAGTAATTCTTCCTCAAATTTCCCCTGAATCTTCCTCCCTCTAGTTTCAGTGCATGTCCTCATGTTCTGCTGCTCCTCTTCCTGTGAAGAATGTCTCCCACCTGTACCTTGTTAAAACCCTTGATATTATTTGAAAGTTTCTATCATGTCCCCCCTTTCCCTTCTCTGCTCTAAACTATACATATTAAGATCTTTTAGTCTTCCCTGGTACATTTAGTGATGTAGGCCATGCACCATTTTAGTTGCCCTTCTTTGTCTCTAATGTATTTATATCCTTCTGGAGATATGGCCTCCAGAACTGAACACAGTACTCCAGATGAGGCCGTACCAATGACCTATACAGTGGCATTATTACTTCTTTCTTTCTACTGCTGATACCTCTCCCTATGCAACCAAGCATCTGACTTGTCTTCTTCATTGCTTGGTTACATTGCCTACCTGCCTTTAAGTCCCCTGAAATAGTGACACCTAGATCCCTCTCTTCCTCAATAGTTTCCATTAGAGCCATTTATACTATATTTAGTCTTTGGATTTCTGAGACCCAAGTGCATGCTTGGTATCATACAGGTGACTGGCATCAACCCCTAAGAGCATACGCCCACCACTCCCTACATCAGCAGTCCTAACCAATCACATGGCATGTTGATTGCTGAATACAGTAGATAACCAGGGCTGGCCACAAGTAGGGAAAGATACAGATATATTAGACCAAAATTGCATACAGAATTGTTCTGTATGAAATTTGTTACATTATTTCACATCAGTAGTTTGTTTTCCATACTGTATTACAGATATATTCATTGGAAATGTCTAACTTTGGGGTCAGCATATAAGGCTTGGAAAAATATATTTACATATTCGTATGAGAAATACTATACGGCTGTACTTACCATGCCCATCCCTGTTTGCTGGGAACAGAGTATTTCTCCATGATGGCAGTGAGTCTAAGCAGGGATAACTTCTGCAGAAGGTTGAGTTGTGCTGCCGATTGCCTGTTAATCTCCAGGGATGCGGAGCTGAGGCTTGGCCGATGCGAGTTCTGGAAGCTGTGCCAGCGCAGCTTCCTGCTGGGGAGAGAGTGTCAGTGACTAAGGAATTCTACATTTAACCTGTTGTTACTACATAGAAGATTTATCTTCATTTATCCAACATATAAAGTACCTCCTCCCATATGCACGATAGATATTAATCCAAATGCAGGTTGAGTATCCCTTATCCAAATACTTCTTATATAAATTACTTCAAATGCCATAGTTTCCCCAATTTTTACTACTGGGGACATGATATGTAACTGGCACTACTGGGGACATCTGTAACTGGCAATACTGGGAACATGATATGTAACTGGCACTACTGGGAACATGATATGTAACTGGCACTACTGGGGACATCATATGTAACTGGCACTACTGGGGACATCATATGTAACTGGCACTACTGGGGACATCTGGGAACATGATATGTAATTGGCACTACTGAGGACATGATATGTAACTGGCACTAAAAATGTGCAAGAAAATGTTTGCTTGCCATCCAAATTCAGTGTCTGAAATTGTACACAAACTTTGTTTCATGTTTTAAAACCTTGTTTCATGCACAAATTAAATATATGTGTGTATTTCATGTGTTTTTACAACATAAATGCAAGTGGCGTAACTATAGTCCAGCAGCCCCCATGAAGGCGTGGGCACTAGGGGGGTCTGCGGGGCTATAGTTACCTGCTGGCGTCTGCCCCTGCCGCCGGCTGGTACCAGCTGCCGCCGGCGCTTCTGTCCGGTCCCGGCTCCTGCAGCTAATAAAAAGTGACAAACAGAAAATGACTGCCCCCATACAGCAGACCGTTTTTAAGGTTGCTAAAAGGAGGCCGCCGCCTACTCTAGCATCCTCAAAAACTGTCTTCATTATGGGGCAGCCATTTTCTGAGTGTCACTTTTTATATGTTGCTGCAGGAGCCGGAATACTGAGAGCCGAGACCTGACAGAAGTGCCGGCGGCAGTAGGTACCGGCTGCACGGGAGGGGGGTTTGGTTACCCTAAAGAGTGGGGGGGGGGCGCTGCCCGAATTGCGGCAGGGGGGCGCAAATTGAATAGTTACGCCACTGATAAATGCAAGATATCTCAAGATACCTCATTCAAATATAAAAATATTCCAAAATACGGAATAATCCGTTATCCAAAATGCTTCTGGTCTCGAGCATTTTGGATGAGAGATACTCAACCTGTACATGATTACAAACACCTTACACCTAAGTATTACAGAGAACCAAAGATAGTATGTAACTGAACTTCCATGTAATCTATGCAACACCTGTGACAATGGAGGACATTGGACTACATGTCACTTAAGTCCCAATCTATATCAGGTATGGAAAGCAGTGCCAACAACTGGCATTAACATGCAAGTTATTTTAATTAGACAACTCAATTTCAAGTGGAACCAGTCTTTCATAAGTGTACATTGGTATTCAGCCTTTAGCTGAGCTGTACTAATATTAGATTTTTTTTAAATGCAAGATATGTAAAGTTTACTTTCAGCGTGTATCACAAATAATGTTGGAAAGTTGGAAAAGATAGAATTTAAATGTATTAAACCCTTTAAGTGCCAACATCTCTGTGAAAGCTGTGCAAAATATCAGCTAAAAATGCCAGCGTCGCTCACATTTGTTATATTAATTGAAATAAAAAAATAGTTGTATTTAAAAAAAAAAGGACTATATTTCCTATATACAGTATACCTTACATTATGATGAATAACCTAATCATCAAAAAATAGGTTTTCACACCTATTTTTAAAAATTCACTTGGCACTCAAAGGGGGGGATTCAATCGGTGTTGTGCTCCCGACGGGGGAGATGGCTGCGGGGCCCTATTCAATGCTGTCTTCCCCAACAGCATTGAACAGGCGTTCTCGGCACGAACGAGCCCGATATCACAAGCTGTCATGCTCATTCTGCCGAGAAAAGCCGGAAATAGGCGAGCTCCCGGTCGGAGCTCATCTATTTCCATCCTCAGCTCGCTGCCACGCCCCCTTCTCACCGCTCGGCGGCCGGGACATTGAATCCTGACAGCCGAGCTCCAGGCGAGCAAAACGAGAACGGGACAGGGGCACGGCTGTCACGCCAGCTCGACAGCCGTGCCCCTGACATTGAATACCCCCCAAAGGGTTCAGATTGTTTCACTTTTAAGTGGTAAAACAAAGTAATCACTATATGTTTGGTACCAATTATACTATGAATCTATATGTATTACTTCTAGCATCTGATTAGACTATAGCTTTCATATTACAGACTGTATTAGATAAATGATAGCTTGAATATTATTACAGGCAACAACTTCACTTGTGTCCGTCCCCCTCCACCCCCAAGCCCCCCCCCCCCCCCCCCCCAACTCAATCATTGACATAAAGGGGTATATTTTCTAAGATGGGAGTTCTATTTAAGCAACCAATCAGATTCTACGTTTTATTTCTTTAGCACCTTTTAGAAAAAAATAGATAGAATCTGATTGGTTGCTATGGGCAACGTCCCATCTTCAATAGAACTCCCATCTTAGTAAATTTACCCTAAAGTCTCTTACATCTACTATAGATCTTGAAAATCACTTCCCAATACATAACCGGGTTCTTACAACATAGTAGCGATGATAACAGATGTAGCCAATTGCACATTTAATAATATTATTAAATCCGTGACTGCCATTAATAAATCAGTAAAGTGTTTATTAGAAACACATATGAGTGAGGTAGTTTGGCAAACACAGTATCACTGACTGTAGTAAAACTGCAGTGTTTGAGCACCTAGTAGTGTTTATGGAAAACAATTTTACCATTTTACTGCTGTAGAAGATCCCACAACTCCAACACAGAGTGGCATCCTAACCCCATGGAAGTGTGACAACAATGTAGCGCAGATCTGCAAACTGTCTGTTACAACTTACAAGTGTTTTACTTTTAAAACATTCATACATACATACATACATATTTCTAAAGAAAACATGACTATTTTTGGCAATACTTAAAATCCAATTAAATAGCCATGACTGGTCAGCCCAGCTGATTTCTTTGTAATAGGATGATTCAAGAATTTCTCTATTGGGCTGTATGTACTATTGAAATCAGCATCAAGAGTGTTTAATGGAATTGTAATGTGTACAACAAGCTCAGAAGAAGATTCTATATACTGTACCATAATGTTAGACATTTGTTTTGACCCACCTGCATGGCCTAGTTAAAGATGCTCCAACACCTGAATCTCTTCTTTCCCTCATTTCTGTCTCTTCTGTGTCATTGAGAGAATTGCCAGTGCTGTCAAAGTCACTGGCCGAAGTTCCTACATCCGATATCGATCTCTCCTCATAAGCAAGGTGGCCCATTTGTTCACCCACAAAGTCTGTTTCTTCATCATCAAGCTCTGGACACACCGTCCGGGACCACAACTCCACCATCCTTTGTAGTCCTTTAACATGATTGAGGACATCATCTAGGTGGCCAAAACGGTCACTACTGCCTCCTAGTTCCAAGAGATCCCCACTGCCTGCTAGCGAGGCAGGTACATTGTCATAAAGACTTGAACGGCTTCCTAAAGAACTATATGATCCTTTTCTCTGTCTCCCTTCTAGTCCATGAGAATCCATACTGCTGCATACAGAGTGCCCTAAAGATTTACTGCCCATCTTCCAACTCTCTAAGGGTACAGGAGTTGCTGGGCACAAACTCTCAATGGAAAGCGATCTTGGAAAAGTGCCAGGCTTGTGGTCCATTGGTATGCATACAAGACGATCCGACTTTTGGGACAGCCTGTGTCGCATACCATCTTTTCCCACCAGATCCAAGTCTTCCAAATAAACCCCCCTGCAAGGGCCATCCAAATGTTGCTTTCTGATACCACCACTGGTTGCACATTTTGTCCAATAGCCAGGATGAAGGAAATCTTTATCATATTCAGGAATGTCTCGATCATTTTCATCACACTGGACTGGGAAATCTATGTCATCTCTGCTAGTATGCACCAGATTATTAGAAACCAATTTAGTCAGATCCTTTTTATCTTTGTCCTTTTCCCTTTTACGCAAAGACTCCATCCTTTTTAAAAAGCCCTTTGTCTTCCGTTTCTTTGATTTTTCCTTCAGTCCTCGGCGGTGAGTAGCTAGAGACTGGTCACTAATGCTTCTGCAAGACTTGGTGGCAGCAGGTGAACTAGACAAGGACAACTCTGAAGGGGGGGTAACAACTATATCCATAACTCCAGGACTACTTCCAGCACTCTGAAGAGAGGTGGCCTCCAGTTCTGTGCTCAGGTCTGTCAAGATGCTGTCCCGGCTGGATGTGCTCTTCATGGTTGGGGGCCCATCAAACTTTGGAGAAAGAAGTTCAACAGAATCCAGACGAGACCAGCGTCCCTGGTCCCTGTGGAATGCCCAGCGATCACTGATAGCACACTGGTCATCATCGTCAGAGTCTTCATTCTACAGAGAGAGGGACAATTTTAGAAAGAAAACATACAAAATACGCTGTGAACAGTTTGATAGTAAAAACAAAATAAAGTTTGAACTGGTAATGCACACAAAGATAGTAAGGATTGTTAAAGTGGCAGAGACTAAAATGTCAGGGAAGAGGCATACATAGAGGTTGATCAAGGCTTTTATTTATTTATACTACACCTAAAGCTCCATACACAGGTCGATCCCCGTAGACACAGAAATTGGTGTCTGCAGGGCTGGGGCCTTGCTGAAGCATGGATGTTTTAAGGAGAACCTCCCTCGTCTGTATATGCAACAAGGAAGGTTATATCCTTACCGATAGACACTAGATGACATAGTAAAAGATATTGCTCAGAAGGGCCATTCTGAGCAATATCATCTATATCTCGTCTAGTGAGTAAGGGAAGAATTTTAGACCATACTCACTTACTTCAGAAGGGAGCAAACAGGTCGCACAAGAAGGTTCGTGGAAATCATGCGTGGGAATCGCATCATTATATCCCCCAACATCACCACTTTACAATGTCTACATTATACTGTGATTGTAAAGCAGGGTGCATGGCTACGATGACATGATTTAGTACGGATCACATGAGGGCACACCCCACTTCTCTTGTGTGAGTGGATGGAGCCAAGGATGTGGGCATGGGTAAGCTGGCATGGGGAGCTTGCTATGGGAGATTTGTTCACTTTTACAGGGGCCAGGAGTGCCAAACCGATTGACATTGGTCTCCCAGTCATTCCGTGAGAGTAGGCAAGTATATTTCAGGCAAGTAACCTTAAAAAAGAAAAAAGGAGCCAAGGAAGGTATTTGGCAAGGGGTTGTACTTTATGTGTTCTCGCAAGTCCAACTGAAAGGCCGCTCATTTCACAATACTTTTATTAGGTTTCACTATGTTTGTACAAAGAAAATTCTTTGAAAGCTCACCTGTTTTCGGTGATAATTAACGTCCAGCTTCATAGAAGCACATGAATTAAGTGTCATTAGCCGTCTGCAAATAAAAAAAAAATTTAAATGCATTTTACTGTGAATACAAACTCTGTTGCTCAAGGGGAAGTGAAGTCAAGTTGTAAATTTCCCTGGCTACAAACACTCATGTTAATAAAGGCTGGCTTACAATCTTTTCTGTTTTTGACTGAGCTACACCTTAAATAAAAAGGGTCTAACCCAGAGGTTCCCAAACTTGGTCCTCAAGGCACGCTAACAGTTCAGGCCTTCATTATAACCTTGCATGGGCACAGGTGAATGATACCCCTGGTCTCCAGAAAATAAACTGGTTATCCAACCTGGGCAACAAACAGGGTTGGGCCAGAGTAAGCGGGTGGATCCAGTTACAAGCATAGAAAAAGCCAGCTGAACAACGCTCAATGAGGTGGTCATCCCCCAGTCTGACAAAAAAAATGCACATAGGCGCATTGTAACCAGGGCTATCAAGGGAATAATCAAATTGATAGTGTAAACCAGGTATGTCCGGGGTTTTAAAAATGTTAAGAAACCTGGGGTCAGACCCGGAGTTTAGGTGTATTAGATGTATTAATCAGTTCCTCAGTCAATTAGATTTAACCATCTGTTCTTAGCCATGGATATCCTTAAAACCTGGACTGTTAGGATACCTTTGAGGACCGAGTTTAAGAAATAGTGGTCTAACTATTGGCATGATCTGTTTGTACACAAAAAAAGGGACACAGATTGAGATGCTATGCGCTTTCTTATATAGCGCATACATATTCCGCAGCGCTTTACAGAGAATATTTGAACATTCACATCAGTCCCTGCCCCAGTGGAGCTTATAGTTTATATTCCCTACCACATGTACACGCACACACAGACATTCTAGGGTTAATTTTGTTGGGAGTAAATTAACCTACCAGTATATTTTTGGATTGTGGGAGGAAACCAGAGTACCCAGAGGAAACCCACGCAAGTACGGGGAGAATATACAAACTCCGCACAGCTAGAGCCATGGTGGGAATCGAACCCATGACCTCAGCGCTGTGAGGCAGTAATGCTTACCATTACACCAACCATACTGGATATAGTATTACTCCAAATATTTGGCTAGAGCAAAATAAAGAGGACACACTGTTTAACAAGATATGAATTTATATAGAATAGATAATTAAAAAGCGACAATTTAAATACACATAATAGGCAATACAGAAAAAATTAAATAATATTGACATTAAGAAATTTGAGGAGTTAAAAGTCACAACTGGGTGTGTATCCAGCTTTATAGAGTTGGAAAAACCCCTTTTAGATATCTAGAATTATGCAAGCTCTGTCCCACAGACCGGTTTCTATTTTTCATTCCTTGGCACTGAAAATCCCCTTCCCAACATCCAACACAGTTTTCCCTAAATGTCAACATATCCCACACTTTTTCTTAGTTCCAGATGACTCCTTCCATTTTTTTGCATATCGAAACAAAAATATTACATTGACTCAACAGATTAAATGATAAAAACAGTAGATAACTAGGGCAAGCAATTTTACTAGTCTGTTATATCCAAAATAACAATCATTTTGAACAATGAAAGGCTAAAAAAAGGGGAAAAATGGGGTGAAAACGAAAATGAGCGAACAGAAAAATTGAGTTAAAAAGAAAATAAGGAATATTAAAATAATAGCAGCCCGTTATTTAACCCTTTGAGTGCCAAGGTTGCTGAGAGAGATGTGCAAAAGGAATATGATTCATTTTAGTTATTGCCGGCAAATGATCTGAAGTCAATTCATTGAAGTTTAGTTAAATATTGCACCAAAACAAACTCAATGCGAGCGAGGCTGCCATTTTTAGCAGATATTTTGCACATCTCTTACAGCAACATTGGCACTCAAAGGTAACAGTGAGATACATATGGTTCATCATACATCTAGCCTCAATACACCACACAGTGTATGATGCCTGGCATGAGGGAGCCACCAGGTCTCGTACAACTTTGGTAGCATTTTTTTTTTTATGCCAACATGCATCCTAATTGAAATGTAATGGACTAGGACGCACAAGCAGACAATGCCAATTGGTTGAATGGACAATATATACACACACATACACAAACACACCAATGGTTTATGCACATATAAAAGGGTATAAAATGCTCAGCAGACAAGGGAGGCAAGTGGTGGAACTGTGAAAAAAGAAAAGGCGACTAATGAGGCATACACATGTAGCAATCTATCTCTAGCATTGCTCAAAACACTCAGAAAATCTCTACGTGTGTAGGCCCCTTAAGTCTGCGAGCAGTGGAATGGACACCGTCACTAGGCAATTGGGGGAGTAATCTGTAATTCCAGCAACAGCATCAATTTTATTTCCACCGATCAGAGCCAAAGTGCTGTAATATACACAGAGTGTGCTCAGGTGAGTGCTAACCCTACATGGAACAGGCCGTGCTGTTCTCGCTAGTGCTCACTAAACCAACCTTGCCCTTTAGCCAATAACTCACTCACTGCTGGAAATGTCCACATACTGCTATTGTACTGCCTTAATTCCTTTGTGAACACAATATCAGATCCCAAGACAAAGAGAGAGTTCTTCCAATTAAATTGTATTACTAGAATTGCTTATTAGTACATACATTTCTTAAAACGTTCTACCATCTAATCATTATCATGCGAGTTATCTAACGTATAAATGGTGTAGCCTACAAGAGGACTGTTCTACCTGCAAAGGGATTTGAGGGAGTCCTGATCCAAAAAGTTGTGATCTCTTTTCACATACGCAATATCAACAGGAAACTGGGAATCTGCAAGAGGAAAAAATAAATGAGAAATGTATTTTTAGGATTGCCATTTATGATTGCAAGACAGAACGCTCTGGGTGCAAAGGATTAATAAGACATCAGCTCCGGCCTCGATAATGTTGGTGAAAGCCAGGCACAGTGCATCTATCTACAGATAAAACATTCACATCTCGGCTAGCTGGCCTGTACACTCTGGAACACGCCCAATGACAGACCATGCTTGCAATGATTATGGGATAGTTTAAGCAGCAGAAAGTTGATGTTTCCATTTAGGTTTATTCTGTGTCACAACTTGTAATGCTGGACGGCAATATTTACTTCACACAATCATAAGACATGTTTGAAAGAAAACATCTGCAGTTGATTCATTACTTAGCCCATGAAAGGGAAGGAAGATCTTGCACCTAGTTATGAGCTTTGGCCGTTAGCAGTTGCTGTCGTCTGTGTTTATTTGGAAGCCCTTGTCAGGAGGGGGTGATCTGGAAGTCACTTGGGTAGACAATGGTTGGCTTGACACTTCCCTATGATGCCATGCTTCCAGCTATTGTTCTGCAGCACGGTCCCATCCTCTCAGCCCTGTGCAAGTGTTGGAGCCTCAATTCCTGAGTTTGTGCCTCAGACTGAAAGCAATTCACTGTGAGGTAAGCAGGATAGGCCAGGTCCCGTGTGCGCCAAGCCATACAGACACTACAGGAAGTATACATTAAATCTACCCAATATAAAAGGGATAGATATCGGTCAGTGTGAAAAGTAACACATTTAACTTTCATTGTATGTGTAATGTAGAATAACGTGTTGTCACACAAACAGTATATGCATGTTTATTTATCTCAGTCCATATTGTCAGCCGAAGAACAGAAAGAATAAGATAGTCAATGTAATATATAGCAGAATGCTCTACATGGGACAAGAGGTACTGTAGCACACTGGCTGCACCCATTCTTTGACAACAGTCTGCTTAGAATGCAAAAACATTTCGGCCAGACACTATATACATTTTATATGGCCTTTTTACTGCCTGTGTGTTTAATTCACTTTCCTCACATCTCCACCAGTCACCCCACTCTCTCATCCTTTCTCCTCCTCTAATTTAACTTACCTTTTGTCCTTTCAGATTGCACTACTGTATTTGGGATGTCCTCAACTTTATTCCTCTACATTGTGTTTTTATTTTTCTTACTGCCTATAGATCCCTGTGTGCCTTTTTCTAATATGCCGATATGCATTTTTGTTTGTGGATAAGGCTAGAAGTCTGGTATTGGTTGTAATCCGAGTGTCCGTGTTCTCATTACAAGGTGGTATGTGATAAGTAAGTGTGGGAAAATAGTACAGAAGTGTTTGACAGTCTCCAATGTGTTGTACCAGAACTGTGTGTGTGTGTGTGTGTGTGTGTGTGTGTGTGTAATCAAACACAGCATAATACACTCAAAACCTAGCAGTAGAAAAAAAATAAGATGATTTTTTCAAACTAGTTTAAAATGCCTTAACAGTCATCATATTACATTCCAACTGCAAGTCCTGAAGAATCCTAGATTGCAAGGTGGAGAATTTCTACCACAGGAATGGAATATTCCTGAACCTTCTAGTCACAAAGGGAAGGTGGGGAGGGGGTTAGAATTTCAGGTTCCAAAGTTGATTATTTTAGTCATTGATTACAGAGGAGTCCTCCTACACCAGGGGTGGACAACCTGTGGCTCTTTTCTTAATGAGATTTGGCTCCCGCACCCACAGCACTGCCTCTTGCCTCCTCTGACTTTGCTCTACTTTGCTGTGTGCTCGACGTTATGTCATGATGTCATGACGCGAGAAGAGCATGCTGTATTGATATAAGTGAAATCATAACATCGATCTATTTTTTTTTTTTTCAAATTTAAATTTTTTATTGAATGTCACTTGTCCAAATAAACAATATAACATTGCAAGCGTTTCTTATGACTTTGATTTTTCTATTTTTTGGGGATATGGTACAGAACAAAGACAGGGGTGGGGAGGGGGGGGGGGGGGTACGGTTACAATTCCATAGTGTAATAATATAGTGCAGAAGTACAATAATACAATAGAATGGTCGGAGTTAGTAAGTACATACACTGTTTAAATCCTACATTACTAGTTCTGATTTATATTCCATCCAAGTCTGCCATAGCCTAGTTGCGGAAGCTGATGGCGATGAGTTATAAGATGTGCCAGCTGATTCGAATTCAAAGTGAGATTGTACTGCCTCTTCTATCTCTTTAAGGCTAGGTAAGTTAGTTGTCCTCCAGTTGCGGGCTAGAAGATGATTAGTTGAGGCCAGTATGTGACCAACTACATATTTATCAGAATATGAGGCTATGTCTGGGAGGACATGAAACAATGCAACCTTCGGCTGTGGGTCGATAGGATGATGTAGTATATTGGAGACTAATCGGAATACTCTCCTCCAAAGATCAGTTACTAGAGGACAAGACCAAAATATGTGATATATTGATCCCACCCCGCCACAGTTGCGCCAACAGGAGCGTGGGTTCGTAGCGCTTATTTTGTGGAGAAGGGCGGGGGTCATATACAACCTATGTAGGAGTTTAAAGAATTGTTCTATATGGGATATACACTTAGACATTTTAAAGCACATCTGAAATACGGATTGCCATTCCTCTTCTGACATAGTTAAACATCGATCTATTCTTACATACACGCATGTGACAGAATTACTACAAGTAGCTTTGCACACGAGCCATATATTTACTGTATATATATTAAAAACAAGGATTGTCAAGATTCCCAAAATATAAAAATGACAGCGGCTGTTATGTGTAAAAAAATATATATATTTTTAAATGAAATATATATTCATGTGCTGTAAGCACATGAATAAAAATAGCATGCCCCTTCACAGAATAACATTCCTGATTTTTTTACACCAAATAAAAAAAAAAAAACATTATTTTAAAAGTTCACATTCCACTTCACCATGAAAAGATGGCGATTGCTACACGGTGACACACGGCAAAAATCACTTAGAAATAAATTCGCCATCTTCTAATTGATTACACTCATGGCGAATCACAATGAAAAACCCATTAAAAAACCACAGCGAATTGCGGAGACTATCAGACGGCGAATTTCCGTCATTCACTGTTCGCTGACAGTGAAAAGTGCATGTTGAATAGGGTGATTCACTTTCTGACACAACAAAAATCACCTTCCAAAGTGAAAATAGCACAAATTCGCCATGAAACATGGCGAATTGGCCTCATTGAATACTGCCCAGAGGGTGGGTGTATAGTTGTATGAGGCATTTTGGTAGTGTCTTATTTGTGAACAAAACTAGAAAGTTAAAATCTTACCTTCATACAGTTGTGCATACTGAGGAAATCCTGCAGCCCGTAACCAATCACAAGCTTTCTTAGCCTCCACGTCTGTAACATGAGAAAAAAAATGAATAATTAAAATCCAGCGCATTTATGCATTCTTAATCATGCGCATGGTTTATAAATACAAACAGCTAAAGCTCACAACCAAGTAATAGATGCATCAAACGACATTTCAGCCAAATACTGGTTCATTTATCTCTCTGGAAAGCAAAAGTCATAGTCCGCAAAACACACAGGAGTCAATAAATTTAAATAGAATTATGACTGCATTGATCTTAGTACACTCCAAAACTTGAGATTTCCTTGATTAAAGAGAACACAATCATTGCTTCAGACAGTGGCGTAACTACTGTAAGGCAGCCCCAGCAGCCGCTTGGGGGAGCAAGCAGCAAGCAGGGTCTGTGTGTGCGCCGGCACCCACTTAACGTACTGACATGCTGCTGCCTGCCGCCAGAGCCGGCCCTAGCCTAAATGACGCCCTAGGCAAGATTTTGGTTGGTGCCCCCTACCACCGCCACTAGTTCCGCCTCTGACCCTGCTCCCCTTTCCCAGTACCATCAACAATCATCATAGCAGTCATCATTTTGGTGCTCCTACCCGCAATATTTTAAATAGAAACAGTGCACACATTTGGTGTACAGCCCAAACAGGGGTGTGTTTTTGCTGTGTAGGGGCATGGCCACACAATAGTACCGCCAATTCACATTATGTCACACAGTAGTGCAACTTTATTCACATTATATCATGCGATGTTGTCCCTTATTCACGTTACATCACACAGTAGTACCACTTTACCTTATGGACATTTTTCCTCACATTATTCACATTATACCCTTAGAAAAAAATCCTGAGAAAATATTGTATTTTAAGCACCTCCATGGCCACACTGCAACCCAGCACAAAGCAGTGTGTGCTGGGCAGAGGAGAAGAGCTTCAGCTGCTGCTGACTTAAGGGGAGGGGGCCCGGGGCCCCCACTGGGCCCTTCCATCAGACTTTGGCCTGGGTAATTTGTACCCCCTACCCCTTTCTCTCAGCATCCCTGATAATACCACACAGTAATGCCGCTTACACATAACACACATTATTAATGTCCTTATAGCCATAATGCCCCTTACACATTATGCCAACCTTTATTAATGCCCTTCATACACATAATGACACACATAATGCCCCTTACACATATGTTGCACATTATTAATGCCCTTATACACATGACACACATAATGCCTGTTACACATATGTCGCACATTAATAATGCGTTTATACTTGACACAAATAATGCCCCTTACACATATGCCGAACACTGTTGCACAGCCAACCCACCCGCAGACAGCACTCGCACAGCCGCTAACACTGTGACCTCTGCCTCTGCTTGGATACAGATGTTTCCTCATACATCTTGACTCAATAGGCCATGCAGCTCCTGGCCAGTTCTGCTAACGTTGGGTGCCTTTTTTGCTGAAAATTCGTCTTATTTGCATTGTTATGACCAGCACACACAAGGAGTTTCCAATGATTAAAATAATATGCGGCATGCCTATATTCTGTGAGCGACTGTGGCTGTACCTGCATATGGAATGCTATGTTACAGTGATTTCCATGAATACACTATTTCATATGCAGATACAGCCTCACTCACACACAGAATATAGGCATGCTGCATATCATTTTAATCAGCAGAAGCTGCTGATGCCCCTAGGCATTCCAAATGCCCTAGGCAATTGCCTAGTTGGCCTATGCCTAAGGCCGGCTCTGCCTGCCGCTGCCCACTGACTGAGCACTGGACGCGAATCAGCTGCAGCGCGGGTGGGGCCATGGCAGAGAAGACAAATCCCTCCACTGATTCAATTGACTCTACACAGAGCCGGCCATTGGCTACTGTACAGGATGGGCGTGCTAGGGTGGCCTGTGATGCGTCGTAGCCAAGGGAAGCAGCAGTGTATGCTGGTCTCTCTTCCTCTCTCCTGCTTCAGTTTCTCTGTTATGCGTGTGACGTCATCCCGTCACACGCTGGGGAAAAATGCTGGAGAGGAGCCTGGGGAGGGGGGGGGGCACACACTTTTTGGCAGGGGGGAGCAAAATTTATAGTTACGCCACTGGCTTCAGACAACTAAAGCACATTTCACTATTCACACCTGCATAATCTAAATATGTAAAATAGCTTTTGTAAGTCAATTCAGTTGGGTATTTGGTCAGAATGTGTTGTAAAAAGAATTAGTATTTGTAGGAATTTGGCGATTGTTGGAAAAACAAAATCAGTCAGGACATCTGTGACAAAGAGCTTACATTCTTAACAGAAGACTTTTCTAATGTTTCCTTCTCTGCGGGTTGCAGAATGCCTAGTTTGCAGACAGTGTAATTAGGGATACGGTCATTTGGTCTACAGCATGTTGGTCGACACCATTAGGTTGACATGGAGATAGGTTGACATGGGTCAAGGTCGACATGGCTTTAGGTCAACAGGTCATTAGGTCGACAAAAGCATTAGGTCTAGGTCAACAGTCAAAAGGTCGACATGGGGGTTTCTCCCTGTTTCGTTGAGCCGACAGGTGGTATTTCATGCCCTACCATCCACTAGGGCGTGGTGGGAAAATAAAATAGCGTGCCAAGCGCAGTGAGGCACCGTGCCCGAAGCATCACGAGTGCAGTGAGCGATGCACTTCAAACTGTGTCCATTTCGACTGTGTCGACATTCGGGTCAAAAACAGTGAAAAACACCATGTCGACCTTTTGACTGTCGACCTAGACCATGTCAACCTAATGAACTGTTGATCTAGACCTATGTTGACCTAATGCTTGTCCACCAACATGCTGTAGACCAAATGGTCCCAACCCTGTAAGTATATCACATTCACTGCCAAAGTAAAATAAATAAACTAAACGGTACTTATATGTTAGTTGGGCGCCCACTATAGTTAGTATGCTCATACCCCCACTATCCATGTCGGCATCGAGCCCGAAGCGTGGTGAGCGTAGTGAGCCCCGCAAGGGAACGTGGAAAACTAAGCAAATAGCTTAGTGGGCGCCAAACTAACATATAAGTACCAACAAAACAAATACAAGATAATGTAAAAGTGCAAAAATATAGCATGCCATTAAATGATTGTAAAAGCACCTATAAAATAAGCAAGTAAGAGGTGATATAACATGAGGTCAGCAAGTAGCAAGTGTTTTGTCCATAGTAGAAGTGCAAAATGACTATAGTAGCTAGCACAGTTCCCACAACTTCTGAAGACGCAAACACCCAGTGATACTCAGGACCATAATGCTGGGTACACACCAGGACAACTAGGGCCCGATCCCCTCAATCTAGATCCAATTCCGACCAATTGGATGTAGATTGTGTGGCGATTGGGCCCTTTTCTGTCCTGGTGTGGACCGATACCAATCCGATGCGCGGTCCCGCGGGTCGGTCGGTCGTTATTGAGATCCTACCTGCTGCAGGTAGGATCTGAATGACGACCATACAGCCGGGTGCGGGTCGCCATCGGATCGGACCCGCTCACGGTGCACATCGTGAGCGGGTCGTACCTCCCCGCGTCACCGTGAGCGGGTCGGACGAGACACTGACGACCCGCTCACGATGTGCATTAAGGGTAATGGAGGATTGTCACTTTGCATGCTCATGTATATTAGCCTAGGAAATTCTGTACTAATACTAGGTGTATACCAGCATATAGAAGGCAGTGTAAAAGTCTGCTTCCTGACCCACAAGCACTGCCCTGCTCAGTATATACTGCCAAGAGACTTCACAGAAAGAATGTGTGTGTGTGTGTCTGTCAGGAATGTACAGCTTACGCTGAACGTGCACAAAACCAATATACTGTATAGACACAGAGTTTACCAAGCAAAAAAGAAAAAAGAATTATCGGAGACAGCCCTGTGATAATAACGACATCCTGGGACAGTGATAACCACAGGCTGCCTCCAATAATCACCTCAGAGCAAAGTTGGGATCCAGTTCTGGTGATCAGCCAAAACCAAGTGATTTACTCTGACAGTCGCCCATTAATAAGGAATGCTCAAATACAAAATTGAATCGCCCCTAAAAAGCCACATACAAATTACACTAAAATTAAAATACAAATTTGGATCCATACAAAAAGCTGGATTCACGACATTTGCACCAAAAAGTATGAATTTAGTGTTGATCCAGGTTTTTTTTTGTGAACGTAATATGGATTTGTGTGAAATCGGGAATTTAATGTAGACTTGAGTGTTTTGGGGGGAAGGGGGGGTGTTTGTTTTTTTAGAAAATTTAGCATTGATCTGGTTGCATTTCTGTCAATTTAGCATGTATCTGGGTGTGAATGCATTGTGGATCTAGCATGTCACTAGAATGTGTTAGTCTATCAATTTACAGCAGACTTTATATTTATAAATTATATTTTGCAGGGTGGGCATCATAGTTACCTACCCTCCTGCATTCTGCAGGAGACTCCCTGAAATTAAAGCAGTCTCCATCTGTCCCTCATTAGTCTAGCAATCTCCCTTATTTCACCTAGCCCACATTACACTGTTTTTGGGGAAAAAGGAATGAAAGATATATACATTTATATTGAATCATCAGCACCATTTCCCAGCACTTTACCAATTATAGTAGCTCTTACTAACTGCTTTGGTGCTCATATACATTTGGATATAAGTCATTTTAAAATACACACCCACGTTTCTAGGCACCACGTTCACATTATCTTTTCACAATCTCTCCAAATATGAAGCTAGACACGCCCTTTGGGTGGAGCATGACACGCCCCCTCAATGGGGCGCTGTGCAAAATTCTATTAACTATAATCTCCCTGAAACTAGTTTTCAAAAGTAGGCAAGTATGGTGGGTGTTTATAAATCCACTGTGCGGATCATAGCGCACATGTGCAAGGACATTTTGAGACAAAAAATCCAGCTTCTTTTTTGAAGAAAGCAATTCTAACACTAAAGAAGTCACCAAAATGGCTGCAGTCCCATGTTATACACAGGTAACATATAACACTACTTCTATAGTTGTGACCATTTTGACAATACCATACAGAACATTAAAGGTGTTTAACAAAATTAAACATAGTGAAGTCATTATTACAAGACTTACAAAACTGTTTAGCATGTGGTAAACGATTAAAAGAAGATACACACCAATTTCAAATGTGAATACTGAATATTTTAAATTGTCCTAATTGCATTGGGCAAAAGAGTTCAAGTAGAAAAATACAGTGCTGAAGGCATGTCAGCTGATTTGCTTATCGTTGTTAGAAGCCATTGTGATTATCCCACTTGTACACGTTTATATACCTCCCCCCTTCTCTACGCTGTGCCAAATAGTTTCCACTGCTAAATATTTTCCAGTTGGAGCTGAGAGGGGACATTTACAATTGTTGTCTCACTTCAGATCACTTCACACAGTGCTACAGCTTACAAAGCCCACAGCATCCACTCAGTCATTCGAAATGCCAGGAGTTAAAAACAACTTTGGTCAGCAATGTTACACTATAAATGTCACAACAAAACATCCATTAAAAGCAGATGTAATATTTAAAAAGCTGTCAATGAGAAATATTTTGGAACAGAATCGTCTCCAGCTGAGTAACTTGAAAATCAACCAAGGCTGTAAACTCCTGAAGATCTCTTGTTCAATCTATTGTAACAACATATTTAGCAGACTCCCATTACACTGGGGCATTTCCTATGTCAAACATGTATTTAAGCATGAATGTTGTACTTTTGCCACATGCCCCATCAATCACAAGAGGCACCTCAGGTCTGACACTCAGTGAACATGACTTCATATTTTAAGCAAGACTAGACCCAGCATGCCTTTTCAAGTGTCCATCTACTTCAAGACTCTAAATTAGATTGTAAGCCTCAGGAGTCACCAAGAACATCTTGGAATCCACACAGCAAAGGAGCTGGAGGTGATATCATGTCAGATACCAAGCTGTGAGAATTATTTTCACTGCAAACACTGTCCGTTCCACTACAAAGACACCAGTTTCTAGCATAGATATGTCAAAACAACAAATGTATGAAAAGGAATATTTCATGTATAACTGCAGCAAATCTGCTTTTAGCATCGACCTCTAACCTGTGCACAGCTGCTCAGGACCTACCCGATTGCAGAGAGATGATCCGCCTCAATCTCGGAGACAACAAATAGAGTGCTGCAGTAAGACCTCGGAAGATCATAGGTCTGGACTTTCGCTCTTAAAGGAGAATAAGTCAAATACCCAACATTGGCAAATGTTAAAAAAAAAAAAATTATCTGTGTACCCTTTTAAGTTTACCATCCAGGTTCACTATATAGTGTTCTGATACTGTATATACTGTAGTTCTTTATATACACATTATGTATTATATATATCAGGGTTGCCTACTTTTAAAGTCTCCTCTCGGGGAGAAGCCCTGTGAGGAGACTGTCAGCAGCACTTCAGGGGGCGGGGCCTGATGTAGAGGTCATGAAGCCCTGCCCCCAGTACTGCAAATCCAGCAATTTGCGGGTCTTCAAGGAGTGGCAGGGCTTAATGATGTCATTTGCATCTATAGCCCCGCCCTTCCTCCTGAAAAGCCGCAAATCGTGGTAATTTACCGCTGAGTCTAGGGAAATGTGGGGTGTGCCACTGGTATCTGGGAGGATTGCCCACCTTTCCAGGGGGCCTGGAAGGGGGACCCGATTTTCGGAAGCTTCCCAGCCATTCCAGGAGGGTAGGCAACCCTGAGATATATATACATCTATACAAAAGGAGAAATTAGGTCTACTTGACTTCAATTAAAAGTTGACTTAACTGCCATGGTGAGTGCCCCTGCTATTAACAGTAGATATTCAAAGAAGACCCAGTAAAGTCTTGAGTCTATTTTTTAAGAATCTAGTGGAGGCTTCTGGATCTGTGCATGGGAGAGAGCTCCATAAAATCACAGCCACAGAGCGGAAATCTCACCCCCAGATGAATTCAGGGAGATTCTAGGTACTGTTAATAGTTCTTAAACTACAGATCGCAGTAATCAGGTGGAATAATAAGGGATCAGAAGATGCCACTGTGACTACCACACAGCATTGAGGAAATGGTTTTGATAATTCCCACCATGGCCCAAACTGTGCAGAGTTTGTACATTCTCCCCGTGCTTAGGTTTCCTCTTAATATTCTGGCTTCCTCCCACAATCCAAAAACAAAACAGGTATGTTAATTGGCTCTCAACAAACATGAACCCTAAACCATGTGTGGTATACACGTGGTAGGAAATATAGATTGTGAGCTCCATTGGGGCAGGGATTGATGTGAATGGCCAAACATTTGCTGTAAATATGTGTGCGCTCTATATATATATATATATATATATATATATATATATATATATATATATATATATATATATATATATATATATATATATATATATATATATATATATATTAAGAATATTTCTATTTTTTTCTTTTTTTTTTCGTTCCCTTTGCACAGATGAGTGTGTGACATTTCTACAATCCATCGCACCACTAGTTTTATTATACAGTGTTAAAAATATTATATTTAAATATATAATGATGAATCAACATGGCTGAAAGCCAATGTGTATTACAGCCAAGTTGTTCCATATAACACAGAATAGACTTTATGTCCACTGCGCTTTATCTTAAGATCTTTCGCTAGCTACTATAAATCCTGACACAGACTGGAAATCATCATATAAAACAATGGTTCTTTCCAGGCCTCAGCAACAGTACATCGACACCTGCTTTCAGCACAACATTTTTTATGTGAATTTTTAGAATTAATGTAGCGACCAATTTGCCTTGTAATAAGTATAATAATTGTGGAAAAGTTATACAAGTGGAACAAATTTGAATTTACACATGAAATTCAATTAGCAATCTCTATTAAAATCCCCAGTCATTACAGTACAGCCTTAGTAACTCAAATTACATAAAAGCTATTGAACTCCTATTTATCTCAATGTTATTCTAGAAATTAGATTAGTGTAGGAACACAGGCACTGAAAGGAAATTAGGTTTTGCTGGATATGCCCTGATGAGAAAAACAGGAGTGGGAAGACAGCAGCTGTAGACTTGTGAAGGACAGCTTGCTTGTGTGATAACAGAATCCAGCACCTGTGGAGGTGAGAGACAACAAGCGAAGTACAACATGTTCGGTGTAGCTAATGTGGTCTTGCATCAAGGCACACTGGCTATTTCATTGTTCCTACATTAGGTCACATGATTTGCTATCATAAAAATGGGCATACACTTAAAAAGAACGTTTGACCCAATATGAATGTAGTAACATACACAAGTCTGTAACAAAAAAAAATCCTCAACTGATTATGCCAACAGAAAACCCTAGAGGATGCTAATAATCAAAAAGTCCAGATTTCAGAAAGGGGTTTTCTAGAGGTTGCGTAATGAGACTCACAGGGCAGATCTATTAAGGCTGGAGAAGTGATAAAGTGGGTGGTTATAATGCACCAGCCAATCAGCTCCAAACTGCAGTTATAGGCTTGGACAGGAAAAATGACAGTTAGTAGCTGACTGGTTTAACACTCTCCACATTAATCACTTTTCAAGACTTAGGGGGAGATTCTCTAAACAAGAAATGCGGTAAAAACCCAGTTATCTGGGTTCTTACCGCATTTTTGGATGCTGTAAGCATCCCCCGCCGGGTTAACGCGGCGGGGTGCATCGCCAGAAAAATCTGGCAATGCCCCATAGAAGCCCGCATCCCACCGCCGCCCCGCACCGACCCCCGCCGCCCCGCATCGCCCCCCTCACCTGTGTCCGGGCAGCACAGAGCAGTGCTGCCCGGACCTGTGACCTCCTCCCTGCACTGATCCTCTTCCGGGTGCAGGGAGGAGGAGAGCCCGGCGCAGCAGCAGCATCACCGGGTGTGTGAGGGAGGGGGGGAGCCGCCGGGACCTGCTGGGACCCGGCGACTCTCACCGCAAAGGACAGCTCTTAACGCAAGAGCTGTCCTTTGCTATAATTATCGCATATGTTAGAACATATGCGATGATTATAAATGCGATGGGCGGCGAAGGGGGGGCGGAGATTCTTAGAGAATCTCCCCCTTAGTACATCTGGCCCCCAGTTCCCAGACCCTCCTGATTGAGTTAAAGAAAATCGCTAAGACACGCTTTATGAATTCCATTTGGTACATGTACCAGAGCCTGGACTCGTTGATAGCGGGGATCTCCAATCTGACACATGACAGCTGATACAACAGAAGGTATTAGTTTATATGGTTGACAGAAGATACATTAAGGAAAGTAAGGAAAGTAATTATTATAGGACAGAATAGCTACAGTTTGTCCAGAAAGAAGCTAAAAACAATTATTTGGTTACAATTTGGGACAAGACATACAGGGTGACAATAGGATGAGAAAATTGCATATTTAATTAAAATGTGGATTTTGCCATGAAATTGCACATTCTGATGGTGCGATTTTTAGTATCGCCGGAACTCTCATCCAGATTACAAAAAATCGCCACACATGCAGACCAGGTTCTGAGAGGTGAATTTGCCAGAACCATGCACAGATCATTGAGATCTGTGCATGGTCCGGTCTTAAAAAATGTGTAAAAGTTAATAATAATAAAAAATAAAAAAAATGGCGTGAGGTCGCCCGTCCTGAGCATAACCAGCCCCGGGCTCATTGAGCCAGACCTGGTTCCAAAAATACAGGGGACAAAAAGCGTAAGGGTCCCCTGTATTTCTGAAACCAGCACTTAACTCCAACAGCCCGTGGTGTCATGCCACTTTTTACAAAAGGTCCCCCGGCCGTACCATGAGCACAGTTATTTAACACAAATTCGCACATTTTCATGACTAAAAATCGCACATTTTCATGTTTTATCGCACTTTATTGCACTTTTTTTGCCCGGAACACGCAGCTCATTAAATATGAGATTTCGTGGCAAAAATTTTGATTTTAAAAAGTGCGATAATGGGCGATTTTGTAAAGTGACTAAAATGCTCATCCTATTAAATGTCACCCAGTATCCAGACAACTTCTGACAACTTTTTTTTTTTTCATATTTCTACCAGATTTTCCCCAATTTGAGGATGGTGAAAATTATGGAGATAAGGCAGTTAGTGGAGGTTTGGCGACATTCTATAGTGTATACTGGTACGATATCAGCACAGTCCTTAAAATAATTAAAGAAAAGTCCTATTTGGAAATGACAAAAGTGGTTAGGAATAAGAAAAATGTAAGGCTTTTTTCTTTGAATGAAGGGGTTGTCCAAAGGTTGATTATACCTTTGAAAGGGGGTACCACTTTAGGAATACACTCTTGGTTACTGGCCATGACCATTTATTTATATTTTTCTGTAATCAGGCTTGGAAAAAAAAAACAATGTGGAAGATTATACAGAATTTTGCATTTAATGCTGCTGCACAGACTCAACTTGATTAGATGGCCCATTACTATAGCTCCAAATACATCTAACAATTGTAGGGATACCAACATCTGCTTATTTTCATCACGTTTAAATGCTATAAATGCCCCCCCCCCCTCTTGATTTACACTGGTTCTAACCTTGCAAATATTGTGTACAAAGTATTCCAGATAAGCCAAGTGCACAACTGATAGTAATCAAAAACCCTGAAGGTCACAATGACTTTAAAACAAAAGATTTTACAGTTTCAACAATTACATTTTGTCTGATTAACAATAACCATCCAAAAGAGTTTATTATGAGGTACATCTCTTTAAAAGTAGAAAAAGTTGTACCGACATTAGAATTCGAACATACCAACTGTATCGATAAGCATACTACATTCCTAATGTACGAAATAGTTTCAATGTTTTCACTGCAAACACAAAAACCTTGTAGGTAATGTAGGATCAGCCCCCAATAAGGTCTCCTTGCAGCATACGCTGTGCAGATAGATCATAGAACTGCTCTTAAAAAGGTCAAATAAATAACCGAAACACTGGATGTTATTTGTCTTAACCCTTTGAGTGGCAACATCTGTGAGATGCGCAAAATATCCGCTAAAAATGCCAGCGTCGCTCACATTTGTTATATAAATTCAAATAAAAAAATGGTGTGTAAAAAATAATATATTGCCTATATAAAAGGTAGACATTACCTGTCATTCTGATGAATAAAAATGTTTGCTTGCAAATTATCACACCTATTTTGACAAACTCACTTGGCACTCAAGGGGCTAAAACATGAAGAATCTGCTGTAAGTTCTTTAAAAGGACATGTAATATTTGTGCATTTTATAACATCCAGTGGCGGTTTTTACCTATGGGCCCCCCAGGTAAAATCCGCTACTGTGTGAAGCCAGATGCAGTCTGTGAGACTGCACCGACTTTACTGTGACTGCCAGTGACTTCCTATTGGAAGTCCGTCCTGCCAGTCACCCAAGGCAGTCCCATTGGGAGGTGTTCGCTCCCTCCGGGATGCCTTTTCTATGAGCAGCTGTGGGGCAGCACCTAAAAACGGGTTCTGCACATGCGCAGTACTGCGGACGATACTGCGCTGCATCAATGCGATTGTACGGGTCTGGTCCGGAAGCAGCCCCATAGAGGCTGAGGCCAGTGCAAGCACAGTACCGAAGAGGCTACTGCACATGCGCCAGTCCCGCAATGGTGATCAGGACAAGTAGGTGGCGGCGGCAGTGGGGACCAGCAGCAGCGGCACCGGAGGGTGGGATGGCATCCCAGCAGACCCGCCGAGATAAGAGCTGCCACTGGTAACATCATTAAAAAGACTCAATGCCCAGCTCTTTCACATTCATTGTGGCTCCTGCCATTTACAAGTGATGCTACTTAAAAGATGATATGTATGAAGGATACATTAAACATTTATGGATTTCTCCTCCATAATCGACATTTCAGGTGGATTCATATCAGTCCTTTATTAATCTATTTCTAGTGCATATGAAAACGCCGCACATTTTTGTATGTGTGACATCTCTATGTAAACAAGCAATATATTTACCTGCAATAGCACCCAAGCCGAGCCCCAGATATATAAATAGATAGTAACATTATCGGTCTTCGTGATGATGCAAACACACTTTTAGAATTGAGCAGTTCACATGTCAGGCTATTATTATTAGAAGGAATGTAGCCAGACTAATAGTACACATGGATTCCTGTCCAGACAGCAGCCTGTATACCACTTGGCAGCCAAGTCACAGTGATGGTTATGTTATTCCTTCATTCACTGAAAGTGTTAAAAGGACAATCTAGCACATAACAGTTAATGGGATGGGGGACAGCAGGGGGAGAATCAGAATAGGAGGAAAGGGAGAGTTTTCAACTAGACAGAATAATGCATTCCAATGTACAATAATGTATACTATATACAAATATGAGCGCATAGCAGGAAGGAGCTAGTGGTGCAAGAGCTTGGGGTGCTACATGTGGCCTTAAGCCCACCTGATACTCTTTACTGGTCTGGTTTCTCATTTCAGTCGCTCCATACCCTCATTACAGAAACATTGTGGCACCATCAAAACTATTCATTGAGAGACACCTCATGAATAAAATTGATGATATGCAATAATACATGGTAAATAGATTGCATTACTAAAGGTCACACGGCCCAGGACCTTATAAATATAGTATAGTGTACTTGAAACTTAAACTTTCGGACATCTTGATAGCAACCCAAATTGTTTCAAGCTTGGGCATTTAGGAACAAGACTGGTTTAGACTGCATAGATTTTAGATCACTATTATTATTAATAATAATAATAATAATCTTAGATGCATAATAACATTCCATGTGTGTAGTAAACATAGTCTGCATTCCGAAATTTGAATCTAAAAAAACATTAAACTTGGGCAAAAACAAATGTCAATCCCGATAAATGATTTATTCAGCTTTTGATTGGGAAATGTGGTCAGAAGTTATCCTGAGGCAATCTAGCACAGACTGATCATTGCCATCTTGTGTGGTGGCTACAATACACAGAAGATCTCTTGCTGACTTTTTTAGCGCTACTTTATATGTTGAAGACAGAACAGGGTAAAAGTAGCAGTTGCTACACAGTATGAGGCAAGGCAGGGATGATGCAGAGAAAATCAGCATAGAACCCCTCCATATGACTTACAGTACATAACTAGGAGCAACAAGACATTTACAGTATACAGAGCCAGCATATTCCGCAGTGCTTTACAAAGTAACACAAATCCAAGATATAAACAGACAAAAAAAGAGGGCCCTCGTCAAACTCAGTATCATTTTTTTTGTTTATATTTTATTTATTTGTAACATTTTAGAAGTTAAAAATTCTCAAAATATTTTACAGCACCTAAAAACAGAATACATATTTGCAATAGAAAAAAGAAAATAAACAACCACAATAGCATTTGTTTGCACCAGAGATATTTGACATTACAAAGCGGTCAACAATCTAAAATAGTTTCCGGGGATCTTAAGCTGTGGAGCACGTGCCAGAGCCATACACACGGGGCTACTTCTACCTACTTTCTAAGTGATCTACATCCGTAAAAGAAAGTGAAGAAACAAAGTGCTCCATGGAGCCTATTCCAGTTTGCACGCTCCCCTGTGTGTACTCGCAGGGGAGCGATATTTTGCGCATGCGCATAGTTATTTATGGGCATGTACAGCAGCTGTGTGCGAGCAGCCACAGCAAATAGATCTGTGTAGTGCAATAACTGCACATAAACTATGTCACTTTTAATGGTTAATGAAAACCTTCAACTGTGTATAGGATATAAAAAAATAAAAAAAAAATCTTCATTGCTAAATGCCAATGCAGTCTATATAAAGGAGAACCATTTGGATCACATGACTGTACATTTGTAAAAATAGTCACTTTGGAAGGTATGGGTGTGGATTGTATTGTCGACCCGACCATTGGGTCGACAGGCAACTAGGTCAACATGGGTGAAGGTCGACAGGTGTCTAGGTGGACATGGTACAAGGTCGACAAATGCGTTAAGTTGACAGGTCGTGAGGTCGACATGAGTTTTTTCACAATTTTTTTTACCCAAATGTCAACACAGTCGACATGGACAAGTCATAGTTCGCTATGCTTCAGGCAAGGTGACTTGCTGTGCTTGGCACACTATTTTATTGTCCCACCACGACCCTAGTGGATGGTAGGGCATGAAATACCGGCTGTCGGCACATGTTGGCTAAAAAACACTGTGAAAAAAACCATGTTGACCTAACCCATGTCGACCGAATGCATTTGTTGGCCTAAAACCATGTCGACCTAGACACCTGTCGACCTAAGTCGGGTCGACAATACAACCGTATCCCGAAGGTTTGCCCTTTTCACCAGTGAAATTTGAGACAATTATTATTATTATTATTTTAAAATGTAAAAAGAAAACGAAATAACCACTGCCTGTTTCTGTCTGATGTGTTTAATTACAAACAATGTAAAAAAACCTGTGAATCCCTGGAATATTTCATATTGTAGATTAAATGTTACACAGAAGTAAAACATTAAAAAGAAAACTTTGATACTACTGCATATCCACAGAGACTGATTAACGAATTAATAACATCAATAAAAGATCACAAATACTGCTTTATATGCGTAGTAGCCCTTCAGTGGTTAAGGGCGGGATGTTCTTACATCCGCATCCCCCCTCAGCCGGGCTTAGTATAGTTAATGATCGCATATGCTTTAACATATGCGATCAATAATGCAAGGAACAGCTCTTGCGATAAGAGCTGTCCCTTGCGATGCGGACACGGGGCTGGACTTCCGGGTCTGAGAGCCAGAGCCTGCCACAGGGCATGCTGGGACACAGTGCCACGATAAGAAGCCCACAGGCTTACGCAGGTAATCGCCAGCTTTTGCTGGCAATTCCCTCTGCAGCGCTGACACTGCGGATGGGGGTTAGAGAATACAGAAATGCAGTAAAAAAAATGATAACAGGGTTTTTACCGCATTTCTGGGTTAGAGCATCCCGCCCAAAGTCCTCAAACAGTCATACACAGCCATCTCACGACTAGAACTTCCCAACAAAAACTCCAATTACCAATGTTAATGCCCTTTTATAAATACTTTTGTAATGATCATCTCTGATACATATAAGGGAGATTGCTACCCTTGCCACTTAAATGCATATTTAACTATTACAAATAACTCCTTAGCTCTGATACTCAGGGCCTTATTCTAGTTCACTCTTTCTGACAAAATCCTTCTTAGATGGACAAACCATGTGCACTGCAGGGGTGCCGATGTAAAATGTGCAGAGACAATTAGATTTAGGTGAGATATTGTTTCTGTGCAGGGTAAATACTGGCTGCTTTATTTTTACACTGCAATATAGATCTCACTTTGAAGTAAAACCCCAGCCAAATCTAATTCTCTCTGCACAAGTAACATCTGCCCCACCTGCAGTGCACATGGTTTTGTCCATCTAAGAAGGAGTGAACTAGAATAAGGCCCTTAGCAACAGAAGCAAAGAACCAAGCTCCATGTTCAGGTAATCTGCAAGTGGCAACATATACTGTAATGCTGATTGTCCAGCAATCAGACAAATGGAAACTCATGCAGTGCTTTTAGTGAAGTATCTAGTATTGGGGGTTATTCAATCAGCATGGATCTCAAAAGGCAAAAACCATGCTGCACTACCTCCAGCAGTGTACATTTGGTCCAATGGGAGTGGACTACTGGTCAAGCATATTCTTGTCAAATGGGTACAGTGACCTGGTTAGACTGACGATGCCTTAGTTACAAGTCATAATTAAGTTTGATGTGATGACAAGGGGACATGGTACAAACTGAAATGTCACACTTTGCATTACAGATGTAAATACTGTACGTGACTAAATATACAACTTATATAATCGGGTATATTCAATGCTGGGGGCGAGCGGTGACAGCGAGCAGTGCTGCCTGCTTGCTGTCACAACTCGCCCTGTCAGTATTCAACTGACCGCCCCCCCAGTCCCCCGCCCCCCGCATATTCCCCCACGCTCTGTTTTTGGAGCAAGGGGGAATCGTCTTATGCGGCCGCATAAACAGCGAGACCCGTGACTAAATGCAGCTGGCTCCCTGCATTAGCCGCGAGCCTCACTATTTGGGGGAATCCTTGTGTCCTGTGACAGCGAGGATTCCCCCGAAACGTAGAATAGGGTGAGCAGCCGGCGAATGGGTTAAACAGTCAGGATCACTTGTTTTCTGCGATCCCCTCCATTTAACCCCCTTCGCCGTCCACATTGAATACGGGCCATTGTCTGTTTATAGCCAATAAAAAAATGGATAAGAATGCAACAAAAAACATTCTGCTCCTAACGCTCTACACAGTCTCAGCAGCAGCTGGGAGGGAGCACTGCCACAACCATGGGTAGACAGAGCTAAAACCAACTCTACAGATTGTAATCTTGCGAGCAGGGCCCTCCTACCTCTATGTCGGTTTGTTAGTACCCAGTAAGTTTTATAACAGTTTCCTATTGTAAAGCACAACAAAATTTTCTCCGCGATATAAGAAACTGTAAATGAATAAATGTGTTTTTACAGAGGGAGACCTATTGTGGTGCAGTGGCGCTCCACTGAGGCGGCTAGGACGCTGCTGAGCAGGACCGCAATAGCTTGGAGGCAGATAAACACAGGAGCAGAGTGGTAGAAGAATATGTAGAACTGTAATGCAGGTCTTGGGCAATCTGCTTTGGCCAGGTTTTCTTCAGCACTTCACATGACATTATCCATCCATCTGGATGTGTATTGTTTAGGTACTGAACCATAAAGTAATACTGTTCTAACAAATGTGTTGACTACAGTACATTAATTTTGTGGCAAATTGGCAATGGAAATGTACAGTTGGGTCCTTAGGCCCTTTTCAGAGATGCAAAGGCTGCTGTGGCACCACCTACAAGGCTTGTGATGTCTCTTTGGGATGCAGTTACAATCCCGGTGGTCGGAATTCCGGCGTTCAAAATCCTGACGACGGAATCCCCGGCGTTCAAAATCCAGATGTCGGTATCCCAACACTTTCTCCCTCTGTGGATGTCCACGACACCCATAGAGGGAGAATAAATTAGTGTGCCGAGCCTAGCAAGGCGCCGGGCCCGCTGCATGGTGAGCGCAGCAAGCCCGCAAGGGGTGGCGGTCCACGTCCCGTCCCCCCCCCTGTCTGGATTTCGGCGGTCGGGATTTCGGTGGTCTCGATTCCGGCGTCGGGATTTTGAATGCCAGGATTCAGAACCACTCCAGTCTCTTTTATCTGTTGATCATTGATACTGAACCCAGGTATTTCAGTCATCCACATGTTCAGTGATATTCCCATCCAGGTGTAGCTGAACAGGCACTTTTCTAGTAAATATGCATTTATTGTAGAACAAGCTTTGCTGCATTTGTGCTGAGCTTGTTTATAATGTTTTGGTCATGTGTTTGGCTAGGACGACAACATCATCAGCACAGACAGGGCAGATGTATCAAGCTTCAAAAAGTGATAAAGTGGAGAGTGATAAACAGCCAGCCAATCAGCTCTTACCTGCCATTTTTCAAACCCAGCCTGTAACATGGCAGTTATGAGCTGATTGGCTGGTTGTTTATCACTCTCTATTTGATCACTTTTGAAGTTTGATACATCTGGCCCCTAGATCTGTATGTTTGCCAGTAGTGGTACCATTTAATTTAGAAAGATTTTTCTAAGAACCCAGTCCATAGCTATATGTTGTAGAGCATGTGCGATACTATACCACCTTGCTTGACACCAGATTGTGAACGGTTGGAACATTTTTAACCTTGTTTGATCTGTTGTTGTAGAGAGCTAGGGTGTTACATTGGATGTTCCCTGCCTTAAGGGTACATCAAACAAATTCTCGGTCCACACTGTCAAATTCAACAAAAACTAGAAACAGTTCTTTCTTTGATTGTAGGTGTGATTTAAGTATTTGCCTGATAGCTAAAATATGGTCACTACATCCTCTATGGAGCCTAAATCCAGCTTGCTGCTTTTTCATGTTTTCTGTAGTCTTGAGTATAGGGTGGTTCTAGGTTTCATTGTCCATGTCGACTGTCGAAATTCAGGACAAAAAAAAAATCTGAAAATCCCCATGTCGACCTTCAGCCATGTCGACCTTTCTGCATGTCGACCTAGTGGTGTTAAGCAACTTGCTATCTAGCGAATGATCCTAACCCCTACAATTTCCTTTACTAAGTAATGCTTTTAGGAAGGCCCAGCGATTTGATTCCAGGTTTGCCTGGCGGTATCTCCGGTTCCCAGGGGGCTAGCAACGCGGGGTTGGGCTCGTTGGAAAGCCCTGGCCCTCCGCTACAAAATATGCCTATTTGGATTTGCTGTAGCTCCATCAGGCCCATTGTTAATCCGGCCCTGCGTATGTATCTTCTGGCTCTGATAGCATTCCAGAACACACAGCACTTCACATGGGGCTACATAGACACAGACCAGCCAGAGTGCCCATGATGACCCCTGTTCTCCTCTGACAGTGCATAAAATGAGCATCACAATTGGATCATGGTGCAAATGAAGAAGGTGGTCTGATCTGTCAAAGTATTAAATAAAAAAAGACCTACCTCTATCGTTTCTCATGATTTGATTTTCCAAATAATTTCAAGATAAAGTTTTTATGTACGTGTTATATTCAAACTTGGTTCTACAAAAATGACCCAATGTAAGTTACTCCACTGTGATTAGAATGTACGCTCTCTTGAATGAGGCCTACATAGGACCCACTATTCACTGCATCACTATGTCTTCATAAGTAGCTTGTTAATGAGGCATTCATGAACTTTTGGATGAAAAAAAAAGTTACAGCATACCAAGTATTCACTGTAAGAATGAGCCTATGATGGTGGGATGTGACTGCTTGACAATTGCCTCCTTATTTCCCAGGCTGACAGACACTCCCTGCTTACCCCCAGGGGCGCAGACGCTGCCTGGGGTGGGATGTGATCCCACACATTGAAAACATACAGGGTCCTTTCTACTTTTTCCAAACATGCTGCATAGTATGTCATGAAGGGCATGCAATTAACCCCTGAACAGACACTGCCCTGTACTCAACTGCCCCAGGAACATTCCATGCAGAGGCGGCTGCAGAGTGGGGTCATAATGGCTCGAGACCCCATTCTCAAAAACATTATCCCGTTAACCACTTTCTTGAATTACTCATGTGGCGTCAGTAAGGGTAAACCATAACTCCGCAGTGTGTCAATGTAAAACGTTATGTCTATGAGGTCAAATCATAACACAAGTCCAACATATTACAATTTAAATGAAACTCAACACAATATTCTAAGATGGCTTAAGTACACTCCACATATAAAGATGGAGTGTACATTAGAAGACGTCTCCTCCCCACCTCATGGATACTGGACAATACACTGACAAGGAACAGTTCACATAAAAACTCACAAAAAGCCACTGAACCATCAGAATTCAGGAGAACAACCCACAAAAAGCACAATTGTTAAAATATGGGTTTAATAACCACATTTCATAAACAAGAACTGAATTATGCCCTGTAGTATTGCTGTTAGCTTGAATCTGCATGCGAGCTCCGCTGGTCTGCTACTACAGCGCAAACGGTATGTAATATGATGGATCCACATCTACACATGGGCAGTGCAACATGCAAAACTATGGCACCCAAATGTACTTGCTTGCAGGAGTCTCATATGAAAGACAGAGGCAGGTATTCAATGCGGCCGGCGAGGGGGTTAAACAGCGAGTATTGCAGAAAACCAGCGATCCTCACTATTTAACCACCGCGCCGGCCGCTCGATCTATTCAACATTCTGGGGAAATCCTCGCCATCACAGGACGGCGAGAATTCCCCAAAACAGCGAGACCCGCAGCTAGTGCAGAAAACTCGCTGTATTTAGCCGCGAGTCTCGCTGCTTCTGGAGCCGCATACGCCAATTCCCCTCGCTCCAAAAATGGAGTGAGGGGGAATTGGCGTATGAGGGGGCTGCGTTGAATACTGACAGGGTGAGTGGTGACAGCGAGCAGGAAGCTCTGCTCGCTGTCGCCGCTTGCCCACAGCATTGAATACCTGCCAGAGTCCCATATGAAAGAATGCAACGATCCAGGATTCACACTGGTAGAATAAAACATAATGCAGAAATAAATCAGAGCATAATGATGTCAATTTATACTACAATTTTATGACATTCACCACCAACAGCCATCGCTCATTTACATTAGCTTTTATCAGAAGATTTGTGAATTCGCTGCGTAGTAAAATCTTCGGTACTTGTGAGTTATCCGGGCTGCCGATTTTTTGATTGTATGCCTTAAGTTAAGGCATACAATCAGATGCGATGCGATGCGATATCGCATCGCATCGCATGCGACCATCGGATGCGATGACCCGATTTTTCCATAGGAATCAATGTTAAAATGATTCCTATGGAAAAAGGGGTCCTTTTCATACCCCTACTATCCAAGTGGGCATGGAGTTGGATATAAACCTGTGGCGAGCGTAGCGAGCCACCGAGCCCGAAGCGTGGCGAGCGAAGCGAGCCCCGCGAGGGGACGGTATTCTGTGTCCCCTCGCGGGGCTCGCTACGCTCGCCACGCTTCGGGCTCGGTGGCTCGCTACGCTCGCCACAGGTTTATATCCAACTCCATGCCCACTTGGATAGTAGGGGTATGAAAAGGACCCTTTTTCCCATTGAATTCCATGTTAAAATGGACTCAGTCCATTTTAACATTGATTCCTATGGAAAAATCGGGTCATCGCATCGCATCGCATCCGATGGTCGCATGCGATGCGATGCGATGTCCCGATCCGACCCGATTTAAAAATCGGACGCCCGGATAACTCATAAGTACCCAAATCTTCTAATGTAATAAAATGGATAGTTATCTGTTCCAAACAGCGGGTTGGGATCGTTTGGTCTACAACTACTAGGTCAACAAGCATTAGGTCGACACCACTCAGTTGACAGGCAGCAAGGTCAACATGGGTCTAGGTCGACAGGACATTAGGTTGACACGGGCAAGGTTGACAGTCAAAAGGTCGACATGGGGTTTTTCACAGTTTTTTTACCTGAATGTCGACCATGTCGACATGGACACATGTCAGCTAAAAAAAAAAAAAAACAGTGAAAAACCCATGTCGACCTTTTGACTGTCGACCTTGTCCATGTCGACCTTATGCTTGTGTCAATCTAGACCCATGTCAACCTAAACTCCTGTCGACCTAGTTTTTGTAGACCCAATGACCGTATCCCCAAACAGCAGGAAAAGCACTTTTAGTATTGCCCATCATTGCCCTTATGCCCCATATTTAGCCATAAAAGAACCCTTCTCATTTGTCTTTACATTGCAGTTCACAATCTCTGCATCAGCTATATGCTATTATTGGTAAGAGTCTTTTAGCATGTACACTTCAGCAGAAATTATGGATAATCTGAAGCAGCAAAGAGCCATTATTAGGGAATCCAGGAGTGTGCCTTTTGGATGTTTCAAGCAGAAATCCAAATGAATTGTTCCAGAGTGATAGGCGCAACATCCTGCTACCTCCCACACACCAGATCTATCCCATACATCCTGTGCAAGTTCTCCAACCACACGAAGGAACGCAATATGTATATAGACCATCCGATCGGAGGCACAGTCACAACCTAGAATATAAAAAGTTATATTTTCAGATGCCATTATCCTGCCTCTCTCTCCATGGTTCTGTAGAAGATTCCTCTTGCCTTCCTTAAAATCCTACAGTCTGAGGGGGTGTAGTGAGGGGAAGCTCCCTAAAGGAAAAATGTTAAATATTGGCAACTGCGCCGTTCCTACACAAGTATTTCCTGCTATAACATAACTCAGAAAAGCTGGATTTCTGGAAACCATAAGCATTTTTTTTTTGCTCCAGAAATGGATTGGTGCAATGATGGAGTACAAGCAAATAAACATTTGGATATCTGAAAAGTACAAATCACAAACAAGGATATCTGCACTTAATTCCCATATATTTATTCTAACGTTTACCACAGCGTTTTTATTATTTGTAGGAAGATATATTTCCGCTTCACAACGCTAGTGCTTTTTCTACCATTTCCTGTTGTCAGAACCATATGCCATCTGGTATATTACTTGATGGAAAATACAGAAAATGACTGTTCCCATCCACAATAAACACAGTTATTCTACTATGTATAATGCAAAAAATTTAATAAATTAAGTTTTACATAAGCAAAAAATAAAAACCCAAGTTGTGTTGAGAAGATTTATTTTAGCAATCACATCCGCTAACAAGTAGGACTTTGCCTATCAAACACCAGCTAAAAAATTATATATCCCATAAATATAAACCATCCAGACAACAATTCAGCGTCCCTGCCATTGCCATGCTGTAAGTACCAGCTCACACAGCCCACACACCGTTCCCGTCTGAACTTTTTACAACCATGTAAAAAGGTATCATGACATTTATCATCTTGGGAGAACCTGAAGAAGAGCGTTACACATCACAGGAGGAGTGCAGCAAATCATCTGCAGAACAAATGAAAGAGGGCTGTGCCATGCTAAAATCAGGTTTACAGGAGTTCGCACATAAGCACTGACAAAAACTTATTTTTCCTATGTGCACCATTTATTTCTATTTATACATTTATTTATTAACATTTATACAGCCCACACATATTCTGCAGCGCTTCACAGAGAATATTTGAACAATCACATCAGTCCGGTTTACATTAACATGACAGATCCTGTTAATGTAGACAATATAATATACAGATCAGTTAGCAATATAATGCAAGAACCACTCTGAGATCCCCCTATCCAAATGAATGAAACATCAAGGGGGGGACAGTACAAGGACCCTTTAATTAATTTCAGGCAAGTACACATGGTATACCTATTATTTTAGGAATCATCTGTACAGGACACAATTTGTGAGGCTTACCATTTTTGCTTCTCTTAGTTCTGATCCTATTCATTGGATTGCATGAGTTTAACCCCAGTTGTGGAGGGCAAAATCCTTGGAAGGACAGAAACTGAGCATACAGGATAGAGGTAGTGACTCTCCCACACCGAGCCAGCTAATAGCAGCATCTGGCCCTGCTGACCTCACTAAACTCCCTTCCTCCAAGAACAAATGTTCCATGCACAACCCTGGCAGCCCAGAGACAGCCCATGGGGTGGGAGGAAGGAAAAAAAAAAATCAGGGAGAGTGTTTCTTTAACCTCTTCACTGCCACAGTTGTCTGCAACAAACTCCATATGCATCCAATAGTTTAAACACGAACAAGAAAAGTTTGGCAGCTAAAGAAAGCAGCATATTTGTCCATACATTATGACTGCCAGGGCACAGGGATTATAATCAGCTCTTCTTCAAGCAGCAAGGAGCATTCTATAGGTGGGATGACACTAGCATGAAATGCATAGGGATCCAGCCACGCTTCCATACATTAAAGAGCCAGCAGCTTTCCCTGCCTCCTCCTGTCTGGCCCACACTAATTGCAAAAGTTCTGAAAAACCAATTATGAGTTTATTAGTTCAAAGACCAATCCAAGCAAGGGTTTGGGTCCACTCCCTCAGATGAAAGCATTATTTAACTTTACAAATAGTGTTTGTGTTTTTCCCCCCTTTCATTCAATTCACAAATATTACCCTGTAGTCCTGCTCCTCCCTCCCCAGATGTTTTCAATTCTGCAAGTATGGATGTATTTGGAGGGGCTTGTGAAAAATGGCTGCTAAAAAAAAATTATTTCACTTTTTTTTTTTCAGATTCAGCATTAACGGAGATATTATTCTGTGTTTCTGAGTTTTATTACAGTATGTACTGTATAAAAGCCAGGTATATTCTATAATACTGGAGTCTAAAAATGCATTCAGTGTATTCATGCATAATAAAAATCGCTGAGCTAACAATCTGAATATATGTCTGGTTTAAAACATTTATTGTGTGTACAAAAATAACTACAAATGGTTAAAGTAAAAAAAAAAATAACTTGAAAAAAAGTAATAAACACAAATAAATGTAATAACATATGAGTGACCATTTCTTAATCTGGGTAAACGCCTACAGATGTATCTGTCCCATCTGTCTTCTGGGAACTACAATCTTGTTATTTATGGGGGCGGGCGACAATCAGCTATTTGTTCTTAAATGGTGAAAAACAGACAATGACTACAGTATCTGTTTGGTTTAAAAAATGTATGTGAATAATCATTTGTCCATTTTCCAGCATTTGCATACCTTCCAACATTTTTGTTTTAGAAATTGAGATGCTCGCGTGGCATGGCCTCTATCATAGGGGGTGTGTCCTCGCAGGGACACCACGGCTGCAGGCCACTCCCCCATTTTCCATCACTATGGGGGCATGGCCAGTGCTGTCCAAGCTGCTGGCCGTGCCCCCAGAACCACTGCCTCTCTGAATAGACGCTGTGCGAATGTGCACAGCATCTATTCCCCGCAGGGGGAACTCCCAACTGTCCCCACTGCGGGACACTGCCAGCCCCAGGCGGAATGTGGGAGTGTTCCAAATAAACGTGAGAGTCCCGCGAACAGCAGAACAGTTGGGAGGTACTGTATACTGTATGCATTTGTAAGCAAACAGTTGATTGTCATTTGCGCTTTTTTGTTCTCACCAGACTCTGTTGTTTTTTTATACCTTTTATTGCAGGATCAATAACAGCTGAATGTATATATGCACTAGGCTTTTGAATGTAATATGGATAAATATGCCACACAGTCTCTGGGTTCATGTGATATATGAGTTGCATACACAAAGAATGTGATAAATTATATGCAGAAGGAGATCTGGCAATGCAGCTGTTTACAAGAACTTCTGACTTTTATATACCAATTGCCCAAAAATTCTCAGATGACTGTAACATGTCTTGTACCAAAACAACTCCTTTTTTGCCTCTGGGTAATGAATTAACCTCTTCCATACCTAACCATGAAAAGTGCTCTTTGGTATATTTGAATACACTCAGAATAAATTTCTTTAAGAGAGTCTTCCCTCCTGCAAAGAATCCCATTAAATGCTTTCTAAAATTTGCCAGACACACTGTACTATAGCTAAACTACAGTAATACATCTAAATATCAGATTATACCCTACCTAATTTCCATATTAAAACTGGAATACTTTGACAGAATATGCTAAACTAATACTTCCAGCCATTCTGCTGCTCATCAGATGGAAATTAAATCTCACTCTACTAAGTGATAGGCTGATGAAATTGTCATTTTCATACATACAGTACATACATACATACATAACATTCAATGCTGAATATTTCCATTCCTTGAAAGTATATTCTCGAGGGAATCTTCCATGAATTTGTGGATCTACAGTCAGTATATGTCAAAATGTATCTTATAGGAAGTTTACTTAAATATAATGCCAATGGATACGTTATATGTCAAATAATTACAAACAAAAATATGCTGTCCTCACTGATGTTGAAGGATGCTAGAATGAATATATATATATATATATATATATATATATATATATATATATATATATATATATATATATATATATATATATATATATATATATATATATATATAATGCGGGATGGGTGGCACTCCACGGATTTAAAAAAAAAACAGACGCCAGGCCTTAGAAATTAGGTCAACGTTTCAATCGCATTTATGCAATTTTCATCAGGAAATGCGATTGAAACATTGACATCATTTCTAAGACCTGGCGTCTGTTTTTTTAAATCCGTGGAGTGCCACTCATCCCACATATATACAGATGGAGCTCATGCCATCTTTGCAGGGGATGGTGGAAGATTCGCCAGCCCCCACCAGCCACCGTAAGGGTACGCACACGCATGAGATGCGCGCGCGTCGCCTTACAATGGGGCACCCCCTGGGTCCCCGCCGCCTCGCAGAGGGTTGCCCCGGGTCTCCGCCGCCTTGCCGCCCCCCCCCCCCCCCCCCCCGCCGACGGGAAACTGAGACGCACGCGCGTCTAAGTCAGATGGAGCGCCTCTCCGCCGGCGATCGCCAGCAGACAGATTCTGGCGATCCCGGAGCAATAGCGAGAGGCACTTCATCTGTGTGTATATGTGTATGTATGTATGTATGTATGTATGTATGTATGTATGTATGTATGTATGTATGTATATATATATATATATATATATATATATATATATATATATATATATATATATATATATATATATATATTATATATCCTCCCAGGAGGATGGATGCCAGGATGCCTGTCTGATTCTGTCCATTGAAAGGTTGTACATTTTCCTGTTGATGGTCTTTGCTAAGACCAAAACATTATGTTACTGATAAAGTATGTTTCCCTTGATACAAGAATTGATCGTTGAGACCTTGTTTACTTTGGTGAGTGCCCTTTCTACCTACGAGCAGTGGTCGAAGTGGAAATTTTGAAGTGGGGGTATGGAAATTTTGAAGTGGGGGTATGGAAAAGTAAAGAGTGAATATAGTGCGCACCTTCGGACACCCCCCTGTCCATCAACGTCCCCTGCCAGACTGCCCCGTTGTACAGGGGTATTACAAAAGCACAATATGTGCCTGCTGAGTGATCAGAGAGCATCCTGAGGGGGAAAAAAAACTTTTTTTTTTTTTATCTTCAGATTAAAGTGGGGGTATGCCATACCCCCGTATACCGCCCCACTTCGACCACTGCCTACGAGAATATATATATATATATCAGATAGTCCCGCACTCACATCCAGAGGTCTTGAAAAAACTGGGGTGCACCACTAAAGAAATCGGTACTTATGTATTATCTGGGGTCCCATGTTAAATGCACCCCATTTTACATACTGTAAGTACCTAGAAATCCTTTCGTAAAGCCATACATATTTTCAAAGTGCTTTAATGAAAAAGCGAGGGCACTCCCCAAATGTCGCTTAAGTCAGCTTTAGTTTATTGTATATCCATATACAGCACGCGATGTTTCAACCCTCTAGGGGCCTTTGTCAAGACAATATAACAACATGTTCATGGGCACAGCAAGCAAGAGCAAGCACTTCTATGTAAATATATATTTAAACATATATCGAAATCTGCGTGTTGCCAACACTCATTTGCTATCAAATATCAACGGCGTCTTGGTGCCCACCTTGTTACCCACTTCAGTAGAAGTGGGTAAATATACAACAGGTACTAGGCACTGCTCAGGACGACATTGCAATGAGGGGACCGGAACCCCAGGTAGGTGATAAATGTTACATGTTCCCTCATTGCAAAGTCATCCTTATTATCGCCTAGTACCCAATGGTGATATGGCCACATTGCGTCATCTATCTATCTATATAGATATATATATATATAATATATATATATATATATATATATATATATATATATATATATATATATAGATGTACTGTGTGTGTGTGTGTGTGTGTGTGTGTGTCACATGTGCAGCAGCTCCCCCAGCAGCAATTTTTCAGTGACTTAATTGAATTGAGCTTCTCCTAATGCCCAATGCTGCTGTATTGTAGCAGAGCTCAAATTGTGACAAGGGTCCGGAATGTGGCTGATAGACGGCAGCTAAGCAGATAGACAGTACATCCAAGCCTGATCCATCCTGGGGCTCCCGGCGCGGCAATCCACCTCTGAGCCTCTCCCCAGATACAATGTAGCATCAATGACAAAGGCTGCCCTTGCTTCCAGAAGTTTTATCATTTAACCTGGATCAGTTCTTACTGCTATGGGAACTAGCAGCACTAGGGAATCCCTTCTACATTATGCACGGTTGCCAACATTTTACAATTACCTCCAGGGACACATTGCTGGTGATCTGAGGCGTCTATTCATATTGGACCTTATTCTGGTCCACACACAAAGCTGCAAATTTCGTGAATGAAATGCCGCCTGCCGTCCACACGGCCTCCCAACCCCACCCTCCCTTGGGGGATGGGGTCAGCGACCATCGAAATATTTGGATGGTGCACGCAAATCTAAGACACTCTCTGGTGTGCTCTCTGTATGGGAAGAGGGTGGCTGCTGTCAGCTGCCCGCCCCCGGCACCCAAATCACAGGTGCATTAGCATGGGGACGCCCAGCATTTTTATGATGACACCCATGAAACACTGGGCGTTCCCATGGTCACAGCCCGTCGCTGCTGCCCCACGCTCCCCACCCGCACTGCTAGGTGCGAACAAGATGGCGAATACACAGTTCGCCACGCCCGCTTAAAATGTCTGCACATGCGCTTGCGATAAACATCGCTCCCCCGTGCGAATACATGGGGAGCGATGGAATCAGAATAAGGCCCATTATCTCCACCAGTTAATGTTTCCTATATGTGAGATTTTTTTTATTGCTGTTCATCAATAAATGTTATCTTTTAAAGCACAGAAAGGAAAAATCCATTGTAAGAAATGCAGACTAACAGTAATTGTATAGTGCAGCTGTTTTCTGTACTGAAAAATAATAAAAATTTAAGAGACCAAAATTCCCAAGGGCAGATTCTTAAAACCTGGGTGTGTCATTTTAATGTAGGGACAAGCTGGCAACTACAGAATGTCCCAACACATTAAGTCATGTTAATATGTTGTTCCCCCACCTGGAACAAACAATCTCCCCAAGTCCTAGACCAGTCTCACCAGCATGAAATGTGCCCTTAAGGCAAATCTTTTTTTTGTTTTTGTTTTTTTAAATAAAGTAAACTAGTCTTCCATGTAACTAACACACTTATCTCACCGCCTTATGGTATATCCTTCATGTTTCGATCTTTCTGCTTATTTTATATGCTCTCACAGATGGGACCTGTTCTTTTACCACCATTCATATCATTAGAGCACCACCCTGTTGTCTCCTACTCACCTCACGCCACTTTGACTCTGCTTGCCCATACATATGTTGGTTGTGTACAAGATGATCAAGTGCAGTACTGTCCAATCTGTGGAGTTATTGCAAAGATTTATATTTGTGCTTACACTTACACTTTGGTTACTTGCTGTGTATTATTGGCATGTCTATAATGGGTGCAATGTGTGCAATGCACATGGGCCCATTTGTCCAGGGGGGCTCATTCCACCAGAGGCGTAACTCTGGGAGGCAATGGAGTCATCTGCCGCCGAGCTCCTACTCCCAAGGGGGCACCTCTCCTCCCCTGCAAATTTAAATCAGTTTAATGAAAGCATTCAATATCACTTCTGTGGCTGACTTCCCCTCCTAGTAGGACCATAGACATCAAAAACTCTTTAGTTTACAAATAACATACATACCCACATGAATACATATATATATTTATGACTTTTCTTCTGGAGGGGGGGGGGGTAATCTTGACCCTTCCCCTCCAGTCCTGACTCCTCCCCTTCCCAGTCCTGACTCTTTCCCCTCCCAGTATATAGATACATAGCCTCAAAATGTAGTAAACTTTTATTCATAAAAGATATTCATATGTTTGAAATATACTCATTTGTTACGTATACTAACATGGCAGTTAGGATGCGATTGGCTGGATGTTTATCTCTCTTTGGGCTAGATGTATCAAACAGAAAATGCCCGGTTTTACCGCATTTTCCAATGTATCAAAACTGATACCGCATTGAAGGGTATCACCACCTTTGGGTGGCGATACCCTATAGAAGCCTATGGGCTTCTTTTCGCCACCCGCCGACGCAAACCCGCCGCCTCGCCGACCCCCCCCCCCCCCCCTGGCTGCTTCACTAGGGGGAGGAGGGGTTTACCTTCAAGGGTCCAGGCCCACACCCAGTCACGGGCTGCCTCCAAGGCCCAGAGAAGCTCCTTCACCTCCAGCCAGAATGACTGCCAACCTCGGCAAAGCCGAGGGATATATGGAGGGATATATATTGCGACAATCATACTCCCTTATACAGCCAGCCCATCCATTGCTGCATACATTGCAAACCTCAGAATGTCATGCATACCAAAGGAACATGATGTTTAACCCCCATATGTCCATTTCTCTTATCAGGTTTTTTATTTTATTCCATAGGTTATCGTTAACATCCTTTTTACCCAGTGGCGTTTTTTACCTATGGGCTGCAGCTAGAGTTGCCACCTCACTCATCTTGGATTCCTGGAGACTTTTCCCTCCCCCTCAGTAACGGCATGACCTATTCGATACAGTGGGCGTGGCCCCTGAAATAGCTAAAAACAACCAATTTTTGCCTATTACATACATACATACATACATACATACATACATACACACACACACACACACACACACACACACACACATATATACATATACATATAGTATATCAGTATGGGTCAATCCGGCACTCACCCTGGGGGTATTCAGCTGCCCCGGTGCCCTCTCGTGCAAATAGTATAACAATGATCCAATAGACAAGCAGAGGCACTCAGGAGGACTTGGTGAAAAAAGCAAACTTTAGTGTTCCAAACGGGGTTGACAAAAGGGGTTTGCCAACCCCGAAACGTTGGAACACTAAAGTTTGCTTTTTTCACCAAGTTCTCCTGAGTGCCTCTGCTTGTCTATTGGATCATTGTATGTATATATACAATGGGCTGGGCTGGCTTGTGGGTTGACTGGCTGGGCTAGCTGGCTGGATGGCTTGCAGGCTAGCTTGCTGGCTGGCTGGGCTGGCAGGCAACACCAGCGGTGAGCGGGGGCGGAGGACGGATTGCGGTGGGCAGCGGGCCTGCAGACAGGCTCACAAGATGATGATATCATGGAGGCTTTTTCAAACACCCGAATTCCGGGAGAATCCCAGAATCCGGGAAACTGAAAAAGCCTCCTTGAGGGTTGCCACCGGATCCGGGAGAATCCCGGAAATCCAGGAGAGGTGGCAACCCTAGCTGCAGCCCCCCTGGAGAAATCTGTGAGACTGCACTGACTTCACTAGGACTTCCTAAGGCTATTGGAAGTCTGAACTGCCAGTCTACCAAGGCAGTCCCATTGTGGGTGTTCCCTTGCTCCAGGCTGCCTCTGACTTTTATGGGCTGCAGCCAAAGCAGCCCATAGAACCTGGGGTATGCAGATTCGCAGTACCTAGGCCAATACAGAGAATGCGCCAGTCACGGTGCCTGTCATCTACATTGTTCAGTCGCCGGGACAACGTGCAGATTGGGAGAAGCAACGGATGAGTGTGACGAGCGGCAGGCATCTCAGCCAGCGGCAACCCCTCTCCTACAATCAGGTTTATACAATAGCACTTTTTGGATGGCACAGTCCTTTTTTTTCTACCTTATTGCTATTTTTCATTTTTCTTATATTCATGAGCATCTGTATTTCATTATGAGGTTGAATATGATATGCAAGGATGGGAAATACCAGAAGTGTTTGGAGACTCTGGAGGTAACATCATTGTCACAGATGGGAGTGATCATGACTCCCTGCTGCTGGCTGGAGATAGTGTACAGATCTTTACAATACATCATGAAAAGCGATGCACTGCGACACCAGGGGACAGCTGAACCAGAGAGTTGGCGGAGACCAGGAACAGGGGCGCGGAGTCGAATGCCCCTTTCAGTCCGCACTTTTTACCCCTTATTTTGCGTTTATTTTTACAGTTTTAAAACAGTAATTTGTGCAGTCTGGAAGGTGCAGAGTGAATTTACCGGTTCTATTGAGCAGGTATTTCTAAATGGTAATAAAGCAGGGTCCTACCCGTTTCAGGCCCATTTTTTTCATCTACTGTTTTCTATGGGTTAATTGAAATACTGTTTAAGGACAAAAACTGCACTGAAATACCGTTTAAAGACATGCAGTGTGAAAGGGGTTTCAGTTGGCAGACCCGTTTTTAGAAAAGTTTTAAAATACCTGGTCAAAGCCAGTTTTACTCACCAGTGGATTTCACCAGGGAGCTCCGCAAGGATCTTTGGACTTAGCTGTGCCCAACTAGCAGGTCGCAGCCCACTGCCCTGGTCCTCTGGAACAAGCAACAAGCTGATTGATACTGGTAGTCTTGAGAAAGTTTTAGAGTTCAGTGATTGTCAGTCTGGAAACTGAGTGTGTTAATAGTGATAGGCCAAGAAGCCAGGGATGGATGCGCATGGCCGGGGAGCCGGAAATGCTAGTTGATGGCCTGGGAGCCGGAGAGAGATGTCAACGGCCTGGGAGCCGAAGATGCTTGTTGGTGGCCTGGGAGCTGGAGAAAGATGTAGCGCAGCAACAATCAGAACCAGGAAGTACTTGTGTACACCTTGGTCCAGAGATCAGGTGTACAGGTCAGAGTTCAGGTCAGCGGGAAGTGCAATTGGTTCAGCCTGTCAGCTAACCGCAGATGTCAGGGCGGCAGCCATGCAGAGATGGGCCACCGTGGAATGCCAAACAGCGACCAGAGGGACACAGGGGATATTGCACAATCAGCGTGGGGGCCCAGGTTTACTGCGCATGCGCAGACCCCCCTGCACCCAGTGAAGCAGAGCGCAGGGACGGGCTCCTTTGCAGGGTAATACATTCACCCAAAAGGATTGCATATTGTAATGCAATCCTGGGCGGTAAATGCTGCACAGATTGCATTGCATATGGAATCAAATAATAAATGGGCCCCTAAATCAGTACTACTGGCCGTAGGGTGACATTCTAGGCACCCTGCTAGCCAGGCACAGGAGCCGGAGGGCAATGATGGTGCTGCTGATAGGCTGTAGGACAGTAACAGTGCTGCCCTTGGGGTCCTTGATGACAGTACCACTCACACACCCTTATCTACATCCAGTGTCGGACTGGCCCACAGGGGTACAAGGGAAAGCCCCGGTGGGCCCCACTGTCTGAGGGCCCCACCTCCAATTATGGTGATCAGGTTCCAGACTGTGCACATGAATTACACATTATACAATGTTACTTTATACTGCACAGGACGTTGGTGCATCTTCTACAGTGCACCGTTGTTACTAATGGGGTATATTATCATGCATGCACAAGCAGTTTTTACTATACTTTTTACTTTAAGGGTTTGCCAAACTTCTGGGACAGCTGGCCACACCCCTAATGTGGGCACCTACAACATAATTCCTGGTGGGTCCTTCATGCCCCAGTCCGACACTGCCTACGTCCCTTGTCAGCATTCCTACCAACTGTTATTACATTCCAATTTGAGTTCATTGCACAGAAATGTGCTGTAGCCCAACTCTGCATACAGCCAAATGCATGTATTTATAAGCCAAACCAAAACTGGTAACATATCAAAACATTTAAAGATGATTTTGCCAAAACCAAAACACAATGATGAATTAGAAGAACCAAAACACAGGGATCCACACACATCTCCAGCTAGGACCAATACGTTACATACATTTAGACCTCAATAGTTTATCATTAAACAGCAAATTATTTGTTTAATTCTGAACGGGTTTACCTATTTATTGGTTTCTGTCTAGCTGCCTTCCACCAACTCTTTGACATTATCGCTGCCACTATTACCACTGTATAGTTTAAAATGTGTGGCATATGTACGGTTACTAAAAATACACATTATCTTTACTGGATGTTCTGTTAATATTTATTATATATGCATCTTCCCAATGTATCTTTTCAAGCAAAAGGTTGCTAACCCCTGGATAGAATGTTCCTCAAGGACTACAGGAATATCACATTCTGATACTTTACACTGGGTGTGAACCAAGGCTCCTTCCTTTTCCTGAGACTAAATTTAGAGATGACAATAATTTAGCCCAGGCATCACCCACACTGTGCCATTATAACACCTAATTCCATCTTTGACATTAAAGTGTCTCGTTTCCACATTACCAGAATTGGGTTGGACTGATTAATGGGAAAATGTTCCAGAGGATGTTGCAGGGTTAAAACAACAATCCAACAATATTCATACAGAAAAGTAATATAACGGAGCTAGAGAATCCCCAGCCAAGAATTCCAGGAATGAAAAGGAAGCATTACAAAACAGGATGTATAGCACTAGCTTCCAGCAAAATTGCAATTTTTATACACAGCTGACTGAATATTCAGCTAAGGAGTTTATGTTAACCAATGGCTCCACTGTCTTTACCTTGGCAAAAGAAGTACAGACAAGGTTTCCTCTTAGTAACGCAAATTGCTCCACAACACTGGTAATATTTACTACAATCAAATTGTTCTGAACTGCTGTACTGTACAACTCAAGAGTCTCAATCAATCCCAACAACATTAAAACTGGAGATCAGTCATAGGCGTGTTGCGTGTTCAGCACATTTTATTAGGGGTGGACTATCAAAAGGGGTGTGTCTAGCACCACCTATTGGGCATGTCAATAACACTGCCCATTGGGTGCGTCAATCAGGTGGCTCTACCATCATCTATTGGTACACGCTACAATATAAAACGTCTTTCTGCCGCACTATGATCTGCCTATTTCAATTTTGATCTTCTAATTACTCTATGTAACAGTACTGGACATGCAAATAATGTCTAAAACATACATGGGTGACACAGGTATGTAGGGATATGACAATGGACTGGTACAATTAACAACACAAAAAACACAAATAATTGATTGATGGGAGCTTTTTTATACAGTTCTAAAATGCAAAAGTCCTTGTTAAAAGGTATTGCTGATATTGCTTGCGGCAAGGAGGTATTCATTAGGGTGTGCACAGCATTAGAGGGTGCCTGTGCACGCCTAACACTCAATGTACACATGCCTATGAGATCAGTAAATATATTGGCTATATATTTGTAAAAGAGCACTTATTACATGATGATAACCATAAAAATGAGCACTTCTTATTTTCAGCTTTGTCTCATTACTGCCATATAGAAAGAACTAGGAGACTCAAAATGAATGCAAAAATGCATAAAAAGGACAGGGTTACAGTCCAACTGAGCATAGTATGTTAAGATCTGTACACACAGTGCAATCCCCGCCGACGAGATCAGCCATGGGGACACAGCAGTGCATACACAACTTGCCGATGCTGGTGGGCTAGGAGTGACAGCAGAGGGGGGAAGCAGGGACCGTGCTGTATTCTGATACAATTTCCATGATGCTTTTGTTTTTTTTGTTTTTTTCTGATGTAATTAAGTCTGCAAATGTCAACATCATCAGCATGGACTGTTACAGCACCCCCAAAGAGATATAGCTTCTGACAGGCTTATATACAGCTGTATCCTGCTCTGATGCGGTCACATATACATGGACATGCCATTACCATGCACTGCATATGCTTACCCTTCCCTCACCTGTGTTATCCAAGAGGGGTATCCTCCTATTAGCAGTGGAAATTTACTCCTGTTAATAGCTATGCCCGGGCCCAATTATCATCAATGTGTCGCAGTCATCCTGTCAAGTAGCTGATTAGATCTTCTATTAAATATGAATGTTATTTTTTTGTTGCTCATTGTTATTTTCCTTCTCTACACAACTGCATTTATTTACAAAAGATGTCAAATATCTGGAAGGAAAGCAGAATAGTGCCACCCTGTGGGCAATTTAACAGTGAACTTGTCATACAAACATACAGTACAAACAAGAAATACTTTAGATCTTTGTTCTTAACTACCCTGGATTAGATGAAATGAATATACTGTAGCACAGTTGGGTAACCAGTATTTAATTTTGAAATATTTGTGCACATTTTGCGAGAGAAAGTATTACTTACTGTACCTGTGCAGGTGACCACACAGCAGCTATGCAGAGTACATTGAGACAAATGACTGATGTGTGGATTCTCCCTGCATAGGGGTGTTGGACACCCACAAGCGAGAATATCCTCTTACAGTTGATATCCTGAATATCGGGCTTTTAACAGATGGGATTCCGAAGTCGGTAACCTGACTGTCATCATTTCCGACTGTTGGGAGGTCATCCGGCACCCGAATGATCACTGCACAGAATTGTTAATTTAATGTATAGTAAATGGCAGGAATAAAAGGAAAGGATACTTTGTATATAATCATAATCAACTTTATTGGCCAGGTATACGTGCATATATACAGGGCCGGATTAAGGTCTGTAGGGGCCCTGGACAACAAAAGTTGTGGGGGTCCCCCTCTTCTAATCCCCCCTCATCTCCTATCCTAACCTGTCCTAGCTCTGTCATTTAATGAGATCATATAAATCTTAAACATTAACCTAAGGCAACGACTTTTATTTCTATGCGCAAGTTAATTTTATCCAGAATGTAAGTTATTTATGGCTGGAATTGGCATCAGCAGTACATTAGTTTAAGTAGTGGAATGCAATTGTGACTAGTGTCTCCTGGCATGAAAATCTAAAAAAGGGAGTTGTATAACAATTATCTTCATATCAATATTTTTAATGTTATTTCTACCACAGGTAATGGTGTGTACACACGGTAAGATTTAACATTAGATTTTGACTATATAGTCAAAATCGTATCAGGATCGCCTATACATTGCATGTTGATCAAACAGGTTTTTAACCTTCTGATCCCGATGCGATGCCGATGCGCTCCTGTTCAGCACATATCAAATAGCCAAATAGACAGTGCAACAATGACTATATACAGTGGCGTAAGTTAGTCCCAGTTGTCCAGGGTAAAGACAAATTTTGGTCTCCCCCCCTCACACACACACACACATAATCCCCACAAGGGATTCGCAGCGCCCACTTACAGAGTACATAAATGAATACGCATAACAGGAAGCCGTGACTTACAGTTGAATAAAAGTAGAGGACAAGTACAGTGTACATAAACATATCTACAGAGGACACTGTAATAAGTATCAGAGCAGCAGAAAACCTCAGGATTTGGTGCCAACCAAGATGGTTATGTAAGAGAAGGAATAGCACATGAGGGAAGAGGGCCCTTCTTGTGAGAGATTACATTCTAAAGGCTGTGGAATAGAACCAGTGGGATATATATCATAATAGGTTTTCTTTTTTAAGAAATACATGATTCTGTGCCTGTAGTCACGGCATAATACAAAAAAAAAAAAAAACAACAACAATGGGAGACGGATGTATTCAGGGTCTGATTAAAAGGTTCCAGGTACCCTAGGCTAATACACATGTAGCTCGCCTAGTGATGCTGCTAAACGTGTGTATGAGCACTCAGGGACTCGCCGTTCATACAGCCCATGTGCATGTAATGAAGGTTATACAACCGCCAGATACTGTAGGATCTTATCCTTGTGGGGTATGAAGTAGGTTTTGGCTTTAGGCTGCAAAGCTGTCGTAGAAGCACAGTGTACATAAAGTTATGATTCCATCAGTAATTTACATTGGCGCAGCCATCTGGCAGTCACCTTGGGTGTGGTATGACGTTCCGACATTCGGGATCCCAACAGTCATTAGCCCAACGTCGGGATCCCGACTGGCCAGACTCAGACAGCGTGGCCAGCTCAACAAAGCCCCTTGTAGGCACGGTGGCTCGCTGCGCTTGCCACCTATTTTATTCTCCCTCTATGGGGGTTGTGGACCCCCACGAGGGAGAATAGCCGACAGCCGTCGGGAATCCGGCCATCTGTGTTTTAACAGTCGGGATCCCGACATCAGGTTAATGACTGTCGGCACCCGTCACCTTAAGAACTCCCCCCCCCATTTTATTCCTCGACTGTAACCTGCAAGGCTCCCATGCGCCCCTCCCCCTCCAATACCTGGCTACCTATGCGGCAGCCTAACCAGCCTATTGGTTAATCAGGCACTGGATGAATTTCACAACGCCTTTGAAGATGCCGAGACCATTTCTACCTTTCACCTAAACCTAGATATATAGTCACCAAGCTGGAGACTTGTATACTTTGGGAGGACTGAAAAAGAGATGAATGGGAATCCCTCCATTATAATAAGCATTGCAACTTTTACATGGGCTGTCATATAAAGAAGCAAATGAATCAATGTAGATTGTAAAGTCAGGCTCTTTATAGTTTAATCTTATAATCTGATTTAAATCCAGTTCTCCTGTTATTCTGTATTAACAACTGTAAATGTCATGCCTTTTTTTTTCTACTTACACAGCTGCTGCCCCATAACATTCCGTCACAAATGATGACATTGCAGAAATTCACAGCATCAATCAACCTCAAATACACTTACAATATCTTGTTGTATCATATATGTAAATATATCGGTTGGATAACATTAATATTGTTAGATGTAAGACAATGCAGAAAGGCTTTTTACTATTTTAGCCAACAGATATTTTCATTATTATTTGCCTCTGAACCTGTTTCACCTGTATTTCCTATGGGGCCTACAAACATTGAGATTTTGCTGAGCGATCTGAGCGATGCCAGACATTGCTGCACATCGATGTGTCAGCGCTGTGTGCTGAGCGATCTGTCAGGGCTAGTGTTTTCACAGGAGCGGCCATCTAACTAGATTTGATCAGCATGTTAGATATTATTCGCCGGGCAATAGCGCTGTGCGGGCCGCATGTCGCTATGGCCCCTACACACGGAGCGATGAAGGGACATATTCTAGTCAAATGAAGTCAGATCGCTTAGAAAATGCCCTGAAAATCGCCCCGTGTGTAGGCCCCACTACACTGTGATGTATGACTTCTACATGATAGCAATTAGCACACAAGCTAACAGTCACACCCATGTCATCAAGCAGCTATTATTACATTCATCCAGGTTACTCCGATCGTGAATCATGCAGGGAAAGTCCATGGTGTCATCCCGAACAACAATATCAGCAGAAAGGCAACTTTAATTGGCACAATCATGCACAAAGTGTAACATCAGTAATAACACAATAATACATTTGTTGCTGCCACAGAGAATTATGTATTAATAGTTCTTTAAATACAGAATATTGATATATACCAGTCTCTGCCCCAGTGGAGATTACAATCTATAGGCATTAGTCAGAGCTATACACTAATGTTGCAGCAGCTGTGAAAGTGTATGAAGCGACTGTGCGAACATATGCAAATGTTGCAGCGGTCTAGAGGTGTATTGAGATGCCCAGCAGTGGCCATACGAGTCCCAGTGGTTGCATATACACAGCACTGGTCGCAGGTTAGTGGATTATCGGGCTTCCGAGTAGCGTTATGGTCACGCAGCATGATGGTAGGAAGTGAAACGATAGGGTCACTATTCCTGCATGCAGGATCACAGATGCCGGCGCCTGAAATGGTCACATGACACATCTGCTTTATTGTTAGCCACTCTCAGTAACCGCCTTCAAGTCGTCCCAGTCACTCACTTTAAACTAAACGACCAGGCAAGCCAAAAAACTATTCTGCAAACCATGTATACACTGGACGACAAATTGAGCGACTTGCCCAAAAGCGTAGAGTTATCAGGACAGATCGTCCAAACTTTTCTATGTGTACCAACAACATCGCTAGCGATGCATGCTCCCACAGCTCATTAATGACATCCTCTATTGTCTGTTCATGCATCTCAATCGGAGGTCGCTAGTGATGCCAAGCTGCCAAATGAAGCATCCCCCAAAGTCGCTGTCAGCATCAATAAGTGTGTATGCACCTGACAATGCCATCTCCCCTGCCAGGTCCTGTGCTGAGTACATACATAGACTATATAACCTAAACCAGGGTTGCCTACCCTCCCAGAATGGCCGGGAGGGTCCCGAAAATCATGTCCCCCTCCCGGCCTCCCGGAAAGGTGGGCAACCCTCCCGGTTTCTGGGGGACCCCCGCCCCCTGTTTGTGGCTTCCTTCCCGCCATACCACACCATTTAAATAACCATGATATGCCGATCTGCTATGAGTGGGCGGGGCTAATGTGGCAGAATTGCATCATTTTAGCACCGCCCCCTCCGTGGTGATTGGCAAACCAGGTCATTTCCATAATGGGGGCGGGGCTTAATTATGTCACGCTCAAGCCCCACCTCCAACCTCCTGCCGCAAGGCTTCTCCCGGAGAGGAAATTAAAAAAAGTCAGCAACCCTGACTTAAAACAACAATGATCTGTTTATTTATATAGATAATGTATGGAATGTAAGCAATGCATTGTCATTCTTTGAGTATAGTACACTTTCTGAGTCTACCATCATTAAATTCCTCTCAGCTGTTCATGTGAAATTATCACCAGAATATAATCCTACTTAATTAAAACAGTGCCCTATGCCCAGACACAAGCCTTTACAAATCCAGCAGCACGCTCCATAACGTAGGTGTCAGGAACACAACACCACTATTCTTTGAGATATGATGACGCAATAGTGGAATCTTAAAGTATACAAATGGCTGGCTCCTCAGCAGTGATCACATAGAGCGCTACTGCATTTTCTGTTCCTATCTACCTACCAGGTGTGCCTCTTGTGAAGGGACAGTCTTTCATTTGACCTAAGGGGTTGATTCAGTGCCATGCACCTGATGCGTTTTGCATGATAGCCTCAAAATAGGAGCACGGTGGCCCGGTTTTCTGGGCATGCCGCAATCAGTGGCTGATTCCTCGGATGCAGTTTCACTAGTCCCGGAAGCACACCGTTTTACCTGATGGTTCTCAGGGGTCTCGCAGATGGTAGTGATGTTGATCCAATGCTGTGTCTGCGGACGCAAGTAGCAGTTCTGATAAGCCAGCAGTGTCCATCTTTTACAAAAAAATGCCACCTGTTACTCTTGCATATTTTCACACAGCCGCTGCATTCCAAAGTGCAGTGACCGCAACACCTGCATCCCTCTCTGAAAGGAGCCCTAAGTCCTGGTTATTAATATAGCACATACATTTTCCACACCGCTTTTAAAGATAATATGGTCTATTCTCTGTAAAAGTGCTCTGTTGGAGTTTACAATCCACTATATATATTCCCTACACATGAACACACATTAAGGTTAATTTGTAAATGGGAGCCAACTCACCAGCCAGTATTGTGGGAGGAAACAGAAACACATGTTCCTCTTTTACATCACTCCTCGGACCCGGGTTATTGCCAGGTTGGTGACGTATGGACCCAGGTCGAGGTGCCTTGTGAAAAGCTCCACAGTTCATAATAACCCAGGTTGACCAACCCAGCAATTCGGTTAATGTGAAAGCGCCAAACCGGAGTCGGAGACTTGGCTTTGCAATGTGAAGGTTAGTGGAGGAAGCTTATAAACCAGTGGTGTGAGACAATAATGCCACCTAAAGTATAGACATTTTTAAGCAACAGCATTATCCCAATTTATTAATGTTTCCATGAAATCATAATTCAAATTTCCATATCATATACAGATAGAGCCATCCTCATCTAGCCCTTTAATAGGATTAAATGAGCCAGAGCTGTCAGTCTTAATCCTGTGCTACTGTAATCCCTTTCTGTATTGTTCTATGTATTTGTATTGCAGCTGAGAACAATAGATGATAATCCTTGGTGGGCCATGGCTCTCCAGAGAAGGCTAGCTGAAGAAGGCTCCATCTGTACCCTTATGCTTATACACACTATGCGATAAACACAGGCAACAATATCGTTAACGATTTCTTTTAACCTCCCAGGAGCTACAGAATGAACAATATATTGCATACACACTGAATATGGATAAATCATTTGCTTTTCCACTGACAATCTTGTTTTATGAAAAATGTATCTTTCTCATTCGTACATACTGAATGCTACACACCTAGCCGTAAAGGACAACATTTGATTAGATGTGCAGACAAGAAATGGGACAATAACGACCAGTGGGATCACGCATTGTTATTGCCATCATTCCTACACACTAAAAAATATACACAATAATATCATTAAAGATATGGTCATGCATATGGCCTGCCTTTATCGCATAGTGTGTATGGGGCTTAAGTAGCCTAAAATCATTAAAACTCATTTGTTTTTTAAAACAAAACATTATTTACCTTTTCCATACTGTACAGTATAAAACTAGATCCAAGTAACAGAATAGACAATGTAACTACAAGACTTTTTACACTTTGCAGGCAACTGAATAATAATACAAAGAACAAACAGATTTTAATAATCAAAGAAATATAATTAAGTAGTCAATGACAAAGACGGTATTGTCAACCAGTAAGGTCACACCCAAACACAGAGGAGAATAACTTTTTTTTTAAATTGTTTATGAATTCGATTTTAATTTGCAATAACGAGTATTCCCTTAGTGGTTGCAGCTAGAAAACAACCTACACAAATCAACAAGTCAAACCTTGTGAATGCGCAATATCAGCTGCGCCAAGTGTGCGTGGGAGATCTATGGACTGATTGTTATGTATTGTTAACTTGGCAGGGTTTCAGTTCCCCACTAAAGATCGACATATGACCCAGGAGAACTGTAGTCTGCAATGCAGTATGTGTGGGGGTGGGGGTGGGGGTGGGGGTGCGGTGTTGGGAACACATAGATGTTTCACCAGATTTCTCAGTTTTAATATATGCAGCCTTAGTTACTTGAATATAATAATAGGTAGAGTATCTACTAGGTTACGGTACCTATGGGTTGATGGGGTGTCATGCCTACTGCCTAGTAGCCACATCTTGTCACATTACATCCAACACATTTGGCTAAATCTAAATGATTTGACTTTGGGCCAGATCATACAGGGGACCTTAAGATGCATTTATCTCTGGCCGGAATTAACATCATGGTCAACATCTGGACAATCTCGTTAGATGTTAATTAGGGTTAACAATCTTTTTAGACAGACACGCACACATGCGGCTATTTATGGCCAATTAAGTCGAAAGAGTGTAATTGCCCAGCCTATATGGGATTTTACATAGATTTTTTTTTTTTTTTCAAACCTGGAGGGGCATCAACAAAACCTGAAAGACATTGTTAAACTGGAAAGGCTTTGGTGGAGCTGTATCGCTAACATCATCTACAGATTATATACATGTACAGTTGTAATCAGCTCAGCTTACTGCTGTTTACTAATAATGCACAGATATTATAACCTTGGGGATATGGCAAGTTCTTAAATTCCATAAAAATAAATAAAAAAAAGGACAATTTCTGATGAAAGCTTTAAAGGTTTCCTGAACAATTTATGAATTTGCCTTGTGGGTAATTATACTATTGCATAGCATGGGTCTATTGACTGGGATAGCCAAGAAAGTATATTTATGGATTCCATATGCGTGTCCACCAAACGCCGCCTGCACGTCAGCCCACCGCCTCGCACAGCGAATTCCCCCGCACGTGAAGAAATCGCAGCTTCGTGTGGGGAGGAAATCATTTGATGATCACTGACCATCGAATGATTTCTACAACACTCGCAGACCTAAGACACCTCGATAGCAGTGTATTTTTCTGCCATATTGGATTATGGTTTTATATATTGGTTCTGTTCTACATTTTATTATGCCTATTTTCAGAACCCGATTCGGAGTCCGATGCAAATTCAAATGCAGACAGATTTCACTATTTATGCGCCAAAGAAACCAATTGCAGATTGTGCCTGTGCTGTTCCACGAATACACAGATACATGGAGATTGTAAATACATGTGGGTGGATTGATCCATCTATTCACCTCTCTCTCATTGCATTAAATGGGCGTTCCTGGCAGGCAATTGGGCAGTTGTCGCAATACCGAGAAGTCCGCTGTAGATGAACAGGCACTGGGCTTGTCACATGAAGACAGATGTTTTGTGGGACACTGGCATTCGTATAAGGTAGAAAGGAGACTTCTCCAGCTGTACAGAAGGATGGAACGCAATTGTGTCTGACTCAGAACCAAGCCCTAATCAGTCTGTAATCTAAAAATATTTTTCTAATAATAATAACCCCCCCCCCCCCCAATAATATATACAATTCCAGAAATGTTGTACAGGGCAATAAATTATTTCAGAAACTAATTTCAGAGCTGAAAGGGTTAAAGATCAACTTCCACCCCCTAAACACTTCAGCAAATTTCCTGTCTCACACTCTTGTCATCAAGGATCTATTCTACACTGGATAGAGTGTCACTTCTGCCTTTCCTGCGGCGCCAGTGCTGCTGAAGATACATATAACATATATACTGTATATAGCCAGACCTAGAGGCCTATTATCGTCTGTAAAATACCACCAATTAAGTTACACTGCATGTGATGCTTGAAAAAAACAAAACATGGTGTATTATTAATGTCAATTGACTAGCAAAATTGAAGTAACATTTAATTTTCTCTATATTATTTTATTATCTAATAGGCTACACCAGTGGTTTCCAGATTTTTTTGTATCATGGCACACTAAAGTATCAGAATTCTTTCACGGCACCCCTAGGCCCCATAATAATGTAGAAAAAAAAAAGAAATTAAGTAGATTGTGTTAATCTGTCATCCTTATGGGTCCTACACACGTAGCGATTTTAAGTGATTTTCTAAGAGATATGACTTAATTCCTCTTAGAAATTAAGAGGACATCGCTGTGTGTCTAGGGCCCATAGCGATGCTCGGCCCCATGCGCCGTAATAGCTGGGGAATGTAGAACCAGCATGTACCATAAATTTAGTCAGATCACTTAGGCCGGGATGTATCAATATTCGTGGGTGTTCCCTTTTTTTTCGTGCCTGTATTACATGCGTTTTGCGGCACTTTCCGCATTATGTATTATTTTTTTCTGGGCTGCGTATACTGTGCCCTCCTCCGATATTTTTAAAAAAATTTTGTGTGTGTGTCTGTTCTCCCTCAGCACTCGGCAGCAGTCCTGCACGCCTCCCGCCCTCCAGCCGGCAGGAGATTTGTGTTCCGACCCCTGTCTGACACCCAGCGCCGGTCCCACACCCCCTACCTCTCACAGCATGCAGCAGCAGTCCCACACTGCCCGCCTCACTACCCGTTCAGGCTCCCTTGCATCCTGACCTCCTGCCCCATGTCAGACACCCACAGCATGGTCAAAGTAGCTGTCCCTTGGCTCAGGCAACCGGGGGATGTGTTTCCCCACACACACCCAACTTACACTCAGGTTCCTCCTCCTCTCCAGACCAAGGGGCTTTCAAACTTGGCGAAACAACAAAGGACATCACAAATTTGAATACATTCCACAGGATGTCAGCTTACATTCAGACCAATGTGGTGTTTTAAAAATGCGGAAATTAAAAACGTGAAACATTATTGATACATCAGGAAGAAGGACAAAAGCCTCGAAAATGACTGCATATCGCCTGTGTTTTGTGTAGATCAGCGATCTGCTTCACCAGAGCACTACCCTCCTCTCACTGAGCCCTCCTTGTGAGCTTAACTTAAATCTCCCATGATAAATCGCTACGCTTAATCACTGGGGCACATCGCTGACACTGGGGGAGATTCTCTAAGCAAGAAATGCGGTAAAAACCCCGTTATCTGGGTTTTTACCGCATTTTGGGATGCTATAAGCATCCCCCGTCGGGTTAACGCGGCGGGGGGCATCGCCAGAAAAATCTGGCGATGCCCCATAGAAGCCAATGGGCTTCTACTGCATCCCACCGCCGCCCCGCGCGGACCCCCGCCGCCCCGCATCGCCCCCTCCCCCCTCACCTGTGTCCGGGCAGCACAGCTCTGTGCTGCCCGGACCTGTGGTCTCCTCCCTGCACTGATCCTCTTCCGGGTGCAGGGAGGAGGAAGGAGAGCCCGGCGCAGCAGCAGCAGCGCCAGGTGTGTGAGGGAGGGGGAGCCGCCGGGACCTGCTGGGACCCGGCGACTCTCACCGCAAAGGACAGCTCTTAACGCAAGAGCTGTCCTTTGCTATAATTATCGCATATGTTAGAACATATGCGATAATTATAAATGCGATGGGCGGCGAAGGGGGCGGCGGAGATTCTTAGAGAATCTCCCCCAGAATCTGAGAGATCTAGATTCCGAGAAGCTCAAGGGGAATCTCCCATGCGGAATTTCCTAGGCTAAATTAATGGCACAAATAACTGTGTAGACACCATTAGGGTCAGTTTTGTGGCGAGGGACCAGATTGGCATCTGTTTGCACATGTTTTATGATTGGCAGCCACCATGACTGATTTTCTCTATTATATGGATCATAAATAATTTTTATTGGTCCTGGCTCACTGATCCGTAGCACCCCTGCATGTGTCCCGAGACACCCCAGGGTGACATGACATACAGCTTGGGAACCACTGGGCTACACTGTTACCATTATTTACATTTTTGTTATAACATTCTTCTGGTAAGTGTTTCGGTTGTGCTGCAGTTTTCACCAATTTGTCTGGAATCGGTGGACATACTGCGCTCGTCCTAAAATGTTGGTTTCTTGGCAAATGCTGTAATTTTGTTAGAAAAGTCACTGTGGCAGCTCAGCTTCTCTAGTAATGCTGGGCACTGCCCTAGGGGGAGATTCTCTAAGGTAAAAATGCGGTAAAAACCCTGTTATCAGGGTTTTTCCGCATTTCGGGATGCTCTAAGAAAAATCTGGCGATGCCCCATAGAAGCCAATGGGCTTCTAACGCGAACCCACCGCCGAACCCGCACGGACCCCCGCCGCCCCTCACCTGTGTCCGGGCAGAACAGAGCTGTGCTGCCCGGACCTGTGACCTCCTCCCTGCACTGATCCTCTTCTGGGTGCAGGGAGGAGGAGAGCCCGGCGCAGCAGCAGCAGCGCCGGGTGTGGGAGGGAGGGGGGAGCCGCCGGGACCTGGTGACTCTCACCGCAATGGGCAGCTCTTAACGCAAGAGCTGTCCTTTGCTATAATATATGTTAGAACATATGCGATAATTATGATTGCGATGGGTGGCGAAGGGAGGCGGAGCTGGGCGGCGAGTTTTCGAGAATCTCCCCCTAGAGAGATGAAGAGGATCTGCCTGCAAGGCCATACCCTCTTCCCACAAGGGAAAGCCCCATTTTCAGCTGCACCCCTTGTGCAAGGCGGGTTGTCAGCGTAATAACCCCACATCCCTGGTGTCATTGCTGCTTTTCTTCTCTGTGGGAGAGCTACTGTAGGTCAATCCCAAAATGGTAATCACTGTTCCGTGTACCTAGAAACCTATAGGGAAGGCATGCCTCACTGCACTGAAGTTGTGAGTGCCATGAGTTTTTCACAATTTTTTATGTTTTTAGTTTTTGGACTTTTTCATACTGTACTATCCATGTAGACTACTACTGGTAATGGTAAAGTGCTCCGAGCTAATGGAGTCCATGTCGACAGGTTTTGACATTGGCACAAAAAAAAATCCATAAAACTCATATGGACCTTTTCATGTGCCTACCTTTTTCATGTCGACCTTTTAACCCTGTCTACCAATTGCAACTAGTCAACCTTTTGGTGTTAAACTATCTAATAATACACACACACACACACACACCCAGATGGGCCATGTGGTTCTTATTGGCCGTCAAATTCTATGTTCCTATGTTCTCTGCTCATCATAAACTAGTAATGCTACAGATCTTTTTGTTATTTACATTTAAGGCCCCAATACAATATGAGGATTTGATCCGATTTGACCTGATTCTGACAAATTTTACCTATAAATCGGACCAAATCTCATTTGTTTGACATCCCGTTCGACCAGATGCGCGGACCCGTGCACATCAGATCGGAGTTGGGAGGGCGGCCACTCTACACATAAGATAAATTGTATGTGCAGCCCGGACCCAGAAGGAGGCAAGCTGAGAGCCGGCGGGAGGATACCGCAAGCTGAGAAAGGGAAGAATAGAGGTGGAGGAGGGGCGAATTAAAAAAATAAAAATAAAAAAAACACACCTTACAAATGTCTGGGAATCCACTGATTGGCTGAGGGATTGGCCAAATGCGAGACCGCTGATTGGCTGAGGGAGCTCTCAGCCAATCAGTGGCTTCCCATACATTTGTAAGTTTTTGGGTTGTTGTTTTTTTTTGCAGTCGGCCTAATGTATGGGGGCCTTAAGGCTCTCATATTGGTCACACAGAGAGGATGAAAAAAGTAATTCCGGAGAGCTTGAACTATTCTTTATCAGGTTTATACAACAAATACAATTATCTGCAAATAAAGTCATAGCTGTTCTGCAAATGAGCCCTCTGCCCAGTGTAAATATGACAACTCCACATGTAGTACAAAGTCTGAGAGGTGTCATTGCTTTGTACTTGGAACTCTCTCCTGCGTACACAGTGTACACTGCAGTCTGTGATGTGGCAGATATCTATAGGCAGACCAGGGCGGCTTGTCCTGTCACTTTGCCAAAGCAGTGTGTTATTTCTTTGTGCAAACAAGCTCTGATGTGCCAGTACCTTTTACAGCCTAGAGCAGGCAATTAGCAAATTGAGCTAACGATCATTGTGAATTTAGAACTGGCTCAAAGTATAATATGAAAGTGATTATAATATTTGATACGCTACGAAAATAAATAGATTCATGCAAGATCTGTACAGGGCTATTAACCAAACTCATAGGGGGTTCAAAGGGATCATTATGAATGTTACCTTGAGACGTCACTGTGGAGATCTACCTGTAATGACAATGTAGTGTTTCCGGTAGATGTATAAACTGTTCTAAAAAAAACAAAAAACCCAGACCAGTTTTTAATAAGACAGAATGAAAGTGGAAAAATGAAAACCCTGCAGATCTGAGTCCTCCCACCCATACACTGCAGTTGCTATGGTTGTGGTACAGTAGTAGGAAACAGCCCCGGAGCATCTGCCTCTTGTACTGTGACAGAGAGGACAACGATGTCATCAGTATGGACAATCTCTGACGCACAGCATCTCCTCCAGCTGGCACATACAGACAGTAGTACTAGTAATATCTAGTACTTACAGATAAGTGGACTAGTTAAGCCAGCTCAAAGCAAATGCTTCGAAAGCTAGTTTGCCACTGTGTTTATGCATCATCATGGATTTCCTATGCTTGCTAGTAAACTTACTAGGTAAGACAAGGCATGCACTGTCTGAGTGGGCGATGGTGACGCGCTGGACCCTGCATTCCCATAGGGTGTGCACACAGAGCGATCTGTGCTTAATTTTCTTAGCAATCTAGACAAATGTCTTAGAAAACAGCCCAAAATCAATATGTAAGTTTATAGGCCTTTAGACATGAACTGCCCACTTCTGCTTAGACCAGGAAGACACCTGCCAGGTCAGATAAGGAATTTAAGGAACACTTTTTGAAGGTTTCTGCAACGTTTAGGCACATGCAGCTACTATTAATGGAATCTTTGCTTTCCATTTACTACTGTAACTTCCTGTGTTACACAATCTATATGTACAGCACATGAAGCCTGATTAAGCCCAATGGTTTGCTTATAACTGTGATGCTGAGTGATCTGTAGCTGCGTAAATGCCACACTGCACACGTGCAGATCTGTGTGTGTTAGATCACACCCAGTGCCCCCAAGTTGCAGCATCACTGACACGCTGTGGACGTTTGGAAGCACAACACAAGGGATGCAATAGGGGCTGGTTTTGCAGAAGTGCCGATGCCAGAAACTGTAACAGTAGCGTCCGTGACAACACTGCGTTCATCTCTGAATCACTCCGATAGATTGTATAAAAGTGTAAGCATTCCTGGCTGCTTTCATTACTTCATTTATTACCTCCTATTTGTCTTTTTTTTTACTGCTTGGTACAGTATCTCTTTCAGAAACTATTTTTCTTGCAGTACTAAATTTGTTTATAATCTTTGCTTGTGTACACATATGATACTGTCATATGTGTACACAAGCAAAGATTATAAACAAATTTAGTACTGCAAGAAAAATTGTTTCTGAAAGAGATACTGTACCAAGCAGTAAAAAAAAAATTTGACACATTACAAATTGCTGTATGTCACTGGTAGTATCTCAACACTTGTCCATTCCCCAGTGCAGTATATGGCTGTTTAGCACTTTGATTACTCTCATAATCCCAACTGCATACCTCCCAACAGTCCCGATTTTAGCGGGACAGTCCCGATTATTAGGGCCTGTCCCGCTGTCCCACCCGCGACCAGTGTCCCGCGGTGAGGGGGGGCTGTTGGGGGTCCCCCCTGTCGGCTGCCAACCAGCGGGGAATAAACGCTGTGCGCATGCGCACAGCGTCTATTCCCGCAGCCAGGGGGTCATTAGCCAGGGGGTTAATGAGTCACACATTAATAGTAGCTGCATGTGCCTAAAAGTTGCAGGAACCTTCAAAAAGTGTTCCTTAAATTCCTTATCTGACCTGGCAGGTGTCTTCCTGGCCTAAGCAGAAGTGGGCAGTTCATGTCTAAAGGCCTATAACTTACATATTGATTTTGGGCTGTTTTCTAAGACATTTGTCTAGATTGCTAAGAAAATTAAGCACAGATCGCTCTGTGTGCACACCCTATGGGAATGCAGGGTCCAGCGTGTCACCATCGCCCACTCAGACAGTGTCATGCCCCCATAGCATCGAAATGGGGGCGTGGCCTCGCGGGGAGCTGTGAGTATAGGCCACGCCCCCACCTATGTCCCGGCTCCGATGCACAGAAAGTTGGGAGGTATGCAACTGCCCAGCTGTTTGTCTTCTAAACTTCTCTTATTTTGTTACTTCTTTCAAAAAGGAATTCCCCTTGCATTGTACAAACTGCAGGTTTCAGGGGTTTCACCCACTTGCCCATATGTATCAGAGGCTTGCTCTTAACAGACAACACATGAATCCCTGAGTGATACAAAAGGATCCCTCCCAGTGTCCTCCAGGGGGCCCGCATGCGAGTCACAAATGCGCAGTAGGACATAAAGCTGGAAGTCCTAACAACACAAAAGGCATCAGAAGAGCTGGAGCTGTCATTCATATAAATATGATACATGTATGCACTTAAGGGGGTTATTCTGGTTGATTCACAAGGCTGCAAATTCATAGCCTTGTGAGTCCACCAAACCCCGCCTTGCGAATAGTTCGCTGCCACCACCCATTTGCGCAAGCGCGATTTGCACGCAGGGCATGCAAATAGATGTTGCACAGTAACATCCATTCGCAGGCCGGGGGGGGATCTACCCACATCTTTCGATGGTTGCTGACCATCGAAAGATGTGGAAGGTGCATGCATATGCAATGTTGCTCTGAGCAACCTTACATATGTGTGCACGCTGAAAAGGAAATGGGCAAAGAGATGACATCCCGTCCCTGCATCATGACCTCATTGGCATGGGAATGCCCAGCATTTCATGTCCCTCTCCACCGCTCACTGTCCTGCAAATGAGTAGAAATGCGCATGCGCAGTAAAACAACATTGGTCCCCATACAAACTCAGCCCTGCTGCGAACAGACCTGAAGAAGGTCTTAAAAACCACCACTGTGCATGCCTTTAGCCATATAATGCTATCTAACCTTCCATCATGCTCTCTCAGGTCTATAATGTGGAGCCCATGTCATTGTTTTCTTATCTCCAACTAAGTATCTCTTTCTTTTTCCCACTCTCCCTTTTACTTCTCATTAAAATTAACCTTCCTTTAAAGGTTAACTCAGGGGCAGCAGTGAAAACAAAAGCCCCAGGTCTGTAAAGCCAGTTGAATCCAGACATCATCTTTTCCTTCACATACTTCAAATTCCCTGAGACTTGATGATTCCCAAAGGGAGTCTGGGAAAAATAACCCAAACACAGAGAAGGAATCTTTATAGGATTGTTCCATGGTGTTTTATTGGATTCCTGATTACTACCAGAGACCGTAACATGTACGGCACATTCACAACACTAACATTTCAGGGGGTTTCAAGAACTTAGTTTAATTGTCTCATATATTTCCTCTGGTTCTCACAGAAATAGGTCAACTGGATACAAAGTACTTGTGGAGACAGAAAAATATACATACAATACATACATACATACACTGTATACATTGTCTGTGACTCATCATCATGAAGACTAAAGCAGCGTTTTGGCAAGTGCCACATGCAGCTGGCGCAGACTGTAAAACACTGTAAATAACATGACTGAAGGCCCCTGACAGGAACATGTCTCGTTTGTACTCTGCACTTTATAAGTGAAGGCACTTAAAAAAATGACTTCAAAAGCTAAAACAAACTAATGCACTAGGCCACTAGCTGTACTACTGAAATGCCATAATGAATCAATGAACATTTCACACAATGTCAAATATCTTGAGTTGCATCAAGGAATGGAAAAATAAGCTGTAACCATTAGCTTGTAAATATTCACCTATGGCAATATTCAGCAAATGTGTTTAAAGATAAAATGTATTGCTATTCTAGCATATACGTCAGCACATACTTACAGGACATTTGTGTTACAAATAAATATAAAAGATTTGGTAATTCTAAGTTAATACAGAGCAAGCGTAAGCCTTGTTTCCTTATTGAAACATATATTGGGTCACTGACTTGGATCAATCAAGGAACAGTCTTCTTTCACATTACACTCTCAAAGGGTTGGGATCATTAAGTCTACAGCATTATGGTCGACAGTCGTTAGGTCGACATAGGAAAAGGTCAACATGATTCTAGGTCGAAAGGTCATTAGTTCGACAAGGTCTAGGTTCGACAGTTAAAAGGTCTACATGGGATTTTCCACTGTGGGTCTACAATGGGTTTTTTAACTGAATGTCAACACAGTCCACATGGACACAGTTTATAGTGCACATAGGGACACTATTTTATTCTCCCACCACGCCCTAGTGGATGGTAGGGCGTGAAATACCGCCTGTCGGCACATGTCGGCTCAAAAAACAGTGAGAAACCCCATGTAGACCTTTTCACTGTTGAACTAATGATCTTTCGACCTAGAACCATGTCAACCAAATGACCGCATCACCTCTCAAAAAAGGTAATATTATGCTGCTTTCACACCGCATAAACAGCATTGACCCGGTAATTTAAAACATTTAAAAAAATTGGTCAGACAGCCTTAACCCCTTTCACACCGCATATCGGTATATATTACCTGTTTATTATAAGTGCGGTCTGAAAGGGGTATTACCGCTTCAATGCCGTTTTGTCCCATCACATTACATAGGTATACAGAAACGGGAAGAAGTAGGACCCTGCTTTTCAACCGTTATGAATTACCGGTTTTGTTAAACCGGTAAATTCAAAATGGACCTTTCACACTGCACATTACATATGTATACAAGGGTTTTCATTTAGGTTATTTTAAAATATGGAGTGTCTCATTTTAAGTATTTAGCATTTGTGGGAGTAGATGTATTATACCCTAAGGCAGGGCTGGGCAATTGCGGCCCTCCAGATGTTGAGGAACTACACATCCCAGGGTGCTTTGCATTAGTTTTGCTATGTGGCCATGCTGAAACTGATGCAAGGCATGCTGGGATGTGTAGTTCCTCAACATCTGGAGGGCCGCAATTGCCCAGCCCTGCCCTAAGGTGACCAACATTTTTACAATGAGAAGGAAGACAAAAAAATTGAAGAATTAAAAAAAAAACAAAAAAAAAACACAACAACAAGGAGCAAACCTAAATAGACTAGCAGGGTGGGGAGTGGCGGAACTAGCAACATGTAGGCCCAGGTGCAAGCATATGCTTTGGGCCCTCAGCAACCCATACATCCCAACTTCTAATCCACGGCAGGTGGGACATCAACGCATGCCCAAAATGTTGGGCGTGGCCTGCTGGTAGGGGGCATGGCCTACAAACCTAGTCAGTGAAGAATAAAAGCCAACCCCATTTTGTGCATCCCCATTTAAAACATTTTTACACACATCAGCACGGACATCTCCAACCTTTTGCCACTAATTAAAGAATAAAGGGGGTTATTCAGGTTGATTCGCAAGGCTGCGAATTCACAGCCTTGCGAGTCCACCAAACCCCGCCCGGCGAACGCACGCCCCCCCCCCCCCCCCCCCCCCCAGCAAAGTGTGGCTTCGCCCGAACAGCAGCGAATGGATGTTTTGCATAAACATCCATTCGCTTTGCTGGGGTGTCCGCCCACATCATTCGATGGTCACAGACCATCGAATGATGTTTAGCATGCACGCATATATAAGTGACTTTTCAGTTGCGTATATATGCGTGCACGCTGGCGTGATATGGGCGGGCAGCTGACATCCGTTGATGTCAGCTACCCGGCCCACACACCCGCGTCACTGCCTCATTACCATGAAAACGCCCAGCGTTCTCATGGAAACGCCCATGGAACGCTGGGCATTCCCATATGGTAATGGGGCAGCCCGGCGCTCCCCGCCCATCTCCGCCCCACCCTCGCTGCCATGGGTGCGTGCACCCGGCGACCCGAAAGGTCGCCGTGGGTGCACGCACCATGTTCATGGTTACATTTTTTGGGGGGAAAAAAAAGGAGGGAGAGAGAGGGAGAGAGAGGGAGAGGGAGAACTAGACACGCCCTTTGGGTGGAGCATGACAGGCCTCCATTTCAAAATTCTATTACCAACTGTACTCTCCTTGAAGCACATTTTCAAAAATAGGCAACTATGGGATATCACCGCACTGCCATGGTAAATCCCACCCTGTGTAATCCTGCGAATAGATGTGCAAGGCCTGCGAATGGCTTGGGAAAATGATGCCGATCAGCAGCAAATGAATATGCAAGGCACTTCCTATCTAATGACTTTTTTCAGCTGTGTGCAATCTTTATGTAGCCCAGGATTTACTCAGAGGCTGGGATAGAAACTCATCAGGGCCAGAGTCAACATCACACAATTTATTTTCAAACACCTGGGACATCTGCGTTTTCCCTGACACTCCCAGAAAATGGCAAACACAGGTTTCCTGTGAATGAACTTGCATATGGCCAGCAATAGAAAAGTAGCAGTATCATTTGATTATTTACAGTTTCTTATATAGCGCAGCAGATGCCGTTGCGCTTTACAATAGTAGACAGTGATAAAACAAACTGGGTAACAACTACAGAATTGGGGGTTAGAGGGCCCTGCTGCAAGCTTGTATCTGGCCTGCAAATTTGCAGCCCTGCGATCAGGTCTGAATAACCCTTATGCTGTTGATAACCAAGATCACCAGCAGCTCTGAATTGATACATCCCTGCTGTGTCACCCCAGTTTGTCTGCCCCTTCCCTTTAGAATGTAAGCTCTAACAAGCAGGGCCCTCTCTCCTCATGTGCTTTTCTAAGAATATATCTGTGGCTCTATTCTGATTGTGTTGTGGCAAATGTCTTTTATTTACCATGTACTTGTCCTAATTTGCATTTGTACTATAAATCATTATTTTCTTGTTTTTTTGTTGTTGCTCATCTCTGTATAGCCAGGCGATGCTTAACTCTTGTGGTGCCATATAAACAAATAACAACAACAACAACATTCAGTGGAAGTGACCGTGTACAACAATGCATAGAAATGAGCATGTGCTTTCTCTTCACTCCATTATTGTATCATTAATTATTATTTCATTTATATGGCGCAACAAGTGGTACGCAGTGCCGTACATGTAGCACACATTAGAACAATACAGGGTACCGAGAACTAAACATAACAGTAACTTGAAAACTAAAACAGAGCACACATAACAAATAGCAGCACAACTCAGTACACAATACAGCTGCAATGTAGGAAAGCCAGGAAGCGGTCCATGTTGTTAGAGATGAGATGTTGTATAGATGGTAGCTGAGTAAGAAAGAGCTGTTATTAAAATGCAAGAGAAGCTGTGAGAATAGGAGTGGAGAGGGCCCTGCTCCAAGGAGCTTACGGTCTAAATGAAGTGTTGATTGCATTCCACTCAGAGGCAGATTTATTACGCTCTGTGAAGTGATAAAGTGTGTGTTTTTTATCACCAGCCAATCAGCTCCTAATTGTGAAGCTACAGGCTTGGTTTGAAAAATAACAGGTAGGAGATGATTGGCCGGTGATAAAAACCAGACACTATTACTTCACCGAGCTTAATAAATCTGTTTCTCCAGTAGACACAAGAACTAAAGTCTAATAGACAATTCTAGCCTATATCGCCGGTGATATGGTTGCTGAACGAGCATATCCCTGTGTATACGGGGCGACTGTCACCGGGAGCATGCTCCTGCGACTAGCGGCTTACCCCAGCAGAAAGTCTTGTTTATATCTGCGACCATCTATGGTCGCTGATGAAAATGGGACACTGAGCAATATATTGCTCAGCGATCACATTGGGTCCTTCTGAGCGATATATACAGTATATGTAATATTGTCTAGTGTGTATGCTGTGTATGTACTATATTGTTCGCCAGGCAGATAAAGGGAAATCGTTGCCGATATCGTCTAGAGCAGTGGGTCTCAACCTCTGTCCTCAAGTACCCCCAACAGCTCATGTTTTCTAACTCACCCGGCAGGTGCACTGATTACTCACTGACACATTTTAAAATATCCCCAGGTGAAGCTAATTACATCCCTTGTGATTCTGGTGGAGACCTGGAAAACATACACTGGTGGGGGTACTTGAGAACCGAGGTTGAGAACCACTGGCCTTGTGTGTACCCAGCTTAAGCATTGTACTTTATAAGGACACTAGGCCTCTCAAATGGTCAAAACCATGTGCACTGCAGGGGGGGCAGATGTAACTTGTGCAGAGAGAATTAGATTTGGGTGAGTTATTTTGTTTCTGTGCAGGGTAAATACTGCTTTATTTTTACACTGCAATACAGATCTCACTTTGAAGAAAAACCCCACCCAAATCTAATTCTATTTGTTATATCAGCCCCACCTGCAGTGAACATGGTTTTGTCCATTTGAGAAGGAAATTGCCTCTGAGAGTGAACCAGAATACGGCCCATTGTCACTCCACAAATGCTGCTATCTTGAGCCATAAAATCATGAGTCCGGTAGAAATCTATGCGTAATACAATCAGACAGCAGTCCACGGATACATTTATATGACAGCCTGGTCCACAGCAGCAGCTACTTTTGCACATTGAGGCTGGAGGCTGGTTTTGCAATGTGAAACAGACATTTATAATTTCATTAATAATCTCATGGAAGTAACTTTATAACCACAACAGAAAATTGCTGTGTGTTTACTTTATATAGTGAACAATATTTCAAGTATCGGTGAATTACATCGGAATTAGCTCAACAATGTCTTTCTGACCCCAAGTGTTGATGGCATTTCAGAATACGGGATTTTGGGGATGAGAAGGCGGCAATCAATCCTAAAGTCTAGTGACCCTTTTACCAGGTTTATTTCTTGCATTCACTAGTTGATAGCCCTCTTCTGGGCTATCAACTCAGTCTGACCATTGTTGTACAGAGGAGTCTGGTGGCGGAGGTCTGACATAAGCTTCAGAGCAATTCAAAGTGACTGAATTATGCAGAAATCATTATATGCTGTTTAATAGAATTGATTCAGTTATAATCCTTTGATCAAAGTAGAACAATCCAGAGAAATCGGTATATCAGGCAAACTACAGTCATTGCTTGTGCCAGCAAATTAGAACTTCCTACGTACTGCAAAGATCAGCAGATTCCAGCTATTGCTGTGTACACACATCGTAGAGCCGAGCGCCCGATATTGACTGATCAGCTCGAACATTGTATAGGTCTGTTTATAGGATGCAGGCGAATTAGCCGATCAACTGCTTAAAATGCTCCAGCAATCTCTAGATGGGGAGGTCGTCTGTTATGTGCATTGAGCTATTTCCAGCACAGTTTGTATGGGCGTCACGGGGGTCAAGCTGGGCACACACTACTGTTCTAAATGGGATGTAAAACAATGTCACATACAAGTTATAAATTATTATTGATGTATTTCTGTAACAGATAAAAACAATACACTTCAAATCAGCTAATAAATATAAATATGCCCCAAAGTACTTTTAGCAAGGGTGTGCATGCTCTTGTGCCCAATCTAAGCAACTATGTGATGTAACAGTTAGGGCTATTTCACACGCTCCGGCTCCTACCGGGCGGCTACACCCCGCACGGCCAAAAGCCATGCCGCACACAGTAGTTAATAATGGACACGATTGTGTCCATTCACACGGGACGGCCACGGCCCGGCCGCCCGGTTGCAGCCGGATCCCACCACAGGAAGGGACGGCTGCCGGGCTGTGGCCATCCCCTCCATTGTAAAGTTCTCAGTGCGGCGCGGCTTCTTGACCGTGCGGGGATTCGCCACCCAGCAGTAGCCAGAGCGTGTGAAATAGCCCTTAGAGTTCATTCTAGCACCCTGCTCCTTGTAAAATCCTTGTAGTTCCTCCTTCCTGCCTGGGGTGTCGCTGTTTGCTGCCGTACTTCAAGAACAGTCTGATTTGTATTTGTATGTTGAGATACAAACCAGACTGTTGTAGAAACACCACAGCAGAGAGTGACACCCCAGGCAGGAAGGAGGAACTGCACGGATTTTACAAGGAGCAGGATGCTAGAATGAAGACTACACAGTCACATTTCCAGTTGCACCTGAAGAACGGAGAGTTCTTATGTATGCAAATCTCAGAAAGGGCATGAACTCAATGCGCAACTGCTCAAACTAATACATTCCTAAAAAAAAATTCTTTAAAATTTGTGTTTCTTAGGATTTATATCACAACGAGTACGGAGGTAAAAAAAAACATACCATCGCCTGTTGTACCCAAAGTAAGCAACTGGTGACTAAGGAGTCTATGGGCTTAATTAAGATTTGACCACTAATGTGAAAATTCGCAGTAGACAGAGTAGAAAGATGCCAGCCTGACAGAGATAGAAGATGTCCCTTGCTATATTGCAAGGGAATTGCAAATGGATCGCTAATTGCCATCACCTTACAAATACATATACAATTCCTGAACCATCAAAGAGTTTTTGCCGTCTGTGCAATTGTGAGCAAGTCTGAGGCTTGCACTAATCCGGAACAGAGACAGGAGGCAAGTGGTCATCGCGGACGTCACAGACCCTGCTCAATAACATCTTGGCATGTCTGCGTTTTTTTCTGACACACCCAGAAAACAGCAGGTTACCATCCCTAAATGCTGGCTACCTGTCAGTCAAACTGTAAGAGGATTACGTTTATGGTCAATACACATTTTCTGATTTTGCCAAATAACTTTGAAATTCTTCCTGTGCGACTAAGGGTCTGATTACGTTGTGCGAATTTGCAGTGAAATCCCGCCTTCTGAACAAATGTGTACGGCTACTAATCTATTCGCAACAAGCGAATATGTCCAAAATCCTTCAAAAGGCGCTCACCATCTACTGATATTTACACTGGTTACCACTGATCGCAAGTGGCCAGGGGCATACCAGGGACTTACTTGGAGGCTGCAAGTTAAGCAGCCTGATCGAGGCTGAAGCTGACGTCACACACCCTCTCCTAAAACGCTTGGACGCGCTTGGATAAATGAAGATTTGTTTTATATAACAGCAGATATTTGTGCAACCAGATGGCATCTTAATTTGAATAATAAGTTGATTGGAGCTAATAGTGGCATTTCTCCTACATACGGTAATTACAGTCTAGTCACAATATTCCTCCCCCTACATTGCAACAGTTTGGCAGGTAATAAAATAAGCTACATTGGTTGTGAGAAATGAGGGGATACAATAAAAGGTGTGGCTGATTCCATAGATACACAGAGTTTCAGCATTGTACATAAAAGGATTCATTTTATCAACAATATTATTAATGTATTTAATATTCAAAAGGCGATGTATCAAGCCTTGGATAGCGATAAAGTAGTACAAAGCAACCCATAAGCTTCTGTCTATGCAATCTCTGTGCTACAAAAACAGAGGAGATTGGTTGCTTTAGGCAACGCTCTTTGCTTTATCTCATTCCAAATACCTGTCGCCCACTATGTTTTATTTAATAGCAATTATTTAATAGCAGTACTTATGTCTTTGTGGGATCATGAATAATTTTAAATATTAATAAGGAATACTTTAGCAAGAAGACAATATTTACAAAGTTTTATTTAAGGATGATGGATTCAAATGTAGAGCATGCTAGCTGACTATCTGCCCTCTTCATTCTCCACCTTCCTATTTATGAACTCCTTAAAGCCCTGTACACACGGTGCGATTCATTTTCTATTTAATCCCAATCCAATCAGCACTTCAGGGGGGGAGGTCATTAAGCCCCACCCACATTACAGAAAATGCTGTGTTTCTGAGGTCTCCAGGAAGGGGGCAGGGCTAAAATGACCCAATTTGCTTTAATTTAACCCCGTCCCCCTCCCCATAGAACAATGACTTGCTGGAGTTTGTAACCTTGTAAGCAGGACCGTCCTACCTCTATGTTGGTTTGTTTCTACACAGTTTGTGTTATCACTGTTGTTTCCAAATGTAAAGCGCAATGGAATATGCTGCTCTATATAAGAAACTGTAAATACATACATTTGATGGCTTGAGGGGGTCCAGGGGCATGCTGGAAGCTTGTTCACATAGGGTTGGCAAACACGCCCTGTGGGTTTCCACCCACACTCCAAAAAAAACAAACAGAAAAAAGCCCTAGTGTGTATAGGCAGGATGTACGAACGGAAAATATGCAGGTAAAGCCCTGTTTTCTGGGTTTTTAACCCCATTTTTAAATGTACTAAAACCCCTCCTGGTGGTGCTGCACTGCAGAGGGTTACACCTGCTCTAGCTGGCGTAACCCTATAGAAGCCTATAGCTTCTCTCTGCAGAGCTGCTGTGTGAGGGATCTGACACTGATCACCAGCATCTCTGGGCATGCGCAGAGGGACTCCCAGGCCACAGACCCAGGCTGTGGCGGAGATTGCAAAGGGCAGCTCTTATTGGTAGAGAGGACCTTCACATTGCTCATCGCATATGTCAGTAGCTATGCAATGAGCATTGGCTAGATGGGCGGTGGGATGTACTGCCACTGGTTGCTACATCCTGCCCTATGTGTTTAGGGCAGACCAGCTGGGCCAAGTGGTTCTTATCTGCCATCAAATTCTATACTTCCAGGCAAGTGTGAAATAAAGGGATGTTCAGTGCAAGACCAGAACAGATGCGTGCAATGCACATTGCCTGTAATTACATTTCTGTCTTCTTCAATCAGTGCAAACATTGAAATTGTGTATAAAAATATACAGATCATGTGTTGATTTTTTTGTTTGTTTTAAATAGCACCCAGAGAGCAGCGTCCTGACGGACAAAAACCCTGACATGCAAGCAGTAATAATTGAGGCTGTAAAAAGAAGAATGTTTCTCAGTTATGTACTGTAACACTACTTAGTGATAAGGACATTTTCTTGAAGTGTATATTATGTAACCATACATTAACAGTAGAGAAGAAAAAGTGAATCAGTTTGCAGTGGGATGCACTCCTAGGAGTGCATCCCACTGCAAACTGATTCACTTTTTCTTCTCTACTGTTATTGCATATTTCTGAATCAGGGGATCAGCACCCTTACTTGCCAGGAAAAATATTATATAAAATTTCCAGCATAAAAGAGCATATTTTTCCACATCGAACACACCAATTCATCAACATCTTTATGGTGCGGGTCTTCCCACCCCTTCTCTTCGCGTATGTAACCATACATATAAGCATTATATTACCATGCTCATTTGCCTATTTTTAGTATGTGGATAATATAACCTGTTATAGTCACTGGCACCACAAAAATAAATTCCACTTTGTCTCCTTGGACAGTATTCAATGAGGCCAATTCGCCATGTTTCATGGTGAATTTGTGCTTTTTTCACTTTGGATGGCGATTTTTGTGTCAGAAAGTGAATCACCCTATTCAACGTACACTTTTCGCCGACGGTGAACAGTGAATGAGGGACAATTCACCGTCTGATACTCTCCGCAACTCGCTGTGGTTTTTCAATGTGATTTGCCATGAGTGTATTCAATGAGAAGATGGTGAATTGCTTTCTAAGTGAATTTTGCCGTGTGTCACCGTGTAGTTAATCGCCATCTTTTCATGGTGAAGTGGAATGTGAACTTTTAAAATAATGTTGTTTTTTAAAATCTGGTGTAAAAAAAAAAAAAATCAGGAATTTTATTCTGTGGAGGGGCATGCTATTTTTATTCAAATATATATATATATATATATATATTTTTTTTTTTTTTTTTACACATCAGGGGGCCGGGAGCCGAGAGCTGCTCATTACATATTCATATATTCACTGCTCCCGATCATTACATATGCACGATCGAGAGCAGTGAATACCCGGTCCCCTGCTGGCTCTCCCGGGGGGCAGCCTGTGCTGCTCTGCTCCCGGGGAGCCAACCTCCCCCCCACATACGTTCTGGGGCAGGCAGGGAGACTTCCATCTCCCTGCCTGCCACTGTCCCCCGGCTCCACAGGGGTTAACATTCGCCGTCAGGGGCAGCGAGCCCCTGCCTCATTGAATAGTGTGGCAGTGAGGGCTGGCAGCGAGGGCTCCAGCCCTCCAGAACACGGTGACTGTGCAGCGAATCCTAAACAGGATTCGCTGCACAGCGCAATTTGGGTCATTGAATACTGCCATTTGTGACAATGTAGTTGTGTTCTTGAACAATGTAGGAAAGTAAAAGCAAACATGGTATAAAACAGCAGTGTGCCACACAGGTCTGGTACAGGTCGCTCTGCATTGCATTCATTGGAGCCAATCTCTGATTGCTAGGGGCAGAACACAACAGCATTATTATCGGCACAATTAGTCTCAGCTTCCCATAACTACCCTATAGCTGATGAAATGTGTCAAGGATTCTGCCTGACTTCAGCAACTTTTGGGCATTATGTGTATAAGTGGGACTCCTGTGTGCATTATGTGTAAGGGACATTATTATTGTGAGCATTATGTATAAGCGCAATACTACAGTGGTGATTTGTGAATAAGGGACACTATTGTGTGACATACAGTAACATGTATAGCATGACAGAAATAAGAGGAACTATTGTACATGCGGTGTAATGTAAATAAGATTCTGCTACTGTGTGGCATAATTGGGGCAGTTGGAAAGGTGTGCGGCATCTCTGCTTTTCCTGCACTAACTTGAGGCAGAGGTATGCACACATATTATGCCTGATGCATGTAGTAGTGATGCACAGCTGAAAGCATGCACATCAATGCACATTATTTACATACATTTTTCCTGCATAGCTTCAGGGTCAAAATGTGACTACCTCTATATAAGCTTCTCACAGTATAGAATATGAAAAGGATTACGTTATCAAATAATCCAAAGCCATCTCTGTATTGGCAGTACCAGAATAGAGCACATCATTTTTCTGTAACACATCAGTATAACTTGAGTCACTTAGCAAAACTAGTTACAGACTGCATAAGGCCGGATACCAACCAGAACTCAGCTAAGAACTACAAGAGCAAACTGCATAGAACATTACAATAAATAAATACAGTGTTTTCACTTGTTCCCATGTGCTATCCCTGCAGTTTACAAGGGCTTTGCAATTTCAAATGTTTTTTTTTATACAACAGTTTTCCACATTCACTTCAATTGGGTTTCCAACAGATTTGAACCATGAACTTCATGTAACATTTTCTGTAACCCAGACTGTAGCCGTTTTTTTGGTTAACAAATTAACATTTCTCATTAAAGGGCCTCATAATTTCAGGCTGTGCCTGTATATTCCTGGCAGGGAGGTATAATGATTAGCCAGCTTAATGTCTGATCTGAGAAATATGTGTAACAAAGTGGAAATCTCCCACTGGCTCTGACTCAGTCCCCAATAAGTGCAAATCCCCAACAGCAGGATGTGTGGACTTTGAAACGTGCCATTCACCAAAGTATGAGTTTAACCCTATATTACCCAGGAGTGTAGCTGTATTTAACCATTTGATTTGTTGCGTTATAATTCAATGGTTTAATATAATAAGGCAGTTAGCTCTGCCATGAGTGGGGGCCTGTTTTCAGTCTGTCCAGTTCTGCAGAGATGATGGGGGTCTTACAATTAATAACAGGGAACCAAATTTAGCAGTGATGACTGTGAGGTACCCACACCCGCCCATTTTTACAGGGCCCCGCACTCTCCTATGTTCATCATAGATTTCTCTCCACACCCTGCATACAAATTAGCATTGTTGCTATACTGCAGGGGTTCTCAAACTCGGTCCTCAGGACCCCACACAGTTCAGGTTTTCCAGGTCACCTGGCAGGTGCATTCATTACTCATTGACCCATTTTAAAAGATCCACAGGTGGAGCTAATTATTTCAGTTGTGATTCTGTGAGGAGATCTGCAAAACATGCACTGTGTAGGGTCCTCAGGATCGAGTTTGAGAACCTGTGCTATACTGTAATAAGCAGCGATGAGTACAGGTGAATATCACGATCACTCATCCCTAGCAATGGACTACAGGTGTAAGTCAGGACTAGAAACTTATTCTAAATGGTTAGACTGACTACAAACTAAACAATGGTGGCATTTGTATCAGTGAAGCTGGGAATCCACGTAAGATCATTCATGTTCCACTTCCTGTGGTATTTATTACCTGTCATTGTGGGATCTATATACTAAGCACTGGAGCAAAATAAAGTGGATGGAGATAAAAGGCAAGCTAATCAGCTTCTAACTGCCATGTTACAAGATGTGTTTACAAAATGACAGTTAGGGGCTGGTTGGTTGATACTACTTCTCTGTACAACACTTTTTTTTGTCTCCAAGGCTTAGTACAATGGCCAGATGTATGTAAAGTGGAGGGTGATAAAGAGAGATAAATGATCAGCCAATCAGCTCCTGTCATGTTACAGGGTTTGTTTAAAAAAAATGACAGTTAGGTGAAGATTGGATGGTCATTTCTCTCTCTTTATCATCCTCCACTTTATGACCTGTTAAAGCTTAAGACCCCATAGACCCCAAATATGGAACTCTGTATAGATGCCATAAAATCTTCTAGCAGGTAAATAATAATATTAATGTTCACATAAACAAGAAAAACATTTAAGATCAAAATTCATAACATAACACAAAAAGATTTCGAAGTGGTATTGCGATAATGAATATGTATCCTGCTACACAGTACGTACAATATGTTGTGCAGGTCATGTAAGTAGGTTGTGAGTTTACCTTAAGGCTACGTCAGGTTTTCTTGGGTTGTGTAAAGCAGCAGGTTTTGCATTACAGGGATCACCAGATCTGTCTGCTCAGTGCACAATTCACAGGTAAAGGGGAAACAGGTGCTCCAAGAGTTAAATGCTGAATGCATAAAAGGTGCTAAAAGGAATGCCGCAGGATAGGGGATGAAGAAATGTCTAATGCCAGCTCAGCCGGTCACCCTGCCGAGCTGTTGTCACTGAATGTACAAACTAGAGGTGATCAGTGTAAAGACCTTGAAAGACCAGTAGCCCCACCTCTGTCAGCTCTCCTCCAATCAGCAGTAGGACTAATCAGCTGTATGAAAAGTGAAGGTAGCAACAAGCAAAGGCAATCGGATAGTATTCCTATGGCTATAAATGTAAAGACAGATGTGACATGGAACAAAAGACTCTGGGAACTAAAGAAAAAGTTACATAAAGGCAGTTTGATCAAACACACACGTGTGTGTGTATGAATGTGTGTGTGTGTGTGTATATATATATATATATATATATATATATATATATATATATATGTATAAACACACACACACACACACACACTATATGTTGCAGAGGTGCCCAAGAATCTTGTGGTGTTTAAATGTCCATCGCATCTCAGATCCCTTTCACAATCTAGTACTGCTAACACGGAGGTGTGTAACGAGACATTTGCTGCATTCAGGTCCTGTCAGGAAAGGGCAGCAGAGAGAACACATGTTCTGTACTTCTGTACTGCTACTGACAAGATGATGAAAAATTCCAATCAACTATAAAACTAGATTAAACACATGGTTTTGGATAAACATCCATTTCTTTATATTGCAATTTGGAGACCCAGTAGCACTGAAGAAATATGTTGTTTATCCATGTTATACAGTTTCTCATGGGATGTAACTGATAAGTGATTGTAATATGCACCTACACACACCCTCAGGGTATCAGTTCTATTGTTAAACTTCACTAAGCCAGGTTTGTGCAATCTCTCTTTGCATGTGTGGGATTTCTATATTTCGAGTTCCCACAGGGATGTTTGGTTTCTATGGAAGCAAAAACATTTTTATTTTTGAAGCAAACAGTATCCCTATGAACCAACCAGAATGAAAGGAAAATATCAGTTTAAATGAAAATAAATAAATAATACAAACTTTTTTCATACGTTTAAGCATCGCTACTACTGTCTGCAACTGGTGTATGCGTTACATATAAGCATCGCTGCTACTGTCGGTAACTGGTGTGGGCGTTACATATAAGCATCACTACTACTGTCAGCAACTGGTGTGGGCATTTCATATAAGCATTGCTGCTACTGTCGGCAACTGGTGTGGGCATTACATATAAGCATCGCTGCTACTGTCGGCAACTGGTGTGGGCGTTACTTATAAGCATCGCTGCTACTGTCCACAACTGGTGTGGGCGTTACATATAAGCATCGCTGCTACTGTCGGCAACTGGTGTGGGCGTTACATATAAGCATCGCTACTACTGTCCACAACTGGTGTGTGCTTTGTGTATAGGCAGCCCTAATACTGGGCATTTATTATTTATTTACAGTTTCTTATATAGTGCAGCAGATTCCGTTGCGCTTTACAATTTTAGACAGTAATAAAACAAACTGGGTAACAACAGACAGACTTGGAGGTAGGAGAGCCCTACTGCAAGCTTACAATCTATAGGGACATAGGAGGGAAACAGAAGGACAGGCACCAGTAATAGCATGGCAGGCCCACAAAGTTACAAGTCCAGAAGGGAAGCTATATAATACATAAGTGCCTCAGAGAGTTATGCGTGTGTAACTTAAATATGATAGGCTTGCCTGAAGAGGTGAGATATCAGGGAACACTTGAAAGTTTGGAGGCTAGTGGAGAGTCTTATTGTGCGTGGAAGGGCATTCCATAGGGTGGGAGCAGCCTGATGAAAGTCCTGTAATAGTGAATGGGAACTAGTGATCCGTGCAGAAGAGAGATGCAGATCTTACGCATAGTGGATTGGTCGAGATGGGAGATATTTTGTGATAAGTAAAGAGATATATGCTGGTGCAGTATCGTTAATAGCTTTATATGTGAGTAGAAGTATTTTATATTGAATACGGTAATATACAGGAAACCAATGGAGGGATTGTCAGAGTGGATCAGCAGACTGATGAATGTCTTGCAAGGAAGATCAGCCTAGCAGCAGCATTTGAAATGGATTGCAGTGGCGACAGTCTGTTCTTGGGAAGACCAGTTAGGAGACTATTGCAATAATCAATGCAGGATATAATGAGTGCATGGATAAGAGATTTAGTAGTGTTTTGTGTGAGATACGGTCATATTTTGGATATGTTTTTTAGATGCATGTAACATGATTTGGAGACCGACTGAACATGGGGAACAAAGGACAGTTCAGGATAACCCCTAAGCAACGAGCTTGTGGGGTAGGGTAGATTGTCGAGTTGTCAACAGCGATGGAGATATCAGGATGGTAACTGTTCTTAGTTGGCGGGAATATAAGTAATTCCGTTTTGGAAATATTGAGTTTGAGTTGGTGAGAAGACATCCAATATGAGATAGCAGAGAGACATTCAGAAACTCGGTCCAGAACCACTGGTGACAACTCTGGGGTTGATAGATAGATTTGAGTATCATCCGCATACAAGTGATACTGAAATCCGAAAGAGCTGATTAGTTTGCCAAGAGAGGAAGTATAGATTGAGAAAACCAGAGGACCTAAGACTGAGACTTGCAGAACTCCAACTGACAGAGGTAATGAAGAGGAAGTAAAGTCAGTGAAGTGAACACTTAAAGAGCGATCAGATAGGTAAGATGTGAACCAGGAAAGGGCGGGAGTGTAGTGTTTGTAAGAGAAGAGTGTGATCCACAGTGTCAAATGCAGCAGAAACAGCTAGAAGAATAAGTAGTGAGTAATGGCCTTTAGACTTAGCAGTTACCAAATCATTCACCACTTTAGTCAGTGTTGTCTCAGTGGAGTGTTGAGAGCGAAAGCCTGACTGAAGCGGGTCTAATAGGGTGTGAGAGTTAAAAAAGTTTGTGAGGCGAGAGTAGACAAGTCTCTCCATTAGCTTGGAGAGGCATGGGAGCTGAGAGATAGGACGATAGTTAGAGAGAGAGTTAGGGTCAGAATTGTTTTTTTTTTCAGAATGGGAGTAATCACTGCATGTTTGAGCAGAGAAGGAAAAGTACTAGTAGCAAGAGAGAGAGATTGCAGATTTTTGTTGAGACTGGAATAAGTACATGATATAATTTTTTAATGACTTGTGCAGGTATAGGATCAAGAGGAGTGGTAGTAGAGTAGGAGGATAAGAAGAGTGTGGATACCTTTTATTTGTAAGCTGAAATGAAGAGAAAGTGCCAGAGGGTTCAGGTGGGGAAGAAAGAGGGTTAGAGGTTGTGGAAGAGCATACCATTTCATTTTGGATGTTATCAATCTTGTCCTTAAAGTAGGAGGCAAGTTCTTGTGCACTGATGGTAGCAAGTGGGGGAGGAGGGGGAGGGTACAGAAGAGACTTAAATGTGTTAAAAAGTCACTTAGGGTTGGTGGCATGAGTAGAGATGAGAGATTGGTAGTATATTTGTTTGGCAGTGTCCAAAGCATTGCAGTAGGAGTGGTAGCTAGTCTTATATGTGAGGAAATCAGTCATATTACGAGATTTACGCCATTGGAGTTCTACTTTACGTGACTGATTTTTTAGTTGTCTTGTTGTTTTGGAGTGCCACGGTTGGCATCTAAGCCTACAGGGCCGGCCTTAGGCATAGGCAAACTAGGCAATTGCCTAGGGCATTTTGAATGTCTAGGGGCATCAGCAGCTTCTGCTGATTAAAATGATATGCAGCATGCCTATATTCTGTGTGTGAGTGAGGCTGTATCTGCATATGAAATAGTGTATTCATGGAAATCACTGTAACATAGCATTCCGTATGCAGGTACAGCCACAGTCGCACACAGAATATAGGCATGCCGCATATCATTTTAATCATTGGAAGCTCCTTGTGTGTGCTGGTCATAACAATGCAAATAAGACAAATTTTCCGCAAAAAAAGGCACCCAACGTTAGCAGAACTGGCCAGGAGCTGCATGGCCTATTGAGGCAAGATGTATGAGGAAACATCTGTATCCAAGCAGAGGCAGAGGAAACATCTGTATCCAAGCAGAGACAGAGGAGTGTTAGCCACTGTGCGAGTGCTGTCTGCGGGTGGGTTGGTTGCGCAATAGTGTTCGGCATATGTGTAAGGGGCATTATGTGTGTCATGTATAAATGCATTAATAATGTGCGACATATGTGTAACAGGCATTATGTGTGTCGTGTATAAGGGCATTAATAATGTGCAACATATGTGTAATGGGCATTATGTGTGTCATGTGTATAAGGGCATTAATAATGTGTAACATATGTGTAAGCGGCATTATGTGTGTCATTATGTGTATGTAGGGCATTAATAAAGGTTGGCATAATGTGTAGGGGGCATTATGGTTATAAGGACATTAATAATGTGTGTCATGTGTAAGGGGCATTACTGTGTGGTATTATCAGGGGTGCCGAGAGAAAGGGGTAGAGGGTACAAATTACCCAGGCCAAAGTCTGATGGGAGGGCCCAGTGGGGGCCCCGGGCCCCCTCCCCTTAATTGACAGAAGCAGCTGCAGCTCTTCTCCTCTGCCCAGCACACACTGCTTTGTGCTGGGTTGCAGTGTGGCCATGGAGGTGATTAAAATACATTATTTTCTCAGGATTTTTTTCTAAGGGTATAATGTGAATAATGTGAGGAGTAATGTATATAAGGTGGTACTACAGTGTGATGTAACGTGAATAAGGGACACCATCACATGATATAATGTGAATAAAGTTGCACTACTGTGTGGCATAATTTGAATTGGGGGTGAAATTGTGTGGCCATGCCCCTTCCCAGCAAGAACACACCCCTGTTTGGGCTGCGCACCGAATGTGTGCACTGTTTCTATTTAAAATATTGCGGGAAGGAGCACCAAAACGATGACTGCTATGATGAGGGTTGATGGTGCTGGGAAAGGGAAGCAGGGTCAGAGGCGGAACTAGTGGCGGTGCTAGGGGGCACCAGTCAAAATCTTGCCTAGGGCGTCATTTAGGCTAGGGCCGGCTCTGTAAGCCTACGTGGGGTGTAATGGGTAGCTGGAGCCACTTCTTCAAGGGCTGTTTCAAGAGTCTGGTAGAGGTGGGAAACAGCAGAGTCAGGAGAGGTAAATGTAGAAATTAGTGAGAGCTGTTGTTGCAGGGAGGTGGAAAGTTTTAGAAAATTAATAGCATTAGTATTTCTGCGGGTTAGAGTAGGCTTGCATGATTTCAGTGTCAATGAGCTTGGGGTAATGGAGGAGAGCGAGAGAGTAATGAGATTATGATCAGAGAGAGGAAAGGGAGTGTTAGTAAAATCAGAGACTGAGCACAGCCTGGTGAAAACAAGGTCATGGCGTTACGTATAAGCAGCGCTACTACTGTCAGCAACTGGTGTAGGCGTTAGGTATAGGCAGCGCTACGGTCGGCAACTGGTGTGAGCGTTACATATAGGCACTGATACTACTGCTGGCAACTGGTGTGGGCGTTATGCATAAGCAGCACTTCTACTGTCGGCAACAGGTGTGGGCGTTACTTATAGGCAGCACTACTACTGTCGGCAACTGGTGTAGGAGTTACGTATAGGCAGCGCTACTACTGTCGGCAACTGGTAAGGGCGTTACGTATAGGCAGGGCTACTACTGTTTGCAACTGGTAAGGGGTTGGGGTCGTTTGGTCTACAGCAAGTTGGTCGACAAGCATTAGGTCAACATGGTTCTAGGTCAACATGGGTCTAGGTCGACATGGGTGTAGGTCGACAGGTCAATAGGTTGACACAAGCAATAGGTCAACAGGGTGTAGGTCGACAGTCAAAAGGTTGACATGGGGTTTTTCACTGTTTTTACCCGAATGTCTATACAGTTGACATGGACACAGTTTTCAATGCCCCGCATCCCCTTGCATCGCTTGATTCACTTGCAATGCTTCGGGCACAGTGCCTCGCTGCACTATGCACACTATTTTATTCTCCCACCATGCCCTAGTGAATGTTAGGGCATGAAATACAGCCTGTCGGCACATGTCGGCTCAAAATACAGTGAAAAACCCCATGTCAACCTTTTGACTGTCGACCTAGACCCTGTCGACCTAATGCTTGTGTCGATCATATGACCTGTCGACTTAGACCCATGTCGACCTTGACCCATGTCGACCTAACAGTGTCGACCCAACACTAGTCGACCAACTTGCTGTAGACCCAATGACCGTATCCCCTGGTGTGGGCGTTACACATAGGCAGCGCTACTACTGTTGGTAACTGGTGTAGGCGTTACGCATAGGCAGTGCTACTACTGCAAATCCAGATGCTAATTAAGATTGCTGCATCTGCATATGGATACCCAGAGGGGACAGGCGCTGGCGTCCTGTATTGTCAGCCACCTGCCCCCGGCAGGCATTGGCACAACTACGTTCCCCAACATTTTCATGGGGATGCCCAGAGCTGAACTTTCCGTTAGGCACGTGCCTAGGGGCGGCACATGTTTTGGGGCTGCACTTGGAACATGTGATAGTACTGTCAGCCTGACATGTACCAGTAACTGCAAAATATCTACTGTACTGTACCATATCCCATCTTGGATAGAGTGTAAATGGATACTGCCCCTGGTAACTGTCCTACTTAGTAAATATGTATAGTTGTACACAGTGCTTAAAGTGGACCTGGAGAGGTGGTGGAACTCATTGCTATCTGCCACCTAATTTTCCCCCTTTTTGACACCCTACTGCAAACTACTGTATTATGTTTTTCTGCTAGAATTACTGTGCAGAGCCAAGGTGGAAGTTGAACTAGTTCCACCTCACACAATAGAGGTGGTGGAACTCCGCTCCCTCCGCCCCACACACTTTAACCCCTGGTTATACATAATAAAACATAAAAATATCACAGTTAGTGGCTTTTTAATTAATCGATTAATTTGTCTATTATCAAATGAGGGCTTATAAGTGATCAATAAAAATAAATTGGGGGGGGGGGGGGGGTTATTGTTGTGCCTAGGGTGCACAATCACTCCTAAACCTGCCCTTGGGATGACCACAAAATGCGTTCCCCTGCTATGGCCCCTGCCCACCACCTCCCTCCCATACCTGTGCAAATGCCCTGGCGACTGTGATAGTCACCTAAGGTGTTCGCACAGCTGCCCTGCACATGAGTATAATCAGCACACAGGCACAGATCTGCACTATCAGTCCCTGGAATGAATCCAACAAGAATCAGGCCCTTTATGTATTATGTAACTGCAACCAGAGCGCATGCATTTACAGGTCATGCAGAGGCTCATGGAGGTTATCTGCATCTCCACTTGGGTTAGTGGTGCATAGTTTTCTTATGGGGGAAGTGTTTGCTTTTATTGATTTTTTTTTTTTAATATTTAGTTTAATCATACTTGCCGACTTTGGCATACTCCTTTCCGGGAGAAGCCCGGAGAGGAGTGAAAGGGGGCGGGTAGAGGCTTCGTTTTGGGGGCGGGGCACGGGTGATGTCGCCAAGCCCCGCCCCCATGACGGGCTGAAGCCTCAATTTGCGGGTCCGTGGGTGGGGGGAGGGGCTAAAAATGACGCGAAATGCCACGAATTGTGTCATTAGCCCCGCCCCCTCCCCGCGGACCCGCGAAAGTCATAGTTTTTAGACCGCGTGGAGAGGGGGAGCCGGGGATGTAGGGAAATGCGGGAGACTTGCCCCCCTTCCCAGGGGACCGGGAGGGGGACCCGATTTGCGGGACCCTCCCGGTCATTCCGGGAGGGTAGGCAAGTATGAGTTTAATATGTTAAGGTCCACGATATGGGCGTGGCCTGGACGGGAATGGAGAGAGACGCACTCTAGGGAGCTCCTGCACCATCCCCGCACTCTAAAAGCTTCCCCACCACTCACAAACCCCCTACATCAACTGCCCGCAGTCCCCGGCCCCGGGTGACCTACCCGATCAGTGGTGAGTTGTGCTGCGGAGCCGGGGGGGGGAGAAATCCCTCCCTGCGGGTTGCGGCCTACACTCCACATAAAGCCGCGGCCTCAATTTAGAGATATACCCGGCGGCTGAGCTCCGCACCCCGGATCGGGGTTTCCGGCGGCGCTCTGACCCCATCAGATCATCGGGGGTCCCCCAACAGGTGTCCCGATCAGCCCCCCCCCTCAGCGGTACCCACCTCCTACCAGCAGACGAAGCGCCGAAGCTCCGGGGGACAGAAACTGCACAGACTCCATCAGTGTGCTGCACACGCGGCGGCCATATTGGAAGCCCCGGGAATCAGGCTCCGGGACAGGAGCTCATGCGACGCGGCTGGCGGTGCCCCAAGCCGCCTTAATACACCACCGGGCACCCCCCTGGACTGGGACAGAGACGGAGAGTACTGCCTGCCAGGCCCTCTCCACCAGAGCCAACAAAAACGGTAAAGAACCAGGGATTAGACAGCGGTCGGCCATCTTGGAGGAGGCAGAGGTGATTCACCTGCTGTCCTCCCCTTCCTAGCGTTACAGGGGGAATTGGTATAATAGTAACAACAGCCTATCTCCCTGCAGCTGGTCCTCTGCCCTGAGAGTCAGATCAACCACCATATCAGTGAGTTATCTCTCTTCCTGCCACCCCAGGAGCTGCATTAAGCTAATAATTAATTAAGCAGCACCATCACCATCACCATATAGCAAAGCCCTCTGAACCTACCAAACTCCTGTATAAAAGAGACCTTCCGCACTTGGCCCCTCACCGGGCGTAAGCCTGCCTCGGTCCGCTGCGCCACCCCATCCGACACTCTGCTATCAGGTCACATCAAACCATTTAATATCCTGTAACCAGGGCCAATCTTCCACCCCAGAAGCTTACCCATCCTTACAAGGGGGCCATGTGATTCCTCCTTGTATGCCCTAATGCGGGGTTACCGGGCGCCCCACTCGAAACGCTGATGACCTGATACACAGATGCACCCATGATATAACTCAACCTAGGGAACTGAAGATCTTGGGTTCTCCACCCCTCCTGATCCAGCGGAGTCTCTAATCTCCCTCGCTCGTGCAGTTATATAGCGTGCAATGCCGGCCAGGCGCCAGAAAGACGTGCCAGGGTCATCTAAATCTAGCTTCTTCAAGCTCCCATCCCCAGTGCAGGGGATTACAAGTAAAACCCTGGCCTCATCTCCCCAGCAACAGCTGTCGACACTTAACGCTTCCTCTGAGTCCACTGCAATACCCCCTGCGCCTATGTCAACAATGGGGGACAATGACCCCTTAACAATAGGAGCCATGAAACAACTGCTGCAAGCCTTCAAAGCAGACTTCTCACAGGAAATCAAAGCAGCTGTCCAATCCTGTCAGCAATCCATTGATGCAGTGGGACAACGAGTTGACCATTTAGAAATCAAAATGGAGGAAGTTGTGAAATCCCACAATGAGCTGATTGTCTTACATGAAGAGTTGCAGCAAGAGAATGCCGCCCTCCGCAGCAAATTAGGCGACATGGAGGACAGATCGCGTAGAAATAATATCAAGATCAGAGGCATCCCAGAATCTGTCACTCCGGACGGCCTGGTACAATATGTGACGGACCTGTTCACAAAACTCCTGCCAACAGTGCACATCTCAGACTTTCTTCTTGATCGCATTCATCGCATCCCGAAGGCCAAAAACGCACCACCGGGGGCTCCACGAGACACCCTGATGAGATTCCATTATTACCACATCAAAGAGCGGGTTCTACGAGCAGCAAGATCCACAGGTGACTCCGAAACTATCCTAGGAGAGCTACAGATCTTCGGAGACTTTTCTGCTTCTACCTTGGCATTGAGAAGATCCTTTGCATCAATCACGAGATCCCTCAAGAATGCGGATATTTCATACCGCTGGGGCTTCCCAACAAAGTTGATAGTTAGACGCAACGAGACCACTACCATTATTGCCTCTCCGGCAGCCGGGGAAAAAATCTTGGCGGACTGGAACATAGCTATCCATACGCCCCATGCCAATAAAGTTGCCCAGGAGTGGTCTACATCTGGACATACTGCGTGAACGTAAAGTATATGATATGCAAGGCTCAGTTTATTTCTCTAGAAATGTGATAGTTGATTATGTTCAATTTTAAACGAGTGTGTCTATTCTGTTAGACTAATGTGTTTACAATTTACTTCTATAGCAGTTATTGTTATGTTATGTTCTCCAACTCCGTTATTTATGTTTACCCTAGGAGCATACAGCTGTTTAGTAGTCTAGGATCTTCCACATTACCAGAACTGAATTCAGTTCCCTACACAAGTTCGTTACATCTGTCAATTACATTGGTGTGCAAAGATATATTACTATATGTTATATACCCATCATCGAGGGCCCTCCGGTACAGTCCTGTGTTTAGGCCCACGCCCCAATGTGCCGCCAAACTGGGCGGTCTCCTTTAACACCCATAGGGTGTACTCTTCTATGTATACATTCCCTGTTATGCCTTTCCTTCCCCACTGAAACTTTCGTCCAGCTTCAGCACATTCTGAACCATCCCCCAAAACCCTTCCATGCCCACAACACTTGGCATCTATACTGGTACGCTTTATCCGGTACTACTAGCTACAAAACATTACACCTGGCTTTTTTAAATCTATGGTTATATATGCATAGTTGTGCACCTGTCCTGCGACACATACCCACCTTTATGAATATGCAGACTCTTGACCCCCCTGTTTCATCCGTTTGCTTGACATTATCCACCCACCATTATACGGATTTTCATGTCCCCGAATAAGCTTAAAATACTGTCACTAAACGTAAAAGGCTTAAACTCCCCCAATAAGCGAAGAATGGCACTGACCCACTTCGCCAGACTCAAAGCCCACATAGTTGCAGTCCAGGAGACACATTTTCTAGCTTCAGCGCCTCCTCGCTTCTTTAACAATAAGTTCCCAATATGTCTAACAGCCAATGGTCCAAAAAAAAGGCTGGAGTAGCCCTTCTCTTCTCTCAGACGTGTAGTTTTTCCCTAGAGAAACAAATTACGGACCCGGAAGGCCGATATTTAATTGCTATAGGACACATAGATAACAAGCCAATCACGCTCGCTAATGTATATGCCCCCAACACCAAACAAGTCCCATTCATAAGGAAATTCTGTTCGACTCTCCACTCATCATATAAGGGATCTCTGATCATTTTAGGTGACTTTAACTTAGTCTTAGACCCTGCTATGGACAGGTCGTCACCCCGTACTGCCCACGCAACAACCCCCGCGAGAAACCAATCGCAAACATTCCAACGCATACTGTATGAGTTTGGCCTTTACGATGTCTGGAGAGCAAGGAACCCTAATTGTAAAGACTTTACCTTTTACTCAGCGGTCCACAGAACATTTTCTAGGATCGATCTGTCTCTCTCGGACGGGAGGACCCTCCAACAAATCAAGACGGCAGATATATTGCCGATCCCATGGTCAGATCACTCAGCTTTATTGCTCATCTGGGACCTAGGCTTGGCTAGATTGCCCCCCAGACCTTGGCGACTGGCTGGATACCTCTTGTCCGATGGAGACACCAAATCCATAATAGATAAATCCCTTGCACTGTTTTTAGAAACTAACTCCCCTACTGAGACCTCTCTTCCAATACACTGGTGTGCTTTGAAAGCAGTCCTTAGAGGCTCTTTTATTCAGGCAGCAGCTCAACATAGGAAGAAACTAACTAAGAGACGAGAGGAAATTGAAGCTAATCTTCTAGACCTAGAAAACAAACTTAAATTAGACCCAACTAATAGATCTGCGTACAGGGAGCTCCTCAAGATGAGGGATGAGTGGAACGCCTTATCCATGTCAGAGGTTCGGAGAAATTTGTTTAAACTGAAACAAAAATTTTACACCCAAGGTGACAGAGCGGGCAGATTGCTAGCTAGAAAATTGAGAGGGAAACAAGCGAAGGAACGTACTAAGCAAGTTACAAATCTGAAGGGAACCACGGTAACAGATCCCCTCGACATAGCCAATGCCTTTGCGGAATACTATTCCTCCCTCTATAATCTGCGCCATGACCCTCTCACCCCCCAACCCAACCCAGAATCGATTGAATCCTTTCTACGTCACATCAATCTTCCCTCTTTAGACCAACCCACACTACACAGCCTTGAGCGTCCCTGGTCTGAGGATGAGATACGCCTAGTCATTGATAATCTCCCGGCAGAAAAGGCCCCAGGACCAGATGGTTATATTAATAAATTCTATAAAACTTACCGAGACCGACTAACTCCCCTATTAGCCCCCCTTTATAATGAAGCATCAGCACAAGGCTCTTTTCCAGCCGAAATGCTGGAAGCCCGAATTGTTACGTTCCCAAAACCGGGTAAAAATCCTAAAATTCTAACGAACTATCGCCCCATAGCTTTACTAAATACCGATGTTAAAATCTACGCTAAATTAATAGCGAACAGATTAAACCCGATCCTCCCACATCTGATCAATCAAGATCAGGTGGGATTCGTAATGGGGAGACAAGCACCGGACAACACAAGGAGGACTATCCATCTTTTGGATGCCTTCTCCGTGTCGACAGAGCCAGTATTGTTCCTATCACTGGACGCGGAGAAGGCATTCGACAGGCTTCACTGGGGGTATTTACGGGCCGTCCTGCAGAAGTTCGGAATCGGAAATAGAGCCCTATCCTCTATTATGGCCCTCTACTCTAATCCATCGGCCAAAGTCATTGTGAACGGCATGCTTTCATCCACTTTTGCGATATCTAATGGCACCCGCCAGGGTTGCCCACTATCCCCACTAATGTTTGTTCTCGCGATTGAGCCCCTAGCGGAAGCGATCAGATCATCCCCTGAGATCGAAGGTCCATACCTATTCGGCCGCTCATACAAGATCTGCCTATTCGCGGACGATGTCCTCCTTACCATTGCCAACCCTCCCACTTCCCTAAATGCTCTGCATAAGATTCTACATATGTATACCTCAGTTTCTTACTATAAATTAAATAGCTCCAAAACGGAGGCTCTACCCATAAATATACCAGCAAATGCCTTAACAGAATTAAAAAGAAACTATGACTACTCTTGGCAGACAGATAGCTTAAAGTATCTAGGTATCCACATAACCCCTAAAGTATCGGATATAATTACGGCTAATTACCTTCCACTACTACATAAATTCTCCCAGATGACAAATGAGTGGTCGCTTCTTGAGACCTCATGGCTCGGCCGAATTTCAGCCCTAAAAATGATTTTACTTCCTAAGTTACTCTATCTTTTTAGAACTATTCCTATCCTCCTACCAAAACATTTGCTAACCAAATTTAATACAGCATTTTCAAAATATATTTGGAGAGGTAAAAAACCCAGACTAGCCAGAAGCAAAATGTGCCTTCCTAAATCGAAGGGAGGATTGGCACTCCCAGACCTCCTTTCATACCAAATAGCATGTATTTTAGCCCCTCTTAACGCTTGGTTTGTAAATGACGATATAAAACCATGGGTCCTTCTGGAGAAGGGAATCTCCTCCCCGATTGAACTCACTGACGTTCTGTGGCTTCCCCCATCGGAATCTCCAAAAGCTATCGAACATTCCTCCATCCTACTGTCCACCAGACGCTCCTGGCTAACACTGGTATCGACAATACCAGAAATCACTCTCCCTTCCCCCGACTTGTCCCTAACTGGAATAGCCCACATGATCCCGAATTTATCACTGGACCACTGGATTTCCCAGGGCATTCCAACACTGGGAACTATCCTCAGAGAGGGTTCCCTGATTCAATTTGGTGATATCCAAGCCTCCTTCTCAGTCTCCGCTAAGCACTTTTACAAGTTCCTCCAACTGCGACATTGGTTACAGAGCACAGCCCCCCCCACACACAAAATAGCACCAATACCTAAATACATTCTTCACAGACTTACAAGAACTAACACCAAAGGCTCCATAACCTGGTGGTACAATTTGCTTACAGACCCGCAACACCCAATTAAAGCTCGCTCCCAATGTAAATGGGAACTCGATCTAACGAGCCCTCTGTCTGATGACGATTGGAAAACCATCTTCCATAACTGCTTCAATTTCTCTAAATGTCAGTCTCACGTAGAACAATTCTACAAATTGGTACACAGGCAATATTTAACCCCGGCCCTTCTCCACTCAATTTGGCCGACCACCTCCAACGCATGTTGGAGACAATGTGGAGGAGTGGGAACACTACTCCATATATTCTGGTCTTGCCCCAGGCTGAAGGGAATGTGGGCTAGGATATTTACATTACTCTCAGAAATCTCAGGTGTCCCCATATCTCCACATCCGAAAATAGCTGTCTTCCACCTATTCCCAGACTATGTCCCTAAAGATACCCAATATGTGCTTGGCCATATACTAATATCAGCCAAACTATTCCTGGCTAGTCACTGGCGGACCCCCTTGGTCCCTACGATCCTAACGATCGAAGAAGCGGTTCATAACCACTTCCGATTTGAAACGGAGGGGTCAGCTTGTGTTACGTCCTCTACGCCCTCAACAGCAAAGTGGACGGCCTGGTCTGCTTATAAAATAGCAAGGCCCTAAATATACATATTAGAAGACCTACCTACACATACACTGTTCACACATCCTCCTTAGAGTCAATTACCGTTAAAAGTGGTATTTCATTAATGGCTTATGTATCTTTATAACCATATGTCTGTACTGTATATAAATTGTTTGTTATCACGGATGTAAAGTGTTGTCCCCCCCCCTCCCCCCCCCTTTTTCTTCTCATTTTGTACCCCCCCCCCCCCCAGCTGTCTATTTGACACGCTTTTGAAAAACCAATAAATATTCAATCTTTAAAAAAAAGGTCCACGATATGAGAAATATATGATACCACTGTATCGGTCCCCTTTGAGAGGAGGTGCTCCCTAGAGAGTGATAAAGTATGACCAAGAAGAAAGAAAATAACTATTTTTTTGGTAGCACAACTTGTTAGATTTAAATTATAACTTTTAATTAATTGAACCTTTGAAATAGTATTATTAGTAGAAACCAACTAACAGGACAATAGCCCTTCATCCAGGGACAATTTGGCAATGGCAGCGGGGCTATGGATAATACTGATTGCGAACTAGCGAAAATATCTTTTACCAGCGATATGATGTGCAAATTGCTTCAAGAAAATGCTTTACTTTAGCTAGCAATTTCTGCTTCAATGGCAGATTGAAACAAGGAATGATAAATAAGAAACTGTACTTTTGTAGTTTCACGTCGGCAGTTACGCCAGCGTAGTTATTGTAGTCAATCAGAAGTAGTGTATTGTCCCTTTCAGAATCAGCGTAGTGTTCCTGCGGCCAGCATAAATAGTGTAGTCAGTCAGAAGTAGCGTAGTGTTCCTGCGGCCACTTAAGCATCCCTGTCAGATCCAGAGGAGTCAGTCAGGGGTGTTGTAGTCAGTCAGCAGTACATTATATGAGTTATGGCTGCCGACACATTAACTATATTTAACCTGTCGTCATTACTGTCTCAGATGTATGATATGGCAGGTGTGAATGTGTTCCTGAAACACACCGACTATCCACGGCAGCCCGAAGTGTGGCGAGCAGACGTGTTACGCGCCATCCCGACTTTTTCATACCCCCACTATCCACGCCTGCATGGAGTTGAATCTATATAGTGTGGCGAGCACAGCGAGCCACCGCGTTTGAAGCGTGCCGAGCACAGTGAGCCCCACGAGGGGACGTCGATTACATTACATGTAATCTGCATCCCCTTGCTTCGGGCTCGTGGCTCTCTGCACTCGCCACACAATATAAAATCAACTCCATGCCGTCGTGGATAGTGGGGGTATGAAAAGATCAGGAGGACGCGTAATGCATCCTCTCATGGGGGAACGCTGCGCTCGCCACATACGTACGTTTCACAGAGTAGCCTTGAAAAAGCTACTCTGCGAAATGTACGTCGGTTAGCGGGTGCGTGAGCAGAGTGGCACATTAACACTAATGAAAATTGCATTTTGATTTTTGTTGTATGGACCAGCGCATGGCCGCACAGCCCTTATCAGGGTTGCGGGTTTCCAGGTGTCACTGGGGTGTCTCTGTCATCCTCGCAGACCAATACATAGCCAGGTTAGGAGAATAACGTGGCTGCTTTATTATACCAATTTAGATTACCACACCGCACTTACTGACGGCAGGGCAGGAGATCCTGCTATAAACGGGATCAGTATAGTATACACTATAGTGTATAGTATAGGATACCTATTTCTACAAAACAATCTGTGTCAGCTTAAAGAAAACAGAGCTGATACCATTATATCAAACCTAATACACGCTGAGGTTTAACAGTAACAACCTGTGTACAGCTATGTATCTATTATCAGCTGCTATACATGCCAGACTGCGTTTGATCAATTAGCAACCACGCTCTAGATCTAATAGATATAAGGTTCAGTACTATATACTTTATACCTAACTACTGTGAAGTGGTGCCCAAGTGCCCATTCCCTCAAGTATCACTACATGAGTTCGTAATTGCAACAGTGTTGCTAACTGAGACAACCAGTGATTACCTTATAGAAAGGCAACATTGAAACCACATTGCCTCACCTAAGCAATATAATATGAAAGTTAAAGTGAGACCCAGTTTTGTGTCATGAAGTGTTAAGCTACATACTGTAGCTATTACTGTGAAATCACATACACATTCAAACTGGAACAAAAATCCACTTGTAAAAACTTATAAAGACGCTGGTCCATACTCTTCATTAAACATTTAAAGTGTAATCAAATGTGCCACCTGCTTGTCACCCTAAAAAATTATTTTGGTACTTGTGTAGTTTCACGGCGCCACTAGATAGGATAGATAGGATACGATTTAGTATGCGATTTGACATAAGATATCGCATAAGATATAGTATAAGATTTACTAACCATTTCATTACCCCACTATCCAAGTGGGCATAGAGTTGATTTTATATAGCGTCTCGAGCGTAGCGAGCCACCGAGTCCGAAGCGTGGCGAGCGCAGCGAGCCCCGCGAGGGGACACGGAGTGTATTTTATGGAATTGCATGCAAATGGCATGCGATATTGGTGACTTGCTTTGAAACAACATCCGTGTCCGCTCGCCACGCTTCGGGCTCGGTGGCTCGCTGCGCTCGCCACGCTATATAAAATCAACTCTTATAAAATCAACTCTATGCCCACTTGGATAGTCGTATCGTAATCGTATCCTATCTAGTATCCTATCTAGTGGCACCGTGAAACTACACAAGTACCATTATTTTTAATAAAACACTGTCATTGTCTTTGTGTGTATCACTATGGGCCTTATTTTGGTTCATTCTTTCTGACAAAATCCTTCTTAGATGGACAAAACAATGTGCACTGCAGGGGGGGCAGATGTAACATGTGCAGAGAGAATTAGATTTGGGTGAGTAATTTTGTTTATGTGCAGGGTAAATACTGACTGCTTTATTTTACACTGCAATATAGATCTCACTTTGAAGTAAAACCCCACCCAAATCTAATTCTCTCTGCACAAGTAACACCTGCCCCACTTGCAGTGCATATGGTTTTGCCCATCTAAGAAGGATTTTGTCAGAAAGAATGAACCAAAATAAGGCCCTATATGTTGTATGTTGTTAAATATTTCACAGAATTTTTCAATTAAAGTTCATTTTGAATTAATCGTTGGTGCATCACAATTAGGACAGTTCTTCTTCTCTTTCCTTGTGTTCATTGCTGTTTGTCTGCTGCACACTCCATGCCAGATTTCCTGCCAAATCCAGTCATGGACAGTGCCATGACAGTCTCGGGCTCTGGGGGGAGCCACCAAGTCTGCCTATCAAAAAATCAAGGATGTCTATGAGGATCCTTGTTTTACTTAATGCAGGTGGCTGAGGTGGAACTTCTAAGACCTCACCTCCATACTTTCAGTTAAGGGGCTGGAAAGTGGGTATTGGTAGCCGTGAAGGCAGGTTGAAGATTATCCTAAGGGTGCTGTAATGCCTTACACCGGTCCTGGTCACAGCACATCACCCTGAATAGCTGGTACTGCAGTAAATCCTGCTTCTTCTTCCCTGCAGTCATTTCTGCCACTGTAAACTACAGATCCTGTGCAAATCCAAGTTTCACAGCTTTCCAATTACTGGCACAGCGCATCATCCTGAATAGCTGGTACTGCAGTCATTTCAGCAATCCTGCTCTTCTTTTACTGCAATCATCCCAGTGATACTGCTCTACTGATATTGTGCTCACCCAGGAGCGGGCTGGGCCGGGGGGCAGGGTGCCACATGGCCCCCGGGCCGGTATGACTATGTGCAGGCTGGGCCGCTGTGTGCATCTTGCACATGCTGCCGCAGCTGTCACCGCTGCAGCCGCCGGCCACCTCCAGCTCATACCCGGCTTCCTGGCCCTACAAATGTAAGGCGACGGCCTCTCCAAAAATGGCCGCCGCCTTACAGTGGGCAACAGGCGGCCCGCGAAATGCTACTAACTGTCTGGCCCCCTGCATAAAAGTGTAGCACAATGACAAGCGGCCCGATTGGCTGAGCCGCTTGTCATTGCAGTACAGCAGTCCCAACCTGTGTCGCGGCCGCCGCTGGTAAGAGCCGGGATTTCCTCTGCAAGGCGCTGCGCAGCTTGCGGGGAAGAGCCAAACGCCAGTCAAAACTGGTGTGCTGCTGAGAAGAGCCTGGTGTTCCTCTTTGAAGGACACTCGCGCGTTGGCTCTGCCTCTGCCCCCCTCCCCCCACACACCGCGCAGTGTCACTGTCTGACATCACATGGATTCTTGGCTGTCCCCGGCACATTTCTCCTCAGAGGCTCCACAGAGTATAACAGTGCACATATATAAGGTAATTCAGTTGCACCCTCTTGGGGGGTGGGGGAAGCGGTGTTAAGGGGATGTAAAATGGCAGATCCTGCTATCCGGGTCCTGGGGGAGAGGGGGAAGGGGTTCTTCTCAGAAGCATAGGTAAATCCCAGTTGCTGCTGACTGTGATGGCACACGTGTCCCCTTACTATATTATATATGTGTGTGTGTGTCTGTGTATATATATACAATGTGTTGTGTCCGGCAGCTCCTCTGCTGACAGGTGCAGCCCGGGTGCCCGTGCTGAGGGCGAAAAATCACCAGCATGTACAACCAAAGAAAGATGCACGTCACTCCGGGTCTAGTGTCAATCACAAAAGGTTTACTGCGCAATGTCTACGCCGTTTCGGGCTGGGCTCGTCTTCAGGACATTCAATGTCCTGAAGACGGGCCCAGCCCGAAACGGCGTAGACATTGCGCAGTAAACCTTTTGTGATTGACACTAGACCCGGAGTGACGTGTATCTTTCTTTGGTTATATATATATATATATATATATATATATATATATATATATATACACACACACACAGAAATCAATTATGTAATTGCCATTATTATTTTTAATGGGCATTACGGTATTGGTATTATGTATAATGGGCTTTATAGCATGTGGCATTATGTTTTATGGGCATTACATTGTTGGTATTATGTGTAATGGGCATTATGGTGTTGGCATTATGTGTAATGGGCATTACGGTGTGGCATTATGTGTAATGGGCATTAGGGTGTTGGCATTATGTGTAATGGGCATTAGGGTGTTGGCATTATGTTTAATTAGCATTACAGTGATGGCTTTATGTGTAATGGGCATTACGGTGTGTGGCATTATGTGTAATGGGCATTACGGTGTTGGCATTATGTGTAGTGGGCATTACTATGTGGCATTATGGTGTGGCATTATGTTTAATTAGCTTTACAGTGATGGCTTTATGTGTAATGGGCATTACGGTGTGTAGCATTATTGTAATGGGTATTATGGTGTGTGGCATTATGTGTAATGGGCATTACGGTGTGTGGCATTATGTGTAATGGGCATTACAGTGTAGATTTTTGCTGCATACTAGAGGGAAGAGGGTAGGGGGGTGAAATGATGGCGATGGTGATGGGCCACTTGCTTGTTTTGCCCCCCAGCCAGCCCCTGTGCTCATCCCAGTTTCATAACGTTCTCCTGGAACAGCGGATATCCCAGTCATCCAAATAATCATACAGTAGCTATTACTGTCCCATCTGTGGATGAGAGAGAGCTACAATGGGTGTGGTTCCGGGTTCTGACAGTCGGGATCCGGGTTCCGACAGTCATTAGCCTGATGCCGGGATCCCGATTGGCCGGACTCAGACAGTGTGGCAGGCGCAACAAAGCCCCTTGCGGGCTCGCTGCGCTAGCCATGCTGTGGGCATGGTTGCTCGCTGCGCTCACCACCTATTCTATTCTCCCTTGTGGGGGTTGTGGACCCCCATGAGGGAGAATAGCCGGTGGCTGTCGGGAACCCGTGGGTCTGTATTTTAACAGTTGGGATCCCGACGTCGAGTAAACGACTGTCGAGATCCTGACTGTCCAGACCCCGTCCGGCACCCGCTACAATAACCCTGCTACTTTCTTCCCAAGGATCCCAAGTCACAGTCCATTATCTAGTCAAAGTCAGGGTTCACAAAAAACACATCTGACAGTTATCTAGATCGATCTATGAATGGGTCCTGGTTTAAAGCCTATATTTTAAGTCAAATCCTTTTCTTCTTGAAGTAATACATATGTTTTCTGTTACCAGACTCAAAGCTCAGCATATCATAGCAGGGAGCAGTACATACTGTATATAGATAATGACGTGCAGTAGATTTGGGGATTGCAAAGAGAGAGAGAGAGAAAGAGAGAGATAGGAACAGCAGACTCTGTATGACCTTGTTCTGCAGCGAGGAGTAGGAGAGGCACATAATGGGTGTTAGATATTATTTAGTAAGACACTGTTCATATTGTAATATTAGACCCAGCAGCTCTGACACCTGTCCAATGTCCTTTATACAGCTGCCCAACACCATAACGGACATTCCTTACATCTAAACAGATGCATTAGCTCACATAAGACACATCTGACATGCTCTAATGCAGAAAATATGGTGTTCGGGGTAGGAGGAGTGCAGAGAGCAGAGTATGCCAGGGACAACTCTGCTGAGAAAAGTTTGATGCTCATAGGACAAAGAGGAAGTAAGTGCCCCCTTGTGGTAGCAGTGCTAAATGTTTCTTCAATTAAGGCTTTGACTTTTCACATTGTGAACTTTTTCATTAGACTGAATGATCCATTTGCAATGTTCCACTTCCTACACATTTAGATGGAACTTATTTTAAATTAGGGTAATTATGTACAACTGCATTCAACAGACTAAATTATTTTAGGTATGGTTTAGGAATACCCCAGATTGCAGCATATGAAGAGATCCATGTCAACCTTTTGACCATGTCGACCTTTTTCATGTCGACCATTTAACCATGTAAACCTTTTACCTGTTGACCTTAAGACCCTGTCGACCTTTTGACCCTCTCGACGTTTTGACTGTCAACCATTAGTGGTCGACCATATGACTGTCTATAATGAGTCTGTCTATGATTTATACCATAACCATGGATCGAATGGTCGACCATAACTAGGTTGACAGTCATTAGGTTGAAACCGTTGGGTTGACATACAGCTATGTTGAAAGGGGTCTAGGTCGACTTGGTGAAGGTCGACGGGGGTCTAGGTCGACAATAGACTAGGTCGACATGGGTTAGGTCAACAGTCAAAAGTTCGACATCGCTTCGCTTGGCACACTATTTTATTCTCCCACTATGTCCTAGTCGGCACAAGTCGGCTCAAAAAACCCATGTTGACCTTTTGACTGTTGACCTAACCCATGTCGACCTAACGCATGTGTAGACCTGGAACCCTGTCAACCTAGGCCATTGTTGACCTAGACCCCTGTCGCCCTTCATCCATGTCGACCAAGCTGTATGTCGACGCAACAGTGTCGACCTAATGACTGACGCAAACAACAAACGAAAGAAAAAAGTCCCAAGGCGCTACCAAGCACTTTCTGCCAAGCCTTCAAATAATGTCCACCACACAGTCCTCTCCAGCGACAATTTTCCAAGAAATCAGCCACACGGCGATGATGCTTGTTCCTACACCAATATACTCTTTTTGATAGAGATCTCGTTCTCTCGTGACCAGATATATATGTCAGGAATAATAAGGAGGGCCCCAGAATGCGTACCCTCACTCACATATGGGCCTTATTTTGGTTCACTCTTAGAGGCAAAATCCTTCTTAGATGGGTAAAACCATGTGCACTGCAGGTGGGGCAGATATAACATGTGCAGATAGAATTAGATTTGGGTGGGGTTTTTCTTCAAAGTGAGATATATATTGCAGTGTAGAAATAAAGCATCCAGTATTTTCCCTGCACAGAAACAAAATACTCACCCAAATATAATTCTCTCTGCACATGTTACATTTGCCCCCTGCAGCGCACATGGTTTTACCCATCTAAGAAGGAATTTGCCTCTAAGAGTGAACCAAAATAAGGCCCATAGAGAGAAGTGAGAACCTGTGCATAAAGGTATCTTTAACATGGATCACACTTCGTGATAGCAGGTGGTTCACTCCACCGGATTGGTTACAGATGAACCGTACTCACATGAAATACACTCAAATAACTCCTATAAAGGTATCTTTTGGGTACTGAAATACTTCCTGGAAGCCGTGTCAGTTTCCCAAGAACATGGACTCCAATACACGTTTAAAAAATGCAAAGAGAGAATCTCAGTTTAAAATATTTATTAATGGTGCATAAAACAGTGGTGACTGGAAGATGGAAAAGAATGGTGATACCTAGATTCGTGCAGTGGCCACATGAGCCGAAACTTCACCATCCAACAAGAACACAGTCCACAATGGTTGGCACCCCTCTCCACCAGACTGACTGACGACCTAGTCATATACTGGGAATTTGTTTTCGGTTTGCTGTGCAACAGACAGAAGGGTAACAAGTAAACAGTATACAATATAAACAATAGACAATATAAACAGGTGGGGGAATACGGACAGTTATACAGAAAGATATTCCATGGGGACATTGTTAATTATGTGCAGAGGGTTATATCGCGACTAGACAGTGCGATGTTCTGGAGTTCGTGTGTCAGCAGGTGAACCGCTTGAGGGAAGAAACTGTTTAGGCTTCTGGAGGACCTGGTAGGAATGGCCCTGTAGCTTCTGCCTGATGGCAGCAGGTTAAACAAGCCATAGCCGGGATGTAGTTGGTCCTTGACTACAGAGCCGGCCCTAGCCTAAATGATGCCCTAGGCAAGATTTTGGCTGGTGCCCCCTAGCACCGCCACTAGTTCCGCCTCTGACCCTGCTCCCCTTTCCCAGCACCATCAACCCTCATCATAGCAGTCATAATTTTGGTGCTCCTACCCGCAATATTTTAAATAGAAACAGTGCACACATTCGGTGCGCAGCCCAAACAGGGGTGTGTTCTTGCTGGGAAGGGGCATGGCCACCCAATAGTACCCCCAATTCAAATTATGCCACACAGTAGTGCAACTTTATTCACATTATATCATGCGATGGTGTCCCTTATTCACGTTACATCACACAGTAGTACCACTTTACCTTATATACATTACTCCTTACATTATTCACATTATAACCTTAGAAAAAAATCCTGAGAAAATATTGTATTTTAAGCACCTCCATGGCCACACTGCAACCCAGCACAAAGCAGTGAGTGCTGGGCAGAGGAGAAGAGCTGCAGCTGCTGCTGTCACTTAAGGGGAGGGGGCCCGGGCCCCCCACTGGGCCCTTCCATCAGACTTTGGCCTGGGTAATTTGTACCCCCTACCCCTTTCTCTCGGCACCCCTGATAATACCACACAGTAATGCCCCTTACACATGACACATATTATTAATGTCCTTATAACCATAATGCCCCTTACACATTATGCCAACCTTTATTAATGCCCTTCATACACATAATGACACACATAATGCCCCTTACACATATGTTGCACATTATTAATGCCCTTCATACACATAATGACACACACAATGCCCATTACACATATGTTTCACATTATTAATGCCCTTATACACGACACACATAATGCCTGTTACACACATGTCGCACATTATTAATGCATTTATACATGACACACATAATGCCCATTACACATATGCCGAACACTATGGCACAACCAACCCACCCACAGAGCACTCGCACAGCCGCTAACACTGTGACCTCTGCCTCTGCTTGGATACAGATGTTTCCTCATACATCTTGACTCAATAGGCCATGCAGCTCCTGGCCAGTTCTGCTAACGTTGGGTGCATTTTTTGATGAAAATTCCTCTTATTTGCATTGTTATGTGACCACGACACACAAGGAGCTTCCGATGATTAAAATGATATGCAGCATGCCTATATTCTGTGTGCGACTGTGGCTGTACCTGCATACAGAATGCTATGTTACAGTGATTTCCATGATTACATTACATATGCAGATACAGCCTCACTCACACACAGAACATAGGCATGCTGCATATCATTTTATTCAGCAGAAGCTGCTGATGCCCCTAGGCATTCCAAATGCCCTAGGCAATTGCCTAGTTTGCCTATGCCTAAGGCCGGCTCTGCTTGACTATCTTTATTGCCCACTTTTGATGTGTTATAGGAGCTGATTAAATGATAGTGTGTAAAAAATGGTATTATGATCATATCTAGCTACAATGTCACATGAGGAGTGTACGTTCTTACAGCATAATCCTAGTTATACAGTTTGTCTTCAGTGTGTAATATAATGATATTATTCCAACTGCACTTTTCCAAGTTTTATCACAGCTGCCCCTTTGTACAGTATACAGTAGAAACTCTGCATCTCTGTTATAGAAGGAGCACATGCACTTCATGTTGCCTCATCACCAATGATGGCATGGCATACGTGCATACTTTTGAAATAACATTTCTGGGCGGTTGTGAATGCAACACTGATGCATATTGTACTGTGCTCAGTGTAAGGGACCTATCCATCCCTCAGGGGATAGATATTGTGACAAGGGAATTTATTTACTGTGGCAATTCAGCATTGCTCTGGTGCAGGGACTGCCGCATCAGTGTTGCTTGCCGCTGCCATGCCAGCCAACTGCATCTGCATGGCCACAGGGCACTAGGGCATACTGTTTCAATGTCAACCCTTTGCTAGTACATGTTACAGTGGAGCAGTTCACTGTGAAAATGAACCTGTGGGCTTCCAGACATGTGTCTATATTGACAGTAAAGTTCAGTAAACCCTGCTGTGTACGGGGCTCTGAGCAAACAGATGGTCACTACACCTATGCTAACAAAGGTGCATAGGCAGAAAAGGCTTCAATTTGCATGGCAGTATCAGAATTGGAGCTCTGCTGATAGGCGAAGGGTTGCCTTTTCAGATTGGCTTTGATTTCTGCTTTCTCAAGTGGATGGATGTTATCATCTCCTGTGAGGTACATCGGAAAACAAACACCCTGCGACCACTGCTAGAGGAACACAACTGGTGGCAGCAGCGTTATGGTTTGGGGAATGTTTTCATGTCATTCTCTTTGCCCACTCATCCATGTTGAAGACACTCTTCTCTGTTTTGTTCATAAAGCCATCCTTGCAGATCACATGCATCCATACATGTGATTGTCTTCCCTGGAGCAGATGGAATCATCCAGCAAGACATTGCAAAATGTCACATAGCTAGAAATGTCTGACAGTGGTTGGATGAGCATGACCAATACTTCCAAGTACTTCCCTGGCCCTCAATTCCATGAACTTGAACCCAAATGAGCATCTGTGCAACCATATTGATCTTCGTGTTTGCTCTACGTATCCTCCACCTCACACCTTCCGGCAGCTGTGGGATGCACTGCAGTCAGCATGACTCCAGATGCCTGTACCAACCTACCAGATTCTTATTGAGTCTCTCTCATAAACCACTGGACAAATGTTGATACTTTTTTTCACCATTTTATAAAGCATTTGTCTAGAAAGGTTTTACACATGTCCATGTCCCCATCTCTTATTTATGCTCTTCTTTCATCTGCTTCCATAAGTCATTAGTAATATACAGTATGTAGGCAAATCTTTCCCATTAGTGCCTCTATGTACTGCCTCCCCATGTGTGTCTCTGATCCCTCCACTCATTAGTGCTGCCACCTCCTACCTCCCTATGTGCACCTATCATCTCCCCTCCCCATACTGTATGTACCTCTACCTTCTGCCTCACCAATCATGCCTCTGCCCCCTCCCCATGTGTGTCTCTGATCCCCCTACCCATAGTGCTTCCACCTCCTACCTCCCTATGTGCACCTATCATCTCCGCTCCCCATACTGTATGTACCTCTGCCTTCTCCTCACCAAGCATGCCTCTGACCCCTCCCCATATGTGTCTCTGATCCCCTTACCCATAGTGCTTCCACCTCCTTTCCATGTGCACCTATCATCTCCCCTCCCCATACTGTATGTACCTCTGCCTTCTGCCTCACCAAGCATGCCTCTGACCCCTCCCCATATGTGTCTCTGATCCCCCTACCCAAAGTGCTTCCACCTCCTTCCCATGTGCACCTATCATCTCCCCTCCCCATACTGTATGTACCTCTGCCTTCTGCCTCACCAAGCATGCCTCTGCCCCCTCCCCATGTGTGTCTCTGATCCCCCTACCCATAGTGCTTCCACCTCCTACCTCCCTATGTGCACCTATCATCTCCCCTCCCCATACTGTATGTAGCTTTGCCTTCTCACCAAGCATGCCTCTGACCCCTCCCCATGTGTGTCTCTTATCCCCCTACCCATAGTGCTTCCACCTCCTACCTCCCTATGTGCACCTATCATCTCCCCTCCCCATACTGTATGTAGCTTTGCCTTCTCACCAAGCATGCCTCTACCCCCTCCCCATGTGTGTCTCTTATCCCCCTACCCATAGTGCTTCCACCTCCTACCTCCCTATGTGCACCTATCATCTCCCCTCCCCATACTGTATGTAGCTTTGCCTTCTCACCTAGCATGCCTCTGCCCCCTCCCCATGTGTGTCTCTGATCCCCCTACCCATAGTGCTTCCACCTCCTACCTCCCTATGTGCACCTATCATCTCCCCTCCCCATACTGTATGTACCTCTGCCTTCTGCCTCACCAAGCATGCCTCTGACCCCTCCCCATGAGTGCCATGGCCTCCCACCTCACCATGTCATCTCCACTCACCACGGGGCTAATTCAGACCCGATCACTGGGCTGCAGATTCGCAGACCGAACAATTATCTGGAGACCGCACATGCATGTGCATTGTTGTGCAAATGTGCGAGGTCTCCCTGCGATTAAAGCTAGTGATGGTATGTCATCGCTTGCTGATCACAAGAAGATTGACAGCCGGAGTGGGATTGTCGGTCGGAAAATGCAGAGGGACCCCAGCGTTGGAGGGGAGGACCTCTGACATCAGCTCTGGCCCCAGAACTCCCCAGGAAATTTGCAGCACTGAGTAAGTCACAGGCTACTCAGCCCACTGTACACAGGGAGTGGGTGAAATCCATTCAATGGTGAGTGATTGCCAATGGATTTCCCCCTATTCACACATGGGTGGGATTCTACTCTGGTGGGGCAGCAGATAACTGATCGCTGGGCTCTGAAGATTCAAAGCCCACCCATCGGACCTAATTTGAGCCCCATATGCACCTCTGTCTCCTGCCTCAACTAAGTATGCCTCTGACCCCACACACACACACACATACACACACACACACACGTGTTTCTGCTATCTCTATCTCTCTGCTATCTGCCCATGTCCCATAAGTTACACAGACCACTGCCACCAAATTGTGCCTCCGACCCACCTCTCCATGAATATCTCCTACCTCCCCATATGTGCTATGATCTCACCTAAATGTGCCTCTATCTATCATCAAAATGTGTTTCTATAATATTCTCTTCCTCCCCATATGCTCCTATGACCATCTTTTCCCATGTGTTTCTCTGGTCTCTAAATCTGTTCACATTCTTCTGACTCCCTCTCTATATACTCCTCTGACCCCCTTCCCCTATGTGTTCCTCTGACCCTCTCTCTATATACTCCTCTGACCCCCTTCCCCTATGTGTTCCTCTGACCCCCTCTCTATATACTCCTCTGACCCCCTTCCCCTATGTGTTCCTCTGACCCTCTCTCTATATACTCCTCTGACCCCCTTCCCCTATGTGTTCCTCTGACCCTCTCTCTATATACTCCTCTGACCCCCTTCCCCCATGTGTTCCTCTGACCCCCTCTCTATATGCTCATCTGACCCAAGGGTGTAACTACCATAGGTGCAAGGGGTGCAGCTGCTATGGGGCCCAGAGCTGAAGTGGGCCCATCTTTACTGTCTAAGTAATATGTTTACATTCATTTTTCACCATTAATTACAAAATAGGGGGCCCTTACAAACTTTTGCTATGGGGCCTACGAATATCTAGTTACGCCACTGATCTGTCCCCTTCCCCATGTGTTCTTCTGACCCCCTCTCTATATACTCATCTGACCCCCTTTCTATATACACCTCTGACCCCCTTCCCTATGTGTTCCTCTGACCCCCTATTCATATCTGTAACTCTGCCTTGGCCACCATCCATACTTTACCTCTGTTCCCCACCCCAAGGCTGGAAGCTGCTGATCAGAAGTAGCATTAATGTATGACAAAAGAGAGCCAAGGAGTGAGGATTTGGGAAGGGTAATCTGGTACACACACACACACACACACACACACACACACAAAATATATAGTAAATTAGGAATAAAAATACCTCCAGAACAAAAGCTGACAATAATGACAATGCTGTGGATAGCCACAGTGTCTTATGTCTGTGTCCAATTTAATAGAATCATCCGTTCTGACAATCATGCCATATTGGATTGCTGTAGTGTTTTATTTCTGTACAGAACGTTCCATGCACACAATAAGCTTTAAAGAATGAAAGTGGCCTACTGGATAACGTCCACCCCCTTGGCAGGAATGTCCACAACCAACACCCTTTTAATATTATCCAAATGCCATCATAGATAATTAGAATCATTATTAACTCATGTTTTATAATACACTGTACAGAAAATTCTACAGATTTACATAATATCTGCAATTACTAATATATCTGTCTTGCCTCCTAGACAGTGTCAGAAGATTTTAAATAGATAATGTTCATTTTTGTGTCATGCCTCTTAAACCCATACACACTAAAGGATATAGGGCCTTATTCTGGTTGGTGCGTATATTTCCGAATACTTTCGGATGGCGTTTTTTAGCCGTCTGCGAATGCGTGGGGAACGCTATGCGCATGTGCCATGCATGGTCTCCGTACTTGTTCTCACTAATACCGTACAGAAATGTGCACCGCAATCACTCGGGAAATATGGGCGTCTTATGAGCGTCATTCGGAACTACACAGGGGCGTAGTTTCAAAGTGGGCTAAACTGGGCGTAAACATGGGTATACACGAGGGAGTGCACTCATTCTGGTAGGCGTGCATTCGGACAGCACACCGAATGCACGCGAACAAAAAGGCTAGAAATATGCGGTGTTCATTAGCAAGTATTGCTTTGCGGACACCACTCGTTCATGCGCTAGGCAATCGGAACGCCTAATCAGTACAACCAATGTCAGCTGAACACAATACAATCCACTCCTTTACTCATTACTCATTAATTACACGCTACAAATGAATGGGCAGCCACTGATTGGCTGAGACCTCTCTCAGCCAATCAGTGGCTGCCCATTCACTTGTATGGGCTTTTCTTTTTTTTAAGTGCACCCGCTGGCACTGCACACCTGCTGCCGTCCTCCGCACCCTGGTCCCCTTGCCGGCATCCGCCGCCCCCCCCCTGCTCCCTCAGCCTGCAGCTCCCCGGGAGTTGCACTTAATTTGCCAAGTGAAAACTTGGCAAATTAAGTGCCTATTCATGCGTGACCCCTCCCGGGGAGCTTCCGGAACAATCAGGTCCAACTTAGGAAAAGTCAGACTAATGTATGACAGTCCTTAAGGCTATTGCCAGTATCCTATTGTAATTTCCTGCATGGTAAAAACTGGCTTTTTAGCATAACAGTACTATTGGATTATCCAATTATAGCCCATATTTAAATTTTTAATGAATTGTGTCATTTAAAACATGGGGCAATAACACCTGGGATCTGGGATAAGTTCATGGACCCATGTGTTATCAGCCAGAAAACTGGTCTCCTGGTGCCGCTTACCAAGGGTTCTGCTTTGTATTCCTGTGCTGTACATTAGACCTGACATAATCGCTAGCAGCACCATGCATGCGAATGAAGGACGGAGGAGTGATAATTCTTTCCTTCACTAACATCAAACCAGCATGCACAGGCAATCCAGGCAGTATAATGGGTAGGTTTGGATTAGGTTGCGGGGGGGGGGGGGGGGGGGGTAGGTACTAGGAAGGCACTAGGTGAGGGTTAGGCAATACAAGGGGGGAGGGTTAGGCTTCAGGGGGAATAGAGAGAGGTTATTGTTTGTTTGCGGCTGGGGATGGGGGTAGGTTAAACAAAGAAATGTTTAGGTTTCAGGGGGAAGGTTAGGCACTAAAGAGGTTAGTGTTAGGTTGTGGGGGGTGGAGGAAGTCAGGAGGATCAAAAGAAGGTTTAGGAAAGTAGGGAGAGAGGGAGGGTTATTTATTTATTTATTTACAGTTTCTTATATAGCAGAGCATACAGTACTCAGTTGCACTTTACAGTTGGAAACAACAGTGGTAAAACAAACAGTAAGGTCAGTAAGAGACCTATATAGAGGTTACTTGCAAGCTTACAGTAATATATAGGGATCATAGGAGGGATACGCAAGGATAGAATTCCATAGCATGGCTGTCCCACCAGATTGCAACACAGTCCTGGAGGGATGCAAATAGATATGACTATTACTGCTATATGGGGGGACTATTACTGCGCCCCCCCCCCCCCCCGGTAAAGTAAAGCCCACCCTCCCAAACCCTGCCTTACCCCGCTGGTGCTGGGTGTGTTGCCAGAACCCGCAATCTACTTGTCTAGAGTCCCGGCTCCTGATAATGGCAAAAATAGCTCCCACAAAATGTCCGCCCCCTTACAGCAGACACTTTTTGAGGATGCTAGAGGAGCCTCTAGAGTTATTTTTGCCATTATCAGGTGCCAGCCTGGAGGAGAGCCAGGACCGCAGACAAGCATATCTGGATATGGATTCCATATGATTTTGTACATTTGTACTATTTTTGCACAAGCTATATCACATGCGATTGATCAAGCCATGATATATCACATGCGATATAGTGGGGCTGGAAATGCCATTCAAATTTCCTGCGATACATCGCATGCACAAAAAAACTCTATTATCCATCCGATTCCATGCAATTCTAATAAATCAATAGTACAGAACTAGGGATCTAGGGGCTCTGAATCGACACTCACAGGACCATACATTGGATCAGATCTGATATAAAACACATACGATTTTCTACTTTACATATGATATATCGGCCCGAAAGCTCGGAATCACATGAAATCTAGCAAAATTGTTGTAGTGTATGGGGCCCTTTATTGTGTGTGGAAGGGCCTTTCATAGGGTGGGTGCTGCCCGACGAAAGTCCTGCAATTGTGATTCTTGCAGTGAGTGTGGATGAAAGACGCAGATGTATGTTGCTGTACACAGGGTAATGGCTTTGTATGTGAGTAGAAGTATTTTATATTGAATATGATAGAATATAGGCAACCGGTGGATATACAGTGGAGCTTTTGTTATTGTGGCTGGCGAGTCACCAGCCGCTGGGATCTGCCGGCTGGTGCACCAGCAATTGTGGACACACCAACAATTGGGGAAGCGCAAGCATCCATAGCCAGGAATGGGGCACGTGCAGGATACTGTCAAATTCTGAGAGACATTTAAGAGACAGATTTCTGTGAGTCATAATGGACATTTCAGAGTCAGGGTTAGCATACTTACCACCTGGGTGTCGGGATTCTGGGCATCAGGATGCCACTGTTAAGGATGCCGCTGTTAAGCCCCGTACACACGGGGGGCTATATCGCCGAGCGATATTTCGCTCAGTGCCCCGTTTGCATCAGCGACCAGAGATGGACGCTGATGGAAAAAAAACTGCCGGGCTGGTCGCATGAGCATGTTCCTGCGACCAGCGATCACTACGGGGGAGAAAACGGGAGCACGCACCCGGCGATATATCGCCGGTGCACACTTCCATCGAGTGCAATATGGTGGCTCAGCATCTGAGCGGCTCCTGGCGCGGTAAGTGCCATCCCCACCATGGAATGTGGTGTATCATCCAGACACCATCCTATTTCCTTTTCCAGCATGTTATGTTACATTTTAGACAACAAAGTAAAAATAATATTTTCCTGATAGTTTGATTTAACAACAAAAGTAATAGTTACAGCTGCTCATTTTACGAAATGCACATTACAATTATGATTATGTCTTCCAGCTCCAACTTCTGCAGAAGTGTAACTGTTATAGTAAATAAAAAGTATAAATATCACCATAGTATGTGCTGCTCTGATGCTCAACATTTCTCACTGACCACATCCTGCTGAAGTCACAGAACCTGGGAAAACTTAAAGGAAAATGAGTCACCGCCAGGGCACTAGACCCACCCAATGAGCTCACACTCACAATATTTGGACAGTGCCACAACAAGCTCAAAATACACTATGCACAATAAGTGTGACCAAACCGGTGAGCTGCAGTGTACATAAAGTAGTTATGGTGGACATTAACAATTCACAGGCGTAAATCCATATAGAACTGTATACAATTGTATTTTAGTGTACACAAATGAGAATATAAAAATAATTATAATATATGTTCTAATATTATATTTATACTGTTTTGCCATATTACAGCACCTGATTTCTTGCCACTCCTTTTCTAGATAAAAGTAATGTATATGAAAAATCCACACTCTTTACAAATAAAATCACATTAGGGCGGATAAAATAAAAAAGAAATGAAGCAGACACATTTTAGGGCTGAATACAAATGATGTGGAGTTTTCATTGTTGTGGATGTGATTCACTGTTGCAGTTCCTAATTCACTTCCTGACATGTATAGTAATGACATTACAGCTGTAGCACTTGTTGCCCTGTCACTCCTGTAGGTCTGGGTAACACTACTGATACTGATACCATCTGCCTACACCACAGTCCTGCACACAATGGCCACATACTGTATTATGTGCAAGATTTCAAATGATCAAATAAAAAGTTACCAATGTTTTTCCAATGAAAGTATCAGAATGGTAACGTTTATGTACCAATTGTTACAATAAGCTGTAGTTATTTTCATTCCACTGTATTACAAAGTATCAAGTTTACTTTACATTCTGGATAATAATAATAATAACACGATGCTGGGCAGAATGGAAAGACACACATGGCTTATTATTACTCAGAATAGTCATCTCCTGAAAGCCTTCAGAGTTATTTTGCAGCAAGTGCCCATCATTTATTACCCAGACAGGGTCAGCATGTGCTTTCACACTCATCCAGATATGGGGCAGTTTGTGCTCTCGCTCACACTCACCTGGGTCCAGGTGAGTAGAGAATCTATTCCTCAGGCTTCTCCAGGTCTTAGATGCTTTGTCCTTGAAGTGACAGTTTCTTCCGTGTCTTCCTGTCCTCTGAGCCATTGTGAGTCCTCAGCGATCCACGGCAAATGTCCCCAAAATCCCAGTACATGAGAGTGAGTGCGCAGCAGAGGGCACAGTCCGGGTTCCCCAGCAGCAGCAGCCCATCCGCAGCTCAGGCAGGGTGGAAACTCTGACACAGCAGCAGCAGCAGCTCCCTGTGGCTGAGACAATCCTGCTACTATGTGTCTGTGTCTGCCTAGTTACATCTGTCTGTCTGGATAGGTGTATCCCTACAGTTGCCTATGGATGGATGCATTTATTGTATGTAGCTCCCTAAATAGATGATTTGTCGGTCTGTATACTGTATATGCCTAGTCTACAGCACAGCTCTGCTATGTATCACAATATAATGAGCTTGTCACTTACATTTGTTTATATCTTCTGAAAATATGTGGGATATTCTGCTGTTCCTAATACATGGGTTATTGCACATGAGTATCCCAGGTTATTGCACGTGAAGGCGCAGCAACCAGAGCCAGATAATTTATCATTCAATGTTTGTTGCTAAATCCCTGAAAACACCCGTTTTCTGGGGTTAGCCGCAAATATGTATGACCAGTGGCGGATTCAGGGGGGGGGGGGCACCCGGGCACGTGCCCCCCCTGTCATTCATTTTGTAGATCAGGACCAGAGCTTTCCAACGAACCCAGCCTCATGTCTCTAGCCCCCCGGGAACCGGAGATCTCGCCTGGCAAAGCTGTAACATTTTTTCCCCATAGGATAATATGGGACCCGTCAATTCCGACCTCCACCCGGTTCCGACAGCTGCCAGTTCCCCCCCTGGCATCACAGGAGATATTGCGTGTAAACCGATTTTTTTATTTTTGAAATGACATTTCATGGCTGTTCATGTTCTTTGAGGGCAGATTACTCTGGAACCAAACGTTCCAGTTTTACTGGACCTAAATCATTCAAAGCCCACTCAAAAGTTCTTCAATATGATACTTGTCTCATGTAAATGGGTCAGTTAGTTCCGAAGATATAGCCGGTTAAATGAGATAACTGGTTAAAGGGGGGGGGGGGGGGGGAGGGGTGGTTTTCTCTCCTCCTCACACAAGAAAATGCAGGGACTAGGCTGGTGTAAAAGGGGCCAACCTGGGAATGCATTTTCTGGTGTGAAATGGGTATTATTTCAAATAGCCGGGACCTGCAGTGCTCTGAATACAGCCAGGCTCTGCCACTGTCAGTGGCTATCACTTCTGCCTGGCGGCGGCTGTCCCCCATTTTCCACGGGCATGTATTCCCCATTGGCAATGAGCATGTAATCCCACATGGCAACGAGCATGGAACCTCTGGCAATGAGCATGGAACCCTTGGCAATGAGCATGTAGATAAGTAGCACTTACTGTATGTAGCATAATTTTTAATAGGCATTATGGTGTTTGGCATGATACATAATGGACATCATGCTGTGTAACTTAACGTGCAATGGACATTATGGTGTAAATGTTTAATTTTGTCTTAATCTGTGTGGCATTATGTGAATTTTGTCTCAATCCGTGTGGCATTATGTGAATTTTGGCTCAATCTGTGTGGCATTATGTGAATTTTGGCTAAAATCCATGTGGCATTATGTAAATTTTGGCTCAATCCATATGGCATCTTATGAATTTGGCTCAATCCATGTGGCATTATGTGAATTTTGACACAATCCATTTGGCATTATGTGAATTTTGGCTCAATCCATTTGGCATTATGTGAATTTTGGCTCAATCCGTGTGGCATTATGTGAATTTTGACACAATCCATTTGGCATTATGTGAATTTTGGCTCAATCCGTATGGCATTATGTGAATTTTGACACAATCCATGTGGCATTATGTGAATTTTGGCTCAATCCATTTGGCATTATGTGAATTTTGGCTCAATCCGTGTGTTATTATGTAAATTTTGGCTCAATCCGTGTGGCATTATGTGAATTTTGACACAATCCGTGTGGCATTATGTGAATTTTGGCTCATTCCATTTGGCATCATGTGTAAGGGGCAAGTATAATGGGGTCTAGTATTTTGTTCCAGAGTGCGCCTTCGGCGCGTGCACAACTACATCCTTCACTTTTGTTGCAATGGTGGGCCTGCGTTCTTTAAATGCTAGGGCCTATTTTTAATCCCATTCCCACCCTCTCTCTGCCGCTCTCTTAGCATGTACACTGGCACCACTAACACTGCCCCGCCCCCAACCTAAACCCTCTTTTATCATGGTGCCCCCCTGTCATTTTATCCTGGATCCGCCCCTGTGTATGACCCAAATATATGTAGGAGGGACCACAGCAGTATTCTCCAATCCCTGCTGCAATCCCTCCTGCACCACCGTGGGCCGCATCCCCCATAAGTTTCTATGAGGGATGCAAAGCTGCCCAATGTATCAACATCAGGTCGCAGCACTTCACATCCCTGAGCTACTGCCATTCTGAGATTACTCATTGTAGCCTATGGGTTATGGATTGCACTGTCGCCGGGGCAGTGCGGTCAGTGGGGTTAGCGGGGGTCAGCGCTAACCGTGCATGTGTAACCCCCCGGCCCCACTTGGGGCCCTGTCCCTTCGCATCAGGGATGAAACATACTGCCGATAGGATTGCATTATACAATGATCGTGTTATAGTCCACCCTGATCGCATTGTAAATGCGTTCCTTGATAAATGGGCCCCTAAGACTCCAGGGGGCCCGGGATACTTAAGACAGAAGTCACACATATACAGCACACATATACATCATACAGTACATACACAAACACAAAGCATACATGCATGCAATGCATACATACATACTGTACATACACAACACACATGTATGAAGGTTGGGAATGGCGCGATGAAGTACCAAGAAGCTGCTAATAAACAGGAGAGTCACTCTTGTCAAACAACCAGACGCCTCTGTGACATCATCAACCAGGCGATACGGCAGATAATGTCGCCAATGTAAAAGGGTTCTCAAATCGTGTTGCATCTGGGTTGGAGCTGAGTGCAAAATCCCAGGTCCAACTGGGTTTAGCAGTATAAAATGGGTAGTATATAGGTAAACTCTTCCTAGCTATGTTCTTATATACATTATACATTACAGATTCTTATATATCTTAGCTCAACCCAACATCAGCATTTTATTGTCTTAAGCCCTGTACACACTGGGTGATAAAATGAGCAATATCGCACATTTTAGCGCTTCTGAGCGATATCGCAAATTTTATCGCCCAGTATGTATGTGGTACCCAATGGTCGATGCACACTCCCACGGGACGGTAATGACTCCCTCTTTCATCTGTGCATGTACAGATGAGGGAGTGATCTGCCTTCTCTCCCTCCGCTCGCCCCCCCGCGCACACGCACCGTCGCCTGCAGGCATTGGTAATTGTGGAGAGTTATGGTGAACTGGTGGCCCTGGGGCAACATGCAACCCTCCAATTCTTCACTTGCACTCCCCACTCCTTCCTGCTTTGCTGTGATAATTGTTTGTTATGTTATACTGTAGCTTTTAAAACTTGTTGATATGTTGTCACTTGCCTTGATTAAATATTGATATTATGATGATGAATGTGCTACTGTATATACGTCCAGTGTGTATACAAGTTCGAAAGTGTATCAGGTTGATACCTGCACCTAGTTTAGGATCAGTTGCTCTTAAGGTGCGATCTGAATTTTCGATATTGATGATATAATCAAAATCGTAAGAAAAGTAAGTATAGTGTTTATACCGATTTTGATGATATAATCAAAATCAGAAGAAAAATAATCACAAATCGCACAGTGTGTGTACAGCTTGCAATGATGAGACCCGCCCCCATGCAATCGGCATCGCAAGAAAAAATAGATTGTGCAGACAAGACAATTTTTACTATATCTTATACAGTACAGTGTTCTAGTATAGTCAAAATCGTCCATACACACATACATACACTACAACGATTTGTCTGACCCTGAAGTCGGATGTAATTTCCCTTGAACTCCCCCTGGACCTTTCTCGGAAGTGATTCCATCTGATTTTGTACTTGGGTGTCATTTTAGCATAAGACCTATCTCATGCGAATGGTTAAGCCATGATAAATCACATGAGATATATCTCTTGTTATACAATAGTACCATAAGATATATTTGATGGGCTGGATTAGGGATCGCATGCACAAAAAGCACTCCCTTTTCCACCCAATTCCGATCAATCAATGAGTGATACAGGGGCTTCTATCTGACAATCACGGAGCTGCACATTGGCTTGAATCAGATGGAAAACACAAACAATTTGACACTTTACAAACGAAACCTGAAAGGTCGTAGATGCCTGAAATCATGCAAAATCATTGTAGTGTATGGGGCCTATAGTCAAAATCTCAAGGTAATATAGTCAATGTTGTATGGTTCTGGGCTCAGGAGAGTTCAAGGGAAATCGTATAGTCAAAATTGTTGCACAGCCAAAATGTCACTGTGTATATGCACCTTTAATGTCAACGTAATTTACTGTGGTTGCCCTGATCTATATAAAGCTGTCCATACACCTCTGACACATGCAGCCTCTTGGCAGCGGGGAATGAGATCGCATGCGATCCTGCCTCCTGGCAAGATTCCTGGCAGTTCAAACAAATTATTTAGCAACGTCTCCCTACGAGAAGTCACATAAGTGTATAGGGGCCTTTACTGCAGATAGGGATACTGTTCCCTGGATACTACCACGGTCACTTCCTCTTTACCATTAAAGGTGCCCATACACTAGTAAGATTTATCTTCAGATCTGGCTGGTTGGAACAAAAACATGGTTATGGATGAGTGACAGTTTGTCAGTTTTCCAGCATTTCCAAGCAAATAGTCAACTGTCATTTTCTCTCATCCATAACCATGTATTTGTTCCAACCAGCCAGATCTGAAGATAAATCTGCGTGTTTATGGCTACCTTAAGCTTTATCCGAGTCCCAATTCTACACATGTGCTCCATGTGACAACACACACGATGCAGTTACCAGGATGTGTCCCCAGCTGTCACATTATACTGCTCTGTATTTGGCTGCTGCCCCTCCCTCTGACTACTCTTTACCCGCTACTTCACACACACCAGTTGTCAGAAATAAACCAGGAGGTGGAGACTGTAGAACAAATCCCTGAGAAGGCCGGAGAACAGTGATGTGATCAGCAAGGACTCAAAAAAGCAACAGTTGTTCAGATCAATCTGTGATAGTCAGAGGAAAACTGCAAAATAGAGAAAAACAAAAACAAAAAAATCCTTCCACATTCCCAGGCTATTTATCTCAAGTTTCATTAAAGGTCCAATGATCACATTTTTGCTCTCCCACTTGGCTCGTTTTACTATGCCAGTCATTCCACTACTCCCTGATGCCACTATCTGTCAGGCATCTGTCAGGCGCCTGGTGCAGCTGTATAAATACATATCATTTTACAACAAGCACATACATGCACAATAGCATGTGCTATGTACCAGTGTAAGTCCATGATTGTTTTGTCAGTTAAAGGCAGTGGTGGGGAACCTCAGGCCCTTAGCCTGTCTGAGTGGCCCTCCTACCCACCCGGCAGCTTTGCCAGGAGTCAAGTACAGGGAAATTCTTGCGAGAGAACGGTAGTTCTTGCGAGATTCCTCCTAATCAACAGCAACCGGAGACTGTCAGTCCCATTCAGCAGCAGCCGCCGGAGAGTGAGAAGGCTGCAGCAGGACAATTTGTAAGAGAAATTTTTACATATTGCCCCCGAAGGATTTTTCGGTACTCTTTACCTAGCACGGCACCCATCGCGGTCATCGCGGGCATTGAATGCACTAAAAAATCAGGTGCGACGCGACCGACGCGATGCCCGCAATTTCCCATAGGGACCAATGTTAAATTTCTCAATTGACCCGATTTTTCTGTTCAATGCCTCAATTGACACGATTTTTCCATAGGAATCAATGTTAAATGGCCCACAGAGGCCAAATAGCCACCCTGAAGTGTGAAATGGCCCCCACAATTGTTAACGCCACCCCACGATCAACGTGAACCCGAAGCGTGGCGAGCGCAGCGAGCCCGCGAGGGGCGGCGGTACGCGTCCTACGACCTTTTCATACCCCCACTATCCACGTCGGCGTGGAGTTGAGAATAGAATAGTGTGGCGAGCGCAGCGAGCCACCGAGCCCGAAGCGTGGCGGGCGCAGCGAGCCCCGCGAGGGGACGAGGATACCTGTGAAGCCCGCGAAGGGACGCGTTTACCTGTGAAGGTATCCGCGTCCCCTCGCGGGGCTCGCTGCGCTCGCCACGCTTCGGGCTCGGTGGCTCGCTGCGCTCACCACACTATTCTATTCTCAACTCCACGCCGACGTGGGGGTATGAAAAGGTCGTAGGACGCGTACCGGTTCACGTTGATCGTGGGGTGGCGTTAACAATTGTGGGGGCCATTTCACACTTCAGGGTGCCTATTTGGCCTCTGTGGGCCATTTAACATTGTTTCCTATGGAAAAATCGTGTCAATTGAGGCATTGAACAGTAAAATCGGGTCAATTGAGAAATTTAACATTGATCCCTATGGGAAATCGCGGGCATCGCGTCGGTCGCGTCGCACCCGATTTTTAGTGCATTCAATGCCCGCGATTTTTTTACCTGCGATGCCCACGATCAAAATCGTGGGCGCCGTGCTAGGTAAAGAGTACCGATTTTTCCACCATACAATTGGCCCTTGGCACAAAAAGGTTCCCCACCCCTGGTTTAAGGGCAGATGTACTGTACATAGCATCGGAGACCGATACAGTGGAGAGATAAAGGTGTCTATAGCTGTGTACACACGGCAGCGATAGGGGCTGATATCGCTGGGAATATGGTCGCTGGCGACTATATTGCCAGTGATAGGAGTGTGCCCCAGCCATAAATCGCCGGGTGCGCGATCTCGTTTTCAGCCCCGTTCTAATCGCTGGAGCTTGCTCCTGCAACCAGCTGATTACCTCTGAGGCACCGCCGGCAGTGGTTTCTTTTCATCAGCGACCATCTCTGGTCGCCGATGAAAAGGGGGCATTATATCGCCAGGCGATATATCGCCCCGTGTGTACGCACCTTAATTATTAAGCCTTGGAGAGAAAATGGACAGATACAAAGTACCAGCCAATCAGCTCCTAACTGCTATGTTAGATGCTGTGTTTGTTTAAAAGTGACTGTCCGGAGCTGGTTGGCTGGAACATTATCTCCATCCACTTTATTATCCAGATGGTACAATGATCTTCCACTTGAAATTTCACACTGGGACAATGCATGCAAAACTAGTTTGGGATATATTTAGAAAGCTGTAAAAAGCTGTAAAAAGCTCTTCATGAGTGATAAATGTCTTTATTCGCAGTTTTATGATATCCATGTAGTGGGATGCTGTAAAAAAAAGACTGAGATTTTCTTTAATCTAACCATATAAATAAACTTCTCAATACATAATAATAATAATGATAATAATTATAAATATACACAGTATATTGCTTTTCTCCAGCAGGACTGAAAGAGGGGGTAGACAATTAGCTCAGACTGATGACACTTATGCCGCGATGCCATCACTTATCGGAAATTTTGTAGCAAAATCCCCTATTAGTGTGCCAAAAAGCCACAATAAGTGCCACAAAAAACACATAGGGGGCCTGATTCTGGTTCAATTGCAAGAGCAAATTATCTCGCTAATGGACAAAACTATGTGCACTGCAGGTGGGGCAGTTACAGTTGGGTGGAGTTTTTACTTCAAACTGATATCTACTGTACAGTATACTGCAGTGTAAGAATAAAGCAACCAGTATTTACTCTGCACAGAAATAAAATAACTCACCCAAATTTAACTCTGCACATGTTACATCTGCAACCTTTCAGTGTATATGGTTTTGTTCATCAGAGAGAGTGTCATGCCTGAATACGGGGAATAAAGGATCCTCAAAATATATATATATATATATATACATAGGCGTGCGCAGCCCATTTTATTAGGGGGTGCACCATTGGAGGGGCGTGTTCATCACACCTACTGGGCATGTCCATCAAAGCCTACTGGGCATGTCCATCACGCCTACTGGGCATCAATGCAAACTAAATAGAAGGTGACTTATTTATGTATATGGGCTTCAGAAATAATCATTCCCATATAATACAGGGACAGTGCGCGCCAAAGGCGCGCTGCAAAAATTTACACTGTAATGGCCATTACACATAATGCCACTCACCGTAATGCCCATTACACATAATGCCACACACCATAATGCCTATCACACATAATGCCGCACACAGTAATGCCCATTACACCTAATGCCACCCAGCATAATGCCCAATACACATAATACCACAGACCATAATGCCCATCAAACATAATGCCACACACAGTAATGGACATTCCACATTATGCCAGGGCTTGACGAATTTTTGTAAAATAGGGATAATAGGGACAGTGTGCGCTGAAGGCGCGTGCCAAAAACTCACACTGTAATGCCTAATACACATCACACACCCACATGCCATAATGACCAATACACGATATGTCACACACATTATACCAAACACTGGAATTACACCACAAACTGTAAGGCCCTTTACATATTACGCCACACATAGTAATGCCCATTACACGTTGTGACTCACACCATCATGCCCGTTACACCTCACACTGTGAAGCCCGTTACACGTTGCGCCTCACACTGTGATGCCCATTACATGATGCACATCACACTGTGCTGCCCATTACACATTACACCTCACACCATGATGCCCCTTACACATTGACCCAGACCACGATGCCCATTACATCTCACACCGTGATGCCCATTACACATTACGCCTGACACTGTGATGCCCATTGCACATTATGCAATAATGCCCAGTACATATTATACCACACATTTTAATAATAACTATTACATATGATGCCACATAAGTGTCGCTGGGGGCCCCACACGCTGTACACCCTTCACCCATTTAATTCTACTCACCTCATCATCGGTCCGGCAGAGCAGCGGTAAAGACCACTGGGAAAATGGCTGCGTATTTACATATTTATATTTATATTTATATTTATGTATTTACCCATATTTACATTACACAGCATGTAGTGACCCATAATCACTATACACAGCGTGCAGTGACCCATATTCACATTACACAGTATCAGGGACGTGCAGTCAGGGGAGGCAGGGGAGGCAGAGCCTCCCCTGTCATTAATGATAAACATAATAAAATAATACAAAGAAAATACTTATGACACATATTATGTGTCATAAGTATATGCTTTATATCATCCAATTAATTTTTACACCATCATTTTTTTTTTTTTATTCGTTTTGCAGGCATTGGGAGCCGTGCCTCTGTCTAGCAATGTTCACTTCTCAGAAACACGGGGCGGGCAGGGGGCGGGGCCAAGCAGCAGGCTGCAAAATGCCATTGAAAAAACCTGTATAGGCGGCACCTATAGCGGTGCCTCAGTGACAGGGGGTGCTTGTCCTGTCACTGAGGCAGCTATGATTGGTCTCTGCTGCCTGTCAAGCGCAGCGCTGCACCCTCCGCACCGCCCCCCCCCCTTCCCCACACTGCGTGTGCTAGAGCCTCCGCAAAAACTCCCCCTCCCCTTCCCTACTCGGCGGCTGCATGGACCCAAATACCGGCTCCCCCCTCACCTGGAGATTGGAAGCGCTCCTTCCCCACCAGGATCTCCGCACCCCAGCCCCCCTTCCTGCGTGTCCGGCATAAACGGCTCCCCGTGGTTGCAGTGCTGTCACTGTGTGTTCTGAGCACATGGCTGCTCTCAGCTGACAGCTACATGCCAAGGGGACATCCAGCAGGAGATCCCAGGAGCCCTGCCGGAGCCTGAGGGTAAGTGGCAGCCCCAGGGCAGTCGCGTGAGAGCCAGGGACGGGAGGGCAGTAGGGGAAATGCAGATGCCGGGGACCACTGTCTTGGAGTTGGATGGTTGCCACTTTGAGAGCCGGGGAGCAGACAATGGGAATGTGTAAGGTGCATTATCATTATCTGTGTAAGAGAAATTTTAATAATGTGGGGCGATGTAATGAGCATTTTGTATAAGAGCAATTTTGATAATGTGGGGCAATGTAAAGAACATTATGTGTATATGGGAATTAAAAAATGTGTGTATATGTACGGGGCCTTATGAGTATATGGGCATTAATCATGTAGGACATATGTGTAAGGTGCATTATGTGTATAAGGGCATACTATAAGTAATGTGGGGCATATATGTACAGCGCCTTATATGGGCATTAATCATAGGGGCATATGTGTAAGGTGCATTACGTTTAGAAGGGCATAAGTAATGTGGGGCTTATGTGTAAAAGGCCTTATGTGTATATGGGCATTAGTCATGTAGGGCATATGTGTAAGGTGTATTATGTGTATAAGAGCATAAATAATGTGTAGAAAACAGTTTGTGTATGGGGGAATTATTTGAATCAGTGGATTAATAAGGTGTGGCATCATTTGTAAAAGGGCATTACTAAGGTGTGCCATATGTATAAGGGGCTTTACTGTGTGGCAATATGTGTAAATGGTGTATTACTGTTGCATATGGTGTATAAGAATACCATTATGGAGGTTGAGGCTGCTATGGCGCCCTTGATGTTTGCAGGACTCGCCGCTCCCCTGCACCAAGTCATTCTGCTGCCAGTGCCTCACCAACCACTGACCTCACCGCACGTCTCTGCACAGTATGTAGTGACCCAAAATCACATTACCCAGCATGTACTGACCAATATTCGCATTAGTGACCGATACTCACATTACACAGCGCGTAGTGACCCATATTCATATTATACAGCGCGCAGTGACCCATATTCACATTACATAGTGCGTAGTGACCCATATTCATATTATACAGCGCGTAGTGACCAATATTCACATTACACAGAGTGTAGTGACCCCTATTCACATTACACAGTGCATAGTGACTAATATTAGCACATAGTGACCCATATTCATATTACACAGTGCATAGTGACTAATATATGTATTATATGTAAATGCTAGATGTACCCTGAGGGATATAGACGCAGGGAACATATATTTGCTGAGCTGTGCAGGGCTTAGGCAGCCATCAGCTGCGCCACTGGACCCCCAGGTGGGTAACAATATAGGCTGAGACGGTACAGTTATCACACAGGGAACACGTACCTGTCGAGCAGCACAGAGCCTAGGCAACCAAAGAAAAAAAATTCTTATCCACGGCGCCACTGGTCGCCGCAACAGCCCTGCCTGGCTGTTGCGGTGACCAGTGGCGCCGTGAATAAGATAATACAGCAGGGACAGTACGGTTAATACAGCAGGGACAGTACGGTTATCACACAGGGCACACATACGTGCTGAGCTGCACAGAGCCTAGGCAGCCATCAGCGGCGCCACTGGTCACCGCATCAGCCAGGCAGGTAAAAATACAGCAGGGACATTACAGTTTTCACAGTTATTTGCGGGCGGTGTTCTACTTGCTAAGCAGCAAAAGATTGTTGCTTAGTGAGTGATCCTGAATCAGGCCCCCTGTTCCCCTCACTACATTCTCACACACAGCCCACTCCCACACAATAAATGTCACACTCCCCAGTCTCTGCAGTGCACAGATTACCTTCAGGCTTCAGCCAGGAGCCAGCCTGGGAGCCTGCCACAGTGACAGAACAGTAGGCAGGGCCGCTGCAGCTGCAGTGTGGTCTACCCGGGCACAGGAAAAGGCAGGGGCGTGGCCTAATCACGGACCCCCGTGGCCACGCCCCCTTTTGAACACTCGACTCGTGCTGACTGCTGCTGAAGGAGCCCAGCCAGACCAGCAACCCAGCGCAGGTACTTCTAGCTGGCAGGGGGAGGGGGCACTGCCGCTGCCAGTCATTAGGAGGTGCCTGTGCACCCCTGGCACCCCCTGTGCGCACGCCTATGTATATATATATATATTATGTCTATAGCAACAGAGTGATAAGTGGTAAGTGGTTGTGTAGGTAATGCTGTTAAGATGGCCCTGTCAGTACCCCCTGATATGGTCCTGCCATGAGGTACCTAGATACAAATGCCTGTGCTATTTGCGGTAGTTACGCTATTGCTGTTATAGTACCCTATAGTGTATCAAGAATCAGTAGCTATTGCTGGCGAATGCTCCCCTTTTCTATGGGAGAAAGCATTGTGTCAAGTAAAAAAAAAAATGAAGCTTAAATGTTTTATGCAATGGAACAGAAAGTGGACATTTAGGGTTTTATTATTCTATGGTGTATGAAATGGAGAAGTGACAAAGGGCCAGATGTACTAAGCTTCAAACAGTGGTTAAGTGGGGAGTGATAAACTACTAGCCAAACAGCATCTGTCATTTTTAAACACAGCCTGTAACATGGCAACTGATTGGCTGGTACTGTGTCACTTTTAAAGGCTTAAGCTGACCATACACCTAAAGATTTATTGTCCAATGTGGATGGTAATTTATGGGAAAAAATGACAGTTGACATTTGCTTCGAAATGCTGGAAAACTGACAAAAAAAAAACAAAATAGTCATTCAAATATTACAAGATTTTTGTTCCAACCAGCCAGATTGAAAAATAAATCTTTAGGCTTACGTACAGTGCCTCTGTCCCAAGGTAAAGCCATGTAAACACAGCCCAGCCCGGCGGTTGGCAATACCGATTCAATATCCCCGTCCTCCTGCTGTCCTTTCCTCCCTCTTGGCCAGTGCCGGCACCCGCCGGGTGGACGGCGCGAAGGGGGAGGGAAGATTCTAGAAGATCAAAGCGGAAATCAATTTGCCTGACAAGTCTATTTCTGCTTTCGATCCCGATGCTGCGGGGCCGCTCAGGAACACTGATCGATTCAGTGTAATTTTCAATGCAATTGGGACTATATCCAAATCAAATCTAAAATAACAACGAATTAAACCATATGTACACAGCATAACGGTTACCGACAGACCAGCTAATTGATGCTCAGCCACTGAGGAGATAATTTAAAGATAAATATGGTTGAAAAGTGTTTTTATTTTTGCACAGTAAAGCTCCCACACACTATGAGAGATCACCTTTATCACTAACGATATAAGCGGTGCTGCGGAAAGAATTATATGCGCTTTTAAACATTAAAAAAAATTGTTATGAGTATCATTCAGCAGGGGCGGATCCAGGATAAAATGACAGGGGGGGCACCATGATAAAAGAGGGTTTAGGTTGGGGGCGGGGCAGTGTTAGTGGTGCCAGTGTACATGCTAAGAGAGCGGCAGAGAGAGGGTGGGAATGGGATTAAAAATAGGCCCTAGCATTTAAAGAACGCAGGCCCACCATTGCAACAAAAGTGAAGGATGTAGTTGTGCACGCGCCGAAGGCGCACTCTGGAACAAAATACTAGACCCCATTATACTTGCCCCTTACACATGATGCCAAATGGAATGAGCCAAAATTCACATAATGCCACACGGATTGTGTCAAAATTCACATAATGCCACACGGATTGAGCCAAAATTTACATAATAACACACGGATTGAGCCAAAATTCACATAATGCCAAATGGATTGAGCCAAAATTCACATAATGCCACATGGATTGTGTCAAAATTCACATAATGCCATACGGATTGAGCCAAAATTCACATAATGCCAAATGGATTGTGTCAAAATTCACATAATGCCACACGGATTGAGCCAAAATTCACATAATGCCAAATGGATTGAGCCAAAATTCACATAATGCCAAATGGATTGTGTCAAAATTCACATAATGCCACATGGATTGAGCCAAATTCATAAGATGCCATATGGATTGAGCCAAAATTTACATAATGCCACATGGATTTTAGCCAAAATTCACATAATGCCACACAGATTGAGCCAAAATTCACATAATGCCACACGGATTGAGACAAAATTCACATAATGCCACACAGATTAAGACAAAATTAAACATTTACACCATAATGTCCATTGCACGTTAAGTTACACAGCATGATGTCCATTATGTATCATGCCAAACACCATAATGCCTATTAAAAATTATGCTACATACAGTAAGTGCTACTTATCTACATGCTCATTGCCAAGGGTTCCATGCTCATTGCCAGAGGTTCCATGCTCGTTGCCATGTGGGATTACATGCTCATTGCCAATGGGGAATACATGCCCGTGGAAAATGGGGGACAGCCGCCGCCAGGCAGAAGTGATAGCCACTGACAGTGGCAGAGCCTGGCTGTATTCAGAGCACTGCAGGTCCCGGCTATTTGAAATAATACCCATTTCACACCAGAAAATGCATTCCCAGGTTGGCCCCTTTTACACCAGCCTAGTCCCTGCATTTTCTGGTGTGAGGAGGAGAGAAAACCACCCCTCCCCCCCCCCCCCCCCTTTAACCAGTTATCTCATTTAACCGGCTATATCTTCGGAACTAACTGACCCATTTACATGAGACAAGTATCATATTGAAGAACTTTTGAGTGGGCTTTGAATGATTTAGGTCCAGTAAAACTGGAACGTTTGGTTCCAGAGTAATCTGCCCTCAAAGAACATGAACAGCCATAAAATGTCATTTCAAAAATAAAAAAATCGGTTTACACGCAATATCTCTGGAACCGATTGACCGATATGGACCATCCTGGTATCATATTGAAGGCCCAGCGATTTGGAATTGAATAAGATTAATCACAAGCTCCTGTGATGCCAGGGGGGGAACTGGCAGCTGTCGGAACCGGGTGGAGGTCGGAATTGACGGGTCCCATATTATCCTATGGGGAAAAAATGTTACAGCTTTGCCAGGCGAGATCTCCGGTTCCCGGGGGGCTAGAGACATGAGGCTGGGTTCGTTGGAAAGCTCTGGTCCTGATCTACAAAATGAATGACAGGGGGGGCACGTGCCCGGGTGCCCCCCCCCTGAATCCACCACTGGCACATTCAGTGACATCACTGGGACCCCGCCGAACGTGCATATATTATCAGAAATGACTTCAGTTAATAGAGGTTATCATTAACAGTGTTAACCATATGGTGGTTACACACTGAACAACATGCACGATAACATCGTTGAGGATATCGTTATTGTGCATATCGTTTGCCTTTATCGCATAGTTGTCCTTATTCTGGTTCATTCACAAAGGCAAATTCCTTCACAAATGGACAAAACCATAAGCACTGCAGGTGGGGCAGATGTAACATGTGCAGAAATAATTAGATGTGGGTGGGGTTTTACTTCATAGTGAGATCTACAGTATATTGCAGTGTAAAAATAAAGCAGTCAGTATTTTCCCTGCACAGAAACAAAATAAGTCACCCAAATCTAACACTTTCTCTGCACATGTTACATTTGCCCCACCTGCAGTGCACATGGTTTTGTCCATTTAAGAAGGAATTTGCCTTTGCGAGTGACCCAGAAAAGTGGCCAATGTGTACTCATCTTAAGCAGAAATAATAAAAAAAGACCTTTTAAAATATATTTTAATGACAATTCAAGAAACCCAAAGCTCAGAAAAACATTTATTCTATGTGTCACAAGCAGCAAATGTCAACCAAATGGGGCAATCAATAATACCAAGGTTGCATTAACCCATACATAATACGTTAAGGGCCATTTACCAAATAGAAAGTGAAAATATGGTAGACCGCTATATAAGAGAAATACAAATAGTAATTAGCCCAATCATAGTGAAAGTATTCCCAGAGTGTAGTCATAAGGTCTCTCCAGACACTCATATGACTGTGAAATGATGAAGTGACACATGACCTAAGGTTAAAGTGTTGACATTGCTCAAATCACACTAGTCATTTCTATCACCCCCTACTAGCTTCACATAATAACCCTGACCTCAACAAGGCCATTAATGCAAAACAATATCATCAATCATGATGTATCAATAACCCGCTCCTTGTTCCAGCTCCTCTTAAACATGCTGTGTGGGGAAATCCCTGTATAGTCTATATGAGTCTATATGAGCAACTAATTGTGAACAACTTACAGTATTTACTTGGTAGTGAAGGAGAACACAACTTTGAAGGGTATTCAGATTTACATGCTCTCTTTTGGGCTGATTCTGGACTGGTAACAAAGCAAAAAAAAAAAGTAACTGCACCTTTTGAGAACCATGTTGCGCCGCAGATTTTAAATGGGCAGAATTTAAATGTGCAGAAAGATTTATACTTGAGGTCGATATGCATATTTGCCTACTTTTATTTTCAAAATGTCAGGAGAGACAGGGACACGGACACCGCTGTCTTCAACTGTTCACCGCTCACCGCTCCAGAGAGACGTCACCACGTCCACCGTAGAACATTTGAAGACAGCGGTGTCCGTGTGAACTACAGCGAGCGAGACTGTGCTGAGGCGGCTATCCATTGGGACCGTGTCTCTGTATATACATCTGTTCCTACTACCTGCTTTTTGGCTTGGCAAGCTGTGATTTATTAACCCCTATGTATGTAAGCATATACAACAAGTAAATGAACTGTTGACACTTTTGCTTATGGTGCGCTTCTCCTTTTTTTCGCATATATATATATATATATATGTCTAATATCCGTGTGTAACCAAAACACTGCCATCTGCTGGCAGTGAGTGAAACTACATCTGTTTCACACATACAGAAACACAGAGGAAATCACACATACAAAAACACACATAGAATAGCTATCGAAGCTTTTGGTTTGAGCGGGCTTAGCTAGTTTATAACATTTTCCAATTTATATTTTTTATTTTTATTAACTATACAATGTGGCAAATTATTAACCAGGGCATTGCTAGTGCCCTAGTTTATTTTAGGAACCCTCACAGTTCCATCATTTACATTACAGATTTGTCCTGCTACAGCTTTGCTGCATGTAGCAGGCAAATCTGGGAAATTGTTATGCATCATTATAATCTGGGTGCAGGACCCCCTAAGCCTCTGGGCAATGGCACCCTTGCACCCATTATAGTTACCTCCATAGCATACACATATATACACGCACAATTACAGCTTTTGTTTCCTGTGCTTATGTGAATCCACATACATATATATCCTGAATACACAATACTGTGGGTAACTATGACTTGTGCTAAAAAAAAAGCTATGTAAATACAATTTGCCATGGTATTTGAACCTATATAATATATACATTTGTCAATGCTTCAGATCATTTCCATGGTTATGGAATAAAGGGTCAACAATTTCTAGGTAGACAGTCAATAGGTCCAACCCCAAAAGGTCAAAACGCACAAGGTCAGTATTGACAATAGGTCAACATGAACAAGGTTGACATAGACAAAAGGTTGACACGGAAAAGGTCGACATATATTTTCAGGGCTTTTTGTGTCAATGTGAATACCTGCATATGTGTACCCTTAGATATCGTACCATGTACCCTTGATTGGTTTGCTTCACTCGCTATGCAAAATCATGAAAAACTCATCTGTTGACAATCGGCACGTCAACCCTTTGCTTGTGTCGACATTGACTGAAGAAATTGTCGATACAGATACCAGTTTCTACTGGCGTACAATCATTGCTCTGTTTAATGATCATGACAAATCTGGGCAGGGTACAGCACTGGTTCAGTGTATTGTGGGAGGTGTCACACTTGTAACTGGCCAATGGGGCTAAAGGTGATGTCATTATATAGAACACTCACTTTGTCAGTTATGTCTAGGCAAGATGCTGAGAGTGACAGTACTCACTTACCTTCAGTTTTTCGGTCCTTCTGAGATGCAAATTTCTGTAGGAGAAAAGAAAGAGTCTGATTTATACAGCTCAGGAATTTATTCTACACAATACATTACAATGTATGACTATTAGTTGCACATACAGTGAAAGAAGACACTGTGATCCAATATTATTATGAGTAAAAGCACTATTTTACTTTTAAAACACCAACATGTTTAACAGCTCTGTAATGACAATGCAGCAAGGATATAACTGGCTTGTAGAGAAAAGAAGGTTGTGTATTATATAATTAGTATTTGTTATAGAGAACAGGCCCACCCTACTGCATTAATATTGAAGCATTGTCATATTAAGATGTTGCTGCCCTACAGTATATTGGTGGTGATAATGGGCCTTATTCTAGTTCACTATTCCTGACAAAATCCTTCTTAGATGGACAAAACCATGGGCCTTAATCTAGTTCACTCTTTCTGACAAAATCCTTCTTAGATGGACAAAACCATGTGCACTGCAGGGGAGCAGATGTAAAATGTGCAGAGAAAATTAGATTTGGGTGAGTTATTTTGTTTCTGTGCAGGGTAAATACTGGCTGCTTTATTTTTACACTGCAATATAGGTCTCACTTTGAAGTAAAACCCCACCCAAATCTAATTCTCTCTGCACAAGTAACATCTGCCCCACCTGCAGTGCACATGGTTTTGTCCATCTAAGAAGGATTTTGTCAGAAAGAGTGAACTAGAATAAGGCCCCATGTGCACAACATGTGCAGAGAGAATTAGATTTTGGTGAGTTATTTTGTTTCTGTGCAGGGTAAATACTGGCTGCTTTATTTTTACACTGTAATATAGATCTCACTTTGAAGTAAAACCCCACCCAAATCTAATTCTCTCTGCACAAGTAACATCTGCCCCACCTGCAGTGCACATGGTTTTGTCCATCTAAGAAGGACTAGGGTGAACTAGAATAAGGCCCAAAGTACCAGGCACTTTAACACTTCTCCATGATCACTGCTTCATACATCTACCCCTCAGTATGTTAAATATAAATTGGCCTTAAGAAATCTGTTTATGTAAGACATACTTATCGAAAAAATGTATATAATATAATGTATAAAAAAAGAGACATAAATATAAGTAAAGTCATACATAATTTATAAATTGCTGGTTACATTCAGTGGTCTGCTCATAACACACCACTAATAAAGAATGCAAATATACACAGAAAATAAACAGCAGCATATTAAAGTATAAACACCGCACAACACTAATGGCAATGACATTTAACTGTATACATGGTATGGTTACGGTATTGTTTATGATACCAGTGCCCATGAGATTAATGAACTAACCCCAAAGCCAGAGTGGACCCCCAGGGTTGGCGTATTCACACACCACCACACACAAGCAAAATCTTCTCCAGATGTGGCCCTAGAGACTCTAATAAATATAGACGGGTCACATCCGGAAGGGTTATTCTAGGCTGGAGAATCAAAGGGAAAATGCTTTAGTCCCCTGAGAAACAGATAGAGATCATAACACACCAGCCTCTCATTGTGCAAGCCCCAAAAAGGCATACATGACTACATTAATATAATAGTAATAATACTGATACAGCTATCTTTATTTGCTCTTTGCTTATCTTAAAGATGATTTGTCATCTCAGAGACCAATCCTCTTTTATCCAAAGCCAACAAATCCTCCCTTCCCCAGTTATTCACAGGATTAGCAAATAGATTTATACCCCTTTTCCATTCTCTTTGAAAACTCAGTTTTTTTCACATGAACGCGCAAAAAAAAAAGTACAGTTATCTGGGAATCCAACCAGGGTAGCAACCAGGATTGGACATGGGCCCTTATTCTACTTGATTCGGACGGATGCGTATTTCGGACAGGAACCGAGTGTTCTTAGCCCCGCCTACCGTACAGGTCACTAACACTATACGAATGTGGTAAGATGCTGCGCATACGGACTGCGAGTGGATGTTTCATGTGAACACCTCTTCCATCTGTAGGAACCTCCCCCATCCTCCGATGGTCGCCGACCATCGAATGATGGACCGAGCGGTCAGGCAGCACCGAGTGCTCCAGAGCACTCAGACATTTTTCCGTATGAAAGCAGGGATATGGGTGGGCGGCTTACATCCGGCTATGTCAGTTGTCCACCCCCACACGTGCGTCACGGCCACATTACCATGCGTACGCCCACCGTTTTCATCCTTCACGCCCCTCTCCACCTCCTGCTCTGATGTTCTGTACGATCGTTTTCTGCACTGACCTCACTCCGTGTTCGGACGTGTGATGCGTTCGCACATGCGCAGATACGCCTCTGCACATGTGCAAATACCAAACATCGGCCATCCGACCGCACACGGAGCTGTCCGACTCAATCAGAATAAGGGCCATGGTTAGGACCTGGGTTAAGGGGCAGCAGGACCTATTTACAGCATGCTAAGAGCTCATACCTCCAGACCACAGTGTCCCGCTGGCAGTCGGGAGGTTGGGGGAAATGGTACACACCTGTCAGTGGTGCTGCCTGCCTTGCTATGCAGACAGCACCACTGGCTTGGTAAAGATGTGTGCCAGAGGCTTTGGGCAGCCCAGCAGCTTCCAGAATGCTGAGCTTGCCCCTAGTGTGACGTGAGTGTCTTCCATGAAGGGGGGAGGAACCTCTATACTCACTTGAAATTGGCTGAAAATCACATCTACCTAATAGCTATAACACATAAAATAAGAGTATTGCAAGGCCTCGTAAGATAATAGGGAATTTTGTTATAATAAATATTGACTAAGCTGGGGTTGACGGGAAGCAATTCTCAAACTAATTCACCTATCCTATATACGCCCCTGTGCCAAATATGTATGTAGCTCTCGTGCTGAATGTAACAATGACCAAGGCAATCCAGTCTTGAGCGCTTGGCCCACTGGGAGCCACCCATGCTAGGGAAAAGCATACTTTAGCTAAAGCACACATATCATCACTATATTGCATACTGTATTTAGCCAAACTTGTTAGGATAATCTGGGGTGAACTTAAGGTTAACCCTTGCTGTAACTGGTATGTCTGCAAGATGTTGATTACAGCCTGATTTGTGCTCTGTGGCCGAGATGGTGAAGCCACAGCAGCACCTGAGCCTGACCATGACTCTCTCACTATATCCTGGGTCGGCTGGCACTTGCACTGGTCTTAGACTTCACCACTAGTAGCCGCCTTTCCAGGGCAGACTAGCACCACCCTGTTCTCAGATGCCATCTGGTCTTTTGCAGTGACACAAAGTCCCAACCGAGTCAGGGTACTAGTAAGAGGATAAACTGAGTAAATATACAATCTTGCAGACAAGAACTGAACACAGGATTTGCGGCCTTTTACCGCTATAATGTGAATCTGTTGCAACAAACCAAACAAAACCTATAACCAAGGAATTGCAGATAGGAGGGCAACCTAACCGCCAAGGCGACACCGTCGCAAGGCTAGATGAGCATCTCTGGCATCTGCCGTGAGACAAACAACGAGAAACATACACAAGACAAGTAGGCATACGATTAGACCTCCATGACTGAAAGATCTATGGCTCCAGCTGGCACTGTGAGAATACCAATGGCAGACTGTAATGAAAGGTGCGACTTCCACCACAATGTGTGGGGAAGCCGCTGGTACTATAACCCGCTGGCTCTCAGTGCGGCCTGGGAGTATACAAAAATACTGAGTGGCTTAGGGGGCAGCTACACCCAAAGACTAAGGTATGCATGGAAACAAGGAAAGATGGATCAGTCAAAGCCAGGAGTGTTGATCTGGTGAGTACATACAATCTCCACAAAGAACATAGCGACTTCTGCATTAACAATGACTCACCGGAGGCGGCTCGTAACAAAACTATCATCATCTATAGCCCCAATTAGAATTAGAGGTGGAATATCAGTATCTGATAACAAACTTCCAATACCTTTCTGAGACCGACCATCTCAATCTCTGCTGCGACTTTGCACGTACAAACTGTGTGATGCATGCGCTGTGTGACTTTTTTGGCTACTTATAATTGAAAACATGAACCTTTTGCAAGTCAAAATCAGACCCTAGTGGCATAACCCAAATTGTCCTACTTTGTGCATAACTAGAATTTACAAGGATTTACTAATTATTAGTAAAGGCCAAAGAGAAGTATGAACAAAACTTTGTAAGGAGGATGGAACTACCAGCAGCTTCATCACATTGGGGGATCATAGGGACTAAGAAACTCAATGCTGTTAAGAACAGCAACAATATTTTACCTGATAATTTGGATTAATGATGTAAGATAGCAAAAGGAGTAGGGTGGGCACCACCACCTGAGGAACCTGCCCCTCATCTTAGCAAGGCAGGTCTGACAGTCTGTCATCTGACTGATAGGGGAGCCCTGCCACTTATCAGCAATGATAATCACTGCCTCCTAATTCCACTAATTCACAGACCGCTTTCTGTGAATTAAAGGAAGCTCATGGCCAGTGTAACTGGTGATGCTAGAGACTGCCTCACTGGGTCGAAGGAAAGGAGACCACCATGTTCCCACCCCCACCAAATTAAACCACCCATTCTCCCCACTGCCTCTCCCTGTCACCCACTGCCTCTTCCTGTCATCTACTAGCGTGGGGCATATTAGAAATTTAAGATAGAGTGTGACATCTAAATAACATTGACTTATTTCCCTTCTTTAGCCTTATTTGTACCACAGCTCTTTCCTATTACTATCTTATCCTGTCCTGATGAAGCAGTCTTTCTATCACACTTCACTGCTACTGTAGGTGAGTGGCAGTCCAAACAGATCTACCTTGTTCATATGTTCTCCCACAGTGATGAGTGCCGGTGGAGAAAACCTTGCACTGACATCCACTTCCATCTCTCTAAATTTGTCCTGTCTTCTTTCAAGAGTGACCTTTCTTACCAAGCAATTCTTGAATTTTGTTAATGACCATTTCATCTACCAACACTTGTCACCTCTTTAATCCATTCAACTTACTGCTCTTCTTGTGATTACCATTTTTCCTTCTTCCCTCAAAGCTTTCAAGTTTGCCATCTGCTTAAAAATGTAAAATCAGCCATGCTATGCCTGGAACCCAAGGGCGCCACAGATCGGTCCACACTGGTGATTATTATACTCTCTCATACTGTATCAAACAACTCTGACCTTGTCATAAGGTCCTTCATGTCCTCTTAAAGCTGAATCTGACAAGCACCACATTTTCTCTTTGATAACTACCTATTCAACGGAATATGCTGCGCTATATAAGAAACTGTTAATAAATAAATAAAAATTACTCCTTCTGCCTTCCAACACTTTTCCTGTGTTCCCTTCCTCTTATGGAACTCCGCACCATACCTGACCAAATTCTACCATCTGGGATTTCTCCTGTGTTGCTTTCCACGTAGGGAACTCCCCACCTTGCCTGACCAGATTCTGCCTTCCAGGATTTCTCTTGTATTGCTCTCCTCTTATGGAAGTCCCCACCTTACCTGACCAGACTCTGCCTTTGATTACTACCTATAACTTTTGCCTTCCAAGAATTTTCTTGTGTTCCTTTCCTTTTATGGAACCCCTGCACTTGCATGACCAGAATCAGACTTCCAAGATTTTTCCTGGGGTGATCTTCTCCTATGGAACTCCCCTCCTTGAAAGGACCAGAATCTTCCATCCAGGATTTCTCCTGTGTTGCTCTTCTTACCTTGTCTGACTAGATTCTGCCTCCAACAAGCATTGTTTCAAAACCAAGCTCTTTACTATAACCTGACAATACTCTTTCTGAAACACTATTTTTTCTGTTTCTATGTTTGTCATATTCATTTGTATACTTGCTTTACATGCGCTGCAGAGCTATGTGGTGCCTTAAACTGTATATGACCAATGTTTATGATGAGTCCCTCAACAACAGAGAGCAGAAATCTTCTCCCAACTAAAAGATCTTGTTGGGAGGACTCTCTACCTTCAACTGTAGCCTCTTTTTTTCATTTACATCAAACTGTCACTTACTGAGCTGTGTCAATGTCATGCTAAAGATATAAGACTATCAACCATTTAACTACATCCCAATAAGACTGGAAGTTCATGAATGTTATGGTTGCCATGCATTTCTCCCTTCCCTCAAGGGTGTGGCATATTAGGTTGACATTGTCTAGGTCGACACCAAAAGTGACAAAAGGTCAACACAAACAAAAGGTCGATATGAAAAATGTTGGCACATGAAAAGGTCAACACTTTTTCGGTGTTAATGTTGACAGATGAGCATTTGGACCCCCAATTAGTGTACCACGCCCCCTCACATAGCCATGCTCCGGGCCAGGAGCCTTTCTCCACTTGGCACACTTTACCATTCCCGATTGAGTCCATGTGGATGGTAAAGCATAAAAAAGTAAAAGTTAACCCCCTCCAAAAAACTCACATTGACCTTTTTCATATATCGACCATTGACCATGTTAACCTTTTGCTTGTGTCCATGTTTTGACCATGTCAACCCTATTGACTGTCGACCTTGACATTGTGGACCTACCATCCAGATCCCATTTTTCAATCTTACCTTTACATATTCTTTCAAACAAAACAGAGTTATACACGGTCTGTACACTGCGCAGCCAGTGCTAGTTCATCTGACCAGTGAGTAAGTTACTATAATGGAGGGGTAGTAATAATGATGATGACGAAGATGATCATTTATTTATATAGTGCTCTTTCTCCAAAAAGTGTCTAAGTGTTAAGGTGGGAAATAGTGTTATTTAACTGTAGAACTTCTTTAAGTAATTGCATCCCATCAGGACTGCCATGCTATGGAATCCTATCCTTATGTATCCCTCCAATTATCTGTATAGATTGTAAGCTTGCGAGCAGGGCCCTCCTACCTCTATGTCGGTTTGTTAGTACCCAGTAAGTTTTATCATTGTTTCCTATTGCAAATCGCAACGGAATTTGCTGTGCTATATAAATAAAAACTATAAATAAATAGCATATACCGTGGACAACTTGTGTTGCATTATAAATAAAAGTAATAATAATTGTTTGCACATAAAATAAGTTTAGGCATTTAAAGGAAACGGATTTACAAAATAATAATTGACCAGAAGTGGAAAATAAAGCCGAGAACAACCAGCTATAAACGTATACAGCAACGGTTCTACCATCCAGACCTTGGGAGATAACTGCAATCCCAGCTGGGAGCACAGTGACAGCTGAGGAAAGCACACATTCAACTACAAGAAAGTTAAAATATGCAGCAGAAACTACAACGGTGGGAAATGTAGCTGTACACACATCCCAGGCAAATACCACTCTGGTCCACTCTACATCTACCAAAGGGATAGAAAGATAGATATTTTAATCTGGCACACAGCAATTTGGCAGATACATTTAAGGTGCCCATACACTTTGCGATGTTTGCATGCGTTTTGGTCCTGATCACATCGCATACAATTTGCATGCAATGTGATTGGGACAGAGTTCAAAAAGTATGTGCAGCACATACTTTCTGAGCTGTGCGATGGGCTGTGCGCCGGAGCGCGCACATCCCATCGCACCCCGTCACACTGTGTATGGGCACCTTAAGTGTGCTGCAAAAACCCACATGCTGCATTCCAGGATATATGACATCCTTGGCATGAATGCACAATTACCTTCCTCTGTCGGACATATAAAATGTGATACAGCACTAGAATCCAACATAATGATATGTCCATTTTGCACTACATTTTGTTTCCTTCCATGACAAACTATATATGTATGTATATATATATATATATATATATATATATATATATATATATATCCAGTAGCACAGGCCCCTGCAAGATACAGTAGTACCAAAATTAGAAGTGACATTGGAGACATTGGTCTGTCCCCAGCAGCTGTCACTTGCTCCATGTCCCACATTACCTTAGCACGCTTGAAGCAAGCCCTGAATAAGTCCAGCAGTGGCATGTTCTAGACCAGGGGGAGCCCTCAGAGGGGGTTCTGGGGCAGAGTAGATCCTGATACACAAGCAGCCCCAGGCAGCTCCATGGGAAACGGGGCCAGAACAGCTGTGTGAGAAGCTGTCAGTGTGGAAGGAGGGAGGGAGGGAGAGAGAGAGAGGCGGAGTGGTTAATTCAAATCCTGCACCGTTATCCCGTTGGTTGGAACAGCATCTCTGTCTGAATGAGATTCTTGGCACAGAGAACATTTTCTTGCTCAGATTTGGCATCAGAGGACAGAACCACAGTATTCAAAGGAAAACACATTCTATCTAAATGAATTCTATTTATACGTGTTAGGTAGTAGAGTGTGGTCATACGTCAGGAGGTTAGATAATACTGTAGAACAGAAACGTTGCTGCCTTCCATATTTATCATATAACTAGACATGCATTTTCACAATTCCATTAAGCCAGATGTACAGTAACATCCAAGTCTCTCATTATAGAGTGACCCTATTTCTGTGTGTTATATGTCTTATTAAGTTACATTCTAAGATTCCCTTCACATGAATACTGCAACTTAGCAGGAGAGAAGAAAATGAGCAGACAGCTAAAGTGAATGCAGCGGACAGTCACCCCAGTCAGCATATGTCCCTGTACTGCTGTGCCCCAGCCAAGTGCTCACAACATTCCTTCCATATGGATGACACAGGAAGTCGCAGACCGTGCGCTCAGCTTTCCTTTTCCAATATAGCCCTGCTTCATTTATGTTAAAGCTATTAGGCATAATGGGATGCGGTCATTTGGTCTACTGCATTATGGTCGACAGTCATTAGGTCGAATCCATTAGGTCGACATGCTAAAAGGTCGACATGACTCTAGGTCGACATGGGAAAAGGTCGACATGATTCTAGTTCGAAAGGTCATTAGTTCGACAGGTCATTAGTTCGACAAGGTCATTAGTTCGACATTGTCTATGTCGACATTCACAAGGTCGACATGGAGTTTTTCACTGTTTTTTGAGCCAACATGTGCCGACAGGCGGTATTTCATGCCCTACCATCCACTAGGGCGTGGTGGGAGAATAAAATAGTGTGCCGAGCGTAGCGAGGCACCGTGCCCGACGCATTGCGAGCGCAGCGAGCGATGCGAGGGGATGCAGTGCACTTTAAACTGTGTCCATGTCGACTGTGTTGACATTCAGGGAAAAAAACAGTGAAAAACCCCATGTCGACCTTGTGAATGTCGACATAGACAATGTCGAACTAATGACCTTGTCGAACTAATGACCTGTCGAACTAATGACCTTTCGACCTAGAATCATGTCGACCTTTTCCCATGTCGACCTAGAGTCATGTCGACCTTTTAGCATGTCGACCTAATGGATTTGACCGAATGACTTTCGACCATAATGCAATAGACCAAATGATCCAAACCCGGCATAATACATGGCGGGGAATCCCCGGAGATAACATATTGCCTTCGTGAACAGCTACGATGTGGTCTGAGTAGTGGTCATTCCTCTGGGTATGAGTCATTGGGTCGACCATATTTAGGTTAACATGCGTTAGGTCGACATCTGAAATAGGTCGCCATGGCTAACGTCGACATGGTTGGAGGGTTGACAAAAGCATTAGGTCGACAATGGGAAGGTCGACATGAGTTTTTTGTCCTGCATGTCAACACAGTCGTCATGGATGCTGTCTAAGTGTACTGAGTCCCCTCACGTGGCTCGCTGCGCTTGCCATGCTTCGGTCATTCTCCCACCACACCCGTAGTAGATTGTAGGGTGAGAAATACTACCTGTCGACACTTTAAAAAATTAAAACATGTCGACCTTTTGACTGTCAACATTCCCATTGTCGACATAATGCTTATGTTGACCTTCTTACCCTGTCGTCCTTAGCTATGTCAACCTATTTCAGGTGTCGACCTAAGTCCTGTCGACCTTTAGTGGTCGACCTAATGGATGTCGACCTAAATAGGGTAGACGTAGTGACCGTACCCCATTTGTCTGATACTTTTCTCTCTGACTTAAACAATCTGTAGATGAGAGAGTTAAACATTACACATTGCGCACAGCTGCACCGAGCATCAGCTTCCCCATGCAGTCCTGTATGCCGGATGGCACATTCATTCCCAGTAATGTTTAACTCTTTCATTTCCAGGTCACAGCCTTAGTGGAAATATTAGGCAGATGTATCAAGCCTGGAGAAGAGATAAACTGGAGATAAAGCACCAGCCAATAAACTGTGTTTGAAAATGACAGTTGGGAGTTATTTGGCTGGTGCTTTATCTCATTTCCCTTTATCTCCAGTTTATCTCTTCTCCAGGCGTAATACATCTGCTCCAATGTCCCATATGAATTATGACACACCTTAATTCTTAGGAAACATAATGCTAGCTGTATAAGTCTACCTGTAATAATTAATACAGTTTAAGTACCACTGATGATATTGTTTATTGGAGCAACAATCACAACGAGCAGTAATCATTTAGTGATTTAATAACAAAAGAAAAAGGTCATAAAATAAGCAGTGGATATTCCTTGCCCTATGCCATACTTGCAGACACTCCCTTGAATTACAGAATTAAAAGGTGGCGCTGACTTTCAATATACACTTTCATAGTGCCAGGTTTCAGTTGCATTAGCAGTGTACAACTCTGCATACATGTAAACATGGGCGTAGGACAGTGCCTTCAATATATATATATATATATATATATATATATATATATATATATATATATATATTGACATCCAATACTGCCGGCACTCTAATAAAGTCCAACTTGCCCCCGGTGCCAGATAGCTGATATATACACGTCCAAATCCCCTTGGTACAGGAATAATGGCACTCAGGAGTCAATTTAAATGCTAAAACATATATTGAGCATGAAGGGAACGTTTCGCTGAGGACGGGGCTAATTCCCTGAAACGTTCCCTTCAATCCAAGGGGATTTGGACGTGTATATTATTATTATTATTTATTTACAGTTTCTTATATAGCGCAGCATATTCCGTTACGCTTTACAATTGGAAACAATATATATATATATATATGTATATAAATATATATATATATATCATATACAAATAGTGACACTTTCTACACTACACATTCATCTGCAGAATGCAGTAAATAAAAGGCTAAGCACTGCCCACTAGTGGTTAACTAGGATAACGCAAGAACTGCACTGTGTACTCTCCAATAGTTAATGATTGCGGTTTCTTCTAGATATATACATCATCTATATAAATGTCTAGTGTACGTTTGTGTGTCTCAAAAAAACTGCCATCTGTTGGACTTTCCTCTTCATTTATAACTGCAATTACTTGTGTTTATATTCCTTTATTATAAATGAAATAGTTCAACACAGGTGACACCAATCATACTGTATAAAAAGGGAAGACCAAACATAAGGGGTATTCAATATTTGTAGGATTTTTCACCACGTAAATAATATGCAATTTTGCCATTTTTCTTTTTTTTAGGGAGAATTAGATTTGCCCTATGCAAATTCAGTGGTGATTTTTTTGCCTGGGCGAGAAATCTAGCACTGTCAAAAACCACATGGATCAACCATTTTGCCAAGTTGGTAAGTATGATTAACATTAACAGGACTTTCAGGGCAATATTCAATTATGCCAATTCGCCATGTTTCATGGCGAATTTGTGCTATTTTCACTTTGGAAGGTGATTTTGTTTTCAACGTGCACTTTTCACCATCAACAGTGAATGACGGACAATTTGCCATCTGATAGTCTCTGCAACTCGCTGTGGTTTTTCAATGGGTTTTTCAATGTGATTCGCCGTAAGTGTATTCAATGAGAAAATGGCGAATTGCTTTCTAAGTGATTTTCGCTGTGTGTCACCGTGTAGCAATCGCCATTTTTTCATGGTGAAGTGGAATGTGAACTTTTAAAATAATGTTTTTAAAAAAAATAAATGGTGTAAAGAATATCAGGAATTTTTGCAGCACATGAATATATATTTAATAAAAAAAAAAATTTTTTTTTACACATAACAGCCAGCAGGGGGCCGGTAGCCGAGAGCCGCTCATTACATATTCATATATTCACTGCTCCCGATCATTACATATGCACGATCAGGAGCAGTGTTAGCGGCTCCTACCCGGTCCCCTGCTAACTCTCCCGGGGGGGGGGGGGGCAGCTTGTGCTGCCTGGGTCCCGGGGTGCTCTCCTACCCCCCACATACATTTTGGGGCAGCCAGGGAGACTTCCATCTCCCTGCCTGCCACTGTCCCCCGGCTCCCTGCTGTGTCCACCGCAGGGGTTAACATTTGCCGTCAGGGGCAGCGAGCCCCTGCGGCATTGAATAGTGTGTCAGCGAGGGCTGGCAGCAAAGGCTCCAGCCCTCCAGAACATGGCACTGTGCAGCGAATCCTAAACAGGATTCACTGCACATAGCGATTATACTCATTGAATACTGCCCTCAGGAGACCACTGTGTATCAAATGACCCCCTTGAAGGATCTATACAGTGCTGTCCCACGTGTAAAATGCTGTCATTGTGTATTCTCTTACACCAGGCATGTCCAAACTATGGCCCTCAGGCTGTTGTGAAACTACAATTCCCATCATGCCTTGCCACAGTTTTGCTATTAGGGAATGCTAAAATGATGGCAAGGCATGCTGGGGTGTGTAGTTTCACAACAGCTGGAGGACCACAGCTTGGACATGCCTGTCTTACACGGTTCTTCTATTCAGTGACATAAGAAGCTGCTAGAATTGTTTCTTTTCATTATAAACTCTATTATATTCCAATTTCCAGATAAGGAAGAGTGTATATGTTCTGTGCTGTTGGTGTTCCAACTCCACTGAGCAGCTAAGAGTTAAATATAAGGCTGGACAGTCAGTGATTTTCCACTCTATGCTATGCAGAAAATTCTCAAAAAGGTCAACAGAAAAATGACAAATCTGCAGAGGAAACAGGGACCCTTCTCACAAGCCGATGAATGTTCTCATTATACCAGGCAGCTGTGCACTGTATGGCTCATATTAACCCAAGTGCACTATCTGATGCTAACCCCATCAACATCTGACTGTAGAGAAGTGTAGGTTCTGGGGCATATGGGGAATTCTAGAGAATGTTGTGCATGAAAATGACTCCGTCTATGCCATGATGATGGGAATCAATATGTGCATGCAAGCTTTAACACAGTAGTAGACATTGTATAATGAAAGGAACCATGCTTATTATACACATGTGCAAGATAACCAGATACCATACATTTACAGTAATGTTCAAAGCAAAGAACACATTGTCCTAAATTGTATGTGACAAATTGAGTAACTGGTATGCCGTGAGCCCTAGTTCAAATCAAAAATCTATTGCTCCTCACATTTAAAGGTCTAACTAATAAATGCTTGTTTTCTGGGATAGCCGAAAATATTAATATTCCCCTGAATGCATCTTTAGACGGATTGTAGAAGGCCATCCTCCAATCAAATCCTGCTATTTATTTTTATCGCTGGCCCTACGAATGTTGATTGACAGGAAGGAGGCTTTGTGGGTGGTAACTGTTTGCTAGGAGTGTCAGGGAAAAAGCAGGCATGCTTAGGCAATTTAGGGGAGGGGTGTGATGTCAGCTCCGGCCCCAAACAGCCAGTTTCTGTCGCAGCCGCCAAGTAAGTCCTGGGCTAGGCACAGACTGCATACAGCAGAAAAATCATTTGATGTTGAGCGTCTTGAGAATGGATTTGTAGCTAATTGCCGATCCGGCTAATTAGCACACCCTAATAATCAATTTGAAGCTTGCACAGGGCGGGATTTCACTTTTGCGGGGCAGTGTATCCCCGATTGCAAATAAGCAGCCCTTAGATCAGGTCTGAATTAGGCCCATAGTCTACAATGCAGGGAGGTGCTGGACAGGGGAGGTGCTCTCCCAGTGCTGCTGCGCCTGTCGGACAGGTAGCAGCACCTGGAGCTAGCAGTGCCTCCATCTCACGGGTGCAAGAGTGGGCCTAAAAGGGTTCAGAGCTACACAAAACCGAGGGGCAGAGCTACGTGGAACAGGGCATGAACTGATACAGATTAAGCCAGCCAGATGATTGGTACGCTGAGGGAAAGCGTGCTGCCGTTTCCCCACTATGCGAGGGGATGAGTCACGAAGACCCACCCCTCGCATGTGCCCGCAGCAGGAGAAATCATTTGATTGTCAGCGACCAGCGAATGATTTCCCCTGCCTTCGCAAATATTAGTCTATGGAGAGGGACTTATATTTGCGGGCAGCGGGACGAAGACAAGGCGGGTGGCACAACTATGCGTACAAGCAGGGGAGTGTATACAATAACCCCTATGTGCAGAAGTGGTGCTACTTCTGTGGGTATTGTGTGCGTAATCGGCACTACTCGTGAGGGCATTATATGTAAATGGTGCGACTGATATGGGCAATATGTGTTTAAACGGCACTACGACTGTGGGCATTATGTGTGTAAGCGGGGCTACGACTGTGGGCATTATGTGTGTAAGCGGTGCTACGACTGTGGGTACTATGTGTGTAAGCGGGGCTACGAGTGATGTGTCACAAGTAAATGAAACCTGTAGAGGAACCTATGATAGTAAGTCCCTTGCTGCTCTTCCCTGGATTTCTTTACTGCAAGCAGTAAGGAAGTAGAAAGGGAGAGGGGGGTCTATGGGTTGCTGTGGTCCAGTAACTGCCTCCAATTACTAGAGTGGGACCTCAAGTTATTAAAAAGATAATGCCCCACCTTTATACTGAACAGGGCAGAGTCTGCAGCTGATGGGCATCAAAAAACAAAACATTATGTTTGCTGTTTTCCTGCCACCTTCAATCTCCTGAGCAGGCCCGGGATGTATTACTCTGCATCGGCCTGCTCCTGCCACACAGAGGGTCCTTGCCGATAATGGCTGGCACAGGTGGAGCTGCTTCTGGATGGCAACTGCTGTTTTTCTAGTCAAATAAAATGTAATCTATCACCCTTCGCCAGCATAACATTTTTCTCCATGGTAAGCTGTATTAATAATTAGCCATAGTATTCATTACATGCAATCTAGGTTTAACTGTGTTGCCAACATGCCTTTGCATACACAAATTGTTCATAACATTCATTGTTTATAATGACTAGCCGAACAACACCAGTAATCAAGTATTTGAATGTTTAACTTAAAACAAGCACATACATACCTTCTTTCTCATACACACCATGTACCTCAAATCATACTTGCCTACTTTTTCTTCAGGGAACTGTCAGGGGGAGGCAGGATGAGGCTGATGTAACCAAGCCCTGCCCCCATGCCAGTCAAATGCAACAATTTACATGTCCGCGGAGTGGGGAAGAGGCTAATGTGATGCAAAATGACGCGATTCGCTGGTGCACCAAATACTGAAAGGAGGATGCGCGGGCTGCGGGGGCAATGTGGGAGACTTGCTCGCCTTCTCAGGGGGCCGGGAGGGAGACCCGTTTATCGGGAGCCTCTTGGCCATTCTGGAAGGGTAGAAAAATATGCCTCAAATTGTTGTACTTCATTGCACTTGGCTTTTTAATCATCTTTGTACTTTAACAATAACAACTGGTCATCAAAAAAAAAATTTTTTATAAACCTCCTACAACTATATTTATTTCTCTGTATTACTTCTATTAGCAGGTGACATTTCACCTAATCCAGGCCCTAGACACTTGCCACAATCACATTCACTTAATTCAGAGCAATATGGAAATACAGATAACCTCATAAACATCACATGTCTCCCATCACCCTCCAAATCACTGAAATGTGGTTTATGGAATGCACACTCTGTTTGTAGTAAATTAACATCCGTCCATGACCTCTTCATATCTAACAACTTAAACTTGCTGGTTATTACAGAACCATGGCTCACATAATCAGACACGGCCTCCCTTGCAGCAATCTTACACGGTGGTCTCCACTTCACACACACCACTAGGCCTGGCAACAGTAGTGGTAGTTTCCCAATTTTTCGCATACACAGTCCTACAACATGTTCCATCACTCACATGAAGTAAAATCTATCAAAATTGACACTTCCTTCTCTCTGCATGTTGCAGCTATCACCCACATGGGTAACTCAAACAATTTCTAGAAGATTTATCTCACTGGCTCCCTCCCTTCCTCTGACATCTCCACCATCCTCATGGGATATTTCAATATTGCTATTGATCCAAAATCTTCTGCTTATGTCTCCTAACAACTCTATCTAACCACCTCTCTTGGCCTATCTCAATGGACTGACTCCTCTACTCATCAGTAGGGTCACTGCCTTGATATAGTATTTACCAGATGATGCCCAGTATCTGAATTCATTAACACCCCTTTCACACCCTCAGATTATAACCTTATCACCTGCATGCTCTGATACATTATTTGTACCTCTGTGTCACTGGAGACATCAAATCCTCCTCAAACCCACAGATATACTAATGCAATTAATCTTCCAGAACATTCTACCTCTCTCCATCAACTGCTTTCATCTATTTCTGCATTCACTTCTCCTAAGTTGGCTGTATCTCACCTGAACCAGACTCAACAACCCTAGATGAAGTGGCTCCAGCTACCCATTAAACGCTACATAGGCCTAGATGTCAACCGTGGCACTTTGACTGGTGTAAAGTTGAACGCCAGTGGCGTAAATCATAATTCCAAGTGACTTCTTCACATAAAAGACTGTCTACCACTTTTATCATAGTACCCTGGACACTGTCAAACAAACATATTTCCAAACTCTCATATCTGCTCAAGCTTCTAAACCCAAACGATTTTTTAATACATTCAAATCACTTCTGAACCCTCCCTCATCCAACTCATCAGCCACTATCAAGATTTTGCTTCCTACTTCAAGGACAAGTTTATTAAAATAAGATAAAAACAGAGAAGAAAAAAGATTTGTCTTGGTGTGGTGCACCAATGAAAGAAATGGAGTCCTAAAATCGAACTTTTAATTGGTTTTATAATAAAACATGCGAAATATAAAAAACACATATAACACATACAGATGGGGAAAAGGTATTTATAAAATTGCACGTACGAGCATGCCGCATGTGTCAAATTTTTTTTTTTTAGAGTAGTGTTTTACACACTAATAAACCCGCCGCCTCTGTACAAAATAAGCCCGTCAGGGTATGGTTATATTTCTGCAGCAATTCACTGCTGGGTATTTGTATCAATTTGTTACAGAGGGAAATATGTTGCCACTCGTATAAAATGTTACTTTGTGTTATTTCAAGAAGAGACTGAAAGTGTATGTACTGTATTAGCAAGCCTCTCTCAAGGTCTCCAATCCTCCTGGCTGAGTTAGCGTACGCGGGAGGCAGGGACCTAGATGTGTGTTATTATTATTCACACTGTTGTTCACAAATTCACATTTAATTGGCTCACAGGCTCAATTTTATCACAAGAATACTGAGGTCTCTGTTAAATGCTGAATACACTTGCTGCAATAGCACATAGATTAGAGCCTGAACTCCAAGAATGTCAGGGAGCGCTGATTTAGCATAGTGTCACACTTAATTGGCATATAGACTCAATTTTATCACAGTGCTACCTTTTATTTATGCATGGGTATCTTGCTCAATGCTGGTTATCTTGCTGTATTAGCTTGTATTATCTCGCGGTATGCGACTGGATAATATAGAATATTTCAGCAGTGATGCTGTTATTCTCTCAGAGTATAGATATATATATTACTCATACAGTGGAGTCTAAGCTCTAAAGATACCAGTGAGCGCTGATTTATATTCTCTGTAGCTGGCAGATTATACTGATATATGATGCCAGATATATCTCTTGGTCAGCGTCCCTGACTACTGTCACTTATTGTATTAGCTATGCAATATACATTCATATAACAGGCTGCAAGTTTTTCAGGCTGATCGCACAGCAACTGACATGCTCCTCTATGACATATTTCCCTCTGTAACAAATTGATACAAATACCCAGCAGTGAATTGCTGCAGAAATATAACCATACCCTGACGGGCTTATTTTGTACAGAGGCGGCGGGTTTATTAGTGTGTAAAACACTACACTAAAAAAAAAAAAATTGACACACCCGGCATGCTCGTATGTGCAATTTTATAAATACCTTTCCCCCATCTGTATGTGTTATATGTGTTTTTTATATTTCGCTTGTTTTATTATAAAACCAATTAAAAGTTAGATTTTAGGACTCCATTTCTTTCATTGGTGCACCACACCAAGACAAATCTATTTTCTTCTCTGTTTTTGTGAATTATCACATTTGTCAGTGGTAGCACACCCCTGAATTATATTAGACACAAGATTGTCACAATTACAAACAGGGGGTCACCTGCATATCCAACCTACACAATTTAACCCCTTACCGACGCAGCCTGTTTTTGCCTTCCTGACAGAGCCCTTTTTTTCAAATCTGACATGTAACACTTAAGTGGGGATAACTTTTTTTTGCTTTTACTTATCCCAGTGATTTTGAGATTGTTTTCTCGTGACACATTGTACTTCAAGTTAGTGGTAAATTTTGGTCGATACAGTCTGTGTTTTTTTGTGAAAAATACCAAAATGTCGTAAAAAAATAGAAAATTTTGCAATTTGCTAAATGTTAAATTTTCTGCTTGTGAGACAAATAATCATACTACTCAAAATAGTTAATAACTAACATAGACCATATGTATACTTTATGTTTCCATCATTATTTCAACCTCCTTTTAATTTTTTTGGACACTAGGAGGCTTAAAATATGAATAGCAAATTCTCAAATTTTCAAGAAAATTTCAAACACTGATTTTTTTAGGGACCAGTTCAGTTCTGATGTGACTTTGAGGGACTTGTATGTGAGACACCCCCATAAATGATGCCATTTCAAAAACTGCACCCCTCACAGTATTCAAAACAGCATTTTGGAAGTTTGTTAACCCTTTAGGTGTTTCACAGGAATTAAAACAAAGTGTAGGTGAAATTTCAAAATTTAATTTTTTTTGCAGATTTTCAATTTTAATACATTTTTCTAAGGAACACAGTAGATTTTACTAAAGAAATGTGACTAAAACTTGATTCCCCCAATTCTTTTGTTTTCATAAATATCCTATATGTGGCCCTAGTGTGCACGTTGACCAAACCACAGGCTTCATAATAGAAGGAGCACCTACTTGATTTTGGAGCCTCCTTTTTATGAGATTATTTTTTAGGCACCATGTAGGTTTCTAGGCACCATAAGATGCTAAAAGTTAGGAACCCCCCCACAAGTGACCCCATTTTGCAAACTACACCCCTCAGGGAATTCATCTAGAGGTACATTTCAAACCCCCAGGGGTTTCACCAATTTTGGTACAACTGGGCTGTGAAAATGAAAAATTACATTTTTTTACACAAAAATGCAGTTCTGCCTCAAAATTTTTCATTTTCACAAGGAATGAAGGAGACAAAGCACCCCAAAATATGTGCCGCAATTTCTCCCGAGTACGGCAATGCCTCATATGTGACCAAAAAATACCATTTGGGTGCATGGCAGGACTCAGAAGGGAAGGAGTGATATTTGGATTTTGCAGCACAGATTCTGGTGGAATGAATGGTGGGTGCTATGTCGCATTAGCAAGACCCCCGAAGCACCAATACAGTGGAACCCCCCCACAAGTGACCCCATTTTGCAAACTACACCCCTCAGGGAATTCATCTAGGGGTATAGTGTACATTTCAAACCCCCAGGGGTTTCACCACTTGTGGTACAACTGGGCTGTGAAAATGAAAAATTAAATTTTTTACACAAAAATGCAGTTCTGGCTCAAAATTTTTCATTTTCACAAGGAATGAAGGAGACAAAGCACCCCAAAATCTGTGCCGCAATTTCTCCCGAGTACGGCAATGCCTCATGTGTGATTAAAAAATACCATTTGGGTGCATGGCAGGACTCAGAAGGGAAGGAGTGATATTTGGATTTTGCAGCACAGATTCTGGTGGAATGAATGGTGGGTGCTATGTCGCATTAGCAAGACCCCCGAAGCACCAATACAGTGGAACCCCCCCACAAGTGACCCCATTTTGCAAACTACACCCCTCAGGGAATTCATCTAGGGGTATAGTGTACATTTCAAACCCCCAGGGGTTTCACCAATTTTGGTACAACTGGGCTGTGAAAATGAAAAATTACATTTTTTTACACAAAAATGCAGTTCTGGCTCAAAATTTTTTATTTTCACAAGGAATGAAGGAGACAAAGCACCCCAAAATCTGTGCCCCAATTTCTCCCGAGTACGGCAATGCCTCATATGTGACCAAAAAATGGTAGGACTCAGAAGGGATGGAGTGATATTTGGATTTTGCAGCACAGATTCTGGTGGAATGAATGGTGGGTGCTATGTCGCATTAGCAAGACCCCCGAAGCACCAATACAGTGGAACCCCCCCACAAGTGACCCCATTTTGCAAACTACACCCCTCAGGGAATTCATCTAGGGGTATAGTGTACATTTCAAACCCCCAGGGGTTTCACCAATTTTGGTACAACTGGGCTGTGAAAAATGAAAAATTACATTTTTTACACAAAAATGCAGTTCTGGCTCAAAATTTTTCATTTTCACAAGGAATGAAGGAGACAAAGCACCCCAATTCTGTGCCCCAATTTCTCCCGAGTACGGCAATGCCTCATATGTGACCAAAAAATACCATTTGGGTGCATGGCAGGACTCAGAAGGGAAGGAGTGATATTTGGATTTTGCAGCACAGATTCTGGTGGAATGAATGGTGGGTGCTATGTCGCATTAGCAAGACCCCCGAAGCACGGTGAAATGATGAACCTAATAATCCATAGATGTGTGGTATATTTTAAAGCACTCCTTCATACATAGGCCGGGTTTGTCGGGACAAGTTTCACAGTGGAAAATAGTTTGCTTTCGTATTCCCTTTTTATAGCAAACTTTGCACCTTTTTTGTGTCCTGCCCTTTTTTCCAGTGGAGGGGATTTCGTTAGGAAAATGCTGCCCTGGTACAATACGGGGGCCAGTACTAGAAGTACTGGGGCCAGTACTAGAAGTACTGGGGCCCTCTGCCTGCTGGTTCCCAAATATTAGGCCCTTTATGACTTCCTCTTGAAAGTGCATAAATGTCCCCGTCTGGCTGGTAAAACGGAATAGTACGTAAGCGTTATACAGTGCCATCTGGATGATATACACGGCCAGCTTCTTATACCATACTGTATTTTTGTTTTCCGCAGGGCACTGTACGGCTTCAGTACCTGATCTGAAAGATCCACTCCTCCCATGTACTTATTGTAATCTAGGATACAAATAGGTTTTGAGGTGTGGGTACTGGTACCTCGTACAGGGACGGAGGTGGTACTGTCTCCGTGAATTGTTGTCAGTATAAGGACATCCCTCTTGTCCTTATATTTGACCAACAACATATTTTCGGTGCATATTCCCCTGCTTTCACCCTTTCTCAGTAATTGGGCAACTTGTGTTTTTGGGAGGCCTCTTTGGTTCTTGCGCACAGTACCGCAAGCTGCTGTACCTCTTGAACCAAGGGCCTTAAACAGGGGGATGCTGGTGTAAAAGTTATCCACATAGAGGTGATAACCCTTATCCAGGAAGGGGTGCACTAAATCCCAGACAATCTTTCCACTAACACCTACGAGGGAGGGGGGGCATTCTGGCGGTTCAATTCTTGTGTCCTTCCCTTCATATACCCTAAACCTGTGGGTGTACCCTGAGGTACTTTCGCACAGCTTATACATTTTTATGCCATACCTTGCCCTCTTATTGGGAAGGTACTGGCAGAATTTAACCCTTCCTTTAAAATGTATAAGTGACTCGTCTACACAAATGAATTTTTGGGGATGTACATCTCAGCAAATTTGGCGCTGAAATGATCAATGACCGGCCTGACTTTGAATAGCCGGTCAAAGGTGGGATCATCTCTGGGTGGGCACTGTGCATTATCGTTGTAATGCAAAAATTTAAGGATCGTCTCAAAACGAGTCCGGGTCATGGCCATACGATGAAGTGGGGTGCTGTACAGAACATCTGTACTCCAATATTGCCTAATTTCTGGCTTTTTAACTATGCCCATATGTAACACCAGACCCCAAAACGTCATCATCTCTACTGCATCTATAGGGGTCCACCTAGCAAATGATGACGTGGGGTTTTGGGCAATAAACTGCTGGGCATATAAATTACTTTGGTCCACCATTAAATTTATAAAATCATCAGAGAAAAAGACTTTGAAAAAGTCAATTTCTTTGAGGCCTGTAGTATCAAATTGGATTCCTGGGTTGGCCAAAAACTCAGGAACCTGGGGCTCAAAATTGTCTGGTGGTGGGGTCCATATGAGATCAATCATTGGGGGGGGGTCTCAGCTGCTCTACGGGGGCGTCTTTGAGGGGGTCCCTCATCACTAGAGGAGGAAGAGGAGCTTAAGACGAATGCAAATTCATCGCTTTCTTCACTGGCTGTGTCAGTGTCAGAGGCAATAAGGGCATATGCCTCCTCCGCTGAAAACAGTCTTTGCGATGATTGGGACATTTTTATTATTTTTGTGTAGGCGTGTATAGTGTAGGGGGGGGTACAAACTTTATTTCAACACGGGGGGTATGTAGTGTGTATGTAGTGCTTTAACACGTGTAAGTTAAAAGAAAAAAAAAAAACTCCTGCGCCAAAAATTGAGCACAGATGTTGGTCAGTAACGTCCGTCACTGATCAGCGCTCAGCGGGCACAGGACACCCACAAAAGCACCGTGGGTGTAAAAAAAATAAAAAAAAATACTCCACAGCACCCTCCAAAAAATAAAAATAAAAAAAAATTCTGATGAGTCAAAGACAACAGGAATTTGATCCCAAAAAAAAATAATTAGATCAAAAATGCTGATCAGTGATGTACGTCACTGATCAGCGCTCAGCGGGCACAGGACACCCACAAAAGCACCGTGGGTGTAAAAAATTTTTTACAAAAAAAGACTCCACAGCACCCTCCAAAAAAAAAAAAAAATGCTGATGAGTCAAAGGCAACAGTAATTTGATCTAAAAAAAAAAAATTAGATCAACCCTGTGCCAAAAATGCTGATCAGTGATGTACGTCACTGATCAGCGCTCTGCGGCCACAGGACACCCACAAAATCACCGTGGGTGTAAAAAAAAAAAAAACCCACAGCACCCTCAAAAAAAAAAAAAAAAACTGCTGATCAGTGATGCAACACTGATTAGCAGTGAGGGGCAGCAGGCACACAACTGTGGGTGCAACCTGACAGGGTATATATAAAAAAAAAAAAAAACCCTGCACCCCAAAAAAGGTGCTGATCAGTTAGTTTATACTGATCAGCACAAAAGGGGGGCAGCGGGGGGCAGCAGGGGGCAGCAGATACAAAATTATATCACACAATATATATATCTCTGACACAATGACGCTGCAGCAGCAGCACAAGCAGACAGGAAGCAAGAGCAACCAGGAAGCAACAGTAGCTGGCAGCACGGATGCCACCAACGCTGATCAGGTCAGTATAGGGCACAGATGGGCACGGAGACCGCTCTGCACACTGTTCCTGACCGGAATGGCGGCTGCAGGGCTGTCTGCGTTATTTCATTTGAGGTGTAATGGCTGTGATTGGTCCGTCGGTCCGACGGACCAATCACAGCCTTTGGGGGCAGGTGGGGTGAGGTGGGGTGACCACCAGTGACACCCTTACACCCGGTGGTGATTGGTGCTGTACTTAACAGCACCAATCACCACCGATCCCTGTGTCACCGGCGAACGTTATTCGCCGGTACACAGAAAACGCTGTAATTGGCTGTTCACATTGAACAGCCAATCACAGCGATCGCCGATGGGTGGGGGCATTGCTGCCCCCCCTGGGCAATGAGGGAAGATGTCTGCTGTCAGGGACAGCAGACATCGTCCCTCTGTCACCGCGTCTATAGACGTGGTGACAGTTTAAAGTCATGACGTACATTTACGTCATGTGTCGGGAAGTACATCCCGACCATGACGTAAATGTACGTCAAATGTCGGGAAGGGGTTAAGGATACACCATCTTGTGCGATTGTACCCAAACCCCCTTTGTGTACCTAATATAATAAGATCCAAGATGAAATGGTGAACTCTTCCTCATCCAGTGACCTGCTCAGTTCTCCACCAGAACCCTTTTGCACTCTCTTTTCATTTAATCCTACAGAAGAAGATGAAGTGGGGTATTCAATGTGAGGCTCACGGCAGTCGAGCTTGCTCGACCGCCGTGACCCAGTCCCGTTCTCGGTCAGCTTGACCGAGAACATTCAGGTGGGATTCAATGTCCCGCCTGCCGGGGAGCGAGAAGGGGGGCGTGGCCACGAGTTGCGGCCGAGAAGAGGCAAACTGCAGCTGGCAGCTCGTCACTTCCCGGCCGTTCAACATTTTCTTATCCTGCTACTCTGCTACCTCTCCTCTTGAGCCTATACCCCCATAGGTAAGTACATTTCTCCTGAGCTCATCCCAACCGTAACAAACATCTGCAATCTCTCTCAATCTCTCTCTCTACTGGTATCTTTCCTTCAATATTCAAGTATGCAGAGATGTCTTAATCCTCACAATTTACTGGACCCACTTTAGTCAGGCTTTCGGTCTCAACACTCCACAGATACAGCACTGACTAAAGTCATGAATGATCTAGTCACTGCAATGTTCAAAGGCATTATCACTACTTATTTTTTTAGATCTCTCTGCTACTTTAGAAACTGTTGATCATTATCTACTTATACAAACACTACAATCACTAGGTCTTCAAGGCACTGCTCTCTCTGGTTACTATCCTACCTATCTAATCGCACCTCTTTCATTTGGAGTACTGCAAGGCTCGGTCCTAGGTCCTCTGCTTTTCTCAATCTATAACTCATCTCATGGCAAACTAATTCGCTCATTTCAGTATTATTTGTATGCAGATGATACTCAAATCTACCTATCTTCTACAGATTTGTCACCTTCTGTATTGGTCTGTGTCACTGAATGCCTTTCTGTCGTCTCAACTTAAATGTCATCTCGTCAACTCAAACTCAGCATTGCTAATAGAAGTTATCAACCTGATATCTCCCTAACTGTTGAGAACTCAACAATCAATCCTACCCAACAAGCTCACGCAGGTGTTATACTCGACTCAGAACTGTGCTCCCCACATTCAATCTGTCTCAAAATAATGTTACATGTAGTAAGCAAACATATATTTTAGTGCCTCTCAGTGTGGATATTGTGGGTGGAGCAACAATGTGGGTGTAGTATCAAGCAATACGTAAAAGCAGGGACAATGCGTGCCATAGGCACGCAGCAAAAATATAGGTTGCGGCCACATAATAGTACCAATTCACATTAGGCCACACAGGAGTGCCCCTTAGACACACCGAGACAGCTAGAGCCCCTTAGACACACCAAGACAGCTAGAGCGCCTTAGACACACTGCACCATTACACATTGTGCCACACACCATAATGCCCATTACGAATTGTGCCACACACCCTGATGCCTATTACATATTATACCACGCACTGTGATGCCCATTACATATTATTCCACATAAGTGTCGCTTACCTATATGCTCATCGCTACAATAGAGTTAAATGCTCATTGCCAAGGGGGAGTGAAAAGCTCATTGTCAAGGGGGAGTGAAATGCTCATTGTCAAGGGGGAGTGAAATGCTCATTGCCAAGAGGGAGTGAAATGTTGCCGCTCGTGGTAAAGAGGACAGCTACCATGCAGGCAAAATTGAAAGTGGTAACAGCTGGGCAGAAAGCATTAGGCTGCCTGGCTGTATTCAGAGCAGGTCCAAGTTACTGCACAAGGTCATCACATCACATGTGTAGTCAGCAGACAGCAAAATACATGGCAGCATTGTGGAGGCATAAAGTGATGGGAGAAGTCTAACCCCTTCCCGACAGAGCCAGTTTTTGCGTTCCTGACAGAGCCCTTTTTTTTCAAATCTGACATGTCTCACTTAAGTGGGGATAACTTTTTTTTGCTTTTACTTATCCCAGTGATTTTGAGATTGTTTTTTCGTGACACATTGTACTTCAAATTAGTGGTAAATTTGGGTCGATACAGTCTGTGTTTTTTTGTGAAAAATACCAAAATGTCGTAAAAAAATGGAAAATTTAGCAATTTGCAAAATGTTAAATTTTCTGCTTGTGAGACAAATAATCATACCACTCAAAATAGTTAATAACTAACATAGACCATATGTCTACTTTATGTTTCCATCATTATTTCAACTTCCTTTTAATTTTTGGGACACTAGGAGGCTTACAATATGAATAGCAAATTCTCAAATTTTCAAGAAAATTTCAAACACTGATTTTTTTAGGGACCAGTTCAGTTCTGATGTGACTTTGAGGGACTTGTATGTGAGACACCCCCATAAATGATACCATTTCAAAAACTGCACCCCTCACAGTATTCAAAAGAGCATTTTGGAAGTTTGTTAACCCTTTAGGTGTTTCACAGGAATTAAAACAAAGTGTAGGTGAAATTTCAAAATTTCATTTTTTTTGCAGATTTGCAATTTTAATACATTTTTCTAAGGAACACAGTACATTTTACTAGAGAAATGTGACTAAAAATTGATTCCCCCAATTCTTTTGTTTTCATAAATATCCTATATGTGGCCCTAGTGTGCACGTTGACCAAACCACAGGCTTCATAATAGAAGGAGCACCTACTTGATTTTGGAGCCTCCTTTTTATGAGATTATTTTTTAAGCACCATGTAGGTTTCTAGGCACCATAAGATGCTAAAATTTAGGAACCCCCCCACAAGTGACCCCATTTTGCAAACTACACCCCTCAGGGAATTCATCTAGGGGTATAGTGTACATTTCAAACCCCCAGGGGTTTCACCAATTGTGGTACAACTGGGCAGTGAAAATGAAAAATTAAATTTTTTTACACAAAAATGCAGTTCTGGCTCAAAATTTTTCATTTTCAGAAGGTATGAAGGAGAAAAAGCACCCCAAAATCTGTGCCCCAATTTCTCCCGAGTACGGCAATGCCTCACATGTGACCAAAAAATACCAGTTGGGTGCATGGCAGGACTCAGAAGGGAAGGAGTGATTTTTGGATTTTGCAGCACAGATTTTGGTGGAATGAATGGTGGGTGCTATGTTGCACCAATACAGTGGAACCCCCCCACAAGTCACCCCATTTTGCAAAGTACACCCCTCAGGGAATTCATCTAGGGGTATAGTGTACATTTCAAACCCCCAGGGGTTTCACCAATTTTGATACAAATGGGCAGTGAAAATGAAAAATTACATTTTTTTACACAAAAATGCAGTTCTGGCTCAAAATTTTTCATTTTCAGAAGGAATGAAGGAGACAAAGCACCCCAAAATCTGTGCCCCAATTTCTCCCGAGTACGGCAATGCCTCACATGTGACCAAAAAATACCATTTGGGTGCATGGCAGGACTCAGAAGGGAAGGAGTGATTTTTGGATTTTGCAGCTCAGATTCTGGTGGAATTTTGGTGGGTGCTATGTCGCATTAGCAAGACCCCCCAAGCACCAATACAGTGGAACCCCCCCACAAGTGACCCCATTTTGCAAACTACACCCCTCAGGGAATTCATCTAGGGGTATAGTGTACATTTCTAACCCCCAGGGGTTTCACCAATTTTGATACAACTGGGCAGTGAAAATGAAAAATTACATTTTTTTACACAAAAATGCAGTTCTGGCTCAAAATTTTTAATTTTCAGAAGGTATGAAGGAGACAAAGCACCCCAAAATCTGTGCCCCAATTTCTCCCGAGTACGGCAATGCCTCACATGTGACCAAAAAATACCATTTGGGTGCATGGCAGGACTCAGAAGGGAAGGAGTGATTTTTGGATTTTGCAGCTCAGATTCTGGTGGAATTTTGGTGGGTGCTATGTCGCATTAGCAAGACCCCCCAAGCACCAATACAGTGGAATCCCCCCACAAGTGACCCCATTTTGCAAACTACACCCCTCAGGGAATTCATCTAGGGGTATAGTGTACATTTCTAACCCCCAGAGGTTTCACCAATTTTGATACAACTGGGCAGTGAAAATGAAAAATTACATTTTTTTACACAAAAATGCAGTTCTGGCTCAAAATTTTTCATTTTCAGAAGGTATGAAGGAGAAAAAGCACCCCAAAATCTGTGCCCCAATTTCTCCCGAGTACGGCAATGCCTCACATGTGACCAAAAAATACCAGTTGGGTGCATGGCAGGACTCAGAAGGGAAGGAGTAATTTTTTGGATTGTGCAGCACAGATTTTGGTGGAATGAATGGTGGGTGCTATGTTGCACCAATACAGTGGAACCCCCCCACAAGTCACCCCATTTTGCAAAGTACACCCCTCAGGGAATTCATCTAGGGGTATAGTGTACATTTCAAACCCCCAGGGGTTTCACCAATTTTGATACAAATGGGCAGTGAAAATGAAAAATTACATTTTTTTACACAAAAATGCAGTTCTTGCTCAAAATCTTTCATTTTCAGAAGTAATGAAGGAGACAAAGCACCCCAAAATCTGTGCCCCAATTTCTCCCGAGTACGGCAATGCCTCACATGTGACCAAAAAATACCATTTGGGTGCATGGCAGGACTCAGAAGGGAAGGAGTGATTTTTGGATTTTGCAGCTCAGATTCTGGTGGAATTTTGGTGGGTGCTATGTCGCATTAGCAAGACCCCCCAAGCACCAATACAGTGGAACCCCCCCACAAGTGACCCCATTTTGCAAACTACACCCCTCAGGGAATTCATCTAGTGGTATAGTGTACATTTCTAACCCCCAGGGGTTTCACCAATTTTGATACAACTGGGCAGTGAAAATGAAAAATTACATTTTTTTACACAAAAATGCAGTTCTGGCTCAAAATTTTTAATTTTCAGAAGGTATGAAGGAGACAAAGCACCCCAAAATCTGTGCCCCAATTTCTCCCGAGTACGGCAATGCCTCACATGTGACCAAAAAATACCATTTGGGTGCATGGCAGGACTCAGAAGGGAAGGAGTGATTTTTGGATTTTGCAGCTCAGATTCTGGTGGAATTTTGGTGGGTGCTATGTCGCATTAGCAAGACCCCCCAAGCACCAATACAGTGGAACCCCCCCACAAGTGACCCCATTTTGCAAACTACACCCCTCAGGGAATTCATCTAGGGGTATAGTGTACATTTCTAACCCCCAGGGGTTTCACCAATTTTGATACAACTGGGCAGTGAAAATGAAAAATTAATTTTTTTTACACAAAAATGCAGTTCTGGCTCAAAATTTTTAATTTTCAGAAGGTATGAAGGAGACAAAGCACCCCAAAATCTGTGCCCCAATTTCTCCCGAGTACGGCAATGCCTCACATGTGACCAAAAAATACCATTTGGGTGCATGGCAGGACTCAGAAGGGAAGGAGTGATTTTTGGATTTTGCAGCTCAGATTCTGGTGGAATTTTGGTGGGTGCTATGTCGCATTAGCAAGACCCCCCAAGCACCAATACAGTGGAACCCCCCCACAAGTGACCCCATTTTGCAAACTACACCCCTCAGGGAATTCATCTAGGGGTATAGTGTACATTTCTAACCCCCAGGGGTTTCACCAATTTTGATACAACTGGGCAGTGAAAATGAAAAATTACATTTTTTTACACAAAAATGCAGTTCTGGCTCAAAATTTTTCATTTTCAGAAGGTATGAAGGAGAAAAAGCACCCCAAAATCTGTGCCCCAATTTCTCCCGAGTACGGCAATGCCTCACATGTGACCAAAAAATACCAGTTGGGTGCATGGCAGGACTCAGAAGGGAAGGAGTGATTTTTGGATTTTGCAGCACAAATTTTGGTGGAATGAATGGTTGGTGCTATGTTGCACCAATACAGTGGAACCCCCCCACAAGTCACCCCATTTTGCAAAGTACACCCCTCAGGGAATTCATCTAGGGGTATAGTGTACATTTCAAACCCCCAGGGGTTTCACCAATTTTGATACAAGTGGGCAGTGAAAATGAAAAATTACTTTTTTTTACACAAAAATGCAGTTCTGGCTCAAAATTTTTCATTTTCAGAAGGAATGAAGGAGACAAAGCACCCCAAAATCTGTGCCCCAATTTCTCCCGAGTACGGCAATGCCTCATGTGTGACCAAAAAGTGGCAGGACTCAGAAGGGAAGGAGTGATATTTGGATTTTGCAGCACAAATTCTGGTGGAATGATGGTGGGTGCTATGTCGCATTAGCAAGACCCCCAAAGCACCAATACAGTGGAACCCCCCCACAAGTGACCCCATTTTGCAAATTACACCCCTCAGGGAATTTATCTAGGGGTATAGTGTACATTTCAAACCCCCAGGGGTTTCACCAATTTTGATACAACTGGGCTGTGCAAATGCAAAATTAATTTTTTTACTCAAAAATGCAGTTCTGGCTCAAAATTTTTCATTTTCACAAGGAATGAAGGAGACAAAGCACCCCAAAATCTGTGCCCCAATTTCTCCCGAGTACGGCAATGCCTCACATGTGACCAAAAAATACCAGTTGGGTGCATGGCAGGACTCAGAAGGGAAGGAGTGATTTTTGGATTTTGCGGCTCAGATTCTGGTGGAATGAATGGTGGGTGCTATGTGGCATTAGCAAGACCCCCGAAGCACGGTGAAATTATGAACCTAATAATCCATAGATGTGTGGTATATTTTAAAACACTCCTTTATACATAGGCCGGGTTTGTCGGGGCAAGTGTCACACTGGAAAATAGTTTGCTTTCTTATTCCCTTTTTATAGCAAACTTTGCACCTTTTTTGTGTCCTGCCCTTTTTTCCAGTGGAGGGGATTTCATCAGGAAAATGCTGCCCTGGTACAATACGGGGGCCAGTACTAGAAGTACTGGGGCCCTCTGCCTGCTGGTTCCCAAATATTAGGCCCTTTATGACTTCCTCTTGAAAGTGCATAAATGTCCCCCTCTGGCCGGTAGAACGGAATAGCACGTAAGCGTTATACAGTGCCATCTGGATGATATACACGGCCAGCTTCTTGTACCATATTTTTGTTTTCCGCAGGGCACTGTACGGCTTCAGTACCTGATCTGAAAGATCCACTCCGCCCATGTACCTATTGTAATCCAGGATACAATTAGGTTTTGAGGTGTGGGTACTGGTACCTCGTACAGGGACGGAGGTGGTACTGTCTCCGTGAATTGTTGTCAGTATAAGGACATCCCTCTTGTCCTTATATTTGACCAACAACATATTTTCGGTGCATATTCCCCTGCTTTCACCCCTTCTCATTACTTGGGCAATGTGCGTTTTTGGGAGGCCTCTTTGGTTCTTGCGCACAGTACCGCAAGCTGCTGTACCTCTTGAACCAAGGGCCTTAAACAGGGGGATGCTAGTGTAAAAGTTATCCACATAGAGGTGATAACCTTTATCCAGGAAGGGGTGCACTAAATCCCAGACAATTTTTCCACTAACACCTACGAGGGAGGGGGGGCATTCTGGCGGTTCAATTCTTGAATCCTTCCCTTCATATACCCTAAACCTGTGAGTGTACCCTGAGGTGCTTTCACACAGCTTATACATTTTTATGCCATACCTTGCCCTCTTACTGGGAAGGTACTGGCGGAATTTAACCCTTCCTTTAAAATGTATAAGGGACTCGTCTATGCAAATGAATTTATCTGGGATGTACATCTCTTCAAATTTGGCACTGAAATGATCAATGACCGGCCTGACTTTGAATAGCCGGTCAAAGGTGGGATCATCTCTGGGTGGGCACTGTGCATTATCGTTGTAATGCAAAAATTTAAGGATCGTCTCAAATCGAGCCCGGGGCATGGCCATACGGTAAAATGGGGTGCTGTACAGAACATCTGTACTCCAATATTGCCTAATTTCTGGCTTTTTTACTATGCCCATATGAAACACCAGACCCCAAAACGTCATCATCTCTACTGCATCTACAGGGGTCCACCTAGCAAATGATGACGTGGGGTTTTGAGCAATAAACTGCTGGGCATATAAATTAGTTTGGTCCACCATTAAATTTATAAAATCATCAGAGAAAAATAATTTGAAAAAGTCAATTTCTCTGAGACCTGTGGAATCAAATTGGATTCCTGGCATGGCCAAAAACTCAGGAACCTGGGGCTCAAAATTGTCTGGTGGTGGGGTCCATACGAGATCAATTATTGGGGGGGGGGTCTCAGCTGCTCTACGGGGGCGTCTTTGAGGGGGTCCCTCATCACCAGAGGAGGAAGAGGTGCTTAAGACGAATCCTTCAAATTCCCCGCTTGCCTCACTGGCTGTGTCAGAGTCAGAGGCAAGCATGGCATATGCCTCCTCCGCTGAATACATTCTTCTGGATGACTGGGATGACATTTGGGATGACATTTGGGATGCCATTTTTATTTTTGTGTTACTGGTAGTGAAATGTTTCAACACGTGTATAGTGTAGGGGGGGGTACAAACTTTATTTCAACCCGGGGGGTATGTAGTGTGTAGTGTGTATGTAGTGCAGAAAAAAAAAAATACTTTATACAAAAAAAAAAAAATTGAAGGGGTTAAAAAAAAAAAAAAATTTAAGGGGTTAAAAAAAAAAATTGAAGGGGTTAAAAAAAAAAAAAAAAAAGGTCCTGCGCCAAAAATTGAGCACAGATGTTGGTCAGTAACGTCCGTCACTGAACAGCGCTCAAAGGCAACAGGAATTTGATAAAAAAAAAAAAAAATAGATCAACCCTGTGCCGAAAAAGCTGATCAGTGATGTACGTCACTGATCAGCGCACAGTGGCCACAGGACACCCACAAAATCACAGTGTGTGTAAAAAAAAAATTAAAAAAAGACCCCACAGCACCCACAAAAAAAAAAAAGGTGATCAGTGATGCGACACTGATTACCAGTGAGGGGCAGCAGGTGCACAACCTTTGGTGCAACTGACAGTGCAACTGGCAGCAACTGACAGGTATATATAAAAAAAAAACCTCTGCACCCCCAAAAAGTTGCTGATCACCTCAGATATAGTGATCAGCACAAAAGGCGGGGGCAGCAGACACAAAATTTAGCACTCTCTATCACTCTCTGTCACTATCTCTCTCTATCTCTCTATCTCTCACTATCTATCACTCTATGACACTGCAGCAGCAGCAGTGACAGGTATATATATATATATAAAAAAAACCTGCGCCCCCAAAAAGTTGCTGATCAGTTAATTTATACTGATCAGCACAAAAGGGGGGGCAGCAGTCAGTTATATAAAAAATATATAGCACAATCTGTCACTATCTCTATCTCTCTCTATCTCTCTATCTATAACTATCACACTGCAGCAGCACAAAATATAGCACTCTCTGTCACTAGGCCTCTCTATCTCTCTCTATCTCTCTCTCTCTATCTCTCTCTATCTCTCTATCTATAACTATATCACACTGCAGCAGCACAAAATATAGCACTCTCTGACACTATCTCTCTCTATCTCTCTATCTCTCTCTATCTAACGCTATTACACTGCAGCAGCACAAGTTCACAACACAGGAAGTCACAAGTAACAGGATCCAGGAAGCATCCAGCGCACTACAAGTGATGAAGCAGTGATCAGGCAAGGTATTTGCAAGGATCAGGTAAGTATTTGGCAAGGTTCAGGTCAGTATACTGCGGCAGCTAGGCACGGTGACCGCACTGCACGCAATTCCAGACCGGAATGGCGTCTGCAGTGCAGTCACCGTTAGTTTAAATCCCCCTCCTTGGCTGTGATTGGTCCGTCGGCCCGACGAACCAATCACGGCCTTTGGGGGCGGGCAGGGTGAGGTGGGGTGACACCAGTGTCACCCTTACACCCCGCGGTGATTGGTGCTGTACTTTACAGCACCAATCACCTCCGATCCCGTGTCACCGGCGAACGTTATTCGCCGGTGACACAGGAAAACGCTGTGAATGGCTGTTCACACTGAACAGCCAATCACAGCGATCGCCGACGGGGGGGCGGCATCGCAGCCCCCCCTGGGCATGCACGGACATGTCTGCTGTCAGGGACAGCAGACATGTTGTAACTGTCACCGCGTCTATAGACGCGGTGACAGTTACAAGCCATGACGTACATTTACGCCATGTGTCGGGAAGTACTTCCCGACCATGACGTAAATGTACGTCAATTGTCGGGAAGGGGCTAAAGTAACAGACAACTCAACAGATGTTTCAGACTCTTTGAATCACTGACTGAGATTAGAAAGTCATCAGCCTGATGGTCACACAAGGAGTCACGACCCCATGCTGAGAAGGTCGGGACCCACTTTGGGGTCAGGACCCACAGTTTGAGAACCGCTGCTCTAGAAGTATAAACCCACTGCAGACCATTTTTGGGGTGAGAACAAAAAACATCCTTTGTCAATCCGTGATCAGAAAAACCACATATGCTGAGCAAATATTGTATGTCTCATTTACATGCCATGTTTTCTGTTTATTTGTTTTTATTAATAAATATTGATCTGTTTAACCCTGTAAAGGGGTATTTGAACATTTATGGTAAATGCACCAGAACAAGTGTATATTCGGTATCTTCATTTTGATTCTGAAGAGTTGGTGTACTCTTCCGTGCACTGTGGGCCGCAGTCACCATAATTTATTGTGCAATATATAGAACAAGTCTGTTAATTGTATGATGTACTATCAAGCAGCCCACCTAGATCCCCTGCAATCCGAGGAAAACAATATATATCACCTATCCTTATGTATCAATGCCTATTTCCTTATAGAGTGTAAGCTTGCAAGTAGGGCCTTCCTACCTCTATTACTGTTTGGTATCACCCAGTTTTGTTTTATCTTTGTGTCCAATTGTAAAGTGCAATGGAGTTTGCTGCATTATATAAGAAACTGTAAATAAATAACTAAGCTCTCACTATAGAGCTCCTCTCTAACACTCCATCAAGTTCAATCTTTTTTTTAAATTGACCAATGCTTTCATTCATGTGCCCCCCAATGCACTCTACAAAACCATATTATGATGGTTATAACTAGAGACAGGATTATATGCAACATAAAAAGCTTGAAATATGCATGCAAATATGCATCAAAAATACTTAAAATATGCATAAAAAGTGTTAAAATCTGCTACATTAAATAATAAAAAAGTAATTTTTAACTTATTTATTTAAAAATCAGCATACAATTAGTTGCAAATAAACCTCAAAAATAGGCCCACAGCATCTGCAGATGTCTAGTGCTGTACACAGGATTTTTTTCTTCCTGGCTGCTACAGCATACTGCAGCATCCAAAGCTCTTCTTGCATCAACTACACGGACCCTCATCTCCAGCGCCGATGGATCACATGTCAGCATAGCGTGTAAGGGCGGCACAGTGGAAGGCTTCCTCCCTGCGCCGCATACTCACTGTGACACGGCATTTCCTCCACGCCGCATGATGTCACAGCCCTTCTGCCCACCTTCTCTGCTGCAGAAGTCTGTCTCTTTGTGTAAGTCCCAGGCCAGGGGCAGGCAAAGGTTCAGGAGCTTCGTAATGGCATCAGCCCCAACTGACTTTTAACAACATATATTGGCAGCCTAGAGCAGTGTCCGACATATCATACATCCAAGGTTCCCCCACACTGCGCACATACTGCCCCAGCCTGCACACTCTACCACTACCTGGCCAGCAGCAGCAGGGCAAAGCAGTGCTGTGACTCATGGGTGGTAAGAGGACGGGGCCTAAAATATGCACCATCACTAGATTTTAGATGAAATATGCAATAACCAGTGAGAATGGTCAAAATATGCAAATGCATATGCAAATATGCAAATGCATATAATCCTGTCTCTAGTTATAACCATGAATGTTGTTATCCAATAAATACTTGTCCAACCTTATATCAAATGTGTTTATTTTGTCTGCCAACACCACCTACTCTGACAGACAGTTCCATACCTATACTACCCTAACCGTAAATAAATCTCCTCTAGTCTAAGAGGATGCCCACATTTCCTGGTCACTGACCTCGGTGTAAAGAGGGTGTCTGATAATTTCATATATTGCCACTGATGTATTTATACGTTAGGCACGTCTCCTATTAAATGTCTTTTCTCAAGCGTAAACATTCCCAATTTGGCTAATCTGTCCTTGATCCAGGGACTGACAAAATAGCCATGATACAGCCTTGCTGAGCCTGCACTGCACAAGTAGAGCCCCTTAGACACACTGCACCAGGATTACGTACACCGTAATGGCCATTACACATTGTCACACACCTCACTGCCCATTACATATTATGCCACACACCATAATGCCCATTACCTATTGTCACACACCACAATGCCCATTACATATTATGTGACACACCGTAATGCCTAGTACATATTATACCACACACCAGTGTTAACCAGAGTGTTACTTACATGCTAGTTGCTAGGGGGGGGGGGGGCACTGCATGGCAGAGCTCCTGGAATCCGCACTTCTGGGTAGCATTGGGTGACCTAGGCTCCCCTGTAAGATGCTAGAGGACCTCTGCCTGTCTCTATGTGTCCTGCGAATGGGGAGCAGTGGGCAGTGGGCTGCTATGGTGGCTGAAGAAGGCTCATGTGTGGTAGGGAATATATATTGTAAGCTCCACTTGGACAGGAAATGGTTTATTCTCTGCAAAGCGCTGCAGTATTTGTGTTTGCTATATAAATTTATTTATTAGCAGTTTCTTATATAGCGCATACATATTACGCAGCGCTTTACAGAGAATATTTGACCATTCACATCAGTCCCTGCCCCAGTGGAGCTTACAATCTATATTCCCTACCACATGTACATGCACACACAGATATTCTAGGGTTAATTTTTTGGGAGCTATTTAACCTACCAGTATATTTTTGGATTGTGGGAGGAAACCGAAGTACCTGGAGGAAACCCACGCAAGTACGGGGAGAATATACAAACTCTGCACAGTTAGGGCCATGGTGGGTATTGAACCATGACCATGACCTCAATGCTGTGAGGCAGTAATGCTAACCATTGCACCATCCATGCTGCTATAGTTATATAAATAACTGGTAATAAATAAACATGTACATACCATACAGCATTCTGCGGCTAAAACAGCTCTCTTGCCACACTTTGGACATGGTAACATTTCATCCACATTTTGAATCTCGCTGACAACCACAGACAAGTTATGCGAAAGTTTATGCTGAAGGTGTTGCCACCTGACATTGGCCCTTATTCTGGTTGGTGCGGCCAGAGCCGCACACGGGGCTCCGGCCGCACAAACCAATCCCCGCCCACCCTACGGATCGCCACGGCCGTCCGTACACGGACGGCTGGCGATCCGCATAAAAATGGTGGAGGCTACGCCTCCACCATGGTGGGAGCTGCCCCCTGCATTCGATGGTCGTCGACCATCGAAGGCAGGGCCGCACGCCGCGGCAGCTCCCGCAAGCTGAGACCACACGGACAATCGTCCGTGTGGTAGCTTGTATGGGGGCTGAAAGCTGACATCCGGCGACGTCAGCTTTCCGCCCCCATGAGTTGCGTCATGGCCTCATTACCATGCATACGCCCCGCGTTTGCATGGGAACGCCCATGAAACGCGGGGCGTACACATAGGGAAATGAGGGCATGATGCCTCTCACGCCCCTATACGCCCCCTTTGCGGCGGACGAAATACGTCTGCGGCGAAGGGGGCTGCACATGCGCAGATTCACCTCTGCGCATGTGCAGTGTAAAAACATCGGCGGTACGGCCGCACGTGGGCCGTACCGATCCGATCAGAATAAGGGCCATTGTGCTCTTGGTAGTGTGTATCTCCTGAGGTTCCCTCCAAATGGATTGCTGAACTCTGGTTATATTTGCTTTCCTCATATTCAAGGTCATACCAAATACAAAACATGCAAAAGGACCCACTGGAACATTTCTTACTTGAACAGCTACAAAACGATGTTCTATTCAATAATGGAGGAGACTTGTTCTGATTAACTTTGAGGGGATCTTGTCGTTGTAGACTCATAGCAGCAGTTTATCCTTAAACAATTCTGTCCTTCGTTATCTCAGTGTAATGTTCCGGTGTGCAGAGTACATATCCATGCATGCATCACATTACCTCTAATATGGAGAAAACATATGTAATAAAAGATATCGTGTACAGAAATGGAATGTTAAAGGTATTTCACACTAACTAGGACTGTTTTATGTGATTGCTTGAGCATATGTTGGTGCATTCTTTATAGCAGGTATAGGGTTAAAGTTTACAACAGAATGTCATCTAAATGAATATCGTTCTAGGAAAAAATACCTCCAATTCCTTATAGACGAGTCATGTTTATGCTTTTTTTGGCTTGAGTAACTATTCAATAGATAAGACAATATTTTATAGACATTTCAAACTTTATTTAAAAAAAAATTAGTAATATAATCATTAAAGTAACATAGGGCCTTATTTTGGTTCATTCTTTCTGACAAAATCCTTCTTAGATGGACAAAACCATGTGCACTGCAGGGGGGGCAGATGTAACATGTGCAGAGAGAATTAGATTTGGGTGAGTAATTTTGTTTCTGTGCAGGGAAAATACTGACTGCATGGTTTTACACTGCAATATAGATCTCACTTTTAAGTAAAACCCCACCCAAATCTAATTCTCTCTGCACAAGTAACACCTGCCCCACCTGCAGTGCACATGGTTTTGCTCATCTAAGAAGGAATTTGTCAGAAAGAATGAACCAAAATAAGGCCCATAGAGACATAACAAAATGTGAAGAAAAAAATCTCACATTATTTATTGTTTAGAGTGCCCCAATAGGAGATAATGGGACTTGGGGAGAGATAAATTGGATGGAGATTAAGGGGGTTATTCAGACCTGATGGCATGGCTGCTCCTCGCCAGAGTGAAATTTCGCCCTGTATAATCTTGCAAAACTTATCCTTGCAATTAGCTGCAAATCTATTTGCATTCACTGACCATTGCATGATTTCTCCAGTGTGTGCAGTCTGTGTGTATTCCAGGATTTACTCCGTGGCTGCGATAAAAAACGGCTGATCGGGCCCAGAGCTGACAACACACGACCTACCTTCAAACGCCTGGGCACGCCTACGTTATCCCTGACACTCCCAGAAAATGATTGGTTACGACCCCCGAACGCCAGCTATCTATCAACTTGCGTCCGGCCAAAGGAATAAAAAAAAGTAGCAGGATTGTATTGCAGGAAGGCATGTGTATTACAGGTCTTTCGCTTGCATAGTCTATCTATTATGGCCCGGCATGCAAACTCGCAGCCGTGTGATCAGGTCTGAATAACCCCATGAGTACCAGCCAATCAGCTTCTAACTGTTATGTTAAGGCCTCCATACACTATGCGATTTGGGCCCATTTTCACTCGATTCCGGTGAATCAGGCCGACAAATCGGTCCAAACCCCATTTGTATGACACCCGATCGATCTGATGTGCATTCCATTGCGCATCGTGTTGGAGGTCGGACCTGCAGGATATAAGAAAAATTACAATCAGACTAATCAGCAGCACATCACGCACATTTTAGCAACCATGATGTATTGCATCCGATTCCATCCGTAGGTGTGAGTCCGGCACCGCTGGCACACACCTATCTGCAGGTCCGAGCGTCGGGCAGTGGGCGACAGGCGGGCAGGACATTTGAAAAAAAAATTCAAAAGAATGGGCAGCCGCTGATTGGCTTGGTATGGGTCATTGGTGTCCGCCGAAGAGGCGTTCCCATGCTAAGGGCAACAACAAAGATTTTCTCTTTTAGATGCTTTAGTAAAATTACCCTAGGTCAGGCATGTCAAACTCGCAGCCCACAGGCCGCATGTGGCCCCAGCCGCCTACTTTTGTGGCCCACAGTGCTTGTACCTGCTGGGAACAGGCTTCCTTTGCGGAGGTGCGCGGGTTCAGTCACCATGCACCCGCGCACTGGCGTACGGTGCTTACACGCCGTCAGGTGCCCAAGGAGTCAGTGGAGGCGGGCAGTCGGCCATAGGGAGGGAAGGATTTCTGGAGGCAGAGGGCCGGACGGTGCTGGTGTCTTGCTGCTGAAGGCAGAGGGCCGGATGGCGCTGGTGTCTTGCTGCTGAGGGGCAGATGGCGCTGCAAAATAGTAAGACTTACTACAGGTGGGGTGAGGTAGTCGGTTGGGGGGGGGGTGAAGAAGAACAGGGTCTGTTGATCCCACTTGACCCTGTGGGCAAGCTATGCCCACGTGTTTTCTAGGAATAATAAAAAAAAAGGTAACACTCGGTGACCCTCATTGGTGGGCATAGCTTGCTTTTGTGGCCCTCCAGCTGTTGTGGAACTTCATGTCCCAGCATGCCCTGCAACAGTTTTAGCAATCCATTATATAAAATCTGTGGCAGGGCATGCAGGAACGTGTAGTTCCACAACAGCTGGAGGGCCATGATTTTGATACAGCTTGTAATTTATGGTGTGTTAGGTGTCACCTGACATTACCTGTGTCAGAATGTGAATTTCAGCTTATTCTTTGTGTCACAATGTGAATTTCGGCTTATTCTCTGTGTAAGAATGTGAATTTGAAGGCTAAATATACACTGATATATAATAGAATATAGTTTTTCTTATAACCCTTTGAAAATTGTATATAGGATTTTTTTTTCTTGCATCCCACACAAAACTTAGACCTTGATTATTCGGCCCAGTTGGCATTTTGAGTTTGACATGCCTGCCCTAGAATGTCTGTGTGTGCGTGTACATGTGGTAGGGAATATAGATCGTAAGCTCCACTGGGGCAGGGACTGATGTGAATGTTCAATTATTCTCTGTAAAGCGCTGAGGAATATGTGTGCCCTATATAAGAAACTGCTAATAAATAATAATAATTCATAGTCCACATATTTCCAAATATGTGAACCCAGCTTTAAGGAGCCCATACACGGTCCGTTGTGTATGGCTCCGTTCTGTAGTATGCGATGCGAGCTCCCGCGCATCACATAGTATGGTACAAAAAGTATGTGCTGCACATACTTTTTGTACTAGGTACACATCGGATCGGATCACAGTGCATGCACACTGCATGCACTAGGGATGCGATCCGATCCGATGTGTACTGTTTAAGCACACAACGGATCCTATTAATGGACCGTGACTCATTAGACTCATCAGCATCATGTGATTTCATTCTATTCAGTCTACCTTTATTCAAAGAAATGGTTTAGCATGGTGGATATGAAGAAAAGTCACTTATTCATTTCTGTATTCACCTATTTTCTAATACGCATATGAGGAAAAATATGGGTGTACTGAAATAAGTATCACTTAACGTCAGACGCATTTTTGTCCATTTATTGGCAGTATGGAATTAATCTGGGATCTGGGAGCTAGGAATAAACAAATACACCCATTTATGTATGTCACCCAGCAATGACCCCGGGAAATAACTGGGCAAGATTTTTCCAAGTACAACATTAAAGTAATTTCACTTTAAAGAGACAAGTTTATACTGACTATTTAATTATTATTAATAATAATAATAATAATAATAATAATAGATAATGAGAAGAGGATATTGTTACTTTAGAGCCTGGAATTTTTTTTAAAGTGTAATAAATTCCGCTCCTTTGGACCAAAATCAGGCCTCTAACACCTGACTGGGAATAAATCAGAGTCAATGCATCTGGATTTAATTCATACCCAGCAGCTGCAGAGAGCCTCTAGCTACATTATCTCATTCCCCCTGTATGTGAGCGGGAGTGAGACAGCTGTGGTGAAGGAGCCAAGGAAAAGGGAGCGGGCTCAGGCAAGACCAGAATGAAATAAGATATATGAAATGTTCATTTTATTATTTAGTGTACAGCAAATGTGTGAATATAGAAATCAAATTCAACCTGCTCAGTGTCTGCACAGATTATAGCTGTAAAATATCAATGATACAATGATACATTCATGGAGTTAAACCCCGGTACCTTCCACCTGGTGGCACCAAATACCAGAACTTGCCACCTGACTGCCCAGTCCCTCCCCTTTCAATAAGCAGGATGCGGGATGAAGCTCTTCCCTTCTATGTGTTCCGGGAATGTGGGTCACTATGACTACTTATATCAAAATAACAAAAATATATATATATATTTTCTTAAAAAACCAAGAATAATTAGTAACATTGAGTGTATACATATACATTTTGTACATGACAATGCCACAATGTGAGTATTTTCCCTTTAAGGAAGATCATTTTAAGAAGCAGCAGCTATCACAGGCAGAGGTGTACCTAGATATTTGTAGGCCCCATAGCAAAAGTGTGTAAGGGCCCCCTATTTAGCAACTGATGGTGATAAATGTATGCAAAGCATATTAGTTTGACAGCAAAGATGGCCCCCTTCAGCTCTGGGCCCCATAGCAGCTGCACCCCTTGCACCTATGGTAGTTACGCCCTAGCTCACAGGCACACATAATATTATTTATTTAGCAGTTATTTCTATAGCACTAAGGTTAATTTTTGCTGAGAGCTAATTAGCCTACCAATATATTTTTGGATTGTGGGAGGAAACCGAAGTACATAAATTATACCCACGCAAGCACAGTGGGAATATAGAAAATCCACACAGTTAGAACATGTGGGTGAATGTGCATGGGCGTTTTAAGAGAGGAAGAGACCCATGTTTAGCCCTCTCCATCCGAGTCCCCTCCTGCCAGGGGCAGCACAGCGCTGTAGAGTCAGAGGTTAAACTTGATGGACGTATATCTTTTTCAGCCTAAACTACTATGTAACTATGGGCCTTATTCTAGTTCACTCCTACTGACAAATTCCTTCTTAGATGGACAAACCATGTGCACTGCAGGTGGGGCAGATGTAACTTGTGAAGAGAGAATTAGATTTGGTTGGGGTTTTACTTCAAAGTGAGATCTATATTGCAGTGTAAAAATAAAGCAGTCAGTATTTACCCTGCACAGAAACAAAAAACTCACCCAAATCTAATTCTCTCTGCACATTTTACATCTGCCCCCCAAAAGTGCACATAGTTTTGTCCATCTAATGGTGCATACACACGGGTGCAATTTCAGCACATATTGCTGGGTATATGGTCGCTGAGTGACCATATTGCCAGTGATTTGTGTGTGCTGTCGGCGATGAATCGCCGGGTGCGCGCTCCCGTGTGCAGCCCCTGATGGTCGCTGGTCGCAGGAGCTTGCTCCTGCAATCAGCTATTTCCCTGCCTCTTCCCCTGGCAGAGTCTCCTGATTATCAGCGACCATCTCTGGTCGCTGATGAACAGGAGAGACACTCAGCAATATATTGCTCAGCAAGAGGGATTTTATCAGAAAGAGTGAACTAGAATAAGGCCCACTGGGGCAGATGTATTAAGCCTGGTGAAGAGATAAACTGGAGATAAAGTGGAAGGAGATAACGCGCCAGCCAATCAACTCCCAACTGTCATATTTCAAACACAGCTGATTGGCTGGTGCTTTATCTCCTTCCATGTTAACTCCAGTTTATCTCTTTGCCAAGCTTAATACATCTGCCCCAATGGCCCTGATGCGCATAAGAAGATCTCAAGGAAAATGACACGGCGACCATTGTTCCGGTAAGTATTTTTAAAATGAGTGCAGTGTTGGCGCTCCTGGACTGCACACATTCTAAATATGCCATAGTGCATACAGTATGGCTCATAATGGGGGTTATTTTAGTTCACTCTGTCTGCCAAATTCCTTCTTAGATTGACAAAATCATGTGCAGAGAGAATTAGATTTGGGTGAGTTATTTTATTTCTGTGTAGGGAAAATACGGACTGCTTTATTTTTACACTGCAATATAGATCTCACTTTGAAGTAAAACCCCACCCAAATCAAATTCTCTCCGCACAAGTAACATCTGCCCCACCTCATACCTCCCAACATTACTCTCTCCAGGAGGGACACTGTGCTCTGTTTCTGGACTTCCCTCTTCATGTATGATTGCTGTCACCTGTTTTAAAGAAAGATGTTTCCCCACAGGTGATGGCAACAGTCCAGAAACAGAGCATTGTGTCCCTCCTGGAGAGGGTCATGTTGGAAGGTATGGGTGCCACCTGCAGTGCACATAGGGCCTTATTCTAGTTCACTCTTCCTGACAAAATCCATCTTAGATGGACAAAACCATGTGTACTGCAGGTGGGGCAGATTTTACTTGTGCATAGAGAATTAGATTTGGGTGGGGTTTTACTTCAAAGTGAGATCTATATTGCAGTGTAAAAATAAAGCAGTCAGCATTTTCCTGCACAGAAACAAAATAACTCAACCGAATCGAATTCTCTCTGCACATTTTACATCTGCCCCCCTGCAGTACACATGGTTTTGTCCATCTAAGAAGGAATTTGTCAGAAAGAGTGAACCAAAATAACCCCCTATGAGAGGATATTCATCCCAGAGAGAAATTATTGAGAGATTAACAAGTGACTGTGTATGCATCATGCATATGCAAGCCCAAATAGGGTCAGAAACTGCGTATGGATTGTAAACGCGGTGTCCGGAGGTTGACTGACAGGAAGATGGCATTTGGGGGTGGACATTTGCTGTTTTCTGGGAGTGCCTGAAGAAATGCAGGTGTATACAGGCATTTCAGGGAGACTCTGTGACATCAGCGCCAGCCTCGATCAGCCGGTGTCAGTCGCATATTTGTGGAAGGGTCAAACTTACATTTGCACAAACCGGAAAAATATTTTCATGGTTTGTTAACTGTAAAAAGGATTTGTAAGTGGGTTTGTGAAGCTGTCCACTTTTGGGTCCTGGTTCAGGTATCCATGTAAAGAGGTTTACTCCGTTCCACAGCCCACAATAGGGAGGAAGAAGTGCAGTTTAAAATCAGTTTTTTTTTCTTAGTGACAGAATATGATGCCTTTATGAAGGGAGAGGTGTAGGTGAGGAGTGAGTAATGACAACACACCCTCACATAAACAATGGGCTCAGAATACCTAGGCAGGTATACTCACTGAGCTCTGCGCTGGAGGTTCTCTAAACTCAATCTAAGTTTATTGCCAGTTACATTTTTAATATTACAGTACTCCTAACTAGCACCAGACCAGTACTGCCATCTGGTGGACAGCCAGGACATCTAGATCTCTACATGTGCTTTTTTGCAAACTTTAGAATCGTATTTAGGAGCAAATTTGCTAAAGCTTTTAAAAATGAAAAGTGATATTGCCCATAGCAACCAACCAGAATTTCTTTATTGCATCCTAGAAAATGATAGACATAATATGATTGGTTTCTATGGGCATGATCACCTATTTTAATTTTTATAAGCTTTAGTAAATGTAACTCTAAAGTTCCTTATACACTGGGAGATATAATAAGTGATATCGCTTATTTTAGCCCTTCTAAGCAATATTGCTAATTTTATTGCCCAGTGTGTATAGCCCCGTACACACGGGGGAGATATATTGCTCAGCCATATATAGCTGAGCAATATATGGCTGAGCAATATATTGCTCAGTTTCTCCTTTTCATCAGCGACCAGAGATGGTCGCTGATGAAAAAGAACCTGCCGGGGGGAGCCCGGCAATGGTAATCAGCTGGTCGCAGGAGCATGTTCCTGCGACCAGCGATCACTACAGGGGTAAAAACGGGAGCACGCACCCGGCGATATATCGCCGGTGCACACTCCCATCGTGGGCAATATGGTCGCTTAGCGACCATATTTCCCTCGATATTACACAAAATCGCCCCCGTGTGTACGCACCTTTAGCTGTACCCGATTGCTGATGCGCACTCCAGTGGGTCATTAGTGATCACCTCTGTCATCTGTGCATTTACAGAGGAAGGAGCGGATTATGAATGAGGGCCATCCCTCGTCACCCACCAGCATCAGCAAGTGTGTGCGGGTCTTTAGCTTCAATGAGGGAAATTGGTTGTTCTATTTCACATGGGATGCTGCTATGGGCAACCAATCAGATACTATTATCTTCTAGAAGGTGTTAAATAAATAAGATGTGGATTCAGTGCTTGTTTAGTTACACGGCGGCAGCATGGCCACACGCTACTTCCGGGTCTGTATCCCCTTGCGGGGCTCGCTGCTCTCGCCCACGCTTTGGTCTCGGTGGCTCACTACGCTTGCCACACTACCTAAATCAACTCCATGCCAGTGTGGCTAGTGGGGGTACGAACGAACGACGTTGGCATGGAGTTTCTTTTAGAAAGTGTGGCAAGCGCGAGGGGACACAGACCCGGAAGTAGCGTGCGGCCATGTTGCCGCCGTAAAATTAAACAAATACCGTAGATTCTGATTGGTTGCTCATAGCAACATCTCATGTGAAATAGAACTCGAATCCTAGGAAATGTCCCCCCCAACATCTCCCTTCATTGAAGGTAAAACTTATATCTTAGCCAAGGACTAGTGAGCTTTCTGTTTATATTGGTGCTGACGTTTTAAAGAATAATTCTTTACTGGAAAAATCATCCACAAGATGCTAAATATAATCTAAAGCCCCATACACACTGGTCGACTTTCAGCTGATATCTGGAAGATGTATTTTTTTAATAGACACAATGGGGGAAATTTACTAAGACTGGAGTTCTGTTTCACATGGGATGTTGTTATGGTCAACCAATCAGAATCTACTTATTTATTTAGCACCTTCTAGGGGATAATAGTATCTGATTGGTTGCCCATAGCCACATCCCATGTGAAATAGAACTCCCATCTTAGTAAATTTCCCCCACTTTGTCTCATCATTTCTATCACACGTGGCCAAATACGCTGGGGGGGGAGAGATGGACAGAACATGGGTGGAATATTTACTTCTTGATTTGCTTCTTGAAACCTCTTCCCCAGAACTGTTGATTGTGGTTAGATTTTAAATTGTAGATCAAAACCACAATAATAGGAAGTTAGTTCCTCACGTGTCATCTGGAACACCCAAAAAGCCACCATTGGGGCCAAACTCATCACGAATGCAATAGCAAATGTCTAAACATGGAGGCCTTATTGCAAAATAAGATAGGTAACCAAATTCCAAAGTACAAGCATGGCCCTTCGCAATCCTGCTTACCAACACCAACTCTCTACACAGTCAGCTAAATACTATCTTATCTACAAGGAAAGCTCATTAATCAGACCAGCAAATAGCACCTCCACTCTATTCACAATAACCTCTAGAAAAAGAGATTGCAGATTACTCCGCTCATCTGTACAGATTTACCAAGTCTCCAGCTCAATCTACACTTTATATGATGCCACAGACACACAACCTCTGGTCTTCCGAATCTATGTAAATGTCTGAATGCTGGCATTATACTACAGGGGACTCAAGCAGTATTTGGCTTTCATGGACTGACACCTCAATATTCTTAAACAAAAAAGTCAGCAGCTTTAGCTGCATCTATACATTAGTGGGACAATTATAGATGCAGCAACTACATTGGCTTAAATCTTTGTGATGCCCAAACCAAGTCACGCGCAGCACAATGTGCAACTTTTAGACCCATTTCTTTGCTTAATGTCAATCTTATATACATACTGTACACACAAATATATAGTCAAGACATTGGCAAGGTTGGAAATAATGGGTGAAATTGAATAAGATGAGAGATTCAGAAAGTGAGAGATTTGGTAAGATATCTCCAGTTTTTTTTTTTAAGCGGCAATCATTTACACTGCAAAATCAAACTGGATTTGCAGTGTAAATGATTGCCACTTTAAAAAAAACGAGATTTCTTACCACATTTTAAATTTCACCATATGATTTGTATTTGAAATAATTTTGTCCTTTGAACTCTGCTGCAAAAGGAGCATTCTTTGATGAAAGCAATTACAGTATTGCAGCCTTTGGCATTCTAGCTGTTAATTTGTTGAGTTAATCAGAAGAAATTGCACCCTATGCTTCCTGAAGCATCTCCCACAAGTTGGATTGGCTTGATGGGCACTTCTTGCGTACCATAAAACAACAACTGCTCCCACAACAGCTCAATGGGGTTGAGATCTGGTGACTTCGCTGACCACTCCATTACATAAGAAATACCACCTGCCTGCTTCTTCCCTAAATAGTTCTTGCATAATTTGGAGGTGTGCTTTGGGTCATTGTCCTGTTGGAGGAGGAAATTGGCTCTAATCAAGTGCTGTCCTCAGGGTGGGTGCGGGATGACTGGCAGACAGTCGGGATTCCGACAGTCATTACACCGACGACAGAATCCAGAGTGTTAAAACCCTGACACTATGTATCTCGACGGGTAGCCACAACCCCCATAGAGGGAGAATATAATAGGTGGCGAGTGTATTGAGCCACTGTGCCTGCAGCGTGGCGAAAGAACCCGCAAGGGTCTTCGTTGCACTCCCCCGCTGTCTGAGTCCAGGCAATCAGGATCCTGACGTCGGGCTAATGACTGTTGGGATCCTGACTGTCGGTGTGCTATACCACACCCCACAGGGTATGGCATGGCCTTGCAAAATAGAGTGATAGCCTTTCTTATTCAAAATCATTTTTACCTTGTATAACTCTCCCACTTTACCAAACCAAAGCAGCCCCAGTCCATCACATTACAGTAACTCCACCATGCTTGGCAGCATCTTTTCACATGTTCTGCATCTCACAAATGTTCTTCTGCATGATCCAAGCACATCAAACTTCGATTTGTCTGTCCATAAAACCTTTTCCAATCTTCCTCTATCCAATGTCTGTGTTCTTTTGCCCATATTAATCTTTTCCTTTCATTGGCCAGTCTCAGATATGGCTTTTTATTTGCCATTCTGTCTAGAAGGCCAGCATCCCAGAGTCGCCTCTTCACTGTAGGCATTGACACTGGCATTTTGCGGGTACCATTTAATGAATTGGCCAGTTGAGGACCTGTGAGGCGTTTATTTCTCAAACTAGAGACTCTAAAGTACTTGTCTTCTTGCTCAGTTGCGCACTGGGGCCTCCAACTTCTTTTTCTACTCTGGGTACAGCCTGTTTGTGCTGTTCTCTGAATGGAGTAGTACACACTGTTGTAGGAAATGTTCAGATTCTTGGCAATTTCTCGCATAGAATAGCCTTCATTTCGAAGAACAAGTATAGGCTCTCAAGTTTCACATGAAAGCTCTTTTACTGGCCATTATAAGACAATAATCGAACCCACAAATGTGATACTCCAGATACTTAACTAGCTCAAAGGAAGGCCAGTTTTATAGCTTCTCTAATGTGCAAACCCATTTTTCAGCTGTGCTAACATAATTGCACAAGGGTTGAATTAATTTAGAGTATCACACTACTAGATATCCAACAGTACCTGGGGATCCCCTGAAATAATTCTCAATAGATAACATTATTAACAGGAATTATGAAGTTTTGTTCTAATTTCCAATGAGAGCACTGTTATGTAACTCTCCGAGTGTCAAAGCATTTCTTAGTATGACGTTCTTTATTCAGTAAATACTCAATCCACTCAAGAAGCACAGAGGCGTGGCCACGGACGTGCAGGAGTGAGGAGTATGGTCGCAGCTCCCCTGGCTACACATCCATAAAGAAAAATGCGCATACAATAATCCTGCTTACCCGTCTGAGTTCGTATCTCCGGCAGTGAACGGGGGGTGACGCCGGTGGGGAGCGCTGAACGGAGGCACAGCTGAGTGCAGTGGAGGCGCGGTGCAACTGCCTTGCCTTGGAAGCGGAGACTGGCAGCCGGAACAGAAGGCTGCTTGCTGAGTGACGGGGAGCGCTTTTTCCGGTGCACACTTCCTGGAGAGTGTGGGGAAGCGAGGCGGCGCGGAGACGCTGTGAACGGGGACTGGGCTGCAGGAGCTGAACTTGCATACAGCGCGCCTGTCTCCCCTTCAGTCGACCAGCAGAGCCAGGTGCACGCTTTAGCAGCCTGTAGTGTGTCGCTGCAAAGCTGCGCTGGTGGCAACAAGGAGACATTGTGAAGCGGAGATAATTGTTAAAAGCTGGTTCTGGTGTAGCTACCCCGGCAGTCTACCCCGCTCATCAACAGCACCCAGTAACAGTGACATCCCCTTACAGAAGTTTTGTCTGGGATTGTGGTGGCGCGCAGGGCACTCAGAGATATTAACTGTTTCCCAGCCTTCTGCCTGTGAGTGGCAGACGCAGTGGAGAAGTGCTGGTTGTATTAGCCAGACTGAGCGAAGCACCAGCAACGTCCTAAAAGAACCAGGACAAAAGGCACAGATATTGGGAACACCGGCATACATAATCATCAAAGTGGGAACATCTGCTTGGGCCCCCCCACTGGAAATACCTTCTTCCAAATCATCTTAAAACTGTGGCTGTGTTATAAGAAGCTGTAAGTGTTTGGAGAGCAACGACAGCAGCTGGACTCAGTGAAACGAAGCTAGTCCGCGGTTGCAGGAGGGGGTGAGTGGAATAAAAAAAAAAAAAAAAAAGTGTTTAATAACTAAATGTTGACAGACTGTGTAACTGTGTAGTCCTGTAAGAAATAAACCTGGTGAACCATCCACACCAAGGGCCCACTACATTTGGGTTGTTTGTCCAGGGCCTATATAATACTTCCCTTGTAGGAAGGAATTGACTTTCCTCAACAAAAGCCGTGAGATTGTATTAAGCATTGATCATAATGGGGAAGACAGGCAATACAGCGGCGGCAGCACGCCTGGAAAAATATGCAAGGTCCCAAGCAGGGAATTCATCACAGTCAAACATTACCACTCCCCAAACCACTCCAGCTAAAGGATCAAACCCTGCTATAACCCCTGCTATCTCCACAGATACAACATTGCAACAGATACTTGATGCAATCAGTAGCAGCGAAACTAGACTGCTTGAGAAAATTAATGATATACAGGTGGATACAGCACAGATAAAGCAGGACGTTAAATCAGTAAAAGAGAGAATTAAAGAAGCGGAAAATCGTGTCTCTAGTTTAGAGGACTCTAACACTAAAATGCTAAAAACAATGGATATAATGGCCGGGCAAATTCGGGACATAAACCTGAAATTATCCGACGTGGAAGGAAGGCTACGTCGGAACAACGTGAGGTTGGTGGGCCTCCCTGAGAGAGAGGAGGGTAATGAGGTGCCGAAATTTGTGGAACAACTACTGAAGGAGAACTACAGTGCCTCCTCCTTCTCGGGTCAATTTGCGGTCGAAAGGGCGCATAGAGTACCAACTAAACCTTTGCCACCAGGGGCCCCACCTCGTACTCTTATATTCAAGATGCTTAACTATCAAGACCGGGATACAATCCTGCGCCTTTCACGGGTGAAAGGTCCTATGGACTTTAAGGGCGTAAAATTGGCAGTATTCCCAGACTTTTCTATTGAGGTGCAGAAGAGCAGGGCAAAATATGTAGATGTGAAAAAACGCCTAAGGTCCCTGGACATAAAGTACTCCATGCAGTTCCCGGCCAAACTGAGAGTCATCATTGACGATGGAACAAAATTTTTTCATTCACCTAAGGAGGCCGGAGAATGGCTGGACAGCAGATTTCCAGCTGGGCAGCAAATAGCTGTTTAAGCTGGGATGTCTGCGACCAACCGGTTGTTCTGTGTAAAAGGCTGTGTTGCTAGAGTATAAGAGGCAAATGTTGTTAAATGTCAGAACTGGTGTTATTGGCAAAATATGCCATTAGTATTTATAGTCCAGCTGAAATATTAAGTAACAACGTAAAAGTACAATATAAGTTGGATAAGGATGCAGGGTATTGGGGGTGTGAGGTGGGAAGGGGTACAAAAAGTGACCGCTCTGGACATTGTATAAATGTAAGTAGAAAAGCCGGATAAAAGCCTTTACATTGTCGGGTATTGAATAATATTGTAGAAATAACAAGGTATATGCATTTTTCTTAAAAAAAAAAAAAAAAAAAATATATAAAAAAAAAAAAAAAAGTGAAAAACTACTTTTCTATGAAAAGTAAAAATAATGAATAAGCCAGGGGAGGGGAACTATTACGGTCTCAAAGGTAAAAGTGGTCACAGGGGACTATAGCCTCATACAAATTGGGAGCAGGATAGGGTAACCTAAACCTGCAAGGAAGGAGGGTGGAGAGGATAAGTATACCAAGGGGGGGAGGTATACAGGGTGGTGGGAGGGGGGTATGTGTAAGGGTCTGTGTGGTGTGTGTTGGTGGGAGGGGGGTGAATGTAAAGGGTTGTGTGTTATATGTTGGACAAGGACATCAAGGCACCAAGAAAATATTCGCAATTACGCTTGTGGTGGTAGGGGGATGGGAAAACTGGGAGTACTTTAAAGCTGATTGATGGTACGTTTATTAACCTGGAATACTAGGGGGATGAACAACAAGATTAAACGGTCTCTTGTTTTGCGATACATTAGGGGCTGTGCCGTTGATGTTGTATGCTTAACTGAGACCCATCTGATAGGTGGGAAACTTCAGGCCTTAAAAAAGGCGTGGGTAGGTCATGTTTTTCATGCCCCTTTTACATCGTCAGCACGAGGTATATCAATTCTTATTAGAAAATCCATAGCATTTTCATATACAAGAGTTAAAATCGACCCTGGAGGGAGATTTATTTGTCTGGATTGTGTGATTAATAACTTACATATTCTTTTACTTGCAGTATATATCCCGCCCCCCTTTTCCTTTGATGTTATGGTGAAGATAGCAGATTTTGTTGCATTAACCCCAGAGGTCCCAGTAATATGTCTCGGCGACTTTAATAATGTGCTAGATTTAAAAATGGATAGATGGAACAAAAGTGCATCGGGTATTAAAAGGGATAGTAGCTCCAAGAATTTCTGTAGTTTTGTGACGGATATGGGGTGGGTGGACCCATGGAGAGAAAATAACCCAAACGCAATACAATACTCATGTTTTTCTGCATCACATACAGCCTTCTCAAGAATTGACATGGTATTGGTTTCTCGGGTGCTGTTGCCATCAGTTGGTGAAGTTAGCTATAAAACTCGTGGGATCTCTGATCACTCCCCACTAGTGATAGAACTGAGAGAGTCGACTGACAAGGGTTGCCAATTTTGGAAGTGTGATGCCGTATGGTTAAACAATCCAGAGGTGACAACCGGACTGTTAGATCAATGGGGTGAATTCTGGGCAATAAATAGGGGAACTGCACCAGAAAACATAACCTGGGATGCCTTTAAGGCCTTTTTAAGAGGGACACTTAAAAAAAAAATAGGCATAGTGAAAAGAACAAATCGTCAAACATTAATGGAATTGGAAAAAAATTGTAACATAAACGAAGCGAAATTTTTGACAGAAGGCACAGCAGAGGCGAAAAAAGTGTGGGAGGCTTCTAGAGAGCGGTGGCTGGATTACTTAAAAACAGCAAATATCAAAAACATGAAAGTAAATGCACAGAGGCTTTATAATAGTTCAGATAGGGCTGGGAGATATTTAGCCTATCTTGCTAATGTAGATAAACCATTAAATACGATTCATAAAATAAAGGATTTATCAGGAGAATTGCAATTTAATACACCAGAAAAAGGTGGTGCATTTAGGGAGTATTTCTGCAGGCTGTACAGGACCAGGGTGCAATTTGATCAGTTCCAAATCCGGGAGTATATTGGTAATATAGGGCTGCCCTCCCTGGAGGAGGTGGAAAAGCAGTCCATGGAAGGCCCCATTACATTGGAAGAGATTATGACGGCGATTAAAGAATTACCAGCTGGGAAAGCCCCGGGATTGGATGGCATCCCGATGGATGTATATAAAAAGTATGCAGAATTTCTCGCCCCATTATTGTTGGAGATGTATAAAGCCTGTTTTGTGACTGGAGATTGTCCGCAAACAATGATGGAGGCGAGAATAATTTTACTGCCGAAGCAGGGTAAGGATCTGGAGGACTTAGAGGCATACAGACCTATTTCTTTATTGCCCTCAGAAGCCAAAATTTTGGCAAAACTGTTGGCAAGGAGGCTGGGTGGAAACATTGATAAGATTATACACCCGGATCAAACCGGCTTCATGCCCGAGAAATCTACATCCATTAACATCAGGAAAGTATTTAGACACCTACAAGTTATTGAGAATAATACAGATGATGCAGCAATAATGTCATTAGACGCCATTAAGGCATTTGATGCTGTTGAATGGCCATACTTGTGGGAGGTGATGAGGGCGTTTGGATTCGGGCCTAATTATGTGAGATGGGTTCAGCTTCTCTATTCTGATCCAAGAGCTAGGGTATCGGTGAATGGGTGGACGTCCTCTGCCTTCTCCCTCTCAAGAGGGACGAGGCAGGGATGTCCACTGTCGCCGATCCTGTTTGCACTGGCTGTGGAGCCCTTAGCTTGTGTTATGAGAAGGAATCCTGATGTAAAGGGCTTTGGGGCAGGTCCGGTGACGGATACAGTGGCCTTATACGCCGACGATGTATTAATATTTTTGCAGAATTATAGGGATGCAGCTTCTAGGGTCTTACAGCTAATTGCAATACATGGAGGATACTCAGGCTTTGAAATTAATGTTCATAAATCCTGCATATTGGCAGTGAAAAAACAGCTTACAACCGGGGCACAGGGAATATTGCCAATCAAATGGACAGAGGCCTTTAAATACCTCGGGATATGGATCACTAGAGACCCTTTTGAGTTCATTGGGTTAAACATACAGCCATTATGGGAGTATGTGGGTAGAAAATTCAAGACCTGGAATAGGCTCCCAATTTCAATGTCCGGGCGGGTAAACTTAATAAAAATGATCATTTTGCCGAAAGTCCTGTACATCCTGCAGCAGTCTCCGGTGTATTTGCCAGTGGCCATCTTTAAGAGGTTGAATAGTTTGATATCATCCTTTATATGGGATAACAAAAGAGTTAAAATTAAACTAGACACTCTAATGAGAAAAAAGGGGCAAGGAGGTTTGGCACTCCCCAATTTTAGATTATATTATCTGGCTGGCCAGCTGGCACATATACGGGAATGGGTGGTGGAGGACACGGGGACTAATCTAGTAAAAGTTTTGATCGCGCAAGGTAGGGAAAACAATAGTCCAGTGCAACGTTTGTTGAAGGGGGTTGTATCAAAATTTGATGCACCATTAGTAGTGCAGGCGATTAAAATCTGGCGTGAGGTTGGTAAAATAATCAAATACAACGATATAGAAATAGACCACCCCCTTTCAGATTACGGACGATTTAAGGAACTTAGCGAACTACGACCTGATGCAACATGGGGTACATATGGGATTAGTGCAATGAGTCAACTGTTTAATACTGAGGGGCTGAAGTCATTTTCACAGTTGGCGGACGAATTTTCACTCCCACAGTCTTTTTTTTTTAGATTTTTACAAATAAGAAGTGCATTAGAGACCCAGTTCAGGAATGAACCACCCATATTTTCAGTCTCCCCTTTAAAAAAAATCTTACGGGAAGGGGGTAAAAAGAAAGTAGTATCAAGAATATATAATTATATAGGGGAAGCCATTTATGAAGATAAACTGGGGGAACTTAGAATAAAATGGATAGAAGATGTCGGTAACATAACAGAAACAGAATGGATCATGGCCCTGAAGATGGCCTCAGTAGCTACTAACTCAATAAAAACCCAGCAGGTACAACTATACATTGTAAATAGGAGCTACTTGACTACAAATAGATTGGCTAAAATTAAGGGCAATGTTTCAGCCTCCTGTCCTAAATGTAATAATGGTATAGGTACGCTATGGCATTTGCTATGGGATTGTCCAGTCCTGAGAAAGTTTTGGACTAAAGTAATTAAAACAATTAGCAACACAGGAATACCTGAATCAGCGTTAGGGCCTAAAAGCTGTATACTTGGAATATGTATGGATAGGAATCTGAACAAATATGATAAAATGTACATAATTAATTTATGTGCCTTGGCAAAACTACTCATAGCTAGAGTATGGATGGCAAAGGATGGACCAGAACATGTAGCCTGGATTAATTTAGTTAATTTCACAATGGAACAAGAAAAGTATGTATATATGGGCAGAAATAGCACGAACACTTACACAAAGATTTGGCACAGATGGAGTAGTTAGTTAGTTAGTCCGGTCTTAGGTTAGTACTGGTTAAACACAGAATCGTATAAGCAGAATGCATTTAAGAGACACAAATATGATTAAATATGCACGCTGTTGATATGTAGTATTACAACACAGCATTATGATAACGATAATAATAATAATATAATATGTTATTTAGAGCAAATCACAAGTGGATACATGTAAAAAAAAAAAAAAAAAAAAAAAAAAAAAAATTTATATATATATACACAAAATCATATAATGTATGGACACAATATATAGGGTAAATGTTGTCGCAAAGGGTGATGGATAGCATGTTAGTGCTGATCACAATCTATGTTTGTTCTGGTATCTAGGGGAGAAGAGCTCGTACTATAGTATTAAAATCATAGCAAGTAAAATGTTCATAAGATCCGTCCTTGATAACTTTCCCGTTACCAAACTCCACAGGCAATAGAGCGTTAGATATATGCCGGGATGTCCTAAAAGAGGGTTTTTGTCCAACTGTATGAAACACAATGTATGTATTTGTAATGTATGTCATTTAATTGTACAATGTATGTAAGGAACAATGTAACAAGTATGTATGTTATCTTTTGCAAAAAGAAAATAAATTCAAATTTTAAAAAAAAAATACTCAATCCACTCCATGTTGAAAACATGAAATAGCTTTATCTTGAAAAACTACAAGGAGGAGGGGGGGTAGCGTCGATCCATTTCTGCAGAATGGCCTTACGCGCAACTGCGCTGACTATCACCAAAAGTATTTTGCTCCCTCTAGTCATTCTTTGGTCCTCTGCCAAAATGGCCCAATGATCCGTGAAAGGTACATAGTTCACTAAATGATCCTGCACAAATTTCCTAACTTGAAGCCAAAATAATGTAATCATAGGACAGCCCCAAAAGTAATGGTACAGAATCGCCTCACTGGCCTGGCACCTCGGACAAGTTGCCGAGGGGGTCATCCCAGCGAGGAATTGCCTACGGGGGGGGGGGGGGGGAAGTAATTTCCTCGAGCGCAACAGCACCTTGGACAACTGTGTGCAGGTTAGCCAAATGGAAGGTATACAACTTACAACGGCGCCTGGGTTGGGTAAAGTATTGCAACAATAAAATGTAGTACATTTTATTGTTGTAATACTTCACCCAACACAGGCGCCGTTGAGAGTTTTATACCTTCCATTTGTGTATCGATTTCTCCAAAGGAGTTGGGAATCTCCTTTTTTACAGCTTTTTTTGGCAGCCATAGGGAGCGCAGGACTAGAGATACCCGTCATTTTGTTTTCTATGTGTGCAGGTTAGATCTGGCATTGTCTGGGTCCAGGCTTTCATGCCGGAAAGCAGGTTAAATCCCGGCGGTCGGGATCCAGGCGTTCAGAATCCCGACAGTTTCTCCCTCCGTGGGTGTCCACGACACCCCTGGAGGGAGAATAAATTAGCGTGCCGAGCGCAGCAAGGCACCGGGCCCGCTGCGTGGCGAGCGCAGCGAGCCCGCAAGGGGGGGGCGATCCACGTCCCCCCCTTGTTGGGATTCCGGCGTCTGGATTTTGAACGCCGGGATCCCGACCGCCGGGATTTCATACTGAATCCTTCATGCCAGTGGTAATGGTGTCATGGTCTATAATTTGCCTGAGGAACTTATAGTGTATGGATATAGCCAAATAAGGAATTTTTTAAGTGATCCCAAACTATTGAATGGTAGTGTATACGCAAAAATTCTGGCAAATAAATAAAGACTCTCTACCTTCACTGAGGTAGCTTTACTACATTGGCTTCATCCCAGGCATAGTATTGAGCAGATGCGGATTAGAACAAACTTGACCCCCCCCTATCTTAGTACTGAATGCTTAAAAAAAAAATAAAATCATTGAATAGCTAAAACATAATAGTGCCCGAAGCATGGCAAGTTGAAGCGGCACACTTATACGATGTCCACAGACCCCCCAAAAACATGGTAAATTCACTCGACACTGTAGTTCTAACCCATAACCAAAATAACAAAGCCCATTAACCCCTTGTGTTAATTCCGAGAATTTTCCAGCTGTGCCTCATTGCCCAGCCTGGCAAGTCCAGAAAATTCTCAGGCTTGCGACTGTTTAGAGCCCCCTCCCCCCCCCCCTGGCTTTCTATGCAAGTCTCCGGCACCGGCTACGGACATGCCGGGCCGCCGGGTGCAGGGCCCAGGGGGACACAGTGGTGGGGTTTTTTTTTTTTTTTTAGGTAGCACTCCCCTAAAAAACTCACCCAGTGGGGAGCGCTACCTTAAAAAAAAAAATACACCACTGAAGGGGTTAAACAGCATAAAATGTAGGTCAACAACCACCAAGTATAACTTCAACGGCCAGGAATACCTCTTTCAGAAGACCACTCGCCTAATAATGTTCCTTCAGTTTTTTGATCCACTGGAATAACTATTGGGTATCCTCAGTGGTGACATTATGGTGCTGATTTAGAGTTCAATGCAGCCGTGTTTGTAACTGAAGATGTTACTACTTAGTCCTTCCCTGGTGTACAGCTGTATGTCCGAATGTCCAAGGACAGACGCCCACTTTCAGCAGCTGAATACCTTGAAATACTGATTGCTGCATCAGTAGACCCCTATGGAAATTTGCACCAGCCCCATGGCAATTACAGTATCGCCATCTGAGTACAGCCTCCTATGTGAGCAATTAAGCACCTGTGTAATCAAACAATTACGCGACACACATGTAATACCTCCATAAGGATCAGGAAAGCCACCACCCAATACTTTTTTAATGTACTTTTCCACAAGTAGAAGCCTCTGAGGAATCGGATGTAACCATTTTAGGCTGCTAAAATCTTGGTGTACACTTCTAAACTCTTATGGCGATCTCCTTTCATTTTCAATGGACATTGAGTCAGTAAGTGTTTTGGATCCACACCTGCATCTACTATAGCTTTATTGATGTGGGATTGAGTCATCCACCCTTTGTTTGGCACCCAGCATCTGCAACACTCCTGTAAAGTACATGAGGCCTATTCCGGGATGGGTCTGCAAAGGCTTCAGCGCTAAAGCCACTAGGGATATCTCCACTGCACACATTTCATATTTAGCCCTTGCATCAGACTGGATAGGAACAATAATTTGGAGAGAAAAACTTCACTTTGGAGCTCACATATAATTCTGGTGACCTAGGAATCCCCATTTATCACTTGCAATTGCACTATTTCATACCTGTTTTCATTTACTTATATATATATATATATATAATCATATATATAATCACTACGTCTTAGAAGTGTGGTCGTTCTGTTACAGAATATTTGAGAAAATGTGGTCGATGGGCCTGATTCAGACTTGTTAGCGAAGCTAAAATGTTTGCAGATGGATAAAACCATGCTGCACTGCAGGTGGGGAAGATGTAATGTGCAGAGAGAGTTACATTTGGGGGGTTACAGTATAAATGGTAGATAATGTCTAGGTCAACAGTCAATTGGTTAACCACTAATGTTCGACAGCAACTAGGTTAGTACATTGAAAGGGTCGACACAAGCTTATGGTTGATATGAATAAGGCCGACATGACTTTTGCGCGGTTTTTGGTGTCTATGTCAACATGGACGCCATCAAATTGTAACACTATTATATTCCCACTCTATACCCACTTGGATAGTCAACTATGAAAATCCAGTTTAACAAAAAAAGTGAAAAACCCATGTTGACCATAAACTTGTGTCAACCTTTGTCAATGTCAGCCTTGGGTATGTTGACCATTTCAAGTTGATCATTGGTGGTTGACCTAGACCTTGTCCACCCAGTGATCGCATACCAATTTGGGGGGAGCAGACACTGAGGTCCGGACCTAACCACGGCCAACCCCAGGAGATCAGCCTGCAGAGCACGCCACTTTCCAGGATTCCTCATTGGTCACTGATCTGGCTAAACTCCCGACCACGCAAAGGGTCTCCCCGTACCACCCGCCAGTGCCACTGACCTACAAACAGGAGCCTTACATCCACAAAGTCTACAGCACATAAACTATTGAAAAGTCACCCAGACTTGGGATACAAGAATATTTACAGAGCAGCAGGATGCCGCACTCTGGGGAAGATGCCTGGAGAAGAGATAAAGTGGATATTTATGGCCAGATGTACCAAGCTTCAAAAGTAATAAAATGGAGAGTGATAAACAACCTGGCAATCAGCTCCTACCTGTCATTTTTCAAACACAGCCTGTAACATGACAGTTAGGAGCTGATTGGCTAGCTGTTTATCACTCTCCATTTTATCACTTTTTGAAGCTTAATACGTCTGGCCCAAAGTGAAAGGAGATAAAGCCAATCAACTCCCTACTGTCATTTTCAAACACAGGGGTAGATTTATTAAGCTTGTTGAAGTGATAAAGTGTCTGGTTTTTATCACAGGCCAATCAGATCCTACCTGTCATTTTTCAAACCAAGCCTGTAACTTCACAGTTAGGAGTTGATTGGCCGGTGATAAAAACCAGACACTTTATCACTTCACCAAGCTTAATACATCTGCCCCTCAGTTGATTGGCTGGTGCTTTATCTTCTTTCATTTTGTCTCCAGTTTATCTCTTCTCCAGGCTTAATACATCTGCCCCATTTTCCGATAATATTTAGTTTCCCATCTTCCTAACATCCATATAAAAACTTACCCGGCATTTTATTTACTGGACTATAATAGAATGACTACCTTACTATTTTGATTCATACTGCAATTTATCATATTTTTTGCATTGCTGTATTTTTCTGCAACTCTGTATTGTAGGAAATCCTGCAGAGTTTGCATAGTCACTGTACTATATTTTCTATTGATATTGACAATTATATCAGTTACCCATATTCTGCATAGTACCTAATTCTAAGTACGTCAGATAAGAATAAGTCCTGATCACATCAGCTTGATAAAATTATCTTTGCAACCACCGTTTTTTTACTTATGTTATAGCAGCAAGCAGCACTGTGTCTACAGAATAAAACTGTTAATATAAAAACACAGGTCCTTATTCCGGTTCACTCGCAAAGGCAAAATACTTCTCAAATGGGCAAAACCATGTTCACTTCGAGGTGGGGCAGATGTAACATGTGCAGAGAGAATTAGATTTGGGTGGGGTTTTACTTCAAAGTGAGATCTATATTGCAGTGTAAAAATAAGCAGTCAGTATTTCCCAGCACAGAAACAAAATAACTCACCCAAATCGAATTCTCTCTGCACAAGTTACATCTGCCCCACCTGCAGTGCACAAGGTTTTGTCCATTTGAGAAGGAATTTTCCTTTGCGAGTGAACCAGAATAAGGGACACCGTGTATTCAATATATATGGTTAGATACAGAAAGGGACAATACATCCACCAAAATAGGGGAATGATCACTGCATCCCACCCCACGATTGCTACCTTTTATTCATGGTTGATTTATAGTGAAGTGTTTGTCACCTGGCATGGCAGCATATTGGGGGACATAGCACATTGTAGTTATATGTACCTCGGATGAAGCACTGCTTCCCTGCAATATCAGTCTGTGGCTTTTAGTGGCTAGAACAACAGTGTTACCTTTCCATGTATCATTGCGCTCGGTACTTGTGTAATATCTGGGCGCCCGATTATTTAATCAGGTCGATCACATCGCATGAAACCAAATCGCATGCGATGCAATGGACCTGATTTTTACATTGGATCCAATATTAAATGGTGCCTGAGACCCCATTTTACATTGGGTCCAATGTTAAATGCCCCCCAGACCCCATGTTTTATTGTATACCCACCCTGTTCATACCCCCACTATCCAAGTGGGCATTGAGTTGATTTTATATAGTGTGGCGAGCGCAGCGAGCCCGAAGCGTGGCGAGCGCACGCGGAATACATGTTAAGTAATCTGCGTCCCCTTGCCGTGCTTCGGGCTCGGTGGCTCGCCACACTATATAAAATTAACTCCATGCCCACTTGGATAGTGGGGGTATGAACAGGGTGGGTATACAATAGAAAATGGGGTTTGGGGGCATTTAACATTGGACCCAATGTAAAATCGGGTCCATTGCCTTAAGTCAAACAATCAAAAAATCGGGCGCCCAGATAATACACAAGTACCTTGCGCTCTGTCCAGTTAGTCTGATAGAGACTCAAAAAAATAAATATATTTATCTCACATAAATAAATGAAATGGACACTTTATAATATTAAAAAAAAAGTTTAATAAATTAAAAATATAGATTGCATTTAAACCTTTTATTTAAAACAAATCATGTATTTAAAGAAATTCACAGCTGACCCCCTCCAAACGCACAAACACCCTAACAAAGAAAGATGCACAGTAGTGTTTTAAAATAGTCATTAACCCCTGTGTATAAGGGTAAGCAATGCATAGCTGTGTTTGTAGCACATTTACTCTCCTCCTGGACACTGAATTTGGATATACTCAATATGCTTGGGATGTTACTAGATATTGGATTTATCAGCAATACATTCAGTACAATACTGCCCTCTGCTGGGTGTATAAACAGATTAATGCACACGTAAGTTTATATATATTTTTTTAAATAGAAAGGCCTCCCTTTGTAACCCAACTGTTCCCCCACCTCCTCTTTTAATTACTAGAAAAGACTCTAAAACACAGATCACCATCCTACAATTGCACATTTGAACTGCTGAGTTGTCTGATAAGGTGGAGATGTATCTGAAAGCTACGCAAAGCAATACTGGCGTATGAGATATAAAGTAAAGGCTGCACAAGTTGGGAGTTATGTATATAGGCAACTGTTTTGTCGCCATATATTTAATCATGTTATTAAGCTTGGCTGCAGATGCTTTGTTTGTACAACTACTAATGTATAAGGGGAAATGTAATACCATTCGAGATACCCAGAGGTGCAGGATGCCGGGCAATTTTTTTTTTTTTAAAGCGGCAATCATTTACAAGGCACAAAAAATGCCTTGTAAATGACTGCCGCTTTAAAAAAAAAACAAAAAAAGGATCAACCAACAGACGATAATTACACTGTCCATTTTCTTCAACAATTATCACAGTTGGTTACAAGTAGCTGTATTGCTTATGCAAAAAAAAAACAAAAAACATTCAAATGTAGAACTTTGACATCCCTATCGTTTGCCCACCTACGTCCACAGAAACGTTTTTAAGATACAATGGTAACAAAGCAAGTCTAAATCAGGTCATTATGATCAGTAGTGAAATGCAGTTTTACATTACATCTCTTTGTAAACTTCCAGTACTGAAGAAGTACACTAGCAGAACTGGAATATAATGGACAATTAGCATACTACCACCTAGAGGGGAAGCGGTCATCTATTAGAATGAACTTAGGTCTACAGTCATTAGGTCGACTGGCAGGAAGGTCGACCTGACTTAAGGTCGACATGGGCCAAGGTCGACATGACTTAAGGTCGAATTTGCATAAAGGTCTACATGAGGAAGGTCGACTGGTCATAAGGTCGACATGGATTTTTCACTGTTTTTTGAGCCGACAGGCGGTATTTCATGCCCTACCATCCACTAGGGCGTTGTGGGAGAATAAAATAGTGTGCCGAGTGCAGCGAGGCACCGTGCCCGAAGCATCGCGAGCAAAGCGAGCGATGCGAGGGTACGATTCTCATTGCCAACGGTGTCCATGTCGACATTCGGATAAAAAAACAGTGAAAAACCCATGTCGACCTTCCTCATGTCGACCTTTATGCAAATTCGACCTTAATTCATGTCGACCTTGGCCCATGTCGACCTTAAGTCAGGTCGACCTTCCTGCCAGTCGACCTAGTGGGGTCGACCTAATGACTGTAGACCTAAATGCAGTCTGACGAATGATCCCATTCCACCTAGAGTACTAGAGATTCAGTCTAGGAGGAAGAGAAAAACTAATGATCTATCTATCTATATAGATAGATATTTGTATTTAGTGCAAGCTATATCCAAAATAAAATACCCAGCAGTATGTTTTCAATTAACTTCCTTTTGGGTTTTTGGTCACTTAGACACAGGTGATATGCTCTCCTCCAAACGGCTCAGCGATTCCCATCTTACAAGCTTACACAAGTCCTTTTGTAAATCAAACAAACTGAGGCCATTGCAGAACTAAGGGGATGATGAGGGGCTGAAGGTCAGGATCATCCAACTGATGACAAAGTAGAAGAGAAATATAGGATATACTGCCAAGGCTCTGCGGTTAGGCGGCTGACTGTCGGCTAGGAAGGCCGTGGAGGCTGCAAAACAACAAACTCAGGTCATATAATCTTATTTTGTGGCTTTCATTTGAATGGACGGACAACATAAAAAGCAAGCAGATTCGAGGACTTGAATGCAACAGTATATCTTAAGGTAACTTAAATTCTCAGTGTTGGCAGCAAAGTGATTCTGTAAGGGTTACAAGGCACTTCATGATGACGAATGTCGCAAGTTTTCCCTCCCATCCTATACAGCAGGGCTGGGCAAAACCGGCCCTCCAGATGTTGATGAACTACACATCCCAGCATGCCTTGCATCAGTTTCAGCATGGCCACATAGCAAAACTAATGCAAAGCATCCTGGGATGTGTAGTTCATTAACATCTGGACGGCCGGCGTTGCCCAGCCCTGCTATACAGCTATGCATAAACATTAGTAACGATTGTGTACCAAAATAAGTGGTAATATGTACAACCGGATGTTGTTGTGTTGTTCAACCGCACAGAACTCAATTCTCCCCTTAGTTTGTAAGCCAAGTCGACACATTCAATTGCATCATCATGGCCCTGCCCCCTTCACTACAATATCCACATTACTGGCATTGTAAAGTGGAGCTGGGGCTATGATGATGCGATTCCGTGCTAATCATGTCATCGGCAAACTCAGGCAGCCCACTTTTGAGGGTGTCTGCAAGGTGTTGCCGGTGGTTGCAGCCAGACCCTGAGGTTTGGCCACTTTTCTGGAGCCGCTCATTCATTTCAAGTAAAAAGGAAAGTATGACACATGCTCACTGTTGGAAACCTTCACTGAGCAGCAATGTCCTTGGTCAATTTAAATAAAAATGTTTGGTACTTGTTTCCTATCTGGGCGCCCACTAAGTTAATTGCGCACCATGCTATTCTCCGTAGAGAAATCGGATCGCATCGCATCGTACACATACACGATATTGAACGATGCGATGCGATCCGATTAGATTTCCCATAGGAAACAATGTTAAATGGCTCAATTTAGCCAAATTATCATAGGAACAATAGTAAATGGGCCAAAAACACCCCTGAACATTGAAATGTCCCCCCAAAAGTAGTTGACGCCACCCCGCCATCAACGTGAACCCGAAGCGTGGCGAGCGGCGGCGGTACGCGTCCTCCGACCTTTTCATGCCCTACTATCCACGTCGGCGTGGAGTGAGAATAGAATAGTGTGGTGAGCGCAGCGAGCCACCGAGCCCGAAGCGTGGCGAGCGCAGCGAGCCCCGCGAGGGGACGCGGATACCTTCACAGGTAAACGCGTCCCTTCGCGGGCTTCCCAGGTGTCCGCGTCGCCCGCGAGGGGACGCGTATAACTGTGAAGGTATCCGTGTCCCCTCGCGGGGCTCGCCACACTATTCTATTCTCACTCCACGCCCTAGTGGATAGTAGGGCATGAAAAGGTCGGAGGACGCGTACCGCTGCGCTCGCCACGCTTCGGGTTCACGTTGATGGCGGGGTGGCGTAAACTACTTTTGGGGGGACATTACAATGTTCAGGGGTGTTTTTGGCCCATTTACTATTGTTCCTATGAGAATTTGGCTAAATTGAGCCATTTCACATTGTTTCCTATGGGAAATCGAATCGGATCGCATCGCATCGCTCAATATCGTGTATATGTATGATGCGATGCGATTTCATTACGGTGCCGTACGTAGAAAACCTGGGCGCCCAGATAGGAAACAAGTACCAAATGTTTTTTTTTTTTTTACCATAGGTTGGCCAATTTTGATTTCACTCTGTGGGGCAGATTTATTAAGCTTGGAGAAGAGATAAACTGGAGATAAAGCGGAGAAAAGGTAAAAGAAGATTGGCTGGTGGTTTATCTCCTTTTACCTTTTCTCCACTTTATCTCCAGTTTATCTCTTCTCCAAGATTAATAAATCTGCCCCTGTATGCTAAATAGAACACCATAGCCGACTACTAATCTGGAATTATATGAATTCAACTAATGTCATTTTAACATAATAAGGGATTTGGCACTGATTGTTATCAGTGTTATAGTGGCTAACACACGGTGAGATATGCACTATATTTTTTGACAAATTTAAAAGCAAGAACAGCAGCACCATGGGAGAGATTTTGATTAATATAAGAACGGAGAGACCTAGTACATGCGTTAAGAATAGTGGTTTCCATACAATGAGCATCCTATTCAAGTATTTCTGAGCACATCAAACTTTGTATTCTCTAAAATACCATAGACATAAACTCTCCCATTAATATCTCAACATATCAACTATACAAATCTGCTTCTACAGTATTAGTCCATACTAGCCTACCCTCCCGGAATGGCCAGGAGGGTCCGGAAAATCGGGTCCGGGTCCAGCCCCCACAGGAAGGTGTGCAATTCCCCCAAAATAATCCAAGTCTTTTGAAATCACTCCTCGGCAGTGGAACTTGATGATGTGAATCACATCACCGGGGCCCCACCCCCCCCCCCCCCCTCCCACCACTGTGAAATGCCGGTAATACAGTCATTTTACACCGGGGGTGGGGCCATGATGAGACCGCAATGACAATGCCCCCAAACATGTTTCATCAGGTTAGTTGCGCCTCTGACCACGTCCCTTTTTTCGACACGCCCACCAGCCCTAACCCCTTTTCCTTCTAACAGGCTGTCCTCTCACGGAGAGGACAACCCATAACTAGGCAACCCTGTATTAGAAAGCTTTACATATTTACTCCACTATATTAAATATTAATGGATTTGATGACTTTACCAAAAGTAGACCAGGCAAACATTGCAGCCACTATGACCAGTCGCAGGATTAATGTCGTCAGGTTTATACTCGCCAACAGCAGTAGCCGGCACAACAACATTGCCACTGTGAGAGGCAGGATGCAGTAGCCCAGGACACACAAGCTTTGGAAGAATGAGCTAAAAGAGACATGAGAAACCATTTAGACAGTAGCAAGTCACAGCCTGTGTGATGGTGAGTGTGGCTGAACACAGGTTCTTCTTAACACAATGCTCACAGATATGAAGCTTCCTCGCTAGGGAAGACCCTACTGCCCTGCATCAATGGAAGCAGTTGGAACAGAGCTTCCATTCAACTCTAGTAACCTTTAGTATTGGTTAAAAAATGCTGAAAACATCCTGGACAAAGTAAGACTCCAGCCAAATAGCATTCACTGTAAAACCAGTTCCCATGTGTGCCTGCCACAGGTTATCTGGATATATGTGCAGAGCAGCAGTGTGTCCACCAGTGAATGAGCTTTCTCAGAAAATTAATGGCTTCATTGTGTTGAAATATGAAAGTCTTGGATTAGTACCAGGGACATGACCGTAAATGCAACGATGTGATCAGTCAACAAATAATGCAAACAAGCATCTGTGGAATGGGAGAGAATTCCAGCAATGGTAATTTGCAGGAACATTTAGAAAGGAAGGCCCCAGCAGCCCTGTGCTATTGTTTCTACCTTGCCGAGCCCATGTTGCTTACTGTAAGACAGATGAGTATAATAGAGGGGTCACTCAACATAAATTCAGCAACACAGAGGAACTCTTCTAAATTGAGGAGTCATGTGTTACCACAGGATGCGTTTGGGATACAGGCAGTTGGAAACCTGACTGGCACCAGTATTCAGATACCACTGACAATGCGGAATCCCGACTGTCAGTATTCTGAATTTAAGTATGCCGGGTTGGTTAGGGCTACTCTGCATGGTGGTGGTGGGGGGGGGGGGGTTGTTGTCTCCTCAGGGTTAGGCATTAAGAGGGTAGGGTAATGTACTAAGAGGGGATTTTAGGGATAGATGCAGATAGAGAGTTTTGGGGGCAGTGTTCCCTCTAAGCTGTGCGCGCACACACAACCTGTCGAGCGCACGCACAGACATTACAACAGAGCGCACAAAGCAGCAGTGGTCCCCTTTCTGCAGTTGTGGACTCAATTAATGTGTTTCACCCTTTAACTACATTGTGTGTTGTGTTTGAATGTTTAAAGTAAAGTTAACACAAATGCCGAACATCGTTTTCCAGTTATATATGTAAGTGACGCACAAAAATTTAAATTTCCTAACAAAGTTGCACAGCCAATACCTTTTGCCGCACGCAGCCTTCATAAAATGAGAGGGAACATTGTGGGTTTTTTTTTTTTTTGGGGGGGGGGTGTAGAATATTTACCTAGCAAGTGATTTAATTTCCCAAACTCTATTCCTGTGCTATTGCTTCCATGCACTGCCCACATTGTTCTATCCAGGGGGGGGGGGGGGGGGGGGGGGGGGGGGTGTGTAGAATATTTACCTAGCAAGTGATTTAATTTCCCAAACTCTATTCCTGTGCTATTGCTTCCATGCGCTGCCCACATTGTTCTATCCAGGGGGGGGGGGGGGGGGGGGGGGGGGTGTAGAATATTTACCTAGCAAGTGATTTAATTTCCCAAACTCTATTCCTGTGCTATTGCTTCCATGCGCTGCCCACATTGTTCTATCCAGGCTAATAGTACACAACTATTTTCTTTTACTTAAATAAACTATGAACAATTAAAACGAAATAGTTAACCAATATTGCATGTCTTCTTAACTTAAAAACAACTCCAAAAATAAAGCAGTATTTAAAATTTGTATAATGAGATTTTTTTTCTCATATCAATATTAAAGGGATCCTCTGGTCTCAACACCTACAGAATAAACGAGTAATCTTATGAAAAATAATGCTACAGTATCAAGGAGTTTCAGGTTTTTTTTTTTTTTTTAACCAAATCTTAAAAATCTTTTTTTTTCAATTTATATTTAATTATTGCAGGGCGGGGAGGGTTGCCATTGTACATGTTTATTATTTTAAAACTATGAAAAGTCCATTCGTATTTGTTATGACAAATTTATTCTACTTAATAACTGAAGAGACAAAGCTTAGAAATTACTTACATGGTTCCACCAAGAAGTTTGGAGTTCAAAGTGATGACAACAGCCCCAAACCAGATAATTACAAATACTTCAGCAAACTGGGGTCCTCCGTCATCTTTGCTGTTAGCGTAACCACCCTGAAGCATTCTGAAATAAATCAATAAAACATAAAAATCCAAATGTCTATAAAAAACACTTAACAAAACTCATGCTTTAGCACAGCTGGTTCTATCAAAATGACAAACTTCTTAAGTCACCTAAAATATTTTATTTGTATGGTGCCAACAAGTGTCTATAGCACTGTACAACAAGAATTACAATGGTATACAAAAAAACAATACAAAATATAACAAATATTACACAATTTAGCAAGCAAACAAACAGTGAAATAATAATGTTGCCAGGTTGGCGTGCAGTGTGAAAGGGACATTTTGAATATCCCGGGTACAGCAACCCAGCAATCCATCCCGGGATAAAAGCAGTGTTATTCCTGGTTTGGACTCGGGTTGCTGGATGGGTCTAGGGTTCCATTAATTTCTATGGAGGATGCAGCAGCGTTACATTAATGTTGCCTCCCGCCCTTACCAGCATCACCTTAATGCGGTCTCCTTACACCGCCCCCGGATGATGCCAACGACCCGGCAATAAGCAGGGTTGCTGTAAGCAGCAATCCCAGCAGATCAGTTGGCTGTGGTAAATTACCGCAATTGAATACCCCATTCAGAATTTGTTGTGAAAAAAACCTGTAGCCAATATATCATAGAAATTCATTTGCAGATTCAGAAACTCAGTCACACACAGACATATAAGTGTTGCAACTTAAATTAAGCTGCAGACTACCTGCATTGCGTTTCAGCAACCAAACAAACAAAAAAAAGATGACCACTACTAGCGCATGATCTGACATACATCCAGGGGAATAGAAGGCAATAAATAAAAGTACTTACAATGCAAGTGAGACACAGAGCACAAGAGGGCCCCATAGATCCCCTACGGAAAAATCACCATCATTTTAGATTTAAAAATTAGGTTGTAACAGCAGCAACATTATCATAGACCCTTCTGTTGGCTTCACTCCCCAAATTGGTTGTTGGATGATAAATTATGTTTGGGCATGAGTTTCTGGACACCCATCACTTACTGCGCAAATTCCACTCAAATGCATCCTGTTTAGGCTAACCCATGCAAGACGTGCAGTATTTGGGCACCTGTAAGTCAGACTTCAGACAGATTTCTACGAGCTACCTCAGGAAGGTGCAAGCAGAAATAATGGGTGCCTGTGGCATTCATGCCCAGAGGCACAAACAAGTGAGTTGCCCGACAGGAGCTGTGGTCATGATAAAATAATGAAATTCCCTTAAATGTCTAATTTTGGGCATGAGCAACTACATTTGGTTTACTGTGGTACAAAACCGTACAACAGTACAGACATCTAAACTACTCTCTGCGTGTTGAACATATGGAGGTATATGTAATAAACTGTGAGATCTAGGAACAAGCATAATCTTAGCAATTAAGGCTGTAGAGCAGTGGTGTCAAACTCATGGCCCTCCAGCTGTTATGCAACTACATGTCCCAGCATGCCCTGCCACAGATTTTATAAAATGAATTGCTAAAACTGTGGCAGGGCATGCTGGGATGTGTAGTTCGATAACAGGTAAAGGGCCATGAGTTTGACACCACTGCTGTAGAGTTAAATTAACAATTTTAAAGGCAAAGTCAGCTTGGATTGTTCCTGTTTTACTTTTTTCGCCCTTTAAATCAACATACATCACCAATCTTGCAACCCATTACATAAACACCATAATCTTTAAAAAAAAAAAAAAAAATCCAAACACATTTAGCTATAAATTTATGACCACCCACAAAGGCAGGCTAAAATTCAAAAGTAACACATATCCAGAGATAATAAGTACACACTAAGGGTCAGAAGTATCAAGCTTCACAAAGTGATGGAAATGGAGAGTTATAAACAGCCAGCCAATCAGTTCCTAACTGTAATGTTACAGGCTGAGTTTGAAAAATAACAGCTGATTGGCTGGTTACGTATCACTCCCCATTTTATCACTTTGTGAAGCTTGATGCATCTGACCCTTAAGGCCCCCATACATTAGTCCGACTTGTCCTAAGGACAAGTCGGACCTGATTTCACCCTGCAGCTCCCCGGGAGGGGGACACACGATTAGGCACTTGATGTGCCAAGGTTTGCATATGATAATTCACATGGATTTATCATATGCGGTCCCCGGGGAGCTGCAGGAGGAGGGAGCCGTCCGGGGGGTCATCAGCGGGAGGGGGATGCCGGCTATAGAGAGCCGAGCAGGGGGAGGCTGCATAGGAAGCCGGGCAGGAGGAGGGTGACAGCGAGAGCAGCGCGCTGGGCAGGGAGGATGACGCTGGCTGCCGGGCAGCGGCGGGAGCCGGGAGGAACACAGATAACTTGAAAAAAAAAATAAAAGACCATACAGAATGACTAGCAAGCCATTGATTGGCTGAGACCTCTCTCAGCCAATCGCTGATTGGCTGAGAGAGGTCTCAGCCAATCAATGGCTTGCCAGTCATCTGTATTTTTTTCAAGTTAGTGTGTTCCTCCCGGCTCCCGCCGCTGCCCGGCAGCCAGCGTCATCCTCCCTGCCCAGCGCGCTGCTCCCGCTGTCACCCTCCTCCTGCCCGGCTCCCTATGCAGCCTCCCCCTGCTCGGCTCTCTATAGCCGGCATCCCCCGCCCGCTGTCATCCCCCGCACGGCTCCGGGCTGCACATAAGATTTAGCAAATCTTATGTGCAGCCCGTCCGACCTCCCGACCCCGATCCAATGCTCACGGGACCGCGCATCGGATCGGATGGGGTGTCTGCACGTGCGATTTGGGCCGATTTCACGGCCCGATTCATCCGAATCGGGTGAAATCGTGCCCAAATCGCATAGTGTATGGGGGCCTTTAGAGTATGAACCTATTAGGTGCGAGCTGCCATTGCAATAGTATGTCGTGACTATCATGCCCCCAACTTGTGGATTTTGTTCTTAGCCCTATGAAGCTGCAAACAATCATTGAGTCTGGAGGTGCTGTAAGCCCAGCATATAGCTGTATTTATTCATGCCGCTCCACGGCTTAAAATGGATCGAGCACTTAAGGCTAAGTTCAATATTTTATAGCTTATGTGTTCTAATTTTCTATTTATCTTCAACTTAAACAAATATAAGGAACAAATGATCTGTAATCATTGGTTCTTGTTCAAGCAGAGTTCTTGTTCTATATACTCACAGTCTCTGAGAAGTGCAGTGCTCTTTTTAGGATACATAACATGAAAAAACTTTTTCCCAACAGCTTTCAAGTCCCGCATCTGAAACGGGTATGAAAAATCAGATCCAACTAGGAAATATTACATCTTACATTAGTTGTCAGAGTATGCTAAATGGATTTATAGAAAGATGAAAAAAAATTCTCCCGTTATCAACCATAACATAATTCAAATAAATCATCATTTATAAAGCACTGCATGTTAAAAGTTCAGATCTAAAAATAAATTAAACAATGCTCAGATTATATTTCTAATAATGCAAAGTACAATTACCTCAGTAAAATGTAGTGTAAGGATTTGCCCACGTCTTAAACACTGAATACATTCTCTACTGTCTGGATTTAAGGCCTAGGTATGAGCAGCATTACGGAGGTGAAATTGAAATGATCATGAAAATACTTTTTGCCTGCTTTCAGAAAATGTACTGCTTAATTTGCTGCACAGATTACACACCAGAGCTTCAAAAGGCTTATTGATGTGTATGTTTACAAGAGCAGATCAGCACCTCCTCAAGCGCCCCCTCTAGCAAATGTATGTAATATACTGGTGTTGATGCACTAAAGCCGTGTACACACGGCAGCGATTTTTGCTGAAATCGCTGGGAATATGGTCGCTGGTGACCATATTGCCAGTAATGGGAGTGTGCCCCGGTGATAAATCGCTGGGTGCGCGCTCCCGTTTTCAGCCCCGTTATAAACGCTGGTCGCAGGAGCTTGCTCCTGCGACCAGCTGATTACCTCTGCGGCTCCCCCCAGCAGAGGTTTATTTTCATCAGCGACCATCTCTAGTCATGATGAAAAGGAGAGACTGAGCAATATATCTCCCCCATGTGTACGCACCTTAAGCCAACCAGAAAATCTTTGCTTTCAAAAAAGAAAATAACAGAAAGAACAAAAATAAAAGAGCATGTGCAGTGGCAGATGAGACAGGGTGTAGTAACCCTTACACCCAAAACCTAGTACCAGTAAGTAGGTTTAGCCACTGTATTAATATCTTCTTCTGCACTATTTTAAGCTGTCAATGTAAGCTAAGCACAAATATAAAAAAAATGTGGAATGGGCAATTGCGCTAAATAATAGTAACCAATTATGTATATATTAAAACATTATTATTTATTCAAAATTAATAAAATTACTCAGAAAATAGTAATAACAGTGCACATACTGAGCAGAGTAGCTAAAAATAAAAATGTTGTACAGAAAGATAGTGCTGCTGTATTTTGTACATATGGGGTTAATTTCCGAAAGTCACCTCTGATCCAGTTGTGTCCTGTCCTCTTTTGGGCCCAAAAAGGGTGTATTAGTCCCAGTGGAGTGACTCTTCCACCAAACTATCGGAAGTACTACAGCGGAGATCCATCTTATCCCACTGTTCACCATTTGACACTGGGACTAATACACCCTTTTTGGGCCCAAAAGAGGACAGGACACACCTGGATCAGAGGTGACTTTCAGAAATTAACCCCATATGTATAAAATACTGCAGCACTATCTTTCTGTACATCAACATTTTTCTTTTTAGCTACTCAGCTCAGTATGTGCACTGTTATTACTATTTTCTGAGTAATTTTATTAATTTCGAATAAATAATAATGTTTTAATATATGCATAAGTGGTTACTATTGTTTTAGCGCAACCACCTATTCCACATTTTCTTCTTGTAAGGGGGTGACGCCCCTTTTTTAGGTTGCAGCCCTACTGGCGCCTTTTACAGATACCCAGGTATCTACTTTTTTTCTTTATCGAAGCACAAATATAACCTTGGTAGAATAGTAACTGATATTATACAAAAAATAGAAAAACAGTTGTATAACAGATTTTAGTATAAAGATCATTATGGCTGGACCAAATGGGAAAATTTTGAGTTATTTCAGTAACATTACACAAAATCATCTTCTGCTAATCTCACATACAATGGTGTCTCTAACAGGTTCATCAAGTGTAGAAAAATCATCTTCTTGTGATTGAGATGCAATAGGCACAGTGATCTCCCCCTCTACAGGAATATCTCCCGAAATGGACACATCTGATAATCCGGCAAACTGGAAAAGAACAAATCGTTAACATAATGTAGCCCCATCATATCTCCAACAGTAGCTAGATAATGGAGCATCCATGGACCAATTATTGTGCTTTTAACTGAAAAGTAATCCAAAGGTTGCAATGGTGGCACCATTACCGTTGTACCACAGATCTTCCTCAGGTGATGACCCTGCACCTGTCACCCTGTGCTTCTCCCCCATAGGAGGCAATTCCCTCCCCACACCACCCCCAAATAGATGGCAAGGGCACTGCCTCTCATTTGCATAGATGATAACCATACTGTGATCTATCACTGCAGCAGTGCACATCCTGGCTGATACGCCTCATTACTATTTATACCCGAGTCAGGAAGTTCTGTGTACCCTTCTGCCCATAACAGGCACTGTGCTCGGTTGCATGGCTAACTCTCTTCGTCACCACTGAAGCTGATACTGACACCGAGCTGCCATTATCCACCGTGCCAGCCCCTCTGGACGCTCACCAGCTGCTTACTGCTGCTCTCCTGCCGTTCTTCCGTCTCCGCCATGTTTTCCTCCATCTCCTTCCAATCCAATCTACAGCTACGTGGAGTCGGATCTTAGTGCGTCATCATCCGCAGCCCTGACCAGTTGGTAGTGTCTAGTTCCTTCTCTCCAGGCGTACCAACATTACGTCACATCCCACGTGACCATCACTTGATCACCCCATGTGACCACTATACTGCAGCGGACTTTTCAGACGTCGTTCAGTCTGTCCATGCTACATACTGCGCCAGTCAGTCTGACGCCAGCTAGCTGACCTGCTTGCCGGACACTAGCTGACCCGCCACACTATGTCACCAGCACGTGACCGACCACTATATACTTTAGTGGGCTTGTCACCCGGCAGTCGCTTTCTGCTGACAGCATGCCGCCATCTTGCCTCCGTTACCCTGGCAACAGGAACAAGCGTCAGGACGGGGCTGCGGGGGATCCTGGGAAATGTAGTGCGTTCCGCTCTCAGGCGCTGGGGGACCTGCCACACGCCGTGAAGCCACGCCCCCAATTTCCGGAAGTCACTGGTGATGTGCACTTCCGAACCTCCAGCCAGCGCAGGCACCTGTACTGTTCTTCAGACTCCTCCCCCTGATTAGGTCGTCAGAGGTTGATCACGTGATGTACAGTATGAGGATATAATCAGTGCTGCTGCAGATGTCCGGCTTCTTCAATTCAATTTTGGCTGGAGGCGGGAAGTGTCAGCGCCGCTGCGGAAGAAAGAGGAAGATGTCGGGGACTACCGGGCCGGGTAAGCAGCTCTCTTTCCAAGACAACGATGGTTTCCTCGGTAGACTTACGGAGGGGAGCCGTGGAAATCACACCGGCCCCTAGCCAGAGCTGGCGGCGAAGGAGACTGAGCGGTAAGCGGTGGATGGTGTCGGATGAGATGGGCCCAGACTTGGTTGGGGAAGGTGGCTACTGGGGACTAAGTAAAAACCGGACCCGGATAAGACACCGGAACGCCGGACCAGACATCAAACTCTACATTCCGGAGCTTATAGTGTCTGGTCCGAGGGGTGTCCCATCCGGGGGGTGTCTTGTCCGGGGGGATGCCTGTGATTGCTCACACCAGGGACATGGGGAAGGGGAGATTACAGCCTCCCCGTGTGGTCTGGAACGTTCCAGTTTTTATTACACCCCCGGACCATGCGGTGAGGCTGTATTCTCCCCCCTCTCCTCTCCCAGGTGACAGGTGCGAGAGCAGCCCCATCAGATGGAGCACCCCCGGACAGGACACCCCCGGACCGGATACTACAAGCTCAGGAATTCAGAGTTTGATGTCCAGTCCGGCATGCTGGTGTCTTATCCGATTCCGGATTTTACCCATACCCGGCTACTGTCACTGATTCCGGACTCTGTCCCACTCACCTGAGTGCAGGTGTACGTGTGCCGCTGCCCGGGTGGGTAGTGTGAGGCTGAGCGCGGCTCCTTCCCGTGTGTTGCTGAGAGCAGCGCTGCATGTCACATTCACTCCGTAATTTATGGTCTATCCGCGTGTGTCCTGTTCTCTCCTGGTATATCCCAGTGGACCCGCATCATGCGGGACTATGTAAAAACCGGACCGGACTACACTCCGGACCGCCGGACAGGACATCACAATCTGCAGTCCGGAGCTTGTAGGGTCCGGTCGGGGGGTGTCCTGTCCGGGGGGTGTCCTGTCCGGGGAAGCTATCACCAGGGACATGGGGAAGGGGTGATTACAGCCTCCCTGTGTGGTCCGGACCGTCCGGTTTTTGCTACATGCCCGGACCATGCAGGGAGGCTTTATTCTCCCCCTACTCCTCTCCCTGGTGACAGGTGTGACAGGCAGCCCCCCCGGACAGGACACCCCCCGGACCGGAGGCTACAAGCTCCAAAATGCAGAGTTTGATGTCTGGTCCGGCGTTCCAGGGGTTTTGTCCTGGTCCGGTTTTCACCCATACCCAAACTGAAGGGGATCTAGACGGGATGCGGTCATCTATTAGAATGAACTTAGGTCTACAGTCATTAAGTCGACCCCACTAGGTCGACTGGCAGGAAGGTCGACCTGACTTGAGGTCGACATGGGCCAAGGTCGACATGACTTAAGGTCGAATTTGCATAAAGGTCGACATGAGGAAGGTCGACTGGTCATAAGGTCGACATGGGTTTTTCACTGTTTTTTGAGCCGACATGTGCCGACAGGCGGTATTTCATGCCCTACCATCCACTAGGGCGTGGTGGGAGAATAAAATAGTGTCCGAAGCATTGCGAGCGTCCGATTCTCATTGCCAACTGTGTCCATGTTGACTGTGTCGACATTCGGATCAAAAACCAGTGAAAAACCCATGTCGACCTTATGACCAGTCGACCTTCCTTATGTCGACCTTTATGCAAATTCGACCTTAAGTCACGTCGACCTTGGCCCATGTCGACCTTAAGTCAGGTCGACCTTCCTGCCAGTCGACCTAGTGGGGTCGACCTAATGACTGTAGACCTAAGTTCATTCTGACAGATGTCCCGATTCCATCTAGACACTACCGTTATTACTGCAAGCCTTCTAACATGCTGCTTTCAGACCGCAAAACCTGCTTTAGACCTCTCTCCCCTCTCGCGACCCCCCCCCCCCCAATAAATTAATCAGCTTTGCGGGAGGACCCGCGGGCAGCGTCCCCCCCGTGAGCCTGTGGGCAGGACAGGAGCCGGCTATCTACAGAACTCCGTCTGTCGGGGGGGGGGGGGGGGGGGGCGAGGGGGGAGAGAGGCTGCCCGGGGGTCCTACCGCAAAACAGCACGGTATGGACAGTGTAAGTTATATCTGTGGCGGGGTCCCTGCAGCGTATGGGAACTAGTAGCTGCAGGGACCCCGCCACTGATATAACATACACTGTAGGGACCCCCAGCACGATTATTCCCCTCCCTGCACTGCCCAGGGGGGGGGTTCCCGTTTCAGATCCGTTTTGACCCCAAAAAAAACGGTTCTGAAACTGGTAGGACTCTGCTTTTTTACCATTTCCAAAAACCGTTTTTTTGGAAACAGTAAAATCACTTTGCACCTTTCAGACCGCACACATTACCATTTCAAAACGGTTAAAAAACGGCAAAATACCGGGTTTTTTGTGCGGTCTGAAAGGGGGCATAACACAGCTGCTGCAGCCGGGCGCACTGTATTGAATAAACTACAATTCCCACAGCCCTTGCTCGGTGCGAGAACTTAAAGTTGTAGTTTACTTTCAGTTTCTTAATTGCACTGTGATGCGCCTGCCCAAGTCAGGTTAAGAGGAGCACAGTGGGAAAGTTACATCAGCCCAGCATGTGTATCCGTATGTACAATCCGAAATGGGTGCAGGGCTACACAGCACTGGTGTACAGTCAGTGCACTGCTAGCCGGCTAGCCGTATTGGTGACTCTTACAGATGACCGTCGTTGCAATAGATGGTGTTGAAATATGGTATGGATGACCATCGATAGCTTTACCTATCGATGGTCATCCATTTTGGTTCACTAACTGGCAAATACATTAATCCGGAAATGAAAAAGACCCTTGCATTAAATGGTACAAAGGTAATTTACCTTTCTAACTGTTTTCAGATGGGTACCATATCATCTTGTTTTGGCCATAACCACCCACCTCTGGCTAGATGCATCACTTGCACACAACTCTCCATTAATTTCTGTTGATATAATTCTCGAAAATAAAGATTCAGAACATAAGTAATTGATTGCTGAAAAAGAATTATATACTTTTGAATGGCATGTATATTCCTTTTCAACTGTGTGGAGAGCCCTCCATATATCTCCATTTTAATTCACAAGACCATTGTATTCTATACCTCGGTAGAGGAGGTCTCTTTATAGTTTGTACCGTATATACTCGAGTATAAATCGACCCGAATATAAGCCGAGGCACCTAATTTTACACCAAAAAGCTGCCAAAACGTATTGACTCAAGTGGGATCCTAACTCGAGTATAAGCCGAGGGGGGCTTTTTCAGCATAAAAAATGTTCTGAAAAAGTAGGCTTATACTCGAGTATATATGGTATATTTCTATCCATATAGTTAGAGGTTACTAAATTAAAATCTCCATTATTTATAAGGTTACATATCAAGAATAGTCTGAGTATTTCTAATACTTAAAAAAAAAAAAGTTATCTATAGATGTTTAGATATAGATATTCAGGGCCATCTCAACATCAGTGAGGGCCCCTGGGCAAAATAATTCACTGGGCCCTCACTGATGTTGAGACTGCCCTGTGCCCATAGGAAGAGGGCATAAGGGTATAGATGCCCACTGATTAACACATAAGCTGACATCACACAGTGTGCACCTCACAATGCCACCAGCAGACAGCAGCAGTACACAGCGGGCAGGTGCACAATGTATGGGCAGGAGGGGGGATTATAGCAGCACTGACACTGGTTACACCGATCTGAGTGTCAGCTACTGGGGCAAGCACACGATATGGGTGACACAGGGAGGGGAGTGATCTCCGGGGTCAGGCCGGACAATATTGGGGCACAGGGCATCATCAATAGCCGCCTCCTTCTTGTGGATAATGTCAGCACCAGCCACCCTTTCAACATGCAGTGGGATAGGGATGATCTATATACAATGTAGGGAGTGACGCTACTCACTACTGTGCGCCCGAGATGTGATACAGATGCCGGTGTCAGAGCTTCCTCCGCACCATTGTTAAAAAAGGCCCACATGTGCAGAATATACTGAGTGTGAGGAGACCGACCCCGCCCAGCGACTATTCATTCGCTGCTGCCCTGGTTCCCCGGAGCGCCTTCCTGCCCGACAGTCCCCCCATCACTTATCAGGGATGATCCAGGCAGCAGACGGCTTGTAGCACTAATTGCCGGCGGGCAGGAAGTGCTGCTGAATTTCAAAAGACTGAATTCTCTCAGCCAATCAGCATCCGGCCAGTCTTTTCAAATTCAGCAGTGCTTCCCGCCCCAATGGTGGGTAGCACTACAAGCTGTCTGCCACAGTGTCCTGGATCCCCATTGCCCACCACCGTGCTGTCTTTCCCATTGGGATGGGCCCCTGGGCAACTGCCCATTGTGCACAATGGGAAAAACTGTACTGTATATATTACTGGCATAGAAGTACCATTGGTGGGCAGTGATGCCAATAATATATGCATTGCTGGCCTGTGCCAGCAATGTATATATTACTGGCTAATTAATAATCAGTGGTGCCAGATATATATTAATTATGATTTACTCAATCTGTGCACCCTCAATCTGAGCAACTTGTTTGGATGTTTACCAGTTCTGGTAGAATGTTACGTAAAAGATTGAGTCTTTTAGACTCAGGTAGACCTATCAATCTCATGGTGTGTACACATGGTGAGATTCTCTTGCTATTTAACTTCAGATTCAATTGCTATGCAATCTTTGCTAACTGTATTATTTACATACAATTCATGCAATCTACATTCGATTTGCACTATAGTCATTGCTGCCCTTTCTATCTAGGTTTTGATTTGTGCTATCCCGGGAGTGCGCATCGGGGATCTCAAGGTAAAGAACCTGAGTGATCTGCAAGTGATTTTGACTATATAGCATTCTTCTAGACCTGTTATCAATCTCGTCCAATTTTAACCATATCAGTTGTGCTTTCTGCAATTTGTTTTTTAAAAGTGTAGTGTCCTGGAACATTTACTTTTTGTTCTGTCTCTTGGACACGGTAAGAAATCTGTTTTTATCTGGCCTTTTATTTCTTCAACGGCCTATTTCATGACCTCAGCCTTGGTCTGTAGTATTTATTTATTCATTAACCCTTTCTTATATAGAGCACATATTCCGCAGCGCTTTACAGAGAATATTTCAACATTCACATCAGTCCCTGCCCCAGTGGACCTTACAACCTATATTCCCTTGCACATGCACACACAGATATTCTAGGGTTAATTTTATTGGAAGCCAATTAACCCACCAGTATATTTTTGGATAGTGGGAGGAAACCGAGGTACCCTGAGGAAACCCACGCAAGCACGGGGAGAATATACAAATTCTACACAGTTAGGACCATGGTGGGTTTTGAACCCATGACCTCAGTGCTGTGAGGCAGTAATGCTAACCATTGCACCATCCGTGCTGCCCAGTAGGAACTCTATAGTTCATTTAATAGCTTGTATCATTGCTTCGTAGTCTTCACCTCCCCTATCCCACATTGAGGGGGGTAGTACACCCTCTTCCTGGCTTATACTATTACCAGAGGAGTCTGATTTCCTTGCTGGCTTGCTATAGGATTTGGAGTAGCGGTGGCCACATTTGTTGTCCAGCGTGTGCGTTCAGCATGGTCCCTCTGGACTTTTGATGGTATGGCTGGTGAGAAGAATTTCTCCATACAACAAATAAGCCCAATATGTTAGCAATATTACCAGCAAGTCTCTTAGCCTTTAAACTCAGTTTTCCGGGCATTAACCCCACCCCTGAAAAAACTGAGGAAAAGAAGAAAAAAAGGAGCAAGAAGGATCAGTCACGCTTCTGCATCCCCCCCCCCAAGTATAATCTGCCGCCTTGCTCAGCCTTAATGGAGCCAGATGCAGTTAGTTGGTGTGTGTGCCTGGCAGTGATTGGAAGTCCTACCTGCCAGTCACCTACAGTACAGGCAGTCCTATTGGCATGTGCTTCCTCCTTCTAGGACTGACAGTCTAGGCTGCGGTGTGCAGAGCTAGATTCCTGTAGGAAGCCGGACAGAGACCTAGCAGCCTTCTAAGAGCTTCAATGCAGAGCAGGAAATAAACTATAGGTCTGTGCAGTATAATGTAAGGGCTATTTCACACGCTCCTTCCGGCGAAATCCCGCACAACCAAAAGCCGTGCCGTGCACAGTAGTTGTTAATAGACACTATTGTGTCCATTCACATGGCCCGGTTGCAGCCGGATCCCACCTCTGAAAGGGACGGCTGCTGGGCTGTGGCCATCCCCACCATTCTAAACAGAGTGCGGCACCGCTTCCTGGCCGTTCGGGTTTTCGCCACCCGGCAGGAGCCGGTGTGTGTGAAATAGCGCTAACAAATGATATACAATTCTGATGTACATTCTGTAACTTGGTTCTCAGAGGAAGTGATGAGCTATCATGCAGTGTTTTCAACTGGGGGTTCCCCTGTACCCCTATGGGCCAGTCACGCTGTGTGTAGAGATACAGTAGATAGATATAGATACATTATCAGGTATGGAAAAAAGGATTAAGGTTTAGGAACATTCATTTCTTTATGGTACCTTCTATAATGTAGTATGTTCACTTACTGTAGGGTGTCTTGCATTTAAAATTGGTTGGTTTAAATTTTTTACAAACGTTACTTAAATGAATTGTTTCCTCTTCTCACCAGGGCAGCTACTCAATTGAATATTGAGGTCGTTGAGTACTTGAAAGAAAATGGTTTGCATCTATCCTTGGCAATGTTGCAAGAGAAGCCAATGTCTTTGAACAGAGAACATAACAAGCGGACAGCAGGATTCAGTGCTGCAGACTATTAAGTCCTTAAAGATGGTGGACAAGAATTTAATGGATTTCAATGCACAGGTAAATATATTTCTCATAACTACCTTCCATTCATATCGTAATCATCCCATTTCCAGGTTGCTTTAATTTAATAAGTTTACTTTTTAAAGGTATGGCATTGTGCAGGAAGCTATTTTGTAAGCATTTTCAGTCCTATGTCCAGCTAGGTTTTGCTTAATATCCAAAGGGTTGTATGGTTATTTTGATCATAAAACCAAAAGTATGACATCAAGCATTATGGTGTAATACTGTAAGCTGTCTCTCTGGCACTTTGGGTCCTGTTATCAGCTATTATGCAAATAGTTTCTAATTTTGGCTGTTATCAGCTATTATTTAATATGCAAATAGTTTCTAATTTTGGGTGTAATCTATTATCAGCATCGCTAATTCCATTGGTATAACGGCGTACTGTGTGATGCTTTGGCGTACGGCACCTACGACTTGGCATTATGCAGTTATGTGCTTTACTGATGATGTTGGTCCCAGATCCTGTTGCGTTTCCGTTGATCTCCTAATGGGTAACACCCAGCAATACAAACTATTTTCAGTGTCCCTAAAAAAACATCAATATGGCATCATGCAGTGCCGTAAGGTGCAGCATTGTGCTATGTTGTCCTAGTGGTTTCAGTCCTATGTCCAGCTAGGTTTTGCTTAAAATCTAAAGGGTTGCATGATTATTTTGATCATGGAACCAACATGTATTATGGTGTTATTCTTTAAGCTGCCTCCTTGGTGGTTTCAGTCCTATGTCCAGCTTGGTTTTTCAGAATATCCAAAGGGTTGTGTGATTTTTTTTTTTATCATGGAACCAAACGTATGACATCCTGTATTATGTTGTTATGCTTTAAGCTGCCTCCTTGGTGGTTTCAGTCCTATGTCCAGCTTGGTTTTACTTAATATCCAAGGGTTATATGAATATTTTGATCATAAAACCAAAAGTATGACATCATGCATTATGGTGTAATACTGTAAGCTGTCTCTGGCAGTTTGGGTCCTTTTATCAGCTTTTATTTAATATGCAAATAGTTTCTAATTTTGGGTGTAATCTATTATCAGCATCGCTAATTCCGTTGGTATAGCTGCATACTGTGTGATGCCTTGGCGTACGGCACCTACGACTTTGCATTATGCAGTTTTCTGCTTTACTGATGATGTTGGTCCCAGATCCTGTTGCGTTTCCGTTGATCTCCTAATGGATAACACCCAGCAATACAAACTATTTTCAGTGTGACTAAACCCATCAATATGGCATCATGCAGTGCCGTAAGGTGCAGCATTGTGCTGTATTGTCCTAGTGGTTTCAGTCCTATGTCCAGCTAGGTTTTGCTTAATATCCAAGGGGTTGTATGATTTTTTTGATCATGGAACCAAAAGTATGGCATCCTGTATTATGGTGTTATGCTTTAAGCTGCCTCCTTGGTGGTTTCAGTCCTATGTCCAGCTTGGTTTTTCTTAATATCCAACGGTTGTATGAATATTTTGGTCATAAAACCTAAAGTATGACCTCATGCATTATGGTGTAATACTGTAAGCTGTCTCTCTGGCAGTTTGGGTCCTTTTATCAGCTTTTATTTAATATGCAAATAGTTTCTAATTTTGGGTGTAATCTATTATCAGCATCGCTAATTCCGTTGGTATAGCTGCGTACTGTGTGATGCTTTGGCGTACGGCACCTACGACTTGGCATTATGCAGTTTTCTGCTTTACTGATGATGTTGGTTCCAGATCCTGTTGTGTTTCCGTTGATCTCCTAATGGATAACACCCAGCAATACAAACTATTTTCAGTGTCCCTAAAAACCTTCAATATGGCATCAAGCAGTGCAGCATTGTGCTGTATTGTCCTAGTGTTTTCAGTCCTATGTCCAGCTAGGTTTTGCTTAATATCCCAGGGAATGAGGCTGGTCTCCGTGGGCACGCTCTCCTGCACGCTCCACTACCCCAATCCATCAAGCACAGAAGCCGGAGAAACGATCGCTGTTTGCCGGGTGACGTCACCATACAGTCCAGACAAGCGGCTTATTTCTGCAAGCGGCTCCTGACAATCTTCTCCCTCGGCTCACCCCGGCAGTCTGTGTTAGAGGTAGGGAAAGTGCAGCCCTACGGACTTCGCTACATTAGCTTGAAAAGAGCTGTATACATTTTATTAACCCCATTATTTCCACAGGTGCTTTTCTCCTTCATACTTCATGGCAGCCATTACATTGGGTTCATCCCTCTCTCCTCTCCAATTAGACAGGTAGTTTTTTCCCCTTAGGATCCAGCCCCTTCCTCTATATAATCTGGCACCTCCCTTCAGACCGTAGTCTTTTTCCTGTCTCCTTCTGTCTGTGACAGGTAGTCAGTTAGAGTTTAGTTTGTTATTTTTGATATACCCGGTAGGCTGGTTGTGCGACCGGAGACCTGGGCGGGCAGGCTGGCGGTGCCTAAGCCTAAAATATGTCCGTGGGCCGGCGGCAAGGACATTATAGAACCCACAGCGTCCCTCCCTGCATACTGCATGTGTGTATCACCTGTCTGCCGGCTCCTGCGTGGTCCCAGCGTTCGGATGCAGGCTCCGGCTTCTTGCGCTGGTTAGCGCTGAGTCTCCCCGGCAGTCAGGACGGCGTCAGTGGCGAGCGCGTCACTTCCGACGGATGCACGCGGCGTGCGGGTCACGGCCGCGTGCGTTCCAGCTAGGCGGAAGTGCACGCCGGGTTGGCGCCAGCAGCAGAGAGGGGGACGCCGGCTGCTACTGCGGCAGCGTGTATTAAAAGGCGCCTGGCCGGTGTTACAGGCGCAAGGCTGGTCGGCTGCAGGAGCGCTTTTTTGGAAACAAGCCAGGTTATTGCCATGGAGGATGCCTCTCAGAAGGGGGTTACACCGCCGCCCAGGTAAGTCCTCTTAATGAGGACACGCTGTTTTAGCATGCCATATTGCAGTCAGGTAGTTAGTATCTTTCTTTCTTGTCTTGTAGTGTGCCTTCAGTGCCCAGAAAGAAAGTGGCTAAGACCAAGAATACTAAAATCTGTCCAGGATGTGATAGAGCCTTTGTGGGAGAGACAGTACTATGTTTAGAGTGTCTGACAAAAAAGGATGTTGGTATGAATATATCTGCCCAGTTAGCTGAAATGAGAGACTGGATGAAGAAAAACTTTATTTCCAAAGAAGAGTACGCAGGGAATAAGAGGTCCAGGTCCCAGACTAGCCTTGATAAAGATGATGGTGATGTGTCAGTGCATGATGATGCGGACAAGGAGGAGTCTGGGGGCTCATCAGCTGAGTCAGGCGAAGTTTTGGAGGACGAGCGTCTATTTAATGTGGAGTTGGTAGAAGCAGTGCTTAAAAATCTCTACAGGACACTTAACTATAAGCAGCCTGCAAAATCCGAGTTTGACGCATTGTTTGAGGATCGTTCTAAAAAAGGGAGATCTTTTCCGGTACATAAGGTTGTGAAGGATATCCTGGCTAAAGAGTGGCAGGGTGTCGACAAGAGAGTGGGGTCGACTAAGAGAATTCAAAAGATGTTTCCCATTGAGGATGAAGAGTTCATTAAGTGGTGTAATATACCTAAAGTCGACGCAGCAGTGTCAGAAGTGACGACTCGTACTACCATTCCTCTTGAGGATGGGGCGTCACTGAAAGACGCTATGGATAAAAAAATGGAGAGCGCTCTAAAGAGACTACATATCTCTGCCTCAGTCTCGTTAAAATCAGGTGTGGCTATGGCCTCCCTTTCTCGGGCACTCAGGATTTGGTGTTCGGCATTGCAGGAGGACATACAGGAAAAGGTTTCCCGTGATCAAATCAGTAAAAGTCTTACCCAGGTGCAGTTGGCAGTGGACTATATGTGTGAGGCTTCCCTAGATGGTCTTGATTTTGCAGCAAAATCCCTGACATCAGGGTTGGTGGCCCGTAGGGCCTTATGGCTTAAATCATGGGCAGCAGATTCCCATTCGAAGAACAAGCTAGCAACGTTGCCTTATGAGGGTGCTTTCCTTTTCGGCAGTCGTTTGGATCAGATGATTCAAAGAATGTCAGGCGGTAAATCAGTCAGATTACCACAGGACAGAAGAGGGAGATTTTTCTCATATTCATCCAGACAAGCGTATAGGCAAGCCAAGTCCTACAGGCCTGGTAGGTCTGCCCGGGACAGATATACGCAGGGGACGTCCAGAGCCTTTTTTTCGGCAATACGTCAAGAAAAGAGGCGAAAGTTCGGGAACCACACAGAAGCAGTGACGGTGGTCCCGTGGTGGAGCAAGCCCAGGTAGCAGGAAGGCTGTTGGGCTTTGCTCGCGTCTGGGAACAAACCGTCCGGGACAGATGGGTTCTGGAGGTAGTCAGGATTGGCTATCACCTAGAGTTCATGTCAAAGCCAAGAATGGCGAAATTTTGTGTTTCAGAGATCCCAGTTTCGAAGATAGAAAGGGAAGCTCTAAATTTAAGTTTAAAGGGACTCATCGCATCAGGAGCGGTGGTGAGGGTCCCGAAGGAAGAGGAAGGAACCGGGTTTTACTCTCGTCTCTTCATAGTCAGCAAGAGTTCTGGAGGTTACAGAACTATATTAGATTTAAGAAAATTAAACTTGCGCATAAAGAAAAGAAAGTTCCACATGGAGACTACAAAGTCAATCTTAATGGGGTTAAAAAGAAACGATTTTATGGTCTCCATCGACCTAAAAGACGCCTACTTCCATATTCCCATCTCCCCAGACGACAGGAAATATCTGAGATTCTGCGTAGGTCACGATCACTTCCAGTTCACCTGTTTGCCCTTCGGTCTCACCTCGTCACCAAGGGTCTTCACCAAGGTCCTGGTGGTCCTGATAGAAGAACTGAGGAAAAGGAAGGTCATGATATGGGCATATCTAGACGATCTGTTGATCGTGGCACCTTCAGAGGAAGAGGTGGTCACAGCAAGAGACTACACAATTCGGTTTCTCCAAAAACACGGGTGGCTGTTAAATTGGGAGAAGAGCTGTCTAGAACCAACGCAGAGTCTCCAGTTTCTGGGGGTATTGGTGGATACCGTGAGGTTTCAAGTATCCTTGTCCACAAAGAGGTGCGAGAAAATCCAGCAGCTAATCTCGAGAATCTACGAAGAAGATCGGGTGTCCCTCAGGTCAGCAATGAGTCTCTTAGGGATGATGGCATCCACGGTGGACATAATCCCATGGGCCAGATGGAGGATGAGACCTCTCCAGTGGTCCCTTCTAGGTTACTCGAGAAGACTGGTGCCACTAGAAAGGAGGATAAAGATCTCAGAGGCAGCCAAAGAGTCCCTAAGATGGTGGGAGGCCGATCAGCTGGTGCCAAGAAAATCTTCACTGGCAAGTCCCCGTTACAAAGTGATCACCACAGACGCCAGCGCTACAGGTTGGGGGGCTCATGGTCTGGGCAAGACATGTCAAGGTCAGTGGTCCCGGCACGAGGCAGAGTTCTCCTCAAATCACAGAGAGCTAAGGGCCGTGTGGAAGGCAATCGAATTCTTCAGCGAAGAAGTCCAAGGGGCGCACCTGCGCATTTTTTCGGACAACGCCACTACCGTCTCCTATGTCAACAGACAAGGAGGTACACGGAGTCACGGGCTCTTAGAAGAAGTGCGGAACATCATGTGCTGGTCCGAGGAAAATCTGTTGTCCATATCAGCGCTCCATGTGCTGGGGGAAGACAATCAGCTGGCAGACTATCTGAGCCGCACAAGCATGGTGCCTGGCGAGTGGGAACTGAAGGACTCAGTGTTTCAGGAAGTAGTAGAGCAATTCGGTCAACCAGAGGTGGACCTCATGGCGTCAGCAGTCAACAAGAAGTTGCCACAGTTCTACTCACGGTACCCGGCCTGGGGATCGAGCGGAGTGGACGCCCTATCACAGAGTTGGGAGTTTCACCTGGGGTATGTGTTCCCCCCAATTTCCCTCATTCACAGGACATTGTGGAAGATCAGAACGGAGGGGGTCCAAGTCATAGCTATCCTTCCCTACTGGCCCAGGAGGGCTTGGTTCCCCATGTTAGAGAGCATGGCGATTGCAGGTCCAGTATTTCTTCCGGTGACTCAGGATCTGCTCAGGCAGGGCCCAGTTTACTGCCTAGAGCCTCACAAATTGAATTTAGCGGCCTGGAAATTGAACGGCGGCAACTAAAAGACAAGAATTTATCCCCAGAAGTCATTGAAGTACTTCTCCAAGCGAGAAAGAAGGTGTCGTCAGAGATCTATTACAGAATATGGCGGGTGTTCGCAAATTGGTCCAAGGGCAAGTTTACCTTTCCTAAAGCAAATATTCCTCAAGTGTTACAGTTTCTTTGTGATGGTCTTAACAAAGGGCTGTCGGCTTCAACACTCAAGGTCCAGATTTCGGCGCTGAGTGCGCTGCTAGACAAGAAACTAGCAGAACATAGTTTAATTAAAAGGTTTTGTCAGGCTCTCAGGAAGATCCGGCCTAGAGTTAGGTCAATAATCCCCCAGTGGGATCTTAATTTGGTTTTGAATGGACTAATGGAGGCTCCGTTTGAGCCGTTGGACAGAGCAAAGTTAAAGTTTCTAACATGGAAGATGTTATTTTTAGTTGCAATAACTTCAGCAAAAAGAGTGGGAGAGATTCATGCTCTGTGCATTAAAGAACAGTATTTGAAGATTTTCCCGGATCGGGTAGTGCTAAGAACTAGGCCGGCTTTTCTACCCAAGGTGGTTTCCTCAGTTAATCTAAGTCAAGAAATAATTTTGCCTTGTTTTTTCCAAAATCCTCTGACGAAGAAAGAGGAAAAATTGCATACCCTAGATGTCTTGAGAGCTATCAAGATTTATCTACACAGGACGGCAGGGTTCAGGAAGTCAGAAGCGTTATTCGTGATTCCCCAGGGGGCAAAGAAAGGATTGGCTCCATCAAAGCAATCAATGTCAAGGTGGCTAAAGGAAGTAATTGCATTCACTTACAAGAAAGTGGGTCGTGAAGTTCCGGAAGGCATTAAGGCTCACTCAACAAGGGCAATGGCGGTTTCTTGGGCGAGAGAGGCCAAAGTTTCAGCTAAAGAAATTTGTCAAGCAGCCACCTGGTCTTCCTTGCATACCTTCTCTAAGCATTATGCATTGGATGTCGCGGGCTCAAGCTTTGGAAGTGAGGTCCTTAGACAAGTCTTGGCTTGAGGTATAGTATAACCCACCCTACTGCTTTGGTACATCCCAATGTAATGGCTGCCATGAAGTATGAAGGAGAAAGCAAGGATTATACTCACGATAATACCTTTTCTTCGGAATACTTCATGGCAGCCCAAAAGTTTGTTGGCCCTCCCTGTTTGTGTTTTTTCCCTAGGATCAGGACGGAGACAGTCAAAGACTACGGTCTGAAGGGAGGTGCCAGATTATATAGAGGAAGGGGCTGGATCCTAAGGGGAAAAAACTACCTGTCTAATTGGAGAGGAGAGAGGGATGAACCCAATGTAATGGCTGCCATGAAGTATTCCGAAGAAAAGGTATTATCGTGAGTATAATCCTTGCTTTCTCAATCTTTTCTTTTTTTTATCTATTTTCTTTATTAGCGCTCATATCTATATTAATATCCCAGGGGTTGTATGATTTTTTTTGATCCTTGAACCAAAAGTATGACATCATGCATTATGGTGTTAGGACTGAAACCACCAAGGAGGCAGCTTAAAGCATATGTCCAGCTCGGTTTTTCAGAATATCCAAAGGGTTGTATGATTATTTTTTTTTTGATCATGGAACCAAAAGTATGACATCATGCATTATGGTGTTATTCTTTAAGCTGCCTCCTCGGTGGTTTCAGTCCTATGTTTAGCTCGGTTTTTCAGAATATCCAAAGGGTTGTATGATTTTTTTGATCATGGAACCAAAAGTATGACATTCTGTATTATGGTGTTATGCTTTAAGCTGCTTCCTCTGTGGTTTCCGTCTTAAGTCCAGCTAGGTTTTGCTTAATATCCAAGGGTTGTATGATTATTTTGATCATAAAACCAAAAGTATGACATCATGCATTATGGTGTAATACTTCTTTCTGGCAGTTTGGGTCCTTTTATCAGCTTTTATTTAATATGCAAATAGTTTCTAATTTTGGGTGTAATCTATTATCAGCATCGCTAATTCCGTTGGTATAGCTGCATACTGTGTGATGCTTTGGCGTACGGCACCTGCGACTTAACATTATGCAGTTTTGTGCTTTACTGATGATGTTGGTCCCAGATCCTGTTGCGTTTCCGTTGATCTCCTAATGGATAACACCCAGCAATACAAACTATATTCAGTGTCCCTAAAAACCATCAATATGGCATCATGCAGTGCCGTAAGGTGCAGCATTGTGCTGTATTGTCCTAGTGGTTTCAGTCCTATGTCCAGCTAGGTTTTGCTTAATATCCAAGGGGTTGTATGATTTTTTTGATCATGGAACCAAAAGTATGGCATTATGGCAGTGGTTCCCAAACTGTGTGCCGTGGCTCCCTGGGGTGCCTCAGGACACTTGCAGGGGTGCCCTGGGTTGGTGATCCAGGACCAATTCAAATTATTAATGGCTAATTATTTATGAGCAAAACAAGTGCTGGTGGCTGCCAATTATAAAATGTGTATAAACAGAAGCAAATCCTGGCCTTTACCAAATAACTAACCCTAAGAATCACATATAAACCCAATCTAATAAATACAAATTTGGCCTAGGGGTGCCGTGAAAATGTTTTTGATACTCTAGGGTGCCGTGAATCAAAAAAGATTGGGAACCCCTGCATTATGGTGTTATGCTTTAAGCTGCCTCCTTGGTGGTTTCAGTCCTATGTCCAGCTTGGTTTTTCTTAATATCCAAGGGTTGTATGAATATTTTGATCATAAAACCAAAAGTATGACCTCATGCATTATGGTGTAATACTGTAAGCTGTCTCTCTGGCAGTTTGGGTCCTTTTATCAGCTTTTATTTAATATGCAAATAGTTTCTAATTTTGGGTGTAATCTATTATCAGCATCGCTAATTCCGTTGGTATAGCTGCGTACTGTGTGATGCTTTGGCGTACGACACCTACGACTTGGCATTATGCAGTTTTCTGCTTTACTGATGATGTTGGTCCCAGATCCTGTTGCGTTTCCGTTGATCTCCTAATGGATAACACCCAGCAATACAAACTATTTTCAGTGTCCCTAAAAACCATCAATATGGCATCATGCAGTGCCGTAAGGTGAAGCATTGTGCTGTTTTGTCCTAGTGGTTTCAGTCCTATGTCCAGCTAGGTTTTGCTTAACCCCTTCCCGACATTTGACGTACATTTACGTCATGGTCGGGATGTACTTCCCGACACATGACGTAAATGTACGTCATGACTTTAAAATGCCACCGCGTCTCGAGACGAGGTGGCAGAGGGACAATGTCTGCTGTCCCTGACAGCAGACATCTTCCCTCATTGCCCAGGGGGGGCAGCGATGCCCCCCGTCACAGGCGATCGCTGCGATTGGCTGTTCAAACGTGAACAGCCAAAAGCAGCGTTTACTGTGTGATGTGTAAAATTTAGACTCTGCTGCCCCCTAGTGTCCAAAAAAATTAAAGGAGGTTGAAATAATGATGTAATAATAAAGTTTAGATATGGTCTATGTTAGTTATTAACTATTTTGAGTGGTATGATTATTTGTCTCACAAGCAGAAAATTTTACATTTTGCAAATAGCAAAATTTTCCATTTTTTTGTGACATTTTGGTATTTTTCTCAAAAAAAAAAACTATCGACCAAAATTTACCACTAATTTAAAGTACAATGTGTCACGAGAAAACAATCTCAAAATCACTGGGATAAGTAAAAGCAAAAAAAAGTTATCCCCACTTAAGTGATACATGTCAGATTTGAAAAAAAAGGGCTCTGTCAGGAAGGCAAAAACTGGCTGCGTCGGTGAGGGGTTAATATCCAAAGGGTTGTATTTTTTTTTTTTTTTGATCATGGAACCAAAAGTATGACATCATGTATTATGGTGTTATTCCTTAAGCTGCCTCCTTGGCGGTTTCAGTCCTATGTCCAGCTTGGTTTTTCGGAATATCCAAAGGGTTGTATGATTTTTTTGATCATGGAACCACAAAAGTATGACATCATGCATTATGGTGTTATTCTTTAAGCTGCCTCCTTGGCGGTTTCAGTCCTATGTCCAGCTAGGTTTTGCTTAAAATCCAAATCGTTGTATGAATATTTTGATCATGGAACCAACATGTATTATGGTGTTATTCTTTAAGCTGCCTCCTTGGTGGTTTCAGTCCTATGTCCAGCTCGGTTTTTCTTTATATCCAAGGGTTGTATGATTATTTTTATCCGAGGGTTGTATGATTATTTTGATCATAAAACCAAAAGTATGACATCATGCATTATGGTGTAATACTGTAAGCAGCCTTTCTGGCAGTTTGGTTCTTTTATCAGCTTTTACTTAATATGCAAATAGTTTCTAATTTTGGGTGTAATCTATTTTCAGTAATCTATTTTCAGAACAGGGGATCTTCCCCAACAGCAATAATGAGGGGATCTTCCCCGACAGCATTGATGAGGGGATCTTCCCCGGCAGAACGAGCCAGACTTAAAAAGTAGTCGGGGTCGTTCTGCCGAGGTTGGCCAGAAAGATGAGATCCTGGCTGATTGTTGCGGCCACGCCCCCTTCTCATATCGTTGCAGACAGGGCATTGAATTACTCATGCAAATTCTCTGTCAAGCAGACAGAGAACGGGACAGTGTCACGGCTGTCAGGCCAGCTCGACAGCCGTGACCCAACATTGAATACCCCCCTTAGTTTCACTGCTTTAGAATCTTAATTGTTTCTTTTGTTTCCTTTCTAAAAGTATGTGGTGTGCTGTATTGTTTCCCTGTGAAGTATGGTGCTCTCCTGTTGTCCTTTAGACATGGTGGTTTGCCAATCGAGATTTTTAGTACTAGTAAACTCTCTAAACCTTAACTCTTCTCTCCTCTTCTCAGTACAGCAGCTACTATATTGAATATATTACGTTTTTGGATACCTGAAAGAAAATGTCTTTATCCACTGGCAAAGTTCCAAGAGGATGGCAATGTCTACCAACCCTGAAGATATTATAGATGGCTTTGTGGTGGATATTAAACGGGCATCGGGGTACATTGCTGCAGACTCTGAAGTGAAGCTGATGGAAGAGATATTTATGGACTTCAATACACAGGTAAATATCCTTTCTACATTTTGCGTATTTATATTAACTTTTTCTCTGTAATTGATCCTTTTTTTTTTTCATATGCTGTCATTTAAATCCCTAATATTTTGAAATTCTGGGTTAAACCAGATTTCTCCCTCCCCACAACCATCAGTAGAGCATTATGTTGTGTCGTATGGTGCCGTGCGACATTGCAGTATGCTGTATGGTTCCCATTCCTAACGTTCCACCTCATTTTCATCTATCTTTAATTGAATCCCTAATCATTTGAAATTCTGGGTTAAACCAGGTTTCCGCCTCCCCACAACCATCAGTAGAGCATTATGTTTTGCTGTATGATCCCATTCCTAACGCTCCACCTCATTTTCATCTATCCTTTATTAAAATCCCTAATCATTTGAAATTCTGGGTTAAACCAGATTTCTGCCTCCCCACGACCATCAGTAGAGCATTATGTTTTGCTGCATGATCCCATTCCTAACGTTGCACCTCATTTTCATCTATCCTTTATTTAAACCCTACTATTTTGAAATTCTGGGTTAAACCAGGTTTCCGCCTCACCACAACTATCAGTAGAGCATTATGTTTTGCTGTATGGTCCTGTTCCTAAGTTTCACCTCATTTGCATCTACCCTTTATTTAATTCACTAATATTTTGAAATTCTGGGTTAAACCAGATTTCCACCTCCCCACAACCATCAGTAGAGAATTATGTTTTGCTGTATGATCCCATTCCTAACGTTCTGACTCATTTTCATCTATCCTTTATTTAACACCCTAATATTTTGAAGTTCTCAGTTAAACCAGAATTCTGCCACCCCACAACAATCAGTAGAGCATTATGCTGTGCCCCTCTTCACGGTCCCTATCCTAACATTTTATTCTTAGCAGCAGCTTGCTTTAATTTAAAATCCTAATACTTTTAAATTTCATTGTGCATTGTGGTGCCTACCTGAAGTTTCTACTCCCATATCCAGCTTGCTTTTACTTAAAATATCCTATCCTAATAAAGCATTCCCAATCTTTCTAATGGTCCAAGTTTTCAGCGGACCCAGTTTTGAATGTTGCCTTACATAATGCGTAGACTTCCTGTAGAGTTGTGCCATTTATTTACAATTTGTAGTTTTACAATTGTTTTGAGATTGAATGTTTCTTTTCCACTTCTCACAGCTACGCTATTGCATATTATTATATTGGGTTACCTGAAAGAAAATTGAGCGCTTCATCCATTGGAAATGTTGCAAAGGGAAGCCGATGCCTTCTAACACAGTGTTGCCTAATGAGTCCCTGAAGCTGCCAGACAATAAGTTATGGGTTACACAGGTAAATATATCCTGTATTAAGTTCACATAACTAGCTTTTCATATTAAATATCCTGCTTGTATGTACTTAATATGCAAAGGTTTCTATGACTATTAAGATCATAAAACCAGAAGTATGGCATCCTGCTTTTTGATGCTATGCTCTTAGCTACCTTACTGACAGTTTCAGTCCTATGTCTAGCTTATTTGTACTTAATATACAAAGTTTTCTATGACTATTACAGTATGGCATCATGATATGTGGTGATGTGCTGTAAGCTACCTTTCTAGAGTTTGCAGTATTGTAATGTAGGAGGTTCCATTTCTTGGTCTTCAAGATTAAAACCACTGTTCAGTTCTGTATGTTGACATCCTTTAAGGGGTTTTCCAATTTTACATGCAATTTTATGGGTACTTGTGTATTATTATGGTGCCCACAAAGCAATTTGCATAGTGGGCTATTTTGCGTAGGAAAATCGCATTGCATGAACCGTTTTAAGGGCTATGCGATTTTCCTATGTAATTTATTCACTGCGGTCTCAGACCCGGGGAATCGCACCGCACCTCCTGCAAAATCGCATTGCATGCGATTTTATAGGGTGTGCGATGCCATTACATTAGCGAATTCCTACGGTGCCGTACGTAGGAAACTTGGGCGCCATGATAATACACAAGTACCATTTTATGGTTAGATTTTATTATTGTTAGCTCTTCTTACTTACTACTCTTGTATATTTTAGGGTTTTGGGTGCATGAAAGAAAATTGTTTGCTTCATCTATTGGCAATGCTGCAAGAGAGCCAACTTTTTAAATCTCTATGGATGTCATGGTGGTGGACATTACAAGTGTGTTTAAGGATTCAGAGCTGCAGATGATTAATTTTCTGATGCTGTACAAAAAGTTTACTGCAATGCACAGGTAAATATAGCACATTTCACATAACATCTTCCTTTCATATCGTAATCTGTCCCATTTACAGCTTGGTTTCTTTTCAAATCTTGTTTGTATTTCAGAATGTAATCTCTCAAACTATGGTTGGTTGGTTCCACATCCAGCTTACTTTTCTGTAATATCCGGATAGTTTAATGTGCTTAGCCAATTTTCACCATCCCTTCAGCAATCAGTAGGCAATCATGCTGTGCTTTTTGGTGCCATGCGCCATGGCATTATGCTGTCTGATTATTTTCTAGACCATTTCACTGCTTGCCTCCCTTTAAAATCCTAATTTTTTCTTTATTTTTCTCTAAAAGTAATGCGTTTCCCTGTGTAGTGTGGTGCTCTCCTTTTGTCCTTTATAAATTGTGGTGTGCCAATCTATTAAGATTTTCTCTAAACCATATAAAACTTTCCTCTTCTCACTAGAGCAGCTACTCTCTTAAATATTTTACTTTTTTGGGGTACTTGAAAGAAAATGGCTTACTTTATCCACTGGCAAAGTTGCAAGAGGATGGCAATTTCTACACACACTGAAGATATTATAGATGGCTTTGTGGTGGACATTACAAATAGGCATTGGGTACATTGCTGCAGACTATTGAGTCTATGAAGCTAATGAAAGATGTTTATGGACTTGAAAACACCAGTAAATATGCTTTCTACAGTTTACGTATCTAGATTCTGTTTTTCCCCATAATTGTACCTTTTTTTTTTTCATTTGCTTTTATTTAAAACCTTAATTTGAAATTCTGGGGTAAACCAGATTTCTGTCTCCCCATAACAATCAGAGCATTATGTTATGCTGTATGATTCCATAGAAAAACAGTGGCGAGATCTGCTCAATCAAACTAGTAATGCCCCCCAGGTGCTGCAAGGGAGGGGGATTTAACCCCCAGCACACCAAAGGACATTAGTAATAAGATTTGAAAAACCAACATAATAGAGGTCTCAGATCTTAGTTACATATATTTTGCAAAGGTATGATTCCATACCTGAATGAAAGAAAATAATTGTCTTGGTGTGGTAAATAAAAGAACAATCACAATAAAATGTAGCACTTAATGCGTTTTTTTTTAAACTGCAAAATATATTAATGCACATGAATGCGACTAAGTGAATTTCATGCATATTAAAACTGAACGTTCAGCGTAATCCTTTGTACCATAATAATCCCCTTTTAAGGTGTCTTTTAGATACTGCCTGTGTAGTTGTTTCTAAGACTGTAATGGTACGACTCTTTTGCTTTGTACTCACGGTGAGATTTCCCAGGATGCACAGCTCCTCTTCCCTATAACCCTGCTTCCATGCTCCTCAGTATTTTGTTAGTGCCAGCAGGAAGCTGGAGCACCATTTATTCAGCAGGGATTGCCTGATGCAATCCCAAAGAAGCTTTGGTACTTATGTATTATGTTAAATGCACCCAATTTTTTCAGACCCCTACTATCCAACTATGCATGGAGTTGATTTTATATAGTGTGGCGAGCGCAGCGAGCCACCGTGCCCGAAGCGTGGTGAGCGCAGCGAGCCCCGCGAGGGGATGCGGTCTCATAAGAAAAACGGGAGTCCAGATATTACATAAGTACCGAAGCTTTTTTACTATTTTTACACAGAACTTCTTGTTTCATTACAGCATTAACGCTGCTGGGCTGCCTGCGCTATCAGTCTTACTGAATACAGCGCAGCAGCTCAATCACCCCTGCCAGCACAAACTCCCCCACGACCCTAGTCAAGGGGTACTTCAGCAGAGGAGGAGACCGGCGGACACCAGAAACCTCAGACAGCATGGCTGGGGACACGGGCAGGTAAGCCTCTCTGAGCGCTCAAATTGCGGTCATGCTGGGAGGCGGGCCGCTGCATCTGTGGTTGACACTGCTGCTTGTGGCAGGGACTCCAATAGACCATCGGGGCGCAGGCTGGATGTATACATCCATTTTTATTGGGGCTCACTAGCACATGTGGGGGAAGTCCAGTACAAGGGAGGCGGGGCCAGCCTGCAGCACCTCTCCTAGCTTTGGGCGCCAATCTCCTGCAGTTTTTTACGGCCCTGAAAGCTGCTTTCCCTGCTCACTCAGAGACAGGAAACTATCTTCAGCAACGCAGCTCAGTGTCTCCTGCACTTGCGAGTAGTGTCTCCCCTGTGAAACCATCCACAGCTGTAATGCTTTTACAGGCACTCACATACCACTAGTTTCCATAGAAGCGGTTGATTGTGGTACATTGGCAAATATTTGCCTCAGCTAAAATACTTTAAACGGTATTGTGTTTTACTAAGTGCTAGTTTGTATTTCTTTCTGTACCTGGTTATAGCTGTCCCTTTTCTGGGTTTAATGTGTCAACATTACACATGGTCAAGTGGGCACAATTTCACTCCCGTCCTCTGCAATGTTTAATTCTTCGGAATTGGGACCGACAACCTCAGCACATATGGACCACGTTCATGATGCTGACTCCAGAAGTTCGAATGACTCTCCAGTGGTGGCTACAGATATCTCACCTGAACCAAGGATGTCCATTTTGGTTCACAGATTGGATTCTCCTCCTTACCGACGCCAGCCTATGAGCCCGGGGAGCGGTAGAAGAATCCTGGTCTTTGCAAGGCATATGGTCCAGTTCAGAAGCACACCTGTCCATCAATGTTCTGGAGCTTCAAGCAGTGTAAAACGCTCTCATTCGATTACGGGATCTCCTCCAAGGCAGACCTGTACATGTCAGGTCAGACAATGCCACAGCAGTGGCATACATAAAGCATCAGGGGGGCACCTGCAGTGCACCGAGAGGCTGAACACTTGTAAAGCGCAATGGAATCTGCTACGCTTTATAAGAAACTATAAATAAATAACAGTATCTACTGTCATTGTCGGCGGTGTTAATCCCAGGAATTGCAAATTGGGAAGCAGACTTCATAAGTCTGCATGACGTACATCTGGTGGAGTGGTCACTCCACCCAGAAGTCTTTTTTCCCCCTGATGAGCCATTGGGGCCTCCCAGATATGGATCTCTTGTAGTCCATCCCAACAACACAACTTCAGTGTACGTGTTGTGGTCCAGGGATCCTCAAGCCAGCCTTACGGATGCGCTGTCAATCCCATGGATGTTTAATCTTTCATATGTCTTTCCTCCCATATCTATGATATGCAGGAAATTCAAACAGGAAGGCCCCTGAGGAAGACTGTGAATATCAGTTGAAACGGCTGTTGGGCCGTGTCTGTATACCATCTCATGCCTTAAATAAATATACATTGGACTTCTACAAGTGTGTGCCGGTTCTTCCCAAAACCTTCTGCAAGGAGGGTGAGTGCTTCTGTATCTTTACATTACAGGACTGTGCACCACAAAACGTGAGTTCTTTTATCGGCGAAATCCCGACAATTGGTAAAGGGGAGAGGAGGAGAGCACACTGAGTATTTGGGTCCCAAACACTCAGTGTGCTCTCCTCCTCTCCCATTTCCCAATTGTATGCATTTTGATCTGTATTAGCTTAAAATTTTTCGAGTCGGAGCGGTACGCCAGTCCTCACTGTACCGCTCAGTCAGAGGCGCGACTTGCGTGACGTCCGCAGCGCCCACATTTGACTCCTAGCAGACGGAGGTCTACGGCGCTGACCTACACATGCCGGAGCTTCCTTGCAGGGTGGACGAGAGACCTTCATTGACGCGGCTCTCCCTCATATTTGCGGCGCGCAGTGCTGGTGTAGAGGTGGCAGATCTCACTAGACACGCACCGTCTGAGGGGTGACCCGCGGGGCACTACATTGCCTGCTAAACTGTTAATTGAAGCACTTTGATCGGTGACAATAATATTACAGGGAAGTATAGGCCCTGATTACTTTCACCAGCAGATCAGTCTATGCTCCCACACCGGCATTTATTATTGGACGACTAAAGGAAAACAAGCCTCTATTGTGAAATTAATGATGAGATATGCACAATAAATAATTGAAAGTGTTGCTAATACCAAGAATCTAACTAATCCTAAGGAGGATTTTGAGTTGGATCACACTGAGTGAGGATTTTTATCCTTTTTAAACAAACACACTGTCTGTGTCTTTATGTATCACTGTCTGTCTATATTTCACAACAATCTTTTAAAACATATCCAACAAAAGTTACTTTTTACTCCTTTGATAATCTGTGCACCACACAGAGACATACTTTTTCCTCTTTCTCCAAAATTGTCAAACCTGTGTCCAGTGGTAGCACACCCTCCCTATTCACGGTTAATTAACCAATGTATAAACATACTGAGGGTAAACTAAAGAATAGTGTGTGTGTATATATATATATATATGTGTGTGTGTGTGTGTGTGTGTGTGTGTGTGTGTGTGTGTGTGTGTGTGTATGTATATATGTATATGTTGTATGTGTATATATATAATATATATATATATCTATATATATATATATATATATATTGTATTTATGTATATATCTATATATTGTGTATATATATTGTATCTATATGTGTATCTATATGTATATATATTATATAGATATATATAGATATATATAGATATATATACACTAATCTTTATTAGATTAATTTTTTTAATTAGTCTTAAGGCGCCCATAGACGGTCCGTTCCCGGACCGTCCGTTTAGTACTATGCGATGCGCGCTCCCGCGCATCACATAGTACGTTACAAAAAGTATATGCTGCACATACTTTTTGTACTAGCTATACATCGCATCGGATGGCATTGCATGCACTAGGCATCCGATGCGATGCATGCTAATTAAGACCCGAACGGATCCGTTTAACGGGCCGTGTATGGGTACCTTTATTGTGGTCACATTCTCTCATGCACCCTGTTTTAACCCATAATGCATAGCTTATGTTAACCAGTTCCCTAGATGATTAGTGACAGGTGTGTTGGTAACTGCTCACCTATAAAAGGACAGTCTGCTGTGACCTTTAGATCAGATAGCATGCCTGGATTCAAACATTGATGTGATAGCTATGTGTATTGTAGCCATATTGAGCGATAGTGCTAGGACCTGCAGAAAGGTGGGGTCCCGTGACGGGGGCTGCAGGCTTAAATGCATTGATCAATTCATGAACCAAATCTCCACTATTTATTATCAGTTAATTTAGTGTGTGAAGAGCCCCTACAATATATATAGATATATAGATATATATGTATATAGATATATGTATATAGATATATGTGTGTGTATGTATATAAAATAGATGTATAGATATTTTCTTTCTCACAGCAGGCAGATGTACCAACATTTCAAGACCCAACGGTCTCTTTAATCAAACTGTTCCCAAACTGTGCTCCTTGATAAAGAGACCGATGGCTCTTGAAATGTTGGTACATCTGCCTGCTATGCGAAAAATCTGCTGCTTAGTGAGCTTGTGGGAGTCATGCATATATTCATAGGTTAGTGAGTTTTTATCCATCACGACAATGCACCAGCTCCCTCATCTGGAATTGTTGCGGCCAATTTGCATATATTGCGCTATGAATTATATCCGCCGTATTCGCCCGACTTGGCTCCATGCAACTTCTTTCTTACACGCATGTAAGCCTGCTCAAAGCAAAAGCTTTGAAAGCTAGCTTCCTCTGTGAGAGATGTAAGTTCACTCACTGCCAAGAGATGGCAGTTTTTCAGAGATAGAGATGTATTTTTTAAAAATTTTTAGGATTTTTATTTTTACTCCTGTTCCCAAAGGCACCCCAAAATGAAACTATGAAACTTATACCAAAGAAATTGTATTTAACTGTATAACACATTATGTACAAAACGATTAACAGTGCGCTTTTTAGATTACATTTGAAGGTCACATGATTAGTTTGACAGTAAAAAAGGTCAACATGGGGTCTTTAACTGTTTTTTGAGCCGAGGTGCCGACAGGCGGTATTTCATGCCCCACCATCCACTAGGGCGTGGTGGGAGAATAAAATAGTGAAAAAACCTATGTCGACCGAGACACTGTCGAACTAATGACCTGTTGAACCTTTTCCCATGTCGACCTAATGGTATCCACCTAATGACTGTCGACCATCATGCTGTAGACCAGGCATGTCCAACGTTGGCCCTCCAGATGTTTTGAAACTACACATCACAGCATGCTTTGCAATAGTTTTAGCATTGTCTAATAGCAAAACTGTGGCAAAGCATGCTGGGATGTGTAGTTTCATAACATCTGGAGGGCCAACGTTGGACATGCCTGCTGTAGACTAAATGATCCCAACCCATCTAGCTTCATTACAGATTTAATTGTAAATTATAAATACCAGATAGTTTGAAATATAATACTGTATGTCCTATTTTCTTTCCAGCGACTCTTGAAATTCCTGTACCTAGCAGCCTTATGGCTTGTGACTGGAATGATTGATTTATGGACCAACTAACAAGCAATCACTTTACCTGAGCAAAGAGAGATGGTGTGCCATGGGAGAAAAGTTCTTGAAGATGGAAGTCTAAAAATAAAAAAAATTGTATTTGCTTTTGTTGTGTCTATTATAACAAAACCAAAAATACACTGCTTAATTTTAAGCACATGTTCCACCCCAGGTTTCTTACATTGCCTTTTACTGGCATTCAGCTAAATATTTTATGCAAGCAGTATCTAAGTGTTTTAACAGTTTACATAAAACGATTGTTTATTTTTATTATTTTTTCTTTTTGTGTACACTTTTGTGGTAATTTTTTCATGTTTTGGTTAAACACAGTTGCTCAACCCAGAATAACATGGTTTGAATTAGGGTAGTGATTCAATGTGGAAAATAAATTTTAATTATGAAAAAGTTACACTATATTTTGCCTCTTTATGACTAGTCTTAAGGCCTGTCCGACAGACGGTCAAAAGTTTTATGCTTATACAATTCTTGTTCCACCTAAACTTCCCAACCACACTGCTGCAGCAGGTACAGAAGATCTTAAAAACCGGCGATGAGTAAGTAAAAAAGTGAAAAAATAACGAACTATGGATTGATATCACATGGATTTGACAATATCTACAGCAGTCATTTTCAACCGGTGTGCCGCGGCACACTAGTGTGCTGCGGCCAGGAGTCAGGTGTGCCGCCTGGCCGCGGGTCACGGCGGCTCACCAAATCAAAATCATGGGTGGCACTGGCGCCCGCTGGCATTCCTGGTGGCTGGCCGCACAGTCACCCATATTTTCTGGCCGGCTTGTGATGTGACGCGCTGGCGTCATACCGCGATCTGCCCTCTCTCTCCTCCGCCCTACGCTGTACTCCTCCTGAGTCAATACAGCGCAGGGAGAGGGAGCGCGGTGTGATGCCAGCGCGTCATGCGGTCTCTCTTCGGGTCCCCCCTCCTCACCTCCCATCAGTGACTTACTTTTAACTTGCTTATAAAGATCCCGCAAGAAGCCGCAGCACTGTTTTTATTCCCCCATGTGAAGTGTACAGACTCTGTCTTCAGCATGAAAGCCGGGACCACAGCTACAGTAGCCGTCGGGGAGTCAGCCTGCATTTGAGTTATGTCACAGCGGAACAACAAAGGGAACGCAGTGCTTAAGGACAGGCAGGAGATTTGTGGATTAACCTTCCTGAGGCTGTACCCATTGTTTCTTACATGGGACGGATTGTTCTTTAAACAAGTACTGGACTTCTTTTGTGAGTGAACATTTTTCTTAATTTCATAAGTGTATTTTTTTTTTTACAAGATTGCTTTTTAAACATATTAAATTCTGCTATTCTAGTACAAACACCAGACTGAGCCTCTTCTAAACAACTAACCCTAAGCGCCTGTACTATATTTTTCTCCAAACCTTCCTGCTTTTTATTATTGTTTCCTCTACCTTCCCCCATGGCAGCCATTACTATGGGTTCCTCCCTTCTGGGTAGTCCTTCGGAAAAGAAAAAAAGACACCAGCCCCTATAAGAAGGCTCCACCTCCCTGCTCCGGTGTCTTTTTTTCTTTTCCGGGTAGTTGGAAGGGCTTACCCTGTGAAGTGCTGCCTGGATACCGCTGCTCAGGTGTGAGGACTTTGCTGCAGCTGGTGGGGTCCGGTCCCAGAGTTTGTGCCGCATGCAAACCCAGAAAGGGGTAAGCTGAGTCGGCGGCATCCTCAGGAGTGCACTATCAAGCGGCGCGGGATAGCGTTTGCAGTGTAACTCCTGGCCTGTGTTAATCTCCGTAGAGAACAGGCGGGTGTCAGGTGGTGCGCGACGCGGGAGATGACGCGTGCATAACAAGTAGCCGGCTGGAGGAAGAAGCCGGAAGACGCCGGGTCGCGTGGACGCTGCTGCGACTGCTGCACGGAGCGCGGTTGGACGGGTGAGAGAGTCTGATATTTTTTGTTGTCCACTGCATCACCAATGCTTGCGGGGAGAGAGAGAGAAGTAAGCACCTTGTATTTTGCTTTTGTCAGAATTCTGTGGAAAGGATTGTCTGCTTGGAAGCAGGTGTGTTGGAGTAGTACTGAGGCGGTAACTCTTTCCCTGCTGGATTGAAGAGGTGATTGTGGATGCAGTACTCTCTTACTGAATGAGCAGTGTTTTTTTGCATAAGCTAAAGTTGTATATGCTTCTATTCAGCGCACCACCTTGAGATTATGGAGGAGGAAAACCGGCAGGCTGTTAGGAAGTCAGGGTAAGCCCTAAGAGAGGAATAATTTTTTAATGGTGGTGGTCATTAGTTTTTTATTTTTATTTTTTGTTGTGGCACCACTGTGTTTGTTACTTAGGTGATATTCTTTGTTGGTAGGTCTGAGACCAGCAGAGAAAAGGAAGCTAAGCAGAAGAGATCACACAAAGCTAAATGCAGTTCTTGTGACAAATCTTTGCCTGAGAGGCATGTGGGCAGCCTGTGTGAGGCTTGTAAGACCCCGCTGCAAATACCTATGGTTCAGATGAACAGTCTGGTAGATATGCTGAGAAAATCACTGTCAGATACCTTTATGACTAAGGAGGATTTTTCCAAAATGAGATCTAAAAGGAAACATGCTGTATTAAGTGATTCAGAGGAATCAGTGGAAGCAGCTGGCAGTGTGCATGTGCTGGATCAAGATCCTGACATTGATGATGAGGATCAGGTGCAGGACAAGTCTGAGTCTGACTTCAGTGCAGACATGATTAATAACTTATTGGGACTGATTCACAAGTCTTTGAACATAGAGGATCCAGCAGAAGATCTTAATTTGCAAGAATTGCTGTTTAAAGATAAAAGGAAAAAGAGTAAAGTTTTTCCATTATCACAGACTTTAAAAGGGGTGATTGCTGATGAGTGGAAACACCCAGATAAAAGGATTGCTATACCAAGTAGGATTGCAAAAATGTATCCATTTGAGAGGGAGCAAGTTTCATCCTGGGATGAGGCCCCTAGGGTGGATGCAGCGGTCTCTAGGATATCCAGGAAGACTACGCTTCCACTAGAGGACGCAAACATTTTTAAGGATCCCATGGAAAGGAGGATCGAATTGGGCCTTAAAAGGCAACACTTGGTAGCAGGGGCGGCATTAAAGCCTGCTGCAGCAATGGCGGTGACCTCCAGAGTTCTCAGAGGCTGGTGTCAGCAGCTTGAGGCTGATATATTGGATGGCATAAAGAGGTCTGAGTTAATCAAAATGATTCAGGACATACAACTGGCAGTACAGTTCTTGTGTGAGGCCTCTTTGGACTCAGTGCGCCTGGCTGCAAGGGCAGGGGCCACTACAGCAGCTATCAGAAGGGCCTTGTGGCTGAAGCCATGGGCTGCAGACGTTCAGTCAAAGAACAAGTTAATGTCTCTTCCGTTCCAGGGTGATTACCTGTTCGGAAAGCAGCTGGATGATCTGGTGACAAAGATATCTGGGGGCAAGTCGGTTTGGTTGCCCCAGGACAAAACTGCCAAAAAGAATGTGCCTAGTAGGTTCAACAGATACCAGCCACAGGATTATAGGGAAGCCAGGAGTTATAGGCCTGGCAGGGCCTATAGAAGGAGATCCTGGATATCCAGGGCAAATTTTCGGGCCCAAAGGGGCAGAGAAAATAGATTCCCTTCCAAGAAGGAACAGCAATGACGCCGACCCTCAAAGGGTAGGTGCCAGACTGTTAAAGTTTCATCAGGTCTGGCAAAGGTCCACCACAGACAGGTGGGTCTTGGAAATCATCCAGTCAGGATACAAGATAGAGTTCAAAACGTGGCCAGGAAATCTGGTAGTAGAATCCCCTATTCCCAGGGACAAGGAGGAAAGGGAAGCTTTGTTTTTGAGTTTGGAAGAGATGATGGCCCAAGGCGTGGTCACTGTAGTACAAAGAGGACAAGAGCCTCTAGGGTGGTACTCTCGTTTTTTTGTTATAAAAAAAGCATCCGGAGGTTTTCGTACCATTCTGGATCTCAGACGTCTCAACAAAAAGGTGCGCATCAGGCCATTCAAGATGGAATCAATCAAGTCCATACTTCCAGAGATAGGTCCAGGAGATTTTATGACTTCAATAGATCTCAAAGATGCGTACCTTCATGTGCCAATATTCGAGGGACATCGAAAATTTCTACGTTTCAAGATTCTAGGTGTGAGCTATCAATTCACGGCCCTCCCATTCGGGTTGGCAACTTCCCCACGCACATTCTCAAAGGTACTGATAGTACTAGTGGCAAGACTGAGGCAAGAAGGCATAAAGCTATGGCCTTACCTAGACGACATACTTATAGTGGCAAGCTCCAGGGACGTTGTGCTACGTCACACAGAAAGAGTGATTCAATGTTTGGAGCAACATGGGTGGCTTATAAATCGAAAGAAAAGTCATTTAGAGCCAACTCAGAAAATACAATACTTGGGAGTGATAATAGACTCCGCCCAAATGAAGGTGGCATTAACCGCCGACAGGAGGTTGAAGTTGATACAACAAGCCAATATAATGAGGATAAGATCAACGGTGAGGTCACAGGACTGTATGAAGGTGCTGGGTCTCATGGCGGCCGCATTAGAGACAGTGCAATGGTCCAGATTTCATATGAGGAAAATACAGGCCTGCTTTCTCATACAATGGAACAAGGACAGCAAAAATCTGATGCAAAGAATAGTGTTGACAAAGGCGGCAAAATTAGATTTGGCCTGGTGGTCAGACGACGATCGGCTAAGACAGGGAAGGTCTTTCGCCCCCATGGAGCAAGTAGTCGTGACTACGGATGCCAGTCAAATAGGCTGGGGAGCAACTTGTGGTCCAGGGATTGCACAAGGAAGATGGTCCCCATCCTGGGGAAAAGCACACTCCAATGTGAGAGAAATGGAGGCAGTGGTCAGAGCGTGTCGTCAGTTCCAGAGTCAGATTCAGGGCAAAGAGCTCATCATCAGATCAGACAATCGGGCTGTAGTGGCCTATATAAATCGCCAAGGCGGAACAAGAAGTCGCAGTCTGATGGAAGTGGCAGACAGGTTGTTGGCCTGGGCAGAGACTTCTGTTCTAAACATAACATCGGTCTTTCTGGCAGGGAAAGAGAACTACAGGGCAGACGAATTAAGCAGGAAGACCTGTCTACCAGGAGAATGGTCGCTCAACGACGAAATTTTCACCATGTTAGTGAGGAGATGGGGTCTACCTCAAGTGGACCTCATGGCCTCAGCAGAGAACAACAAGGTACCAGTGTACTTTTCTCGATTCAAGGATCCGCAAGCAGAGCAATGGGACGCGCTGACGGCCACCTGGTGGATGAGGCGTGCCTATGTTTTCCCACCGATTCCGGTAATTCCGAGATTGTTGAGGAAAATTCAGAGGGAGAAAGCAGAGGTAATAGCGGTACTACCTTATTGGCCACGGAGGGCGTGGTTTGCTTCAGTACGCCAGATGGCGGTGGAAGAACCGTGGACGCTTCCGTCAAGACCCGATCTTCTAGTTCAGGGGCAAATATGTCAGCCGCAACCTTTGACCTGGAAGTTGACGGCCTGGCGGTTGAAACCAGGTCATTGACTGAAAAGGGTTTTGAAGGGGAAGTGGTCCAAACCCTGCTCAAGGCTAGGAAGGGATCCACTTCTGCAGCGTATTACAAAGTGTGGAAAAAATACGTATCAAGGTGTAAGGAGAAGATGCAGTCGCCGAGGGAAGTTACATCAGTACTAAGTTTTCTGCAAGTAGGACTGCAGATGGGACTGTCCTTAAGTACTTTGAAGGTACAAGTCTCAGCCCTGTCGGCAATGTTGGACTGGGACTTGGCAGGGGACAGGTATGTCCGAAGGTTTATTCAGGCAGTAAGAAGACTGAAACCTAAATTTAGATCTCCCATGGCACCTTGGGACTTGAATTTGGTGCTTGGGGTGCTTATGGAACCTCCGTTTGAGCCCTTACACGAAATTTCATTATTATTTCTTTCCTGGAAAGTTTTATTTTTGGTGGCGATTACGTCTGCAAGAAGAATTTCAGAATTGCAAGCGTTGTGGGCAGAAGAGCCTTTTCTAAATTTTTTTGAGAATAGGGTAGTTCTAAGAACTAATCCACAATTCCTACCAAAAGTTGTGACAGAGTTTCACATAAATCAAGAGATTGTTTTGCCCTCTTTTTGTATGAATCCTACAAACGAAAAGGAGAAGCGTTTGCATAACTTGGATATTGTGAGAGCGCTAAAAGTTTATGTTCAGAGAACAAAAGAAGTTCGAACAGTCAAGAATCTGTTTGTTCTAACAACTGGTGCTAGAAAGGGTCAAATGGCCTCAAAGGCGACATTGGCGCGGTGGATTAAGGACTGTATCCTCAAAGCGTATCAAGTGAGGCAGAGAGAGCCACCTGTGAGCTTGAAGGCACACTCTACAAGAGCAATGGCCGCTTCCTGGGTGGAGAAAGGATCCGCTTCAGTGGAAGAATTATGTAAGGCGGCAGGATGGTCGTCGATACATACATTTACAAAACATTACAGACTGGATGTAATGTCTTCAGCAGACGCTAAGTTCGGGAGGAAAGTTCTTAGCGCAGCTCTATGAAAGTTTGAAGAAGTTGTTCTGAAACTATGATTTATGATTATTATGATTTCGAGGAGGCAACAATTCGGTGCTGGTTGTGAGTATGCCCTCCCGAAAATAATAACTGCTGGGGTATGACCCATAGTAATGGCTGCCATGGGGGAAGGTAGAGGAAATATCAGATTATTACCTGGTAATATGTTTTCCTCTACTCCACCATGGCAGCATATATTCCCATCCCTTACGAATTGTTGTGTATTGTGTTATGTGGAATAATTATTTCTGTTTATGTATTAAAGCTGGAGAATGCAAGACACCGGAGCAGGGAGGTGGAGCCTTCTTATAGGGGCTGGTGTCTTTTTTTCTTTTCCGAAGGACTACCCAGAAGGGAGGAACCCATAGTAATGGCTGCCATGGTGGAGTAGAGGAAAACATATTACCAGGTAATAATCTGATATTTTGCTAATTGAACCGGCTGGAAGTCTATTAAGGCTGTTGGGGGAAAGGCGAGCTTGATTAGGCTACACATTTCACCATATTTTACAAACACTACACTTCCCAGACTGTATATACACATGTCTGTATTATAGAGACCATGCCCACTTTTCTGAATAGGTCACGACCCTATATTTTTCCCCGTGAGCACCCACCAGCAAAAACATAAATCTGCACCTGTGGGTGGCAGCGCTGTCACTGTGTGTAGTGACACGCAGGGGTCGGGCAGGGTGAGGTGCTCGGCGCTGTCCTGTGGAGCCGACGCCGGGATGTGCCTGTGCTTAGCAAGTACGTCAGATCAGCCTGTGCGTAGAATCGCCAAGCCTGTCCCGGCGCATGCTCAAAAGGCCCTCATGGACTTCTGTCGGCGCCATCTTACAAGGTGATGGAGACAAGAGCCCGGCCGAATCCTGTGTTTACAGCCTGCGTCCTGCAAACACAGCGCCGCTTACAATGGACCGCTTCTGCTGCAATGTAGGGGTAAGCGCAGGTGCCAGCTGGCAGCCGCCCGCACAAACTGTCAGGGCTTTCACTTCTACAGTTATTTGTATTTGGGTTGGTGCAGCTGTCCCAGATCTGCCACCTACCATGTGTGGGTGGCTATAGTATTATATTAATGATAATATTTGATAAATCGATGTTAAGCTTGGCCAACCTGTGGTTTTTGGCAATTGTGAAACTACATATGCCAGCATGCCCTGCCACACTTTTAATGGTCTCTAATAACAATACTGTGACAGGGCATGGGCATATATGTCAATATTTGCTATTATATGTAGTATATTTGATTAAAAACTGTTGGTGTGCCTTGGCGATTTGAAAGTCTTGTCCGGTGTGCCGCGAGCTAAAAAAGGTTGAAAATCACTGATCTACAGTGTTTGATTCACAGACCACTCTGAATGGGGACACTTCAGGCAGGTATTGGACAAGCGCAGAGGTGGCGGCTCCCTCCCAACAATTAAAACAGGGAGAGGCCACTGCAAGCGTGCATTTAACCAGCGCTGGATACAGGACGCCAAAAGTAAACTAGGGATGAGACACTTAAAGGAGGCATTTAGCCAGTGCTCAAGATGGGGTGCCAGTATTAAGCCAGGGATGGGGCACTTCAGGTGGGCATTGGATGAGCACAGTGGGGGCGGCATCCTCCTGACAATTATAATAGGGAGAGAGCACTGCAGGTTGGCATTTAACCAACAATGGAGATGGGACACCAGTATTAAGCCAGGGATGAGACTCTGCAAGCGGCATTTAACCAGCAAAAAATGGGTAGGGGTGTGTTACTTTCGAGCACAGCAGACTGACCGCATCTATCACTAATGAAGGGCACCACCTTCAAAAATTGCAATATAAAACAGAAGATAGTAGGGATACACACTGATGCTATGATGTTTATAGTAAATAATGTAAGGAACTCCCCTGGTATGGTGAATGTAAGGAGTCAACCGTTGGGGTTTCAATCTTCACTCCAAATTTCTCAAGATGGCAGTGTCTTTGCTACATATGATTTAGTTTCCATAGGGTGTGGTATAGGGGTCCGACAGTCATTAGCCCGACGTCGGGATCTCGACTGGCCAGACTCAGACAGTATGGTGAGTGTAACAAAGCCTCTTGAGGGCACGGTGGCTCGATATGCTCGCCAACTATTCTATTCTCCCTCTATGGGGTTTGTGGACCCCTACGAGGTAAAATAGCAGGTGGCCGTCGGGAACCCAGCTGTCTGTGTTTTGACATCCCAACTGTCGGGACCCCGTCCAGCACCTGTTCCCATAAAAGCATGTTTATAATGAAGAAATCGTACCATAACTCACAAGATATAGCATATAATAAAGCAGGCATTCCCAACCACGGTCCTCAAGGCACACAAACAGTGCAGGTTTTCTAGATATCCAGGCTTGAGCACAGGTGACTTAATTAGTATTTAAGGTATTCTGATTAAACCATCTGTGCTGAAGCCTGGATATCACTAAAATTTGCACTGTTGGTGTGCCTTAAGGACCGTAGTTGGGAAAGCCTGTCAAGGTATCTTTGCACAAGTTACGACCAAGAATGATGCATACCCTGAAACTCAGTCATTGCGAAGGTGACTTCCATAAAGGTATCTTTCAGATGGACGAATCAGGTTTTCTTAAAAACAGGCGTTTATTGGAGCACACCTCCAAAAAAAACATACAGAATTTTTTTGTAAAAGATGGGCATGTCATCCTATTGATGGGTACAAGAAAAAAAATGAAGTGACACTAACAGAAAGTTCGAACATGACAACATGAATATGGAGTGCCAGATTTCCCATAGGTTCCAGGTGTTTGGGGAAATCTTCAAATTGTTCCTGATGGTGGAATGACTAAAAGTAGGGGATCTCCTCTGCTTGGACCAACGCATTACGAACCTAAATGGTACTGTTTCAAGGTATGCAGAGGATTGTACATGCTGGTGTATTTTACACCCCACATACTGATAGGAACAGGAAGTCCAACCCACTAACTGTTCCGGTACACAAGTTAAAAACCCATATATTTCTAAAAATGTACAACATATTTCTGGGTAGAGTCATTTAATATAAGAGACTTTAAAATGAATTCATAGATTAAACATTTAAAAAATACATATTTTATCTTTGCCCATACTAAAGATGGTGTCCAGATATCAGTGTGGGCGAAACACATGAAGTATATTATATTTATTAATCAAGATTGCATGGTTTAAGTTTCTGGTGTATTTACACCAGAGATCCAATGAGTACATTCATAGTGTGGGCATAACATGTAAAATATGGCATAGCGGCCCCTACAACCTCCTAAAATATCAGGACTTAAGGCCCTCATTCACTTGTGAGATTGGATCATTAAATCAAACCAAATCTCACATGATTGGCATACACTCCGACCCAATGCACATTCCCGTGCGCATCGGGTCTGACCCAAGAGATGAATCCTGCACATAGAATCTATCTTATCGGGTCCATAATGCATGCATCAGGGGACATTTTCCCCAGCGTGCAATTTATCGCCCGCCCTCCTGGTAGTGACTTGCTGATCTGTACTACCCACACAGCAGGAGAGGAGGCAGCCATTTCAAACCACAATGAGCCGCCAGCAGTTGGTATGTATATTGTGGCTGGTTTATATGTTTTGTTTTTTTGCTACCCATAGCAGATTCCCCCATCATTTGCATAGTGGGTTCTTGGAGACCTCCGTACATCATCTACGGTACAGAGCTGATTCCCAGTGACCTTCAGTCATCAGGCTGGGCGTCTGTCCTCTCCTCCGCCTATATTCATGCAGCCTCTTGCTCCGACACTAGGCGCTCACTCGCAGTCACAGCTGCTGTTCGGTCGAGGCGCTATCCCCCTATCACTACAATGTATTGGCTGAATAGCCAAATCCTTATTTATCCTTGTGTCTTTATCCTGGTGACTATGTTATGTTAAGGTGCCCATACATTATGCGTTTTTGGACCAATTTCGACACCTTGCCCAATCGGGTAAAATTGTGCTATGAATTATTACCACATCCACCATATTCGCCCGAAATGGCTCCCTGCAAATTCATTCTTACACATGCATGTAAGCCTGCTCAAAGCAAAAGTTTTGAAAGCTAGCTGCCTCTGTGAGAGATGTAAGTTCACTCACTGCCAAGAGATGGCAGTGTTTCAGAAATAGATTCTTTTTTTTTTTCTTTTTTTTTTTTACAATTTTCAGGATTTTTTTTTTTATTCCTGTTCCCAAAGGCACCCCAAAATGAAACTATGAAACGTATACCAAAGAGATTGTATTTAACTGTATAATGCATTTTTATGTGCAAAACTATTAACAGTGCGCTTTTTAGATTACATTTGAAGGTCACATGATTAGTTTGACATGTCATTAGTTTGAAAAATTGGTTTAAAATAAATCTGGGGATCCACTAAATCTTTTGTCCTGTGATTTTAAAACCAGGACCCTTTCTTTGAGTCCGGCATTGGTAAATGCAATGGAGGGGACCCACGTGCCATTTATTTTTTTATCACACACACGCATTCTACGAAGCAATGTCCACACCACATGCAAACTTTAGTATTTGCATTGCTATTCAAATGGGAGCGACCACAAACTACACACACACACACTTAAGGCCCCCATACACTAGCCGATTTTGGCCAGATCAGTCGGATCTGGCCGAAATCGGACCAAAATCGGCTAGTTTTGATGTCCCCTCAGATCCGATGCGTGGTCCCGTGCGCATCGGATCTGCGTCGGGTGGTCGGACCTGCTGCACGTCCGACCACTCGACTTGGGACCTAGTGGGGCGGCGCGGCGGTGGAGGGAGCAGGGGGTGCTGGGGACGCTGCGGGGGACACAGGCGGCATAGAGCCGGGCAGGGGGAGCCGGAAGCTGTCAGTACTGAATTTAAAAAAAAGCCCATACAATGAATGGGCGGCCTGTGATTGGCTGAGCGCGCTCTCAGCCAGTCAGCAATTGGCTGAGAGAGCGCTCAGCCAATCACAGGCTGCCCATTCATTGTATAGGCTTTATTTTCTAGCACTGACCGCTTCCGGCTCTCTATGCCGCCTGTGTCCCCCGCAGCGTCCCCAGCCCCCCCTGCTCCCACCAGCAGCCCTGCTCTGTAGCCCCCCCCCTGCTCCCCGGGTTTTTTACATGTGATAAATCGAGATGATTTATCACATGTAAAAAATGGCCAAGTGCCAATCTAATCAAGCTCCCCCGGGGAGCAGCCGGGGAAGCTCAGGGGGAAGTCGGGGGCGACTTGTCCTAAGGACAAGTCGCCCTAGTGTATGGGGGCCATTACATGCTCGCAAGCACACTGTTTACAATATCAGGCATGCGAACAGCCTCTATGGGTGAATTCAATTGCAACTCCAACCATACGCACACAGCCAAACAATTCTCAACCATTTATTTAATGACATAATGTTCCTCATTTCATTGTGTTTATTGGAACAAATTTACTAGTTGGCTTCTCATATCCAAAGAAGCCTTACTTTTTTAAGAAGAGAAAAAGAAATGGATTCCTTTCCAGATGGGTCTCCTTCCCAGCGTCGGCAGAACTCCTCCCGGTCACTTGAATCCGAAAGCTCTGATATGCTAATCAGAAATCACCACCAGCAAAGAGATAATACCAAGAAACCAACCAAAACTTATGCAGCCAGGTAGCAATCTCAGGGTAATGGCGCCTAAGGTAGGGAGGGTCAGGGTTTTTATTGTCTCAGTAAAATAGCAGGAAAATAGCTCCTCCTTCACCCAAAAATTTATGTTATTTCATTGGAAAGCTTAGTGGCACCACAATACATCAGGCCTTTCTGAATAGTTCATTTAAATCATGCAGTGGTGGCGGATATTTATTAAGTTGTACAGTATCTTGGCACCAAGGGAATAGAGTATGTTGAACTGTATTTAACTGTCACGTTGTACACATACGACACACTAACCGCACATACAGGGCAAAACACTGTAGATAACAATACAGTCAAAGGTGACTTAGAATGAATAATGCTGCATGCTTTAAAGATGTTTGTGTAGCATACAGAGAGTACTGGGGGTGCAGATTTTATAGTGTGCCCAGGGGTTAGGAAGGTTCCCAAGGTTGCTGAACATCAGGATTAGGTGGCTGATGGGGGTTGCAGTGCTAGTATAGCATAGAGCAGTGACAGGTCATTCTGGTACTTGTAGTGCCACATAAAAAATTGAGTCCAGCAAACTGCTCTGAAGAATTATGTAGCTGGCCATCTACCTGTAGACAGGTGGTGTCCAGGATTAGACAGAAAAAACAACACAGTACAGTAAACCACTATAAAGATGGGGTACGCATTTACCTGTAGACAGGTGGTTGATTGACTAGGTACAGGCTTGCTGCATCCCCGTTTAGACGGCGGGTAGCATATAGAGAGCATTGGGGGTACAGATTTTAGTGTGCCCCAGGAGTTAAAAAAAGGTTCCCCATGGTTGCTGAACATCAGGTTTAGGTAGCTGATGGTGGTTGCAGCACTAGCATAGCGCAGTGCCAGGATATTCTGGTACTTGTAGTGCCTCGTAAAAAATAGTCATGCAAACTGCTCTATAGAAGGGTGTAGCTGGCCGTCTACATGTAGACAAGCTGTGGGGTGTCTAGGGGGAGGCTTACAGACAGGCTGCGGGGAGACTAGGGGCAGGCTTGCAGACAGGCTGCGGGGGGAGACTAGGGGCAGGCTGCGGGTTGACTAGGTGCAGGCTTGCAGACAGGCTGTGGGGAAACTAGGGACAGGCTTGCAGCATCCAGGTTTAGATGGCAATGGTGGAAACAATAGTGTATGGCAGTGGTTCCCCCAAACTGAGCTCCCTGGGGTGCCTCGGAGCACTTGCAGGGGTGCCTCAGGTTGGTGGTTCAGAACCAATTCAAATTGTTTATGGTCAATGTAATGGCCAAAATCAGTGCTTGTGGCTTTCAATTATAAAATATGTGGATAAACAGAAGTAAATCATGTCCCTCACCACATAACTGGACCTAAGGATAACATTTAAGCACGACTTATTTAATTATTATTTTTTATTCTTGGTAACAAACTTTTGGCCTAGGGGTGCCCTGAAAAATACTCTGATACTCTAGGGTGCCGTGATTCAAAAAAGTTTGGGAACCACTGGTTTATGGCAATCTGCTATAAAGATGATGTGTGCATCTACATATAGACAGGAGGCGGCGTGACTTGGGACAGGTGTGCGGTGTCCAGGTTTAAATGGCTATGGTGAAAACAACACAGTACGGCTAAAGATGGGGTGTGTGTCTACATGTAGACAGGCAGTGGGGTGACTAGAGGGTGGCTTGCAGCATCCATGTTTAGACGGCTATTAGAGTGTGGAAGGGGGCAGCGTGCAGCAGTGGTGAAGGTGGGTTCCCATGGGTGCTGGCCATCATGGGTGGGGTTCTGATAGGGGTTCCAGCGCGAGCTTATGAGGGAGCAGTGCCAGGGCATTTTGGTATTTATAGTGGCAAAGTTTAAAAGGATAGTCACTAAGACGGCTATGTCTGTGCATCCACATGTGCACAGCTATGCACATAGCCTGTTAGGGTGCCGATGAAGACATTTCACGAGGGCAAAAAGTGGGTATAGTGAAGGGGCCAGGTTGGTAAGGTGTAGCTATCAACATAAGGTCTGCCCCACGGAAAGCAGTCAACCTATTACCGGTCAAAATAATTACGTCAACCTACAGATGGAGCCAGGCTCCCTCTTGCTGGTGAATCGCCAGACTGTCTCCGCTGGCGATCCGCCATCAGCCCGGCTCCATCTGTATTAGCAGTCAACATTATTAACTGTCGACCAATTAGCGATCGACCCTATGCACTGTCGACCGATGGAGAAGTTGATCTAATAACAGCCGATCAAAGTAATGTCGATCATATGTACCACAGTATATGTGCCGTTGTCGATCTAATGAATAACAAACTATTACCGGTTGACCTAACAAGTGTCAACCTAATGCCGATCAGTGCATTGTCGATCTTTAGAAGAGTCTGTAAATTCTGTCGGCTTTTAGTCCATGTCTAACTTATACATTAGACATATAAAATGCCGATCTCTTAATACTATAAATTAAATGTACGTTGATCTACTGTTACAATCCATATAACGTGGTCGTCCAAATGAAACTCCCGTCTACTATTTATACGACAACCCACAGAGTAAAGACATAAAAGTCTGTTGGCTATTAGAGGCATGCGCTGTACAGTACGCAGCAACGATGTATGTGGACACATCTGTATGTGAATAATATTAACCCCTGATCCACTTTTTAAGTAGAAAATACAAAGAAGACACATTGCCTTAATATTGCGTGAAGAGAGGGTGAGCGACCCGCACCATATGTGGTACGTGAGATATATGTGTAGGTTTTTTATATATGTGAACGGCAATATGCCCACCTATGGGAAGTTTATTATATATACACACTTTCCTCCTAGGTTGAGGGTGCTGTCGACTATCAGCTTTTATATAAATATTATGTTGGGCGCGTTTTTTTCCATAACTGTAATTGTGTGTGTGTGTATTAAGGCAATGTGAACTATGTAGAAAAGAAAAAGCAAATCAGTTTCAATGTGACGCACTCCTTATTCACAAAAATGTCAAAATTGACTAAAATTCAAATATATCTTTATTAAATAATTCAACAAATTTTTGCTATTTTTAATAGCTAGTATCACTTACAGGTCATCATTATTTATAGTGGTAGTCTCAAATTTTTATTATTTATTAAATAATGCTTGACCCGATAATATAATGTTAAAATAAGAAAGATAATAGATATAGAGAAAAAGAGATTTATAGAAAGATTAAAATTATTCTCTGTTAGCCGTTAATATAGGATATTGTCAAAAGATGGGCTGCAATTAGTGGTCCTTTCGTTAGATGGCGAAAAAGCCTTTGACCGCCTACATTGGCTGTATATGGGAGAAACCCTAAAGAGGTATGGTATTGAAGGGGGCTTCCTGAGGGCCATCCTTGCATTATACTCCAGCCCGTCTGCTGGGGTGTACTGCAATGGGTTCCTCTCAGAAAGCTTCCAAATTACAAATGGTACAAAGCAAGGTTGCCCGTTGTCCCCAATAATTTATGTATTAACGATTGAACCTCTGGCACAACTTATCAGGCAAACAACGGACCTAACTGGCCCGGTAATAAAGGAAAACCAGAAAAAAATATTATTGTATGCAGATGATGTCCTGCTATTTCTGACAAACCCGAAACACACCTTACCTAGGGTTCTGGACATTGTCCATCAATTTTCTCGGGTTTCTTATTATAAATTGAACCAAAATAAATCAGAGGCCCTTCCAATAAATCTCGATGTAAATGAACAACGACAATTAAAAGATGACTTTAACTTTAAATGGAAAAACAACTCACTCCAATATTTAGGCATTCAATTGGTCTCGCAGGATAAAAATCTAGTGGAATTTAACTACAGTAAATTATTACATCAACTGAACATAAAAATTAACGCATGGATGAATACCGAGGCATCTCTATTAGGCAGAATTGCTATCGTAAAAATGTTCTTTTTACCCAGAATACTTTACCTCTTTCGAGCTATACCGAGGATACTGCCTAAATACTGGATTGATAGATTTAACAAGATATTTAATAAATTTATATGGAAAAATAAAAAAGCTAAAATAGAGAAGAAATATATTACATTACCTAGAAGGAAGGGAGGTTTGGGTGCTCCAAACTTAGAGCTATATCAAAGAGCTACTCTAATCGACCAAATAAAGTTTTTATGTGGACCACTGGGAGACATGATAAGCCGTAGAGAAGACTTAGGTTATAATGCAAAAATTCCATTCAAAGACCTGCTTTGGCTACCCCCTTGTTATGAGAAATTAAATAAAGACCTAACGAAGCCACTTAGAGATATCCTACATACGTGGTATAAACTCTTGGAAGATAGGAAATGCTTAGGGGCACCAATGGGACACCTTCCGATTGAAACGTTGCAAAAAATAATCCCGAACCTAAATCTAAATATATGGAAAACTCAATCTATAAAAACGTTAGCTGACCTATATGAAAATAGACAACTAATGTCATTCGAACAAATCAAGATGAAATTTAAATTGAGCAATTCCGAATTTTATAAGTACCTACAGATTAGACACTGGTTAGGCTCAGAGGTCTTTCAAACGATAGAACTAGCTTCCCTACCAACGGGTTGCCTTGCCCATCTAGCAGGGGTGAAAAGGAAAAAGGGGATTTCATTCTGGTATAACCTTTTGTTAGACCGAGAGGTGGAACTGAACTATAAAACTAAATGGCAGCTTAGATGGGAAAGAGACCTAAATTTTGAATGGGATATGATACAATGGGACCAGCTTTTTTCCATTATTAATAGAATGTCGAAATCAACAATGTATATTGAAAGATTCTATTTTATCTTCTACGATACATACTATACCCCAGTCAAGCTACATTCCTTTTTCCCTGAACAACCAGATACTTGTTGGAGATGTGGTGAAAGGGCAGATGCAATACATATTTTTTGGGCCTGTCAGAAAATAGTAGTCTTGTGGGCTGAGATTAAACGGGAATTATTAGATAGGCTGGGCATGGATATCCAGTTAAATGCACAGGTAACACTCTTACATATACTTCCAACGAGCCTATCCTGTTCTAAGAAATATATTTTGAATCAAATAATTTCGGCAGGCATTACTGCTATTGCGCAGCACTGGAAACAAGAACAGGCTCCAACCTTACAAAAAGTAATAGAGAAGATTGAGTGTTGCTTTAAGTGGGAAACATTGGGGAAAACAGAACAAAATAAAACATTAAAGCTTTGGCTAGACTGGGAAGTATATAGAAGAAATTTACCTAGATGCCCCTCGTCTTAGAGACGATAGCGTGACCAGGTATTAATATAGACCTACTCTACCATTAAAAAAATATATATATATATATCTAAATTTCAACTGAGGTATATACAGGGGCATTCATGAACCCCTACTGTTCTTATTTCCAAGGCTATATGAAATTCTTAGATGAATCCTTCCTAAAGGGTATGTTTTGTTTATTTGTGTCTTAAATGATGTAAGTGTTACGGTACTTGAGGACCAGAATTGATATTTGAGATATGCGGCGATGTCAGATAGTACCGATGTTTGTCTGTGAGAATGGTTTTATGGTAGTCCAATGGTGGACAATATGTATGTATATTTTACAATTTTGCAAAATAAAAAATTATAAAAAAAAAAAAATATAGGATATTGTGAGACAATTCCTGTTAATAATTCAGGTAAGTATGGTACATTGTATTAGTTGAAATGTAATTAATAAATGGGTTTTATTCCCAACTCTGCAGCTAATGCCGTCTTATATTGCGTGCTTTATTAGATGATCTCCCAGTATCTAGGGAGTCTGTAGTTAATAAAGATTACACATTCACTGTAATGTTACAGCAATAGAATATATGTTATATTTCTGCGGATTTGATCAAGTTGTTACTGTGTATCACGTAAGTATGCTGTTTTAATCGCACGTGTGCAGTGCCTGAGCACTCAAATGGGCTCGTTATAGTAAAATGACGTGTATCTCGAGGTTAATATTTATCCTTCCTTCTCAGAGAGTGATTTCCACTATTCACATGTATTTCTTATATTCGAGGATGCCCATGGAGTATGTGGATATCAAATAGGAGAATGGGTGGTGACCTGCCGTACAGCCTAGTGAACCACCTCTATCTTCAAATCCTATAAGTTGAATCTAGAATCACATACATCTAGATTGGTGCATTTCTTCACTGTGTGTATATATCATATCTCTCATATATATAGCATGTATGACTTGATTAGTTGAACAATTAATACTTGTATCAGTGCTTTTTTTGGGCATGTGTTAATACAATTAGTAGCTGCGCTTCTCATTCCGCGTCTACCTATGCCTACATCTGACAAGTATTCAGTAAGATACACTGTACGAATATGTTGCTATAGCGCTCATATGATAACGCGTTCCCGACATATACATATAAATCTCTTTTTTTTTCTATATCTATTATCTTTCTTATTTTAACATTATATTATCGGGTCAAGCATTATTTAATAAATAATAAAAATTTGAGACTACCACTATAAATAATGATGACCTGTAAGTGATACTAGCTATTAAAAATAGCAAAAATGTGTTGAATTATTTAATAAAGATATATTTGAATTTTAGTCAATTTTGACATTTTTGTGAATAAGGAGTGCGTCACATTGAAACTGATTTGCTTTTTCTTTTCTACATAGTTCACATTGCCTTAATACACACACACACAATTACAGTTATGGAAAAAACGCGCCCAACATAATATTTATATAAAAGCTGATAAAACACTGCTCACTACAGAATTTTAGGAATAAAAACTAAAATTGTATTCTATGGTGTTGAGTGACACCATATTTTTACTTTAGTTGGGGAAGTCAGACAAAATTTCACTTCTCATGCATTACATGGTGTAGTAGTGTCTATACTAGGCTGTGTGTGTCTGTGTATATAAATATATATATATATATATATATATATATATATATATATATTATATGGCATAGCATATTAGTGAAATATCACTTGTACACTGGATTTGTATATAAAAACAGTCACAAGGACAAATTATCACTTATAGTAAAATAGTAGATCTTCATGAATCTTTTTGATTGTATAACATATTTGATTTCTCTATTCAGTTTTCTTTTAGAAATGCCCCAGGAAAAAGAAGGAGACCCTCAGAGGAAGAACAATCAGCGTCAAGACAGATTGAAGCTTTGGGTTCACCAATGTCCCAAGAAGAAAGAAGTAGGTTTTCTCTCTCTTCACAGGAAGAAGAATCCGCGCAGAGACAGACTGAAGATGTCCAACAACCATCACAGACAGACCACAAAGCTGACTCCGGAGAAGACTCCTGCAACAGGGGACCAAACTTCACAGATGAAGAAACCGACACACTCATTAACCAGGTAATTCATCACTCTGCACAGTTATTTGGTTCACAGGCAAGAAATTCTCAATCAAGATTCCAGAACACGACGTGTGATGAAATTGCACAAACAGTGCAAGGGGATTTTCAAGTGCACCAAAGAGAGCTGCAAGAAAAGGTTGCGTTACTGCAGAAGATCCATCAATTGGAAGATACAGAGTGCACAGAAGCTGCACAAGTATTGGGAAAAGAAGATGGAAGCGTACTTCTTGCTCATCCAAGAAGAAAGGAACCAGTGCACAAGGTATGGCACAGTGCACAAGGTGTGTGTGTGTGTGTGTGTGTGTGTGTATATATGTATGTATATTAGGGCCAGGTTCTGGTTGTGTCATTAAGCTGCGATCTTGCAGCTTACCGAGTCTTTGAGGGCCTGCCCTGCTGAATCGCCACCACATCCCCTTGCAACCATGCAAGGGGATGTGATACAAAGACACATCCCCTCACAAGTGCCCGCAGCTGGAGTAAGAGATACTATACTTGGTAAAGTGCTGGGAAATGGTGCTTATGAATCTGTATCTATCTCTTATTCCATTTTTCCACCCCAAAAAAACTGTGTAATATGGGCTAGGTGACATGAGGCAGATTGGTAGACGAATTAGGCAGGGAGGGAGATTGCTGCTATTTAAGGGAGTCTCCTGCAGAATGCAGGAGGGTAGGCAACTATGCATCACTGACATATCATGAATGTCCTGATATAGTCTGTGCTGCTGCCCCACCCCAGGGAGTGCCCGGGGTGTTTCCCCTACAGTATTTGTTCAGATTGTAATTGATGTGTACCATGCTTTGTGTCAATTGCTCCAGTCTTTCCAGAGTTATGCTGTAATACTCTGTGCTGCTACATCAGTGCTAGTAGTGTGTTACAATCTGGGAACAAACACTGTGGGGGGCAAGTAATATGTGTAGTATAATTGGTGTACATTTCTGCAGTAATTGCGGAGTTATGCTGGAACATAAATGAGCGTACAGCGAAAATTTTGTTTTTTATTAAATAAAAATTAGCAGTAATTCATTGAAATTAAAATTTTTAGAGTTGATTCGGCTGATATTCAATACACTTGTATGTAAAAGATCACTATCTCTGCTTGTAATCTGGATTTTTATAGAAAGACAATAGGACAAAATTTCACTTCTCATACATTACATGGTGTAGTAATGTCTGTACTAGGCTGTGTGTGTCTGTGTATATAAATAAATATATATATATATATATATATATATATATAATATATGGCATAGCATATTAGTGAAATATCACTTGTAAACTGGATTTGTATATAAAAACAGTCACAAGGACAATTTATCACTTATAGTAAAATAGTAGATCTTCGTGAATCTTTTTGATTGTATAACATATTTGATTTCTCTATTCAGTTTTCTTTTAGAAATGTCCCAGGAAGAAAGAAGGAGACCCTCAGAGGAAGAACAATCAGCGACGAGACAGATTGAAGCTTTGGGTTCACCAATGTCCCAAGAAGAAAGAAGTAGGTTTTCTCTCTCTTCACAGGAAGAAGAATCTGCGCAGAGACAGACTGAAGATGTCCAACAACCATAACGGACAGACCACGAAGCTGACTCCGGAGAAGACTCCTGCAACAGGGGACCAAACTTCACAGTTGAAGAAACCGACACACTCATTAACCAGGTAATTCATCACTCTGCACATTTATTTGGTTCACAGGCAAGAAATTCTCAATCAAGATTCCAGAACACGACGTGGGATGAAATTGCACACACAGTGCAAGGGGATTTTCAAGTGCACCAAAGAGAGCTGCAAGAAAAGGTTGCGTTACTGCAGAAGATCCATCAATCGGAAGATACAGAGTGCACAGAAGCTGCACAAGTATTGGGAAAAGAAGATGGAAGCGTATTTCTTGCTCGTCCAGGAAGAAAGGAACCAGTTCACAAGGTATGGCATAGTGTGTGTATGTGTATATATGTATGTACATTAGGGCCAGGTTCTGGTTGTGTCATTAAGCTGCGATCTTGCAACTTACCGAGTCTTTGAGGGCCTGCCCTGCTGAATCGCCTCCACATAACCTTGCAACCTTGCCAGGGGATTTGATACAAAGACACATCCCCTCACAAGTGCCCGCAGCTGGAGTAAGAGATACTATACTTTGTAAAGTGCTGGGAAATGGTGCTGATGAATCTGTATCTAACTCTTATTCCATTTTTCCCCCAAAAAAACTGTGTTCTGTGGGCTAGGTGACATGAGGCAGATTGGTAGACTAATGAGGCAGGGAGGGAGATTGCTGCTAAGGGAGTCTCCTGCAGAATGCAGGAGGGTAAGCAACTATGCATCACTGACATATCATGAATGTGCTGATATAGTCTGTGCTGCTGCCCCACCCCTAGGAGTGCCCGGGGTGTTTCCCCTACAGTATTTGTTCAGATTGTAATTGATGTGTACCATGCTTTGTGTCAATTGCTCCAGTCTTTCCAGAGTTATACTGTAATACTCTGTGCTGCTACATCAGTGCTAGTGGTGTGTTACAATCTGGGAACAAACACTGTGGGGGCAAGTAATATGTGTACTATGATTGGTGTACATTTCTGCAGTAATTGCGGAGTTATGCTGGAACATAAATGAGCGTACAGCGAAAATTGTGTTTTTTATTAAATAAACATTAACAGTAATTCATTTAAATTAAAATTTTTAGAGTTGATTCGGCTGGTATTCAATACACTTGTATGTAAAAGATCACTATCTTCGCTTGTAATCTGGATTTTTATAGAAAGACAATAGGACAAAATTTCACTTCTCATACATTACATGGTGTAGTAGTGTCTATACTAGGCTGTGTGTGTCTGTGTATATAAATATATATATATATATATATATATAATATATGGCATAGCATATTAGTGAAATATCACTTGTAAACTGGATTTGTATATAAAAACAGTCACAATGACAATTTATCACTTATAGTAAAATAGTAGATCTTCATGAATCTTTTTGATTGTATAACATATTTGATTTCTCTATTCAGTTTTCTTTTAGAAATGTCCCAGGAAGAAAGAAGGAGACCCTCAGTTGAAGAACAATCAGCGACGAGACAGATTGAAGCTTTGGGTTCACCAATGTCCCAAGAAGAAAGAAGTAGGTTTTCTCTCTCTTCACAGGAAGAAGAATCCGCGCAGAGACAGACTGAAGATGTCCAACAACCATCACAGACTGAACATGAAGCTGATTCCGGAGAAGACTCCTGCAACAGGGGACCAAACTTCACAGATGAAGAAACAGACACACTCATTACCAGGTAATTCATCACTCTGCACAGTTATTTGGTTCACAGGCAAGAAATTCTCAATCAAGATTCCAGAACACGACGTGGGATGAAATTGCACACACAGTGCAAGGGGATTTTCAAGTGCACCAAAGAGAGCTGCAAGAAAAGGTTGCGTTACTGCAGAAGATCCATCAATCGGAAAATACAGAGTGCACAGAAGCTGCACAAGTATTGGGAAAAGAAGATGGAAGCGTACTTCTTGCTCGTCCAGGAAGAAAGGAACCAGTTCACAAGGTATGGCATAGTGTGTGTATGTGTATATATGTATGTACATTAGGGCCAGGTTCTGGTTGTGTCATTAAGCTGCGATCTTGCAACTTACCGAGTCTTTGAGGGCCTGCCCTGCTGAATCGCCTCCACATAACCTTGCAACCATGCAAGGGGATGTGATACAAAGACACATCCCCTCACAAGTGCCCGCAGCTGAAGTAAGAGATACTATACTTGGTAAAGTGCTGGGAAATGGTGCTTATGAATCTGTATCTATCTCTCATTCCATTTTTCCCCCCCAAAAAACTGTGTTCTGTGGGCTAGGTGACATGAGGCAGATTGGTAGACGAATGAGGCAGGGAGGGAGATTGCTGCTATTTAAGGGAGTCTCCTGCAGAATGCAGGAGGGTAAGCAACTATGCATCACTGACATATCATGAATGTCCTGATATAGTCTGTGCTGCTGCCCCACCCCAGGGAGTGCCCGGGGTGTTTCCCCTACAGTATTTGTTCAGATTGTAATTGATGTGTACCATGCTTTGTGTCAATTGCTCCAGTCTTTCCAGAGTTATGCTGTAATACTCTGTGCTGCTACATCAGTGCTAGTGGTGTGTTGCAATCTGGGAACAAACACTGTGGGGGGCAAGTAATATGTGTATTATAATTGGTGTACATTTCTGCAGTAATTGCGGAGTTATGCTGGAACATAAATGAGCGTACAGCGAAAATTGTGTTTTTTATTAAATAAAAATTAGCAGTAATTCATTGAAATTAAAATTTTTGGAGTTGATTCGGCTGATATTCAATACGCTTGTATGTAAAAGATCACTATCTTCGCTTGTAATCTGGATTTTTTTAGAAAGACAATAGGACAAAATTTCACTTCTCATACATTACATGGTGTAGTAGTGTCTGTACTAGGCTGTGTGTGTCTGTGTATATAAATATATATATATATATATATGTATATATATATAATATATGGCATAACATATTAGTGAAATATCACTTGTAAACTGGATTTGTATATAAAAACAGTCACAAATTATCACTTATAGTATGTCACACCAGGGGTCTGAGTCGCAGAGACTGAGACCTCTGGTGGGGACCTGGACCGGTACCTGAACCGGGGAGGTTGTAGAGGACCCTTTCGCATGTGATGCGAGACAGTGCCCCCAGAGCCAGTAATTAGACAGAGGTAAAAAGTACAACCAGATTTATTATGCAGATGGTTGTTACGGTACAGGCAGTAAAGTATGAAATGATGGAATATACAGTCACTGTAGATAGCAATACTTTACAGCCGGATGAAATGATGGAATCGATGGTGGAACATCGGATCCGGAATATCGTATTTGAAGAGGCAGCTGTGGGTCCGGAATGACGGACTGGAGTTGAGGCTGTAGGTCCGGAACAACGGACGGAAGCTGTAGACTGTGGGTCCGGAATATCGGACTTCAGGATCGATGGTGGAACATCGGATAGGACCAGTGTCCTGGAGCTAGGCTTGGATTGCTGGGCAGCGGATAGTGGATCACGGAGATGGAATATCCGGACTTCTCAGGAGATGGAATACCTGGAACACACTGCAGCAATGGAGAACATACACCAGCAGGTAACACTTGCATAGACAAATGACAACTGAAGCACTAGCATTGATCTAAAAGCTCCCAGCATACTTATACCCACTGAGTGGCCAGGATTGGCCGGGCAGGTATGACAGGGAGATCAGATCAAACAGGATTGGACAGGATTGACATGTGACTGGGAAAACATGACAGCCCCCATGTCAGGCTATGGCGGAAAAGACTGTTTGTATACGCCATGCTCATGGCCGGGAGCAATGGCGGCGGACAGGCGGATTGCCGCGCACTGGACACTGTCTCTGCGGGTGGAAGAAGCGGTGCGCCGCGCAGCCGCAGACTCAGCAGTGCTGAGAGGACTGGAGGATGACAGCGATGATGGCGCACGGCAGCCAGGACGCCGGCTGTAATGAGATCTGTACCGCAAGATGAGCCTGCGGAGGCAATTAGCCGGTAAGATGACCTGGCGTAATACCCGGATCGTGACATCATCCCCCCTTTAAGGGTGGCCCCAGGACACCTTTTCGGCTTGCGGGGAAACTTGGCGTGCAACGCCCGGATGAGTCGAGGAGCATGGACATCGATGGCATTAGTCCATGATCGTTCTTCAGGACTTCCAATCGATCAAATACTGCAGACGACCATATCGAATGCGAGAGTCCAAGATTTTACTGACCTCATATTCTGTTCCACGCTGGGTGCAAACTTTAGGAGCCTTGGGGAGCTTGGAATGAAAGCGATTGAGAACCAGCGGCTTGAGCAGCGAGATGTGGAATGTAGCTGGCACTTTCAAATAGGGCGGCAACTTGAGCTTGTAAGCTACAGGATTGACGACTCGCTCAATGGGGAAAGGACCAATATAACGGGGAGCGAACTTCATGGATGGCACTCTCAATCTAAGGTTCTTGGTTGACAGCCAGACACGATCTCCTGGACGGAGGGCTGGAACAGCTCTGCGTTTCCTGTCAGCAAACTTCTTATACCTGCTTGAAGCCTTCAGGATTGAAGAACGAATGAGCTTCCAGGATTTAGTAAATTGCCGGATGGTCGTGTCGACCGCTGGAACTGAGGACACAGGTTGCAGACTGATGTCAGGAACTCGAGGATCGAACCCGTAGTTGGCAAGAAAAGGAGTGACATTTGAAGAAGAGTGATATTGGTTGTTATGGCAGAACTCTGCCCACGGAAGGAGTTGAGCCCAGTCGTCTTGGGAAGAAGATATATAAATGCGCAGGAAAGCTTCAAGGTCTTGATTCACCCTCTCGGTTTGACCATTTGTTTGAGGATGATAAGCCATGGAGAATTTAAGCTTAACTTGAAGCAAAGAGCACAGGCTTCGCCAGAATTTGGCCACGAATTGGACCCCCCTATCTGAGATGATTTCAAGAGGCAGTCCATGAAGCTTAAATATCTCTTTTATGAAGAGCTGGGATAGCTTGGAAGCTGACGGGAGACCGGTGAGGGGAACGAAGTGAGCCATCTTGGTGAACCGGTCAACAATCACCCAGATGGTATTGTACTTGTCAGACTCTGGGAGGTCAGTTACAAAGTCCATCGATATGTGTGTCCAAGGACGATGTGGCACTGATAATGGCATCAATTGCCCAGGAGGAGACTGACGACTGGTCTTGTGCTGGGCACACTTAGCACAAGAGGAAACAAAGTCCTGTACATCCTGTTTGAGTGATGGCCACCAGTACAACCTGGTGATAAACTCGTAAGTTTTCTGAATGCCTGCATGGCCAGCGAATTTTGAAGAATGTGCCCAACAAAGCATTTTCTTCCTTAAGGCTGGCTTTACATAACTTTTCCCAGCAGGGGGCGTGAGATTTTTTACTCCTGTCGCGGAGAAGGCCACTGGATCAATAATGAAGTGTTGACTCGTGGACTTTGACTCACTCTCTTGCTCCCATGAGCGGGAAAGGGCATCAGCTTTTCGGTTTTGTGTCCCTGGACAGAATGACAGCTTGAATCGGAATCTGGAAAAAAACAACGCCAATCTGGCTTGACGGGAATTTAGACATTGGGGAGACTAAAGATACAGGAGGTTCTTGTGATCTGTGATTATTGTGACCTCATGGACAGCGCCTTCTAGAAGATATCTCCATTCTTTTAATGCCAATTTGATGGCGAGGAGTTCTTGGTCACCGATGGCATTGTTACACTCTGCAGGCAAGAACTTACGAGAATAGAACCCACAGGGGTGAAGACGTCCATCAAGCGCTTTATGTGAGAGGACCGCCCCAACGCCCATGGAGGAGGCGTCGACCTCGAGTATGAAGGGCAAGGTAGTGTCAGGTTGCTTTAACACTGGAGCTGAAGTGAACCTCTGTTTTAACAGATGGAAGGCTTCGATGGCTTCTGCCGGCCAATTAGCTGGATTAGCCCTTTTTCGTGTGAGGGCAGTGATGGGTGCCACAATAGAGGAGAAATTTCGGATGAACTTCCTGTATTAATTGGCAAATCCTAGGAAACGTTGAATACCTTTCCATGTAGAGGGGATTGGCCAATCTCGGATAGCCTGCAATTTTCCTGGGTCCATTTGTAGACCGGAACTGGAGACAATGTACCCCAAGAAGGGAATCGACTTCACTTCGAAGACACACTTCTCCAATTTACAATAGAGATGATTAGCTCGCAGCCGGGACAGGACCTCTTTTACCCAATAGCGATGTTCTTCGATACTATTGGCGTAAATCAGAATGTCATCGAGATACACGACCACATGTCGATACAGAATGTCCCGAAAGATCTCGTTGACATAGTGCTGGAATACGGCTGGGGCGTTGCTGAGCCCAAAGGGCATGACGAGGTACTCGTAGTGGCCGTCTCGGGTGTTAAACGCCGTCTTCCACTCGTTGCCCTGTCGTATGTGGATGAGATTGTATGCACCCCTCAGGTCGAGTTTGGTGAAGATGGTCGCTCCGCTGACACGGTCAAACAACTCGGTAATGAGGGGCAGAGGGTACCTGTTTTTTACAGTGATTTCGTTGAGACCACGGTAGTCGATGCATGGACGTAGGCCTCCATCCTTCTTCTTCACGAAGAAGAATCCTGCGCCGGCAGGGGAAGTTGAATGAATCCCTTAGCAAGATTCTCTTTGATGTAGTCAGCCATGGCCTGAGTCTCTGGAAGAGATAAGGGATAGGTTCTACCTCTCGGTGGTTCTTTGCCAGGAAAAAGCTCGATGGGGCAGTCCCACGGTCTGTGAGGAGGCAGAATATCAGCGCCAGACTTGCTGAAAACATCTGAGTAGTCTCTGTAGGGAAGAGGCGGAAGATCTGCTGCATCTGTAGAAGAATTGCGAGCTGGGAGTACCTTTAGGAGACAGGTACTGGAGCAGGAAGGATCCCAGGAGAGGATTTCTGATGTCTTCCAATCAAGGCGAGGATTATGAAGACGGAGCCAGGGCAAGCCCAGAACCAGAGCATGAGTGGCTCTGGGTAGTACCAGAAAGGACAAAAGTTCTGTATGCAGAGCTCCCACTTTAACGGTAAGTGACAAAGTTCTGCGGGAGACTGTCGCATCAAGAATCCTTACTGCTGTGGAAGACAGTCTTGGCAAGACACTCAGTGGGCAACCCCCACTTTCGGACCAGTTCGGAAGTCACGAAGTTCCCAGCAGCACCGGAATCAAGAAGCGCGAAAACTGTCTTGAAATGCTGGCCAACTTGTAATGATACTGGTAGCACACAGTCGGTTGCAGATGGAGAGGTTTTAATCACTCCTAGCCTACCCTCTCCTTGACGGGCTGGGAGGAGGAGTTTTCCTGATGCTTTGGGCATGCAGAAATCTGATGTGCTGGATCGGCACAATACAGGCATAGTTGTGCCAATCGGCGACGTCGCCGTTCTCCAGGAGACAGACAGAAGCGGTTTATCTCCATTGGCTCCTCTTTGAGATGGACCACTGGGGTAGCGGATGAAGGAGCTGGAGGAGTTGGTACTTTAGCTGAAGAATTTTTACTGCGTTCAATAGCCCTTTCACGGAAGCGTAGGTCTACTTTAATACAAAGCGAAATGAGATCGTCTAGACTAGACGGTAAGTCTCTGGTAGCGAGTTCATCCTTGATGCGGTCGGACAGACCATGCCAGAAGGCTGCATACAAAGCCCCATCACACCAGGAGAGTTCAGATGCAAGAATCTGAAACTGGACCAGGTATTGCCCGACGGAGCGGGGCCCTTGTCTGAGATGGAGGAGTTCAGTGGAGGCGGATGCTGCTCGCCCGGGCTCATCAAAGATGCGCCGGAATGCTGTGACAAAGTTCTTGTAATTAAACAAGATGGCATCAGATCTCTCCCACAATGGTGACGCCCATTCCAACGCTGCTCCACACAGAAGGGAGATGATGTAGGCGACCTTGACCTTTTCAGTAGGAAAGTTACTGGGTTGCAGCTCGAAATGAATCTCACACTGATTGAGAAACCCTCTGCAGTTTTTAGGATTCCCATCATACTTGGTGGGGACAGACAGATGAAGACGAGGTGCAGCAGCCAATACAGGAGGATGAACTGGAACTTGGGGTACGCTGACAGGCTCTGGGCCACTAAGAGTGGTCTGTAGTTTATCCAGCCGAGAAGACAGGTCTTGGAGGCAATGGATCACTTGACCCTGCGCAGCTTCTTGCTGATCCAAGCGAACAGCCAGTTGTTGTACCGGGCTGGGTGGAGATGCTTGGTTTAAAGCTGGATCCATCTGGCTAGTGCTTACTGTCACACCAGGGGTCTGAGTCGCAGAGACTGAGATCTCTGGTGGGGACCTGGACCGGTACCTGAACCGGGGAGGTTGTAGAGGACCCTTTCGCATGTGATGCGAGACAGTGCCCCCAGAGCCAGTAATTAGACAGAGGTAAAAAGTACAACCAGATTTATTATGCAGATGGTTGTTACGGTACAGGCAGTAAAGTATGAAATGATGGAATGTACAGTCACTGTAGATAGCAATACTTTACAGCCGGATGAAATGATGGAATCGATGGTGGAACATCGGATCCGGAATATCGGATTTGAAGAGGCAGCTGTGGGTCCGGAATGACGGACTGGAGTTGAGGCTGTAGGTCCGGAACAACGGACGGAAGCTGTAGACTGTGGGTCCGGAATATTGGACTTCAGGATCGATGGTGGAACATCGGATAGGACCAGTGTCCTGGAGCTAGGCTTGGATTGCTGGGCAGCGGATAGTGGATCACGGAGATGGAATATCCGGACTTCTCAGGAGATGGATTACCTGGAACACACTGCAGCAATGGAGAACATACACCAGCAGGTAACACTTGCATAGACAAATGACAACTGAAGCACTAGCATTGATCTGAGAGCGCCCAGCATACTTATACCCACTGAGTGGCCAGGATTGGCCAGGCAGGTATGACAGGGAGATCAAATCAAACAGGATAGGACAGGATTGACATGTGACTGGGAAAACATGGCAGCCCCCATGTCAGGCTATGGCGGGAAAGACTGTTTGTATACGCCATGCTCATGGCCGGGAGCAATGGCGGCGGACAGGCGGATTGCCGCGCACTGGACACTGTCTCTGCGGGTGGAAGAAGCGGTGCGCCGCGCAGCCGCAGACTCAGCAGCGCTGAGAGGACTGGAGGATGACAGCGATGATGGCGCACGGCAGCCAGGACGCCGGCTGTGATTAGATCTGTACCACAAGCTGAGTCTGCGGAGGCACTTAGCCGGTAAGATGACCTGGCATAATACAAGGATCATGACAGCACCCCCCCCTTTAAGGGTGGCCCCAGGACACCTTTTCGGCTTGCGGGGAATCTTGGCGTGGAACGCCCGGATGAGTCGAGGAGCATTGACATCGATGGCATTAGTCCATGATCGTTCTTCAGGGCCGTAACCCTTCCAATCGATCAAATACTGCAGACGACCATATCGAATGCGAGAGTCCAAGATTTTACTGACCTCATATTCTGTTCCACGCTGGGTGCAAACTTTAGGAGCCTTGGGGAGCTTGGAATGAAAGCGATTGAGAACCAGCGGCTTGAGCAGCGAGATGTGGAATGTAGCTGGCACTTTCAAATAGGGCAGCAACTTGAGCTTGTAAGCTACAGGATTGACGACTCGCTCAATGGGGAAAGGACCAATATAACGGGGAGCGAACTTCATGGATGGCACTCTCAATCTGAGGTTCTTGATTGACAGCCAGACACGATCTCCTGGACGGAGGGCTGGCACAGCTCTGCATTTCCTGTCGGCAAACTTCTTATACCTGCTTGAAGCCTTCAGGAGTGAAGAACGAATGAGCTTCCAGGATTTAGTAATTTGCCGGATGGTCGTGTCGACCGCCGGAACTGAGGACACAGGTTGCAGACTGAAGTAAAAAAATCTAGGATGGAACCCGTAGTTGGCAAGAAAAGGAGTGACATTTGAAGAAGAGTGATATTGGTTGTTATGGCAGAACTCTGCCCACGGAAGGAGTTGAGCCCAGTCGTCTTGGGAAGAAGATATATAAATGCGCAGGAAAGCTTCAAGGTCTTGATTCACCCTCTCGGTTTGACCATTTGTTTGAGGATGATAAGCCGTGGAGAATTTAAGCTTAACTTGAAGCAAAGAGCACAGGCTTCGCCAGAATTTGGCCACGAATTGGACCCCCCTATCTGAGATGATTTCAAGAGGCAGTCCATGAAGCTTAAATATCTCTTTTATGAAGAGCTGGGATAGTTTGGAAGCTGACGGGAGACCAGTGAGGGGAACGAAGTGAGCCATCTTGGTGAACCGGTCAACAATCACCCAGATGGTATTGTACTTGTCAGACTCTGGGAGGTCAGTTACAAAGTCCATCGATATGTGTGTCCAAGGACGATGTGGCACTGATAATGGCATCAATTGCCCAGGAGGAGACTGACGACTGGTCTTGTGCTGGGCACACTTAGCACAAGAGGAAACAAAGTCCTGTACATCCTGTTTGAGGGACGGCCACCAGTACAACCTGGTGATAAACTCGTAAGTTTTCTGAATGCCTGGCCAGCGAATTTTGAAGAATGTGCCCAACAAAGCATTTTCTTCCTTAAGGCTGGCTTTACATAACTTTTCCCAGCAGGGGGCGTGAGATTTTTTACTCCTGTCGTGGAGAAGGCCACTGGATCAATAATGAAGTGTTGACTCGTGGACTTTGACTCACTCTCTTGCTCCCATGAGCGGGAAAGGGCATCAGCTTTTCGGTTTTGTGTCCCTGGACAGAATGACAGCTTGAATCGGAATCTGGAAAAAAACAACGCCAATCTGGCTTGACGGGGATTTAGACATTGGGCAGACTTAAGATACAGGAGGTTCTTGTGATCTGTGATTATTGTGACCTCATGGACAGCGCCTTCTGGAAGATATCTCCATTCTTCTAATGCCAATTTGATGGCGAGGAGTTCTTGGTCACCGATGGCATAGTTACACTCTGCAGGCAAGAACTTACGAGAATAGAACCCACAGGGGTGAAGACGTCCATCAAGCGCTTTATGTGAGAGGACCGCCCCAACGCCCATGGAGGAGGCGTCGACCTCGAGTATGAAGGGCAAGGTAGTGTCAGGTTGCTTTAACACTGGAGCTGAAGTGAACCTCTGTTTTAACAGATGGAAGGCTTCGATGGCTTCTGCCGGCCAATTAGCTGGATTAGCCCTTTTTCGTGTGAGGGCAGTGATGGGTGCCACAATAGAGGAGAAATTTCGGATGAACTTCCTGTATTAATTGGCAAATCCTAGGAAACGTTGAATACCTTTCCATGTAGAGGGGATTGGCCAATCTCGGATAGCCTGCAATTTTCCTGGGTCCAATTGTAGACCGGAACTGGAGACAATGTACCCCAAGAAGGGAATCGACTTCACTTCGAAGACACACTTCTCCAATTTACAATAGAGATGATTAGCTCGCAGCCGGGACAGGACCTCTTTTACCCAATAGCGATGTTCTTCGATACTATTGGCGTAAATCAGAATGTCATCGAGATACACGACCACATGTCGATACAGAATGTCCTGAAAGATCTCGTTGACATAGTGCTGGAATACGGCGGGGGCGTTGCTGAGCCCAAAGGGCATGACGAGGTACTCGTAGTGGCCGTCTCGGGTGTTAAACGCCGTCTTCCACTCGTTGCCCTGTCGTATGCGGATGAGATTGTATGCACCCCTCAGGTCGAGTTTGGTGAAGATGGTCGCTCCGCTGACACGGTCAAACAACTCGGTAATGAGGGGCAGAGGGTACCTGTTTTTTACAGTGATCTCGTTGAGACCACGGTAGTCGATGCATGGACGTAGGCCTCCATCCTTCTTCTTCACGAAGAAGAATCCTGCGCCGGCAGGGGAAGTTGAAGGACAAATGAATCCCTTAGCAAGATTCTCTTTGATGTAGTCAGCCATGGCCTGAGTCTCTGGAAGAGATAAGGGATAGGTTCTACCTCTCGGTGGTTCTTTGCCAGGAAAAAGCTCGATGGGGCAGTCCCACGGTCTGTGAGGAGGCAGAATATCAGCGCCAGACTTGCTGAATACATCTGAGTAGTCTCTGTAGGGAAGAGGCGGAAGATCTGCTGCATCTGTAGAAGAATTGCGAGCTGGGAGTACCTTTAGGAGACAGGTACTGGAGCAGGAAGGATCCCAGGAGAGGATTTCTGATGTCTTCCAATCAAGGCGAGGATTATGAAGACGGAGCCAGGGCAAGCCCAGAACCAGAGCATGAGTGGCTCTGGGTAGTACCAGAAAGGACAAAAGTTCTGTATGCAGAGCTCCCACTTTAACGGTAAGTGGCAAAGTTCTGCGGGAGACTGTCGCATCAGGAATCCTACTGCCATCCACAGCAGTAAGGAAGACAGTCTTGGCAAGACACTCAGTGGGCAACCCCCACTTTCGGACCAGTTCGGAAGTCACGAAGTTCCCAGCAGCACCGGAATCAAGAAGCGCGGAAACTGTCTTGAAATGCTGGCCAACTTGTAATGATACTGGTAGCACACAGTCGGTTGCAGATGGAGAGGTTTTAATCACTCCTAGCCTACCCTCTCCTTGACGGGCTGGGAGGAGGAGTTTTCCTGACGCTTTGGGCATGCAGAAATCTAATGTGCTGGATCGGCACAATACAGGCATCGTTGTGCCAATCGGCGACGTCGCCGTTCTCCTGGAGACAGACGGAAGCGGTTTATCTCCATTGGCTCCTCTTTGAGATGGACCACTGGGGTAGCGGATGAAGGAGCTGGAGGAGTTGGTACTTTAGCTGAAGAATTTTTACTGCGTTCAATAGCCCTTTCACGGAAGCTTGGGTCTACTTTAATACAAAGCGAAATGAGATCGTCTAGACTAGACGGTAAGTCTCTGGTAGCGAGTTCATCCTTGATGCGGTCGGACAAACCATGCCAGAAGGCTGCATACAAAGCCCCATCACACCAGGAGAGTTCAGATGCAAGAATCTGAAACTGGACCAGGTATTGCCCGACGGAGCGGGACCCTTGTCTGAGACGGAGGAGTTCAGTGGAGGCGGATGCTGCTCGCCCGGGCTCATCAAAGATGCGCCGGAATGCTGTGACAAAGTTCTTGTAATTAAACAAGATAGCATCAGATCTCTCCCACAATGGTGATGCCCATTCCAACCCTGCTCCACAAAGAAGGGAGATGATGTAGGCGACCTTGACCTTTTCAGTAGGAAAGTTACTGGGTTGCAGCTCGAAATGAATCTCACACTGATTGAGAAACCCTCTGCAGTTTTTAGGATTCCCATCATACTTGGTGGGGACAGACAGATGAAGACGAGGGGCAGCAGCCAATACAGGAGGATGAACTGGAACTTGGGGTACGCTGACAGGCTCTGGGCCACTAAGAGTGGTCTGTAGTTTATCCAGCCGAGAAGACAGGTCTTGGAGGCAATGGATCACTTGACCCTGCGCAGCTTCTTGCTGATCCAAGCGAACAGCCAGTTGTTGTACCGGGCTGGGTGGAGATGCTTGGTTTAAAGCTGGATCCATCTGGCTAGTGCTTACTGTCACACCAGGGGTCTGAGTCGCAGAGACTGAGACCTCTGGTGGGGACCTGGACCGGTACCTGAACCGGGGAGGTTGTAGAGGACCCTTTCGCATGTGATGCGAGACAGTGCACCCAGAGCCAGTAATTAGACAGAGGTAAAAAGTACAACCAGATTTATTATGCAGATGGTTGTTACGGTACAGGCAGTAAAGTATGCAATGATGGAATATACAGTCACTGTAGATAGCAATACTTTACAGCCGGATGAAATGATGGAATCGATGGTGGAACATCGGATCCAGAATATCGGATTTGAAGAGGCAGCTGTGGGTCCGGAATGACGGACTGGAGTTGAGGCTGTAGGTCCGGAACAACGGACGGAAGCTGTAGACTGTGGGTCCGGAATATCGGACTTCAGGATCGATGGTGGAACATCGGATAGGACCAGTGTCCTGGAGCTAGGCTTGGATTGCTGGGCAGCGGATAGTGGATCACGGAGATGGAATATCCGGACTTCTCAGGAGATGGAATACCTGGAACACACTGCAGCAATGGAGAACATACACCAGCAGGTAATACTTGCATAGACAAATGTCAACTGAAGCACTAGCATTGATCTGAGAGCGCCCAGCATACTTATACCCACTGAGTGGCCAGGATTGGCCGGGCAGGTATGACAGGGAGGTCAGATCAAACAGGATTGGACAGGATTGACATGTGACTGGGAAAACATGGCAGCCCCCATGTCAGGCTATGGCGGGAAAGACTGTTTGTATACGCCATGCTCATGGCCGGGAGCAATGGCGGCAGACAGGCGGATTGCCGCGCACTGGACACTGTCTCTGCGGGTGGAAGAAGCGGTGCACCGCGCAGCCGCAGACTCAGCAGCGCTGAGAGGACTGGAGGATGACAGCGATGATGGCGCACGGCAGCCAGGACGCCGGCTGTGATAAGATCTGTACCGCAAGCTGAGCCTGCGGAGACACTTAGCCGGTAAGATGACCTGGCGTAATACCCGGATCGTGACAGCACCCCCCCCCCTTTAAGGGTGGCCCCAGGACACCTTTTCGGCTTGCGGGGAAACTTGGCGTGGAACGCCCGGATGAGTCGAGGAGCATGGACATCGATGGCATTAGTCCATGATCGTTCTTCAGGGCCGTAACCCTTCCAATCGATCAAATACTGCAGACGACCATATCGAATGCGAGAGTCCAAGATTTTACTGACCTCATATTCTGTTCCACGCTGGGTGCAAACTTTAGGAGCCTTGGGGAGCTTGGAATGAAAGCGATTGAGAACCAGCGGCTTGAGCAGCGAGATGTGGAATGTAGCTGGCACTTTCAAATAGGGTGGCAACTTGAGCTTGTAAGCTACAGGATTGATGACTCGCTCAATGGGGAAAGGACCAATATAACGGGGAGCGAACTTCATGGATGGCACTCTCAATCTGAGGTTCTTGGTTGACAGCCAGACACGATCTCCTGGACGGAGGGCTGGCACAGTTCTGCGTTTCCTGTCGGCAAACTTCTTATACCTGCTTGAAGCCTTCAGGAGTGAAGAACGAACGAGCTTCCAGGATTTAGTAAATTGCCGGATGGTCGTGTCGACCGCTGGAACTGAGGACACAGGTTGCAGACTGAAGTTAGGAACTCGAGGATGGAACCCGTAGTTGGCAAGAAAAGGAGTGACATTTGAAAAAGAGTGATATTGGTTGTTATGGCAGAACTCTGCCCACGGAAGGAGTTGAGCCCAGTCGTCTTGGGAAGAAGATATATAAATGCGCAGGAAAGCTTCAAGGTCTTGATTCACCCTCTCGGTTTGACCATTTGTTTGAGGATGATAAGCCGTGGAGAATTTAAGCTTAACTTGAAGCAAAGAGCACAGGCTTCGCCAGAATTTGGCCACGAATTGGACCCCCCTATCGGAGATGATTTCAAGAGGCAGTCCATGAAGCTTAAATATCTCTTTTATGAAGAGCTGGGATAGCTTGGAAGCTGACGGGAGACCGGTGAGGGGAACGAAGTGAGCCATCTTGGTGAACCGGTCAACAATCACCCAGATGGTATTGTACTTCTCAGACTCTGGGGGGTCAGTTACAAAGTCCATCGATATGTGTGTCCAAGGACGATGTGGCACTGTTAATGGCATCAATTGCCCAGGAGGAGACTGACGACTGGTCTTGTGCTGGGCACACTTAGCACAAGAGGAAACAAAGTCCTGTACATCCTGTTTGAGGGACGGCCACCAGTACAACCTGGTGATAAACTCGAAAGTTTTCTGAATGCCTGCATGGCCAGCGAATTTTGAAGAATGTGCCCAACAAAGCATTTTCTTCCTTAAGGCTGGCTTTACATAACTTTTCCCAGCAGGGGGCGTGAGTTTTTTACTCCTGTCACGGAGAAGGCCACTGGATCAATAATGAAGTGTTGACTCGTGGACTTTGACTCACTCTCTTGCTCCCATGAGCGGGAAAGGGAATCAGCTTTTCGGTTTTGTGTCCCTGGACAGAATGACAGCTTGAATCGGAATCTGGAAAAAAACAACGCCTATCTGGCTTGACGGGAATTTAGACATTGGGCAGACTTAAGATACAGGAGGTTCTTGTGATCTGTGATTATTGTGACCTCATGGACAGCGCCTTCTAGAAGATATCTCCATTCTTCTAATGCCAATTTGATGGCGAGGAGTTCTTGGTCACCGATGGCATAGTTACACTCTGCAGGCAAGAACTTACGAGAATAGAACCCAAAGGAGTGAAGACGTCCATCAGGCGCTTTCTGTGAGAGGACCGCCCCAACGCCCATGGAGGAGGCGTCGACCTCGAGTATGAAGGGCAAGGTAGTGTCAGGTTGCTTTAACACTGGAGCTGAAGTGAACCTCTGTTTTAACAGATGGAAGGCTTCGATGGCTTCTGCCGGCCACTTAGCTGGATTAGCCCCTTTTCGTGTGAGGGCAGTGATGGGTGCCACAATAGAGGAGAAATTTTGGATGAACTTCCTGTAATAATTGGCAAATCCTAGGAAACGTTGAATACCTTTCAATGTAGAGGGGATTGGCCAATCTCGGATAGCCTGCAATTTTCCTGGGTCCATTTGTAGACCGGAACCGGAGACAATATACCCCAAGAAGGGAATCAACTTCACTTCGAAGACACACTTCTCCAATTTACAATAGAGATGATTAGCTCGCAGCCGGGACAGGACCTCTTTTACCCAATAGCGATGTTCTTCGATACTATTGGCGTAAATCAGAATGTCATCGAGATACACGACCACATGTCGATACAGAATGTCCTGAAAGATCTCGTTGACATAGTGCTGGAATACGGCGGGGGTGTTGCTGAGCCCAAAGGGCATGACGAGGTACTCGTAGTGGCCGTCTCGGGTGTTAAACGCCGTCTTCCACTCGTTGCCCTGTCGTATGCGGATGAGATTGTATGCACCCCTCAGGTCGAGTTTGGTGAAGATGGTCGCTCCGCTGACACGGTCAAACAACTCGGTAATGAGGGGCAGAGGGTACCTGTTTTTTACAGTGATCTTGTTGAGACCACGGTAGTCGATGCATGGACGTAGGCCTCCATCCTTCTTCTTCACGAAGAAGAATCCTGCGCCGGCAGGGGAAGTTGAAGGACAAATGAATCCCTTAGCAAGATTCTCTTTGATGTAGTCAGCCATGGCCTGAGTCTCTGGAAGAGATAAGGGATAGGTTCTACCTCTCGGTGGTTCTTTGCCAGGAAAAAGCTCGATGGGGCAGTCCCACGGTCTGTGAGGAGGCAGAATATCAGCGCCAGACTTGCTGAATACATCTGAGTAGTCTCTGTAGGGAAGAGGCGGAAGATCTGCTGCATCTGTAGAAGAATTGCGAGCTGGGAGTACCTTTAGGAGACAGGTACTGGAGCAGGAAGGATCCGAGGAGAGGATTTCTGATGTCTTCCAATCAAGGCGAGGATTATGAAGACGGAGCCAGGGCAAGCCCAGAACCAGAGCATGAGTGGCTCTGGGTAGTACCAGAAAGGACAAAAGTTCTGTATGCAGAGCTCCCACTTTAACGGTAAGTGGCAAAGTTCTGCGGGAGACTGTCGCATCAGGAATCCTACTGCCATCCACAGCAGTAAGGAAGACAGTCTTGGCAAGACACTCAGTGGGCAACCCCCACTTTCGGACCAGTTCGGAAGTCACGAAGTTCCCAGCAGCACCGGAATCAAGAAGCGCGGAAACTGTCTTGAAATGCTGGCCAACTTGTAATGATACTGGTAGCACACAGTCGGTTGCAGATGGAGAGGTTTTAATCACTCCTAGCCTACCCTCTCCTTGACGGGCTGGGAGGAGGAGTTTTCCTGACGCTTTGGGCATGCAGAAATCTGATGTGCTGGATCGGCACAATACAGGCATAGTTGTGCCAATCGGCGACGTCGCCGTTCTCCTGGAGACAGACGGAAGCGGTTTATCTCCATTGGCTCCTCTTTGAGATGGACCACTGGGGTAGCGGATGAAGGAGCTGGAGGAGTTGGTACTTTAGCTGAAGAATTTTTACTGCGTTCAATAGCCCTTTCACGGAAGCGTAGGTCTACTTTAATACAAAGCGAAATGAGATCGTCTAGACTAGACGGTAAGTCTCTGGTAGCGAGTTCATCCTTGATGCGGTCGGACAAACCATGCCAGAAGGCTGCATACAAAGCCCCATCACACCAGGAGAGTTCAGATGCAAGAATCTGAAACTGGACCAGGTATTGCCCGACGGAGCGGGACCCTTGTCTGAGACGGAGGAGTTCAGTGGAGGCGGATGCTGCTCGCCCGGGCTCATCAAAGATGCGCCGGAATGCTGTGACAAAGTTCTTGTAATTAAACAAGATAGCATCAGATCTCTCCCACAATGGTGATGCCCATTCCAACGCTGCTCCACAAAGAAGGGAGATGATGTAGGCGACCTTGACCTTTTCAGTAGGAAAGTTACTGGGTTGCAGCTCGAAATGAATCTCACACTGATTGAGAAACCCTCTGCAGTTTTTAGGATTCCCATCATACTTGGTGGGGACAGACAGATGAAGACGAGGTGCAGCAGCCAATACAGGAGGATGAACTGGAACTTGGGGTACGCTGACAGGCTCTGGGCCACTAAGAGTGGTCTGTAGTTTATCCAGCCGAGAAGACAGGTCTTGGAGGCAATGGATCACTTGACCCTGCGCAGCTTCTTGCTGATCCAAGCGAACAGCCAGTTGTTGTACCGGGCTGGGTGGAGATGCTTGGTTTAAAGCTGGATCCATCTGGCTAGTGCTTACTATCACACAAGGGGTCTGAGTCGCAGAGACTGAGACCTCTGGTGGGGACCTGGACCGGTACCTGAACCGGGGAGGTTGTAGAGGACCCTTTCGCATGTGATGCGAGACAGTGCACCCAGAGCCAGTAATTAGACAGAGGTAAAAAGTACAACCAGATTTATTATGCAGATGGTTGTTACGGTACAGGCAGTAAAGTATGCAATGATGGAATATACAGTCACTGTAGATAGCAATACTTTACAGCCGGATGAAATGATGGAATCGATGGTGGAACATCGGATCCGGAATATCGGATTTGAAGAGGCAGCTGTGGGTCCGGAATGACGGACTGGAGTTGAGGCTGTAGGTCCGGAACAACGGACGGAAGCTGTAGACTGTGGGTCCGGAATATCGGACTTCAGGATCGATGGTGGAACATCGGATAGGACCAGTGTCCTGGAGCTAGGCTTGGATTGCTGGGCAGCGGATAGTGGATCACGGAGATGGAATATCCGGACTTCTCAGGAGATGGAATACCTGGAACACACTGCAGCAATGGAGAACATACACAAGCAGGTAATACTTGCATAGACAAATGTCAACTGAAGCACTAGCATTGATCTGAGAGCGCCCAGCATACTTATACCCACTGAGTGGCCAGGATTGGCCGGGCAGGTATGACAGGGAGATCGGATTGGACAGGATTGACATGTGACTGGGAAAACATGGCAGCCCCCATGTCAGGCTATGGCGGGAAAGACTGTTTGTATACGCCATGCTCATGGCCGGGAGCAATGGCGGCAGACAGGCGGATTGCCGCGCACTGGACACTGTCTCTGCGGGTGTAAGAAGCGGTGCACCGCGCAGCCGCAGACTCAGCAGCGCTGAGAGGACTGGAGGATGACAGCGATGATGGCGCACGGCAGCCAGGACGCCGGCTGTGATGAGATCTGTACCGCAAGCTGAGCCTGCGGAGACACTTAGCCGGTAAGATGACCTGGCGTAATACCCGGATCGTGACAGCACACCCACCCCCCCCTTTAAGGGTGGCCCCAGGACACCTTTTCGGCTTGCGGGGAAACTTGGCGTGGAACGCCCGGATGAGTCGAGGAGCATGGACATCAATGGCATTAGTCCATGATCGTTCTTCAGGGCCGTAACCCTTCCAATCGATCAAATACTGCAGACGACCATATCGAATGCGAGAGTCCAAGATTTTACTGACCTCATATTCTGTTCCACGCTGGGTGCAAACTTTAGGAGCCTTGGGGAGCTTGGAATGAAAGCGATTGAGAACCAGCGGCTTAAGCAGCGAGATGTGTAATGTAGCTGGCACTTTCAAATAGGGTGGCAACTTGAGCTTGTAAGCTACAGGATTGATGACTCGCTCAATGGGGAAAGGACCAATATAACGGGGAGCGAACTTCATGGATGGCACTCTCAATCTGAGGTTCTTGGTTGACAGCCAGACACGATCTCCTGGACGGAGGGCTGGCACAGCTCTGCGTTTCCTGTCGGCAAACTTCTTATACCTGCTTGAAGCCTTCAGGAGTGAAGAACAAACGAGCTTCCAGGATTTAGTAAATTGCCGGATGGTCGTGTCGACCGCTGGAACTGAGGACACAGGTTGCAGACTGAAGTCAGGAACTCGAGGATGGAACCCGTAGTTGGCAAGAAAAGGAGTGACATTTGAAGAAGAGTGATATTGGTTGTTATGGCAGAACTCTGCCCACGGAAGGAGTTGAGCCCAGTCGTCTTGGGAAGAAGATATATAAATGCGCAGGAAAGCTTCAAGGTCTTGATTCACCCTCTCGGTTTGACCATTTGTTTGAGGATGATAAGCCGTGGAGAATTTAAGCTTAACTTGAAGCAAAGAGCACAGGCTTCGCCAGAATTTGGCCACGAATTGGACCCCCCTATCTGAGATGATTTCAAGAGGCAGTCCATGAAGCTTAAATATCTCTTTTATGAAGAGCTGGGATAGCTTGGAAGCTGACGGGAGACCGGTGAGGGGAACGAAGTGAGCCATCTTGGTGAACCGGTCAACAATCACCCAGATGGTATTGTACTTGTCAGACTCTGGGGGGTCAGTTACAAAGTCCATCGATATGTGTGTCCAAGGACGATGTGGCACTGTTAATGGCATCAATTGCCCAGGAGGAGACTGATGACTGGTCTTGTGCTGGGCACACTTAGCACAAGAGGAAACAAAGTCCTGTACATCCTGTTTGAGGGACGGCCACCAGTACAACCTGGTGATAAACTCAAAAGTTTTCTGAATGCCTGCATGGCCAGCGAATTTTGAAGAATGTGCCCAACAAAGCATTTTCTTCCTTAAGGCTGGCTTTACATAACTTTTCCCAGCAGGGGGCGTGAGTTTTTTACTCCTGTCGCGGAGAAGGCCACTGGATCAATAATGAAGTGTTGACTCGTGGACTTTGACTCACTCTCTTGCTCCCATGAGCGGGAAAGGGAATCAGCTTTTCGGTTTTGTGTCCCTGGACAGAATGACAGCTTGAATCGGAATCTGGAAAAAAACAACGCCTATCTGGCTTGACGGGAATTTAGACATTGGGCAGACTTAAGATACAGGAGGTTCTTGTGATCTGTGATTATTGTGACCTCATGGACAGCGCCTTCTAGAAGATATCTCCATTCTTCTCATGCCAATTTGATGGCGAGGAGTTCTTGGTCACCGATGGCATAGTTACACTCTGCAGGCAAGAACTTACGAGAATAGAACCCACAGGGGTGAAGACGTCCATCAGGCGCTTTCTGTGAGAGGACCGCCCCAACGCCCATGGAGGAGGCGTCGACCTCGAGTATGAAGGGCAAGGTAGTGTCAGGTTGCTTTAACACTGGAGCTGAAGTGAACCTCTGTTTTAACAGATGGAAGGCTTCGATGGCTTCTGCCAGCCACTTAGCTGGATTAGCCCCTTTTCGTGTGAGGGCAGTGATGGGTGCCACAATAGAGGAGAAATTTCGGATGAACTTCCTGTAATAATTGGCAAATCCTAGGAAACGTTGAATACCTTTCAATGTAGAGGGGATTGGCCAATCTCGGATAGCCTGCAATTTTCCTGGGTCCATTTGTAGACCGGAACCGGAGACAATGTACCCCAAGAAGGGAATCGACTTCACTTCGAAGACACACTTCTCCAATTTACAATAGAGATGATTAGCTCGCAGCCGGGACAGGACCTCTTTTACCCAATAGCGATGTTCTTCGATACTATTGGCGTAAATCAGAATGTCATCGAGATACACGACCACATGTTGATACAGAATGTCCCGAAAGATCTCGTTGACATAGTGCTGGAATACGGTTGGGGCATTGCTGAGCCCAAAGGGCATGACGAGGTACTCGTAGTGGCCGTCTCGGGTGTTAAACTCCGTCTTCCACTCGTCGCCCTGTCCTATGCGGATGAGATTGTATGCACCCCTCAGGTCGAGTTTGGTGAAGATGGTCGCTCCGCTGACACGGTCAAACAACTCGGTAATGAGGGGCAGAGGGTACCTGTTTTTTACAGTGATCTCGTTGAGACCACGGTAGTCGATGCATGGACGTAGGCCTCCATCCTTCTTCTTCACGAAGAAGAATCCTGCGCCGGCAGGGGAAGTTGAAGGACGAATGAATCCCTTAGCAAGATTCTCTTTGATGTAGTCAGCCATGGCCTGAGTCTCTGGAAGAGATAAGGGATAGGTTCTACCTCTCGGTGGTTCTTTGCCAGGAAAAAGCTCGATGGGGCAGTCCTACGGTCTGTGAGGAGGCAGAATATCAGCGCCAGACTTGCTGAATACATCTGAGTAGTCTCTGTAGGGAAGAGGCGGAAGATCTGCTGCATCTGTAGAAGAATTGCGAGCTTTAGGAGACCGGTACTGGAGCAGGAAGGATCCGAGGAGAGGATTTCTGATGTCTTCCAATCAAGGCGAGGATTATGAAGACGGAGCCAGGGCAAGCCCAGAACCAGAGCATGAGTGGCTCTGGGTAGTACCAGAAAGGACAAAAGTTCTGTATGCAGAGCTCCCACTTTAACGGTAAGTGGCAAAGTTCTGCGGGAGACTGTCGCATCAGGAATCCTACTGCCATCCACAGCAGTAAGGAAGACAGTCTTGGCAAGACACTCAGTGGGCAACCCCCACTTTCGGACCAGTTCGGAAGTCACGAAGTTCCCAGCAGCACCGGAATCAAGAAGCGCGGAAACTGTCTTGAAATGCTGGCCAACTTGTAATGATACTGGTAGCACACAGTCGGTTGCAGATGGAGAGGTTTTAATCACTCCTAGCCTACCCTCTCCTTGACGGGCTGGGAGGAGGAGTTTTCCTGACGCTTTGGGCATGCAGAAATCTGATGTGCTGGATCGGCACAATACAGGCATAGTTGTGCCAATCGGCGACGTCGCCGTTCTCCTGGAGACAGACGGAAGCGGTTTATCTCCATTGGCTCCTCTTTGAGATGGACCACTGGGGTAGCGGATGAAGGAGCTGGAGGAGTTGGTACTTTAGCTGAAGAATTTTTACTGCGTTCAATAGCCCTTTCACGGAAGCGTAGGTCTACTTTAATACAAAGCGAAATGAGATAGTCTAGACTAGACGGTAAGTCTCTGGTAGCGAGTTCATCCTTGATGCGGTCGGACAGACCATGCCAGAAGGCTGCATACAAAGCCCCATCACACCATGGGAGTTCAGATGCAAGAATCTGAAACTGGACCAGGTATTGCCCGACGGAGCGGGACCCTTGTCTGAGACGGAGGAGTTCAGTGGAGGCGGATGCTGCTCGCCCGGGCTCATCAAAGATGCGCCGGAATGCTGTGACAAAGTTCTTGTAATTAAACAAGATGGCATCAGATCTCTCCCACAATGGTGACGCCCATTCCAACGCTGCTCCACACAGAAGGGAGATGATGTAGGCGACCTTGACCTTTTCAGTAGGAAAGTTACTGGGTTGCAGCTCGAAATGAATCTCACACTGATTGAGAAACCCTCTGTAGATTTTAGGATTCCCATCATACTTGGTGGGGACAGACAGATGAAGACGAGGTGCAGCAGCCAATACAGGAGGATGAACTGGAACTTGGGGTATGCTGACAGGCTCTGGGCCACTAAGAGTGGTCTGTAGTTTATCCAGCCGAGAAGACAGGTCTTGGAGGCAATGGATCACTTGACCCTGCGCAGCTTCTTGCTGATCCAAGCGAACAGCCAGTTGTTGTACCGGGCTGGGTGGAGATGCTTGGTTTAAAGCTGGATCCATCTGGCTAGTGCTTACTGTCACACCAGGGGTCTGAGTCGCAGAGACTGAGACCTCTGGTGGGGACCTGGACCGGTACCTGAACCGGGGAAGTTGTAGAGGACCCTTTCGCATGTGATGCGAGACAGTGCACCCAGAGCCAGTAATTAGACAGAGGTAAAAAGTACAACCAGATTTATTATGCAGATGGTTGTTACGGTACAGGCAGTAAAGTATGCAATGATGGAATATACAGTCACTGTAGATAGCAATACTTTACAGCCGGATGAAATGATGTAATCGATGGTGGAACATCGGATCCGGAATATCGGAATTGAAGAGGCAGCTGTGGGTCCGGAATGACGGACTGGAGTTGAGGCTGTAGGTCCGGAACAACAGATGGAAGCTGTAGACTGTGGGTCTGGATTATCAGACTTCAGGATCGATGGTGGAACATCGGATAAGACCAGTGTCCTGGAGCTAGGCTTGGATTGCTGGGCAGCGGATAGTGGATCACGGAGATGGAATATCCGGACTTCTCAGGAGACGGAATACCTGGAACACACTGCAGCAATGGAGAACATACACCAGCAGGTAACACTTGCATAGACAAATGACAACTGAAGCACTAGCATTGATCTGAGAGCGCCCAGCATACTTAAACCCACTGAGTGGCCAGGATTGGCTGGGCAGGTATGACAGGGAGATCAGATCAAACAGGATAGGACAGGATTGACATGTGACTGGGAAAACATGGCAGCCCCCATGTCAGGCTATGGCGGGAAAGACTGTTTGTATACGCCATGCTCATGGCCGGGAGCAATGGCGACGGACAGGCGGATTGCAGCGCACTGGACACTGTCTCTGCGGGTGGAAGAAGCGGTGCGCCGCACAGCCGCAGACTCAGCAGCGCTGAGAGGACTGGAGGATGACAGCGATGATGGCGCACGGCAGCCAGGACGCCGGCTGTGATGAGATCTGTACCGCAAGCTGAGTCTGCGGAGGCACTTAGCCGGTAAGATGACCTGACGTAATACCCGGATCGTGACATAGTAAAATAGTATATCTTCGTGAATCTTTTTGATTGTATAACATTTGATTTCTCTATTCAGTTTTCTTTTAGAAATGTCCCAGGAAGATAGAAGGAGACCCTCAGAGGAAGAACAATCAGCGACGAGACAGATTGAAGCTTTGAATTCACCAATGTCCCAAGAAGAAAGAAGTAGGTTTTCTCTCTCTTCACATTAAGAAGAATCAGCGCAGAGACAGACTGAAGATGTCCAACAACCATCACAGACAGACCACGAAGCTGACTCCAGAGAAGACTCCTGCAACAGGGGACCAAACTTCACAGATGAAGAAACAGACACACTCATTACCAGGTAATTCATCACTCTGCACATTTATTTGGTTCACAGGCTAGAAATTCTCAATCAAGATTCCAGAACACGACGTGGGATGAAATTGCACACACAGTGCAAGGGGATTTTCAAGTGCACCAAAGAGAGCTGCAAGAAAAGGTTGCGTTACTGCGGAAGATCCATCAATCGGAAGATACAGAGTGCACAGAAGCTGCACAAGTATTGGGAAAAGATGGAAGAGTACTTCTTGCTCGTCCAAGAAGAAAGGAACCAGTGCACAAGGTATGGCATAGTGTGTGTGTATGTGTATATATGTATGTATATTAGGGCCAGGTTCTGGTTGTGTCATTAAGCTGCAATCTTGCAGCTTACCGAGTCTTTGAGGGCCTGCCCTGCTGAATCGCCACCACATCCCCTTGCAACCATGCAAGTGGATGTGATACAAAGACACATCCCCTCACAAGTGCCCGCAGCTGGAGTAAGAGATACTGTACTTGGTAAAGTGCAGGGAAATGGTGCTTATGAATCTGTATCTATCTCTTATTCCATTTTTCCCACAAAAAACTGTGTTATGTGGGCTAGGTGACATGAGGCAGATTGGTAGACTAATGAGGCAGGGAGGGAGATTGCTGCTATTTAAGGGAGTCTCCTGCAGAATGCAGGAGGGTAGGCAACTATGCATCACTGACATCATGAATGTCCTGATATAGTCTGTGCTGCTGCCCCACCCCAGGGAGTGCCCGGGGTGTTCCCCCTACAGTATTTGTTCAGATTGTAATTGATGTGTACCATGCTTTGTGTCAATTGCTCCAGTCTTTCCAGAGTTATGCTGTAATACTCTGTGCTGCTACATCAGTGCTAGTGGTGTGTTACAATCTGGGAACAAACACTGTGGGGGGCAAGTAATATGTGTATTATAATTGGTGTACATTTCTGCAGTAATTGCGGAGTTATGCTGGAACATAAATGAGCGTACAGCGAAACTTGTGTTTTTTTATATAAAAATTAACAGTAATTCATTTAAATTAAAATTTTTAGAGTTGATTCGGCTGGCATTCAATACGCTTGTATGTAAAAGATCACTATCTTCGCTTGTAATCTGGATTTTTATAGAAATACAATAGGACAAAATTTCACTTCTCATACATTAAATGGTGTAGTAGTGTCTGTACTAGGCTGTGTGTGTCTGTGTATATAAATATATATATATATATATAATATATGGCATAGCATATTAGTGAAATATCACTTGTAAACTGGATTTGTATATAAAAACAGTCACAAGGACAAATTATCACTTATAGTAAAATAGTAGATCTTCATGAATCTTTTTGATTGTACAGGTTGAGTATCCCGTATCCGAGTATCCGTTATCCAAATTATTACGAAAACCATACATTCCAGAAAGTGAATATTTTTTTTTTTTTTGCTAAAAACTCACTGGGGACATTTCTAACAGCACTACTGGTGACATGATATGTAACTGGCACTATATATGTGCAAGAAAATGATTGATTGGCATTCAAATTCAATATCTGAGATAGTACACAAATTTAGTTTCATGTTTTGACACCTTGTTTTTTGAACAAATAAAATATATTTGTGTGTATTTTATGTGGTAATACATATATTTGTGTGTATTTTATGTGTTTATACAGCATACATGCAAGATACTTCAAAATACATAATTGAAATATTAAAATATTCCGAAATACGGAATAATCCGTTATCCGAAATTCTACTCGTCCCGAGCATTTTGGATATGGGATACTCAACCTGTATAACATATTTGATTTCTCTATTCAGTTTTCTTTTAGAAATGCCCCAGAAAAAGAAGGAGATCCTCAGAGGAAGAACAATCAGCGTCGAGACAGATTGAAGCTTTGGCTTCACCAATGTCCCAAGAAGAAAGAAGTAGGTTTTCTCTCTCTTCACAGGAAGAAGAATCCGCGCAGAGACAGACTGAAGATGTCCAACAACCATCACAGACAGACCACAAAGCTGACTCCGGAGAAGACTCCTGCAACAGGGGACCAAACTTCATAGATGAAGAAACCGACACACTCTTTAACCAGGTAATTCATCACTCTGCACAGTTATTTGGTTCACAGGCAAGAAATTCTCAATCAAGATTCCAGAACACGACGTGGGATGAAATTGCACACACAGTGCAAGGGGATTTTCAAGTGCACCAAAGAGAGCTGCAAGAAAAGGTTGCGTTACTGCAGAAGATCCATCAATCGGAAGATACAGAGTGCACAGAAGCTGCACAAGTATTGGGAAAAGAAGATGGAAGCGTACTTCTTGCTCGTCCAGGAAGAAAGGAACCAGTTCACAAGGTATGGCATAGTGTGTGTATGTGTATATATGTATGTACATTAGGGCCAGGTTCTGGTTGTGTCATTAAGCTGCGATCTTGCAGCTTACCGAGTCTTTGAGGGCCTGCTCTGCTGAATCACCACCACATCCCCTTGCAACCATGCAAGGGGATTTGATACAAAGACACATCCCCTCACAAGTGCCCTCAGCTGGAGTAAGAGATACTATACTTTGTAAAGTGCTGGGAAATGGTGCTGATGAATCTGTATCTAACTCTTATTCCATTTTTCCCCCAAAAAAACTGTGTTCTGTGGGCTAGGTGACATGAGGCAGATTGGTAGACTTTGAGGCAGGGAGGGAGATTGCTGCTATTTAAGGGAGTCTCCTGCAGAATGCAGGAGGGTAAGCAACTATGCATCACTGACATATCATGAATGTCCTGATATAGTCTGTGCTGCTGCCCCACCCCTAGGAGTGCCCGGGGTGTTTCCCCTACAGTATTTGTTCAGATTGTAATTGATGTGTACCATGCTTTGTGTCAATTGCTCCAGTCTTTCCAGAGTTATGCTGTAATACTCTGTGCTGCTACATCAGTGCTAGTGGTGTGTTACAATCTGGGAACAAACACTGGGGGGGGGGGCAAGTAATATGTGTATTATATTTGGTGTACATTTCTGCAGTAATTGCGGAGTTATGCTGGAACATAAATGAGCGTACAGCGAAAATTGTGTTTTTCATTAAATAAAAATTAACAGTAATTCACTTCAATTAAAATTTTTAGAGTTGATTCGGCTGGTATTCAATACACTTGTATGTAAAAGATCACTATCTTCACTTGTAATCTGGATTTTTATAGAAATTCAATAAGACAAAATTTCACTTTTTATACATTACATGGTGTAGTAGTGACTGTACTAGGCTGTGTGTGTCTGTGTGTATATATATATATATAGATTGGTTTAAACACCGTCTGTCCGTGTGTTTCTTCTATCTGAGTGCCGCCGCCCCCCATCCTGACTATTATATCTGAGAGGCCCCCCGCTGGTCTCCCACGATTAGGAAGGCACCGGATCCTTGGTAATATTTTTTTATATCAAGCAACTACCCTGCTGGGGCTCATCGGAGTGCTAACCCCCTGCCCCTATATATATATAGATATATATATATATTGTCCAAAGGATCCGGCACTCCCAACGTTGTAGAATACTGCAGCTGGTGCCTTCACAGGAATAGATAGATAGCTGGCGAAGGTGCGGCACCTTCGCCAGCTATATATATATATATATATATATATATATATATATATACATATATATATATATGGTACTTGTGGAGTATCACGGCTCCCATCGCATGCCATATGTAGTGCCATGAGATGGCATGCGATGAGATGCGATTTTTACAGGTTTTTAGCTATTTTTAGCAAAAATCGCATCGCATGCGACCGCATGTGTTTTTGCACTGAAATGCATCCAAATGCATTGAAATGTGTAGCCAACATGTTAAATGTCCCCAAATGTCATCTTTCAGAGTGTACCACCCCCACTATGAACGCAAACCCGACGCGTGGCGAGCGTAGCGAGCCCGCGAGGGGCGGCGGTATGCGTCCTACGACCTTTTCATACCCCCACTATCCACGTCGGCGTGGAGTTGAGAATAGAAAGTGTGGCGAGCTTAGCGAGCCACCGAGCCTGAAGCGTGGCGAGCGCAGCGTGCCCTGTGAGGGGACGCGGACACCTGTGAAGCCTGCGAGGGGACGCGTATACCTGTGAAGGTATCCGCGTCCCCTCACGGGGCTCGCTGCGCTCGCCACGCTTCGGGCTCGGTGGCACGCTGCGCTCGCCACACTTTCTATTCTCAACTCCATGCTGACGTGGATAGTGGGGGTTTGAAAAGGTCGTAGGACGCGTACCGCCGCCGCTCGCCACGCTTCGGGTTCGCGTTGATAGTGGGGGTGGTACACTCTGACAAATGACATTTGGGGGCATTTAACATGTTTGCTACACATTTCAATGCATTTGGATGCATTTCAGTGCAAAAACGCATGCGATTTGATCGCATGCGATGCGATGCAATGCAATTTTTTAGCATGCGATGGACATCGAGGGAGCCGTGATACTCCACAAGTACCATATATATATATATATATATATATATATGTATATATATATATATATATATATATATATATATAGTCCCTGTCTAGAGCAGCACACCTTGACAAAAATGTTATGGACGCGGTGCCATCCAATCCCCCTCAGGGTACACACATCACTCCAGACGGCGGCACTCGACAAAAACAGAATGTCCAAGCAGGTAAGTATTTCAACGTACCACGGCATCACACTCAGTGAGTACTACAAATCCAAGCGCATTCCACGTGGTTTCCGAGTACGGAATGCACCGACCATTGGTCGTTTCAACATAACTTTCTGTAAGAAATGGATAGCCGTATTAAACAAGTGTAGTCTTGATCTCATTCTCCTTGTCATTGAGGAGTCCGGTCGAGAATTAGGCATCGCCCGTGAATGGGTTAAGACTTTCGAGGATGCCCACAAAGCGTCATTTACCCTGGACTCGTCTACTAACTGGCGCTGGATAAGCTTACTAAACAGGTCGCAAGCTATAAACGTGACATTATTCAATTTAAGAAACAAAAGCTCAAAAAAGTCAATATGGACTATGAACACAACCAGGTGTATTCCTGGATACAAAGCTGTGGTAATCCCGTAAGGAACTATCAACACGGTCGACATCAGAGGCGATATGGTCGACACAGAGACAATACTGACTCATCATATGAGGTCCAAACTACGAGCGACTCTGATGGCACCACTAAATCTAAGAGGAGAGGCAAACGTGTGATTTCCCCTTTAGGGGTTCGTACCAGGCAAATCTTGGCCCAAGACGGAGGTACAGGACGCGGAGAGGTGGCCAGTGGCAAAGGTCCCGCCCCTGAGAACATAATTTATAATTTGTCCTCACATGTCTTAACTGATGCCAAACAGAGTGTCTTGAATAAGGGGCTTTCTTTCGTGCCCACTGCACGCTTTAATGACATGCAGTGGGAAATCGAAAAATACAAGCTCAACAGAACGTTAAAATTAAAAGAACATTTTGACAAAAAAACTGATAGCCTATCATTACCTGTGCCTGTTTCTGATATACCTTTGCAACTTTCCAGGTTACAACCTAAATCTGTTTTTGACCCCTTATCTAACAATTCTAATATTAAAACATTCATGCAAGCACTCGATGTTCATGTTTCTAGGGAAGTGCTCCCGTGTCAAAAAGGCAAAATAACTTCTAAAGCTAATCTTAGTAATGATGAATTTAAAGCACTGCACGACCTTGGTAGTTACAATAACATTGTTATCCGGCCCGCCGACAAAGGCGGGGCCGTGGTACTCCAAGATCTTGCAGACTACAAGCATGAGATCTCCAGACAACTGGATGATCTGTCTGTGTATAGTCGTTTGGATAGGGACCCCACAGTAGAGTATACGGGTGTTCTTACCAATATGCTTAAAACTGCTGTGTCGGACGGGATTATCTCGGCTGAGTTGTCCACCGCATTGATAGTTACTAACCCTGTGGTGCCCCTCCTGTATACTCTACCGAAAATTCACAAGGGGCTTGATGCCCCACCGGGTAGACCTATCATCGCAGCCCGGGGTTCCCTCTTCCAAAACATTTCAACGTACATTGATGCTTTACTGCAACCTTGTATAAGATCATCCCCCAGTCATCTCCTAGACACCACGGCATTTCTTAACAGCCTAACTGAGATTGGTTCTATACCCCCAGACAGTTTCCTTTGTTGTATTGATATTACTAGCCTCTATACCATCATTCCAAATCGGTCTGGTATTGAGGCTGTTAGGAAAGTTTTGTCTGGTAATGTCAACTATACAGGTCCGTGTGTGGAGTTTGTACTTGCCCTCCTTGAATTGGTGCTCACGCACAATTATTTCTTGTACGATCGGTCGTTCTATCTACAGCGTGTTGGCTGTGCGATGGGGAGTAATTTCGCCCCATCGTACGCCAACGCGTTCATGATGGACAGCGAGAAGGATGTGTTTTTTGCTGATCCCGATATATCGCGGTGTATTTTTTTCTACACACGGTATATCGATGATCTGTTCATGATATGGTCAGGACCTAAAGACAAATTTGTTGACATGATTGAAAAGCACAATATGACGAACAGCCCCGTTAAATTTACCTACACGGTCGACACAGTGTCGGTTAACTTTCTTGATGTGTCTCTCACTGTTTGTGAGAGACACTGTTTGCATGCCACCAGCTGTCATCCAGGTTCTAGCAAGTTTAGCCTACCCTATTCTCAATTTCTTCGCTGACGTGGATAGTGGGGGTTTGAAAAGGTCGTAGGACGCGTACCGCCGCCGCTCGCCACGCTTCGGGTTCGCGTTGATAGTGGGGGTGGTACACTCTGAAAAATGACATTTGGGGGCATTTAACATGTTTGCTACACATTTCAATGCATTTGGATGCATTTCAGTGCAAAAACGCATGCGATTTGATCGCATGCGATGCGATGCAATGCGATTTTTTAGCATGCGATGGACATCGAGGGAGCCGTGATACTCCACAAGTACCATATATATATATATATATATATATATATATATATATATATATATATATATATATATATATAGTCCCTGTCTAGAGCAGCACACCTTGACAAAAATGTTATGGACGCGGTGCCATCCAATCCCCCTCAGAGTACACACATCACTCCAGACGGCGGCACTCGACAAAAACAGAATGTCCAAGCTGGTAAGTATTTCAACGTACCACGGCATCACACTCAGTGAGTACTACAAATCCAAGCGCATTCCACGTGGTTTCCGAGTACGGAATGCACCGACCATTGGTCGTTTCAACATAACTTTCTGTAAGAAATGGATAGCCGTATTAAACAAGTGTAGTCTTGATCTCATTCTCCTTGTCATTGAGGAGTCCGGTCGAGAATTAGGCATCGCCCGTGAATGGGTTAAGACTTTCGAGGATGCCCACAAAGCGTCATTTACCCTGGACTCGTCTACTAACTGGCGCTGGATAAGCTTACTAAACAGGTCGCAAGCTATAAACGTGACATTATTCAATTTAAGAAACAAAAGCTCAAAAAAGTCAATATGGACTATGAACACAACCAGGTGTATTCCTGGATACAAAGCTGTGGTAATCCCGTAAGGAACTATCAACACGGTCGACATCAGAGGCGATATGGTCGACACAGAGACAATACTGACTCATCATATGAGGTCCAAACTACGAGCGACTCTGATGGCACCACTAAATCTAAGAGGAGAGGCAAACGTGTGATTTCCCCTTTAGGGGTTCGTACCAGGCAAATCTTGGCCCAAGACGGAGGTACAGGACGCGGAGAGGTGGCCAGTGGCAAAGGTCCCGCCCCTGAGAACATAATTTATAATTTGTCCTCACATGTCTTAACTGATGCCAAACAGAGTGTCTTGAATAAGGGGCTTTCTTTCGTGCCCACTGCACGCTTTAATGACATGCAGTGGGAAATCGAAAAATACAAGCTCAACAGAACGTTAAAATTAAAAGAACATTTTGACAAAAAAACTGATAGCCTATCATTACCTGTGCCTGTTTCTGATATACCTTTGCAACTTTCCAGGTTACAACCTAAATCTGTTTTTGACCCCTTATCTAACAATTCTAATATTAAAACATTCATGCAAGCACTCGATGTTCATGTTTCTAGGGAAGTGCTCCCGTGTCAAAAAGGCAAAATAACTTCTAAAGCTAATCTTAGTAATGATGAATTTAAAGCACTGCACGACCTTGGTAGTTACAATAACATTGTTATCCGGCCCGCCGACAAAGGCGGGGCCGTGGTACTCCAAGATCTTGCAGACTACAAGCATGAGATCTCCAGACAACTGGATGATCTGTCTGTGTATAGTCGTTTGGATAGGGACCCCACAGTAGAGTGTACGGGTGTTCTTACCAATATGCTTAAAACTGCTGTGTCGGACGGGATTATCTCGGCTGAGTTGTCCACCGCATTGATAGTTACTAACCCTGTAGTGCCCCTCCTGTATACTCTACCGAAAATTCACAAGGGGCTTGATGCCCCACCGGGTAGACCTATCATCGCAGCCCGGGGTTCCCTCTTCCAAAACATTTCAACGTACATTGATGCTTTACTGCAACCTTGTATAAGATCATCCCCCAGTCATCTCCTAGACACCACGGCATTTCTTAACAGCCTAACTGAGATTGGTTCTATACCCCCAGACAGTTTCCTTTGTTGTATTGATGTTACTAGCCTCTATACCATCATTCCAAATCGGTCTGGTATTGAGGCTGTTAGGAAAGTTTTGTCTGGTAATGTCAACTATACAGGTCCGTGTGTGGAGTTTGTACTTGCCCTTCTTGAATTGGTGCTCACACACAATTATTTCTTGTACGATCGGTCGTTCTATCTACAGCGCGTTGGCTGTGCGATGGGGAGTAATTTCGCCCCATCGTACGCCAACGCGTTCATGATGGACGTCGAGAAGGATGTGTTTTTTGCTGATCCCGATATATCGCGGTGTATTTTTTATTACACACGGTATATCGATGATCTGTTCATGATATGGTCAGGACCTAAAGACAAATTTGTTGACATGATTGAAAAGCACAATATGACGAACAGCCCCGTTAAATTTACCTACACGGTCGACACAGTGTCGGTTAACTTTCTTGATGTGTCTCTCACTGTTTGTGAGAGACACTGTTTGCATGCCACCAGCTGTCATCCAGGTTCTAGCAAGTTTAGCCTACCCTATTCTCAATTTCTTCGCACTAGGCGCATCTGTAGTACTGATGCTCTAGCCGAGATAGCCATTGATGATATGTTCAACAAATTTCTCACGAGAGGATATGATCCTACCTTACTACGTGAAGCTAAAACTAAAGCCCTCGGTAAAACCAGAGAGTCCCTATTAATTTACCGTCAAAAGAATGTTAACACTAAGAGACTCCCTTGGGTCAATCACTTTAATGTAGCCAGCGCCCAAATTAACAGGGTTACCAAAAAACTGTGGCCTCTGGTACAGATGGACGAGTCACTGCGTCTGGCTGACACCACTATAATGCCATTCTACACTCGTGGCAGGAGTGTACGTGACTATGTGGTTAAGTCAGATGTGGCCTTGTTACAGTCTACCAGCAGTGAACAGTTTATGGGCTCTCGCCCAGGTTGCTTTAAGTGCTTAAATTGCGTTACCTGTAGAGCTCTTATAGTGGGAGACTCGTTCGGCCACCCTCACAGTGGCAAACGTTACTCCATCAGACACCGTGTAACTTGTACTACTCGCTATATAGTGTATATGATTTCTTGCCCCTGCTCCTTGTATTATATAGGCAAAACTGATAGAACTCTCAGAGAAAGGATGGCCGCACACCGCTATTCCATCAAACAAGCGATGGAAAAGGGTACGAGCGACCAACCGGTAGCGAGGCACTTCCTTGAGGCCCATCACACCATGCCTTCCCTGAAATATATGATTATTGATCATATTCCGGACTCTATACGCAGGGGCTATAGATCACTGCAGCTCTTAAAATGTGAGGCACAATGGATACAAAGGCTTAACACTGTTGCGCCCCGAGGCCTTAATGAATTTAAGGGTTACACTGCTTTCTTTAACGATATCTGTAGTTTTCTGAAGGGTCTCTATTATTCCATCTTGCTCTTTTCTCGCCCATATTATAATTCTATTTGTCCACATTGATTGTGTTTGTGCTGACTCTAGCTTCGAGCTTTTAGCTTTACTTACATTATTATGTTTAAACCAGTACATTGTTGTTTAAGCTCTGTGAGACTACGTCCTCCTACCATTTTTCTTTTAATCTTTTTTATATGTGGTGTATTTTTTCCTGTATTTTTTATTGTATTTTTCACTGTATTATATATTATGTTGCGTATTTAACGTACATTGTCGCATTCTTTCTATCTATGATCATCATATCTAATGCATTGCTGCTATTTGTTAACAACAGACCATTTTTTGATTGAAATTCTGTGTACTGTCTCTATGGCAACGTAGTATTCCCGAACTACACGTATGGTACGCACCAGCTGACGTTCTGACGCACTTAGTGTGCGCCGGAGACGCGAGCGTGGCTGCGAGTCCAACGGCGTCGGGAGGGGAGGTGGAGTTTTGGGTGTCCATCACTTGGTGGTATGTATAAATGTGTGTATTGTTTGCTTGTACTGTTATATCCTGATGAAGAACTGAGTAAAAAGTTAAAAACGTTGAAATACTTACCTGCTTGGACATTCTGTTTGTGTCGAGTGCCGCCGTCTGGAGTGATAAATATATATATATATATATATATATATATATATATATATATATATATATATATAGCAGCGGAATGGACCAGCACTCTCACCAACTCCAGCAATAGCCTGCGTGCCCTTGCGAATATTGTACAACAGCAGGTAGGGAACACAAGTTTCCTCGATGTCCCCAAGCACGGCACTGACAGGTCTTTCACAAAAGTAGAAGCTTTATTCTCAACGTTTCGAGGAACGTATCCCCGTCGTGGTGTGTCTACTACTCCTGACGACGGGGATACGTTCCTCGAAACGTTGAGAATAAAGCTTCTACTTTTGTGAAAGACCTGTCAGTGCCGTGCTTGGGGACATCAAGGAAACTTGTGTTCCCTACCTACTGTTATATATATATATATATATAATATGGCATAGCATATTAGTGAAATATCACTTGTAAACTGGATTTGTATATAAAAACAGTCACAAGGACAAATGATCACTTATAGTAAAATAGTAGATCTTCATGAATCTTTTTGATTGTATAACATATTTGATTTCTCTATTCAGTTTTCTTTTAGAAATGTCCCAGGAAGAAAGAAGGAGACCCTCAGAGGAAGAACAATCAGCGTCAATATAGATTGAAGCTTTGGGTTCACCAATGTCCCAAGAAGAAAGAAGTAGGTTTTCTCTCTCTTCACAGGAAGAAGAATCAGCACAGAGACAGACTGAAGATGTCCAACAACCATCACAAACAGACCACGAAGCTGACTCCGGAGAAGACCCCTGCAACATGGGACCAAACTTCACAGATGAAGAAACCGACACACTCATTAACCAGGTAATTCATCACTCTGCACATTTATTTGGTTCACAGGCAAGAAATTCTCAATCAAGATTCCAGAACACGACGGGGATGAAATTGCACACACAGTGCAAGGGGATTTTCAAGTGCACCAAAGAGAGCTGCAAGAAAAGGTTGCATTACTGCAGAAGATCCATCAATCGGAAGATACAGAGTGCACAGAAGCTGCACAAGTATTGGGAAAAGAAGATGGAAGCGTACTTCTTGCTCGTCCAGGAAGAAAGGAACCAGTTCACAAGGTATGGCATAGTGTGTGTATGTGTATATATGTATGTACATTAGGGCCAGGTTCTGGTTGTGTCATTAAGCTGCGATCTTGCAGCTTACCGAGTCTTTGAGGGCCTGCTCTGCTGAATCACCACCACATCCCCTTGCAACCATGCAAAGGGGATTTGATACAAAGACACATCCCCTCACAAGTGCCCTCAGCTGGAGTAAGAGATACTATACTTTGTAAAGTGCTGGGAAATGGTGCTGATGAATCTGTATCTAACTCTTATTCCATTTTTCCCCCCAAAAAACTGTGTTCTGTGGGCTAGGTGACATGAGGCAGATTGGTAGACTTTGAGGCAGGGAGGGAGATTGCTGCTATTTAAGGGAGTCTCCTGCAGAATGCAGGAGGGTAAGCAACTATGCATCACTGACATATCATGAATGTCCTGATATAGTCTGTGCTGCTGCCCCACCCCTAGGAGTGCCCGGGGTGTTTCCCCTACAGTATTTGTTCAGATTGTAATTGATGTGTACCATGCTTTGTGTCAATTGCTCCAGTCTTTCCAGAGTTATGCTGTAATACTCTGTGCTGCTACATCAGTGCTAGTGATGTGTTACAATCTGGGAACAAACACTGTGGGGGCAAGTAATTTGTGTACTATGATTGGTGTACATTTCTGCAGTAATTGCGGAGTTATGCTGGAACATAAATGAGCGTACAGCGAAAATTGTGTTTTTTTATTAAATAACAATTAACAGTAATTCATTTAAATGTACATTTTTAGAGTTGATTCGGCCAGGATTCAATACGCTTGTATGTAAAAGAACACTATCTTCGCTTGTAATCTGGATTTTTATCGAAAGACAATAGGACAAAATTTCACTTTTTATACATTACATGGTGTAGTAGTGTCTGTACTAGGCTGTGTGTGTGTGTGTATGTGTATATATATATATATATATATATATATATATATATATTTATATTATATATGGCATAGCATATTAGTGAAATATCACTTCTAAACTGGATTTGTATATAAAAACAGTCACAAGGACAAATGATCACTTATAGTAAAATAGTAGATCTTCATGAATCTTTTTGATTGTATAACATATTTGATTTCTCTTTTCAGTTTTCTTTTAGAAATGTCCCAGGAAGAAAGAAGGAGACCCTCAGAGGAAGAACAATCAGCGTCAAGATAGATTGAAGCTTTGGGTTCACCAATGTCCCAAGAAGAAAGAAGTAGGTTTTCTCTCTCTTCACAGGAAGAAGAATCAGCGCAGAGACAGACTGAAGATGTCCAACAACCATCACAGACAGACCACGAAGCTGACTCCGGAGAAGACCCCTGCAACAGGGGACCAAACTTCACAGATGAAGAAACAGACACACTCATTACCAGGTAATTCATCACTCTGCACAGTTATTTGGTTCACAGGCAAGAAATTCTCAATCAAGATTCCAGAACACGACGTGGGATGAAATTGCACACACAATGCAAGGGGATTTTCAAGTGCACCAAAGAGAGCTGCAAGAAAAGGTTGCGTTACTGCAGAAGATCCATCAATTGGAAGATACAGAGTGCACAGAAGCTGCACAAGTATTGGGAAAAGAAGATGGAAGCGTACTTCTTGCTCGTCCAGGAAGAAAGGAACCAGTTCACAAGGTATGGCATAGTGTGTGTATGTGTATATATGTATGTACATTAGGGCCAGGTTCTGGTTGTGTCATTAAGCTGCGATCTTGCAGCTTACCGAGTCTTTGAGGGCCTGCCCTGCTGAATCGCCTCCACATAACCTTGCAACCATGCAAGGGGATTTGATACAAAGACACATCCCCTCACAAGTGCCCGCAGCTGGAGTAAGAGATACTATACTTTGTAAAGTGCTGGGAAATGGTGCTGATGAATCTATATCTAACTGTTATTCCATTTTTCCCCCAAAAAAACTGTGTTCTGTGGGCTAGGTGACATGAGGCAGATTGGTAGACTAATGAGGCAGGGAGGGAGATTGCTGCTATTTAAGGGAGTCTCCTGCAGAATGCAGGAGGGTAGGCAACTATGCATCACTGACATATCATGAATGTGCTGATATAGTCTGTGCTGCTGCCCCACCCCTAGGAGTGCCCGGTGTGTTTCCCCTACAGTATTTATTCAGATTGTAATTGATGTGTACCATGCTTTGTGTCAAATGCTCCAGTCTTTCCAGAGTTATGCTGTAATACTCTGTGCTGCTACATCAGTGATACTGGTGTGTTACAATCTGGGAACAAATACTGTGGGGGGCAAGTAATATGTGTACTATGATTGGTGTACATTTCTGCAGTAATTGTTGAGTTATGCTGGATTATAAATGAGTGAACAGCGAAAATTGTGGTTTTTTTTATTAAATAACAATTAACAGTAATTCATTTAAATTTTAAATTTGAGAGTTGATTTGGCCGGTATTCAATATGCTTTTATCTAAAAGATCTCTATCTTCGCTTGTAATCTGGATTTTTATAGAAAGACAATAGGACAAAATTTCACTTTTTAAACATTACATGGTGTAGTAGTGTCTTGGTGTGTGTGTGTGTATATATATATATATATATATATATATATATATATATATATATATATATATAGATATATATTATATATGGCATAGCATATTAGTGAAATATCACTTGTAAACTGGATTTGTATATAAAAACAGTCACAAGGACAAATGATCACTTATATTAAAATAGTAGATCTTCATGAATCTTTTTGATTGTATAACATATTTGATTTCTCTATTCAGTTTTCTTTTAGAAATGTCCCAGGAAGAAAGAAGGAGACCCTCAGAGGAAGAACAATCAGCGTCAAGATAGATTGAAGCTTTGGGTTCACCAATGTCCCAAGAAGAAAGAAGTAGGTTTTCTCTCTCTTCACAGGAAGAAGAATCAGCGCAGAGACAGACTGAAGATGTCCAACAACCATCACAGACAGACCACGAAGCTGACTCCGGAGAAGACCCCTGCAACAGGGGACCAAACTTCACAGATGAAGAAACCGACACACTCATTAACCAGGTAATTCATCACTCTGCACATTTATTTGGTTCACAGGCAAGAAATTCTCAATCAAGATTCCAGAACACGACGTGGGATGAAATTGCACACACAGTGCAAGGGGATTTTCAAGTGCATTAAAGAGAGCTGCAAGAAAAGGTTGCGTAACTGCAGAAGATCCATCAATCGGAAGATACAGAGTGCACAGAAGCTGCACAAGTATTGGGAAAAGAAGATGGAAGCATACTTCTTGCTCGTCCAGGAAGAAAGGAACCAGTTCACAAGGTATGGCATAGTGTGTGTATGTGTATATATGTATGTACATTAGGGCCAGGTTCTGGTTGTGTCATTAAGCTGCGATCTTGCAACTCACCGAGTCTTTGAGGGCCTGCCCTGCTGAATCGCCTCCACATAACCTTGCAACCATGCAAGGGGATTTGATACAAAGACACATCCCCTCACAAGTGCCCTCAGCTGGAGTAAGAGATACTATACTTTGTAAAGTGCTGGGAAATGGTGCTGATGAATCTGTATCTAACTCTTATTCCATTTTCCCCCCAAAAAAACTGTGTTCTGTGGGCTAGGTGACATGAGGCAGATTGTTAGACTAATGTGGCAGGGAGGGAGATTGCTGCTATTTAAGGGAGTCTACTGCAGAATGCAGGAGGGTAAGCAACTATGCATCACTGACATATCATGAATGTGCTGATATAGTCTGTGCTGCTGCCCCACCCATAGGAGTGCCCGGGGTGTTTCCCCTACAGTATTTGTTCAGATTGTAATTGATGCGTACCATGCTTTGTGTCAATTGCTCCAGTCTTTCCAGAGTTATGCTGTAATACTCTGTGCTGCTACATCAGTGCTAGTGATGTGTTACAATCTGGGAACAAACACTGTGGGGGCAAGTAATATGTGTACTATGATTGGTGTACATTTCTGCAGTAATTGCGGAGTTATGCTGGAACATAAATGAGCGTACAGCGAAAAATGTGTTTTTTAATTAAATAACAATTAACAGTAATTCATTTAAATGTTCATTTTTAGAGTTGATTCGGCCAGTATTCAATACGCTTGTATGTAAAAGATCACTATCTGCGCTTGTAATCTGGATTTTTATAGAAAGACAATAGGACAAAATTTCACTTTTTATACATTACATGGTTTAGTAGTGTCTGTACTAGGCTGTGTGTGTGTGTAGATATATATATATATATATATATATATAATATATATGGCATAGCATTTTAGTGAAATATCACTTGTAAACTGGATTTGTATATAAAAACAGTCACAAGGACAAATGATCACTTATAGTAAAATAGTAGATCTTCATGAATCTTTTTGATTGTATAACATATTTGATTTCTCTATTCAGTTTTCTTTCAGAAATGTCCCAGGAAGAAAGAAGGAGACCCTCAGAGGAAGAACAATCAGCGTCAAGATAGATTGAAGCTTTGGGTTCACCAATGTCCCAAGAAGAAAGAAGTAGGTTTTCCTCTACCTCCCCCATGGCAGCCATCACTTATGGGTTCTTCCCCTATTGGGTAGCTTTGGAAAGGAAAAAAAGACGCCCCTTCTCCATAAAAGGCTCCTCCTCCTTCTCTCTGTGTCTTTTTTTCCTTTCCCAGGAGGGTAGCATGTGGTTTTTTATATGTGGCTTACCCTGTGAAGTAGGATCTGGTTCCCTCCGTCGCCTTGAGCGTTCAGGTGGGGACAAAGTAGCCAGGATCTGGTGAAACCTCTGCAAGCCGCATGCCGTCCTCAGGTTTGGGCGGCTAACAAGCGGTGGCGTCCAGGGAGGCGAGGTGGAAGTCTCCTGCCCGGAATCCAGGTGAGACCGGGCGGACGTCGTCACCCGCGGCAGACGGCGGGTGACAGACAATCAAGCAGGCCGCGACGCGGCGGAGCAGCGCGTCTCTTATGGGCACAGAAGGATGACGCGGCAGGTGCTGGCGCCGGCGTCTGACGCGGTGAACGCCGGCGTCGGCGTCTAGCGCGGTGACGTCAGGACGCTGCGCCGGCGCCGACGGATGACGCGGCTGCCCCTGACGCGCAGACAGCACTTCCCTTTAAAAACGGGGAAGTGTATGGAACGCTGTACCACCAACGAAGGAGGCAGCTTCACGACAGGCAGCTGTGCTATACAAGAGCGGTGAGTGTGCCATCTGGGGAATGTGCCATCTGGCTCCACGACCGATTATGTGAAATACCCTGACATAGGTATATATTTGATTATAGACAACCTGTGAGGGTCAGTACTAAACATGGAGGAAGAAAGGAGGCAGATCAGTCAGAAGTCAGGGTAAGCCACAAGAAGAGATTTTTTTGTTTATTATTGCTGAGCATGGTTATGAAGTGGATAGATCCTGCTGATAATTATATATTGTTGTGCAGATCTGATAACAGCAAGGAGAAGGGAGAAAAATCCAGACACAAGAAACTGCACACGGCTAAGTGCCTTATGTGCAACTTATCATTGCCGGACAAATACATGGGGAGTGTATGCGAGAAATGCAAAACCCCACAGTTATTACCCCTATCACAGATGTCGGGGCTGGTCGACATGCTGAAGACGGCTCTTGCCGACACGTTTGTGACCAAAAAGGACCTGGCAAAAAGTACGGGGAAGAGAAGTCGCTCTAGAGTGAGCGAAGCATCGGCAGAGTCGGGGGAGGAGGTAGCAGATACAGCGGCAGATGAGGCTGACGAGCTGGTGGCAGATAAATCAGAGAATGATTTCAATGCTGACATGGTGGAAAATCTTCTAACATTGGTACACAAATCCCTAAATATCGAGGACACACAGGAGGAGGTGAAACTCCAAGAGTTGCTATTCAGGGATAAGAGAAAGAAAGGGAAAACTTTCCCTTTGTCTCAAACATTAAAGGATATGGTGTCGGATGAATGGAAACATCCGGATAAAAAGATCACGGTACCGGCAAAGATAGGGAAGATGTACCCATTCCCGAAGGATCAGACGTCCACTTGGGATGAGGTTCCTAAAGTCGACGCAGCGATAGCAAGGATATCGAAAAAGACGACCTTGCCTCTCGAGGACGCAAACATATTCAAAGATCCTATGGAGAGGAGAGTAGAACTGGGGCTGAGGAAGCAGCACCTGACGTTGGGGGCAGCTATGAAGCCTGCGGCCTCTATGGCTATCACATCCAGGGTGTTGCGTGAATGGTGCCAGCAACTGGAAGCAGATATGCTGGACGGTTTAAGAAGGTCAGACATGCTGAAGACTGTGCAGAATATACAACTAGCCGTCGAGTTCTTATGCGAGGCATCTTTGGATACGATGAGGCTGACAGCAAGGGCGAATGCTACAGCGACAGTAGTAAGGAGAGCACTCTGGCTCAAACCTTGGGCGGCAGACGTGCAATCCAAGATAAAGTTATTGTCACTTCCTTTCCAAGGTGACTATTTATTTGGAGCACAGCTAGACCAGATTATAACAAAGATGTCCGGAGGGAAATCGGTTTGGCTCCCACAAGAAAAAGTGGTTAAGAGAACGGCAGTGAATAGGTCGGTTAGATACCAACCACAGGAATATAGAGAGGCGAGAAGCTACCGACCAGGTAGAGGTTTTCGCAGGAGCAATTGGTCTTCAAGGGCAAATTTTCGTTCCCAAAGGGGAAGAGAGAATAGATTTGCCACAGGGCAAAGCTCACAATGACGCCAAGTTTCAGGCGGTAGGGGCCAGGTTGCTGAGATATATAAGCACCTGGGAGAGGTCCACAACGGACAAGTGGGTCCTCGAAATAATAAGGACAGGTTACAAACTGGAGTTCGGGAAGATTCCAGGGAATTTTTTTACAGAATCCCCCATACCAAGAGACTCGTCAGAAAAAGAAGCTTTGTTGTCAAGTCTAAAGGAGATGATAGATCAAGGGGTAGTGATAGAAACTCCCCGAGATCAAGTGGGGATAGGTTGGCATTCCCGCTTTTTTGTGGTCCGAAAGGCGTCCGGAGGTTACAGGACGATTCTGGACTTAAGGAAACTGAATCAATTTCTAAAGGTGAGGTCATTCAAAATGGAGTCAGTGAAGAGTATACTCCCGGACCTAAAAAGAGGTTCATACATGACCTCTATAGACCTCAAAGATGCATACCTGCATGTACCTATATTCAAAGGGCATCAGAAGTATTTGAGGTTTTTCATCAAAGGAATAAGTTACCAGTTCACGGCACTTCCGTTTGGGTTAGCCACATCCCCCAGGACGTTTACCAAGGTACTGATTGTGGTAATTGCAAACCTCAGAAGAGAGGGGATAGTGGTCTGGCCATATCTAGACGACCTATTAATTATGGCGGAAACAAGGGACTTAGTTATGAAACACACCAGCAGGACAATGCAGTACCTAACAGAACACGGCTGGTTGATAAATCAGAAAAAGAGCCAGTTGGAACCTACAAACCGGATAAAATATCTGGGGGTGATACTGGATACACAAGATATGAGAGTGAGTCTAAGTCCAGAAAGACAGCAAAACATGGTACGGACAATGAGATCTACACTAGGGAAGTCTGTCATATCGGCGGAGTGGTGCATGAAGATGCTAGGGCTCATGGCGTCGGCTCTGGAGACTGTACAATGGGCGAGGTTTCATACCAGAAAACTTCAGAAATGCTTCCTGTCACAGTGGAATGGAGTCAGCAAAAACCTAACACAGAGGATAGTATTAACAAGAAGGGCGAAGGAGGACATAAGGTGGTGGTCATGCAGTCGCAGACTAGAAAGAGGAAGGTCCTTCGCCAAAACGACTCAGGTGGTGATTACCACGGACGCAAGTATGATAGGATGGGGAGCAGTCTGTCAAGACCAGACAGCTCAAGGAGCATGGATACACGAGGAAAGGAGGAAACACTCCAACCTCAGGGAAATGAAAGCAGTCCTGTGTGCATGCAAGAGTTTCCAGAACCAGCTTATCAACAAGGAAGTGGTAGTCAGGTCGGACAACCAGGTCGTGGTGTCCTATATAAACAAACAGGGCGGCACTCGCAGCATACACATGATGATGGAAGCAGAAGAACTGTTTGCCTGGGCGGAACGCAACGTGGCGGATATACGGGCAGTATATCTGGCAGGCGAGGAAAATGTAGTGGCAGACGGCTTGAGCAGGACAATGTGTCTACCGGGCGAATGGGGCCTAAACACGGAGGTGTTCAGGACACTAACAAGGATATGGGGCAATCCAAAGATAGACCTCATGGCGACCTACCAGAACAGGAAAGTCGACAGATATATCTCCAGATTCCGGGACCCACAGGCAGAGCAGTGGGATGCTCTGACGGCGGATTGGCCGAAGGAATTAGGTTATGCGTTTCCTCCGTTCCCCATAATACCAAAGTTCCTGAGGAAGGTACAAAGGGAAGGGGCAACCGTGATTACGATCCTGCCGTACTGGCCCCGAAGGGCATGGTTTGCGCAGCTTCTACGTCTGGCAGTAGACGGGCCGTGGAAGCTCCCAAAAAGACCAGATCTACTGGTTCAAGGCAAAGTAAAGAAACATCAACCGGAAGATTGGAACTTGATGGCGTGGCTACTGAAACCAGGGCGCTGCTAGGCCAAGGGTTTTCGGAGCAGGTAGTGAATACCTTACTAAAAGCTAGAAAGACATCAACCTCCAAATCTTATTATAAAATCTGGCTAAAGTATACATACTGGTGCAAGGAAAATAAGAGTTCACCGGAACAGATATCGACTATCTTAGAGTTCTTGCAAAAAGGGTTGGAGAAACAGTTAGCAGTTAGTACTTTGAAAGTGCAAATATCAGCGCTATCGGCCATGCTGGACATCAATATCGCAAACAACAAATATATTCAAAGATTTATACAAGCGGCCAAGAAAATAAGGCCACGTTTTCATCAACCTATAGCTCCGTGGGATCTGAACTTGGTTCTTAAGGCTCTGACGCAGGCTCCTTTCGAGCCCATCCAAGAAATTCCTTTTAGGGTTCTGTCATGGAAAGTGGCATTCCTAATAGCCATAACATCCGCCAGAAGGGTCTCGGAGCTACAGGCCCTCTGGGCAGAAGAACCATTTATGAATGTGTTCGAGGACAAGGTTGTAATGAGGACAAACCCCATGTTCTTACCCAAAGTAGTTTCAGATTTTCACGTAAATCAAGAGATTATACTACCATCGTTTTGTGCAAAGCCTGCAAATGCAAAAGAAGACAGGCTGAACAAGCTGGACGTAGTCAGAATACTAAAGGTCTATTTAGAGAGGTCAAAGAAGGTTAGGAAAACAAAAAGTTTGTTCGTACTAACTGAGGGGAAGAACAAGGGGGAGGCAGCTTCCAAAATAACAATCGCAAGATGGATAAAAAGCTGCATTGCAGAAGCATATAAGGCAAGCAATCAGGTACCTCCAGAAGGTTTGAAAGCACACTCCACGAGGGCAGTAGCAACCTCATGGGCAGAGAAAGGGGCGGCTTCCATATCAGATCTGTGTAAGGCAGCAGGGTGGTCGTCCGTGCACACATTTACAAGACACTACAGAGTAGATGTCATGTCTTCAGCAGATGCCAAATTCGGAAGAAAGGTCTTATCTGCGGTAATATAAAAAAAAAATCTTTTTCTTTTTCTTTTGTTGTATTCTAATTAATTAATTGATTTATTATGAATTGAACTGCTGGGGCATTTCCCATAAGTGATGGCTGCCATGGGGGAGGTAGAGGAAATATCAGATTTTTACCTGATAATGTGTTTTCCTCTACTCCACCATGGCAGCATAGTTCCCGACCCTAAAAGAAATTGTGTTTTTTCTGTGCGATTAACTTTTTGTGTTTAAGAGCTAGAAACGAAAGACACAGAGAGAAGGAGGAGGAGCCTTTTATGGAGAAGGGGCGTCTTTTTTTCCTTTCCAAAGCTACCCAATAGGGGAAGAACCCATAAGTGATGGCTGCCATGGTGGAGTAGAGGAAAACACATTATCAGGTAAAAATCTGATATTTCTCTCTCTTCACAGGAAGAAGAATCAGCACAGAGACAGACTGAAGATGTCCAACAACCATCACAGACTGACCACGAAGCTGACTCCGGAGAAGACCCCTGCAACATGGGACCAAACTTCACAGATGAAGAAACCGACACACTCATTAACCAGGTAATTCATCACTCTGCACATTTATTTGGTTCACAGGCAAGAAATTCTCAATCAAGATTCCAGAACACGACGTGGGATGAAATTGCACACACAATGCAAGGGGATTTTCAAGTGCACCAAAGAGAGCTGCAAGAAAAGGTTGCGTTACTGCAGAAGATCCATCAATCGGAAGATACAGAGTGCACAGAAGCTGCACAAGTATTGGGAAAAGAAGATGGAAGCATACTTCTTGCTCGTCCAGGAAGAAAGGAACCAGTTCACAAGGTATGGCATAGTGTGTGTATGTGTATATATGTATGTACATTAGGGCCAGGTTCTGGTTGTGTCATTAAGCTGCGATCTTGCAGCTTACCGAGTCTTTGAGGGCCTGCCCTGCTGAATCGCCTCCACATAACCTTGCAACCATGCAAGGGGATTTGATACAAAGACACATCCCCTCACAAGTGCCCTCAGCTGGAGTAAGAGATACTATACTTTGTAAAGTGCTGGGAAATGGTGCTGATGAATCTGTATCTAACTCTTATTCCATTTTTCCCCCCAAAAAAACTGTGTTCTGTGGGCTAGGTGACATGAGGCAGATTGGTAGATTAATGAGGCAGGGAGGGAGATTGCTGCTATTTAAGGGAGTCTCCTGCAGAATGCAGGAGGGTAAGCAACTATGCATCACTGACATATCATGAATGTGCTGATATAGTCTGTGCTGCTGCCCCACCCCTAGGAGTGCCCGGGGTGTTTCCCCTACAGTATTTATTCAGATTGTAATTGATGTGTACCATGCTTTGTGTCAATTGCTCCAGTCTTTCCAGAGTTATGCTGTAATACTCTGTGCTGCTACATCAGTGATACTGGTGTGTTACAATCTGGGAACAAATACGGTGGGGGGCAAGTAATATGTGTACTATGATTGGTGTATATTTCTGCAGTAATTGTGGAGTTATGCTGGAATAAAAATGAGTGAACAGCGAAAATTGTGTTTTTTTTAATTAAATAACAATTAACAGTAATTCATTGAAATTTTAAATTTGAGAGTTGATTTGGCCGGTATTCAATATGCTTGTATCTAAAAGATCTCTATCTTCGCTTGTAATCTGGATTTTTATAGAAAGACAATAGGACAAAATTTCACTTTTTATACATTACATGGTGTAGTAGTGTCTTGGTGTGTGTGTGTGTGTGTGTGTATATATATATATATATATATATATATATATATATATATTATATTATATATGGCATAGCATATTAGTGAAATATCACTTGTAAACTGGATTTGTATATAAAAACAGTCACAAGGACAAATGATCACTTATATTAAAATAGTAGATCTTCATGAATCTTTTTGATTGTATAACATATTTGATATCTCTATTCAGTTTTCTTTTAGAAATGTCCCAGGAAGAAAGAAGGAGACCCTCAGAGGAAGAACAATCAGCGTCAAGATAGATTGAAGCTTTGGGTTCACCAATGTCCCAAGAAGAAAGAAGTAGGTTTTCTCTCTCTTCACAGGAAGAAGAATCAGCGCAGAGACAGACTGAAGATGTCCAACAACCATCACAGACAGGCCACGAAGCTGACTCCGGAGAAGACCCCTGCAACATGGGACCAAACTTCACAGATGAAGAAACCGACACACTCATTAACCAGGTAATTCATCACTCTGCACATTTATTTGGTTCACAGGCAAGAAATTCTCAATCAAGATTCCAGAACACGACGTGGGATGAAATTGCACACACAATGCAAGGGGATTTTCAAGTGCACCAAAGAGAGCTGCAAGAAAAGGTTGCGTTACTGCAGAAGATCCATCAATCGGAAGATACAGAGTGCACAGAAGCTGCACAAGTATTGGGAAAAGAAGATGGAAGCATACTTCTTGCTCGTCCAGGAAGAAAGGAACCAGTTCACAAGGTATGGCATAGTGTGTGTATGTGTATATATGTATGTACATTAGGGCCAGGTTCTGGTTGTGTCATTAAGCTGCGATCTTGCAGCTTACCGAGTCTTTGAGGGCCTGCCCTGCTGAATCGCCTCCACATAACCTTGCAACCATGCAAGGGGATTTGATACAAAGACACATCCCCTCACAAGTGCCCTCAGCTGGAGTAAGAGATACTATACTTTGTAAAGTGCTGGGAAATGGTGCTGATGAATCTGTATCTAACTCTTATTCCATTTTTCCCCCCAAAAAAACTGTGTTCTGTGGGCTAGGTGACATGAGGCAGATTGGTAGATTAATGAGGCAGGGAGGGAGATTGCTGCTATTTAAGGGAGTCTCCTGCAGAATGCAGGAGGGTAAGCAACTATGCATCACTGACATATCATGAATGTGCTGATATAGTCTGTGCTGCTGCCCCACCCCTAGGAGTGCCCGGGGTGTTTCCCCTACAGTATTTATTCAGATTGTAATTGATGTGTACCATGCTTTGTGTCAATTGCTCCAGTCTTTCCAGAGTTATGCTGTAATACTCTGTGCTGCTACATCAGTGATACTGGTGTGTTACAATCTGGGAACAAATACTGTGGGGGGCAAGTAATATGTGTACTATGATTGGTGTATATTTCTGCAGTAATTGTGGAGTTATGCTGGAATATAAATGAGTGAACAGCGAAAATTGTGTTTTTTTTAATTAAATAACAGATAACAGTAATTCATTGAAATTTTTAATTTGAGAGTTGATTTGGCCGGTATTCAATATGCTTGTATCTAAAAGATCTCTATCTTCGCTTGTAATCTGGATTTTTATAGAAAGACAATAGGACAAAATTTCACTTTTTATACATTACATGGTGTAGTAGTGTCTTGGTGTGTGTGTGTGTGTGTATATATATATATATATATATATATATATATATATATATATATATATATATATATATATATATATATAATATTATATATGGCATAGCATATTAGTGAAATATCACTTGTAAACTGGATTTGTATATAAAAACAGTCACAAGGACAAATGATCACTTATATTAAAATAGTAGATCTTCATGAATCTTTTTGATTGTATAACATATTTGATTTCTCTATTCAGTTTTCTTTTAGAAATGTCCCAGGAAGAAAGAAGGAGACCCTCAGAGGAAGAACAATCAGCGTCAAGATAGATTGAAGCTTTGGGTTCACCAATGTCCCAAGAAGAAAGAAGTAGGTTTTCTCTCTCTTCACAGGAAGAAGAATCAGCGCAGAGACAGACTGAAGATGTCCAACAACCATCACAGACAGGCCACGAAGCTGACTCCTGAGAAGACCCCTGCAACAGGGGACCAAACTTCACAGATGAAGAAACCGACACACTCATTAACCAGGTAATTCATCACTCTGCACATTTATTTGGTTCACAGGCAAGAAATTCTCAATCAAGATTCCAGAACACGACGTGGGATGAAATTGCACACACAATGCAAGGGGATTTTCAAGTGCACCAAAGAGAGCTGCAAGAAAAGGTTGCGTTACTGCAGAAGATCCATCAATCGGAAGATACAGAGTGCACAGAAGCTGCACAAGTATTGGGAAAAGAAGATGGAAGCGTACTTCTTGCTCATCCAGGAAGAAAGGAACCAGTTCACAAGGTATGGCATAGTGTGTGTATGTGTATATATGTATGTATATTAGGGCCATGTTCTGGTTGTGTCATTAAGCTGCGATCTTGCAACTCACTGAGTCTTTGAGGGCCTGCCCTGCTGAATCGCCTCCACATAACCTTGCAACCATGCAAGGGGATTTGATACAAAGACACATCCCCTCACAAGTGCCCTCAGCTGGAGTAAGAGATACTATACTTTGTAAAGTGCTGGGAAATGGTGCTGATGAATCTGTATCTAACTCTTATTCCATTTTTCCCCCAAAAAAACTGTGTTCTGTGGGCTAGGTGACATGAGGCAGATTGGTAGACTAATGAGGCAGGGAGGGAGATTGCTGCTATTTAAGGGAGTCTCCTGCAGAATGCAGGAGGGTAGTCAACTATGCATCACTGACATATCATGAATGTGCTGATATAGTCTGTGCTGCTGCCCCACCCCTAGGAGTGCCCGGTGTGTTTCCCCTACAGTATTTATTCAGATTGTAATTCATGTGTACCATGCTTTGTGTCAATTGGTCCAGTCTTTCCAGAGTTATGCTGTAATACTCTGTGCTGCTACATCAGTGATACTGGTGTGTTACAATCTGGGAACAAATACTGTGGGGGGCAAGTAATATGTGTACTATGATTGGTGTATATTTCTGCAGTAATTGTGGAGTTATGCTGGAATATAAATGAGTGAACAGCGAAAATTGTGTTTTTTTTTATTAAATAACAATTAACAGTAATTCATTGAAATTTTAAATTTGAGAGTTGATTTGGCCGGTATTCAATATGCTTGTATCTAAAAGATCTCTATCTTCGCTTGTAATCTGGATTTTTATAGAAAGACAATAGGACAAAATTTCACTTTTTATACATTACATGGTGTAGTAGTGTCTTGGTGTGTGTGTGTGTATATATATATATATATATATATATATATATATATATATATATATATATATATTGTAAGACAGTGGCAGGGAAAGTCATAGACGGCAGGTACTTTTCCCCTAGAATCCTGTCTTATGGCATATAGACTGCAGGCTGTTTCAATCTGTGTGGTAAGCTCCGGCTTACAAAGGGTGTTCTGTCCTGGGCTGGTAATCAGGAGAACACCTGATTCTTTAAAAAGGAGTCAGCCCTCTCCATAGAGCTCTCTCTCTCTCCCTGGGTGTTGGAGGCAGTAAGCTGCTGCTAGAGAGAGACAAGGCTGTAAGTACTGCATTACTTGCTCTATATCTGCTGTGTGTGTCCAGTGTCACATAGTGTGGCCCTGGTATAGAGAGGGACGTTTATTCTGTTTAGTTAGAGCTCAGACGAGCAGGTTTTTGTTTTCTGTTTTGCCTGAAGTGTAAAGGCTGTTGTTAGTTTCTTGCTCTGAGTGCTGCAATAAAACTCAGGCAAGCCCTGTTTTGGACCCAAGCCGTGATGTCACTGTCTAAGTCTGTGCCAAATCCTCACCTGTGCCTACCCGTTTGATGCTAAAACCCCACATATGGTGGAGAATGCGAGCAAGCATCTCACTTAAAGAGACATACATCGAACTATAGGACTTTTGCTACAGCAAGCTGGAAGTTGTTGCTAAAGGCAACCAGCCACAAGTGAGTGTCTGGAGTGCACTGATACTTGCATGTCCTGGCTAAAGGCTGCTGTAACACTGCAACAGGAGACTGTTAAAATGGAGGACCTTTTAAAACACTTGGTGCAGGCAAATGAGCTGCAGCGGCAGGCCAACGCACATCAGCAAAAGGTGCATGAGGAGGCCATGCGTGCCCAGGCTGAAACCAATGTTTTGCTGCTTGAATCCAACAGACTAGCCTTAAAGGAACAGCAGCAAATTAATCTGCAATTACAAGAGCAAATACAGAATGTGGCTAAGAGTGTAGCGCAGAGTGTGCAAACACCCCAACCCTTGCTTCCAACCACACGGGCTGCAGTACAGAAATCTCTGCAAAAGATGACTCTCACGGATGATGTAGAGGCCTTTCTTGCGGTGTTTGAACGTGTAGCAGAGCGTGAACAGTTACCCGTGGATCAATGGGCAGGTGTGGTAGCACCTTTTCTAACTGGAGAACCACAAAAGGCGTATTTTGATCTGAGTGAGCAGGATGCTAACGACTACGCGAAACTCAAGGGAGAGATCCTTGCTCGCTTAGGCGTAAACATGAGTGTGCGTGCCCGGAAGGTGCATAACTGGACTTTTTCTGAACAGTTACCTGCGCGGTCCCAAATGTATGACCTGGTCCACCTGGTAAAGAAATGGCTACAGCCAGAGGAGTCTACACCAGCGCAGATCGTGGAGAGAGTCGTGCTGGACAAGTATCGTTGTTCCTTACCTCCAAAGGTTCAGCGCTGGGTCGGTCAGGGCGACCCTAATGATGCCGAGGGGCTTGTCAACTTGGTTGAGAGGTACAGAGCTACTGAAAATCTACTCCAAGAAGTGCCTCCTGGACATTCCACCCTCAAGAACAGCAAAGCGGCCGGATCATCTGGTAAGACTGTTCCGTTTACTAGAGGGGTGAATAATGTTGTAAAGGGAGGTGGCCTAGATGGGGAACAAACAGTGGAGAGGCGTTCCCAAGGGACAGTGGGGTCCAAACCTGGGTCGCAAAAAGACTGGGGCCGCATAGTGTTGGCATTGTCATGGACCTGGGCATATTGCTGCCAATTGCCCCCTTACTTCTGAGCCAATGGAGTGTGATACAGCCTGGCGAAGCTCTTTATATGCACGTTCTGTTTTCTCTGCTGAGACTGTGTCAGAAACTGGACAGCAAATATGTCATGTAAAGGTGGATGGTTATCCCGGGAGGGCTCTACTGGACTCTGGGAGTTTAGTTACTCTCATCCATGCCAGCTTGGTAGACCCTGGGACACTCACAGGACGTTACATAGGGGTCTTGTGCATACATGGGGACACCAAGGAGTATCCCACAGCTTTAGTCCAGCTAAAGAGTACTTGTGGAACTGTGTCCCATGAAGTGGGCGTGGTAAAGACCCTGATGCATAGTGTGATCCTGGGAACAGACTTCCCATTGTTCTGGGACTTGTGGAAACAGAATGTACACTGCACTAGAAATGCTGTTAATAATGAGAATGTGTGCCCTGTGATTAGTCCTGAGCCTTTTGATCAGGATACTGAGGTTCAAACGGTAGGGGTGACCACTATTGAATCTGACCGTTTTCCCCTAGCTGTTCTTGCAGGTGAAGCTGAGGAGCAGGAAGAAGCATGTGACATGCCTGAGCTAGAGATGTCACGTGATAATTTTGGGACTGCTCAACTTAGAGATCCCACCTTATTAAGAGCTAGGGAAAATCCTAAAGTCATAAATGGTGAGCCCCAATACCCCAATGCTGACAAAGAGTTCCCATATATGGCCATTAACCAGGATCTACTGTATCGGGTAGATAAAAAAGTGGGAAGTGTAAATTATAAAGTGTATCAACCAGGTAAACGGAAGCCAGAACAGTTGTACCATGTGAACTTAATTAAACCCTGGAAAGACAGAGAGACTCTGACAGCTGTAAGTGCCCCCTCTAGTGATAGCCCAGAGTTGCGGGTGTCAGAGACCCTGTCCAAATCCCAGAAGCAGGAAACTAAAGAGTTTGTCGTACAGACTGATGCTTCTGATGTGGGACTAGGTGCTGTCCTCTCCCAAGAAGTTGGTGGAGAGGAACACCCGGTAACATATTTGAGCAGGAAGCTCACACCTACGGAGAGAAACTACAGTATAGTCGAGCGGGAGTGCTTAGCAATCAAGTGGACCCTTGAATCCCTAAAGTACTATCTCTTAGGACGCTCCTTTAGATTAATCACTGACCGCTCCCCACTTACATGGATGTACCAAGCCAAAGAGAGAAATGCAAGGGTTATGAGATGGTTTCTCAATTTGCAAAATTTCAAATTTACAGTGGAACACAGAGCAGGAAGGCTTCAGGGTAATGCCGATGCCCTATCCCGAACATACTGCCAGTTGGCAGACAGTGTCCGACCCCACAGGTTCGAACAGAGGGGGAGGGTATGTAAGACAGTGGCAGGGAAAGTCATAGACGGCAGGTACTTTTCCCCTAGAATCCTGTCTTATGGCATATAGACTGCAGGCTGTTTCAATCTGTGTGGTAAGCTCCGGCTTACAAAGGGTGTTCTGTCCTGGGCTGGTAATCAGGAGAACACCTGATTCTTTAAAAAGGAGTCAGCCCTCTCCATAGAGCTCTCTCTCTCTCCCTGGGTGTTGGAGGCAGTAAGCTGCTGCTAGAGAGAGACAAGGCTGTAAGTACTGCATTACTTGCTCTATATCTGCTGTGTGTGTCCAGTGTCACATAGTGTGGCCCTGGTATAGAGAGGGACGTTTATTCTGTTTAGTTAGAGCTCAGACGAGCAGGTTTTTGTTTTCTGTTTTGCCTGAAGTGTAAAGGCTGTTGTTAGTTTCTTGCTCTGAGTGCTGCAATAAAACTCAGGCAAGCCCTGTTTTGGACCCAAGCCTTGATGTCACTGTCTAAGTCTGTGCCAAATCCTCACCTGTGCCTACCCGTTTGATGCTAAAACCCCACAATATATATATATATATATATATATATATATTATATATGGCATAGCATATTAGTGAAATATCACTTGTAAACTGGATTTGTATATAAAAACAGTCACAAGGACAATTATCACTTATAGTAAAATAGTAGATCTTCATGAATCTTTTTGATTGTATAACATATTTGATTTCGCTATTCAGTTTTCATTTAGAAATGTCCCAGGAAGAAAGAAGGAGACCCTCAGAGGAAGAACAATCAGTGTCAAGATAGATTGAAGCTTTGGGTTCACCAATGTCCCAAGAAGAAAGAAGTAGGTTTTCTCTCTCTTCACAGGAAGAAGAATCAGCGCAGAGACAGACTGAAGATGTCCAACAACCATCACAGACAGACCACGAAGCTGACTCCGGAGAAGACCCCTGCAACAGGGGACCAAACTTCACAGATGAAGAAACCGACACACTCATTAACCAGGTAATTCATCACTCTGCACATTTATTTGGTTCACAGGCAAGAAATTCTCAATCAAGATTCCAGAACACGACGTGGGATGAAATTGCACACACAGTGCAAGGGGATTTTCAAGTGCACCAAAGAGAGCTGCAAGAAAAGGTTGCGTTACTGCAGAAGATCCATCAATCGGAAGATACAGAGTGCACAGAAGCTGCACAAGTATTGGGAAAAGAAGATGGAAGCGTACTTCTTGCTCGTCCAGGAAGAAAGGAACCAGTTCACAAGGTATGGCATAGTGTGTATATGTGTATATATGTATGTACATTAGGGCCATGTTCTGGTTGTGTCATTAAGCTGCGATCTTGCAACTCACTGAGTCTTTGAGGGCTTGCCCTGCTGAATCGCCTCCACATAACCTTGCAACCATGCAAGGGGATTTGATACAAAGACACATCCCCTCACAAGTGCCCTCAGCTGGAGTAAGAGATACTATACTTTGTAAAGTGCTGGGAAATGGTGCTGATGAATCTGTATCTAACTCTTATTCCATTTTCCCCCCAAAAAAACTGTGTTCTGTGGGCTAGGTGACATGAGGCAGATTGGTAGACTTTGAGGCAGGGAGGGAGATTGCTGCTATTTAAGGGAGTCTCCTGCAGAATGCAGGAGGTTAAGCAACTATGCATCACTGACATATCATGAATGTGCTGATATAGTCTGTGCTGCTGCCCCACCCCTAGGAGTGCCCGGGGTGTTTCCCCTACAGTATTTATTCAGATTGTAATTGATGTGTACCATGCTTTGTGTCAATTGCTCCAGTCTTTCCAGAGTTATGCTGTAATACTCTGTGCTGCTACATCAGTGATACTGGTGTGTTACAATCTGGGAACAAATACTGTGGGGGGCAAGTAATATGTGTACTATGATTGGTGTACATTTCTGCAGAAATTGTGGAGTTATGCTGGAATATAAATGAGTGAACAGCGAAAATTGTGTTTTTTTTATTAAATAACAATTAACAGTAATTCATTTAAATTTTAAATTTGAGAGTTGATTTGGCCGGTATTCAATATGCTTGTATCTAAAAGATCTCTATCTTCGCTTGTAATCTGGATTTTTATAGAAAGACAATAGGACAAAATTTGACTTTTTATACATTACATGGTGTAGTAGTGTCTGTACTAGGCTGTGTGTGTGTGTATGTATATATATATATATATATACAGTGGTCGAAGTGGAAATTTTGAAGTGGGGGTATGGAAAAGTAAAGAGTGAATATAGTGCGCACCTTCAGACACCCCCCTGTCCATCAACGTCCCCTGCCAGACTGCCCCGTTGTACAGGGGTATTACAAAAGCACAATATGTGCTGCTGAGTGATCAGAGAGCATCCTGAGGGGGAAAAAAAACTTTTTTTTTTTATCTTCAGATTAAAGTGGGGGTATGCCATACCCCCGTATACCGCCCCACTTCGACCACTGTATATATATATATATATATATATATATTATATATGGCATAGCATATTAGTGAAATATCACTTGTAAACTGGATTTGTATATAAAAACAGTCACAAGGACAAATTATCACTTATAGTAAAATAGTAGATCTTCATGAATCTTTTTGATTGTATAACATATTTGATTTATCTATTCAGTTTTCTTTTAGAAATGTCCCAGGAAGAAAGAAGGAGACCCTCAGAGGAAGAACAATCAGCGTCAAGATAGATTGAAGTTTTGGGTTCACCAATGTCCCAAGAAGAAAGAAGTAGGTTTTCTCTCTCTTCACAGGAAGAAGAATCAGCGCAGAGACAGACTGAAGATGTCCAACAACCATCACAGACAGACCACGAAGCTGACTCCGGAGAAGACCCCTGCAACAGGGGACCAAACTTCACAGATGAAGAAACCGACACACTCATTAACCAGGTAATTCATCACTCTGCACATTTATTTGGTTCACAGGCAAGAAATTCTCAATCAAGATTCCAGAACACGAGGTGGGATGAAATTGCACACACAATGCAAGGGGATTTTCAAGTGCACCAAAGAGAGCTGCAAGAAAAGGTTGCGTTACTGCAGAAGATCCATCAATCGGAAGATACAGAGTGCACAGAAGCTGCACAAGTATTGGGAAAAGAAGATGGAAGCGTACTTCTTGCTCGTCCAGGAAGAAAGGAACCAGTTCACAAGGTATGGCATAGTGTGTATATGTGTATATATGTATGTACATTAGGGCCATATTCTGGTTGTGTCATTAAGCTGCGATCTTGCAACTCACTGAGTCTTTGAGGGCCTGCCCTGCTGAATCGCCTCCACATAACCTTGCAACCATGCAAGGGGATTTGATACAAAGACACATCCCCTCAAAAGTGCCCTCAGCTGGAGTAAGAGATACTATACTTTGTAAAGTGCTGGGAAATGGTGCTGATGAATCTGTATCTAACTCTTATTCCATTTTCCCCCCCAAAAAACTGTGTTCTGTGGGCTAGGTGACATGAGGCAGATTGGTAGACTTTGAGGCAGGGAGGGAGATTGCTGCTATTTAAGGGAGTCTCCTGCAGAATGCAGGAGGGTAAGCAACTATGCATCACTGACATATCATGAATGTGCTGATATAGTCTGTGCTGCTGCCCCACCCCTAGGAGTGCCCGGGGTGTTTCCCCTACAGTATTTATTCAGATTGTAATTGATGTGTACCATGCTTTGTGTCAATTGCTCCAGTCTTTCCAGAGTTATGCTGTAATACTCTGTGCTGCTACATCAGTGATACTGGTGTGTTACAATCTGGGAACAAATACTGTGGGGGGCAAGTAATATGTGTACTATGATTGGTGTACATTTCTGCAGAAATTGTGGAGTTATGCTGGAATATAAATGAGTAAACAGCGAAAAGTTTTTTTTTTATTAAATAACAATTAACAGTAATTCATTTAAATTTTAAATTTGAGAGTTGATTTGGCCGGTATTCAATATGCTTGTATCTAAAAGATCTCTATCTTCGCTTGTAATCTGGATTTTTATAGAAAGACAATAGGACAAAATTTGACTTTTTATACATTACATGGTGTAGTAGTGTCTTGGTGTGTGTATATATATATATATATATATATATATATATATATCTTATATATGGCATAGCATATTAGTGAAATATCACTTGTAAACTGGATTTGTATATAAAAACAGTCACAAGGACAAATGATCACTTATATTAAAATAGTAGATCTTCATGAATCTTTTTGATTGTATAACATATTTGATTTCTCTATTCAGTTTTCTTTTAGAAATGTCCCAGGAAGAAAGAAGGAGACCCTCAGAGGAAGAACAATCAGCGTCAAGATAGATTGAAGCTTTGGGTTCACCAATGTCCCAAGAAGAAAGAAGTAGGTTTTCTCTCTCTTCACAGGAAGAAGAATCAGCGCAGAGACAGACTGAAGATGTCCAACAACCATCACAGACAGACCACGAAGCTGACTCCGGAGAAGACCCCTGCAACAGGGGACCAAACTTCACAGATGAAGAAACCGACACACTCATTAACCAGGTAATTCATCACTCTGCACATTTATTTGGTTCACAGGCAAGAAATTCTCAATCAAGATTCCAGAACACGACGTGGGATGAAATTGCACACACAGTGCAAGGGGATTTTCAAGTGCACCAAAGAGAGCTGCAAGAAAAGGTTGCGTTACTGCAGAAGATCCATCAATCGGAAGATACAGAGTGCACAGAAGCTGCACAAGTATTGGGAAAAGATGATGGAAGCGTACTTCTTGCTCGTCCAGGAAGAAAGGAACCAGTTCACAAGGTATGGCATAGTGTGTGTATGTGTATATATGTATGTACATTAGGGCCAGGTTCTGGTTGTGTCATTAAGCTGCGATCTTGCAGCTTACCGAGTCTTTGAGGGCCTGCCCTGCTGAATCGCCTCCACATAACCTTGCAACCATGCAAGGGGATTTGATACAAAGACACATCCCCTCACAAGTGCCCTCAGCTGGAGTAAGAGATACTATACTTTGTAAAGTGCTGGGAAATGGTGCTGATGAATCTGTATCTAACTCTTATTCCATTTTTCCCCCCAAAAAACTGTGTTCTGTGGGCTAGGTGACATGAGGCAGATTGGTAGACTAATGAGGCAGGGAGGGAGATTGCTGCTATTTAAGGGAGTCTCCTGCAGAATGCAGGAGGGTAAGCAACTATGCATCACTGACATATCATGAATGTGCTGATATAGTCTGTGCTGCTGCCCCACCCCTAGGAGTGCCCGGGGTGTTTCCCCTACAGTATTTGTTCAGATTGTAATTGATGTGTACCATGCTTTGTGTCAATTGCTCCAGTCTTTCCAGAGTTATGCTGTAATACTCTGTGCTGCTACATCAGTGATACTGGTGTGTTACAATCTGGGAACAAATACTGTGGGGGGCAAGTAATATGTGTACTATGATTGGTGTACATTTCTGCAGAAATTGTGGAGTTATGCTGGAATATAAATGAGTGAACAGCGAAAATTGTGTTTTTTTTATTAAATAACAATTAACAGTAATTCATTTAAATTTTAAATTTGAGAGTTGATTTGGCCGGTATTCAATATGCTTGTATCTAAAAGATCTCTATCTTCGCTTGTAATCTGGATTTTTATAGAAAGACAATAGGACAAAATTTGACTTTTTATACATTACATGGTGTAGTAGTGTCTGTACTAGGCTGTGTGTGTGTGTGTATATATATATATATATATATATATATATATATATATATATATACAGTGGTCGAAGTGGAAATTTTGAAGTGGGGGTATGGAAAAGTAAAGAGTGAATATAGTGCGCACCTTCAGACACCCCCCTGTCCATCAACGTCCCCTGCCAGACTGCCCCGTTGTACAGGGGTATTACAAAAGCACAATATGTGCTGCTGAGTGATCAGAGAGCATCCTGAGGGGGAAAAAAAACTTTTTTTTTTTATCTTCAGATTAAAGTGGGGGTATGCCATACCCCCGTATACCGCCCCACTTCGACCACTGTATATATATATATATATATTATATATGGCATAGCATATTAGTGAAATATCACTTGTAAACTGGATTTGTATATAAAAACAGTCACAAGGACAAATGATCACTTATAGTAAAATAGTAGATCTTCATGAATCTTTTTGATTGTATAACATATTTGATTTATCTATTCAGTTTTCTTTTAGAAATGTCCCAGGAAGAAAGAAGGAGACCCTCAGAGGAAGAACAATCAGCGTCAAGATAGATTGAAGTTTTGGGTTCACCAATGTCCCAAGAAGAAAGAAGTAGGTTTTCTCTCTCTTCACAGGAAGAAGAATCAGCGCAGAGACAGACTGAAGATGTCCAACAACCATCACAGACAGACCACGAAGCTGACTCCGGAGAAGACCCCTGCAACAGGGGACCAAACTTCACAGATGAAGAAACCGACACACTCATTAACCAGGTAATTCATCACTCTGCACATTTATTTGGTTCACAGGCAAGAAATTCTCAATCAAGATTCCAGAACACGACGTGGGATGAAATTGCACACACAATGCAAGGGGATTTTCAAGTGCACCAAAGAGAGCTGCAAGAAAAGGTTGCGTTACTGCAGAAGATCCATCAATCGGAAGATACAGAGTGCACAGAAGCTGCACAAGTATTGGGAAAAGAAGATGGAAGCGTACTTCTTGCTCGTCCAGGAAGAAAGGAACCAGTTCACAAGGTATGGCATAGTGTGTATATGTGTATATATGTATGTACATTAGGGCCATATTCTGGTTGTGTCATTAAGCTGCGATCTTGCAACTCACTGAGTCTTTGAGGGCCTGCCCTGCTGAATCGCCTACACATCCCCTTGCAACCATGCAAGGGGATTTGATACAAAGACACATCCCCTCACAAGTGCCCTCAGCTGGAGTAAGAGATACTATACTTTGTAAAGTGCTGGGAAATGGTGCTGATGAATCTGTATCTAACTCTTATTCCATTTCCCCCCCCCAAAAAATTGTGTTCTGTGGGCTAGGTGACATGATGCAGATTGGTAGACTAATGAGGCAGGGAGGGAGATTGCTGCTATTTAAGGGAGTCTCCTGCAGAATGCAGGAGGGTAAGCAACTATGCATCACTGACATATCATGAATGTCCTGATATAGTCTGTGCTGCTGCCCCACCCCTAGGAGTGCCCGGGGTGTTTCCCCTACAGTATTTGTTCAGATTGTAATTGATGTGTACCATGCTTTGTGTCAATTGCTCCAGTCTTTCCAGAGTTATGCTGTAATACTCTGTGCTGCTACATCAGTGCTAGTGATGTGTTACAATCTGGGAACAAACACTGTGGGGGCAAGTAATTTGTGTACTATGATTGGTGTACATTTCTGCAGTAATTGCGGAGTTATGCTGGAACATAAATGAGCGTACAGCGAAAATTGTGTTTTTTTATTAAATAACAATTAACAGTAATTCATTTAAATGTACATTTTTAGAGTTGATTCGGCCAGGATTCAATACGCTTGTATGTAAAAGATCACTATCTTCGCTTGTAATCTGGATTTTTATCGAAAGACAATAGGACAAAATTTCACTTTTTATACATTACATGGTGTAGTAGTGTCTGTACTAGGCTGTGTGTGTGTGTGTGTGTGTGTGTGTATATATATATATATATATATATATATATATATATATATATTTATATTATATATGGCATAGCATATTAGTGAAATATCACTTGTAAACTGGATTTGTATATAAAAACAGTCACAAGGACAAATGATCACTTATAGTAAAATAGTAGATCTTCATGAATCTTTTTGATTGTATAACATATTTGATTTCTCTATTCAGTTTTCTTTTAGAAATGTCCCAGGAAGAAAGAAGGAGACCCTCAGAGGAAGAACAATCAGCGTCAAGATAGATTGAAGCTTTGGGTTCACCAATGTCCCAAGAAGAAAGAAGTAGGTTTTCTCTCTCTTCACAGGAAGAAGAATCAGCGCAGAGACAGACTGAAGATGTCCAACAACCATCACAGACAGACCACGAAGCTGACTCCGGAGAAGACCCCTGCAACAGGGGACCAAACTTCACAGATGAAGAAACCGACACACTCATTAACCAGGTAATTCATCACTCTGCACATTTATTTGGTTCACAGGCAAGAAATTCTCAATCAAGATTCCAGAACACTACGTGGGATGAAATTGCTCACACAATGCAAGGGGATTTTCAAGTGCACCAAAGAGAGCTGCAAGAAAAGGTTGCGTTACTGCAGAAGATCCATCAATCGGAAGATACAGAGTGCACAGAAGCTGCACAAGTATTGGGAAAAGAAGATGGAAGCGTACTTCTTGCTCGTCCAGGAAGAAAGGAACCAGTTCACAAGGTATGGCATAGTGTGTGTATGTGTATATATGTATGTACATTAGGGCCAGGTTCTGGTTGTGTCATTAAGCTGCGATCTTGCAGCTTACCAAGTCTTTGAGGGCCTGCCCTGCTGAATCGCCTCCACATCCCCTTGCAACCATGCAAGGGGATTTGATACAAAGACACGTCCCCTCACAAGTGCCCTCAGCTGGAGTAAGAGATACTATACTTTGTAAAGTGCTGGGAAATGGTGCTGATGAATCTGTATCTAACTCTTATTCCATTTTTCCCCCAAAAAAACTGTGTTCTGTGGGCTAGGTGACATGAGGCAGATTGGTAGACTAATGAGGCAGGGAGGGAGATTGCTGCTATTTAAGGGAGTCTCCTGCAGAATGCAGGAGGGTAAGTAACTATGCATCACTGACATATCATGAATGTGCTGATATAGTCTGTGCTGCTGCCCCACCCCTAGGAGTGCCCGGGGTGTTTCCCCTACAGTATTTGTTCAGATTGTAATTGATGTGTACCATGCTTTGTGTCAATTGCTCCAGTCTTTCCAGAGTTATGCTGTAATACTCTGTGCTGCTACATCAGTGCTAGTGATGTGTTACAATCTGGGAACAAACACTGTGGGGGCAAGTAATATGTGTACTATGATTGGTGTACATTTCTGCAGTAATTGCGGAGTTATGCTGGAACATAAAGGAGCGTACAGGGAAAATTGTGTTTTTTTATTAAATAACAATTAACAGTAATTCATTTAAATGTACATTTTTAGAGTTGATTCGGCCAGTATTCAATACGCTTGTATGTAAAAGATCACTATCTTCGCTTGTAATCTGGATTTTTATCGAAAGACAATAGGACAAAATTTCACTTTTTATACATTACATGGTGAAGTAGTGTCTGTACTAGGCTGTGTGTGTGTGTGTGTGTGTATATATATATATATATATATATATATATATATATATATATATATATATATATATATATATATTTATATTATATATGGCATAGCATATTAGTGAAATATCACTTGTAAACTGGATTTGTATATAAAAACAGTAACAAGGACAAATGATCACTTATAGTAAAATAGTAGATCTTCATGAATCTTTTTGATTGTATAACATATTTGATTTCTCTATTCAGTTTTCTTTTAGAAATGTCCCAGGAAGAAAGAAGGAGACCCTCAGAGGAAGAACAATCAGCGTCAAGATAGATTGAAGCTTTGGGTTCACCAATGTCCCAAGAAGAAAGAAGTAGGTTTTCTCTCTCTTCACAGGAAGAAGAATCAGCGCAGAGACAGACTGAAGATGTCCAACAACCATCACAGACAGACCACGAAGCTGACTCCGGAGAAGACCCCTGCAACAGGGGACCAAACTTCACAGATGAAGAAACCGACACACTCATTAACCAGGTAATTCATCACTCTGCACATTTATTTGGTTCACAGGCAAGAAATTCTCAATCAAGATTCCAGAACATGACGTGGGATGAAATTGCACACACAATGCAAGGGGATTTTCAAGTGCACCAAAGAGAGCTGCAAGAAAAGGTTGCGTTACTGCAGAAGATCCATCAATCGGAAGATACAGAGTGCACAGAAGCTGCACAAGTATTGGGAAAAGAAGATGGAAGCGTACTTCTTGCTCGTCCAGGAAGAAAGGAACCAGTTCACAAGGTATGGCATAGTGTGTGTATGTGTATATATGTATGTACATTAGGGCCAGGTTCTGGTTGTGTCATTAAGCTGCGATCTTGCAGCTTACCAAGTCTTTGAGGGCCTGCCCTGCTGAATCGCCTCCACATCCCCTTGCAACCATGCAAGGGGATTTGATACAAAGACACATCCCCTCACAAGTGCCCTCAGCTGGAGTAAGAGATACTATACTTTGTAAAGTGCTGGGAAATGGTGCTGATGAATCTGTATCTAACTCTTATTCCATTTTTCCCCCAAAAAAACTGTGTTCTGTGGGCTAGGTGACATGAGGCAGATTGGTAGACTAATGAGGCAGGGAGGGAGATTGCTGCTATTTAAGGGAGTCTCCTGCAGAATGCAGGAGGGTAAGCAACTATGCATCACTGACATATCATGAATGTGCTGATATAGTCTGTGCTGCTGCCCCACCCCTAGGAGTGCCTGGGGTGTTTCCCCTACAGTATTTGTTCAGATTGTAATTGATGTGTACCATGCTTTGTGTCAATTGCTCCAGTCTTTCCAGAGTTATGCTGTAATACTCTGTGCTGCTACATCAGTGCTAGTGATGTGTTACAATCTGGGAACAAACACTGTGGGGGCAAGTAATATGTGTACTATGATTGGTGTACATTTCTGCAGTAATTGCGGAGTTATGCTGGAACATAAATGAGCGTACAGCGAAAATTGTGTTTTTTTATTAAATAACAATTAACAGTAATTCATTTAAATGTACATTTTTAGAGTTGATTCGGCCAGTATTCAATACGCTTGTATGTAAAAGATCACTATCTGCGCTTGTAATCTGGATTTTTATAGAAAGACAATAGGACAAAATTTCACTTTTTATACATTACATAGTGTAGTAGTGTCTGTACTAGGCTGTGTGTGTGTGTGTGTGTGTGTGTGTATATGTATATATATATATATATATATATATATATATATATATATATATATATATATATATATATATATATATATATTATATATGGCATAGCATATTAGTGAAATATCACTTGTAAACTGGATTTGTATATAAAAACAGTCACAAGGACAAATGATCACTTATAGTAAAATAGTAGATCTTCATGCATCTTTTTGATTGTATAACATATTTGATTTATCTATTCAGTTTTCTTTTAGAAATGTCCAAGGAAGAAAGAAGGAGACCCTCAGAGGAAGAACAATCAGCGTCAAGATAGATTGAAGCTTTGGGTTCACCAATGTCCCAAGAAGAAAGAAGTAGGTTTTCTCTCTCTTCACAGGAAGAAGAATCAGCGCAGAGACAGACTGAAGATGTCCAACAACCATCATAGACAGACCACGAAGCTGACTCCGGAGAAGACCCCTGCAACAGGGGACCAAACTTCACAGATGAAGAAACCGACACACTCATTAACCAGGTAATTCATCACTCTGCACATTTATTTGGTTCACAGGCAAGAAATTCTCAATCAAGATTCCAGAACACGACGTGGGATGAAATTGCACACACAGTGCAAGGGGATTTTCAAGTGCACCAAAGAGAGCTGCAAAAAAAGGTTGCGTTACTGCAGAAAATCCATCAATCGGAAGATACAGAGTGCACAGAAGCTGCACAAGTATTGGGAAAAGAAGATGGAAGCGTACTTCTTGCTCGTCCAGGAAGAAAGGAACCAGTTCACAAGGTATGGCATAGTGTGTGTGTGTATGTGTATATATGTATGTACATTAGGGCCAGTTTCTGGTTGTGTCATTAAGCTGCGATCTTGCAACTCACCGAGTCTTTGAGGGCCTGCCCTGCTGAATCGCCTCCACATAACCTTGCAACCATGCAAGGGGATGTGATACAAAGACACATCCCCTCACAAGTGCCCTCAGCTGGAGTAAGAGATACTATACTTTGTAAAGTGCTGGGAAATGGTGCTGATGAATCTGTATCTAACTCTTATTCCATTTTTCCCCCCAAAAAACTGTGTTCTGTGGGCTAGGTGACATGAGGCAGATTGGTAGACTAATGATGCAGGGAGGGAGATTGCTGCTATTTAAGGGAGTCTCCTGCAGAATGCAGGAGGGTAAGCAACTATGCATCACTGACATATCATGAATGTCCTGATATAGTCTGTGCTGCTGCCCCACCCCTAGGAGTGCCTGGGGTGTTTCCCCTACAGTATTTGTTCAGATTGTAATTGATGTGTACCATGCTTTGTGTCAATTGCTCCAGTCTTTCCAGAGTTATGCTGTAATACTCTGTGCTGCTACATCAGTGCTAGTGATGTGTTACAATCTGGGAACAAACACTGTGGGGGCAAGTAATATGTGTACTATGATTGGTGTACATTTCTGCAGTAATTGCGGAGTTATGCTGGATCATAAATGAGTGTACAGTGAAAATTGTGTTTTTTTATTAAATAACAATTAACAGTAATTCATTTAAATGTACATTTTTAGAGTTGATTCGGCCAGTATTCAATACGCTTGTACGTAAAAGATCACTATCTGCGCTTGTAATCTGGATTTTTATAGAAAGACAATAGGACAAGATTTCACTTTTTATACATTACATGGTGTAGTAGTGTCTGTACTAGGCTGTGTGTGTGTGTGTGTGTGTATATATATATATATATATATATATATATATATATATATATATATATATATATATATATATATATATATATATATATATATATATATATATATATATATATATTATATATGGCATAGCATTTTAGTGAAATATCACTTGTAAACTGGATTTGTATATAAAAACAGTCACAAGGACAAATGATCACTTATATTAAAATAGTAGATCTTCATGAATCTTTTTGATTGTATAACATATTTGATTTCTCTATTCAGTTTTCTTTTAGAAATGTCCCAGGAAGAAAGAAGGAGACCCTCAGAGGAAGAACAATCAGCGTCAAGATAGATTGAAGCTTTGGGTTCACCAATGTCCCAAGAAGAAAGAAGTAGGTTTTCTCTCTCTTCACAGGAAGAAGAATCAGCGCAGAGACAGACTGAAGATGTCCAACAACCATCACAGACAGACCACGAAGCTGACTCCGGAGAAGACCCCTGCAACAGGGGACCAAACTTCACAGATGAAGAAACCGACACACTCATTAACCAGGTAATTCATCACTCTGCACATTTATTTGGTTCACAGGCAAGAAATTCTCAATCAAGATTCCAGAACACGACGTGGGATGAAATTGCACACACAATGCAAGGGGATTTTCAAGTGCACCAAAGAGAGCTGCAAGAAAAGGTTGCGTTACTGCAGAAGATCCATCAATCGGAAGATACAGAGTGCACAGAAGCTGCACAAGTATTGGGAAAAGAAGATGGAAGCGTACTTCTTGCTCGTCCAGGAAGAAAGGAACCAGTTCACAAGGTATGGCATAGTGTGTGTATGTGTATATATGTATGTACATTAGGGCCAGGTTCTGGTTGTGTCATTAAGCTGCGATCTTGCAGCTTACCAAGTCTTTGAGGGCCTGCCCTGCTGAATCGCCTCCACATCCCCTTGCAACCATGCAAGGGGATTTGATACAAAGACACATCCCCTCACAAGTGCCCTCAGCTGGAGTAAGAGATACTATACTTTGTAAAGTGCTGGGAAATGGTGCTGATGAATCTGTATCTAACTCTTATTCCATTTTTCCCCCCAAAAAACTGTGTTCTGTGGGCTAGGTGACATGAGGCAGATTGGTAGACTAATGAGGCAGGGAGGGAGATTGCTGCTATTTAAGGGAGTCTCCTGCAGAATGCAGGAGGGTAAGCAACTATGCATCACTGACATATCATGAATGTCCTGATATAGTCTGTGCTGCTGCCCCACCCCTAGGAGTGCCCGGGGTGTTTCCCCTACAATATTTGTTCAGATTGTAATTTATTTATTTATTTATTTATTTATTTGCAATTTCTTATATAGCGCAGCAGATTCCGTTGCGCTTTACAATAGTAAACAGTGATAAAACAAACTGGGTAACAACAGACAGACTTGGTGGTTAGAGGGCCCTGCTGCAAGCTTATAATCTATATGTGTACCATGCTTTGTGTCAATTGCTCCAGTCTTTCCAGAGTTATGCTGTAATACTCTGTGCTGCTACATCAGTGCTAGTGATGTGTTACAATCTGGGAACAAACACTGTGGGGGCAAGTAATATGTGTACTATGATTGGTGTACATTTCTGCAGTAATTGCGGAGTTATGCTGGAACATAAATGAGCGTACAGCGAAAATTGTGTTTTTTTATTAAATAACAATTAACAGTAATTCATTTAAATGTACATTTTTATTGATTACTGATTCGGCCAGTATTCAATACGCTTGTATGTAAAAGATCACTATCTTCGCTTGTAATCTGGATTTTTATCGAAAGACAATAGGACAAAATTTCACTTTTTATACATTACATGGTGTAGTATTGTCTGTACTAGGCTGTGTGTGTGTGTGTGTTTGTGTATATATATATATATATATATACATATATATATTTATATATATATTATATATGGCATAGCATATTAGTGAAATATCACTTGTAAACTGGATTTGTATATAAAAACAGTCACAAGGACAAATGATCACTTATAGTAAAATAGTAGATCTTCATGAATCTTTTTGATTGTATAACATATTTGATTTCTCTATTCAGTTTTCTTTTAGAAATGTCCCAGGAAGAAAGAAGGAGACCCTCAGAGGAGAACAATCAGCGTCAATATAGATTGAAGCTTTGGGTTCACCAATGTCCCAAGAAGAAAGAAGTAGGTTTTCTCTCTCTTCACAGGAAGAAGAATCAGCACAGAGACAGACTGAAGATGTCCAACAACCATCACAGACAGACCACGAAGCTGACTCCGGAGAAGACCCCTGCAACAGGGGACCAAACTTCACAGATGAAGAAACCGACACACTCATTAACTAGGTAATTCATCACTCTGCACATTTATTTGGTTCACAGGCAAGAAATTCTCAATCAAGATTCCAGAACACGACGTTGGATGAAATTGCACACACAATGCAAGTGCACCAAAGAGAGCTGCAAGAAAAGGTTGCATTACTGCAGAAGATCCATCAATCGGAAGATACAGAGTGCACAGAAGCTGCACAAGTATTGGGAAAAGAAGATGGAAGCATACTTCTTGCTCGTCCAGGAAGAAAGGAACCAGTTCACAAGGTATGGCATAGTGTGTGTATGTGTATATATGTATGTACATTAGGGCCAGGTTCTGGTTGTGTCATTAAGCTGCGATCTTGCAGCTCACTGAGTCTTTGAGGGCCTGCCCTGCTGAATCGCCTCCACATAACCTTGCAACCATGCAAGGGGATTTGATACAAAGACACATCCCCTCACAAGTGCCCGCAGCTGGAGTAAGAGATACTATACTTTGTAAAGTGCTGGGAAATGGTGCTGATGAATCTGTATCTAACTGTTATTCCATTTTTCCCCCAAAAAAACTGTGTTCTGTGGGCTAGGTGACATGAGGCAGATTGGTAGACTAATGAGGCAGGGAGGGAGATTGCTGCTATTTAAGGGAGTCTCCTGCAGAATGCAGGAGGGTAGGCAACTATGCATCACTGACATATCATGAATGTGCTGATATAGTCTGTGCTGCTGCCCCACCCCTAGGAGTGCCCGGTGTGTTTCCCCTACAGTATTTATTCAGATTGTAATTGATGTGTACCATGCTTTGTGTCAATTGCTCCAGTCTTTCCAGAGTTATGCTGTAATACTCTGTGCTGCTACATCAGTGATACTGGTGTGTTACAATCTGGGAACAAATACTGTGGGGGGCAAGTAATATGTGTACTATGATTGGTGTACATTTCTGCAGTAATGGTTGAGTTATGCTGGAATATAAATGAGTGAACAGCGAAAATTGTGTTTTTTTTATTAAATAACAATTAACAGTAATTCATTTAAATTTTAAATTTGAGAGTTGATTTGGCCGGTATTCAATATGCTTGTATCTAAAAGATCTCTATCTTCGCTTGTAATCTGGATTTTTATAGAAAGACAATAGGACAACATTTCACTTTTTATACATTACATGGTGTAGTAGTGTCTTGGTGTGTGTATATATATATATATATATATATATATATATTATATATGGCATAGCATATTAGTGAAATATCACTTGTAAACTGGATTTGTATATGAAAACAGTCACAAGGACAAATGATCACTTATATTAAAATAGTAGATCTTCATGAATCTTTTTGATTGTATAACATATTTGATTTCTCTATTCAGTTTTCTTTTAGAAATGTCCCAGGAAGAAAGAAGGAGACCCTCAGAGGAAGAACAATCAGCGTCAAGATAGATTGAAGCTTTGGGTTCACCAATGTCCCAAGAAGAAAGAAGTAGGTTTTCTCTCTCTTCACAGGAAGAAGAATCAGCGCAGAGACAGACTGAAGATGTCCAACAACCATCACAGACAGACCACGAAGCTGACTCCGGAGAAGACCCCTGCAACAGGGGACCAAACTTCACAGATGAAGAAACCGACACACTCATTAACCAGGTAATTCATCACTCTGCACATTTATTTGGTTCACAGGCAAGAAATTCTCAATCAAGATTCCAGAACACGACGTGGGATGAAATTGCACACACAGTGCAAGGGGATTTTCAAGTGCACCAAAGAGAGCTGCAAGAAAAGGTTGCGTTACTGCAGAAGATCCATCAATCGGAAGATACAGAGTGCACAGAAGCTGCACAAGTATTGGGAAAAGAAGATGGAAGCGTACTTCTTGCTCGTCCAGGAAGAAAGGAACCAGTTTACAAGGTATGGCATAGTGTGTGTATGTGTATATATGTATGTACATTAGGGCCAGTTTCTGGTTGTGTCATTAAGCTCACCGAGTCTTTGAGGGCCTGCCCTGCTGAATCGCCTCCACATAACCTTGCAACCATGCAAGGGGATTTGATACAAAGACACATCCCCTCACAAGTGCCCTCAGCTGGAGTAAGAGATACTATACTTTGTAAAGTGCTGGGAAATGGTGCTGATGAATCTGTATCTAACTCTTATTCCATTTTTCCCCCAAAAAAACTGTGTTCTGTGGGCTAGGTGACATGAGGCAGATTGGTAGACTAATGATGCAGGGAGGGAGATTGCTGCTATTTAAGGGAGTCTCCTGCAGAATGCAGGAGGGTAAGCAACTATGCATCACTGACATATCATGAATGTCCTGATATAGTCTGTGCTGCTGCCCCACCCCTAGGAGTGCCCGGGGTGTTTCCCCTACAGTATTTGTTCAGATTGTAATTGATGCGTACCATGCTTTGTGTCAATTGCTCCAGTCTTTCCAGAGTTATGCTGTAATACTCTGTGCTGCTACATCAGTGCTAGTGATGTGTTACAATCTGGGAACAAACACTGTGGGGGCAAGTAATATGTGTACTATGATTGGTGTACATTTCTGCAGTAATTGCGGAGTTATGCTGGATCATAAATGAGCGTACACTGAAAATTGTGTTTTTTTATTAAATAACAATTAACAGTAATTCATTTAAATGTACATTTTTAGAGTTGATTCGGCCAGTATTCAATACGCTTGTATGTAAAAGATCACTATCTGCGCTTGTAATCTGGATTTTTATAGAAAGACAATAGGACAAGATTTCACTTTTTATACATTACATGGTGTAGTAGTGTCTGTACTAGGCTGTGTGTGTGTGTATATATATATATATATATATATATATATATATATATATATATATATATATATTATATGTATGGCATAGCATATTAGTGAAATATCACTTGTAAACTGGATTTGTATATAAAAACAGTCACAAGGACAAATGATCACTCATAGTAAAATAGTAGATCTTCATGAATCTTTTTGATTGTATAACATATTTGATTTCTTTATTCAGTTTTCTTTTAGAAATGTCCCAGGAAGAAAGAAGGAGACCCTCAGAGGAAGAACAATAAGCGTCAAGATAGATTGAAGCTTTGGGTTCACCAATGTCCCAAGAAGAAAGAAGTAGGTTTTCTCTCTCTTCACAGGAAGAAGAATCAGCGCAGAGACAGACTGAAGATGTCCAACAACCATCACAGACAGACCACGAAGCTGACTCCGGAGAAGACCCCTGCAACAGGGGACCAAACTTCACAGATGAAGAAACCGACACACTCATTAACCAGGTAATTCATCACTCTGCACATTTATTTGGTTCACAGGCAAGAAATTCTCAATCAAGATTCCAGAACACGACGTGGGATGAAATTGCACACACAGTGCAAGGGGATTTTCAAGTGCACCAAAGAGAGCTGCAAGAAAAGGTTGCGTTACTGCAGAAGATCCATCAATCGGAAGATACAGAGTGCACAGAAGCTGCACAAGTATTGGGAAAAGAAGATGGAAGCGTACTTCTTGCTCGTCCAGGAAGAAAGGAACCAGTTCACAAGGTATGGCATAGTGTGTGTGTGTGTATATATGTATGTACATTAGGGCCAGGTTCTGGTTGTGTCATTAAGCTCACCGAGTCTTTGAGGGCCTGCCCTGCTGAATCGCCTCCACATAACCTTGCAACCATGCAAGGGGATTTGATACAAAGACACATCCCCTCACAAGTGCCCTCAGCTGGAGCTGGAGTAAGAGATACTATACTTTGTAAAGTGCTGGGAAATGGTGCTGATGAATCTGTATCTAACTCTTATTCCATTTTCCCCCCAAAAAACTGTGTTCTGTGGGCTAGGTGACATGAGGCAGATTGGTAGACTAATGAGGCAGGGAGGGAGATTGCTGCTATTTAAGGGAGTCTCCTGCAGAATGCAGGAGGGTAAGCAACTATGCATCACTGACATATCATGAATGTGCTGATATAGTCTGTGCTGCTGCCCCACCCCTAGGAGTGCCCGGGGTGTTTCCCCTACAGTATTTGTTCAGATTGTAATTGATGTGTACCATGCTTTGTGTCAATTGCTCCAGTCTTTCCAGAGTTATGCTGTAATACTCTGTGCTGCTACATCAGTGCTAGTGATGTGTTACAATCTGGGAACAAACACTGTGGGGGCAAGTAATTTGTGTACTATGATTGGTGTATATTTCTGCAGTAATTGTTGAGTTATGCTGGAATATAAATGAGTGAACAGCGAAAATTGAGTTTTTTTATTAAATAACAATTAACAGTAATTCATTTAAATTTTAAATTTGAGAGTTGATTTGGGCGGTATTCAATATGCTTGTATCTAAAAGATCTCTATCTTCGCTTGTAATCTGGATTTTTATAGAAAGACAATAGGACAAAATTTCACTTTTTATACATTACATGGTGTAGTAGTGTCTTGGTGTGTGTGTATATATATATATATATATATATATATATATTATATATGGCATAGCATATTAGTGAAATATCACTTGTAAACTGGATTTGTATATAAAAAAAAGTCACAAGGACAAATGATCACTTATATTAAAATAGTAGATCTTCATGAATCTTTTTGATTGTATAACATATTTGATTTCTCTATTCAGTTTTCTTTTAGAAATGTCCCAGGAAGAAAGAAGGAGACCCTCAGAGGAAGAACAATCAGCGTCAAGATAGATTGAAGCTTTGGGTTCACCAATGTCCCAAGAAGAAAGAAGTAGGTTTTCTCTCTCTTCACAGGAAGAAGAATCAGCGCAGAGACAGACTGAAGATGTCCAACAACCATCACAGACAGACCACGAAGCTGACTCCGGAGAAGACCCCTGCAACAGGGGACCAAACTTCACAGATGAAGAAACCGACACACTCATTAACCAGGTAATTCATCACTCTGCACATTTATTTGGTTCACAGGCAAGAAATTCTCAATCAAGATTCCAGAACACGACGTGGGATGAAATTGCACACACAGTGCAAGGGGATTTTCAAGTGCACCAAAGAGAGCTGCAAGAAAAGGTTGCGTTACTGCAGAAGATCCATCAATCGGAAGTTACAGAGTGCACAGAAGCTGCACAAGTATTGGGAAAAGAAGATGGAAGCGTACTTCTTGCTCGTCCAGGAAGAAAGGAACCAGTTCACAAGGTATGGCATAGTGTGTGTATGTGTATATATGTATGTACATTAGGGCCAGGTTCTGGTTGTGTCATTAAGCTGCGATCTTGCAACTTACCGAGTCTTTGAGGGCCTGCCCTGCTGAATCGCCACCACATCCTTTTGCAACCATGCAAGGGGATTTGATACAAAGACACATCCCCTCACAAGTGCCCTCAGCTGGAGTAAGAGATACTATACTTTGTAAAGTGCTGGGAAATGGTGCTGATGAATCTGTATCTAACTCTTATTCCATTTTTCCCCCAAAAAAACTGTGTTCTGTGGGCTAGGTGTCATGAGGCAGATTGGTAGACTAATGAGGCAGGGAGGGAGATTGCTGCTATTTAAGGGAGTCTCCTGCAGAATGCAGGAGGGTAAGCAACTATGCATCACTGACATATCATGAATGTGCTGATATAGTCTGTGCTGCTGCCCCACCCCTAGGAGTGCCCAGTGTGTTTCCCCTACAGTATTTATTCAGATTGTAATTGATGTGTACCATGCTTTGTGTCAATTGCTCCAGTCTTTCCAGAGTTATGCTGTAATACTCTGTGCTGCTACATCAGTGCTAGTGATGTGTTACAATCTGGGAACAAACACTGTGGGGGCAAGTAATATGTGTACTATGATTGGTGTATATTTCTGCAGTAATTGCGGAGTTATGCTGGAACATAAATGAGCGTACAGCGAAAATTGTGTTTTTTTATTAAATAACAATTAACAGTAATTCATTTAAATGTTCATTTTTAGAGTTGATTCGGACAGTATTCAATACGCTTGTATGTAAAAGATCACTATCTGCGCTTGTAATCTGGATTTTTATAGTAGGACAATAGGAAAAAATTTCACTTTTTATACATGACATGGTTTAGTAGTGTCTGTAGTAGGCTGTGTGTGTGTGTAGATATATATATATATATATATATATATATATATATATGGCATAGCATTTTAGTGAAATATCACTTGTAAACTGGATTTGTATATAAAAACAGTCACAAGGACAAATGATCACTTATAGTAAAATAGTAGATCTTCATGAATCTTTTTGATTGTATAACATATTTGCTTTCTCTATTCAGTTTTCTTTTAGAAATGTCCCAGGAAGAAAGAAGGAGACCCTCAGAGGAAGAACAATCAGCGTCAATATAGATTGAAGCTTTGGGTTCACCAATGTCCCAAGAAGAAAGAAGTAGGTTTTCTCTCTCTTCACAGGAAGAAGAATCAGCACAGAGACAGACTGAAGATGTCCAACAACCATCACAGACAGACCACGAAGCTGACTCCGGAGAAGACCCCTGCAACAGGGGACCAAACTTCACAGATGAAGAAACCGACACACTCATTAACCAGGTAATTCATCACTCTGCACAGTTATTTGGTTCACAGGCAAGAAATTCTCAATCAAGATTCCAGAACACGACGTGGGATGAAATTGCACACACAATGCAAGGGGATTTTCAAGTGCACCAAAGAGAGCTGCAAGAAAAGGTTGCGTTACTGCAGAAGATCCATCAATCGGAAGATACAGAGTGCACAGAAGCTGCACAAGTATTGGGAAAAGAAGATGGAAGCGTACTTCTTGCTCGTCCAGGAAGAAAGGAACCAGTTCACAAGGTATGGCATAGTGTGTGTATGTGTATATATGTATGTACATTAGGGCCAGGTTCTGGTTGTGTCATTAAGCTGCGATCTTGCAACTTACCGAGTCTTTGAGGGCCTGCCCTGCTGAATCGCCACCACATCCTTTTGCAACCATGCAAGGGGATTTGATACAAAGACACATCCCCTCACAAGTGCCCTCAGCTGGAGTAAGAGATACTATACTTTGTAAAGTGCTGGGAAATGGTGCTGATGAATCTGTATCTAACTCTTATTCCATTTTTCCCCCAAAAAAACTGTGTTCTGTGGGCTAGGTGTCATGAGGCAGATTGGTAGACTAATGAGGCAGGGAGGGAGATTGCTGCTATTTAAGGGAGTCTCCTGCAGAATGCAGGAGGGTAGGCAACTATGCATCACTGACATATCATGAATGTGCTGATATAGTCTGTGCTGCTGCCCCACCCCTAGGAGTGCCCGGGGTGTTTCCCCTACAGTATTTGTTCAGATTGTAATTGATGCATACCATGCTTTGTGTCAATTGCTCCAGTCTTTCCAGAGTTATGCTGTAATACTATGTGCTGCTACATCAGTGCTAGTGATGTGTTACAATCTGGGAACAAACACTGTGGGGGCAAGTAATATGTGTACTATGATTGGTGTACATTTCTGCAGTAATTGCGGATTTATGCTGGAACATAAATGAGCGTACAGCGAAAATTGTGTTTTTTTATTAAATAACAATTAACAGTAATTCATTTAAATGTACATTTTTAGAGTTGATTCGTCCAGTATTCAATACGCTTGTATGTAAAAGATCACTATCTGCGCTTGTAATCTGGATTTTTATAGAAAGACAATAAGACAAAATTTCACTTTTTATACATTACATGGTGTAGTAGTGTCTGTACTAGGCTGTGTGTGTGTGTGTGTGTATATATATATATATATATATATATATATATATATATATATATATATTATATATGGCATAGCATATTAGTGAAATATCACTTGTAAACTGGATTTGTATATAAAAACAGTCACAAGGACAAATGATCACTTATAGTAGAATAGTAGATCTTCATGAATCTTTTTGATTGTATAACATATTTGATTTCTCTATTCAGTTTTCTTTTAGAAATGTCCCAGGAAGAAAGAAGGAGACCCTCAGAGGAAGAACAATCAGCGTCAAGATAGATGGAAGCTTTGGGTTCACCAATGTCCCAAGAAGAAAGAAGTAGGTTTTCTCTCTCTTCACAGGAAGAAGAATCAGCGCAGAGACAGACTGAAGATGTCCAACAACCATCACAGACAGACCACGAAGCTGACTCCGGAGAAGACCCCTGCAACAGGGGACCAAACTTCACAGATGAAGAAACCGACACACTCATTAACCAGGTAATTCATCACTCTGCACATTTATTTGGTTCACAGGCAAGAAATTCTCAATCAAGATTCCAGAACACGACGTGGGATGAAATTGCACACACAATGCAAGGGGATTTTCAAGTGCACCAAAGAGAGCTGCAAGAAAAGGTTGCATTACTGCAGAAGATCCATCAATCGGAAGATACAGAGTGCACAGAAGCTGCACAAGTATTGGGAAAAGAAGATGGAAGCGTACTTCTTGCTCGTCCAGGAAGAAAGGAACCAGTTCACAAGGTATGGCATAGTGTGTGTATGTGTATATATGTATGTACATTAGGGCCAGGTTCTGGTTGTGTCATTAAGCTGCGATCTTGCAACTTACCGAGTCTTTGAGGGCCTGCCCTGCTGAATCGCCACCACATCCTTTTGCAACCATGCAAGGGGATTTGATACAAAGACACATCCCCTCACAAGTGCCCTCAGCTGGAGTAAGAGATACTATACTTTGTAAAGTGCTGGGAAATGGTGCTGATGAATCTGTATCTAACTCTTATTCCATTTTTCCCCCCAAAAAACTGTGTTCTGTGGGCTAGGTGTCATGAGGCAGATTGGTAGACTAATGAGGCAGGGAGGGAGATTGCTGCTATTTAAGGGAGTCTCCTGCAGAATGCAGGAGGGTAGGCAACTATGCATCACTGACATATCATGAATGTGCTGATATAGTCTGTGCTGCTGCCCCACCCCTAGGAGTGCCCGGGGTGTTTCCCCTACAGTATTTGTTCAGATTGTAATTGATGCATACCATGCTTTGTGTCAATTGCTCCAGTCTTTCCAGAGTTATGCTGTAATACTCTGTGCTGCTACATCAGTGCTAGTGATGTGTTACAATCTGGGAACAAACACTGTGGGGGCAAGTAATATGTGTACTATGATTGGTGTACATTTCTGCAGTAATTGCGGATTTATGCTGGAACATAAATGAGCGTACAGCGAAAATTGTGTTTTTTTATTAAATAACAATTAACAGTAATTCATTTAAATGTACATTTTTAGAGTTGATTCGGCCAGTATTCAATACGCTTGTATGTAAAAGATCACTATCTGCGCTTGTAATCTGGATTTTTATAGAAAGACAATAGGACAAAATTTCACTTTTTATACATTACATGGTGTAGTAGTGTCTGTACTAGGCTGTGTGTGTGTGTGTGTGTGTATATATATATATATATATATATATATATATTATATATGGCATAGCATATTAGTGAAATATCACTTGTAAACTGGATTTGTATATAAAAACAGTCACAAGGACAAATTATCACTTATAGTAGAATAGTAGATCTTCATGAATCTTTTTGATTGTTTAACATATTTGATTTCTCTATTCAGTTTTCTTTTAGAAATGTCCCAGGAAGAAAGAAGGAGACCCTCAGAGGAAGAACAATCAGCGTCAAGATAGATGGAAGCTTTGGGTTCACCAATGTCCCAAGAAGAAAGAAGTAGGTTTTCTCTCTCTTCACAGGAAGAAGAATCAGCACAGAGACAGACTGAAGATGTCCAACAACCATCACAGACAGACCACGAAGCTGACTCCGGAGAAGACCCCTGCAACAGGGGACCAAACTTCACAGATGAAGACACCGACACACTCATTAACCAGGTAATTCATCACTCTGCACATTTATTTGGTTCACAGGCAAGAAATGATCAATCAAGATTCCAGAACACGACGTGGGATGAAATTGCATACACAATGCAAGGGGATTTTCAAGTGCACCAAAGAGAGCTGCAAGAAAAGGTTGCGTTACTGCAGAAGATCCATCAATCGGAAGATACAGAGTGCACAGAAGCTGCACAAGTATTGGGAAAAGAAGATGGAAGCGTACTTCTTGCTCGTCCAGGAAGAAAGGAACCAGTTCACAAGGTATGGCATAGTGTGTGTATGTGTATATATGTATGTACATTATGGCCAGGTTCATGTTGTGTCATTAAGCTGCAATCTTGCAGCTTACCGAGTCGTTGAGGGCCTGCCCTGCTGAATCGCCTCCACATAACCTTGCAACCATGCAAGGGGATTTGATACAAAGGCACATCCCCTCACAAGTGCCCTCAGCTGGAGTAAGAGATACTATACTTTGTAAAGTGCTGGGAAATGGTGCTGATGAATCTGTATCTAACTCTTATTCCATTTTCCCCCCCAAAAAACTGTGTTCTGTGGGCTAGGTGACATGAGGCAGGGAGGGAGATTGCTGCTATTTAAGGGAGTCTCCTGCAGAATGCAGGAGGGTAAGCAACTATGCATCACTGACATATCATGAATGTGCTGATATAGTCTGTGCTGCTGCCCCACCCCTAGGAGTGCCCGGGGTGTTTCCCCTACAGTATTTGTTCAGATTGTAATTGATGCGTACCATGCTTTGTGTCAATTGCTCCAGTCTTTCCAGAGTTATGCTGTAATACTCTGTGCTGCTACATCAGTGCTAGTGATGTGTTACAATCTGGGAACAAACACTGTGGGGGCAAGTAATATGTGTACTATGATTGGTGTATATTTCTGCAGTAATTGCGGAGTTATGCTGGAACATAAATGAGCGTACAGCGAAAATTGTGTTTTTTTATTAAATAAAAATTAACAGTAATGCATTTAAATGTTCATTTTTAGAGTTGATTCGGACAGTATTCAATACGCTTGTATGTAAAAGATCACTATCTGCGCTTGTAATCTGGATTTTTATAGAAAGACAATAGGACAAAATTTCACTTTTTATACATGACATGGTTTAGTAGTGTCTGTAGTAGGCTGTGTGTGTGTGTAGGTATATATATATATATATATATATATATATATATATATATATATATATATATATATATATAATATATATATATATATATATATTATATATGGCATAGCATTTTAGTGAAATATCACTTGTAAACTGGATTTGTATATAAAAACAGTCACAAGGACAAATGATCACTTATAGTAAAATAGTAGATCTTCATGAATCTTTTTGATTGTATAACATATTTGCTTTCTCTATTCAGTTTTCTTTTAGAAATGTCCCAGGAAGAAAGAAGGAGACCCTCAGAGGAAGAACAATCAGCATCAAGATAGATTGAAACTTTGGGTTCACCAATGTCCCAAGAAGAAAGAAGTAGGTTTTCTCTCTCTTCACAGAAAGAAGAATCAGCACAGAGACAGACTGAAGATGTCCAACAACCATCACAGACAGACCACGAAGCTGACTCCGGAGAAGACCCCTGCAACATGGGACCAAACTTCACAGATGAAGAAACCGACACACTCATTAACCAGGTAATTCATCACTCTGCACATTTATTTGGTTCACAGGCAAGAAATTCTCAATCAAGATTCCAGAACACGACGTGGGATGAAATTGCACACACAATGCAAGGGGATTTTCAAGTGCACCAAAGAGAGCTGCAAGAAAAGGTTGCATTACTGCAGAAGATCCATCAATCGGAAGATACAGAGTGCACAGAAGCTGCACAAGTATTGGGAAAAGAAGATGGAAGCGTACTTCTTGCTCGTCCAGGAAGAAAGGAACCAGTTCACAAGGTATGGCATAGTGTGTGTATGTGTATATATGTATGTACATTAGGGCCATGTTCTGGTTGTGTCATTAAGCTGCGATCTTGCAACTTACCGAGTCTTTGAGGGCCTGCCCTGCTGAATCGCCACCACATCCTTTTGCAACCATGCAAGGGGATTTGATACAAAGACACATCCCCTCACAAGTGCCCTCAGCTGGAGTAAGAGATACTATACTTTGTAAAGTGCTGGGAAATGGTGCTGATGAATCTGTATCTAACTCTTATTCCATTTTTCCCCCCAAAAAACTGTGTTCTGTGGGCTAGGTGTCATGAGGCAGATTGGTAGACTAATGAGGCAGGGAGGGAGATTGCTGCTATTTAAGGGAGTCTCCTGCAGAATGCAGGAGGGTAGGCAACAGGGCCGGACTGGCCATCTGGCACTTCTGGCAAATGCCAGAAGGGCCAATGACCAGGTGGGCCAATTTTCGCCATCCTAGTTGAACTAGTCAGCTCAGCACCACCTCCTCTGCCGGCATCCCTGTGCTGAGCACGTCATGACGCAGCTCCATCAGTCTGAGTAGTTTACATACACAATAGTGGCGACTGGGCGCTGCGCGAACCGGCAGCGTTTCCCTCTCTCCCCTCCTACAGCCAGTGATCTTTGCAGCAGCGACAGCACAAGGGGCAGTTCCTGTCCCCGCCTCCTCCCGAAGACGCAGCAGCGCTTATACCATTGATGACAAAGTGCGGGCTCTATCACAAATCCATTATTTGGTGCTGTCCCCCAGACAAGGGCATCAATAAGGCCTCCTCTTCTTGCATGGCAGCGCTATATGTGGAGAAGAGACTGAGGATCTTCACTCCTGCAGCTGAACCTCATTACTGGCCGCAATATAACACAGATACCATTGTTAGGACAGAGGCTGCAATCGTGACCTTTACATTGTCCACGTGCCTGATCATTGCCAAGTGCATCAAAGGTAAATTGACAGTTTTACATTGTGCCAAAGGCACAATGTATAATGGGCATACATTAGTGTGTGCCACCAATGTGTAATAGGCATAATGAATTGTGTAGCCTTATATGAAATGGGCATTACAGTGTGATATAATGTGTAAATGGTATAATGGATTGTCATATTTTGTAATGGGCTTTACGGTGTGTTCCATAATGTGTAATGCCACGCCTCCTTTCCATGAGGACACACCCCCTTTTGCCCCACGGCTTTGCCGCGCAATGGCCCCGCCCACTGCGGGTGGGCCTGTCTGCTCAAAATGCCAGGGCCGATTTCTGGTCCCAGTCCGGCCCTGGTAGGCAACTATGCATCACTGACATATCATGAATGTGCTGATATAGTCTGTGCTGCTGCCCCACCCCTAGGAGTGCCCGGGGTGTTTCCCCTACAGTATTTGTTCAGATTGTAATTGATGTGTACCATGCTTTGTGTCAATAGCTTCAGTCTTTCCAGAGTTATGCTGTAATACTCTGTGCTGCTACATCAGTGCTAGTGATGTGTTACAATCTGGGAACAAACACTGTGGGGGCAAGTAATATGTGTACTATGATTGGTGTACATTTCTGCAGTAATTGCGGATTTATGCTGGAACATAAATGAGCGTACAGAGAAAATTGTGTTTTTTTATTAAATAACAACAGTAATTCATTTAAATGTACATTTTTAGAGTTGATTCGGCCAGTATTCAATACGCTTGTATGTAAAAGATCACTATCTGCGCTTGTAATCTGGATTTTTATAGAAAGACAATAAGACAAAATTTCACTTTTATACATTACATGGTGTAGTAGTGTCTGTATTCGGCTGTGTGTGTGTGTATATCTCTTATATATTTGGCTACATCTGTCACTCAAAGTGTGTCTGGAGCTGTAACGCTGGGTTGTGGACTTCCATCTTAATTTATGATTGTCATCACCTGTTTTAAACAGGGTAATTGATAAGAAAGGTGTTTAAGCACAGGTGATGGTAATCCATAAATTAAGAAGAAAGTCCAGAAACAGAGCAATGTGTCCCTCCTGGAGAGGGTCATGTTGGGAGGTATGCACCTCCCTCCCTCCCCCCCCATTCACGGCATCCCCACGATTAAATGGCACATGCAAAACACTGACATGGCTATGGTCGACAATGAAAAAGGTTGACAAGATTTATTTTTCACTTTTTCAATGTTTTCATATTCATTATCATGTGTCGACATGGACACCAATGAAGTGCCACACTTATGTCAACATTTACATGTGTTGACCTTTCTGTGTTGATTTTTTCTTGTGGCGATTCGCGGCACCCCCCACGACCCCCCTCCCGCGATTTGCAGCACACCCCCCCGCAATTCGCGGCACCCCCGGTGACTCCCGCGATTCGCGGCCCCACCCTGTGACCCCCCCCCCCTCCTGCGATTCGCGGCACCCCGCGACCCCCCATCCCACGATTCGCGCCAACCCCCCGGGCCCCCCCTCCTGCGGTTCACGGTGCCCCCCACGACCCCCCCTACCGCGATTCCCCACCCCTGATTCACGGCAACCCCAGGATTAAATAGCACATGCAAAACACTGGCACGGCTATGGTCGACAATGAAAAAGGTTGACATGAGTTTTTGAAGATTTATTTTTCTTTTTTTGAATGTTTTCATATTCATTCTCATGTGTCGACATGGACACCGATGAAGTGCCACACTTATGTCAACATTTACATGTGTTGAACTTTCTGTGTTGATTTTTTCTTGTAGCAATTTTTTTCCAGTGACAACTATGAACAATGTGCATGTCAACCTACACATCATCAACCAATTATTTGTATAATATATAACACCTGTTCTGTTTTACTGTAGGTGTTTTAAGTCAGACCTTTTACTGCTACTATTACTGTTTATGTAAATGCATTCTGAATGACAGCAACATCCTACCATCCTTCTACATGAATATATAACCAACTAGGTGATTCATCGCGTCCCGTGCCCCCCTCTCCCGCAATTCACGGACCCCCCGCGCACACCCTCCCGCGATTCGCAAACCCCCCCTTGCGCAATTCACTCCCACACTTTGCGGACCCCCGCCCTCTCCCGCGATTCGCCGACACCTGCGCCCCCCCCTCCCTTGATTCACGGCACCCCCCACGCCCCTCCCGCAATTCACGGCACCCCTAAGCCCCTCTTTAGTCCCCCGTATACTCACACACCCCTATCACTACCCAGCTTCCTGCTCTCCTGAACCGTAACTTCTACCACTGGGGAGTCGCTGACGCTGTTTTGCCCACATGCCCCTATCATGCCTCATAGCCCAGCCTCCTGCTCTCATGCACCCGAACTCCCACCCAGTAGGAGGAGACACTGACTAAGGGCCACCATCCTGTACTCCTGTACTGCCACGCTGGACCCTCACCCACTCGCAGAAGCTGCACAGTATCTCCCACCCTCCTCTTTAGTCCCCCTTATGCCCACACACCCCTATCACTACCCAGCCTCCTGTTTTCCTGTGTCGTGACCTCCGCCAGTGGGGAGCCGCTGACTCAGAAACACCCTACTATACTATTGCACACACACACCTAAACAACATGCACACATAGCCCCCCCCCCCACACCCACAAATGTCACTGTACCATCCACACTATCAATGTACATCTTACTCTATAACCGCTTTTTAATTAAACAAAACAATACACACCCCCTTCCACATCATATGCTCTCTATTTAACACATTTCACCTATAACTCAAGTTGCAATACAGGCCATCTTTCATACAATTCTAACCATCTTTCTCATATGCAAATGTTCACAAATTAAGGGGGCGCAGCCCCTTACGACGGTGTGAAGAGCGCCGTAGGGCGCGATGAATCACCTAGTATATATATATATATATATATATATATATATATATATTATATATGGCATAGCATATTAGTGAAATATCACTTGTAAACTGGATTTGTATATAAAAACACTCACAAGGACAAATGATCAATTATATTAAAATAGTAGATCTTCATGAATCTTTTTGATTGTATAACATATTTGATTTCTCTATTCAGTTTTCTTTTAGAAATGTCCCAGGAAGAAAGAAGGAGACCCTCAGAGGAAGAACAATCAGCGTCAATATAGATTGAAGCTTTGGGTTCACCAATGTCCCAAGAAGAAAGAAGTAGGTTTTCTCTCTCTTCACAGGAAGAAGAATCAGCGCAGAGACAGACTGAAGATGTCCAACAACCATCACAGACAGACCACGAAGCTGACTCCGGAGAAGACCCCTGCAACAGGGGACCAAACTTCACAGATGAAGAAACGGACACACTCATTAACCAGGTAATTCATCACTCTGCACATTTATTTGGTTCACAGGCAAGAAATTCTCAATCAAGATTCCAGAACACGACGTGGGATGAAATTGCACACACAGTGCAAGGGGATTTTCAAGTGCACCAAAGAGAGCTGCAAGAAAAGGTTGCGTTACTGCAGAAGATCCATCAATCGGAAGATACAGAGTGCACAGAAGCTGCACAAGTATTGGGAAAAGAAGATGGAAGCGTACTTCTTGCTCGTCCAGGAAGAAAGGAACCAGTTCACAAGGTATGGCATAGTGTGTGTATGTGTATATATGTATGTACATTAGGGCCAGGTTCTGGTTGTGTCATTAAGCTGCGATCTTGCAACTCACCGAGTCTTTGAGGGCCTGCCCTGCTGAATCGCCTCCACATAACCTTGCAACCATGCAGTGGGATTTGATACAAAGACACATCCCCTCACAAGTGCCCTCAGCTGGAGTAAGAGATACTATACTTTGTAAAGTGCTGGGAAATGGTGCTGATGAATCTGTATCTAACTCTTATTCCATTTTCCCCCAAAAAAACTGTGTTCTGTGGGCTAGGTGACATGAGGCAGATTGGTAGACTAATGAGGCAGGGAGGGAGATTGCTGCTATTTAAGGGAGTCTCCAGCAGAATGCAGGAGGGTAAGCAACTATGCATCACTGACATATCATGAATGTGCTGATATAGTCTGTGCTGCTGCCCCACCCCTAGGAGTGCCTGGGGTGTTTCCCCTACAGTATTTGTTCAGATTGTAATTGATGCATACCATGCTTTGTGTCAATTGCTCCAGTCTTTCCAGAGTTATGCTGTAATACTCTGTGCTGCTACATCAGTGCTAGTGATGTGTTACAATCTGGGAACAAACACTGTGGGGGCAAGTAATATGTGTACTATGATTGGTGTACATTTCTGCAATAATTGCGGAGTTATGCTGGAACATAAATGAGCGTACAGCGAAAATTGTGTTTTTTTATTAAATAACAATTAACAGTAATTCATTTAAATGTACATTTTTAGAGTTGATTCGGCCAGTATTCAATACGCTTGTATGTAAAAGATCACTATCTGTGCTTGAAATCTGGATTTTTATAGAAAGACAATAGGACAAGATTTCACTTTTTATACATTACATGGTGTAGTAGTGTCTGTATTAGGCTGTGTGTGTGTGTGTGTGTATATATATATATATATATATATATATATATATATATATATATATATATATATATATATATATATATATATATATATATATATATATATATATATATATATATTTATATTATATATGGCATAGCATATTAGTGAAATATCACTTGTAAACTGGATTTGTATATAAAAACAGTCACAAGGACAAATGATCACTTATAGTAAAATAGTAGATCTTCATGAATCTTTTTGATTGTATAACATATTTGATTTCTCTATTCAGTTTTCTTTTAGAAATGTCCCAGGAAGAAAGAAGGAGACCCTCAGAGGAAGAACAATCAGCGTCAAGATAGATGGAAGCTTTGGGTTCACCAATGTCCCAAGAAGAAAGAAGTAGGTTTTCTCTCTCTTCACAGTAAGAAGAATCAGCGCAGAGACAGACTGAAGATGTCCAACAATCATCACAGACAGACCACGAAGCTGACTCCGGAGAAGACCCCTGCAACAGGGGACCAAACTTCACAGATGAAGAAACCGACACACTCATTAACCAGGTAATTCATCACTCTGCACATTTATTTGGTTCACAGGCAAGAAATTCTCAATCAAGATTCCAGAACACGACGTGGGATGAAATTGCACACACAGTGCAAGGGGATTTTCAAGTGCACCAAAGAGAGCTGCAAGAAAAGGTTGCGTTACTGCAGAAGATCCATCAATCGGAAGATACAGAGTGCACAGAAGCTGCACAAGTATTGGGAAAAGAAGATGGAAGCGTACTTCTTGCTCGTCCAGGAAGAAAGGAACCAGTTCACAAGGTATGGCATAGTGTGTGTATGTGTATATATGTATGTACATTAGGGCCAGGTTCTGGTTGTGTCATTAAGCTGCGATCTTGCAACTTACCGAGTCTTTGAGGGCCTGCCCTGCTGAATCGCCTCCACATAACCTTGCAACCATGCAAGGGGATTTGATACAAAGACACATCCCCTCACAAGTGCCCTCAGCTGGAGTAAGAGATACTATACTTTGTAAAGTGCTGGGAAATGGTGCTGATGAATCTGTATCTAACTCTTATTCCATTTTTCCCCCAAAAAAACTGTGTTCTGTGGGCTAGGTGACATGAGGCAGATTGGTAGACTAATGAGGCAGGGAGGGAGATTGCTGCTATTTAAGGGAGTCTCCTGCAGAATGCAGGAGGGTAAGCAACTATGCATCACTGACATATCATGAATGTGCTGATATAGTCTGTGCTGCTGCCCCACCCCTAGGAGTGCCCGGGGTGTTTCCCCTACAGTATTTGTTCAGATTGTAATTGATGTGTACCATGCTTTGTGTCAATTGCTCCAGTCTTTCCAGAGTTATGCTGTAATACTCTGTGCTGCTACATCAGTGCTAGTGATGTGTTACAATCTGGGAACAAACACTGTGGGGGCAAGTAATATGTGTACTATGATTGGTGTACATTTCTGCAGTAATTGCGGAGTTATGCTGGAACATAAATGAGCGTACAGCGAAAATTGTGTTTTTTTATTAAATAACAATTAACAGTAATTCATTTAAATGTACATTTTTAGAGTTGATTCGGCCAGGATTCAATACGCTTGTATGTAAAAGATCACTATCTTCGCTTGTAATCTGGATTTTTATCGAAAGACAATAGGACAAAATTTCACTTTTTATACATTACATGGTGTAGTAGTGTCTGTACTAGGCTGTGTGTGTGTGTGTGTGTATATATATATATATATATATATATATATATATATATATATATATATATATATATATATATATATATATATATATATATATATATATATTTATATTATATATGGCATAGCATATTAGTGAAATATCACTTGTAAACTGGATTTGTATATAAAAACAGTCACAAGGACAAATGATCACTTATAGTAAAATAGTAGATCTTCATGAATCTTTTTGAGTGTATAACATATTTGATTTCTCTATTCAGTTTTCTTTTAGAAATGTCCCAGGAAGAAAGAAGGAGACCCTCAGAGGAAGAACAATCAGCGTCAAGATAGATGGAAGCTTTGGGTTCACCAATGTCCCAAGAAGAAAGAAGTAGGTTTTCTCTCTCTTCACAGTAAGAAGAATCAGCGCAGAGACAGACTGAAGATGTCCAACAATCATCACAGACAGACCACGAAGCTGACTCCGGAGAAGACCCCTGCAACAGGGGACCAAACTTCACAGATGAAGAAACCGACACACTCATTAACCAGGTAATTCATCACTCTGCACATTTATTTGGTTCACAGGCAAGAAATTCTCAATCAAGATTCCAGAACACGACGTGGGATGAAATTGCACACACAATGCAAGGGGATTTTCAAGTGCACCAAAGAGAGCTGCAAGAAAAGGTTGCATTACTGCAGAAGATCCATCAATCGGAAGATACAGAGTGCACAGAAGCTGCACAAGTATTGTGAAAAGAAGATGGAAGCGTACTTCTTGCTCGTCCAGGAAGAAAGGAACCAGTTCACAAGGTATGGCATAGTGTGTGTATGTGTATATATGTATGTACATTAAGGCCAGGTTCTGGTTGTGTCATTAAGCTGCGATCTTGCAACTCACCGAGTCTTTGAGGGCCTGCCCTGCTGAATCGCCTCCACATAACCTTGCAACCATGCAAGGGGATTTGATACAAAGACACATCCCCTCACAAGTGCCCTCAGCTGGAGTAAGAGATTAGATACTATACTTTGTAAAGTGCTGGGAAATGGTGCTGATGAATCTGTATCTAACTCTTACTCCATTTTTCCCCCCAAAAAAACTGTGTTCTGTGGGCTAGGTGACATGAGGCAGATTGGTAGACTAATGAGGCAGGGAGGGAGATTGCTGCTATTTAAGGGAGTCTCCTGCAGAATGCAGGAGGGTAAGCAACTATGCATCACTGACATATCATGAATGTGCTGATATAGTCTGTGCTGCTGCCCCACCCCTAGGAGTGCCCGGGGTGTTTCCCCTACAGTATTTGTTCAGATTGTAATTGATGCATATCATGCTTTGTGTCAATTGCTCCAGTCTTTCCAGAGTTATGCTGTAATACTCTGTGCTGCTACATCAGTGCTAGTGATGTGTTACAATCTGGGAACAAACACTGTGGGGGCAAGTAATATGTGTACTATGATTGGTGTACATTTCTGCAGTAATTGCGGAGTTATGCTGGAACATAAATGAGCGTACAGCGAAAATTGTGTTTTTTTATTAAATAACAATTAACAGTAATTCATTTAAATGTACATTTTTAGAGTTGATTCGGCCAGGATTCAATACGCTTGTATGTAAAAGATCACTATCTGCGCTTGTAATCTGGATTTTTATAGAAAGACAATAGGACAAGATTTCACTTTTTATACATTACATGGTGTAGTAGCGTCTGTATTAGGCTGTGTGTGTGTGTGTGTGTGTGTGTGTATATATATATATTTATATTATATATGGCATAGCATATTAGTGAAATATCACTTGTAAACTGGATTTGTATATAAAAACAGTCACAAGGACAAATGATCACTTATAGTAAAATAGTAGATCTTCATGAATCTTTTTGATTGTATAACATATTTGATTTCTCTATTCAGTTTTCTTTTAGAAATGTCCCAGGAAGAAAGAAGGAGACCCTCAGAGGAAGAACAATCAGCGTCAAGATAGATGGAAGCTTTGGGTTCACCAATGTCCCAAGAAGAAAGAAGTAGGTTTTCTCTCTCTTCACAGTAAGAAGAATCAGCGCAGAGACAGACTGAAGATGTTCAACAATCATCACAGACAGACCACGAAGCTGACTCCGGAGAAGACCCCTGCAACAGGGGACCAAACTTCACAGATGAAGAAACGGACACACTCATTAACCAGGTAATTCATCACTCTGCACATTTATTTGGTTCACAGGCAAGAAATTCTCAATCAAGATTCCAGAACACGACGTGGGATGAAATTGCACACACAGTGCAAGGGGATTTTCAAGTGCACCAAAGAGAGCTGCAAGAAAAGGTTGCGTTACTGCAGAAGATCCATCAATCGGAAGATACAGAGTGCACAGAAGCTGCACAAGTATTGGGAAAAGAAGATGGAAGCGTACTTCTTGCTCGTCCAGGAAGAAAGGAACCAGTTCACAAGGTATGGCATAGGGTGTGTATGTGTATATATGTATGTACATTAGGGCCAGGTTCTGGTTGTGTCATTAAGCTGCGATCTTGCAACTTACCGAGTCTTTGAGGGCCTGCCCTGCTGAATCGCCTCCACATAACCTTGCAACCATGCAAGGGGATTTGATACAAAGACACATCCCCTCACAAGTGCCCTCAGCTGGAGTAAGAGATACTATACTTTGTAAAGTGCTGGGAAATGGTGCTGATGAATCTGTATCTAACTCTTATTCCATTTTTCCCCCAAAAAAACTGTGTTCTGTGGGCTAGGTGACATGAGGCAGATTGGTAGACTAATGAGGCAGGGAGGGAGATTGCTGCTATTTAAGGGAGTCTCCTGCAGAATGCAGGAGGGTAAGCAACTATGCATCACTGACATATCATGAATGTGCTGATATAGTCTGTGCTGCTGCCCCACCCCTAGGAGTGCCCGGGGTGTTTCCCCTACAGTATTTGTTCAGATTGTAATTGATGTGTACCATGCTTTGTGTCAATTGCTCCAGTCTTTCCAGAGTTATGCTGTAATACTCTGTGCTGCTACATCAGTGCTAGTGATGTGTTACAATCTGGGAACAAACACTGTGGGGGCAAGTAATATGTGTACTATGATTGGTGTACATTTCTGCAGTAATTGCGGAGTTATGCTGGAACATAAATGAGCGTACAGCGAAAATTGTGTTTTTTTATTAAATAACAATTAACAGTAATTCATTTAAATTTACATTTTTAGAGTTGATTCGGCCAGTATTCAATACGCTTGTATGTAAAAGATCACTATCTGCGCTTGTAATCTGGATTTTTATAGAAAGACAATAGGACAAGATTTCACTTTTTATACATTACATGGTGTAGTAGTGTCTGTACTAGGCTGTGTGTGTGTGTGTGTGTGTGTGTGTGTGTGTGTGTGTGTGTGTATATATATATATATATATATATATATATATATATATATATATATATATATATATATATTTATATTATATATGGCATAGCATATTAGTGAAATATCACTTGTAAACTGGATTTGTATATAAAAACAGTCACAAGGACAAATGATCACTTATAGTAAAATAGTAGATCTTCATGAATCTTTTTGAGTGTATAACATATTTGATTTCTCTATTCAGTTTTCTTTTAGAAATGTCCCAGGAAGAAAGAAGGAGACCCTCAGAGGAAGAACAATCAGCGTCAAGATAGATGGAAGCTTTGGGTTCACCAATGTCCCAAGAAGAAAGAAGTAGGTTTTCTCTCTCTTCACAGTAAGAAGAATCAGCGCAGAGACAGACTGAAGATGTCCAACAATCATCACAGACAGACCACGAAGCTGACTCCGGAGAAGACCCCTGCAACAGGGGACCAAACTTCACAGATGAAGAAACCGACACACTCATTAACCAGGTAATTCATCACTCTGCACATTTATTTGGTTCACAGGCAAGAAATTCCCAATCAAGATTCCAGAACACGACGTGGGATGAAATTGCACACACAGTGCAAGGGGATTTTCAAGTGCACCAAAGAGAGCTGCAAGAAAAGGTTGCGTTACTGCAGAAGATCCATCAATCGGAAGATACAGAGTGCACAGAAGCTGCACAAGTATTGGGAAAAGAAGATGGAAGCGTACTTCTTGCTCGTCCAGGAAGAAAGGAACCAGTTCACAAGGTATGGCATAGTGTGTGTATGTGTATATATGTATGTACATTAGGGCCAAGTTCTGGTTGTGTCATTAAGCTGCGATCTTGCAACTCACCGAGTCTTTGAGGGCCTGCCCTGCTGAATCGCCTCCACATAACCTTGCAACCATGCAAGGGGATTTGGTACAAAGACACATCCCCTCACAAGTGCCCTCAGCTGGAGTAAGAGATTAGATACTATACTTTGTAAAGTGCTGGGAAATGGTGCTGATGAATCTGTATCTAACTCTTACTCCATTTTTCCCCCCAAAAAAACTGTGTTCTGTGGGCTAGGTGACATGAGGCAGATTGGTAGACTAATGAGGCAGGGAGGGAGATTGCTGCTATTTAAGGGAGTCTCCTGCAGAATGCAGGAGGGTAAGCAACTATGCATCACTGACATATCATGAATGTGCTGATATAGTCTGTGCTGCTGCCCCACCCCTAGGAGTGCCCGGGGTGTTTCCCCTACAGTATTTGTTCAGATTGTAATTGATGTGTACCATGCTTTGTGTCAATTGCTCCAGTCTTTCCAGAGTTATGCTGTAATACTCTGTGCTGCTACATCAGTGCTAGTGATGTGTTACAATCTGGGAACAAACACTGTGGGGGCAAGTAATATGTGTTCTATGATTGGTGTACATTTCTGCAGTAATTGCGGAGTTATGCTGGAACATAAATGAGCGTACAGTGAAAATTGTGTGTTTTTATTAAATAACAATTAACAGTAATTCATTTAAATTTACATTTTTAGAGTTGATTCGGCCAGTATTCAATATGCTTGTATGTAAAAGATCACTATCTGCGCTTGTAATCTGGATTTTTATAGAAAGACTATAGGACATAATTTCACTTTTTATACATTACATGGTGTAGTAGTGTCTGCACTAGGCTGTGTGTGTGTATATATATATTTATATATATTATATATGGCATAGCATATTAGTGAAATATTACCTGTAAACTGGATTTGTATATAAAAGCAGTCACAAGGACAAATGATCACTTATAGTAAAAAAGTAGATCTTCATGAATCTTTTTGATTGTAAAACATATTTGATTTCTCTATTCAGTTTTCTTTTAGAAATGTCCCAGGAAGAAAGAAGGAGACCCTCAGAGGAAGAACAATCAGCGTCAAGATAGATTGAAGCTTTGGGTTCACCAATGTCCCAAGAAGAAAGAAGTAGGTTTTCTCTCTCTTCACAGGAAGAAGAATCAGCACAGAGACAGACTGAAGATGTCCAACAACCATCACAGACAGACCACGAAGCTGACTCCGGAGAAGACTCCTGCAAAAGGGGACAAAACTTCACAGATGAAGAAACTGACACACTCATTAACCAGGTAATTCATTACTCTGCCCATTTATTTGGTCCACAGGCAAGAAATTCTCAATCAAGATTCCAGAACACGACGTGGGATGAAATTGCACACACAATGCAAGGGGATTTTCAAGTGCACCAAAGAGAGCTGCAAGAAAAGGTTGCGTTACTGCAGAAGATCCATCAATCGGAAGATACAGAGTGCACAGAAGCTGTACAATTATTGGGAAAAGAAGATGGAAGCGTACTTCTTGCTCGTCCAAGAAGAAAGGAACCAGTGCAGAAGGTATGGCATAGTGTGTGTATGTGTAAATATGTATGTATATTACACCCAGCAATACAAACTATTTTAAGTGTCTCTAAAAACCATCAATATGGCATCATGCAGTGCCGTAAGGTGCAGCATTGTGCTGTATTGTCCTAGTGGTTTCAGTCCTATGTCCAGTTGGTGTTGTATGATTTTTTTTGATCATGGAACCAAAAGTATGACATCATGCATTATGGTGTAATACTGTAAGCTGTCTCTCTGGCAGTTTGGGTCCTGTTATCAGCTATTATTTAATATGCAAATAGTTTCTAATTTTGGGTGTAATCTATTATCAGCATCGCTAATTCCGTTGGTATAGCGGCATACTGTGTGATGCTTTGGCGTACGGCACCTACGACTTGGCATTATGCAGTTTTGTGCTTTACTGATGTTGTTGGTCCCAGGTCCTGTTGCGTTTCCGTTGATCTCCTAATGGATAACACCCAGCAATACAAACTATTTTCAGTGTCCCTAAAACCATCAATATGGCATCATGCAGTGCCGTAAGGTGCAGCATTGTGCTGTATTATCCTAGTGGTTTCAGTCATATGTCCAGCTAGGTTCTGCTTAATATCCAAAGGGTTGTATGATTATTTTGATCATGGAACCAAAAGTATGACATCATGTATTATGGTGTTATACTTTAAGCTGCCTCCTTGGTGGTTTCATTCCTATGTCCAGCTCGGTTTTTCTTAATATCCAAAGGGTTGTATGATTTTTTTGATCATGGAACCAAAAGTATGATATCATGCATTATGGTGTTGTTCTTTAAGCTGCCTCCTTTGTGGTTTCAGTCCTATTTCCAGCTCGGTTTTTCAGAATATCCAAAGGGTTGTATGATTATTTTGAACATGGAACCCAAAGTATGACATCATGTATTATGGTGTTGTTCTTTAAAGCTGCCTCCTCTGTGGTTTCAGTCCTATGTCCAGCTAGGTTTTGCTTAATATCCAAAGGGTTGTATGATTTTTTTGATCCTGGTACCAAAAGTATGACATCGTGCATTATGGTGTTATTCTTTAAGCTGCCTCCTTTGTGGTTTCAGTCCTATGTCCAGCTCAGTTTTTCTCAATATCCAAGGGTTGTATGATTATTTTGATCATAAAACCAAAAGTATGCCATCATGCATTATGGTGTAATACTGTAAGCTGTCTCTCTGGCAGTTTGGGTCCTTTTATCAGCTTTTATTTAATATGCAAATAGTTTCTAATTTTGGGTGTAATCGATTATCAGCATCGCTAATTCCGTTGGTATTGCGGCGTAATGTGTGATGCTTTGGCGTACGGCACCTACGACTTGGCATTATGCAGTTATGTGCTTTACTGATGATGTTGGTCCCAGATCCTGTTGCGTTTCCGTTGATCTCCTAATGGATAACACCCAGCAATACAATCTATTTTAAGTGTCCCTAAAAACCATCAATATGGCATCATGCAGTGCCGTAAGGTGGTGCAGCATTGTGCTGTATTGTCCTAGGGTTGTATGATTATTTTGATCATGGAACCAAAAGTATGACATCATGCATTATGGTGTTTTGCTTTAAGCTGCCTCCTTGGTGGTTTCAGTCCTATGTCCAGCTCGGATTTTCTTAATATCCAAAGGGTTGTATGATTTTTTTGATGATGGAACCAAAAGTATGACATCATGCATTATGGTGTTGGTCTTTAAAGCTGCCTCCTCGGTGGTTTCAGTCCTCGGTCCTGCTAGGTTTTGCTTAATATCCAGAGGGTTGTATGATTTTTTTTGATTATGGAACCAAAAGTATGACATCAAGCATTATGGTGTTATTCTTTAAGCTGCCTCCTCTGTGGTTTCAGTCCTATGTCCAGCTAGGTTTTGCTTAATATGGAAAGGGTTGTATGATTTTTTTTTTGATCATGGAACCAAAAGTATGACATCATGCATTATGGTGTAATTCTGTAAGCTGCCTCCTTGGTGGTTTCAGTCCTATGTCCAGGTAGGTTTTTCAGAATATCCAAAGGGTTGTATGATTTTTTTGATCATGGAACCAAAAGTATGACATCATGCATTATGGTGTTCTTCTTTATTGCTGCCTCCTCGGTGGTTTCAGTCCTATGTCTAGCTAGGTTTTGCTTAATATCCAAAGGGTTGTATGATTATTTTGATCATGGAACCAAAAGTATGACATCATGTATTATGGTGTTATGCTTTAAGCTGCCTCCTTGGTGGTTTCAGTCCTATGTCCAGCTTGGTTTTTCAGAATATCCAAAGGGTTGTATGATTTTTTTGATCATGGAACCAAAAGTATGACATCATGTATTATGGTGTTATTCTTTAAGCTGCCTCCTTGGTGGTTTCAGTCCTTTGTCTAGCTCGGTTTTTCAGAATATCCAAAGGGTTGTATGATTGTTTTGATCATGGAACCAAAAGTATGACATCATGCATTATGGTGTTCTTATTTATTGCTGCCTCCTCGGTTGTTTCAGTCCTATGTCTAGTTAGGTTTTGCTTAATATGCAAAGGGTTGTATGATTTTTTTTGATCATGGAACCAAAAGTATGACATCATGCATTATGGTGTTATTCTTTAAGCTGCCTCCTCGGTGGTTTTAGTCCTATGTCTAGCTAGGTTTTGCTTAATATCCAAAGGGTTGTATGATTATTTTGATCATGGAACCAAAAGTATGACATCATGTATTATGGTGTTATGCTTTAAGCTGCCTCCTTGGTGGTTTCAGTCCTATGTCCAGCTTGGTTTTTCAGAATATCCAAAGGGTTGTATGATTTTTTTGATCATGGAACCAAAAGTATGACATCATGTATTATGGTGTTATTCTTTAAGCTGCCTCCTTGGTGGTTTCAGTCCTATGTCCAGCTCAGTTTTTCTCAATATCCAAGGGTTGTATGATTATTTTGATCATAAAACCAAAAGTATGCCATCGTGCATTATGGTGTAATACTGTAAGCTGTCTCTCTGGCAGTTTGGGTCGTGTTATCAGCTATTATTTAATATGCAAATAGTTTCTAATTTTGGGTGTAATCTATTATCAGCATCGCTAATTCCGTTGGTATGGCGGCGTAATGTGTGATGCTTTGGCGTACGGCACCTACGACTTGGCATTATGCAGTTATGTGCTTTACTGATGATGTTGGTCCCAGATCATGTTGCGTTTCCGTTGATCTCCTAATGGATAACACCCAGCAATACAAACTATTTTAAGTGTCCCTAAAAAACATCAATATGGCATCATGCAGTGCCGTAAGGTGCAGCATTGTGCTGTATTGTCCTAGGGTTGTATGATTATTTTGATCATGGAACCAAAAGTATGACATCATGCATTATGGTGTTATTCTTTAAGCTGTCTCCTCGGTGGTTTCAGTCCTACGTCCAGCTAGGTTTTGCTTTATATCCAAAGGGTTGTATGATTTTTTTGATCATGGAACCAAAAGTATGACATCATGTATTATGGTGTTATGCTTTAAGCTGCCTCCTTGGTGGTTTCAGTCCTATGTCCAGCTCGTTTTTTCAGAATATCCAAAGGGTTGTATAATTTTTTTTTGATCATGGAACCAAAAGTATGATATCATGCATTATGGTGTTATTCTTTAAGCTGCCTCATCGGTGGTTTCAGTCCTATGTCCAGCTAAGTTTTGCTTTATATCCAAAGGGTTGTATGATTTTTTTTGATCAAGGAAACAAAAGTAGGTCATCATGTATTATGGTGTTATGCTTTAAGCTGCCTCCTTGGTGGTTTCAGTCCTTTGTCTAGCTCGGTTTTTCAGAATATCCAAAGGGTTGTATGATTGTTTTGATCATGGAACCAAAAGTATGACATCATGCATTATGGTGTTATTCTTTAAGCTGCCTCCTCGGTTGTTTCAGTCCTATGTCTAGTTAGGTTTTGCTTAATATGCAAAGGGTTGTATGATTTTTTTTGATCATGGAACCAAAAGTATGACATCATGCATTATGGTGTTATTCTTTAAGCTGCCTCCTCTGTGGTTTCAGTCCTATGTCCAGCTAGGTTTTGCTTTATATCCAAAGGGTTGTATGATTTTTTCGATCATGGAACCAAAAGTATGACATCATGCATTATGGTGTTATTCTTTAAGCTGCCTCCTTTGTGGTTTCAGTCCTATGTCCAGCTCCGTTTTTCTCAATATCCAAGGGTTGTATGATTATTTTGATCATAAAACCAAAAGTATGCCATCATGCATTATGGTGTAATACTGTAAGCTGTCTCTCTGGCAGTTTGGGTCCTGTTATGAGCTATTTTTTAATAGTTTCTAATTTTGGGTGTAATCTATTATCAGCATCGCTAATTCCGTTGGTATGGCGGCGTAATGTGTGATGCTTTGGCGTACGGCACCTACGACTTGGCATTATGCAGTTATGTCCTTTACTGATGATTTTGGTCCCAGATCATGTTGCGTTTCCGTTGATCTCCTAATGGATAACACCCAGCAATACAAACTATTTTAAGTGTCCCTAAAAAACATCAATATGGCATCATGCAGTGCCGTAAGGTGCAGCATTGTGCTGTATTGTCCTAGGGTTGTATGATTATTTTGATCATGGAACCAAAAGTATGACATCATGCATTATGGTGTTATGCTTTAAGCTGCCTCCTTGGTGGTTTCAGTCCTATGTCCAGCTCGGTTTTTCTTAATATCCAAAGGGTTGTATGATTTTTTTGATCATGGAACCAAAAGTATGACATCATGCATTATGGTGCTGTTCTTTAAAGCTGCCTCCTCTGTGGTTTCAGTCCTCTGTCCAGCTAGGTTTTGCTTAATATCCAAAGGGTTGTATAATTTTTGTGATCATGGTACCAAAAGTATGACATCATGCATTATGGTGTTATTCTTTAAGCTGCCTCCTCGGTGGTTTCAGTCCTATGTCCAGCTAGGTTTTGCTTTATATCCAAAGGGTTGTATGATTTTTTTGATCATAGAACCAAAAGTAGGACATCATGCATTATGGTGTTGTTCTTTAAAGCTGCCTCCTCTGTGGTTTCAGTCCTCTGTCCAGCTAGGTTTTGCTTAATATCCAAAGGGTTGTATGATTTTTTTGATGATGGAACCAAAAGTATGACATCATGCATTATGGTGTTGGTCTTTAAAGCTGCCTCCTCGGTGGTTTCAGTCCTCGGTCCAGCTAGGTTTTGCTTAATATGGAAAGGGTTGTATGATTTTTTTTGATCATGGAACCAAAAGTATGACATCATGTATTATGGTGTTATGCTTTAAGCTGTCTCTCTGGCAGTTTGGGTCCTGTTATGAGCTATTTTTTAATAGTTTCTAATTTTGGGTGTAATCTATTATCAGTATCGCTAATTCCGTTGGTATAGCGGCGTACTGTGTGATGCTTTGGCGTACGGCACCTACGACTTGGCATTATGCATTTGTGTGCTTTACTGATGATGTTGGTCCCAGATCATGTTGCGTTTCCGTTGATCTCCTAATGGATAACACCCAGCAATACAAACTATTTTAAGTGTCCCTATAAACCATCAATATGGCATCATGCAGTGCCGTAAGGTGCAGCATTGTGCTGTATTGTCCTAGGGTTGTATGATTATTTTGATCATGGAACCAAAAGTATGACATCAAGCATTATGGTGTTATTCTTTAAGCTGCCTCCTCGGTGGTTTCAGTCCTATGTCCAGCTCGGTTTTTCAGAATATCCAAAGGGTTGTATGATTTTTTTGATCATGGAACCAAAAGTATGACATCATGCATTATGGTGTTCTTCTTTATTGCTGCCTCCTCGGTGGTTTCAGTCCTATGTCTAGCTAGGTTTTGCTTAATATCCAAAGGGTTGTATGATTTTTTTTGATCATGGAACCAAAAGTATGACATCATGTATTATGGTGTTATGCTTTAAGCTGCCTCCTTGGTGGTTTCAGTCCTATGTCCAGCTCGGTTTTTCAGAATATCCAAAGGGTTGTATGATTTTTTTATTGACCATGGAACCAAAAGTATGACATCATGCATTATGGTGTTGTTCTTTAAAGCTGCCTCCTCGGTGGTTTCAGTCCTATGTCCAGCTTGGTTTTTCTTAATATCCAAGGGTTGTATGATTATTTTGATGATGGAACCAAAAGTATGACATTATGCATTATGGTGTTGTTCTTTAAAGCTGCTTCCTCGGTGGTTTCAGTCCTCTGTCCAGCTACGTTTTGCTTAATATCCAAAGGGTTGTATGATTTTTATTGATCATGGAACCAAAAGTATGACATCATGCATTATGGTGTTGTTCTTTAAAGCAGCCTCCTCGGTGGTTTCAGTCCTATGTCCAGCTAGGTTTTGCTTAATATGGAAAGGGTTGTATGATTTTTTTTGATCATGGAACCAAAAGTATGACATCATGCATTATGGTGTAATACTGTAAGCTGCCTCTCTGGCAGTTTGGGTCCTGTTATGAGCTATTTTTTAATAGTTTCTAATTTTGGGTGTAATCTATTATCAGTATCGCTTATTCCGTTGGTATAGCGGCGTACTGTGTGATGCTTTGGCGTACGGCACCTACGACTTGGCATTATGCAGTTTTGTGCTTTACTGATGATGTTGGTCCCAGGTCCTTTTGCGTTTCCGATGATCTCCTAATGGATAACACCCAGCAATACAAACTATTTTCAGTGTCCCTAAAACCATCAATATGGAATCATGCAGTGCCGTAAGGTGCAGCTTTGTGCTATGTTGTCCTAGTGGTTTCAGTCCTATGTCCAGCTACGTTTTGCTTAATATCCAAAGAGCTGTATGATTTTTTTGATGATGGAACCAAAAGTATGACATCATGCATTATGGTGTTTTTCTTTAAAGCTGCCTCTTCGGTGATTTCAGTCCTCTGTCCAGCTAGGTTTTGCTTAATATCCAAAGGGCTGTATGATTAAAAGTATGCCATCATGCATTATGGTGTAATACTGTAAGCTGTCTCTCTGGCAGTTTGGGTCATGTTATCAGCTATTATTTAATATGCAAATAGTTTCTAATTTTGGGTGTAATCTATTATCAGCATCCTTAATTCCGTTGGTATGGTGGCGTAATGTGTGATGCTTTGGCGTACGGCACCTACGACTTGGCATTATGCATTTGTGTGCTTTACTGATGATGTTGGTCCCAGATCATGTTGCGTTTCCGTTGATCTCCTAATGGATAACACCCAGCAATACAAACTATTTTAAGTGTCCCTATAAACCATCAATATGGCATCATGCAGTGCCGTAAGGTGCAGCATTGTGCTGTATTGTCCTAGGGTTGTATGATTATTTTGATCATGGAACCAAAAGTATGACATCATGCATTATGGTGTTATGCTTTAAGCTGCCTCCTTGGTGGTTTCAGTCCTATGTTCATCTCGGTTTTTCAGAATATCCAAAGGGTTGTATGATTTTTTTGATCATGGAACGAAAAGTATGACATCATGCATTATGGTGTTCTTCTTTATTGCTGCCTCCTCGGTGGTTTCAGTCCTATGTCTAGCTAGGCTTTGCTTAATATCCAAAGGGTTGTATGATTTTTTTTTTATCATGGAACCGAAAGTATGACATCATGTATTATGGTGTTATGCTTTAAGCTGCCTCCTCGGTGGTTTCAGTCCTATGTCCAGCTTGGTTTTTCTTAATTTCCAAGGGTTGTATGATTATTTTGATGATGGAACCAAAAGTATGACATCATGCATTATGGTGTTGTTCTTTAAAGCTGCCTCCTCGGTGGTTTCTGTCCTCTGTCCAGCTAGGTTTTGCTTAATATCCAAAGGGTTGTATGATTTTTTTGTTCATGGAACCAAAAGTATGACATCATGTATAATGGTGTTATGCTTTAAGCTGCCTCCTTGGTGGTTTCAGTCCTATGTCCAGCTCGGTTTTTCAGAATATCCTAAGGGTTGTATGATTTTTTTTTTTGATCATGGAACCAAAAGTATGACATCATGCATTATGGTGTTCTTCTTTAAAGCTGCCTCCTTGGTGGTTTCAGTACTTTGCCAGCTAGGTTTTGCTTAATAATATCCAAAGGGTTGTATGATTATTTTGATCATGGAACCAAAAGTATGACATCATGTATTAAAGTGTTATGCTTTAAGCTGCCTCCTTGGTGGTTTCAGTCCTATGTCCAGCTAGGTTTTGCTTAATATCCAAAGGGTTGTATGATTTTTTTGATCATAAAACCAAAAGAATGACATCATGTATTATGGTGTTATGCTTTAAGCTGCCTCCTTGGTGGTTTCAGTCCTATGTCCAGCTCGTTTTTTCAGAATATCCAAAGGGTTGTATCATTTTTTTTTTATCATGGAACCAAAAGTATGACATCATGCATTATGGTGTTCTTCTTTAAAGCTGCCTCCTCGGTGGTTTCAGTCCTATGTCTAGCTAGGTTTTGGTTAATATCCAAAGGGTTGTATGATTTTTTTTGATCATGGAACCAAAAGTATGACATCATGCATTATGGTGTTATTCTTTAAGCTGCCTCCTCGGTGGTTTCAGTCCTACGTCCAGCTAGGTTTTGCTTTATATCCAAAGGGTTGTATGATTTTTTTGATCATGGAACCAAAAGTATGACATCATGTATTATGGTGTTATGCTTTAAGCTGCCTCCTTGGTGGTTTCAGTCCTATGTCCAGCTCGTTTTTTCAGAATATCCAAAGGGTTGTATAATTTTTTTTTGATCATGGAACCAAAAGTATGATATCATGCATTATGGTGTTATTCTTTAAGCTGCCTCATCGGTGGTTTCAGTCCTATGTCCAGCTAAGTTTTGCTTTATATCCAAAGGGTTGTATGATTTTTTTTGATCAAGGAAACAAAAGTAGGTCATCATGTATTATGGTGTTATGCTTTAAGCTGCCTCCTTGGTGGTTTCAGTCCTTTGTCTAGCTCGGTTTTTCAGAATATTCAAAGGGTTGTATGATTGTTTTGATCATGGAACCAAAAGTATGACATCATGCATTATGGTGTTCTTATTTATTGCTGCCTCCTCGGTTGTTTCAGTCCTATGTCTAGTTAGGTTTTGCTTAATATGCAAAGGGTTGTATGATTTTTTTTGATCATGGAACCAAAAGTATGACATCATGCATTATGGTGTTATTCTTTAAGCTGCCTCCTCTGTGGTTTCAGTCCTATGTCCAGCTAGGTTTTGCTTTATATCCAAAGGGTTGTATGATTTTTTCGATCATGGAACCAAAAGTATGACATCATGCATTATGGTGTTATTCTTTAAGCTGCCTCCTTTGTGGTTTCAGTCCTATGTCCAGCTCCGTTTTTCTCAATATCCAAGGGTTGTATGATTATTTTGATCATAAAACCAAAAGTATGCCATCATGCATTATGGTGTAATACTGTAAGCTGTCTCTCTGGCAGTTTGGGTCCTGTTATGAGCTATTTTTTAATAGTTTCTAATTTTGGGTGTAATCTATTATCAGCATCGCTAATTCCGTTGGTATGGCGGCGTAATGTGTGATGCTTTGGCGTACGGCACCTACGACTTGGCATTATGCAGTTATGTCCTTTACTGATGATTTTGGTCCCAGATCATGTTGCGTTTCCGTTGATCTCCTAATGGATAACACCCAGCAATACAAACTATTTTAAGTGTCCCTAAAAAACATCAATATGGCATCATGCAGTGCCGTAAGGTGCAGCATTGTGCTGTATTGTCCTAGGGTTGTATGATTATTTTGATCATGGAACCAAAAGTATGACATCATGCATTATGGTGTTATGCTTTAAGCTGCCTCCTTGGTGGTTTCAGTCCTATGTCCAGCTCGGTTTTTCTTAATATCCAAAGGGTTGTATGATTTTTTTGATCATGGAACCAAAAGTATGACATCATGCATTATGGTGCTGTTCTTTAAAGCTGCCTCCTCTGTGGTTTCAGTCCTCTGTCCAGCTAGGTTTTGCTTAATATCCAAAGGGTTGTATAATTTTTGTGATCATGGTACCAAAAGTATGACATCATGCATTATGGTGTTATTCTTTAAGCTGCCTCCTCGGTGGTTTCAGTCCTATGTCCAGCTAGGTTTTGCTTTATATCCAAAGGGTTGTATGATTTTTTTGATCATAGAACCAAAAGTAGGACATCATGCATTATGGTGTTGTTCTTTAAAGCTGCCTCCTCTGTGGTTTCAGTCCTCTGTCCAGCTAGGTTTTGCTTAATATCCAAAGGGTTGTATGATTTTTTTGATGATGGAACCAAAAGTATGACATCATGCATTATGGTGTTGGTCTTTAAAGCTGCCTCCTCGGTGGTTTCAGTCCTCGGTCCAGCTAGGTTTTGCTTAATATGGAAAGGGTTGTATGATTTTTTTTGATCATGGAACCAAAAGTATGACATCATGTATTATGGTGTTATGCTTTAAGCTGTCTCTCTGGCAGTTTGGGTCCTGTTATGAGCTATTTTTTAATAGTTTCTAATTTTGGGTGTAATCTATTATCAGTATCGCTAATTCCGTTGGTATAGCGGCGTACTGTGTGATGCTTTGGCGTACGGCACCTACGACTTGGCATTATGCATTTGTGTGCTTTACTGATGATGTTGGTCCCAGATCATGTTGCGTTTCCGTTGATCTCCTAATGGATAACACCCAGCAATACAAACTATTTTAAGTGTCCCTATAAACCATCAATATGGCATCATGCAGTGCCGTAAGGTGCAGCATTGTGCTGTATTGTCCTAGGGTTGTATGATTATTTTGATCATGGAACCAAAAGTATGACATCAAGCATTATGGTGTTATTCTTTAAGCTGCCTCCTCGGTGGTTTCAGTCCTATGTCCAGCTCGGTTTTTCAGAATATCCAAAGGGTTGTATGATTTTTTTGATCATGGAACCAAAAGTATGACATCATGCATTATGGTGTTCTTCTTTATTGCTGCCTCCTCGGTGGTTTCAGTCCTATGTCTAGCTAGGTTTTGCTTAATATCCAAAGGGTTGTATGATTTTTTTTGATCATGGAACCAAAAGTATGACATCATGTATTATGGTGTTATGCTTTAAGCTGCCTCCTTGGTGGTTTCAGTCCTATGTCCAGCTCGGTTTTTCAGAATATCCAAAGGGTTGTATGATTTTTTTATTGACCATGGAACCAAAAGTATGACATCATGCATTATGGTGTTGTTCTTTAAAGCTGCCTCCTCGGTGGTTTCAGTCCTATGTCCAGCTTGGTTTTTCTTAATATCCAAGGGTTGTATGATTATTTTGATGATGGAACCAAAAGTATGACATTATGCATTATGGTGTTGTTCTTTAAAGCTGCTTCCTCGGTGGTTTCAGTCCTCTGTCCAGCTACGTTTTGCTTAATATCCAAAGGGTTGTATGATTTTTATTGATCATGGAACCAAAAGTATGACATCATGCATTATGGTGTTGTTCTTTAAAGCAGCCTCCTCGGTGGTTTCAGTCCTATGTCCAGCTAGGTTTTGCTTAATATGGAAAGGGTTGTATGATTTTTTTTGATCATGGAACCAAAAGTATGACATCATGCATTATGGTGTAATACTGTAAGCTGCCTCTCTGGCAGTTTGGGTCCTGTTATGAGCTATTTTTTAATAGTTTCTAATTTTGGGTGTAATCTATTATCAGTATCGCTTATTCCGTTGGTATAGCGGCGTACTGTGTGATGCTTTGGCGTACGGCACCTACGACTTGGCATTATGCAGTTTTGTGCTTTACTGATGATGTTGGTCCCAGGTCCTTTTGCGTTTCCGATGATCTCCTAATGGATAACACCCAGCAATACAAACTATTTTCAGTGTCCCTAAAACCATCAATATGGAATCATGCAGTGCCGTAAGGTGCAGCTTTGTGCTATGTTGTCCTAGTGGTTTCAGTCCTATGTCCAGCTACGTTTTGCTTAATATCCAAAGAGCTGTATGATTTTTTTGATGATGGAACCAAAAGTATGACATCATGCATTATGGTGTTTTTCTTTAAAGCTGCCTCTTCGGTGATTTCAGTCCTCTGTCCAGCTAGGTTTTGCTTAATATCCAAAGGGCTGTATGATTATATTGATCATAAAACCAAAAGTATGCCATCATGCATTATGGTGTAATACTGTAAGCTGTCTCTCTGGCAGTTTGGGTCCTGTTATCAGCTATTATTTAATATGCAAATAGTTTCTAATTTTGGGTGTAATCTATTATCAGCATCGCTAGTACCGTTGGTATAGTGGCATACTGTGTGATGCTTTAACGTACGGCACCTACGACTTGACATTATGCAGTTTTGTGCTTTACTGATGATGTTGGTCCCAGATCCTGTTGCGTTTCCATTGATCTCCTAATGGATAACACCCAGCAACACAAACTATTTTGAGTGTCCCTAAAAACCATCAATATGGCATCATGCAGTGCCGTAAGGTGCAGCATTGTGCTGTATTGTCCTAGTGGTTTCAGTCCTATGTCCAGCTCGGTTTTTCATAATATCCAAAGGGTTGTATGATTTTTTTGATCATGCAACCAAAAGTATGACATTATGCATTATGGTATTATTCTTTAAGCTGCCTCCTTGGCGGTTTCAGTCCTATGTCTAGCTAGGTTTTGCTTAAAATCCAAAGGGTTGTATGATAATTTTGATCATGGAACCAAAAGTATAACATGTATTATGTATTAGGTATTATGTGTTATGCATGCTTTAAGCATCCTCATTGGTGGTTTCAGTCCCATGTCCAGCTCGCTTTTTCAGAATATCCAAAGGGCTGTATGATTTTTTTGATCATGGAACCAAAAGTATGACATCATGTATTATGGTGTTATTCTTGAAGCTGCCTCCTTGGTGGTTTCAGTCCTATGTCCAGCTAGGTTTTGCTTAATATCCAAATGGTTGTATGATTATTTTGAACATGGAATCAAAAGTATGACATGTATTATGGTGTTATGCTTTAAGCTGCCTTCTTGGTGGTTTCAGCCCTATGTCCAGCTCGGTGTTTCAGAATATCCAAAGGGTTGTATGATTTATTTGATCATGGAACCAAAAGTATTTCATCATGCATTATGGTGTTATGCTTTAAGCTGCCTCCTTGGTGGTTTCAGTCCTATGTCCAGCTAGGATTTGCTTAATATCCAAGGGTTGTATGGTTATTTTGATCATAAAACCAAAAGTATGACATCATGCATTATGGTGTTATTCTTTAAGCTGCCTCCTCGGTGGTTTCAGTCCTATGTCCAGCTAGGTTTTGCTTAATATCCAAAGGGTTGTATGAATTTTTTGGTCATGGAACCAAAAGTATGACATCATGCATTATGGTGTTATTCTTTAAGCTGCCTCCTCTGTGTTTTCAGTCCTCTGTCCAGCTAAATTTTTCTTAATATCCAAGGGTTGTATGATTTCTTTGATCATAAAACCAAAAGTATGACATCGTGTATTATTGTATAATACTGTAAACTGTTTCTCTGGCAGTTTGGGTCCTGTTATCAGCTATTATTTAATATGCAAATAGTTTCTAATTTTGGCTGTAATCTATTATCAGCATCGCTAATTCCGTTGGTATAGCGGCGTACTGTGTGATGCTTTGGCGTACGGCACCTACGACTTGGCATTATGCAGTTTTGTACTTTACTGATGATGTTGGTCCCAGGTCCTGTTGCGTTTCCGTCGATCTCCTAATGGATAACACCCAGCAATACAAACTATTTTCAGTGTCCCTAAAAACCATCAATATGGCATCATGCAGTGCCGTAAGGTAGATTGTCCTAGCGGTTTCAGTCTTATGTCCAGCTACATTTTGCTTAATATCCAAAGGGTTGTATGATTATTTTGATCATGGAACCATAAGTATGACATCATGCATTATGGTGTTATGCTTTAAGCTGCCTCCTTGGCGGTTTCAGTCCTATGTTCAGCTAGGTTTTGCTTAATATCCAAAGGGTTGTATGATTTTTTTGGTCATGGAACCAAAAGTATGACATCATGCATTATGGTATTATTCTTTAAGCTGCCTCCTTGGTGGTTTCAGTCCTATGTCCAGCTAGGTTTTGCTTAATATCCAAAGGGTTGTATGATTATTTTGTTCATGGAACCAAAAGTATGACATCATGCATTATTGTGATATTCTTTAAGCTGCCTCCTCAGTGGTTTCAGTCCTATGTCCAGCTAGGTTTTGCTTAATATCCAAGGGTTGTATGGTTATTTTGATCATAAAACCAAAAGTATGACATCATGCATTATGGTGTTATTCTTTAAGCTGCCTCCTCGCTGGTTTCAGACCTATGTCCAGCTAAATTTTGCTTAATATCCAAAGGGTTGTATGATTTTTTTGGTCATGGAACCAAAAGTATGACATCATGCATTATGGTATTATTCTTTAAGCTGCCTCCTTGGTGGTTTCAGTCCTATGTCCAGCTAGGTTTTGCTTAATATCCAAAGAGTTGTATGATTTTTTTGATGATGGAACCAAAAGTTTGACATCAAGCATTATGGTGTTATTCTTTAAGCTACCTCCTCGGTGGTTTCAGTCCTATGTCCATCTTGGTTTTTCTTAATATCCAAGGGTTGTATGATTATTTTGATGATGGAACCAAAAGTATGACATCATGCATTATGGTGTTGCTCTTTAAAGCTGCCTCCTCGGTGGTTTCAGTCCTCTGTCCAGCTTGGTTTTGCTTAATATCCAAAGGGTTGTATGATTTTTTTGATCATGGAACCAAAAGTATGACATCATGTATAATGGTGTTATGCTTTAAGCTGCCTCCTTGGTGGTTTCAGTCCTATGTCCAGCTCGGTCTTTCAGAATATCCTAAGGGTTGTATCATTTTTTTTTTTATCATGGAACCAAAAGTATGACATCATGCATTATGGTGTTCTTCTTTAAAGCTGCCTCCTTGGTGGTTTCAGTACTTTGCCAGCTAGGTTTTGCTTAATAATATCCAAAGGGTTGTATGATTCAAAAGTATGACATCATGTATTAAAGTGTTATGCTTTAAGCTGCCTCCTTGGTGGTTTCAGTCCTATGTCTAGCTAGGTTTTGCTTAATATCCAAAGGGTTGTATGATTTTTTTGATCATAAAACCAAAAGTATGACATCATGTATTATGGTGTTATGCTTTAAGCTGCCTCCTTGGTGGTTTCAGTCCTATGTCCAGCTCATTTTTTCAGAATATCCAAAGGGTTGTATCATTTTTTTTTTGATCATAGAACCAAAAGTATGACATCATGCATTATGGTGTTCTTCTTTAAAGCTGCCTCCTCGGTGGTTTTAGTCCTATGTCCAGCTAGGTTTTGCTTAATATCCAAAGGGTTGGTATGATTTTTTTTGATCATGGAACCAAAAGTATGATATCATGAATTATGGTGTTATTCTTTAAGCTGCCTCATCGGTGGTTTCAGCCCTATGTCCTGCTCGGTTTTGCTTTATATCCAAAGGGTTGTATGATTTTTTTTGATCATGGAACCAAAAGTAGGTCATCATGTATTATGGTGTTATGCTTTAAGCTGCCTCCTTGGTGGTTTCAGTCCTATGTCCAGCTCGGTTTTTCAGAATATCCAAAGGGTTGTATGATTTTGTTTGATCATGGAACCAAAAGTATGACATCATGCATTTTGGTTTTCTTCTTTAAAGCTGCCTCCTCGGTGGTTTCAATCCTATTTCCAGCTAGGTTTTGCTTAATATCCAAAGGGTTGTATGATTTTTTTTGATCATGGAACCAAAAGTATGACATCATGCATTATGGTGTTATTCTTTAAGCTGCCTCCTTGGTGGTTTCAGTCCTATGTTCAGCTCGGTGTTTCTTAATATCCAAGGGTTGTGTGATTATTTTGACCATAAAACCAAAAGTATGACATTATGCATTATGGTGTAATACTGTAAGCTGTCTTTCTGGCAGTTTGGGTCCTGTTATCAGCTATTATTTAATATGCAAATAGTTTCTAATTTTGGGTGTAATCTATTATCAGCATCGCTAGTACCGTTGGTATAGTGGCATACTGTGTGATGCTTTAACGTACGGCACCTACGACTTGACATTATGCAGTTTTGTGCTTTACTGATGATGTTGGTCCCAGATCCTGTTGCGTTTCCATTGATCTCCTAATGGATAACACCCAGCAACACAAACTATTTTGAGTGTCCCTAAAAACCATCAATATGGCATCATGCAGTGCCGTAAGGTGCAGCATTGTGCTGTATTGTCCTAGTGGTTTCAGTCCTATGTCCAGCTCGGTTTTTCATAATATCCAAAGGGTTGTATGATTTTTTTGATCATGCAACCAAAAGTATGACATTATGCATTATGGTATTATTCTTTAAGCTGCCTCCTTGGCGGTTTCAGTCCTATGTCTAGCTAGGTTTTGCTTAAAATCCAAAGGGTTGTATGATAATTTTGATCGTGGAACCAAAAGTATAACATGTATTATGTATTAGGTATTATGTGTTATGCATGCTTTAAGCATCCTCATTGGTGGTTTCAGTCCCATGTCCAGCTCGCTTTTTCAGAATATCCAAAGGGCTGTATGATTTTTTTGATCATGGAACCAAAAGTATGACATCATGTATTATGGTGTTATTCTTGAAGCTGCCTCCTTGGTGGTTTCAGTCCTATGTCCAGCTAGGTTTTGCTTAATATCCAAATGGTTGTATGATTATTTTGAACATGGAATCAAAAGTATGACATGTATTATGGTGTTATGCTTTAAGCTGCCTTCTTGGTGGTTTCAGCCCTATGTCCAGCTCGGTGTTTCAGAATATCCAAAGGGTTGTATGATTTATTTGATCATGGAACCAAAAGTATTTCATCATGCATTATGGTGTTATGCTTTAAGCTGCCTCCTTGGTGGTTTCAGTCCTATGTCCAGCTAGGATTTGCTTAATATCCAAAGGGTTGTATAATTATTTTGATCATGGTACCAAAAGTATGACATCATGTATTATGTTGTTATGCTTTAAGCTGCCTCCTTCGTGGTTTCAGTGCTATGTCCAGCTAGGTTTTGCTTAATATCCAAGGGTTGTATGGTTATTTTGATCATAAAACCAAAAGTATGACATCATGCATTATGGTGTTATTCTTTAAGCTGCCTCCTCGGTGGTTTCAGTCCTATGTCCAGCTAGGTTTTGCTTAATATCCAAAGGGTTGTATGAATTTTTTGGTCATGGAACCAAAAGTATGACATCATGCATTATGGTGTTATTCTTTAAGCTGCCTCCTCTGTGTTTTCAGTCCTCTGTCCAGCTAAATTTTTCTTAATATCCAAGGGTTGTATGATTTCTTTGATCATAAAACCAAAAGTATGACATCGTGTATTATTGTATAATACTGTAAACTGTTTCTCTGGCAGTTTGGGTCCTGTTATCAGCTATTATTTAATATGCAAATAGTTTCTAATTTTGGCTGTAATCTATTATCAGCATCGCTAATTCCGTTGGTATAGCGGCGTACTGTGTGATGCTTTGGCGTACGGCACCTACGACTTGGCATTATGCAGTTTTGTACTTTACTGATGATGTTGGTCCCAGGTCCTGTTGCGTTTCCGTCGATCTCCTAAGGGATAACACCCAGCAATACAAACTATTTTCAGTGTCCCTAAAAACCATCAATATGGCATCATGCAGTGCCGTAAGGTAGATTGTCCTAGCGGTTTCAGTCTTATGTCCAGCTACATTTTGCTTAATATCCAAAGGGTTGTATGATTATTTTGATCATGGAACCATAAGTATGACATCATGCATTATGGTGTTATGCTTTAAGCTGCCTCCTTGGCGGTTTCAGTCCTATGTCCAGCTAGGTTTTGCTTAATATCCAAAGGGTTGTATGATTTTTTTGGTCATGGAACCAAAAGTATGACATCATGCATTATGGTATTATTCTTTAAGCTGCCTCCTTGGTGGTTTCAGTCCTATGTCCAGCTAGGTTTTGCTTAATATCCAAAGGGTTGTATGATTATTTTGTTCATGGAACCAAAAGTATGACATCATGCATTATTGTGATATTCTTTAAGCTGCCTCCTCAGTGGTTTCAGTCCTATGTCCAGCTAGGTTTTGCTTAATATCCAAGGGTTGTATGGTTATTTTGATCATAAAACCAAAAGTATGACATCATGCATTATGGTGTTATTCTTTAAGCTGCCTCCTCGCTGGTTTCAGACCTATGTCCAGCTAAATTTTGCTTAATATCCAAAGGGTTGTATGATTTTTTTGGTCATGGAACCAAAAGTATGACATCATGCATTATGGTATTATTCTTTAAGCTGCCTCCTTGGTGGTTTCAGTCCTATGTCCAGCTAGGTTTTGCTTAATATCCAAAGGGTTGTATGATTTTTTTGATCATGGAACCAAAAGTATGACATCATGCATTATGGTGTTGTTCTTTAAAGCTGACTCCTCTGTGGTTTCAGTCCTATGTCCAGCTAGGTTTTGCTTAATATCCAAAGGGTTGTATGATTTTTTTGGTCATGGAACCAAAAGTATGACATCATGCATTATGGTGTTATTCCTTATGCTGCCTCCTTGGCGGTTCATTCCTATGTCCAGCTAGGTTTTCCTTAAAATCCAAAGGGTGGTATGATTATTTTGTTCATGGAACCAAAAGTATGACATCATGCATTATTGTGATATTCTTTAAGCTGCCTCCTCAGTGGTTTCAGTCCTATGTCCAGCTCGGTCTTTCAGAATATCCTAAGGGTTGTATCATTTTTTTTTTTATCATGGAACCAAAAGTATGACATCATGCATTATGGTGTTCTTCTTTAAAGCTGCCTCCTTGGTGGTTTCAGTACTTTGCCAGCTAGGTTTTGCTTAATAATATCCAAAGGGTTGTATGATTCAAAAGTATGACATCATGTATTAAAGTGTTATGCTTTAAGCTGCCTCCTTGGTGGTTTCAGTCCTATGTCTAGCTAGGTTTTGCTTAATATCCAAAGGGTTGTATGATTTTTTTGATCATAGAACCAAAAGTATGACATCATGCATTATGGTGTTCTTCTTTAAAGCTGCCTCCTCGGTGGTTTTAGTCCTATGTCCAGCTAGGTTTTGCTTAATATCCAAAGGGTTGGTATGATTTTTTTTGATCATGGAACCAAAAGTATGATATCATGAATTATGGTGTTATTCTTTAAGCTGCCTCATCGGTGGTTTCAGCCCTATGTCCTGCTCGGTTTTGCTTTATATCCAAAGGGTTGTATGATTTTTTTTGATCATGGAACCAAAAGTAGGTCATCATGTATTATGGTGTTATGCTTTAAGCTGCCTCCTTGGTGGTTTCAGTCCTATGTCCAGCTCGGTTTTTCAGAATATCCAAAGGGTTGTATGATTTTGTTTGATCATGGAACCAAAAGTATGACATCATGCATTTTGGTTTTCTTCTTTAAAGCTGCCTCCTCGGTGGTTTCAATCCTATTTCCAGCTAGGTTTTGCTTAATATCCAAAGGGTTGTATGATTTTTTTTGATCATGGAACCAAAAGTATGACATCATGCATTATGGTGTTATTCTTTAAGCTGCCTCCTTGGTGGTTTCAGTCCTATGTTCAGCTCGGTGTTTCTTAATATCCAAGGGTTGTATGATTATTTTGACCATAAAACCAAAAGTATGACATTATGCATTATGGTGTAATACTGTAAGCTGTCTTTCTGGCAGTTTGGGTCCTGTTATCAGCTATTATTTAATATGCAAATAGTTTCTAATTTTGGGTGTAATCTATTATCAGCATCGCTAGTACCGTTGGTATAGTGGCATACTGTGTGATGCTTTAACGTACGGCACCTACGACTTGACATTATGCAGTTTTGTGCTTTACTGATGATGTTGGTCCCAGATCCTGTTGCGTTTCCATTGATCTCCTAATGGATAACACCCAGCAACACAAACTATTTTGAGTGTCCCTAAAAACCATCAATATGGCATCATGCAGTGCCGTAAGGTGCAGCATTGTGCTGTATTGTCCTAGTGGTTTCAGTCCTATGTCCAGCTCGGTTTTTCATAATATCCAAAGGGTTGTATGATTTTTTTGATCATGCAACCAAAAGTATGACATTATGCATTATGGTATTATTCTTTAAGCTGCCTCCTTGGCGGTTTCAGTCCTATGTCTAGCTAGGTTTTGCTTAAAATCCAAAGGGTTGTATGATAATTTTGATCGTGGAACCAAAAGTATAACATGTATTATGTATTAGGTATTATGTGTTATGCATGCTTTAAGCATCCTCATTGGTGGTTTCAGTCCCATGTCCAGCTCGCTTTTTCAGAATATCCAAAGGGCTGTATGATTTTTTTGATCATGGAACCAAAAGTATGACATCATGTATTATGGTGTTATTCTTGAAGCTGCCTCCTTGGTGGTTTCAGTCCTATGTCCAGCTAGGTTTTGCTTAATATCCAAATGGTTGTATGATTATTTTGAACATGGAATCAAAAGTATGACATGTATTATGGTGTTATGCTTTAAGCTGCCTTCTTGGTGGTTTCAGCCCTATGTCCAGCTCGGTGTTTCAGAATATCCAAAGGGTTGTATGATTTATTTGATCATGGAACCAAAAGTATTTCATCATGCATTATGGTGTTATGCTTTAAGCTGCCTCCTTGGTGGTTTCAGTCCTATGTCCAGCTAGGATTTGCTTAATATCCAAAGGGTTGTATAATTATTTTGATCATGGTACCAAAAGTATGACATCATGTATTATGTTGTTATGCTTTAAGCTGCCTCCTTCGTGGTTTCAGTGCTATGTCCAGCTAGGTTTTGCTTAATATCCAAGGGTTGTATGGTTATTTTGATCATAAAACCAAAAGTATGACATCATGCATTATGGTGTTATTCTTTAAGCTGCCTCCTCGGTGGTTTCAGTCCTATGTCCAGCTAGGTTTTGCTTAATATCCAAAGGGTTGTATGAATTTTTTGGTCATGGAACCAAAAGTATGACATCATGCATTATGGTGTTATTCTTTAAGCTGCCTCCTCTGTGTTTTCAGTCCTCTGTCCAGCTAAATTTTTCTTAATATCCAAGGGTTGTATGATTTCTTTGATCATAAAACCAAAAGTATGACATCGTGTATTATTGTATAATACTGTAAACTGTTTCTCTGGCAGTTTGGGTCCTGTTATCAGCTATTATTTAATATGCAAATAGTTTCTAATTTTGGCTGTAATCTATTATCAGCATCGCTAATTCCGTTGGTATAGCGGCGTACTGTGTGATGCTTTGGCGTACGGCACCTACGACTTGGCATTATGCAGTTTTGTACTTTACTGATGATGTTGGTCCCAGGTCCTGTTGCGTTTCCGTCGATCTCCTAATGGATAACACCCAGCAATACAAACTATTTTCAGTGTCCCTAAAAACCATCAATATGGCATCATGCAGTGCCGTAAGGTAGATTGTCCTAGCGGTTTCAGTCTTATGTCCAGCTACATTTTGCTTAATATCCAAAGGGTTGTATGATTATTTTGATCATGGAACCATAAGTATGACATCATGCATTATGGTGTTATGCTTTAAGCTGCCTCCTTGGCGGTTTCAGTCCTATGTCCAGCTAGGTTTTGCTTAATATCCAAAGGGTTGTATGATTTTTTTGGTCATGGAACCAAAAGTATGACATCATGCATTATGGTATTATTCTTTAAGCTGCCTCCTTGGTGGTTTCAGTCCTATGTCCAGCTAGGTTTTGCTTAATATCCAAAGGGTTGTATGATTATTTTGTTCATGGAACCAAAAGTATGACATCATGCATTATTGTGATATTCTTTAAGCTGCCTCCTCAGTGGTTTCAGTCCTATGTCCAGCTAGGTTTTGCTTAATATCCAAGGGTTGTATGGTTATTTTGATCATAAAACCAAAAGTATGACATCATGCATTATGGTGTTATTCTTTAAGCTGCCTCCTCGCTGGTTTCAGACCTATGTCCAGCTAAATTTTGCTTAATATCCAAAGGGTTGTATGATTTTTTTGGTCATGGAACCAAAAGTATGACATCATGCATTATGGTATTATTCTTTAAGCTGCCTCCTTGGTGGTTTCAGTCCTATGTCCAGCTAGGTTTTGCTTAATATCCAAAGGGTTGTATGATTTTTTTGATCATGGAACCAAAAGTATGACATCATGCATTATGGTGTTGTTCTTTAAAGCTGACTCCTCTGTGGTTTCAGTCCTATGTCCAGCTAGGTTTTGCTTAATATCCAAAGGGTTGTATGATTTTTTTGGTCATGGAACCAAAAGTATGACATCATGCATTATGGTGTTATTCCTTATGCTGCCTCCTTGGCGGTTCATTCCTATGTCCAGCTAGGTTTTCCTTAAAATCCAAAGGGTGGTATGATTATTTTGTTCATGGAACCAAAAGTATGACATCATGCATTATTGTGATATTCTTTAAGCTGCCTCCTCAGTGGTTTCAGTCCTATGTCCAGCTAGGTTTTGCTTAATATCCAAGGGTTGTATGGTTATTTTGATCATAAAACCAAAAGTATGACATCATGCATTATGGTGTTATTCTTTAAGCTGCCTCCTCGCTGGTTTCAGACCTATGTCCAGCTAAATTTTGCTTAATATCCAAAGGGTTGTATGATTTTTTTGGTCATGGAACCAAAAGTATGACATCATGCATTATGGTATTATTCTTTAAGCTGCCTCCTTGGTGGTTTCAGTCCTATGTCCAGCTAGGTTTTGCTTAATATCCAAAGGGTTGTATGATTTTTTTGATCATGGAACCAAAAGTATGACATCATGCATTATGGTGTTGTTCTTTAAAGCTGACTCCTCTGTGGTTTCAGTCCTATGTCCAGCTAGGTTTTGCTTAATATCCAAAGGGTTCTATGAATTTTTTGGTCATGGAACCAAAAGTATGACATCATGCATTATGGTGTTATTCCTTATGCTGCCTCCTTGGCGGTTCATTCCTATGTCCAGCTAGGTTTTCCTTAAAATCCAAAGGGTGGTATGATTATTTTGTTCATGGAACCAAAAGTATGACATCATGTATTATGGTGTTATGCTTTAAGCTGCCTCCTTGGTGGTTTCAGTCCTATGTCCAGCTAGGTTTTGCTTAAAATCCAAAGGGTTGTATGTTTATTTTGATCATGGAACCAAAAGTATGACATCATGTATTATGGTGTTATTCTTTATGCTGCCTCCTTGGCGGTTCAATCCTATGTCCAGCTAGGTTTTGCTTAAAATTCAAAGGGTTGTATGATTATTTTGTTCATGGAACCAAAAGTATGACATCATGTATTATGGTGTTATGCTTTATGCTGCCTCCTTGGTGGTTTCAGTCCTATGTCCTGCTCGGTTTTTCAGAATATCCAAAGGGTTGTATGATTATTTTGATCATGGAACCAAAAGTAGGACACCATGTATTATGGTGTTATTCTTTAAGCTGCCTCCTTGGTGGTTTCAGTCCTATGTCCAGCTATGTTTTGCTTAATATCCAAAGGGTTCTATGATTATTTTGATCATGGAATCAAAAGTATGACATGTATTATGGTTTTATGCTTTAAGCTGCCTCCTTGGTGGTTTCAGCCCTATGTCCAGCTCGGTTTTTCAGAATATCCAAAGGGTTGTATGATTTTTTTGATCATGGAACCAAAAGTATGACATCATGCATTATTGTGTTATTCTTTAAGCTGCCTCCTCGGTGGTTTCAGTCCTATGTCCAGCTAGGTTTTGCTTAATATCCAAAGGGTTGTATGATTTTTTTGATCATGGAACCAAAAGTATGACATCCATGCATTATGGTGTTATTCTTTAAGCTGCCTCCTTGGTGGTTTCAGTGCTATGTCCAGCTAGGTTTTGCTTAAAATCCAAAGGGTTGTATGATTATTTTGATCATGGAATCAAAAGTATGACATGTATCATGGTGTTATGCTTTAAGCTACCTCCTTGGTGGTTTCAGTGCTATGTCCATCTCGGTTTTTCTTAATATCCAAGGGTTGTATGATTATTTTGATCATAAAACCAAAAGTATGACATCATGCATTATGGTGTAATACTGTAAGCTGCCTATCTGGCAGTTTGAGTCCTGTTATCAGCTATTATTTAATATGCAAATAGTTTCTAATTTTGGGCGTAATCTATTATCAGCATCTATTATCAGTAATCTTTTTTCAGAACAGGGGATCTTCCCCGACAGCATTGAACAGGGGATCTTCCCTGACAGCATTGCACAGGTGATCTTCCCCGGCAGAACGAGCCAGACTTAACAAGTAGTCGGGCTCGTTCTGCCGAGGATGGCCAGGAAGATGAGATCTCGGCTGATTCTCGCGGCCACGCAGACGGGGCATTGAATTACACATGCAAATTCTCGGTCAAGCAGACACAGAACGGGACAGTGTCACGGCTGTCGGGCATGACCCAACATTGGATACCCCCCTTAGTTTCACCGCTTAATTGTTTCTTTTTTTCCTTTCTAAAAGTATTTGGTGTGCTGTATTGTTTCTCTGTGAAGTATGGTGCTCTCCTGGTGTCCTTTAGACATGCCAATGGAGATTTTCAGTACTAGTAAAGTCTCTAAACCGTATAACTCTTCTCTCCTCTTCTTACTACAGCAGTTCCTATATTGAATATTTTACGTTTTCGGGTACCTGAAAGAAAATGTCTTTATCCACTGGCAAAGTTCCAAGAGGATGGCAATGTCTACCAACCCTGAAGATATTATGGATGGCTTTGTGGTGGATATTAAACAGGCATCGAGGAACATTGCTGCAGACAAATAAGACTCTGAAGCTGATGGAAGAGATGTTTATGGACTTCAATACACAGGTAAATATCCTTTCCACATTTTGCGTATTTAGATTAACTTTTTCTCTGTAATTGATCCTTTTTTTTCATGTGCTGTCATTTAAATCCCTAATATTTTGAAATTCTGGGTTACACATTCCCATTCCTAACGTTCCACCTCATTTTCATCTATTCTTTATTTAAAACCCTAATATTTTGAAATTCTGGGTTAAACCAGATTTCTGCCTCCCCACAACCATCAGTAGAGCATTATGTTGTGTCGTATGGTGCCGTGCGACATTGCATTATGCTGTATGGTTCCCATTCCTAACGTTCCACCTCATTTTCATCTATCCTTTATTAAAATCCATAATCATTTGAAATTCTGGGTTAAACCAGGTTTCCGCCACCCCATGACTATCAGTAGAGCATTATGTTTTGCTGCATGATCCCATTTCTAACGTCCCACCTCATTTTCATCTATCCTTAATTAAAATCCCTAATCATTTAAAAATTCTGGGTTACACCAGATTTCTGCCTCCCCACGACCATTAGTAGAGCATTATGTTCTGCTGTATGATCCCATTCCTAACGTTCCACCTCATTTTCATCTATCCTTTATTTAAAACCCTAATATTTTGAAATTCTGGGTTAAACCAGATTTCTCCCTCCCCACAACAATCAGTAGAGCATTGTTTTGCTGTATGATCCCATTCCTAACGTTCCACCTCATTTTCATCTATCCTTTATTTAAAGCCCTAATATTTTGAAATTCTGGGTTAAACCAGATTTCTGCCTCCCACAACCATCAGTAGAGCATTATGTTGTGTCGTATGGTGCCGTGCGACATTGCATTATGCTGTATGGTTCCCATTCCTAACGTTCCACCTCATTTTCATCTATCCTTTATTTAAAACCCTAATATTTTGAAATTCTGGGTTAAACCAGATTTCTGCCTCCCCACAACCATCAGTAGAGCATTATGTTGTGTCGTATGGTGCCGTGCGACATTGCATTATGCTGTATGGTTCCCATTCCTAACGTTCCACCTCATTTTCATCTATCCTTTATTAAAATCCCTAATCATTTGAAATTCTGGGTTAAACCAGGTTTCCGCCACCCCATGACTATCAGTAGAGCATTATGTTTTGCTGCATGATCCCATTTCTAACGTCCCACCTCATTTTCATCTATCCTTAATTAAAATCCCTAATCATTTAAAAATTCTGGGTTACACCAGATTTCTGCCTCCCCACGACCATTAGTAGAGCATTATGTTCTGCTGTATGATCCCATTCCTAACGTTCCACCACATTTTCATTTATCCTTTATTTAAAACCCTAATATTTTGAAATTCTGGGTTAAACCAGATTTCTCCCTCCCTACAACAATCAGTAGAGCATTGTTTTGCGGTATGATCCCATTCCTAACGTTCCACCTCATTTTCATCTATCCTTTATTTAAAACCCTAATATTTTGAAATTCTGGGTTAAACCAGATTTCTGCCTCCCCACAACCATCAGTAGAGCATTATGTTGTGTCGTATGGTGCCGTGCGACATTGCATTATGCTGTATGGTTCCCATTCCTAACGTTCCACGTCATTTTCATCTATCCTTTATTAAAATCCCTAATCATTTGAAATTCTGGGTTAAACCAGGTTTCCGCCACCCCATGACTATCAGTAGAGCATTATGTTTTGCTGCATGATCCCATTTCTAACGTCCCACCTCATTTTCATCTATCCTTAATTAAAATCCCTAATCATTTAAAAATTCTGGGTTACACCAGATTTCTGCCTCCCCACGACCATTAGTAGAGCATTATGTTCTGCTGTATGATCCCATTCCTAACGTTCCACCTCATTTTCATCTATCCTTTATTTAAAACCCTAATATTTAGAAATTCTGGGTTAAACCAGATTTCTCCCTCCCCACAACAATCAGTAGAGGATTGTTTTGCTGTATGGTCCCATTCCTAACGTTCCACCTCATTTTCATCTATCCTTTATTTAAAACCCTAATATTTTGAAATTCTGGGTTAAACCAGATTTCTGCCTCCCACAACCATCAGTAGAGCATTATGTTGTGTCGTATGGTGCCGTGCGACATTGCATTATGCTGTATGGTTCCCATTCCTAACGTTCCACCTCATTTTCATCTATCCTTTATTTAAAACCCTAATATTTTGAAATTCTGGGTTAAACCAGATTTCTGCCTCCCCACAACCATCAGTAGAGCATTATGTTGTGTCGTATGGTGCCGTGCGACATTGCATTATGCTGTATGGTTCCCATTCCTAACGTTCCACGTCATTTTCATCTATCCTTTATTAAAATCCCTAATCATTTGAAATTCTGGGTTAAACCAGATTTCCGCCACCCCATGACTATCAGTAGAGCAATATGTTCTGCTGCATGATCCCATTTCTAACGTCCCACCTCATTTTCATCTATCCTTAATTAAAATCCCTAATCATTTAAAAATTCTGGGTTACACCAGATTTCTGCCTCCCCACGACCATTAGTAGAGCATTATGTTCTGCTGTATGATCCCATTCCTAACGTTCCACCTCATTTTCATCGATCCTTTATTTAAAACCCTAATATTTTGAAATTCTGGGTTAAACCAGATTTCTCCCACCCCACAACAATCAGTAGAGCATTGTTTTGCTGTATGATCCCATTCCTAACGTTCCACCTCATTTTCATCTATCCTTTATTTAAAACCCTAATATTTTGAAATTCTGGGTTAAACCAGATTTCTGCCTCCCCACAACCATCAGTAGAGCATTATGTTGTGTCGTATGGTGCCGTGCGACATTGCATTATGCTGTATGGTTCCCATTCCTAACGTTCCACCTCATTTTCATCTATCCTTTATTTAAAACCCTAATATTTTGAAATTCTGGGTTAAACCAGATTTCTGCCTCCCCACAACCATCAGTAGAGCATTATGTTGTGTCGTATGGTGCCGTGCGACATTGCATTATGCTGTATGGTTCCCATTCCTAACGTTCCACGTCATTTTCATCTATCCTTTATTAAAATCCCTAATCATTTGAAGTTCTGGGTTAAACCAGGTTTCCGCCACCCCATGACTATCAGTAGAGCATTATGTTTTGCTGCATGATCCCATTTCTAACGTCCCACCTCATTTTCATCTATCCTTAATTAAAATCCCTAATCATTTAAAAATTCTGGGTTACACCAGATTTCTGCCTCCCCACGACCATTAGTAGAGCATTATGTTCTGCTGTATGATCCCATTCCTAACGTTCCACCTCATTTTCATCTATCCTTTATTTAAAACCCTAATATTTAGAAATTCTGGGTTAAACCAGATTTCTCCCTCCCCACAACAATCAGTAGAGGATTGTTTTGCTGTATGGTCCCATTCCTAACGTTCCACCTCATTTTCATCTATCCTTTATTTAAAACCCTAATATTTTGAAATTCTGGGTTAAACCAGATTTCTGCCTCCCCACAACCATCAGTAGAGCATTATGTTGTGTCGTATGGTGCCGTGCGACATTGCATTATGCTGTATGGTTCCCATTCCTAACGTTCCACCTCATTTTCATCTATCCTTTATTAAAATCCCTAATCATTTGAAATTCTGGGTTAAACCAGGTTTCCGCCACCCCATGACTATCAGTAGAGCATTATGTTTTGCTGCATGATCCCATTTCTAACGTCCCACCTCATTTTCATCTATCCTTAATTAAAATCCCTAATCATTTAAAAATTCTGGGTTACACCAGATTTCTGCCTCCCCACGACCATTAGTAGAGCATTATGTTCTGCTGTATGATCCCATTCCTAACGTTCCACCACATTTTCATTTATCCTTTATTTAAAACCCTAATATTTTGAAATTCTGGGTTAAACCAGATTTCTCCCTCCCTACAACAATCAGTAGAGCATTGTTTTGCGGTATGATCCCATTCCTAACGTTCCACCTCATTTTCATCTATCCTTTATTTAAAACCCTAATATTTTGAAATTCTGGGTTAAACCAGATTTCTGCCTCCCCACAACCATCAGTAGAGCATTATGTTGTGTCGTATGGTGCCGTGCGACATTGCATTATGCTGTATGGTTCCCATTCCTAACGTTCCACGTCATTTTCATCTATCCTTTATTAAAATCCCTAATCATTTGAAATTCTGGGTTAAACCAGGTTTCCGCCACCCCATGACTATCAGTAGAGCATTATGTTTTGCTGCATGATCCTATTTCTAACGTCCCACCTCATTTTCATCTATCCTTAATTAAAATCCCTAATCATTTAAAAATTCTGGGTTACACCAGATTTCTGCCTCCCCACGACCATTAGTAGAGCATTATGTTCTGCTGTATGATCCCATTCCTAACGTTCCACCTCATTTTCATCTATCCTTTATTTAAAACCCTAATATTTAGAAATTCTGGGTTAAACCAGATTTCTCCCTCCCCACAACAATCAGTAGAGGATTGTTTTGCTGTATGGTCCCATTCCTAACGTTCCACCTCATTTTCATCTATCCTTTATTTAAAACCCTAATATTTTGAAATTCTGGGTTAAACCAGATTTCTGCCTCCCCACAACCATCAGTAGAGCATTATGTTGTGTCGTATGGTGCCGTGCGACATTGCATTATGCTGTATGGTTCCCATTCCTAACGTTCCACGTCATTTTCATCTATCCTTTATTAAAATCCCTAATCATTTGAAATTCTGGGTTAAACCAGATTTCCGCCACCCCATGACTATCAGTAGAGCAATATGTTCTGCTGCATGATCCCATTTCTAACGTCCCACCTCATTTTCATCTATCCTTAATTAAAATCCCTAATCATTTAAAAATTCTGGGTTACACCAGATTTCTGCCTCCCCACGACCATTAGTAGAGCATTATGTTCTGCTGTATGATCCCATTCCTAACGTTCCACCTCATTTTCATCTATCCTTTATTTAAAACCCTAATATTTTGAAATTCTGGGTTAAACCAGATTTCTCCCACCCCACAACAATCAGTAGAGCATTGTTTTGCTGTATGATCCCATTCCTAACGTTCCACCTCATTTTCATCTATCCTTTATTTAAAACCCTAATATTTTGAAATTCTGGGTTAAACCAGATTTCTGCCTCCCCACAACCATCAGTAGAGCATTATGTTGTGTCGTATGGTGCCGTGCGACATTGCATTATGCTGTATGGTTCCCATTCCTAACGTTCCACCTCATTTTCATCTATCCTTTATTTAAAACCCTAATATTTTGAAATTCTGGGTTAAACCAGATTTCTGCCTCCCCACAACCATCAGTAGAGCATTATGTTGTGTCGTATGGTGCCGTGCGACATTGCATTATGCTGTATGGTTCCCATTCCTAACGTTCCACGTCATTTTCATCTATCCTTTATTAAAATCCCTAATCATTTGAAATTCTGGGTTAAACCAGGTTTCCGCCACCCCATGACTATCAGTAGAGCATTATGTTTTGCTGCATGATCCCATTTCTAACGTCCCACCTCATTTTCATCTATCCTTAATTAAAATCCCTAATCATTTAAAAATTCTGGGTTACACCAGATTTCTGCCTCCCCACGACCATTAGTAGAGCATTATGTTCTGCTGTATGATCCCATTCCTAACGTTCCACCTCATTTTCATCTATCCTTTATTTAAAACCCTAATATTTAGAAATTCTGGGTTAAACCAGATTTCTCCCTCCCCACAACAATCAGTAGAGGATTGTTTTGCTGTATGGTCCCATTCCTAACGTTCCACCTCATTTTCATCTATCCTTTATTTAAAACCCTAATATTTTGAAATTCTGGGTTAAACCAGATTTCTGCCTCCCACAACCATCAGTAGAGCATTATGTTGTGTCGTATGGTGCCGTGCGACATTGCATTATGCTGTATGGTTCCCATTCCTAACGTTCCACCTCATTTTCATCTATCCTTTATTTAAAACCCTAATATTTTGAAATTCTGGGTTAAACCAGATTTCTGCCTCCCCACAACCATCAGTAGAGCATTATGTTGTGTCGTATGGTGCCGTGCGACATTGCATTATGCTGTATGGTTCCCATTCCTAACGTTCCACGTCATTTTCATCTATCCTTTATTAAAATCCCTAATCATTTGAAATTCTGGGTTAAACCAGGTTTCCGCCACCCCATGACTATCAGTAGAGCATTATGTTTTGCTGCATGATCCCATTTCTAACGTCCCACCTCATTTTCATCTATCCTTAATTAAAATCCCTAATCATTTAAAAATTCTGGGTTACACCAGATTTCTGCCTCCCCACGACCATTAGTAGAGCATTATGTTCTGCTGTATGATCCCATTCCTAACGTTCCACCTCATTTTCATCTATCCTTTATTTAAAACCCTAATATTTAGAAATTCTGGGTTAAACCAGATTTCTCCCTCCCCACAACAATCAGTAGAGGATTGTTTTGCTGTATGGTCCCATTCCTAACGTTCCACCTCATTTTCATCTATCCTTTATTTAAAACCCTAATATTTTGAAATTCTGGGTTAAACCAGATTTCTGCCTCCCACAACCATCAGTAGAGCATTATGTTGTGTCGTATGGTGCCGTGCGACATTGCATTATGCTGTATGGTTCCCATTCCTAACGTTCCACCTCATTTTCATCTATCCTTTATTTAAAACCCTAATATTTTGAAATTCTGGGTTAAACCAGATTTCTGCCTCCCCACAACCATCAGTAGAGCATTATGTTGTGTCGTATGGTGCCGTGCGACATTGCATTATGCTGTATGGTTCCCATTCCTAACGTTCCACCTCATTTTCATCTATCCTTTATTAAAATCCCTAATCATTTGAAATTCTGGGTTAAACCAGGTTTCCGCCACCCCATGACTATCAGTAGAGCAATATGTTCTGCTGCATGATCCCATTTCTAACGTCCCACCTCATTTTCATCTATCCTTAATTAAAATCCCTAATCATTTAAAAATTCTGGGTTACACCAGATTTCTGCCTCCCCACGACCATTAGTAGAGCATTATGTTCTGCTGTATGATCCCATTCCTAACGTTCCACCTCATTTTCATCTATCCTTTATTTAAAACCCTAATATTTTGAAATTCTGGGTTAAACCAGATTTCTCCCTCCCCACAACAATCAGTAGAGCATTGTTTTGCTGTATGATCCCATTCCTAACGTTCCACCTCATTTTCATCTATCCTTTATTTAAAACCCTAATATTTTGAAATTCTGGGTTAAACCAGATTTCTGCCTCCCCACAACCATCAGTAGAGCATTATGTTGTGTCGTATGGTGCCGTGCGACATTGCATTATGCTGTATGGTTCCCATTCCTAACGTTCCACCTCATTTTCATCTATCCTTTATTTAAAACCCTAATATTTTGAAATTCTGGGTTAAACCAGATTTCTGCCTCCCCACAACCATCAGTAGAGCATTATGTTGTGTCGTATGGTGCCGTGCGACATTGCATTATGCTGTATGGTTCCCATTCCTAACATTCCATCTCATTTTCATCTATCCTTTATTAAAATCCATAATCATTTGAAATTCTGGGTTAAACCAGGTTTCCGCCACCCCATGACTATCAGTAGAGCATTATGTTTTGCTGCATGATCCCATTTCTAACGTCCCACCTCATTTTCATCTATCCTTAATTAAAATCCCTAATCATTTAAAAATTCTGGGTTACACCAGATTTCTGCCTCCCCACGACCATTAGTAGAGCATTATGTTCTGCTGTATGATCCCATTCCTAACGTTCCACCACATTTTCATTTATCCTTTATTTAAAACCCTAATATTTTGAAATTCTGGGTTAAACCAGATTTCTCCCTCCCTACAACAATCAGTAGAGCATAGTTTTGCGGTTTGATCCCATTCCTAACGTTCCACCTCATTTTCATCTATCCTTTATTTAAAACCCTAATATTTTGAAATTATGGGTTAAACCAGATTTCTGCCTCCCCACAACCATGAGTAGAGCATTATGTTGTGTCGTATGGTGCCGTGCGACATTGCATTATGCTTTATGGTTCCCATTCCTAACGTTCCACGTCATTTTCATCTATTCTTTATTAAAATCCCTAATCATTTATAATTCTGGGTTAAACCAGGTTTCCGCCACCCCATGACTATCAGTAGAGCATTATGTTTTGCTGCATGATCCCATTTCTAACGTCCCACCTCATTTTCATCTATCCTTAATTAAAATCCCTAATCATTTAAAAATTCTGGGTTACACCAGATTTCTGCCTCCCCACGACCATTAGTAGAGCATTATGTTCTGCTGTATGATCCCATTCCTAACGTTCCACCTCATTTTCATCTATCCTTTATTTAAAACCCTAATATTTTGAAATTCTGGGTTAAACCAGATTTCTCCCTCCCCACAACAATCAGTAGAGCATTGTTCTGCTGTATGATCCCATTCCTAACATTCCACCTCATTTTCATGTATCCTTTATTTAAAACCCTAATATTTTGAAATTCTGGGTTAAACCAGATTTCTCCCTCCCCACAACAATCAGTAGAGCATTGTTTTGCTGTATGGTCCCATTCCTAACGTTCCACCTCATTTTCATCTATCCTTTATTTAAAACCCTAATATTTTGAAATTCTGGGTTAAACCAGATTTCTGCCTCCCACAACCATCAGTAGAGCATTATGTTGTGTCGTATGGTGCCGTGCGACATTGCATTATGCTGTATGGTTCCCATTCCTAACGTTCCACCTCATTTTCATCTATCCTTTATTTAAAACCCTAATATTTTGAAATTCTGGGTTAAACCAGATTTCTGCCTCCCCGCAACCATCAGTAGAGCATTATGTTGTGTCGTATGGTGCCGTGCGACATTGCATTATGCTGTATGGTTCCCATTCCTAACATTCCACGTCATTTTCATCTATCCTTTATTAAAATCCCTAATCATTTGAAATTCTGGGTTAAACCAGGTTTCCGCCACCCCATGACTATCAGTAGAGCAATATGTTTTGCTGCATGATCCCATTTCTAACGTCCCACCTCATTTTCATCTATCCTTAATTAAAATCCCTAATCATTTAAAAATTCTGGGTTACACCAGATTTCTGCCTCCCCACGACCATTAGTAGAGCATTATGTTCTGCTGTATGATCCCATTCCTAACGTTCCACCTCATTTTCATCTATCCTTTATTTAAAACCCTAATATTTTGAAATTCTGGGTTAAACCAGATTTCTCCCTCCCCACAACAATCAGTAGAGCATTGTTTTGCTGTATGATCCCATTCCTAACGTTCCACCTCATTTTCATCTATCCTTTATTTAAAACCCTAATATTTTGAAATTCTGGGTTAAACCAGATTTCTGCCTCCCACAACCATCAGTAGAGCATTATGTTGTGTCGTATGGTACCGTGCGACATTGCATTATACTGTATGGTTCCCATTCCTAACGTTCCACCTCATTTTCATCTATCCTTTATTTAAAACCCTAATATTTTGAAATTCTGGGTTAAACCAGATTTCTGCCTCCCCACAACCATCAGTAGAGCATTATGTTGTGTCGTATGGTGCCGTGCGACATTGCATTATGCTGTATGGTTCCCATTCCTAACGTTCCACCTCATTTTCATCTATCCTTTATTAAAATCCTTAATCATTTGAAATTCTGGGTTAAACCAGGTTTCCGCCACCCCATGACTATCAGTAGAGCATTATGTTTTGCTGCATGATCCCATTTCTAACGTCCCACCTCATTTTCATCTATCCTTAATTAAAATCCCTAATCATTTAAAAATTCTGGGTTACACCAGATTTCTGCCTCCCCACGACCATTAGTAGAGCATTATGTTCTGCTGTATGATCCCATTCCTAACGTTCCACCTCATTTTCATCTATCCTTTATTTAAAACCCTAATATTTTGAAATTCTGGGTTAAACCAGATTTCTCCCTCCCCACAACAATCAGTAGAGCATTGTTTTGCTGTATGATCCCATTCCTAACGTTCCACCTCATTTTCATCTATCCTTTATTTAAAACCCTAATATTTTGAAATTCTGGGTTAAACCAGATTTCTGCCTCCCACAACCATCAGTAGAGCATTATGTTGTGTCGTATGGTACCGTGCGACATTGCATTATGCTGTATGGTTCCCATTCCTAACGTTCCACCTCATTTTCATCTATCCTTTATTTAAAACCCTAATATTTTGAAATTCTGGGTTAAACCAGATTTCTGCCTCCCCACAACCATCAGTAGAGCATTATGTTGTGTCGTATGGTGCCGTGCGACATTGCATTATGCTGTATGGTTCCCATTCCTAACGTTCCACCTCATTTTCATCTATCCTTTATTAAAATCCTTAATCATTTGAAATTCTGGGTTAAACCAGGTTTCCGCCACCCCATGACTATCAGTAGAGCATTATGTTTTGCTGCATGATCCCATTTCTAACGTCCCACCTCATTTTCATCTATCCTTAATTAAAATCCCTAATCATTTAAAAATTCTGGGTTACACCAGATTTCTGCCTCCCCACGACCATTAGTAGAGCATTATGTTCTGCTGTATGATCCCATTCCTAACGTTCCACCACATTTTCATTTATCCTTTATTTAAAACCCTAATATTTTGAAATTCTGGGTTAAACCAGATATCTCCCTCCCTACAACAATCAGTAGAGCATTGTTTTGCGGTATGATCCCATTCCTAACGTTCCACCTCATTTTCATCTATCCTTTATTTAAAACCCTAATATTTTGAAATTCTGGGTTAAACCAGATTTCTGCCTCCCCACAACCATGAGTAGAGCATTATGTTGTGTCGTATGGTGCCGTGCGACATTGCATTATGCTGTATGGTTCCCATTCCTAACGTTCCACATCATTTTCATCTATCCTTTATTAAAATCCCTAATCATTTGAAATTCTGGGTTAAACCAGGTTTCCGCCACCCCATGACTATCAGTAGAGCATTATGTTTTGCTGCATGATCCCATTTCTAACGTCCCACCTCATTTTCATCTATCCTTAATTAAAATCCCTAATCATTTAAAAATTCTGGGTTACACGAGATTTCTGCCTCCCCACGACCATTAGTAGAGCATTATGTTCTGCTGTATGATCCCATTCCTAACGTTCCACCTCATTTTCATCTATCCTTTATTTAAAAACCCTAATATTTAGAAATTCTGGGTTAAACCAGATTTCTCCCTCCCCACAACAATCAGTAGAGTATTGTTTTGCTGTATGGTCCCATTCCTAACGTTCCACCTCATTTTCATCTATCCTTTATTTAAAACCCTAATATTTTAAAATTCTGGGTTAAACCAGATTTCTGCCTCCCCACAACCATCAGTAGAGCATTATGTTGTGTCGTATGGTGCCGTGCGACATTGCATTATGCTGTATGGTTCCCATTCCTAACGTTCCACGTCATTTTCATCTATCCTTTATTAAAATCCCTAATCATTTGAAATTCTGGGTTAAACCAGGTTTCCGCCACCCCATGACTATCAGTAGAGCAATATGTTCTGCTGCATGATCCCATTTCTAACGTCCCACCTCATTTTCATCTATCCTTAATTAAAATCCCTAATCATTTAAAAATTCTGGGTTACACCAGATTTCTGCCTCCCCACGACCATTAGTAGAGCATTATGTTCTGCTGTATGATCCCATTCCTAACGTTCCACCTCATTTTCATCTATCCTTTATTTAAAACCCTAATATTTTGAAATTCTGGGTTAAACCAGATTTCTCCCTCCCCACAACAATCAGTAGAGCATTGTTTTGCTGTATGATCCCATTCCTAACGTTCCACCTCATTTTCATCTATCCTTTATTTAAAACCCTAATATTTTGAAATTCTGGGTTAAACCAGATTTCTGCCTCCCCACAACCATCAGTAGAGCATTATGTTGTGTCGTATGGTGCCGTGCGACATTGCATTATGCTGTATGGTTCCCATTCCTAACGTTCCACCTCATTTTCATCTATCCTTTATTTAAAACCCTAATATTTTGAAATTCTGGGTTAAACCAGATTTCTGCCTCCCCACAACCATCAGTAGAGCATTATGTTGTGTCGTATGGTGCCGTGCGACATTGCATTATGCTGTATGGTTCCCATTCCTAACGTTCCACGTCATTTTCATCTATCCTTTATTAAAATCCCTAATCATTTGAAATTCTGGGTTAAACCAGGTTTCCGCCACCCCATGACTATCAGTAGAGCATTATGTTTTGCTGCATGATCCCATTTCTAACATCCCACCTCATTTTCATCTATCCTTAATTAAAATCCCTAATCATCTTTTAAAAATTCTGGGTTACACCAGATTTCTGCCTCCCCACGACCATTAGTAGAGCATTATGTTCTGCTGTATGATCCCATTCCTAACGTTCCACCTCATTTTCATCTATCCTTTATTTAAAACCCTAATATTTAGAAATTCTGGGTTAAACCAGATTTCTCCCTCCCCACAACAATCAGTAGAGGATTGTTTTGCTGTATGGTCCCATTCCTAACGTTCCACCTCATTTTCATCTATCCTTTATTTAAAACCCTAATATTTTGAAATTCTGGGTTAAACCAGATTTCTGCCTCCCACAACCATCAGTAGAGCATTATGTTGTGTCGTATGGTGCCGTGCGACATTGCATTATGCTGTATGGTTCCCATTCCTAACGTTCCACCTCATTTTCATCTATCCTTTATTTAAAACCCTAATATTTTGAAATTCTGGGTTAAACCAGATTTCTGCCTCCCCACAACCATCAGTAGAGCATTATGTTGTGTCGTATGGTGCCGTGCGACATTGCATTATGCTGTATGGTTCCCATTCCTAACGTTCCACGTCATTTTCATCTATCCTTTATTAAAATCCCTAATCATTTGAAATTCTGGGTTAAACCAGGTTTCCGCCACCCCATGACTATCAGTAGAGCAATATGTTCTGCTGCATGATCCCATTTCTAACGTCCCACCTCATTTTCATCTATCCTTAATTAAAATCCCTAATCATTTAAAAATTCTGGGTTACACCAGATTTCTGCCTCCCCACGACCATTAGTAGAGCATTATGTTCTGCTGTATGATCCCATTCCTAACGTTCCACCTCATTTTCATCTATCCTTTATTTAAAACCCTAATATTTTGAAATTCTGGGTTAAACCAGATTTCTCCCTCCCCACAACAATCAGTAGAGCATTGTTTTGCTGTATGATCCCATTCCTAACGTTCCACCTCATTTTCATCTATCCTTTATTTAAAACCCTAATATTTTGAAATTCTGGGTTAAACCAGATTTCTGCCTCCCCACAACCATCAGTAGAGCATTATGTTGTGTCGTATGGTGCCGTGCGACATTGCATTATGCTGTATGGTTCCCATTCCTAACGTTCCACCTCATTTTCATCTATCCTTTATTTAAAACCCTAATATTTTGAAATTCTGGGTTAAACCAGATTTCTGCCTCCCCACAACCATCAGTAGAGCATTATGTTGTGTCGTATGGTGCCGTGCGACATTGCATTATGCTGTATGGTTCCCATTCCTAACGTTCCACGTCATTTTCATCTATCCTTTATTAAAATCCCTAATCATTTGAAATTCTGGGTTAAACCAGGTTTCCGCCACCCCATGACTATCAGTAGAGCATTATGTTTTGCTGCATGATCCCATTTCTAACATCCCACCTCATTTTCATCTATCCTTAATTAAAATCCCTAATCATTTAAAAATTCTGGGTTACACCAGATTTCTGCCTCCCCACGACCATTAGTAGAGCATTATGTTCTGCTGTATGATCCCATTCCTAACGTTCCACCTCATTTTCATCTATCCTTTATTTAAAACCCTAATATTTAGAAATTCTGGGTTAAACCAGATTTCTCCCTCCCCACAACAATCAGTAGAGGATTGTTTTGCTGTATGGTCCCATTCCTAACGTTCCACCTCATTTTCATCTATCCTTTATTTAAAACCCTAATATTTTGAAATTCTGGGTTAAACCAGATTTCTGCCTCCCACAACCATCAGTAGAGCATTATGTTGTGTCGTATGGTGCCGTGCGACATTGCATTATGCTGTATGGTTCCCATTCCTAACGTTCCACCTCATTTTCATCTATCCTTTATTTAAAACCCTAATATTTTGAAATTCTGGGTTAAACCAGATTTCTGCCTCCCCACAACCATCAGTAGAGCATTATGTTGTGTCGTATGGTGCCGTGCGACATTGCATTATGCTGTATGGTTCCCATTCCTAACGTTCCACGTCATTTTCATCTATCCTTTATTTAAAACCCTAATATTTTGAAATTCTGGGTTAAACCAGATTTCTCCCTCCCCACAACAATCAGTAGAGCATTGTTTTGCTGTATGATCCCATTCCTAACGTTCCACCTCATTTTCATCTATCCTTTATTTAAAACCCTAATATTTTGAAATTCTGAGTTAAACCAGATTTCTGCCTCCCCACAACCATCAGTAGAGCATTATGTTGTGTCGTATGGTGCCGTGCGACATTGCATTATGCTGTATGGTTCCCATTCCTAACGTTCCACGTCATTTTCATCTATCCTTTATTAAAATCCCTAATCATTTGAAATTCTGGGTTAAACCAGGTTTCCGCCACCCCATGACTATCAGTAGAGCAATATGTTCTGCTGCATGATCCCATTTCTAACGTTCCACCTCATTTTCATCTATCCTTTATTTAAAACCCTAATATTTTGAAATTCTGGGTTAAACCAGATTTCTGCCTCCCCACAACCATCAGTAGAGCATTATGTTGTGTCGTATGGTGCCGTGCGACATTGCATTATGCTGTATGGTTCCCATTCCTAACGTTCCACGTCATTTTCATCTATCCTTTATTAAAATCCTTAATCATTTGAAATTCTGGGTTAAACCAGGTTTCCGCCACCCCATGACTATCAGTAGAGCATTATGTTTTGCTGCATGATCCCATTTCTAACATCCCACCTCATTTTCATCTATCCTTAATTAAAATCCCTAATCATTTAAAAATTCTGGGTTACACCAGATTTCTGCCTCCCCACGACCATTAGTAGAGCATTATGTTCTGCTGTATGATCCCATTCCTAACGTTCCACCTCATTTTCATCTATCCTTTATTTAAAACCCTAATATTTAGAAATTCTGGGTTAAACCAGATTTCTCCCTCCCCACAACAATCAGTAGAGGATTGTTTTGCTGTATGGTCCCATTCCTAACGTTCCACCTCATTTTCATCTATCCTTTATTTAAAACCCTAATATTTTGAAATTCTGGGTTAAACCAGATTTCTGCCTCCCACAACCATCAGTAGAGCATTATGTTGTGTCGTATGGTGCCGTGCGACATTGCATTATGCTGTATGGTTCCCATTCCTAACGTTCCACCTCATTTTCATCTATCCTTTATTTAAAACCCTAATATTTTGAAATTCTGGGTTAAACCAGATTTCTGCCTCCCCACAACCATCAGTAGAGCATTATGTTGTGTCGTATGGTGCCGTGCGACATTGCATTATGCTGTATGGTTCCCATTCCTAACGTTCCACGTCATTTTCATCTATCCTTTATTAAAATCCCTAATCATTTGAAATTCTGGGTTAAACCAGGTTTCCGCCACCCCATGACTATCAGTAGAGCAATATGTTCTGCTGCATGATCCCATTTCTAACGTCCCACCTCATTTTCATCTATCCTTAATTAAAATCCCTAATCATTTAAAAATTCTGGGTTACACCAGATTTCTGCCTCCCCACGACCATTAGTAGAGCATTATGTTCTGCTGTATGATCCCATTCCTAACGTTCCACCTCATTTTCATCTATCCTTTATTTAAAACCCTAATATTTTGAAATTCTGGGTTAAACCAGATTTCTCCCTCCCCACAACAATCAGTAGAGCATTGTTTTGCTGTATGATCCCATTCCTAACGTTCCACCTCATTTTCATCTATCCTTTATTTAAAACCCTAATATTTTGAAATTCTGGGTTAAACCAGATTTCTGCCTCCCCACAACCATCAGTAGAGCATTATGTTGTGTCGTATGGTGCCGTGCGACATTGCATTATGCTGTATGGTTCCCATTCCTAACGTTCCACCTCATTTTCATCTATCCTTTATTTAAAACCCTAATATTTTGAAATTCTGGGTTAAACCAGATTTCTGCCTCCCCACAACCATCAGCAGAGCATTATGTTGTGTCGTATGGTGCCGTGCGACATTGCATTATGCTGTATGGTTCCCATTCCTAACGTTCCACGTCATTTTCATCTATCCTTTATTAAAATCCCTAATCATTTGAAATTCTGGGTTAAACCAGGTTTCCGCCACCCCATGACTATCAGTAGAGCATTATGTTTTGCTGCATGATCCCATTTCTAACGTCCCACCTCATTTTCATCTATCCTTAATTAAAATCCCTAATCATTTAAAAATTCTCGGTTACACCAGATTTCTGCCTCCCCACGACCATTAGTAGAGCATTATGTTCTGCTGTATGATCCCATTCCTAACGTTCCACCTCATTTTCATCTATCCTTTATTTAAAACCCTAGTATTTTGAAATTCTGGGTTAAACCAGATTTCTCCCTCCCCACAACAATCAGTAGAGCATTGTTTTGCTGTATGATCCCATTCCTAACGTTCCACCTCATTTTCATCTATCCTTTATTTAAAACCCTAATATTTTGAAATTCTGGGTTAAACCAGATTTCTGCCTCCCCACAACCATCAGTAGAGCATTATGTTGTGTCGTATGGTGCCGTGCGACATTGCATTATGCTGTATGGTTCCCATTCCTAACATTCCACCTCATTTTCATCTATCCTTTATTAAAATCCATAATCATTTGAAATTCTGGGTTAAACCAGGTTTCCGCCACCCCATGACTATCAGTAGAGCATTATGTTTTGCTGCATGATCCCATTTCTAACGTCCCACCTCATTTTCATCTATCCTTAATTAAAATCCCTAATCATTTAAAAATTCTGGGTTACACCAGATTTCTGCCTCCCCACGACCATTAGTAGAGCATTATGTTCTGCTGTATGATCCCATTCCTAACGTTCCACCACATTTTCATTTATCCTTTATTTAAAACCCTAATATTTTGAAATTCTGGGTTAAACCAGATTTCTCCCTCCCTACAACAATCAGTAGAGCATAGTTTTGCGGTTTGATCCCATTCCTAACGTTCCACCTCATTTTCATCTATCCTTTATTTAAAACCCTAATATTTTGAAATTATGGGTTAAACCAGATTTCTGCCTCCCCACAACCATGAGTAGAGCATTATGTTGTGTCGTATGGTGCCGTGCGACATTGCATTATGCTTTATGGTTCCCATTCCTAACGTTCCACGTCATTTTCATCTATCCTTTATTAAAATCCCTAATCATTTGAAATTCTGGGTTAAACCAGGTTTCTGCCACCCCATGACTATCAGTAGAGCATTATGTTTTGCTGCATGATCCCATTTCTAACGTCCCACCTCATTTTCATCTATCCTTAATTAAAATCCCTAATCATTTAAAAATTCTGGGTTACACCAGATTTCTGCCTCCTCACGACCATTAGTAGAGCATTATGTTCTGCTGTATGATCCCATTCCTAACGTTCCACCTCATTTTCATCTATCCTTTATTTAAAACCCTAATATTTTGAAATTCTGGGTTAAACCAGATTTCTCCCTCCCCACAACAATCAGTAGAGCATTGTTTTGCTGTATGGTCCCATTCCTAACGTTCCACCTCATTTTCATCTATCCTTTATTTAAAACCCTAATATTTTGAAATTCTGGGTTAAACCAGATTTCTCCCTCCCCACAACAATCAGTAGAGCATTGTTTTGCTGTATGGTCCCATTCCTAACGTTCCACCTCATTTTCATCTATCCTTTATTTAAAACCCTAATATTTTGAAATTCTGGGTTAAACCAGATTTCTGCCTCCCACAACCATCAGTAGAGCATTATGTTGTGTCGTATGGTGCCGTGCGACATTGCATTATGCTGTATGGTTCCCATTCCTAACGTTCCACCTCATTTTCATCTATCCTTTATTTAAAACCCTAATATTTTGAAATTCTGGGTTAAACCAGATTTCTGCCTCCCCACAACCATCAGTAGAGCATTATGTTGTGTCGTATGGTGCCGTGCGACATTGCATTATGCTGTATGGTTCCCATTCCTAACGTTCCACGTCATTTTCATCTATCCTTTATTAAAATCCCTAATCATTTGAAATTCTGGGTAAAACCAGGTTTCCGCCACCCCATGACTATCAGTAGAGCATTATGTTTTGCTGCATGATCCCATTTCTAACGTCCCACCTCATTTTCATCTATCCTTAATTAAAATCCCTAATCATTTAAAAATTCTGGGTTACACCAGATTTCTGCCTCCCCACGACCATTAGTAGAGCATTATGTTCTGCTGTATGATCCCATTCCTAACGTTCCACCTCATTTTCATCTATCCTTTATTTAAAAACCTAATATTTTGAAATTCTGGGTTAAACCAGATTTCTCCCTCCCCACAACAATCAGTAGAGCATTGTTTTGCTGTATGATCCCATTCCTAACGTTCCACCTCATTTTCATCTATCCTTTATTTAAAACCCTAATATTTTGAAATTCTGGGTTAAACCAGATTTCTGCCTCCGCACAACCGTCAGTAGAGCATTATGTTGTGTCGTATGGTGCCGTGCGACATTGCATTTTTCTGTATTGTTCCCATTCCTAACGTTCCACGTCATTTTCATCTATCCTTTATTAAAATCCCTAATCATTTGAAATTCTGGGTTAAACCAGGTTTCCGCCACCCCATGACTATCAGTAGAGCAATATGTTTTGCTGCATGATCCCATTTCTAACGTCCCACCTCATTTTCATCTATCCTTAATTAAAATCCCTAATCATTTAAAAATTCTGGGTTACACCAGATTTCTGCCTCCCCACGACCATTAGTAGAGCATTATGTTCTGCTGTATGATCCCATTCCTAACGGTCCACCTCATTTTCATCTATCCTTTATTTAAAACCCTAATATTTTGAAATTCTGGGTTAAACCAGATTTCTCCCTCCCCACAACAATCAGTAGAGCATTGTTTTGCTGTATGATCCCATTCCTAACGTTCCACCTCATTTTCATCTATCCTTTATTTAAAACCCTAATCTTTTGAAATTCTGGGTTAAACCAGATTTCTGCCTCCCCACAACCATCAGTAGAGCATTATGTTGTGTCGTATGGTGCCGTGCGACATTGCATTATGCTGTATGGTTCCCATTCCTAACGTTCCACCTCATTTTCATTTATCCTTTATTTAAAACCCTAATATTTTGAAATTCTGGGTTAAACCAGATTTCTGCCTCCCCACAACCATCAGTAGAGCATTATGTTGTGTCGTATGGTGCCGTGCGACATTGCATTATGCCGTATGGTTCCCATTCCTAACGTTCCACGTCATTTTCATCTATCCTTTATTAAAATCCCTAATCATTTGAAATTCTGGGTTAAACCAGGTTTCCGCCACCCCATGACTATCAGTAGAGCATTATGTTTTGCTGCATGATCCCATTTCTAACGTCCCACCTCATTTTCATCTATCCTTAATTAAAATCCCTAATCATTTAAAAATTCTGGGTTACACCAGATTTCTGCCTCCCCACGACCATTAGTAGAGCATTATGTTCTGCTGTATGATCCCATTCCTAACGTTCCACCTCATTTTCATCTATCCTTTATTTAAAACCCTAATATTTTGAAATTCTGGGTTAAACCAGATTTCTCCCTCCCCACAACAATCAGTAGAGCATTGTTCTGCTGTATGATCCCATTCCTAACGTTCCACCTCATTTTCATCTATCCTTTATTTAAAACCCTAATATTTTGAAATTCTGGGTTAAACCAGATTTCTCCCTCCCCACAACAATCAGTAGAGCATTGTTTTGCTGTATGGTCCCATTCCTAACGTTCCACCTCATTTTCATCTATCCTTTATTTAAAACCCTAACATTTTGAAATTCTGGGTTAAACCAGATTTCTGCCTCCCACAACCATCAGTAGAGCATTATGTTGTGTCGTATGGTGCCGTGCGACATTGCATTATGCTGTATGGTTCCCATTCCTAACGTTCCACCTCATTTTCATCTATCCTTTATTTAAAACCCTAATATTTTGAAATTCTGGGTTAAACCAGATTTCTGCCTCCCCACAACCATCAGTAGAGCATTATGTTGTGTCGTATGGTGCCGTGCGACATTGCATTATGCTGTATGGTTCCCATTCCTAACGTTCCACGTCATTTTCATCTATCCTTTATTAAAATCCCTAATCATTTGAAATTCTGGGTTAAACCAGGTTTCCGCCACCCCATGACTATCAGTAGAGCATTATGTTTTGCTGCATGATCCCATTTCTAACGTCCCACCTCATTTTCATCTATCCTTAATTAAAATCCCTAATCATTTAAAAATTCTGGGTTACACCAGATTTCTGCCTCCCCACGACCATTAGTAGAGCATTATGTTCTGCTGTATGATCCCATTCCTAACGTTCCACCTCATTTTCATCTATCCTTTATTTAAAACCCTAATATTTTGAAATTCTGGGTTAAACCAGATTTCTCCCTCCCCACAACAATCAGTAGAGCATTGTTTTGCTGTATGATCCCATTCCTAACGTTCCACCTCATTTTCATCTATCCTTTATTTAAAACCCTAATATTTTGAAATTCTGGGTTAAACCAGATTTCTGCCTCCCCACAACCATCAGTAGAGCATTATGTTGTGTCGTATGGTGCCGTGCGACATTGCATTTTTCTGTATGGTTCCCATTCCTAACGTTCCACGTCATTTTCATCTATCCTTTATTAAAATCCCTAATCATTTAAAATTCTGGGTTAAACCAGGTTTCCGCCACCCCATGACTATCAGTAGAGCAATATGTTTTGCTGCATGATCCCATTTCTAACGTCCCACCTCATTTTCATCTATCCTTAATTAAAATCCCTAATCATTTAAAAATTCTGGGTTACACCAGATTTCTGCCTCCCCACGACCATTAGTAGAGCATTATGTTCTGCTGTATGATCCCATTCCTAACGGTCCACCTCATTTTCATCTATCCTTTATTTAAAACCCTAATATTTTGAAATTCTGGGTTAAACCAGATTTCTCCCTCCCCACAACAATCAGTAGAGCATTGTTTTGCTGTATGATCCCATTCCTAACGTTCCACCTCATTTTCATCTATCCTTTATTTAAAACCCTAATATTTTGAAATTCTGGGTTAAACCAGATTTCTGCCTCCCCACAACCATCAGTAGAGCATTATGTTGTGTCGTATGGTGCCGTGCGACATTGCATTATGCTGTATGGTTCCCATTCCTAACGTTCCACCTCATTTTCATTTATCCTTTATTTAAAACCCTAATATTTTGAAATTCTGGGTTAAACCAGATTTCTGCCTCCCCACAACCATCAGTAGAGCATTATGTTGTGTCGTATGGTGCCGTGCGACATTGCATTATGCCGTATGGTTCCCATTCCTAACGTTCCACGTCATTTTCATCTATCCTTTATTAAAATCCCTAATCATTTGAAATTCTGGGTTAAACCAGGTTTCCGCCACCCCATGACTATCAGTAGAGCATTATGTTTTGCTGCATGATCCCATTTCTAACGTCCCACCTCATTTTCATCTATCCTTAATTAAAATCCCTAATCATTTAAAAATTCTCGGTTACACCAGATTTCTGCCTCCCCACGACCATTAGTAGAGCATTATGTTCTGCTGTATGATCCCATTCCTAACGTTCCACCTCATTTTCATCTATCCTTTATTTAAAACCCTAATATTTTGAAATTCTGGGTTAAACCAGATTTCTCCCTCCCCACAACAATCAGTAGAGCATTGTTTTGCTGTATGATCCCATTCCTAACGTTCCACCTCATTTTCATCTATCCTTTATTTAAAACCCTAATATTTTGAAATTCTGGGTTAAACCAGATTTCTGCCTCCCCACAACCATCAGTAGAGCATTATGTTGTGTCGTATGGTGCCGTGCGACATTACATTATGCTGTATGGTTCCCATTCCTAACATTCCACCTCATTTTCATCTATCCTTTATTAAAATCCATAATCATTTGAAATTCTGGGTTAAACCAGGTTTCCGCCACCCCATGACTATCAGTAGAGCATTATGTTTTGCTGCATGATCCCATTTCTAACGTCCCACCTCATTTTCATCTATCCTTAATTAAAATCCCTAATCATTTAAAAATTCTGGGTTAAACCAGATTTCTCCCTCCCTACAACAATCAGTAGAGCATTGTTTTGCGGTTTGATCCCATTCCTAACGTTCCACCTCATTTTCATCTATCCTTTATTTAAAACCCTAATATTTTGAAATTATGGGTTAAACCAGATTTCTGCCTCCCCACAACCATGAGTAGAGCATTATGTTGTGTCGTATGGTGCCGTGCGACATTGCATTATGCTTTATGGTTCCCATTCCTAACGTTCCACGTCATTTTCATCTATCCTTTATTAAAATCCCTAATCATTTGAAATTCTGGGTTAAACCAGGTTTCCGCCACCCCATGACTATCAGTAGAGCATTATGTTTTGCTGCATGATCCCATTTCTAACGTCCCACCTCATTTTCATCTATCCTTAATTAAAATCCCTAATCATTTAAAAATTCTGGGTTACACCAGATTTCTGCCTCCCCACGACCATTAGTAGAGCATTATGTTCTGCTGTATGATCCCATTCCTAACGTTCCACCTCATTTTCATCTATCCTTTATTTAAAACCCTAATATTTTGAAATTCTGGGTTAAACCAGATTTCTCCCTCCCCACAACAATCAGTAGAGCATTGTTTTGCTGTATGATCCCATTCCTAACGTTCCACCTCATTTTCATCTATCCTTTATTTAAAACCCTAATATTTTGAAATTCTGGGTTAAACCAGATTTCTGCCTCCCCACAACCATCAGTAGAGCATTATGTTGTGTCGTATGGTGCCGTGCGACATTGCATTATGCTGTATGGTTCCCATTCCTAATATTCCACCTCATTTTCATCTATCCTTTATTAAAATCCCTAATCATTTGAAATTCTGGGTTAAACCAGATTTCCGCCTCCCCACAACCATCTGTAGAGCACTATGTTTTGCTGTATTATCCTGTTCCTAAGTTCCACCTCATTTTCATCTACCCTGTATTTAATTCCCTAATATTTTTTAATTCTGGGTACAACCAGATTTCTGCCTCCCCACAACCATCAGTAGAGCATTATGTTGTGTCGTCTGGTGCCATGCGACATTGCATTATGCTGTATGGTTCCCATTCCTAACGTTCCACCTCATTTTCATCTGTCCTTTATTAAAATCCCTAATCATTTGAAATTCTGGGTCAAACCAGATTTCTGCCTCCCCACGACCATCAGTAGAGCATTATGTTTTGCTGTATGATCCCATTCCAACTTTCCACCTCCTTTTCATCTATATTTATTTAAAACCCTACTATTTTGAAATTCTGGGTTAAACCAGGTTTCCGCCACCCCAAGACTATCAGTAGAGCATTATGTTTTGCTGCATGATCCCATTTCTAACGTCCCACCTCATTTTCATCTATCCTTAATTAAAATCCCTAATCATTTAAAAATTCTGGGTTAAACCAGATTTCTGCCTCCCCACAACCATCAGTAGAGCATTATGTTGTGTCGTATGGTGCCGTGCGACATTGCATTATGCTGTATGGTTCCCACTACTAACGTTCAACCTCATTTTCATCTATCCTTTATTTAAATCCCTAATATTTTGAAATTCTGGGTTAAACCAGATTTCTCCCTGCCCACAACAATCAGTAGAGCATTATGTTTTGCTGTATGATCCCATTCCTAAATTTCCACCTCATTTTCATCTATCCTTAATTAAAATCCCTACTCATTTGAAATTCTGGGTTAAACCAGATTTCCGCCTCCCCACGACCATCAGTAGATCATTGTTTTGCTGTATGATCCCATTCCTAATGTTCCACCTCATTTTCATCTACCCTTTATTTAATTCCCAAATATTTTGAAATTCTGGGTTAAACCAGATTTCTGCCTCCCCACAACCATCAGTAGAGCATTATGTTGTGTCGTATGGTGCCGTGCGACATTGCATTATGCTGTATGGTTCCCTTTCCTAACTTTCCACCTCCTTTTCATTTATATTTATTTAAAACCCTACTATTTTGAAATTCTGGGTTAAACCAGATTTCCGCCTCCCCACAACCATCTGTAGAGCACTATGTTTTGCTGTATTATCCTGTTCCTAAGTTCCACCTCATTTTCATCTACCCTGTATTTAATTCCCTAATATTTTGAAATTCTGGGTACAGACAGATTTCTGCCTCCCCACAACCATCAGTAGAGTATTATGTTGTGTCGTCTGGTGCCGTGCGACATTGCATTATGCTCTATGGTTCCCATTCCTAACGTTCCACCTCATTTTCATCTGTCCTTTATTAAAATCCCTAATCATTTGAAATTCTGGGTTAAACCAGATTTCTGCCTCCCCACGACCATCAGTAGAGTATTATGTTTTGCTGTATGATCCCATTCCTAACTTTCCACCTCCTTTTCATCTATATTTATTTAAAACCCTACTATTTTGAAATTCTGGGTTTAACCAGGTTTCCGCCTCCCCATGACTATCAGTAGAGCATTATGTTTTGCTGCATGATCCCATTTCTAACGTCCCACCTCTTTTTCATCTATCCTTTATTTAAAACTCTAATATTTTGAAATTCTGGGTTAAACCAGATTTCTCCCTCCCCACAACCATCAGTAGAGCATTATGTTTTGCTGTGTGATCCTATTCCTAAGGTTCCACCTCATTTTCATCTATCCTTTATTTAAATCCCTAATATTTTGAAAATCTGGGTTAAACCAGATTTCTCCCTCCCCACAACAATGAGTAGAGCATTATGTTGTGTCGCATGGTGCCGTGCGACATGGCATTATGCTGTATGGTTCCCATTCCTAACGTTCCACCTCATATTCATCTATCCTTTATTTAAAACCCAAATTTTTTGAAATTCTGGGTTAAACCAGATTTCTCCCTCCCCTCAACAATCAGTAGAGCATTATGTTTTGCTGCATGATCCCATTTCTAACGTCCCACCTCATTTTCATCTATCCTTAATTAAAATCCCTAATCATTTAAAAATTCTGGGTTAAACCAGATTTCTGCCTCCCCACAACCATCAGTAGAGCATTATGTTGTGTCGTATGGTGCCGTGCGAAATTGCATTATGCTGTATGGTTCCCACTACTAACGTTCAACCTCATTTTCATCTATCCTTTATTTAAATCCCTAATATTTTGAAATTCTGGGTTAAACCAGATTTCTCCCTGCCCAAAACAATCAGTAGAGCATTATGTTTTGCTGTATGATCCCATTCCTAAATTTCCACCTCATTTTCATCTATCCTTAATTAAAATTCCTACTCATTTGAAATTCTGGGTTAAACCAGATTTCCGCCTCCCCACGACCATCAGTAGAGCATTGTTTTGCTGTATGATCCCATTCCTAATGTTCCACCTCATTTTCATCTACCCTTTATTTAATTCCCAAATATTTTGAAATTCTGGGTTAAACCAGATTTCTGCCTCCCCACAACCATCAGTAGAGCATTATGTTGTGTCGTATGGTGCCGTGCGACATTGCATTATGCTGTATGGTTCCCTTTCCTAACGTTCCACCTCATTTTCATCTATCCTTTATTAAAATCCCTAATCATTTGAATCTCTGGGTTAAACCAGGTTTCCGCCTCCCCACTACCATCAGTAGAGCATTATGTTTTGCTGTATGATCCCATTCCTAACTTTCCACCTCCTTTTCATCTATATTTATTTAAAACCCTACTATTTTAAAATTCTGGGTTAAACCAGATTTCCGCCTCCCCACAACCATCTGTAGAGCACTATGTTTTGCTGTATTATCCTGTTCCTAAGTTCCACCTCATTTTCATCTACCCTGTATTTAATTCCCTAATATTTTGAAATTCTGGGTACAGCCAGATTTCTGCCTCCCCACAACCATCAGTAGAGTATTATGTTGTGTCGTCTGGTGCCGTGCGACATTGCATTATGCTGTATGGTTCCTATTCCTAACGTTCCTCCTCATTTTCATCTGTCCTTTATTAAAATCCCTAATCATTTGAAATTCTGGGTTAAACCAGATTTCTGCCTCCCCACGACCATCAGTAGAGTATTATGTTTTGCTATATGATCCCATTCCTAACTTTCCACCTCCTTTTCATCTATATTTATTTAAAACCCTACTATTTTGAAATTCTGGGTTAAACCAGGTTTCCGCCTCCCCATGACTATCAGTAGAGCATTATGTTTTGCTGCATGATCCCATTTCTAACGTCCCACCTCTTTTTCATCTATCCTTTATTTAAAACTCTAATATTTTGAAATTCTGGGTTAAACCAGATTTCTCCCTCCCCACAACCATCAGTAGAGCATTATGTTTTGCTGTGTGATCCCATTCCTAAGGTTCCACCTCATTTTCATCTATCCTTTATTTAAATCCCTAATATTTTGAAAATCTGGGTTAAACCAGATTTCTCCCTCCCCACAACAATGAGTAGAGCATTATGTTGTGTCGCATGGTGCCGTGCGACATGGCATTATGCTGTATGGTTCCCATTCCTAACGTTCCACCTCATATTCATCTATCCTTTATTTAAAACCCAAATTTTTTGAAATTCTGGGTTAAACCAGATTTCTCCCTACCAACAACAATCAGTATAGCATTATGTTTTGCTGTATGATCCCATTCCTAAATTTCCACCTCATTTTCATCTATCCTTAATTAAAATCCCTAATCATTTGAAATTCTGTGTTAAACCAGATTTCCGCCTCCCCACGACCATCAGTAGAGCATTATGTTTTGCTGTATGATCCCATTCCTAACGTTCCACCTCATTTTCATCTACCCTTTATTTAATTCCCTAATATTTTGAAATTCTGGGTTAAACCAGATTTCTGCCTCCCCACAACCATCAGTAGAGCATTATGTTGTGTCGTTTGGTGCCGTGCGACATTGCATTATGCTGTATGGTTCCCATTCCTAACGTTCCACCTCATTTTCATCTATCCTTTTATTAAAATCCTTAATCATTTGAAATTCTGGGTTAAACCAGATTTCTGCCTCCCCATGACCATCAGTAAAGCATTATGTTTTGCTGCATGATCCCATTCCTAACGTGCCACTTCATTTTCATCTATCCTTTATTTAAAACTCCAATATTTTGAAATTCTGGGTTAAACCAGATTTCTCCCTCCCCACAACCATCAGTAGAGCATTATGTTTTGCTGTATGATCCCATTCCTAACTTTCCACCTCATTTTCATCTATCCTTTATATAAATCCCTAATATTTTGAAATTCTGGGTTAAACCAGATTTCTGCCTCCCCACAACCATCAGTAGAGCACTATGTTTTGCTGTATGATCCTATTCCTAAGTTCCACCTCATATTCATCTACCCTTTATTTAATTCCCTAATATTTTGAAATTCTGGGTTAAACCAGATTTCTGCCTCCCCACAACCATCAGTAGAGCATTATGTTGTGTCGTTTTTGTGCCGTGCGACATTGCATTATGCTGTATGGTTCCCATTCCTAACGTTCCACCTCATTTTCATCTATCCTTTTATTAAAATCCTTAATCATTTGAAATTCTGGGTTAAACCAGATTTCCGCCTCCCCACAACCATCAGTAGAGCACTATGTTTTGCTGTATGATCCTTTTCCTAAGTTTCACCTCATATTCATCTACCCTTTATTTAATTCCCTAATATTTAGAAATTCTGGGTTAATCCAGATTTCTGCCTCCCCACAACCATCAGTAGAACATTATGTTGTGTCGTTTGGTGCCGTGCGACATTGCATTATGCTGTATGGTTCCCATTCCTAACGTTCCACCTCATTTTCATCTATCCTTTTATTAAAATCCCTAATCATTTGAAATTCTGGGTTAAACCAGATTTCTGCCTCCCCACGACCATCAGTAGAGCATTATGTTTTGCTGCATGATCCCATTCCTAACGTTCCACCTCATTTTCATCTATCCTTTATTTAAAACTCTAATATTTTCAAATTCTGGGTTAAACCAGATTTCTCCCTCCCCACAACCATCAGTAGAGCATTATGTTTTGCTGTATGATCCCATTCCTGAAGTTCCAACTCATTTTCATCTATCCGTTATTTAAATCCCTAATATTTTGAAATACTGGGTTAAACCAGATTTCTCCCTCCCCACAACAATCAGTAGAGCATTATGTTTTGCTGCATGATCCCATTCCTAACGTGCCACCTCTTTTTCATCTATCCTTTATTTAAAACTCTAATATTTTGAAATTCTGGGTTAAACCAGATTTCTCCCTCCCCACAACCATCAGTAGAGCATTATGTTTTGCTGTGTGATCCCATTCCTAAGGTTCCACCTCATTTTCATCTATCCTTTATTTAAATCCCTAATATTTTGAAAATCTGGGTTAAACCAGATTTCTCCCTCCCCACAACAATGTGTAGAGCATTATGTTGTGTCGCATGGTGCCGTGCGACATGGCATTATGCTGTATGGTTCCCATTCCTAACGTTCCACCTCATATTCATCTATCCTTTATTTAAAACCCAAATTTTTTGAAATTCTGGGTTAAACCAGATTTCTCCCTCCCCACAACAATCAGTAGAGCATTATGTTTTGCTGTATGATCCCATTCCTAAATTTCCACCTCATTTTCATCTATCCTTAATTAAAATCCCTAATCATTTGAAATTCTGTGTTAAACCAGATTTCCGCCTCCCCACGACCATCAGTAGAGCATTATGTTTTGCTGTATGATCCCATTCCTAACGTTCCACCTCATTTTCATCTACCCTTTATTTAATTCCCTAATATTTTGAAATTCTGGGTTAAACCAGATTTCTGCCTCCCCATGACCATCAGTAAAGCATTATGTTTTGCTGCATGATCCCATTCCTAACGTGCCACTTCATTTTCATCTATCCTTTATTTAAAACTCCAATATTTTGAAATTCTGGGTTAAACCAGATTTCTGCCTCCCCACAACCATCAGTAGAGCACTATGTTTTGCTGTATTATCCTATTCCTAAGTTCCACCTCATATTCATCTACCCTTTATTTAATTCCCTAATATTTTGAAATTCTGGGTTAAACCAGATTTATGCCTCCCCACAACCATCAGTAGAGCATTATGTTGTGTCGTTTGGTGCCGTGCGACATTGCATTATGCTGTATGGTTCCCATTCCTAACGTTCCACCTCATTTTCATCTATCCTTTTATTAAAATCCTTAATCATTTGAAATTCTGGGTTAAACCAGATTTCTGCCTTCCCATGACCAACAGTAGAGCATTAGGTTTTGCTGTATGATCCCATTCCTAACGTTCCACCTCATTTTCATCTATCCTTTATTTAAACCCTAATATTTTGAAATTCTGGGTTAAACCAGATTCCTCCCTCCCCACGACCATCAGTAGAGCATTATCTTTTGCTGTATGATCCAATTCCATCTCATTTTCATCTATCGTTTATTAAAATCCCTAATCATTTGAAATTCTGGGTTAAACCAGGTTTCCTCCTCCCCACAACCATCAGTAGAGCATTGTGTTGTACCGTATGTTCCGTGCGACATTGCATTATGCTGTATGGTTCCATTCCTAATGTTCCACCTCATATTCATCTATCATTTATTTAAATCCCTAATATTTTGAAATTCTGCGTTAAACCAGATTTCTCCCTTCCCACAACAATCAGTAGAGCATTATGTTTTGCTGTATGATCCCATTCCTAACGTTCCACCTCATTTTCATCTATCCTTTATTAAAATCCCTAATCATTTGAAATTCTGGGTTAAACCAGATTTCCGCCTCCCTACAACTATCAGTAGAGTATTATGTTTTGCTGTATGATCCTGTTCCTAAGTTCCACCTCATTTTCATCTACCCTTTATTTAATTCCCTAATATTTTGAAATTCTGGGTTAAATCAGATTTCTGCCTCCCCACAACCATCAGTAGAGCATTATGTTGTGTCGTATGGTGCCGTGCGACATTGCATTATGCTGTATGGTTCCCATTCCTAAAGTTCCACCTCCTTTTCATCTACCCTTTAATTGAAATCCCTAATCATTTGAAATTCTGGGTTAAACCAGATTTCTGCCTCCCCACGGCCGTCAGTAGAGCATTATGTTTTGCTATATGATCCCACGTTCCACCTCCTTTTCATCTATATTTTATTTAAAACCCTACTATTTTGAAATTCTCGGTTAAACCAGGTTTCCGCCTCCCCACAAACAACAGTAGAGCATTATGTTTTGCTGTATGATCCCATTCCTAACGTTCCACCTCCTTTTCATCTATATTTTATTTAAATCCCTAATTATTTGAAATTCTGGGTTAAACCAGGTTTCCGCCTCCCCACAACCATCAGTAGAGCATTGTGTTGTACCGTATGTTCCGTGCGACATTGCATTATGCTGTATGGTTCCATTTCTAATGTTCCACCTCATATTCATCTATCATTTATTTAAATCCCTAATATTTTGAAATTCTGCGTTAAACCAGATTTCTCCCTTCCCACAACAATCAGTAGAGCATTATGTTTTGCTGTATGATCCCATTCCTAACGTTCCACCTCATTTTCATCTATCCTTTATTAAAATCCCTAATCATTTGAAATTCTGGGTTAAACCAGGTTTCCGCCTCCCCACAACCATCAGTAGAGCATTATGTTGTACCGTATGATTCCGTGCGACATTGCATTATGCTGTATGTTTCCATTTCTAATGTTCCACGTCATTTTCATCTATCATTTAATTAAATCCCTAATAATTTGAAATTCTGGGTTAAACCAGATTTCCGCCTCCCCACAACCATCAGTAGAGCACTATGTTTTGCTGTATGATTCTGTTCCTAAGTTCCACCTCATATTCATCTACCCTTTATTTAATTCCCTAATATTTTTAAATTCTGGGTTAAACCAGATTTTTGTTCCCCACAACCATCAGTAGAGCATTATTTTGTTTCGTTTGGTGCCGTGCGACATTGCATTATGCTGTATGGTTCCCATTCCTAACGTTCCACCTCATTTTCATCTATCCTTAATTAAAATCCCTAATCATTTGAAATTCTGGGTTAAACCAGATTTCTGCCTGCCCACGACCATCAGTAGAGCATTGTTTTGCTGTATGATCCCATTTTTAATGTTACACCTCCTTTTCATCTATCTTTAATTAAATCCCTAATCATTTAAAATTCTGGGTTAAACCAGATTTCCGCCTCTCCACAACCATCAGTAGAGCATTATGTTGTACCGTATGGTTCCGTGCGACATTGCATTATGCTGTATGGTTCCATTCCTAATGTTCCACCTCATATTCATCTATCATTTATTTAAATCCCTACTATTTTGAAATTCTGGGTTAAACCAGATTTCTCCCTTACCACAACAATCAGTAGAGCATTATGTTTTGCTGTATGATCCCATTCCTAACGTTCCACCTCATTTTCATCTATCCTTTATTTAAATCCCTAATATTTTGAAATTCTGGGTTAAACCAGATTTCTCCCTCCCCACAACAATCAGTAGAGCATTATGTTTTGCTGTATGATCCCATTCCTAACGTTCCACCTCATTTTCATCTATCCTTAATTAAAATCCCTAATCATTTGAAATTCTGGGTTAAACCAGATTTCCGCCTCCCCACAACCATCAGTAGAGCACTATGTTTTGCTGTATGATTCTGTTCCTAAGTTCCACCTCATATTCATCTACCCTTTATTTAATTCCCTAATATTTTGAAATTCTGGGTTAAACCAGATTTTTGCCTCCCCACAACCATCAGTAGAGCATTATTTTGTGTCGTTTGGTGCCGTGCGACATTGCATTATGCTGTATGGTTCCCATTCCTAACGTTCCACCTCATTTTCATCTATCCTTAATTAAAATCCCTAATCATTTGAAATTCTGGGTTAAACCAGATTTCTGCCTCCCCACGACCATCAGTAGAGCATTGTTTTGCTGTATGATCCCATTTTTAATGTTACACCTCCTTTTCGTCTATCTTTAATTAAATCCCTAATCATTTGAAATTCTGGGTTAAACCAGATTTCCGCCTCCCCACAACCATCAGTAGAGCATTATGTTGTACCGTATGGTTCCGTGCGACATTGCATTATGCTGTATGGTTCCATTCCTAATGTTCCACCTCATATTCATCTATCATTTATTTAAATCCCTACTATTTTGAAATTCTGGGTTAAACCAGATTTCTCCCTTCCCACAACAATCAGTAGAGCATTATGTTTTGCTGTATGATCCCATTCCTAACGTTCCACCTCCTTTTCATCTATATTTTATTTAAATCCCTAATCATTAGAAATTCTGGGTTAAACCAGGTTTCCGCCTCCCCACAACAATCAGTAGAGCATTATGTTGTGTCGTATGGTACAGTGCGACATTGCATTATGCTGTATGGTTCCCATTCCTAAAGTTCCTTCTCATTTTTATCTACCCTTTAATTAAAATCCCTAATCATTTGAAATTCTGGGTTAAACCAGATTTCTGCCTCCCCACGGCCGTCAGTAGAGCATTATGTTTTGCTGTATGATCCCATTCCTAATGTTCCACCTCCTTTTCATCTATATTTTATTTAAAGCCCTACTATTTTGAAATTCTCGGTTAAACCAGGTTTCCGCCTCCCCATGACTATCAGTAGAGCATTTTGTTTTGCTGCATGATCCCATTCCTAAAGTTTCACCTCATTTTCATCTATCCTTTATTTAAAACCCTAATATTTGGAAATTCTGGGTTAAACCAGATTTCTCCCTCCCCACAACCACCAGTAGAGCATTGTTTTGCTGTATGATCCCATTCTTAATGTTACACCTCCTTTTCATCTATATTTAATTAAATCCCTAATCATTTGAAATTCTGGGTTAAACCAGGTTTCCGCCTCCCCACTACCATCAGTAGAGCATTATGTTCTGCCGTATGGTGCCGTGCGACATTGCATTATGCTGTATGGTTCCATTCCTAATGTTCCACCTCATTTTCATCTATCCTTTACTTAAACCCTAATATTTTGAAATTCTGGGTTAAACCAGATTTCGGCTTTCCCACGACCATCAGTAGAGCATTATGTTTTGCTGTATGATTCCATTCCTAACGTTCCACCTCATTTTCATCTTTCCTTTATTTAAACCCTAATATTTTGAAATTCTGGGTTAAACCAGATTTCTCCCTCCCCACGACCATCAGTAGAGCATTATGTTTTGCTGTATGATCCCATTCCTAACGTTCCACCTCATTTTCATCTAGCCTTTATTTAAACCCTAATATTTTGAAATTCTGGGTTAAACTAGATTTCTCCCTCCCCACAAACAACAGTAGAGCATTATGTTTTGCTGTATGATCCCATTCCTAACGTTCCACCTCCTTTTCATGTATATTTTATTTAAATCCCTAATCATTAGAAATTCTGGGTTAAACCAGGTTTCCGCCTCCCCACAACCATCAGTAGAGCATTATGTTTTGCTGTATGATCCCATTCCTAACGTTCCACCTCCTTTTCATCTATATTTTATTTAAATCCCTAATCATTAGAAATTCTGGGTTAAACCAGGTTTCCGCCTCCCCACAACCATCAGTAGAGCATTATGTTTTGCTGTATGATCCCATTCCTAACGTTCCACCTCCTTTTCATCTATATTTTATTTAAATCCCTAATCATTAGAAATTCTGGGTTAAACCAGGTTTCCGCCTCCCCACAACCATCAGTAGAGCATTATGTTTTGCTGTATGATCCAGTTCCTAACGTTCCACCTCATTTTCATCTATCCTTTAATTAAAATCCCTAATCATTTGAAATTCTGGGTTAAACCAGATTTCTGCCTCACCACGACCATCAGTAGAGCATTATATTTTGCTGTATGATCCCATTCCTAATGTTCCACCTCTTTTTCATCTACCCTTTATTTAATTCTCTAATATTTTAAAATTCTGGGTTAAACCAGATTTCTGCCTCCCCACAACCATCAGTAGAGCATTGTGTTGTGTCGTATGGTGCCGTGCGACATTGCATTATGCTGTATGGTTCCTATTCCTAACGTTCCACCTCATTTTCATCTATCCTTAATTTATAACCCTAATATTTGGAAATTCTGGGTTAAACCAGATTTCTGCTTCCCCACAACCCTCAGTAGAGCATTATGTTTTGCTGTATGATCCCATTCCACCTCATTTTCATCTATCCTTTATTAAAATCCCTAATCATTTGAAATTCTGGGTTAAACCAGATTTCTGCCTCCCAACGAACGTTAGTAGAGCACTATGTTTTGCTGTATGATCCCATTCCTAACTTTCCACCTCATTTTCATCTATCCTTTATTTAAACCCTAATATTTTGAAATTCTGGGTTAAACCAGATTTCTGCCTCCCCACAACCGTCAGTAGAGCATTGTGTTGTGTCGTTTGGTGCCGTGCGACATTGCATTATGCTGTATGGTTCCAATTCCTAACGTTCCACCTCATTTTCATCTATCCTTTATTTAAAACCCTAATATTTTGAAATTCTGGGTTAAACCAGATTTCTCCCTCCCCACAACCATCTGTAGAGCATTATGTTGTACCGTATGGTTCCGTGCGACAATGCATTATGCTGTATGGTTCCATTCCTAATGTTCCACCTCATTTTCATCTATCATTTATTTAAATCCCTTATATTTTGAAATTCTGGGTTAAACCAGATTTCTCCCTTCCCACAACAATCAGCAGAGCATTATGTTTTGCAGTATAACACCATTGCTAACATTCCACCTCATTTTCATCTATCCTTTATTAAAATCCCCAATCATTTGAAATTCTGGGTTAAACCAGATTTGAGCCTCCCTACAACTATCAGTAGAGCATTATGTTTTACTGTATGATCCTGTTCCTAAGTTCCACCTTATTTTCATCTACCCTTTATTTAATTCCCTAATATTTTGAAATTCTGGGTTAAACCAGATGTCTGCCTTCCCACAACAATCAGTAGAGCATTATGTTGTGTCGTATGGTACAGTGCGACATTGCATTATGCTGTATGGTTCCCATTCCTAAAGTTCCTTCTCATTTTCATCTACCCTTTAATTAAAATCCCTAATCATTTGAAATTCTGGGTTAAACCAGATTTCTGCCTCCCCACGGCCGTCAGTAGAGCATTATGTTTTGCTGTATGATCCCATTCCTAATGTTCCACCTCCTTTTCATCTATATTTTATTTAAAGCCCTACTATTTTGAAATTCTCGGTTAAACCAGGTTTCCGCCTCCCCATAACTATCAGTAGAGCATTATGTTTTGCTGCATGATCCCATTCCTAAAGTTCCACCTCATTTTCATCTATCCTTTATATAAAACCCTAATATTTGGAAATTCTGGGTTAAACCAGATTCCTCCCTCCCCACAACCACCAGTAGAGCATTGTTTTGCTGTATGGTCCCATTCTTAATGTTACACCTCCTTTTCATCTATCTTTAATTAAATCCCTAATCATTTGAAATTCTGGGTTAAACCAGGTTTCCGCCTCCCCACAACCATCAGTAGAGCATTATGTTGTGCCGCATGGTGCCGTGCGACATTGCATTATGCTGTATGGTTCCATTCCTAATGTTCCACCTCATTTTCATCTATCCTTTACTTAAACCCTAATATTTTGAAATTCTGGGTTAAACCAGATTTCGGCTTTCCCACGAACATCAGTAGAGCATTATGTTTTGCTGTATGATTCCATTCCTAACGTTCCACCTCATTTTCATCTTTCCTTTATTTAAACCCTAATATTTTGAAATTCTGGGTTAAACCAGATTTCTCCCTCCCCACGACCATCAGTAGAGCATTATGTTTTGCTGTATCATCCAATTCCATCTCATTTTCATCTATCGTTTATTAAAATCCCTAATCATTTGAAATTTTGGGTTAAACCAGATTTCTGCCTCCCCACGACCGTCATTAGAGCGTTATGTTTTGCTGTATGATCCCATTCCTAACGTTCCACCTCATTTTCATCTAGCCTTTATTTAAACCCTAATATTTTGAAATTCTGGGTTAAACCAGATTTCTCCCTCCCCACAAACAACAGTAGAGCATTATGTTTTGCTGTATGATCCCATTCCTAACGTTCCACCTCCTTTTCATCTATATTTTATTTAAATCCCTAATCATTAGAAATTCTGGGTTAAACCAGGTTTCCGCCTCCCCACAACCATCAGTAGAGCATTATGTTTTGCTGTATGATCCAGTTCCTAACGTTCCACCTCATTTTCATCTATCCTTTAATTAAAATCCCTAATCATTTGAAATTCTGGGTTAAACCAGATTTCTGCCTCACCACGACCATCAGTAGAGCATTATATTTTGCTGTATGATCCCATTCCTAATGTTCCACCTCATTTTCATCTACCCTTTATTTAATTCTCTAATATTTTGAAATTCTGGGTTAAACCAGATTTCTGCCTCCCCACAACCATCAGTAGAGCATTGTGTTGTGTCGTATGGTGCCGTGCGACATTGCATTATGCTGTATGGTTCCTATTCCTAACGTTCCACCTCATTTTCATCTATCCTTAATTTATAACCCTAATATTTGGAAATTCTGGGTTAAACCAGATTTCTGCTTCCCCACAACCCTCAGTAGAGCATTATGTTTTGCTGTATGATCCCATTCCACCTCATTTTCATCTATCCTTTATTAAAATCCCTAATCATTTGAAATTCTGGGTTAAACCAGATTTCTGCCTCCCAACGAATGTTAGTAGAGCACTATGTTTTGCTGTATGATCCCATTCCTAACTTTCCACCTCATTTTCATCTATCCTTTATTTAAACCCTAATATTTTGAAATTCTGGGTTAAACCAGATTTCTGCCTCCCCACAACCGTCAGTAGAGCATTGTGTTGTGTCGTTTGGTGCCGTGCGACATTGCATTATGCTGTATGGTTCCAATTCCTAACGTTCCACCTCATTTTCATCTATCCTTTATTTAAAACCCTAATATTTTGAAATTCTGGGTTAAACCAGATTTCTCCCTCCCCACAACCATCTGTAAAGCATTATGTTGTACCGTATGGTTCCGTGCGACAATGCATTATGCTGTATGGTTCCATTCCTAATGTTCCACCTCATTTTCATCTATCATTTATTTAAATCCCTTATATTTTGAAATTCTGGGTTAAACCAGATTTCTGCCTCCCCACGGCCGTCAGTAGAGCATTATGTTTTGCTGTATGATCCCAATCCTAACGTTCCACCTCCTTTTCATCTATATTTTATTTAAAACCCTACTATTTTGAAATTCTGGGTTTAACCAGGTTTCCGCCTCCCCATGACTATCAGTAGAGCATTATGTTTTGCTGCATGATCCCATTCCTAAAGTTCCACCTCATTTTCATCTATCCTTTATTAAAATCCCTAATCATTTGAAATTCGGGGTTAAACCAGATTTGGGCCTCCCTATAACTATCAGTAGAGCATTATGTTTTACTGTATGATCCTGTTCCTAAGTTCCACCTCATTTTCATCTACCCTTTATTTAATTCCCTAATATTTTGAAATTCTGGGTTAAACCAGATGTCTGCCTCCCCACAACAATCAGTAGAGCATTATGTTGTGTCGTTTGGTACCGTGCGACATTGCATTATGCTGTATGGTTCCCATTCCTAAAGTTCCTTCTCATTTTCATCTACCCTTTAATTAAAATCCCTAATCATTTGAAATTCTGGGTTAAACCAGATTTCTACCTCCCCACGGCCGTCAGTAGAGCATTATGTTTTGCTGTATGATCCCATTCCTAACGTTCCACCTCCTTTTCATCTATATTTTATTTAAAACCCTACTATTTTGAAATTCTGGGTTAAACCAGGTTTCCGCCTCCCCATGACTATCAGTAGAGCATTATGTTTTGCTGCATGATCCCATTCCTAAAGTTCCACCTCATTTTCATCTATACTTTATTTAAAACCCTAATATTTGGAAATTCTGGGTTAAACCAGATTTCTCCCTCCCCACAACCATCAGAAGAGCATTGTTTTGCTGTATGATCCCATTCTTAATGTTACACCTCCTTTTCATCTATCTTTAATTAAATCCCTAATCATTTGAAATTCTGGGTTAAACCAGGTTTCTGCCTCCCCACGACCATCAGTAGAGCATTGTTTTGCTGTATGATCCCATTCTTAATGTTACACCTCCTTTTCATCTACCTTTAATTAAATCCCTAATCATTTGAATTTCTGGGTTAAACCAGGTTTCCGCCTCCCCACAACAATCAGTAGAGCATTATGTTGTGCCGTATGGTGCCGTGCAACATTGCATTATGCTTTATGGTTCCATTCCTAATGTTCCACCTCATTTTCATCTATCCTTTATTTAAATCCCTAATATTTAGAAATTCTGGGTTAAACCAGATTTCGGCCTCCCCACGACCATCAGTAGAGCATTATGTTTTGCTGTATGATCCCATTCCTAACGTTCCACCTCATTTTCATCTATCCTTTATTTAAATCCCTAATATTTTGAAATTGTGGGTTAAACCAGATTTCTTTCTCCCCACAACCTTCAGTAGAGCATTCTGTTTTGCTGCATGATCCATTTCCACCTCATTTTCATCTATCGTTTATTAAAATCCCTAATCATTTGAAATTTTGGGTTAAACCAGATTTCTGCCTCCCCACGACCATCATTAAAGCATTATGTTTTGCTGTATGATCCCATTCCTAACGTTCCACCTCCTTATCATCTATATTTTATCTAAATCCCTAATCATTTGAAATTTTGGGTTAAACCAGGTTTCCGCCTCCCCACAACCATCAGTAAAGCATTATGTTTTGCTGTATGATCCAGTTCCTAAGTTCCACCTCCTTTTCATCTATATTTTATTTAAAACCCTACTATTTTGAAATTCTGGGTTAAACCAGATTTCTGCCTCCCCAAAACCATCAGTAGAGCATTGTGTTGTGTCGAATGGTGCCGTGCGACATTGCATTATGCTGTATGGTTCCCATTCCTAACGTTCCACCTCATTTTCATCTATCCTTTAATTAAAATCCCTAATCATTTGAAATTCTGGGTTAAACCATATTTCCGCCTCCCTACAACTATCAGTAGAGCATTATGTTTTGCTGTATGATCCTGTTCCTAAATTCCACCTCATTTTCATCTACCCTTTATTTAATTCCCTAATATTTTGAAATTCTGAGTTAAACCAGATTTCTGCCTCCCCACGGCCGTCAGTACAGCATTATGTTTTGCTGTATGATCCCCATTCCTAACGTTCCACCTCCTTTTCATCTATATTTTATTTAAAACCCTACTATTTTGAAATTCTGGGTTAAACCAGGTTTCCGCCTCCCCATGACTATCAGTAGAGCATTATTTTTTGCTGCATGATCCCATTCCTAAAGTTCCACCTCATTTTCTTCTATTCTTTATTTAAAACCCTAATATTTGGAAATTCGGGGTTAAACCAGATTTCTCCCTGCCCACAACCACCAGTAGAGCATTGTTTTGCTGTATGATCCCATTCTTAATGTTACACCTCCTTTTCATCTATCTTTAATTAAATCCCTAATCATTTGAAGTTCTGGGTTAAACCAGGTTTCCACCTCCCCATGACTATCAGTAGAGCATTATGTTTTGCTGCATGATCCCATTTCTAACGTCCCACCTCTTTTTCATCTATCCTTTATTTAAAACTCTAATATTTTGAAATTCTGGGTTAAACCAGATTTCTCCCTCCCCACAACCATCAGTAGAGCATTATGTTTTGCTGTGTTGTCCCATTCCTAAGGTTCCACCTCATTTTCATCTATCCTTTATTTAAATCCCTAATATTTTGATAATCTGGGTTAAACCAGATTTCTCCCTCCCCACAACAATGAGTAGAGCATTATGTTGTGTCGCATGGTGCCGTGCGACATTGCATTATGCTGTATGGTTCCCATTCCTAACGTTCCACCTCATATTCATCTATCCTTTATTTAAAATCCCTAATCATTTGAAATTCTTGGTTAAACCTGATTTCCGCCTCCCTACAACTATCAGTAGAGCATTATGTTTTGCTGTATGATCCTGTTCCTAAATTCCACCTCATTTTCATCTACCCTTTATTTAATTCCCTAATATTTTGAAATTCTGGGTTAAACCAGATTTCTGCCTCCCCACGGCCGTCAGTAGAGCATTATGTTTTGCTGTATGATCCCCATTCCTAACGTTCCACCTCCTTTTCATCTATATTTTATTTAAAACCCTACTATTTTGAATTTCTGGGTTAAACCAGGTTTCCGCCTCCCCATGACTATCAGTAGAGCATTATTTTTTGCTGCATGATCCCATTCCTAACGTTCCACGTCATTTTCATCTATCCTTTATTAAAATCCCTAATCATTTGAAATTCTGGGTTAAACCAGGTTTCCGCCACCCCATGACTATCAGTAGAGCATTATGTTTTGCTGCATGATCCCATTTCTAACGTCCCACCTCATTTTCATCTATCCTTAATTAAAATCCCTAATCATTTAAAAATTCTGGGTTACACCAGATTTCTGCCTCCCCACGACCATTACTAGAGCATTATGTTCTGCTGTATGATCCCATTCCTAACGTTCCACCTCATTTTCATCTATCCTTTATTTAAAACCCTAATATTTTGAAATTCTGGGTTAAACCAGATTTCTCCCTCCCCACAACAATCATTAGAGCATTATGTTTTGCTGTATGATCCCATTCCTAAATGTCCACCTCTTTTTCATCTATCCTTAATTAAAATCCCTAATCATTTGAAATTCTGTGTTAAACCAGATTTCCGCCTCCCCACGACCATCAGTAGAGCATTATGTTTTGCTGTATGATCCCATTCCTAACGTTCCACCTCATTTTCATCTACCCTTTATTTAATTCCCTAATATTTTGAAATTCTGGGTTAAACCAGATTTCTGCCTCCCCACAACCATCAGTAGAGCATTATGTTGTGTCGTTTGGTGCCGTGCGACATTGCATTATGCTGTATGGTTCCAATTCCTAACGTTCCACCTCATTTTCATCTATCCTTTTATTAAAATCCTTAATCATTTGAAATTCTGGGTTAAACAAGATTTCTGCCTCCCCATGACTATCAGTAGAGCATTATGTTTTGCTGCATGATCCCATTCCTAACGTTCCACCTCATTTTCATCTATCCTTTATTTAAAACCCTAATATTTTTAAATTCTGGGTTAAACCAGATTTCTCCCTCCCCACAACCATCAGTAGAGCATTGTTTTGCTGTATGATCCCATTCTTTTTGTTACACCTCCTTTTCATCTACCTTTAATTAAATCCCTAATCATTTGAAATTCTGGGTTAAACCAGGTTTCCGCCTCCCCACGACCATCAATAGAGCATTATGTTGTGCCGTATGGTGTCGTGCGACATTGCATTATGCTGTATGGTTCCATTCCTAATGTTCCACCTCATTTTCATCTATCCTTTATTTAAATCCCTAATATTTAGAAATTCTGGGTTAAACCAGATTTCTGCCTCCCCACGACCATCAGTAGAGCATTGTTTTGCAGTATGATCCCATTCTTAACGTTACACCTCCTTTTCATCTACCTTTAATTAAATCCCTAATCATTTGAAATTCTGGGTTAAACCAGGTTTCCGCCTCCCCACAACCATCAGTTGAGCATTATGTTGTGCCGTATGGTGCTGTGCGAAATTGCATTATGTTGTATGGTTCCCATTCCTAACTTTCCACCTTATTTTCATTGATCCTTTATTTAAAACCCCAATATTTTGAAATTCTGGGTTAAACCAGATTTCTGCTTCCCCACAACCCTCAGTAGAGCATTATGTTTTGCTGTATGATCCCATTCCACCTCATTTTCATCTATCCTTTATTAAAATCCCTAATCATTTGGAATTCTGGGTTAAACCAGGTTTCGCCTCCCCACAACCATCAGTAGAGCATTATGTTGTACCGTATGATTCCGTGCGACATTGCATTATGCTTTATGGTTCCATTCCTAATGTTCCACCTCATTTTCATCTATCATTTATTTAAATCCCTAATATTTTGAAATTCTGGGTTAAACCAGATTTCTCCCTTCCCACAACAATCAGTAGAGCATTATGTTTTGCTGTATGATCCCATTCCTAACGTTCCACCTCATTTTCATCTATCCTTTATTAAAATCCCTAATCATTTGAAATTCTGGGTTAAACCAGATTTCTGCCTCCCCACAACAATCAGTAGAGCATTATGTTGTGTCGTATGGTGCCGTGCGACATTGCATTATGCTGTATGGTTCCCATTCCTAAAGTTCCACCTCATTTTCATCTACCCTTTAATTAAAATCCCTAATCATTTGAAATTCTGGGTTAAACCAGATTTCTGCCTCCCCACTGCCATCAGTAGAGCATTATGTTTTGCTGTATGATCCCATTCCTAACGTTCCACCTCCTTTTCATCTATATTTTATTTAAAACCCTACTATTTTGAAATTCTGGGTTAAACCAGGTTTCCGCCTCCCCATGACTATCAGTAGAGCATTATGTTTTGCTGCATGATCCCATTCCTAAAGTTCCACCTCATTTTCATCTATCCTTTATTTAAAACCCTAATATTTGGAAATTCTGGATTAAACCAGATATCTCCCTTCCCACAACCACCAGTAGAGCATTGTTTTGCTGTATGATCCCATTCTTAACGTTCCACCTCCTTTTCATCTATCTTTTTTGAAATCCCTAATCATTTGAAATTCTGGGTTAAACCAGGTTTCCGCCTCCCCACTACCATCAATAGAGCATTATGTTGTGCCGTATGGTGCTGTGCGACATTGCATTATGCTGTATGGTTCCATTCCTAATGTTCCACCTCATTTTCATCTATCCTTTATTTAAATCCCTAATATTTAGAAATTCTGGGTTAAACCAGATTTCGGCCTCCCCACGACCATCAGTAGAGCATTATGTTTTGCTGTATGATCCCATTCCTAGCATTCCACCTCATTTTGATTTATCCTTTATTTAAACCCTAATATTTTGAAATTCTGGGTTAAACCAGATTTCCCCCTCCCCACAACCATCAGTAGAGCATTATGTTTTGCTGTATGATCCAATTCCACCTCATTTTCATCTATCGTTTATTAAAATCCCTAATCCTTTGAAATTTTGGGTTAAACCAGATTTCTGCCTCCCCACGACCGTCATTAGAGCATTATGTTTTGCTGTATGATCCCATTCCTAACGTTCCACCTCCTTTTCATTTATATTTTATTTAAATCCCTAATCATTTGAAATTCTGGGTTAAACCAGGTTTCCGCCTCCCCACAACCATCAGAAGAGCATTATATTTTGCTGTATGATCCAGTTCCTAAGTTCCACCTCATCTTCATCTACCCTTTATTTAAATCCCTAATATTTTGAAATTCTGGGTTAAACCAGATTTCTGCCTCCCCAAAACCATCAGTAGATCATTGTGTTGTGTCTTATGGTGCCGTGCGACATTGCATTATACTGTATGGTTCCCATTCCTAACGTTCCACCTCATTTACATCTATCCTTTAATTAAAATCCCTAATCATTTGAAATTCTCGGTTAAACCAGATTTCTCCCTCCCCACAACCATCAGTAGAGCATTGTTTTGCTGTATGATCCCATTCTTCACGTTACACCTCCTTTTCATCTACCTTTAATTAAATCCCTAATCATTTGAAATTCTGGGTTAAACCAGGTTTCCGCCTCCCCACAACCATCAGTAGAGCATTATGTTGTGCCATATGGTGCTGTGCAACATTGCATTATGTTGTATGGTTCCCATTCCTAACTTTCCACCTCATTTTCATCAATCCTTTATTTAAAACCCCAATATTTTGAAATTCTGGGTTAAACCAGATTTCTGCTTCCCCACAACCCTCAGTAGAGCATTATGTTTTGCTGTATGATCCCATTCCACCTCATTTTCATCTATCCTAATTATTTGAAATTCTGGGTTAAACCAGATTTCTGCCTCCCCACGACCGTCAGTAGAGCATTATGTTTTGCTGTATGATCCCATTCCTAACGTTCCACCTCATTTTTATCTATCCTTTATTTAAAGCCTAATATTTTGAAATTCTGGGTAAAACCAGATTTCTGCCTCCCCACAGCCATCAGTAGAGCATTGTGTTGTGTCGTATGGTGCCGTGCGACATTGCATTATGCTGTATGGTTCCCATTCCTAACATTCCACCTCATTTTCATCTATCCTTTATTTAAAACCCTAATATTTTGAAATTCTAGGTTAAACCAGATTTCTCCCTCCCCCAACCATCAGTAGAGCATTGTTTTGCTGTATGATCCCATTTTTATTGTTACCCCTCTCTTTCATCTATCTTTAATTAAATCCCTAATCATTTGAAATTCTGGGTTAAACCAGGTTTCTGCCTCCCCACAACCATCAGTAGAGCATTATGTTGTACCGTATGGTTCCGTGCGACATTGCATTATGCTGTATGGTTCCATTCCTAATGTTCCACCTCATTTTCATCTATAATTTATTTAAAATTCTAATATTTTGAAATCCTGGGTTAAACCAGATTTCTCCCTTCCCACAACAATCAGTAGAGCATTATGTTTTGCTGTATGATCCCATTCCTAATGTTCCACCTCCTTTTCATCCATATTTTATTTAAGACCCTACTATTTTGAAATTCTGGGTTAAACCAGATTTCGGCCTCCCCACGACCATCAGTAGAGCATTATGTTTTGCTGTATGATCCCATTCCTAACGTTCCACCTCATTTTCATCTATCCTTTATTTAAACCCTAATATTTTGAAATTCTGGGTTAAACCAGATTTCTCCCTCCCCACAACCATCAGTAGAGTATTATGTTTTGCTGTATGATCCAATTCCACCTCATTTTCATCTATCGTTTATTAAAATCCCTAATCCTTTGAAATTTTGGGTTAAACCAGATTTCTGCCTCCCCACGACCGTCATTAGAGCATTATGTTTTGCTGTATGATCCCATTCCTAACGTTCCACCTCCTTTTCATTTATATTTTATTTAAATCCCTAATCATTTGAAATTCTGGGTTAAACCAGGTTTCCGCCTCCCCACAACCATCAGTAGAGCATTATGTTTTGCTGTATGATCCAGTTCCTAAGTTCCACCTCATCTTCATCTACCCTTTATTTAAATCCCTAATATTTTGAAATTCTGGGTTAAACCAGATTTCTGCCTCCCCAAAACCATCAGTAGAGCATTGTGTTGTGTCTTATGGTGCCGTGCGACATTGCATTATACTGTATGGTTCCCATTCCTAACGTTCCACCTCATTTTAGTCTATCCTTTAATTAAAATCCCTAATCATTTGAAATTCTGGGTTAAACCAGATTTCTGCCTCCCCACAACTATCAGTAGAGCATTATGTTTTGCTGTATGATCCCATTCCTAATGTTCCACCTCCTTTTTATCTATCCTTTATTTAAAACCCTATTATTTTGAAATTCTGGGTTAAACCAGGTTTCCGCCTCCCCATGACTATCAGTAGAGCATTATGTTTTGCTGCATGATCCCATTCCTAACGCTCCACCTCATTTTCATCTATCCTTTATTTAAAACCCTAATATTTTTAAATTCTGGGTTAAACCAGATTTCTCCCTCCCCACAACCATCAGTAGAGCATTGTTTTGCTGTATGATCCCATTCTTCACGTTACACCTCCTTTTCATCTACCTTTAATTAAATCCCTAATCATTTGAAATTCTGGGTTAAACCAGGTTTCCGCCTCCCCACAACCATCAGTAGAGCATTATGTTGTGCCGTATGGTGCTGTGCGACATTGCATTATGTTGTATGGTTCCCATTCCTAACTTTCCACCTAATTTTCATCGATCCTTTATTTAAAACCCCAATATTTTGAAATTCTGGGTTAAACCAGATTTCTGCTTCCCCACAACCCTCAGTAGAGCATTATGTTTTGCTGTATGATCCCATTCCACCTCATTTTCATCTATCCTAATCATTTGAAATTCTGGGTTAAACCAGGTTTCCGCCTCCCCACAACCATCAGTAGAGCATTATGTTGTGCCGTATGGTGCTGTGCGACATTGCATTATGCTGTATGGTTCCCATTCCTAACTTTCCACCTCATTTTCATCTATCCTTTATTTCAAGCCTAATATTTTGAAATTCTGGGTAAAACCAGATTTCTGCCTCCCCACAGCCATCAGTAGAGCATTGTTTTGTGTCGTATGGTGCCGTGCGACATTGCATTATGCTGTATGGTTCCCATTCCTAACATTCCACCTCATTTTCATCTATCCTTTATTTAAAACCCTAATATTTTGAAATTCTGGGTTAAACCAGATTTCTGCCTCCCCACAACTATCAGTAGAGCATTATGTTTTGCTGTATGATCCCATTCCTAATGTTCCACCTCCTTTTTATCTATCCTTTATTTAAAACCCTATTATTTTGAAATTCTGGGTTAAACCAGGTTTCCGCCTCCCCATGACTATCAGTAGAGCATTATGTTTTGCTGCATGATCCCATTCCTAACGCTCCACCTCATTTTCATCTATCCTTTATTTAAAACCCTAATATTTTTAAATTCTGGGTTAAACCAGATTTCTCCCTCCCCACAACCATCAGTAGAGCATTGTTTTGCTGTATGATCCCATTCTTCACGTTACACCTCCTTTTCATCTACCTTTAATTAAATCCCTAATCATTTGAAATTCTGGGTTAAACCAGGTTTCCGCCTCCCCACAACCATCAGTAGAGCATTATGTTGTGCCGTATGGTGCTGTGCGACATTGCATTATGTTGTATGGTTCCCATTCCTAACTTTCCACCTAATTTTCATCGATCCTTTATTTAAAACCCCAATATTTTGAAATTCTGGGTTAAACCAGATTTCTGCTTCCCCACAACCCTCAGTAGAGCATTATGTTTTGCTATATGATCCCATTCCACCTCATTTTCATCTATCCTAATCATTTGAAATTCTGGGTTAAACCAGGTTTCTGCCTCCCCACAACCATCAGTAGAGCATTATGTTGTACCGTATGGTTCCGTGCGACATTGCATTATGCTGTATGGTTCCATTCCTAATGTTCCACCTCATTTTCATCTATAATTTATTTAAAATTCTAATATTTTGAAATCCTGGGTTAAACCAGATTTCTCCCTTCCCACAACAATCAGTAGAGCATTATGTTTTGCTGTATGATCCCATTCCTAATGTTCCACCTCCTTTTCATCCATATTTTATTTAAGACCCTACTATTTTGAAATTCTGAGTTAAACCAGGTTTCCGCCTCCCCATGACTATCAGTAGAGCATTATGTTTTGCTGCATGATCCCATTCCTAACGTTCCACCTCATTTTCATCTATCCTTTATTTAAAACCCTAATATTTTGAAATTCTCGGTTAAACCAGATTTCTCCCTCCCCACAACCATCAGTAGAGCATTGTTTTGCTGTATGATCCCATTCTTAACGTTACACCTCCATTTCATCTATTTTTAATTAAATCCCTAATCATTTGAAATTCTGGGTTAAACCAGGTTTCCGCCTCCCCACAACCATCAGAAGAGCATTATGTTGTACCGTATGGTGTCGTGCGACATTGCATTATGCTGTATGGTTCCCATTCTTAACTTTCCACCTCATTTTCATCGTTCCGTTATTTAAAACCCCAATATTTTGAAATTTGGGGTTAAACCAGATTTCTGCCTCCCCACAACCATCAATAAAGCATTGTGTTGTGTCGTAGGGTGTCGTGCAACATTGCATTATGCTGTATGGTTCCCATTCCTAACGTTCCACATCATTTTCATCTATCCTTTATTTAAAACCCTAATATTTTGAAATTCTGGTTTAAACCAGATTTCTCCCTCCCCACAACCATCAGTAGAGCATTGTTTTGCTGTATTATCCCATTTTCAATGTTACACATCCTTTTCATCTATCTTTAATTAAATCCCTAATCATTTGAAATTCTGGGTTATACCAGGTTTCCGCCTACCCACAACCATCAGTAGAGCATTATGTTGTGCCGCATGGTTCCGTGCGACATTGCATTATGCTGTATGGTTCCATTCCTAATGTTCCACCTCATTTTCATCTATAATTTATTTAAATCCCTAATATTTTGAAATGCTGGGTTAAACCAGATTTCTCCCTTCCCACAAATATCAGTAGAGCATTATTTTTTGCTTTATGATCCCATTCGTAACGTTCCTCCTCATTTTCATCTATCCTTTATTAAAATCCCTAATCATTTGAAATTCTGGGTTAAACCAGGTTTCCGCCTCCCCACAACCATGAGTAGAGCATCATTTGAAATTCTGGGTTAAACCAGGTTTCCGCCTCCCCACAACCATCAGTAGAGCATTATGTTGTGCCGTATGGTGCTGTGCGACATTGCATTATGCTGTATGGTTCCCATTCCTAACTTTCCACCTCATTTTCATCTATCCTTTATTTCAAGCCTAATATTTTGAAATTCTGGGTAAAACCAGATTTCTGCCTCCCCACAGCCATCAGTAGAGCATTGTGTTGTGTCGTATGGTGCCGTGCGACATTGCATTATGCTGTATGGTTCCCATTCCTAACATTCCACCTCATTTTCATCTATCCTTTATTTAAAACCCTAATATTTTGAAATTCTGGGTTAAACCAGATTTCTCCCTTCCCACAAATATCAGTAGAGCATTATTTTTTGCTTTATGATCCCATTCGTAACGTTCCTCCTCATTTTCATCTATCCTTTATTAAAATCCCTAATCATTTGAAATTCTGGGTTAAACCAGGTTTCCGCCTCCCCACAACCATGAGTAGAGCATCATTTGAAATTCTGGGTTAAACCAGGTTTCCGCCTCCCCACAACCATCAGTAGAGCATTATGTTGTGCCGTATGGTTCTGTGCGACATTGCATTATGTTGTATGGTTCCCATTCCTAACTTTCCACCTAATTTTCATCGATCCTTTATTCAAAGCCCCAATATTTTGAAATTCTGGGTTAAACCAGATTTCTGCTTCCCCACAACCCTCAGTAGAGCATTATGTTTTGCTGTATGATCCCATTCCACCTCATTTTCATCTATCCTAATCATTTGAAATTCTGGGTTAAACCAGGTTTCCGCCTCCCCACAACCATCAGTAGAGCATTATGTTGTGCCGTATGGTGCTGTGCGACATTGCATTATGCTGTATGGTTCCCATTCCTAACTTTCCACCTCATTTTCATGTATCCTTTATTTCAAGCCTAATATTTTGAAATTCTGGGTAAAACCAAATTTCTGCCTCCCCACAGCCATCAGTAGAGCATTGTGTTGTGTCGTATGGTGCCGTGCGACATTGCATTATGCTGTATGGTTCCCATTCCTAACATTCCACCTCATTTTCATCTATCCTTTATTTAAAACCCTAATATTTTGAAATTCTGGGTTAAACCAGATTTCTCCCTCCCCCAACGATCAGTAGAGCATTGTTTTGCTGTATGATCCCATTTTTATTGTTACCCCTCTCTTTCATCTATCTTTAATTAAATCCCTAATCATTTTAAATTCTGGGTTAAACCAGGTTTCTGCCTCCCCACAACCATCAGTAGAGCATTATGTTGTACCGTATGGTTCCGTGCGACATTGCATTATGCTGTATGGTTCCATTCCTAATGTTCCACCTCATTTTCATCTATAATTTATTTAAAATTCTAATATTTTGAAATCCTGGGTTAAACCAGATTTCTCCCTTCCCACAACAATCAGTAGAGCATTATGTTTTGCTGTATGATCCCATTCCTAATGTTCCACCTCCTTTTCATCCATATTTTATTTAAGACCCTACTATTTTGAAATTCTGAGTTAAACCAGGTTTCCGCCTCCCCATGACTATCAGTAGAGCATTATGTTTTGCTGCATGATCCCATTCCTAATGTTCCACCTCATTTTCATCTATCCTTTATTTAAAACCCTAATATTTTGAAATTCTCGGTTAAACCAGATTTCTCCCTCCCCACAACCATCAGTAGAGCATTGTTTTGCTGTATGATCCCATTCTTAACGTTACACCTCCATTTCATCTATTTTTAATTAAATCCCTAATCATTTGAAATTCTGGGTTAAACCAGGTTTCCGCCTCCCCACAACCATCAGTAGAGCATTATGTTGTGCCGTATGGTGTCGTGCGACGTTGCATTATGCTGTATGGTTCCCATTCTTAACTTTCCACCTCATTTTCATCGTTCCGTTATTTAAAACCCCAATATTTTGAAATTTGGGGTTAAACCAGATTTCTGCTTCCCCACAACCATCAATAAAGCATTGTGTTGTGTCGTAGGGTGTCGTGCAACATTGCATTATGCTGTATGGTTCCCATTCCTAACGTTCCACATCATTTTCATCTATCCTTTATTTAAAACCCTAATATTTTGAAATTCTGGTTTAAACCAGATTTCTCCCTCCCCACAACCATCAGTAGAGCATTGTTTTGCTGTATTATCCCATTTTCAATGTTACACATCCTTTTCATCTATCTTTAATTAAATCCCTAATCATTTGAAATTCTGGGTTATACCAGGTTTCCGCCTACCCACAACCATCAGTAGAGCATTATGTTGTGCCGCATGGTTCCGTGCGACATTGCATTATGCTGTATGGTTCCATTCCTAATGTTCCACCTCATTTTCATCTATAATTTATTTAAATCCCTAATATTTTGAAATGCTGGGTTAAACTAGATTTATCCCTTCCCACAACCATGAGTAGAGCATTATGTTGTGCCGTATGGTGTCATGCGACATTGCATTATGCTGTATGGTTCTTATTCTTAACTTTCCACCTAATTTTCATCGTTCCGGTATTTAAAACCCCAATATTTTGAAATTCGGGGTTATACCCGATTTCTGCCTCCCCACAACCATCAGTAGAGCATTGTGTTGTGTCGTATGGTGTCGTGCGACATTGCATTATGCTGTATGGTTCCCATTCTCAACTTTCCACCTCATTTTCATCTATCCTTTATTTAAAACCCTAATATTTGGAAATTCTGGGTTAAACCAGATTTCTCCCTCCCCACAACCAACAGTAGAGCATTATGTTTTGCTGTATGATCCCATTCCTAACGTTCCACCTCCTTTTCATCTATATTTTATTTAAATCCCTAATCATTTGAAATTCTGGGTTAAACCAGATTTCCGCCTCCCCACAACCATCAGTAGAGCATTATGTTTTGCTGTATGATCCAGTTCCTAAGTTCCACCTCATTTTCATCTACCCTTTATTTAATTCCCTAATATTTTGAAATTCTGGGTTAAACCAGATTTCTGCCTCCCCAAAACCATCAGTAGAGCATTGTGTTGTGTCGAATGGTGCCGTGCGACATTGCATTATGCTGTATGGTTCCCATTCCTAACGTTCCACCTCATTTTCATCTATCCTTTAATTAAAATCCCTAATCATTTGAAATTGTGGGTTAAACCAAATTTCTGCCTCCCCAAGACCATCAGTAGAGCATTATGTTTTGCTGTATGATCCCATTCCTAATGTTCCATCTCCTTTTTATCTATCCTTTATTTAAAACCCTACTATTTTGAAATTCTGGGTTAAACCAGGTTTCCGCCTCCCCATGACTATCAGTAGAGCATAATGTTTTGCTGCATGATCCCATTCCTAACGTTCCACCTCATTTTCATCTATCCTTTATTTAAAACCTTAATATTTTGAAGTTCTGGGTTAAACCAGATTTCTCCCTCCCCACGACCATCAGTAGAGCATTATGTTTTGCTGTATGATCCAATTCCATCTCATTTTCATCTATCGTTTATTAAAATCCCTAATCATTTGAAATTCTGGGTTAAACCAGATTTCTCCCTCCCCACTACCAAGAGTAGAGCATTATGTTTTGCTGTATGATCCCATTCCTAACGTTCCACCTCCTTTTTATCTATATGTTATTTAAATCCCTAATCATTTGAAATTCTGGGTTAAACCAGGTTTCCACCTCCCCACAACCATCAGTAGAGCATTATGTTTTGCTGTATGATCCAGTTCCTAAGTTCCACCTCATTTTCATCTATCCTTTAATTAAAATCCCTAATCATTTGAAATTCTGGGTTAAACCAGATATTTGCCTCCCCACGACCATCTGTAGAGCATTATGGCCCTTATTTTGATCGGCACGGTACGGCCCGCGTGCGGCCGTACCGCCGATGTTTTTTGTCTGCACATGCGCAGAGGTCATTCTGCGCATGTGCAGCCCCCTTCGCCGCAGACGGATTTCGTCCGCCGCAAAGGGGGCGTATAGGGGCGTGAGGGGCTTTAGCCCCTCATTTCCCTATGTGTACGCCCCGCGTTTCATGGGCGTTCCCATGCAAACGCGGGGCGTATGCATGGTAATGAGGGCATGACGCCCTCATTACCATGACATGGGGGCGGAAAGCTGACGTCGCCGGATGTCAGCTTTCAGCCCCCTTACAAGCTCCCACACGGACGATTGTCCGTGTGGTCTGAGCTTGCGGGAGCTGCCGCGGCGTGCGGGCCTGCCTTCGATGGTCGTCGACCATCGAAGGCAGGGGGCAGCTCCCACCATGGTGGAGGCGTAGCCTCCACCATTTTTGTGCGGATCGCCAGCCGTCCGTGTATGGACGGCCGTGGCGATCCGTCCGGTGGGCGGCCCTTGGTTTGTGCGGTCGGAGCCCCGTGTGCGGCTCTGACCGCACCAACCAGAATAAGGGCCTATGTTTTGCTGCATGATCCCATTCCTAACGTTCCACCTCATTTTCATCTATCCTTTATTTAAAACCCTAATATTTTGAAATTCTGGGTTAAACAAGATTTCTCCCCACAACCGTCAGTAGAGCATTGTTTTGCTGTATGATCCCATTCTTAACGTTACACCTTCTTTTCATCTATCTTTAATTAAATCCCTAATCATTTGAAATTCGGGGTTATACCAGGTTTCCGCCTACCCACGACCATCAGTAGGGCATTATGTTGTGCCGAATGGTGTCGTGCGACATTGCATTATGCTGTATGGTTCCATTCCTAATGTTCCACCTCATTTTCATCTATCCTTTATTTAAAACCCTAATATTTTTAAATTCTGGGTTAAACCAGATTTCTCCCTCCCCACAACCATCAGTAGAGCATTATGTTTTGCTGTATGATCCAATTCTACCTCATTTTCATCTATCATTTATTAAAATCCCTAATCATTTGAAATTTTGGGTTAAACCAGATTTCTGCCTCCCCACGACCGTCATTAGAGCATTATGTTTTGCTGTATGATCCCATTCCTAATGTTCCATCTCCTTTTTATCTATCCTTTATTTAAAACCCTACTATTTTGAAATTCTGGGTTAAACCAGGTTTCCGCCGCCCCATGACTATCAGTAGAGCATAATGTTTTGCTGCATGATCCCATTCCTAACGTTCCACCTCATTTTCATCTATCCTTTATTTAAAACCCTAGTATTTTGAAATTCTGGGTTAAACCAGATTTCTCCCTCCCCACAACCAACAGTAGAGCATTATGTTTTGCTGTATGATCCCATTCCTAACGTTCCACCTCCTTTTCATCTATATTTTATTTAAATCCCTAATCATTTGAAATTCTGGGTTAAACCAGGTTTCCACCTCCCCACAACCATCAGTAGAGCATTATGTTTTGCTGTATGATCCCATTCTTAATGTTACACCTCCTTTTCATCTATCTTTAATTAAATCCCTAATCATTTGAAATTCTGGGTTTAACCAGGTTTCTGCCTCCCCACGACCATCAGTAAAGCATTATGTTGTGCCGTATTGTTCCGTGCTATATTGCATTATGCTGTATGGTTCCATTCCTAATGTTCCACCTCATTTTCTTCTATCCTTTATTTAAATCCCTAATATTTAGAAATTCTGGGTTAAACCAGATTTCTGCCTCCCCACAACCATCAGTAGAGCATTATGTTTTGCTGTAAGATCCCATTCCTAACGTTCCACCTCATTTTCATCTATCCTTTATGTAAACCCTAATATTTTGAAATTCTGGGTTAAACCAGATTTCTCCCTCCCCACAACCATCAGTAGAGCATTATGTTTTGCTGTATGATCCAATTCCATCTCATTTTCATCTATTGTTTATTAAAATCCCTAATCATTTGAAATTTAGGGTTAAACCAGATTTCTGCCTCCCCACGACCATCATTAGAGCATTATGTTTTGCTGTATGAACCCATTCCTAACGTTCCACCTCATTTTCATCTATCCTTTATTTAAACCCTAATATTTTGAAATTCTGGGTTAAAACTGATTTCTCCCTCCCAAAACCAACAGTAGAGCATTATGTTTTGCTGTATGATCCCATTCCTAACGTTCCACCTCTTTTTCATCTATCCTTTATTTAAATCCCTAATATTTTGAAATTCTGGGTAAAACCAGATTTCTCCCTCCCCACAACCTTCGGTAGAGCATTATGTTTTGCTGTATGATCCATTTCCACCTCATTTTCATCTATCGTTTATTAAAATCCCTAATCATTTGAAATTTTGGGTTAAACCAGATTTCTGCCTCCCCACGACCGTCATTAAAGCATTATGTTTTGCTGTATGATCCCATTCCTAACGTTCCACCTCCTTATCATCTATATTTTATTTAAATCCCTAATCATTTGAAATTCTGGATTAAACCAGGTTTCCGCCTCCCCACAACCATCAGTAGAGCATTATGTTTTGCTGTATGATCCAGTTCCTAAGTTCCACCTCATCTTCATCTACCCTTTATTTAAATCCCCAATATTTTGAAAATCTGGGTTAAACCAGATTTCTCCCTCCCCACAACCATCAGTAGAGCATTATGTTGTACCGTATGGTTCCGTGCGACAATGCATTATGCTGTATGGTTCCATTCCTAATGTTCCACCTCATTTTCATCTATCATTTATTTAAATCCCACAATCAGTAGAGCATTATGTTTTGCTGTATGATCCAATTGCTAACATTCCACCTCATTTTCATCTATCCTTTATTAAAATCCCTAATCATTTGACATTTTGGGTTAAACCAGATTTCGGCCTCCCTACAACTATCAGTAGAGCATTATGTTTTACTGTATGATCCTGTTCCTAAGTTCCACCTCATTTTCATCTACCCTTTATTTAATTCCCTAATATTTTGAAATTCTGGGTTAAACCAGATGTCTGCCTCCCCACAACCATCAGTAGAGCATTATGTTTTGTCGTATGGTACCGTGCGACATTGCATTATGCTGTATGGTTCCCATTCCTAAAGTTCCTTCTCATTTTCATCTACCCTTTAATTAAAATCCCTAATCATTTGAAATTCTTGGTTAAACCAGATTTCTGCCTCCCCACGGCCGTCAGTAGAGCATTATGTTTTGCTGTATGATCCCATTCCTAACGTTCCACCTCCTTTTCATCTATATTTTATTTAAAACCCTACTATTTTGAAATTCTGGGTTAAACAAGGTTTCCGCCTCCCCATGACTATCAGTAGAGCATTATGTTTTGCTGCATGATCCCATTCCTAAAGTTCTACCTCATTTTCATCTATCCTTTATTTAAAACTCTAATATTTGGATATTCTGGGTTAAACCAGATTTCTCCCTCCCCACAACCATCAGTAGAGCATTGTTTTGCTGTATGATCCCATTCTTAATGTTACACCTCCTTTTCATCTATCTTTAATTAAATCCCTAATCATTTGAAATTCTGGGTTAAACCAGGTTTCTGCCTCCCCACGACCATCAGTAGAGCATTGTTTTGCTGTATGATCCCATTCTTAATGTTACACCTCCTTTTCATCTACCTTTAATTAAATCCCTAATCATTTGAATTTCTGGGTTAAACCAGGTTTCCGCCTCCCCACAACCATCAGTAGAGCATGATGTTGTGCCGTATGGTGCCGTGCGACATTGCATTATGCTTTATGGTTCCATTCCTAATGTTCCACCTCATTTTCATCTATCCTTTATTTAAATCCCTAATATTTAGAAATTCTGGGTTTAACCAAATTTCGGCCTCCCCACGACCATCAGTAGAGCATTATGTTTTGCTGTATGATCCCATTCCTAATGTTCCACCTCATTTTCATCTATCCTTTATTTAAATCCCTAATATTTTGAAATTCTGGGTAAAACCAGATATCTCCCTCCCCACAACCTTCGATAGAGCATTATGTTTTGCTGTATGATCCATTTCCACCTCATTTTCATCTATCGTTTATTAAAATCCCTAATCATTTGAAATTTTGGGTTAAACCAGATTTCTGCCTCCCCACGACCGTCATTAAAGCATTATGTTTTGCTGTATGATCCCATTCCTAACGTTCCACCTCCTTATCATCTATATTTTATTTAAATCCCTAATCATTTGAAATTCTGGATTAAACCAGGTTTCCGCCTCCCCACAACCATCAGTAGAGCATTATGTTTTGCTGTATGATCCAGTTCCTAAGTTCCACCTCATCTTCATCTACCCTTTATTTAAATCCCCAATATTTTGAAATTCTGGGTTAAACCAGATTTCTGCCTCCCCAAAACCATCAATAGAGCATTGTGTTGTGTCGTATGGTGCCGTGCGACATTGCATTATGCTGTATGGTTCCCATTCCTAACGTTCCACCTCATTTTCATCTATCCTTTAATTAAAATCCCTAATCATTTGAAATTCTGGGTTAAACCAGATTTCTGCCTCCCCACAACCATCAGTAGAGCATTATGTTTTGCTGTATGATCCCATTCCTAACGTTCCACCTCCTTTTCATCTATATTTTATTTAATTCCCTAATATTTTGAAATTCTGGGTTAAACCAGGTTTCCGCCTCCCCACGACCATCAGTAGGGCATTATGTTGTGCCGTATGGTGTCGTGCGACATTGCATTATGCTGTTTGGTTCCATTTATAATGTTCCACCTCATTTTCATCTATCCTTTCTTTAAAACCCTAATATTTGGAAATTCTGGGTTAAACCAGATTTCTCCCTCCCCACAACCACCAGTAGAGCATTGTTTTGCTGTATGATCCCATTCTTAATGTTACACCTCCTTTTCATCTATCTTTAATTAAATCCCTAATCATTTGAAATTCTGGGTTAAACCAGGTTTCTCCTCCCCACGACCATCAGTAGAGCATTAAGTTGTGCCGTATGGTGTCATGCGACATTGCATTATGTTGTATGGTTCCCATTCCTAACTTTCCACCTCATTTTCATCGATCCTTTATTTAAAACCCCAATATTTTGAAATTCTGGGTTAAACCAGATTTCTGCTTCCCCACAACCCTCAGTAGAGCATTATGTTTTGCTGTATGATCCCATTCCACCTCATTTTCATCTATCCTAATCAATTGAAATTCTGGGTTAAACCAGATTTCTGCCTCCCCACGACCGTCAGTAGAGCATTATGTTTTGCTGTATGATCCCATTCCTAACGTTCCACCTCATTTTCATCTATCCTTTATTTAAAGCCTAATATTTTTAAATTCTGGGTAAAACCAGATTTCTGCCTCCCCACAGCAGTCAGTAGAGCATTGTGTTGTGTCGTATGGTGCCGTGCGACATTGCATTATGCTGTATGGTTCCAATTCCTAACATTCCACCTCATTTTCATCTATCCTTTATTTAAAACCCTAATATTTTGAAATTCTGGGTTAAACCAGATTTCTCCCTTCCCACAACAATCAGTAGAGCATTATGTTTTGCTGTATGATCCCATTCCTAACGTTCCACCTCATTTTCATCTATCCTTTATTAAAATCCCTAATATTTTGAAATTCTGGGTTAAACTAGATTTCTGCCTCCCCACGGCCGTCAGTAGAGCATTATGTTTTGCTGTATGATCCCCATTCCTAACGTTCCACCTCCTTTTCATCTATATTTTATTTAAAACCCTACTATTTTGAAATTCTGGGTTAAACCAGGTTTCCGCCTCCCCATGACTATCAGTAGAGCATTATGTTTTGCTGCATGATCCCATTCCTAAAGTTCCACCTCATTTTCATCTATCCTTTATTTAAAACCCTAATATTTGGAAATTCAGGGTTAGACCAGATTTCTCCCTGCCCACAACCACCAGTAGAGCATTGTTTTGCTGTATGATCCCATTCTTCATGTTACACCTCCTTTTCATCTATCTTTAATTAAATCCCTAATCATTTGAAATTCTGGGTTAAACCAGGTTTCCGCCTCCCCACTACCATCAGTAGAGCATTATGTTGTGCCGTATGGTGTCGTGCGACATTGCATTATGCTGTTTGGTTCCATTTATAATGTTCCACCTCATTTTCATCTATCCTTTATTTAAAACCCTAATATTTGGAAATTCTGGGTTAAACCAGATTTCTCCCTCCCCACAACCACCAGTAGAGCATTGTTTTGCTGTATGATCCCATTCTTAATGTTACACCTCCTTTTCATCTATCTTTAATTAAATCCCTAATCATTTGAAATTCTGGGTTAAACCAGGTTTCTCCTCCCCACGACCATCAGTAGAGCATTATGTTGTGCCGTATGGTGTAGTGCGACATTGCATTATGCTGTATGGTTCCATTCCTAATGTTCCACCTCATTTTCATCTATCCTTTATTTAAATCCCTAATATTTAGAAATTCTGGGTTAAACAAGATTTCTGCCTCCCCACGACCATCAGTAGAGCATTATGTTTTGCTGTATGATCCCATTCCTAACGTTCCACCTCATTTTCATCTATCCTTTATTTAAACCCTAATATTTTTTAAATTCTGGGTTAAACCAGATTTCTCCCTCCCCACAACCCTCAGTAGAGCATTATGTTTTGCTGTATGATCCCATTCCACCTCATTTTCATCTATCCTTTATTAAAATCCCTAATCATTTGAAATTCTGGGTTAAACCAGATTTCTGCCTCCCAACGAGCGTTAGTAGAGCATTATGTTTTGCTGTATGATCCCATTCCTAACTTTCCACCTCATTTTCATCTATCCTTTATTTAAACCCTAATATTTTGAAATTCTGGGTTAAACCAGATTTCTGCCTCCCCACAACCGACAGTAGAGCATTGTGTTGTGTCGTTTGGTGCCGTGCGACATTGCATTATGCTGTATGGTTCCAATTCCTAACGTTCCACCTCATTTTCATCTATCCTTTATTTAAAACCCTAATATTTTGAAAATCTGGGTTAAACCAGATTTCTCCCTCCCCACAACCATCAGTAGAGCATTATGTTGTACCGTATGGTTCCGTGCGACAATGCATTATGCTGTATGGTTCCATTCCTAATGTTCCACCTCATTTTCATCTATCATTTATTTAAATCCCTAATATTTGGAAATTTAGGGTTAGACCAGATTTCTCCCTGCCCACAACCATCAGTAGAGCATTATGTTGTGCCGTATGGTGCCGTGCGACATTGCATTATGCTGTATGGTTCCATTCCTAATGTTCCACCTCATTTTCATCTATCCTTTATGTAAAACCCTAATATTTAGAAATTCTGGGTTAAACCAGATTTCGGCCTCCCCACGACCATCAGTAGAGCATTATGTTTTGCTGCATGATCCCATTCCTAAAGTTCCACCTCATTTTCATCTATCCTTTATTTAAAACCCTAATATTTGGAAATTCAGGGTTAGACCAGATTTCTCCCTGCCCACAACTATCAGTAGAGCATTATGTTGTGCCGTATGGTACCGTGCGACATTGCATTATGCTGTATGGTTCCATTCCTAATGTTCCACCTCATTTTCATCTATCCTTTATGTAAAACCCTAATATTTAGAAATTCTGGGTTAAACCAGATTTCGGCCTCCCCACGACCATCAGTAGAGCATTATGTTTTGCTGTATGATCCCATTCCTAACGTTCCACCTCCTTTTCATCTATATTTTATTTAATTCCCTAATATTTTGAAATTCTGGGTTAAACCAGGTTTCCGCCTCCCCACGACCATCAGTAGGGCATTATGTTGTGACGTATGGTGTCGTGCGACATTGCATTATGCTGTTTGGTTCCATTTATAATGTTCCACCTCATTTTCATCTATCCTTTATTTAAAACCCTAATATTTGGAAATTCTGGGTTAAACCAGATTTCTCCCTCCCCACAACCACCAGTAGAGCATTGTTTTGCTGTATGATCCCATTCTTAATGTTACACCTCCTTTTCATCTATCTTTAATTAAATCCCTAATCATTTGAAATTCTGGGTTAAACCAGGTTTCTCCTCCCCACGACCATCAGTAGAGCATTATGTTGTGCCGTATGGTGTCGTGCGACATTGCATTATGCTGTATGGTTCCATTCCTAATGTTCCACCTCATTTTCATCTATCCTTTATTTAAATCCCTAATATTTAGAAATTCTGGGTTAAACAAGATTTCTGCCTCCCCACGACCATCAGTAGAGCATTATGTTTTGCTGTATGATCCCATTCCTAATGTTCCACCTCATTTTCATCTATCCTTTATTTAAACCCTAATATTTTGAAATTCTGGGTTAAACCAGGTTTCCGCCTCCCCACTACCATCAGTAGAGCATTATGTTGTGCCGTATGGTGTTGTGCGACATTGCATTATGCTGTTTGGTTCCATTTATAATGTTCCACCTCATTTTCATCTATCCTTTCTTTAAAACCCTAATATTTGGAAATTCTGGGTTAAACCAGATTTCTCCCTCCCCACAACCACCAGTAGAGCATTGTTTTGCTGTATGATCCCATTCTTAATGTTACACCTCCTTTTCATCTATCTTTAATTAAATCCCTAATCATTTGAAATTCTGGGTTAAACCAGGTTTCTCCTCCCCACGACCATCAGTAGAGCATTATGTTGTGCCGTATGGTGTAGTGCGACATTGCATTATGCTGTATGGTTCCATTCCTAATGTTCCACCTCATTTTCATCTATCCTTTATTTAAATCCCTAATATTTAGAAATTCTGGGTTAAACAAGATTTCTGCCTCCCCACGACCATCAGTAGAGCATTATGTTTTGCTGTATGATCCCATTCCTAACGTTCCACCTCATTTTCATCTATCCTTTATTTAAACCCTAATATTTTTTAAATTCTGGGTTAAACCAGATTTCTCCCTCCCCACAACCATCAGTAGAGCATTATGTTTTGCTGTATGATCCAATTCCACCTCATTTTCATCTATCGTTTATTAAAATCCCTAATCATTTGAAATTTTGGGTTAAACCAGATTTCTGCCTCCCCACGACCGTCATTAGAGCATTATGTTTTGCTGTATGATCCCATTCCTAACGTTCCACCTCATTTTCATCTATCCTTTATTTAAACCCTAATATTTTGAAATTCTGGGTTAAACCAGATTTCTCCCTCCCCACAACCAACAGTAGAGCATTATGTTTTGCTGTATGATCCCATTCCTAACGTTCCACCTCCTTTTCATCTATATTTTATTTAAATCCCTAATCATTTGAAATTCTGTGTTAAACCAGGTTTCCGCCTCCCCACAACCATCAGTAGAGCATTATGTTTTCCTGTATGATCCAGTTCCTAAGTTCCACCTCAATTTCATCTACCCTTTATTTAATTCCCTAATATTTTGAAATTCTGTGTTAAACCAGATTTCTGCCTCCCCAAAACCATCAGTAGAGCATTGTGTTGTGTCGAATGGTGCCGTGCGACATTGCATTATGCTGTATGGTTCCCATTCCTAACGTTCCACCTCATTTTCATCTATCCTTTAATTAAAATCCCTAATCATTTGAAATTCTGGGTTAAACCAGATTTCTGCCTCCCCACGACCATCAGTAGAGCATTATGTTTCGCTGTATGATCCCATTCCTAATGTTTCATTTCCTTTTTATCTATCCTTTATTTAAAACTTTACTATTTCTAAATTCTGGGTTAAACCAGGTTTCCGCCTCCCCATGACTATCAGTAGAGCATAATGTTTTGCTGCATGATCCCATTCCTAACGTTCCACCTCATTTTCATCTATCCTTTATTTAAAACCCTAATATTTTGAAATTCTGGGTTAAACCAGATTTCTCCCTCCCCACAACCAACAGTAGAGCATTATGTTTTGCTGTATGATCCCATTCCTAACGTTCCACCTCCTTATCATCTATCCTTTATTTAAACCCCTAATATTTTGAAATTCTGGGTTAAACCAGATTTCTGCTTCCCCACAACCCTCAGTAGAGCATTATGTTTTGCTGTATGATCCCATTCCACCTCATTTTCATCTATCCTTTATTAAAATCCCTAATCATTTGAAATTCTGGGTTAAACCAGATTTCTGCCTCCCAACAAGCGTTAGTAGAGCATTATGTTTTGCTGTATGATCCCATTCCTAACTTTCCACCTCATTTTCATCTATCCTTTATTTAAACCCTAATATTTTGAAATTCTGGGTTAAACCAGATTTCTGCCTCCCCACAACCGACAGTAGAGCATTGTGTTGTGTCGTTTGGTGCCGTGCGACATTGCATTATGCTGTATGGTTCCAATTCCTAACGTTCCACCTCATTTTCATCTATCCTTTATTTAAAACCCTAATATTTTGAAAATCTGGGTTAAACCAGATTTCTCCCTCCCCACAACCATCAGTAGAGCATTATGTTGTACCGTATGGTTCCGTGCGACAATGCATTATGCTGTATGGTTCCATTCCTAATGTTCCACCTCATTTTCATCTATCATTTATTTAAATCCCTAATATTTGGAAATTTAGGGTTAGACCAGATTTCTCCCTGCCCACAACCATCAGTAGAGCATTATGTTGTGCCGTATGGTGCCGTGCGACATTGCATTATGCTGTATGGTTCCATTCCTAATGTTCCACCTCATTTTCATCTATCCTTTATGTAAAACCCTAATATTTAGAAATTCTGGGTTAAACCAGATTTCGGCCTCCCCACGACCATCAGTAGAGCATTATGTTTTGCTGCATGATCCCATTCCTAAAGTTCCACCTCATTTTCATCTATCCTTTATTTAAAACCCTAATATTTGGAAATTCAGGGTTAGACCAGATTTCTCCCTGCCCACAACCATCAGTAGAGCATTATGTTGTGCCGTATGGTACCGTGCGACATTGCATTATGCTGTATGGTTCCATTCCTAATGTTCCACCTCATTTTCATCTATCCTTTATGTAAAACCCTAATATTTAGAAATTCTGGGTTAAACCAGATTTCGGCCTCCCCACGACCATCAGTAGAGCATTATGTTTTGCTGTATGATCCCATTCCTAACGTTCCACCTCCTTTTCATCTATATTTTATTTAATTCCCTAATATTTTAAAATTCTGGGTTAAACCAGGTTTCCGCCTCCCCACGACCATCAGTAGGGCATTATGTTGTGACGTATGGTGTCGTGCGACATTGCATTATGCTGTTTGGTTCCATTTATAATGTTCCACCTCATTTTCATCTATCCTTTATTTAAAACCCTAATATTTGGAAATTCTGGGTTAAACCAGATTTCTCCCTCCCCACAACCACCAGTAGAGCATTGTTTTGCTGTATGATCCCATTCTTAATGTTACACCTCCTTTTCATCTATCTTTAATTAAATCCCTAATCATTTGAAATTCTGGGTTAAACCAGGTTTCTCCTCCCCACGACCATCAGTAGAGCATTATGTTGTGCCGTATGGTGTCGTGCGACATTGCATTATGCTGTATGGTTCCATTCCTAATGTTCCACCTCATTTTCATCTATCCTTTATTTAAATCCCTAATATTTAGAAATTCTGGGTTAAACAAGATTTCTGCCTCCCCACGACCATCAGTAGAGCATTATGTTTTGCTGTATGATCCCATTCCTAATGTTCCACCTCATTTTCATCTATCCTTTATTTAAACCCTAATATTTTGAAATTCTGGGTTAAACCAGATTTCTCCCTCCCCACAACCAAAAGTAGAGCATTATGTTTTGCTGTATGATCCCATTCCTAACGTTCCACCTCCTTTTCATCTATATTTTATTTAAATCCCTAATCATTTGAAATTCTGGGTTAAACCAGGTTTCCGCCTCCCCACAACCATCAGTAGAGCATTATGTTTTCCTGTATGATCCAGTTCCTAAGTTCCACCTCAATTTCATCTACCCTTTATTTAATTCCCTAATATTTTGAAATTCTGGGTTAAACCAGATTTCTGCCTCCCCAAAACCATCAGTAGAGCATTGTGTTGTGTCGAATGGTGCCGTGCGACATTGCATTATGCTGTATGGTTCCCATTCCTAACGTTCCACCTCATTTTCATCTATCCTTTAATTAAAATCCCTAATCATTTGAAATTCTGGGTTAAACCAGATTTCTGCCTCCCCACGACCATCAGTAGTGCATTATGTTTCGCTGTATGATCCCATTCCTAATGTTTCATCTCCTTTTTATCTATCCTTTATTTAAAACTTTACTATTTCTAAATTCTGGGTTAAACCAGGTTTCCGCCTCCCCATGACTATCAGTAGAGCATAATGTTTTGCTGCATGATCCCATTCCTAACGTTCCACCTCATTTTCATCTATCCTTTATTTAAAACCCTAATATTTTGAAATTCTTGGTTAAACCAGATTTCTCCCTCCCCACAACCAACAGTAGAGCATTATGTTTTGCTGTATGATCCCATTCCTAACGTTCAACCTCATTTTCATCTATCCTTTATTTAAAACCCTAATATTTTGAAATTCTGGGTTAAACCAGATTTCTGCCTCCCAACGAGCGTTAGTAGAGCATTATGTTTTGCTGTATGATCCCATTCCTAACTTTCCACCTCATTTTCATCTATCCTTTATTTAAACCCTAATATTTTGAAATTCTGGGTTAAAACAGATTTCTGCCTCCCCACAACCGTCAGTAGAGCATTGTGTTGTGTCGTTTGGTTCCGTGCGACAATGCATTATGCTGTATGGTTCCATTCCTAATGTTCCACCTCATTTTCATCTATCATTTATTTAAATCCCTAATATTTTGAAATTCTGGTTTAAACCAGATTTCTCCCTTCCCACAACAATCAGTAGAGCATTATGTTTTGCTGTATGATCCCATTCCTAACGTTCCACCTCCTTTTCATTTATATTTTATTTAAATCCCTAATCATTTGAAATTCTGGGTTAAACCAGGTTTCCGCCTCCCCACAACCATCAGTAGAGCATTATGTTTTGCTGTATGATCCAGTTCCTAAGTTCCACCTCATCTTCATCTACCCTTTATTTAAATCTTTAATATTTTTAAATTCTGGGTTAAACCAGATTTCTCCCTCCCCACAACCACCAGTAGAGCATTGTTTTGCTGTATGATCCCATTCTTCACGTTACACCTCCTTTTCATCTACCTTTAATTAAATCCCTAATCATTTGAAATTCTGGGTTAAACCAGGTTTCCGCCTCCCCACAACCATCAGTAGAGCATTATGTTGTGCCGTATGGTGCTGTGCGACATTGCATTATGTTGTATGGTTCCCATTCCTAACTTTCCACCTCATTTTCATCGATCCTTTATTTAAAACCCCAATATTTTGAAATTCTGGGTTAAACCAGATTTCTGCCTCCCCACGACCGTCAGTAGATTATTATGTTTTGCTGTATGATCCCATTCCTAACGTTCCACCTCATTTTCATCTATCCTTTATTTAAAGCCTAATATTTTGAAATTCTGGGTAAAACCAGATTTCTGCCTCCCCACAGCCATCAGTAGAGCATTGTGTTGTGTCGTATGGTGCCGTGCGACATTGCATTACGCTGTATGGTTCCCATTCCTAACATTCCACCTCATTTTCATCTATCCTTTATTTAAAACCCTAATATTTTGAAATTCTGGGTTAAACCAGATTTCTCCCTTCCTACAACAATCAGTAGAGCATTCTGTTTTGCTGTATGATCCCATTCCTAATGTTCCACCTCCTTTTCATCCATATTTTATTTAAGACCCTACTTTTTTGAAATTCTGGGTTAAACCAGATTTCTGCCTCCCCACGACCATCAGTAGAGCATTATGTTTTCTGCATGATCCCATTCCTAACGTTCCACCTCATTTTCATCTATCCTTTATTTAAAACCCTAATATTTTGAAATTCTGGGTTAAACAAGATTTCTCCCTCCCCACAACCGTCAGTAGAGCATTGTTTTGCTGTATGATCCCATTCTTAACGTTACACCTCCTTTTCATCTATCTTTAATTAAATCCCTAATCATTTGAAATTCTGGGTTAAACTAGGTTTCCACCTCCCCACGACCATCAGTAGGGCATTATGTTGTGCCGAATGGTGTCGTGCGACATTGCATTATGCTGTATGGTTCCATTCCTAATGTTCCACCTCATTTTCATCTATCCTTTATTTAAAACCCTAATATTTTTAAATTCTGGGACCAGATTTCTCCCACCCCACAACCATCAGTAGAGCATTATGTTTTGCTGTATGATCCAATTCCACCTCATTTTCATCTATCGTTTATTAAAATCCCTAATCATTTGAAATTTTGGGTTAAACCAGATTTCTGCCTCCCCACGACCGTCATTAGAGCATTATGTTTTGCTGTATGATCCTATTCCTAATGTTCCATCTCCTTTTTATCTATCCTTTATTTAAAACCCTAATATTTTGAAATTCTGGGTTAAACCAGATTTCTCCCTCCCCACAACCAACAGTAGAGCATTATGTTTTGCTGTATGATCCCATTCCTAACGTTCCTCCTCCTTTTCATCTATATTTTATTTAAATCCCTAATCATTTGAAATTCTGGGTTAAACCAGGTTTCCACTTCCCCACAACCATCAGTAGAGCATTATGTTTTGCTGCATGATCCCATTCCTAACGTTCCACCTCATTTTCATCTATCCTTTATTTAAAACCCTAATATTTTGAAATTCTGGGTTAAACCAGATTTCTCCCTCCCCACAACCGTCAGTAGAGCATTGTTTTGCTGTATGATCCCATTCTTAACGTTACACCTCCTTTTTTATCTATCTTTAATTAAATCCCTAATCATTTGAAATTCTTGGTTAAACCAGGTTTCCGCCTCCCCACGACCATCAGTAGGGCATTATGTTGTGCCGTATGGTGTCGTGCTACATTGCATTATGCTGTATGGTTCCATTCCTAATGTTCCACCTCATTTTCATCTATCCTTTATTTAAAACCCTAATATTTGGAAATTCTGGGTTAAACCAGATTTCTGCCTCCCCACAACCACCAGTAGAGCATTGTTTTGCTGTATGATCCCATTCTTAATGTTACACCTTCTTTTCATCTATCTTTAATTAAATCCCTAATCATTTGAAATTCTGGGTTAAACCAGGTTTCTGCCTCCCCACAACCATCATTAGAGCATTATGTTGTACCGTATGGTTCCGTGCGACATTGCATTTTGCTGTATGGTTACATTCCTAATGTTCCACCTCATTTTCATCTATCATTTATTTAAATTGCTAATATTTTGAAATTCTGGGTTAAACCAGATTTCTCCCTTCCCACAACAATCAGTAGAGCATTATGTTTTGCTGTATGATCCCATTCCTAACGTTCCACCTCATTTTCATCTATCCTTTATTAAAATCCCTAATCATTTGAAATTCTGGGTTAAACCAGATTTCTCCCTTCCCACAACAATCAGTAGAGCATTATGTTTTGCTGTATGATCCCATTCCTAACGTTCCACCTCCATTTCATCTATATTTTATTTAAATCCCTAATCATTAGAAATTCTGGGTTAAACCAGGTTTCCGCCTCCCCCCAACCATCAGTAGAGCATTATGTTGTGTCGTATGGTGCCGTGCGACATTGCATTATGCTGTATGGTTCCCATTCCTAACGTTCCACCTCATTTTCATCTATCCTTAATTTAAAACCCTAATATTTTGAAATTCTGGGTTAAACCAGATTTCTCCCTCCCCACAACCATCAGTAGAGCATTGTTTTGCTGTATGATCCCATTTTTAATGTTACACCTCCTTTTCATCTATCTTTAATTAAATCCCTAATCATTTGAAATTCTGGGTTAAACCAGGTTTCCGCCTCTCCACAACCATCATTAGAGCATTATGTTGTACCGTATGGTTCCGTGCGACATTGCATTATGCTCTATGGTTCCATTCCTAATGTTCCACCTCATATTCATCTATTATTTATTTAAATCCCTAATATTTTGAAATTCTGGGTTAAACCAGATTTCTCCCTTCCCACAACAATCAGTAGAGCATTATGTTTTGCTGTATGATCCCATACCTAACGTTCCACCTCATTTTCATCTATCCTTTATTAAAATCCCTAATCATTTGAAATTCTGGGTTAAACCAGATTTCCTCCTCCCTACAACTATCAGTAGAGTATTATGTTCTGCTGTATGATCCTGTTCCTAAGTTCCACCTCATTTTCAACTACCCTTTATTTATTTCCCTAATATTTTGAAATTCTGGGTTAAACCAGATTTCTGCCTCCCCACAACCATCAGTAGAGGATTATGTTGTGTCGTATGGTGCCGCGCGACATTGCATTATGCTGTATGGTTCCCATTCCTAAAGTTCCACCTCATTTTCATCTACCCTTTAATTAAAATCCCTAATCATTTGAAATTCTGGGTTAAACCAGATTTCTGCCTCCCCACGGCCGTTAGTAGAGCATTATGTTTTGCTGTATGATCCCATTCCTAACGTTCCACCTCCTTTTCATCTATATTTTATTTAAAACCCTACTATTTTGAAATTCTGGGTTAAACCAATTTTCCGCCTCCCCATGACTATCAGTAGAGCATTGTTTTGCTGTATGATCCCATTCTTAATGTTACACCTCCTTTTCATCTATCTTTAATTAAATCCCTAATCATTTGAAATTCTGGGTTAAACCAGGTTTCTGCCTCCCCACAACCATCAGTAGAGCATTATGTTGTACCGTATGGTGCCGTGCGACATTGCATTATGCTGTATGGTTCCATTCCTAATGTTCCACCTCATTTTCATCTATCCTTTATTTAAACCCTAATATTTTGAAATTCTGGGTTAAACCAGATTTCGGCCTCCCCACGACCATCAGTAGAGCATTATGTTTTGCTGTATGATCCCATTCCTAACGTTCCACCTAATTTTCATCTATCCTTTATTGTGAAATTCTGGGTTAAACCAGATTTTTCCCTCCCCACAACCATCAGTAGAGAATTATGTTTTGCTGTATGATCCAATTCCATCTCATTTTCATCTATCGTTTATTAAAATCCCTAATCATTTGAAATTTTGGGTTAAACCAGATTTCTGCCTCCCCACTACCGTCATTAGAGCATTATGTTTTGCTGTATGATCCCATTCCTAACGTTCCACCTCATTTTCATTTATCCTTTATTTAAACCCTAATATTTTGAAATTCTGGGTTAAACCAGATTTCTCCCTCCCCACAACCATCAGTAGAGCATTATGTTTTGCTGTATGATCCAGTTCCTTACGTTCCACCTCATTTTCATCTATCCTTTAATTAAAATCCCTAATCATTTGAAATTCTGGGTGAAACCAGATTTCTGCCTCCCCACGACCATCAGTAGAGCATTATGTTTTGCTGTATGATCCCATTCCTAATGTTCCACCTCATTTTCATCTACCCTTTATTTAATTCCCTAATATTTTGAAATTCTGGGTTAAACCAGATTTCTGCCTCCCCACAACCATCAGTAGAGTATTGTGTTGTGTCGTATGGTGCCGTGCGACATTGCATTATGCTGTATGGTTCCCATTCCTAGCGTTCCACCTCCTTTTCATCTATCTATCTTTAATTAAATTCCTAATCATTTGAAATTCTGGGTTAAACCAGGTTTCCGCCTCCCCACAACCATCAGTAGAGCATTATGTTGTACCGTATGATTCCGTGCGACATTGCATTATGCTGTATTGTTCCATTCCTAACGTTCCACCTCATTTTCATCTATCCTTTATTTAAAACCCTAATATTTTGAAATTCTGGGTTAAACCAGTTTTCTCCCTCCCCACAACCATCAGTAGAGCATTGTTTTGCTGTATGATCCCATTCTTAACGTTACACCTCCTTTTCATCTATCTTTAATTAAATCACTAATCATTTGAAATTCTGGGTTAAACCAGGATTCCGCCTCCCCACAACCATCAGTAGAGCATTATGTTGTGCCGTATGGTGCCGTGCGACATTGCATTATGCTGTATTCCATTCCTAATGTTCCACCTCATTTTCATCTATCCTTTATTTAATTCCCTAATATATTGAAATTCTGGGTTAAACCATATTTCTGCCTCCCCACGACCATCAGTAGAGCATTATGTTTTGCTGTATGATCCCATTCCTAACGTTCCACCTCAATTTCATCTATACTTTATATAAAACCCTACTATTTTGAAATTCTGGGTTAAACCAGGTTTCTGCCTCCCCATGACTATCAGTAGAGCATTATGTTTTGCTGCATGTTCCCATTCCTAACATTCCACCTCATTTTCATCTACCATTTATTTAAAACCCTAATATTTTGAAATTCTGAGTCAAACCAGATTTCTGCCTCCCCACAACCATTAGTAGAGCATAATGTTGTGTCGTATGTTGCCGTGGGACATTGCATTATGCTGTATGGTTCCCATTCCTAATGTTCCACCTCATTTTCATCTGTCCTTTTATTAAAAACCCTAATCATTTGATATTCTAGGTTAAACCAGATTTCTGCCTCCCCACGACCATCAGTAGAGCAATATGCTTTGCTGTATGATGCCATTCCTAACGTTCCACCTCCTTTTCATCTATATTTTAATTAAAACCCTACTATTTTGATATTTTGGGTTAAACCAGGTTTCTCCCTCCCCACAACCATCAGTAGAGCAATGTTTTGCTGTATGATCCCATTCCTAACGGTCCACCTCATTTTCATCTACCATTTATTTAAAACCCTAATCATTTGAAATTCTGGGTCAAACCAGATTTCTGCCTCCCCACAACCATCAGTAGAGCATTATGTTGTGTCGTATGTTGCCGTGCGACATTGCATTATGCTGTATGGTTCCCATTCCTAATGTTCCACCTCATTTTCATCTATCCTTTTATTAAAAACCCTAATCATTTGATATTCTAGGTTAAACCAGATTTCTGCCTCCCCACGACCATCAGTAGAGCAATATGCTTTGCTGTATAATGCCATTCCTAACGTTCCACCTCCTTTTCATCTATATTTTATTTAAAACCCTACTATTTTGATATACTGGGTTAAACCAGGTTTCTCCCTCCCCACAACCAGCAGTAGAGCATTGTTTTGCTGTATGATCCCATTCCTAACGTTCCACCTCATTTTCATCTATCCTTTATTTAAATCCCTAATCATTTGAAATTCTGGGTTAAACCAGGTTTCTGCCTCCCCACAACCATCAGTAGAGCATTATGTTGTGCCGTATGGTGCCTTGCGACATTGCATTATGCTGTATGGTTCCATTCCTAATGTTCCACCTCATTTTCATCTATCCTTTATTTAAATCCCTAATATTTTGAAATTCTGGGTTAAACCAGTTTTCTCCCTCCCCACAACCATCAGTAGAGCATTGTTTTGCTGTATGATCCCATTCTTAACGTTACACCTCCTTTTCATCTATCTTTAATTAAATCACTAATCATTTGAAATTCTGGGTTAAACCAGGTTTCCGCCTCCCCACAACCATCAGTAGAGCATTATGTTGTGCCGTATGGTGCCGTGCGACATTGCATTATGCTATATGGTTCCGTTCCTAATGTTTCACCTCATTTTCATCTATCCTTTATTTAATTCCCTAATATTTTGAAATTCTGGGTTAAACCATATTTCTGCCTCCCCACGACCATCAGTAGAGCATTATGTTTTGCTGTATGATCCCATTCCTAACGTTCCACCTCAATTTCATCTATACTTTATTTAAAACCCTACTATTTTAAAATTCTGGGTTAAACCAGGTTTCCGCCTCACCATGACTATCAGTAGAGCATTATGTTTTGCTGCATGATCCCATTCCTAACGTTCCACCTCATTTTCATCTACCATTTATTTAAAACCCTAATATTTTGAAATTCTGAGTCAAACCAGATTTCTGCCTCCCCACAACCATCAGTAGAGCATTATGTTGTGTCGTATGTTGCCGTGCGACATTGCATTATGCTGTATTGTTCCCATTCCTAATGTTCCACCTCATTTTCATCTATCCTTTTATTAAAAACCCTAATCATTTGATATTCTAGGTTAAACCAGATTTCTGCCTCCCCACGACCATCAGTAGAGCAATATGCTTTAATGTATGATGCCATTCCTAACGTTCCACCTCCTTTTCATCTATATTTTATTTAAAACCCTACTATTTTGATATTCTGGGTTAAACCAGGTTTCTCCCTCCCCACAACCAACAGTAGAGCATTGTTTTGCTGTATGATCCCATTCCTAACGTTCCACCTCATTTTCATCTATCCTTTATTTAAATCCCTAATCATTTGAAATTCTGGATTAAACCAGATTTCTGCCTCCTCACGAAAATCAATAGAGCATTATGTTTTGCTGTATGATCCCATTCCTAACGTTCCACCTCATTTTCATCTATCCTTTATTAAAATCCCTAATCATTTGAAATTCTGGGTTAAACCATATTTCTGCCTCCCCACAACCATCAATAGAGCATTATGTTTTGCTGTATGATCCCATTCTTAACGTTACACCTCCTTTTCATCTATCTTTAATTAAATCACTAATCATTTGAAATTCTGGGTTAAACCAGGTTTCCGCCTCCCCATAACCGTCAATAGAGCATTATGTTGTGCCATATGGTGCCGTGCAACATTGCATTATGCTGTATGGTTCCATTCCTAATGTTCCACCTCATTTTCATCTATCCTTTATTTAATTCCCTAATATTTTGAAATTCTGGGTTAAACCATATTTCTGCCTCCCCACGACCATCAGTAGAGCATTATGTTTTGCTGTATGATTCCTTTCCTAACGTTCCACCTCAATTTCATCTATACTTTATTTAAAACCCTACTATTTTGAAATTCTGGGTTAAACCAGGTTTCCGCCTCCCCATGACTATCAGTAGAGCATTATGTTTTGCTGCATGACCTCATTCCTAACGTTCCACCTCATTTTCATCTACCATTTATTTAAAACCCTAATATTTTGAAATTCTGGGTTAAACCAGATTTCTTCCTCCCCACAACCATCAGTAGAGCATTATATTTTGCTGTATGATCCTTTTCCTAAGTTCCACCTCATTTTCATCTACCCTTTATTTCAGGGGTGGCCAACCGGTCAGAGGTAAAGAGCCGAAAAATATCGGTAGTCAAGCTAAAGAGCCGACATCATGCGCGCGCCGAAGGCGCATGCGCCAAAAAAAGGGGCGTAGTCTATTTTGACCCCTTGGGTGGGTGTGATACAAATATGCCTCCAATAGTGCAGTGCCATATATACATATGCCCCCAACAGTGCCAGATACACATATGCCCCCCACGGTGTCAGGTATGCACCACACGGTGCTGGGTATGCCCCTACGGTGCCAGAAAGCTGGTATGCCCCCACATTGCCACAAGCTGCTATGCCCCCACAGTGCAAATTTCCCAGCAGCACTCACCGTTGTTGCTGCTGCTGCCGCCGGGCGGGGAGAGGACAGTCTGGTTTCCCCCTGCAGTCCTCCTGTCATGTCACCGAGGGGAGGAGAGCCCAGAACACCGCGCGTCTCCTTCCCCCTCACTTCCCTGTGACTGGGCCATCCACCAATCAAAGCTCGCTGGCCGGCTCCTGATTGGCTGCCGGCCCACGAGCTCTGATTGGCGGACGGCCCAGTCACAAGGATGCACAGTAAGAGGTAGGAGAGATGCATGATGCGCACTCTCCTCCCCTCAGAAGGAGAAGGGATTCAGGGAACCGGCAGCAGGGGGGACTGGGACAGACGGTGGGCGGCGGGCAGCAGTGGGAGCAGGAGCTGCACTTTACAAGGGGGAGAGCCGCATGAGGCTCAAGAGCCATGGATTGGCCACCACTGCTTTATTTAATACCCTTATATTTTGAAATTCTGTGTTAAACCAGGTTTCTGCCTCCCCTCAACCATCAGTAGAGCATTATGTTTTGCTGTATGATCCTATTCCTAACATTCCTCCTCATTTTTATCTATCCTTTATTTAAAACCCTAATATTTTGAAATTCTGGGTTAAACCAGATTTCTGCCTCCCCACAACCATCAGTAAAGCATTATGTTTTGCTGTATGATCCCATTCCTAACGTTCCACCTCATTTTCATCTATCCTTTATTTAAAACCCTAATATTTTGAAATTCTGGGTTAAACCAGTTTTCTCCCTCCCCACAACCATCAGTAGAGCATTGTTTTGCTGTATGATCCCATTCTTAACGTTACACCTCCTTTTCAGCTATCTTTAATTAAATCACTAATCATTTGAAATTCTGGGTTAAACCAGGATTCCGCCTCCCCACAACCATCAGTAGAGCATTATGTTGTGCCGTATGGTGCCGTGCGACATTGCATTATGCTGTATGGTTCCATTCCTAATGTTCCACCTCATTTTCATCTATCCTTTATTTAATTCCCTAATATTTTGAAATTCTGGGTTAAACCAGGTTTCTGCCTCCCCATGACTATCAGTAGAGCATTATGTTTTGCTGCATGATCCCATTCCTAACATTCCACCTCATTTTCATCTACCATTTATTTAAAACCCTAATATTTTGAAATTCTGGGTCAAACCAGATTTCTGCCTCCCCACAACCATCAGTAGAGCATAATGTTGTGTCGTATGTTGCCGTGCGACATTGCATTATGCTGTATGGTTCCCATTCCTAATGTTCCACCTCATTTTCATCTGTCCTTTTATTAAAAACCCTAATCATTTGATATTCTAGGTTAAACCCGATTTCTGCCTCCCCACGACCATCAGTAGAGCAATATGCTTTGCTGTATGATGCCATTCCTAACGTTCCACCTCCTTTTCATCTATATTTTATTTAAAACCCTACTATTTTGATATTTTGGGTTAAACCAGGTTTCTCCCTCCCCACAACCATCAGTAGAGCAATGTTTTGCTGTATGATCCCATTCCTAACGTTCCACCTCATTTTCATCTATCCTTTATTTAAATCCCTAATCATTTGAAATTCTGGGTTAAACCAGGTTTCTGCCTCCCCACAGCCATCAGTAGAGCATTATGTTGTGCCGTATGGTGCCGTGCGACATTGCATTATGCTGTATGGTTCCATTCATAATGTTCCACCTCATTTTCATCTATCCTTTATTTAAATCCCTAATATTTTGAAATTCTGTTTTAATCCAGATTTCTGCCTCCTCACGACCATCAGTAGAGCATTATGTTTTGCTGTATGATCCCATTCCTAACGTTCCACCTCATTTTCATCTATCCTTTATTAAAATCCCTATTCATTTGAAATTCTGGGTTAAACCAGATTTCTGCCTCCCCACAACCATCAATTGAGCATTATGTTTTGCTGTATGATCCCATTCTTAACGTTACACCTCCTTTTCATCTATCTTTAATTAAATCACTAATCATTTGAAATTATGGGTTAAACCAGGATTCCACCTCCCCACAACCATCAGTAGAGCATTATGTTGTGCCGTATGGTGCCGTGCGACATTGCATTATGCTGTATGGTTCCATTCCTAATGTTCCACCTCATTTTCATCTATCCTTTATTTAATTCCCTAATATTTTGAAATTCTGGGTTAAACCATATTTCTGCCTCCCCACGACCATCAGTAGAGCATTATGTTTTGCTGTATGATCCCTTTCCTAACGTTCCACCTCAATTTCATCTATACTTTATTTAAAACCCTACTATTTTGAAATTCTGGGTTAAACCAGGTTTCCGCCTCCCCATGACTATCAGTAGAGCATTATGTTTTGCTGCATGATCCCATTCCTAACGGTCCACCTCATTTTCATCTACCATTTATTTAAAACCCTAATCATTTGAAATTCTGGGTCAAACCAGATTTCTGCCTCCCCACAACCATCAGTAGAGCATTATGTTGTGTCGTATGTTGCCGTGCGACTTTGCATTATGCTGTATGGTTCCCATTCCTAATGTTCCACCTCATTTTCATCTATCCTTTTATTAAAAACCCTAATCATTTGATATTCTAGGTTAAACCAGATTTCTGCCTCCCCACGACCATCAGTAGAGCATTATGTTTTGCTGTATGATCCCATTCCTAACGTTCCACCTCATTTTCATCTATATTTTATTTAAAACCCTACTATTTTGATATCCTGGGTTAAACCAGGTTTCTCCCTCCCCACAACCATCAGTAGAGCATTGTTTTGCTGTATGATCCCATTCCTAACGTTCCACCTCATTTTCATCTATCCTTTACTTAAATCCCTAATCATTTGAAATTCTCTGTTAAACCAGGTTTCTGCCTCCCCACAACCATCAGTAGAGCATTATGTTGTGCCGTATGGTGCCGTGCGACATTGCATTATGCTGTATGGTTCCATTCCTAATGTTCCACCTCATTTTCATCTATCCTTTATTTAAATCCCTAATATTTTGAAGTTCTGGGTTAATCCAGATTTCTGCCTCCCCACGACCATCAGTAGAGCATTATGTTTTGCTGTATGATCCCATTCCTAACGTTCCACCTCATTTTCATCTATCCTTTATTAAAATCCCTAATCATTTGAAATTCTGGGTTAAACCAGATTTCCGCCTCCCCACAACCATCAATAGAGCAGAATGTTTTGCTGTATGATCCTGTTCCTAAGTTCCACCTCATTTTCATCTACCCTTTATTTAATTACCTAATATTTTGAAATTCTGGGTTAAACCAGATTTCTGCCTCCCCACAACCATCAGTAGAGCATTATGTTGTGTTGTATGGTGCCGTGCGACATTGCATTATGCTGTATGGTTCCCATTCCTAACGTTTCACCTCATTTTCATGTATCCTTTTATTAAAATCCCTAATCATTTGAAATTCTAGGTTAAACCAGATTTCTACCTCCCCACAACCATCAGTAGAGCATTATGTTTTCTGCATGATCCCATTCCTAATGTTCCACCTCATATTCATCTATCCTTTATTTAAAACCCTAATATTTTGAAATTCTGGGTTAAACCAGATTTCCGCCTCCCCACAACCATCAGTAAAGCATTATGTTTTTCTGTATGATCCTGTTCCTAAGTTCCACCTCTATTTCATTTACCCCTTATTTAATTCCCTAATATTTTGAAATTCTGGGTTAAACCAGATTTCTGCCTCCCCACAACCATCAGTAGAGCATTATGTTATGTCGTATGGTGCTGTGCGATATTACATTATGCTGTATGGCTCCAATTCCTAACGTTCCACCTCATTTTCATCTATCCTTTTATTTAAATCCCTAATAATTTGAAATTCTCGGTTAAACCAGATTTCTGCCTCCCCACGGCCATCAGTAGAGCATTATGTTTTGCTGTATGATCCCATTCCTAACGTTCCACCTCATTTTCATCTATATTTTATTTATAACCCTACTATCTTGAAATTCTGGGTTAAACCAGGTTTCTTCTACGATCCCATGGCAGCCATCACATTGGGATATCGTCCCATTCCTTGCAGTTAGACAGGTTACTTTTTTACCAGGCTCCTCCCCTCTTGGGTATAAACCACTGCTCCTCCCCTCATCTGGTGTCTTTTTTTCCTGTCTCCTTGTTTAGTTAGAGGCAGGGAGGTTACTTTATTTTTGGGCTCACCTTTAGATACAGGAGGTCACTCTGGGTGGTTGCAGCATGGGAGTGTGACCCTTTTTAGGGAGAACAGGTGTATGGAGCATTAGTTGTAAGCCTCCCCTCTCCTATCACAACTCCGACACACTGAAACATGACAGCAGCATGGATTACAGAACTCCGGCTGGAGCATGGCTGTAGCAGCGTGCTCGCCGGCGTTTGGACTATGGGAGCCAGAATGCCTTGTCTTCCGGTACACGCACTTCCGGTTTCGGCAGTATGACGGCCGGGAGGACTACAGGGTCCAGGGTACTTTGCGCAGTGTGCGCACTTCCGGTATGCCAGAACGGCGTTTGCACGCTTCCAAAGGGCGCTCTGCTTGAATAAAAGGAGAACTGTCATTTACAGCTGAGAGGCAGAGCAGCAGCAGAAGTCTGGTTAAGCGGCTGTAAGGTAGGACAAGTGCTATTCGGCCTCAAGTATATCTGGACATGCCTTATGGGTTTCTATGTTGATACAGATATCTGTATCAACATAGTTGTGAGATGGTTCTGCCTTCCCCCATTACAGAAGATAGTGCCCCTGTGAGGTGAGCCGTATGTGTTTTATATAGGAAGTTTTAAGGTTTTTATTTCCAGCATAGTAATAGGTTTTTATTATTATTGTAGTGTGCCTTTTGGAGCAAAGAAGAGAACTGTTAAGAAGAAGCATACAGAGATATGTTGCATGGCTTGTGATAAAGTGATTGATTCTACACTTGACAAGACTATATGTGACAGTTGTGAGCCACAACCTGAATTTACTGATAATCAGTCTAAAATATTGGAGAAACTTATGGATTGGATGAGAAAATCTTTTGTGTCTAAAGAGGAATATTTGGAACAGCAGGGGTCTAAGAGAACAAGATACCAGGCAGGATTGTCATATGAAGGGAATAATTCTTCTGATGGTGTAGATGAATTTAAAGATTCTTCGGATGAGCCGGGGGAGATTAAAGAAGATATGAGAGCATTCAATTTTGAGACGGTGGAATATATACTAAAGCATATATATAAATCTATGAATTATAAAGAAGCAGTCACGCCAGTAGAAGGGGCAGATTTGTTGTTTGAGGACAGATCCAAGAAGGGTCGTTCCTTCCCTGTTCACCGTGTTATGAAAGAGACAATTGTTAAAGAATGGTCAAATTTGGAAAAGAAACAGGGGAAGTTATTCCGTGTAGATAAAATGTATCCTATAAAAGATGAGGAGTTTCTTAAATGGTGTGGTATACCGAAGATAGATGCAGCTGTGGCAGAGGTAACATCCCGCACAACACTACCATTAGAAGATGGGGCCTCATTCAAGGATCCAATGGATCGGAGAATGGAGGGTTCATTGAAAAAGCTACATCTTTCCAGAGCAGTGTCTTTGAAGTCAGGAGTAGCTATGGCCTCCGTTACAAGAGCTTTGAGAATGTGGTGTACAACACTTCATACAGACGTAGAAGAGAAGATCTCAAGGCAGTACATTATGAAGAGTCTAGAGGTTATTCAAAAAGATGTAACATCTTTTGCTGCCAGAGCTATGGCAGCAGGGGTAGCCGCTAGAAGAGCACTGTGGCTATGATCCTGGTCAGCGGACTATCATTCCAAAAAACGTCTGGTCTCATTAGCGTTTGAGGGATCCTTTCTCTTTGGCACCAAGCTAGGGGGGAAATCCCTAAAGCTGCCTCAAGATAAAAAGAATAAGTTTCCCTATCCAGGAACCTATAGACAAACTTTCAGAGAGGCTAAAGCATACAGGCTGGGTAGGCCATACAGTCAAAGAGGCTCATTTTCCAATTCTAGACAGTCCTTTCGTCAGAATTATAGAAGAAGTGGAAGACAATGACAATCAGCAGTTTCCCCCGGTGGGAGCCCGTCTTGCTGTTTCCACATATATGGGACATTTCAATTCAGGACAGATGGGTACAGAAGATAATTCGAGACGGTTATTCTTTGGAGTTCAACCACGTTCCCAGCAGAGACTTTTTCAGGGTATCAAGAAAACCCAGATCGGCTCTAGAGATACAAGAGTTAAGGAATATCCTAACCAATTTATTGTCTATCAGAGCAATAGAGACAGTACCGAGGAACCAGTGGGGGAAAGGAGTCTATTCCAATCTGTTCCTCGTAGTACGGGGGGTTTCAGAACTATTATAGATCTGAGAGGACTAAATCAATACTTAAAAAGTAAAAAAGTTTTGTATGGAGACCATGAGAACCATTACGGCAGGAATAAGAATAGGGGACTTCATGGTGTCCCTGGATCTAAAGGATGCATACTATCATGTACCAGTGCATCCGCAGCATCGGAAGTTCCTCAGATTTTACATAAAGAAGAAACATTACCAATTTACGTGCCTACCCTTTGTTCTTGCTGCCTCTCCGAGGGTCTTCACGAAAGTGCTGGTAGCTTTGGTGGCAGTGTTGAGAAGAAAGGGGATTCTTCTTTGGCCTTATTTGGACGATATACTCATAGTGGCGCCGTCCAAACAAGTATTAATGCAGCATATACAGTTATTAAATCTACAGAAGAGTCAATTGACGCCCACGCAGAGAATCAGGTTTCTGGGTGTGATAATAGACTCAGTAAAATTCAAAATTTCACTGTCAGAAGAGAGATGCATAAAGATCAGGGAGCTCTCTGACTCATTGACAAAAACAAGATTAACATCCCTGAAGGAATGTATAAGGCTACTAGGAATGATGTCCTCCACAATAGGGATCGTTCCATGGGCTCAGTGGAGGATGAGAAAGTTACAATGGACAATCTTACCGCTTCTAAAGAGAAGGGTGCCCAAGACTATGAAGCTAAATCTGTCTTCAGAAGTAAGAAGGTCTCTACACTGGTGGACCAGGGGAGCATTAAAAGACAGAGCAACGTCTCTGCAGTCACCAATATTTCGGCTAGTCACAACCGGCGCAAGTCAGTTAGGTTGGGGAGCTCACTGCGAGGGAGTAGTAGCCCAAGGCACTTGGGAAAGAAAGGAGAGTGCAAACTCATCAAATTGGCGAGAGGCAGAAGCAGTCTGGAGAGCGATAAAAGCCTTTTCTCAGAGTATCAAAGAGACACATGTAAGAATCTTTTCCGACAATACCTCAGTAGTAGCTTACATAAATCACCAGGGAGGCACCAGGAGCAAGTCGCTCATGACGTGCTCTCGAAGATACTAACCTGGGCAGAAGAAAACTTGAAGTCATTGACAGCCATATACCAGGGGTGGCCAACCCATCTGAGACAAAGAGCACCAAAAAAATTCTGTTAAGACAAAGAGCCGCAACCATTAAAAAATGGGTGTGGCCTAGCTCCCAGAACGCCACGCCCCATTTATAAATGGGTTGTGGCCTATATACAAATCGAGTCAGTTTCATCTATCCGACCAGAGCACCATATCTTTCGGGCTTGGTGTGCCGATTGATGAGAATGGGATGCGTGTGCATGTGAGACAATCGCATGTCCCTGTCTCGGCAACCATTGCGCCAAGATGGAACGATGTGGTGCACCGGCCGGATAGATAAAACTGGCTTCATCTGTATATATGTGTGTGTGTATGTGTGTATATATATATATATATATATATATATATATATATATATATATAGTATGTTTTTATATTGAGGTACAATACATACTGTTTGTATGTATGTATGTATGTATGTGTATGTATATATATATATATATATATACACACACACATACATACAAACAATATGTATTGTACCTCAATATAAAAACATACACACACATAAGATACACATGTATATATATATATATATATATATATATATATATATATATATATATATATATATATATATATATACATACATACATACCTACATACATACATACATACATACAATATGTATTGTACCCGCTCAATATTTAAAAAAATACATTTTAGAAAGGGCCCTGCTTACCACCGTGGTGGGCAGCCAGAGATCAGGATGGCAGGCAGAGTGGGAGCAGGAGCCGAACACACAGGGAGTATAATTGAACTGCACTGGAGATGCTGCTGCTGTCTCCAGCGTCCTCCTACCGTGAGAGCGCATGCACCGGATCAGCGCTGCCGGGCCGCGGCTGCATAAGGAGTGACCCGGCGCATGTGCTCTCGCGGTAGGAGGAAGCTGGTAGCAGCAGCAGTGTCTCCAGCGCCAATAATACAGTCACTGTCACTCTTTATGCGGCCGTGGCGCTGTGCACGCCAGAGCCGCAAAAAAAGGGGAGAAGAGCCGCATGCGGCTCGAGAGCCGCGGGTTGGCCACCCCTGCCATATACGTTCCAGGGGAACAGAACATACTGGCAGACTTTCTCAGCCGGAACAAGGTTCATCCAGGAGAAAGGGAGCTGAATAGAGGAATCTTCGAAGAAGTGACCAGTCGTTTTGGGACGCCGGAGGTAGATTTGATGGCGACACACTTAAACAAGAAGGTGAATGTATTCTTCTCCAGATACTCTCTCCCTCAAACATCAGCAATAGACGCTTTCTCCATTCAATGGATGTGCAGGTTGGGGTACGTGTTCCCCCCATTTCCACTAATCCCCAAAGTATTGAAGAAGATAATGGACGACAAGACAGAAGTAATAATAATTCTTCCGTTTTGGCCACGAAGGGCGTGGTTTACGACAGTATTGAGAATGGCAGTTCAGGAGCCGTGGACATTGCCAGTAGTTCCAGATCTTCTAGTACAGGGGCAGCTGTTACATCCGGATCCCGCAGGGTTAGCTTTGAAGGCGTGGAGATTAAGCGGGACCATCTAAAGCAAAAGGGGCTTTCAGATCAAGTGATCTCTCTGTTACTCCAAGCAAGAAAGAAAGTATCCTCTATAGCATATTACAGAGTTTGGCGAGCTTTCATCAATTGGAGAGGATCGGAAGAAGCAATACAAGAAGTTCCGACTGCGGATGTCTTACAATTCCTCTACAAGGGGTTTTCCGACGGATTGGCCAATTCAACATTAAAGGTTCAAATTTCAGCCTTAAGCGTTTTATTAGAGAGAAGACTGGCAGAGGAACAATTGATTATCAGATTCGGGAATGCGATCAAGAGGATGAGACCTCCAATAAGGTCTCTAGTAGCTTCTTGGGACTTGAATTTATTATTAAAGGCTCTGATGAATCCATCCTTTAAACCTTTATCACATATTTCATTAAAGTATTTAAATTGGAAGACTGTATTTTTAGTTGCCATTTGTGAACTCCAAGCTCTATGGTCAGAAGAACCATATCTGAAGATACTTCCTGATAAGATTGTTCTTAGAACCAATCCGCATTTCCTTCCCAAGGTTATATCCGAATTCCATTTGAATCAAGAGATTTCATTGCCTACATTTTATCCCGACCCCAAAAGTGAGGATGAAATGGCTTTACATAATTTAGACGTGGTAAGAAGCATTACTACTTATATAAAGAGAACAGAAGAGATCAGGAAAACAAGAAGTTTGTTTATAATCCCAGAAGGGACAAGAAAAGGATTGACTCCTACGAAGCAGACCATTTCAAGGTGGATAAGAGAAATCATCATATTCGTGTACAAATTGGAAGGAAGAGAAGTTCCTGCAATTTTCACGGCACACTCCACAAGGACTACAGCAACGTCGTGGGCTCTGAAAGCGAAGGCTTCAATAAAGGATTTGTGTGACACTACTACTTGGTCCTCAGTACACACGTTTTCTAGACACTATGAATTAAATGTGTCTGTACCTCAGTTTGGAGGTCGAGTATTACATGGCGTATTGGATGATTAAATGAGTTATAGAACTTGACTTGGCCCTCCCGTGTATTTTTAGCTTTGGTATTTCCCAATGTGATGGCTGCCATGGGATCGTAGAAGAAATCATCGGATTATGCTTACCGATAATTCCTTTTCTTCCTAGAGACCATGGCAGCCATTATTTGCCCTCCCTTATGTTCTTTTTTCCCAGAGCGGAAGGAGACACTCGAAAAGACACCAGATGAGGGGAGGAGCAGTGGTTTATACCCAAGAGGGAAGGAGCCTGGGAAAAAAGTAACCTGTCTAACTGCAAGGAATAGGACGATATCCCAATGTGATGGCTGCCATGGTCTCTAGGAAGAAAAGGAATTATCGGTAAGCATAATCCGATGTTTTCCACCTCCCCATGACTATCAGTAGAGCATTATGTTTTGCTGCATGGTCCCATTCCTAACGCTCCACCTCATTTCATCTATCCTTTATTTAATTCCCCAATATTTTGACATTTTGGGTTAAACCAGATTTCTGCCTCCCCACATCCATCAGTAGAGCATTATGTTGTGTCGTATGGTGCCGTGCGACATTGCATTATGCTATATGGTTTCCATTCCTAACGTTCCACCTCATTTTCATCTATCCTTTAATTAAAATCCCTAATCATTTGAAATTCTGGGTTAAACCAGATTTCTGCCTCCCCACGACCATCAGTAGAGCATTATGTTTTGCTGTATGATCCCATTCCTAACGTTCCACCTCATTTTCATCTATCCTTTATTAAAATCCCTAATCATTTGATATTCTGGGTTAAACCAGATTTCCGCCTCCCCACAACCATCAATAGAGCATTACGTTTTGCTGTATGATCCTGTTCCTAAATTCCACCTCATTTTCATCTACCCTTTATTTAATTACCTAATCTTTTGAAATTCTGGGTTAAACCAGATTTCTGCCTCCCCACAACCATCAGTAGAGCAATATGTTGTGTTGTATGGTGCCGTGCGACATTGCATTATGCTGTATGATTCCCATTCCTAACGTTCCACCTCATTTTCATGTATCTTTTTATTAAAATCCCTAATCATTTGAAATTCTAGGTTAAACCAGATTTCTACCTCCCCACGACCATCAGTAGAGCATTATGTTTTGCTGCATGATCCCATTCCTAACGTTCCACCACTTTTTCATCTATCCTTTATTTAAAACCCTAATATTTTGAAATTCTGGGTTAAACCAGATTTCTCCCCCCCCCACAACCATCAGTAAAGCATTGTTTTGCTGTATGATCCCATTCCTAACGTTCCACCTCATTTTCATCTATCCTTTATTTAAATCCCTAATATCTTGAAATTCTGGGTTAAACCAGATTTCCGCCTCCCCACAACCATCAGTAAAGCATTATGTTTTTCTGTATGATCCTGTTCCTAAGTTCCACCTCTATTTCATTTATCCTTTATTTCATTCCCTAATATTTTGAAATTCTGGGTTAAACCAGATTTCTGCCTCCCCACAACCGTCAGTAGAGCATTATGTTGTGTCGTATGGTGCTGTGCGATATTGCATTATGCTGCAGGGACGTGCAGTCAGCTGAGGCAGGGGAGGCAGTGCCTCCCCTGTCATAAATGATTAACATAATAAAATAATACAAAGAAAATACTTATGACACATATTCTGTCATAAGTATATGCTTTCTATTATTTTATTCATTATTAATCCATTTTTTTTGTTGTTTTGGAGGCACCAAGAGCGGTGCCTCCTGCTGTCGGTAGTAAAGGAACTGAAACAGGGGGCGGGCGTGAGCCGGGCAGTGGGTGGGATCCAAGCATCAGGCTGTAAAAGACCATTAAAAAAGCTGGAAAAGCGGCACCTATACAAGTGCCTCAGTGACTGGGACGAGTGACCCTGTCACCGAGTCAGGCAGATGTGATTGGGCATTAGGTCCAACACACTCACGCAGGGGGTGGGTGCAGAGTTGCCTACCTCCATTTTCTTAGCAGAATCTCTGGCTGCCCGGCAAACCTTGGTCCAGGTCAGTTTGTCCTGTTTTATGGCGGGTCCCAGCACGGAAATGCCAGAAGGCGGGCATAGGTGGACATGGATGCACTGACAGCACCTGCTTTCTGCTTCAGCTGAGTGGCTGTCAGCCCATCTGAACCTCACGGAATCAACTGGGTGCTAAGCAGGGAGGAAAGGGGACTTCCCTGCTGCAGTGAACTTATCCAGCTTCCCCTGCCGTGCTGCACTTCCTCTTCATCCAGCTCTGCCTGCACTAAGAAGGGAGAGCTCACAGAGGCCCTTATTCTGATCGGTGCGGTGTTTCCCGCTTGCGGTCGTACCGCCGATGTTTTTCGTCTGCGCATGTGCAGAGGTCACTCTGTGCATGTGCAAGCGGTTTCGCCGAACGTTCTTTTTAGATGCCGCACAGGGGGCGGAGAGGGCCGTGAAGGGCTACTTAGCCTCATTACCCTATGCATACGCCCCGCGTTTCATGGGCGTTCCCATGCAAACGCTGGGCGTATGCATGGTAATGAAGCCGTGACGCATGTGTAGGGGGCGGGCATCTGACATCGCCGGATGTCAGCTGCCCGCCCCCATACATGATTTCATACGGACAAGTGTCCGTGTGGTCTAGGGTGGCGGGAGCTGGTGGAGCGTGCGGCCCTGCATTCGATGTTCGGCGACCATCGAATGCAGGGGCTGCTCCCAAGATGGAGGAGGCGTATCCCCGTCCACTTTCATGCGGACCGCCACATATCCGCGTACGGACGGAGGTGGCGATCCGTATGGAAGGCGGGGATTCGCCTGCACGGTCCTGGCCGCATATTCTGATCTGGCCGCACCGATCAGAATAAGGGCCAGAGTCAGACCTCGGAGGAACGCAGGAGCTTCTGTGTCCGTGCTCAAATCCTCCCAACGTCTGCCAGCCCAAAAAAGTAGGTTAACTTATTAGTGTCCACTGTTTACTGTTTGTGTGGGGAAAGGATGGGGGGTGTTATAGGTTTATATATATGGATATAAGGAATGTGGGGGAGTTATAGGTGTGTATATATGTATATAAGGCATGTGGGGGTGTTATAGGTCGATATATTTTTATAAGTGGTGGGTGGGGTGTTATAGATGTGTGTGTATGTATATAAGGGATATGGGAGGTGTTATCAGTGTATAGATGTATATAAGGGGTGGATGTGGTGTGTATAAGGAATGTGGGGGGAGTGTATATATGTATATAAGGTATGTGGGGGTGTTATAGGTGTGTATATATGTATATAAGGCATGTGGGGGTGTTATAGGTCTATATTTTTCTATAAGTGGTGGGTGGGGTGTGATAAATGTGTATAGATGTGTATAAGGAATGTGGGGGGGGGGTGTTATAGGTGTATATATATGTATATAAGGCATGTGGGGGTGTTATAGGTCTATATATTTATATAAGTGGTGGGTGGGGTGTGATAAGTGTGTATAGATGTATATAAGGGATGTGGGGGGTGATAAGTGTGTATATATGTATATAAGGCATGTGGGGGTGTTATAGGTCTATATATTTATATAAGTGGGGGGTGATAAGTGTATATAAATGTATATAAGGAATGTGGGGGGTGTTATAGGTGTATATATTTATATAAGTGGTGGGTGGTGTGTGATAAGTGTGTATAAATGTATATAAGGGATGTGGGGGTGTGATAAGTGTGTATAAATGTATATAAGGAATGTGGGGGGTGTTATAGGTGTATATATTTATATAAGTGGTGGGTGGGGTGTGATAAATGTGTATAGATGTATATAAGGGATGTGGGGGTGTGATAAGTGTGTATATATGTATATAAGGCATGTGGGGGTGTTTCAGGTCTATATATTTATATAAGTGGTGGGTGGGGGGGTGATAAGTGTATATAAATATATATAAGGAATGTGGGGGGGTGTTATAGGTGTACATATTTATATAAGTGGTGGGTGGGGTGTGATAAGTGTGTATAAATGTATTTAAGTGGTGGGTGTGGTGTGATAAGTGTCATTTGAAATTCTGGGTTAATCCAGATTTCTGCCTCCTCACGACCATCAGTAGAGCATTATGTTTTGCTGTATGATCCCATTCCTAACGTTCCACCTCATTTTCATATATCCTTTATTAAAATCCCTAATCATTTGATATTCTGGGTTAAACCAGATTTCCGCCTCCCCACAACCATCAATAGAGCATTACGTTTTGCTGTATGATCCTGTTCCTAAGTTCCACCTCATTTTCATCTACCCTTTATTTAATTACCTAATTTTTTGAAATTCTGGGTTAAACCAGATTTCTGCCTCCCCACAACCATCAGTAGAGAATTATGTTGTGTTGTATGGTGCCGTGCGACATTGCATTATGCTGTATGGTTCCCATTCCTAACGTTCCACCTCATTTTCATGTATCCTTTTATTAAAATCCCTAATCATTTGATATTCTAGGTTAAACCAGATTTCTACCTCCCCACGACCATCAGTAGAGCATTATGTTTTGCTGCATGATCCCATTCCTAACGTTCCACCTTATTTTCATCTATCCTTTATTTAAAACCCTAATATTTTGAAATTCTGGGTTAAACCAGATTTCTCCCTCCCCACAACCATACAGTGGCGGATTCAGGGGGGGGGGGGGCACCCGGGCACGTGCCCCCCTGTCATTTAATTTTGTAGCTGAGGACCAGGGCTTTCCAAAGAGCCCAGCCCCGTATCTCTAGCTCCCCGGGAACCAGAGATATCGCCTGGCAAAGCTGTAACTTTTTTTCCCCATAAGATAATATGGGACCCGTCAATTCTGACCCCCACCCAGTTCCGACGGCTGTCAGTTCCCGCCCTAGCATCACAGGAGCTTGTGGTTGATCTCATTCAATTCCAAATCGCTGGGCCTTCAATATGATACCAGGCTGGTCCATATCGGTCAATCAGTTTCAGAGATATTGCATGTAAACCGATTATTATTTTTGAAATGTAATTTCATGGCTGTTAATGTTCTTTGAGGGCAGATTACTCTGGAACCAAGCACCCCAGTTTCACTGGACCTAAATCATTCAAAGCCCACTCAAAATTTCTTCAATATGATACTTGTCTCATGTAAATGGGTCAATTGGTTCCGAAGACATAGCCGGTTAAATGAGATAACTGGTTAAAGGGGGGAGGGGTGGTTTTTCTCTCCCCCTCACACCAGAAAATGCCGGGACTAGGCTGTTGTAAAAGGGGCCAACCTGGGAATGCATTTTCTGGTGTGAAAGGGGTATTATTTCAAATAGCCGGGACCTGCAGTGCTCTGAATACAGCCAGGCTCTGCCACTGTCAGTGGCTATCATTTCTGCCTGGCGGCGGCTGTCCCCCATTTACCGCGAGCATGTATTCCCCCTTGGCAATGAGCATGTAATCTCAAATGGCAATGAGCATGGAACCTCTGGCAATGAGCATGGAACCCTTGGCAATGAGCATGTAGATAAGCAGCACTTATGTAGCATAATTTTTAATAGGCATTATGGTGTTTGGCATAATACATAATGACATAATGGCATGGACATTATGGTAAATGTTTAATGCGTGCCTTTGGTGGACAATGTCCCTGTTTATGAAGCGTATTGTGAATTTTGGCTTAATCTGTGTGGCATTATGTGAATTTTGGCTTAATATGTGTGGCATTATGTGAATTTTTTTTCTCAATCCGTGTGGCATTATGTGAATTTTGGCTCAATCCGTGTGGCATTTTATGAATTTGGCTCAATCCGTGTGGCATTATGTGAATTTTGACACAATCCATGTGGCATTATGTGAAATTTGACACAATCCATGTGGCATTATGTGAATTTTGGCTCATTCCATTTGGCATCATGTGTAAGGGGCAAGTATAATGGGGTCTAGTATTTTGTTGCATAATGTGTAGAAGTTGTATAGGGTGTTGTACACTACACTCAAGGACACGTCCCCTGTTGAGTGGTCACACCCCCTTTTCAGGGGAGCGCCTTCGGCGCGCGCACAACTACATCCTTCTCTTTTGTCGCCATGGTGGGCCTGCGTACTTTAAACACCAGGGCCTATTTATAATCCCATTCCCACCCTCCCTCTGCCGCTCTCTTAGCATGTACACTGGCACCACTAAAACCGCCCCTCCCCCACCTAAACCCTCTTTTGTCATGGTGCCCCCCCTGTCATTTTATCCTGGATCCGCCCCTGACCATCAGTAAAGCATTGTTTTGCTGTATGATCCCATTCCTAACGTTCCACCTCATTTTCATCTATCCTTTATTTAAATCCCTAATATCTTGAAATTCTGGGTTAAACCAGATTTCCGCCTCCCCACAACCATCAGTAAAGCATTATGTTTTTCTGTATGATCCTGTTCCTAAGTTCCACCTCTATTTCATTTACCCTTTATTTCATTCCCTAATATTTTGAAATTCTGGGTTAAACCAGATTTCTGCCTCCCCACAACCGTCAGTAGAGCATTATGTTGTGTCGTATGGTGCTGTGCGATATTGCATTATGCTGCAGGGATGTGCAGTCAGGGGAGGCAGGGGAGGCAGTGCCTCCCCTGTCATAAATGATTAACATAATAAAATAATACAAAGAAAATACTTATGACACATATTCTGTCATAAGTATATGCTTTCTATTATTTTATTCATTATTAATCCATTTTTGCTGTTGTTTTGGAGGCACCAAGAGCGGTGCCTCCTACTGTCGGTAGTAAAGGAACTGAAACAGGGGGTGGGCATGAGCCGGGCAGTGGGTGGGATCCAAGCATCAGGCTGTAAAAGACCATTAAAAAAGCTGGAGAAGCGGCACCTATACAAGTGCCTCAGTGACTGGGTTGAGTGACCCTGTCACTGAGCCAGGCAGATGTGATTGGGCATTAGGTCCAACACACTCACGCAGGGGGTGGGTGCAGAGTTGCCTACCTCCATTTTCTTAGCAGAATCTCTGGCTGCCCGGAAAACCTTGGTCCAGGTCAGTTTGTCCTGTTTTATGGTGGGTCCCAGCACAGAAATGCCAGAAGGCGGGCATAGGTGGACATGGATGCACTGACAGCGCCTGCTTTCTGCTTCAGCTGAGTGGCTGTCAGCCCATCTGAACCTCACGGAATCAACTGGGTGCTAAGCAGGGAGGAAAGGGGACTTCCCTGCTGCAGTGAACTTATCCAGCTTCCCCTGCCGTGCTGCACTTCCTCTTCATCCAGCTCTGCCTGCACTAGGCAAAACGAGGGCTGCATAGGCCAGAGTGTAGTTAAGAGCCCGGGGATTTAGGGGTTAAACACAGATGCACATGCAGCACAGAGCAGTGTGTAATTCTTAGGCAGGTTAGCATGTGGTGCTTATGGGCCAATCAGCACCCAGAGGGGAGGTAGCTTAAGTGGGGTATATAGGGTCCAGCTTAGGGGGAAGAACTTCCTATTGGAATCCGGATTCACACAGTGCAGCACGCGAAGCTAAGTACCTTTTTACCTTGTTTTTGGGCCTGTTTCATTCGCGCAGCTGCAAGTATGTCCGGCCGCCCCAAGAGATCTGCCCCACCACCACGGTGGTTGGCAGACGCAGCCCACCCGCTGGTGACTGTACCAGCGCGCGGGGGAGGCAGGGGAGGCAGCAGGACGGCCGCGACCGCGTCATCGCGGGTGCGCGCGCCGTCTCCTGCACAGTCTACCTCTGGGGGACATGTTTCCCCAGCGCAGGGAAGCGTTTCCCCGGCTCAGCAGGGCTCTGCTGCGAGCGGGGAGCGCGCTGCGCCAGCAGCACATGGTGGGCACCCAGCAGCGAGCAGCGCTGCTGGGGACAGTGCTTTGGCGCCATCTGCTGGCGTTTTAACGCCAGCACACGTTATTCAGAACCCCATGGGCACCCCACGCACCTCAGGCAGCGGGGTGAGCGGTGCGGGGGTCTCACTTGGCGGGGGGGATGGGGGGGGCCCCCAGGACTAGTACCCCATTAGCACAGGGTCCAGGGAGTCCTCTGCAGGTCATAACAGGGGGCCCCACATGGAGCCCTCTGCGGATGAATGCAGGTGGGCAGCGCGGCGCGGGTCAGGGCCCTTTGGCTTCCCTGGCAAACATACTGGCCCCGGGGAGGGGGTCTCTCATCCCCTTGGGCTGGGACGGTGGCCGTGGGGACGCTTTCGTCGGCGGCCGGATGGATGGATGGCGGTGCCCCCCCCTTACAGGGTTGGCAGGCCCCGCAGCGTACCCGGGGTACCCCATGCCCAACCCACAATACGGGCCCTACCCAGGGACCCAACAGCCCCCTTTCCCGTACTTCCCACAAGCAGCGGGGGCAGGTGGAGGGTTTCCCGGTGGGTATTTCGGGGGAGCATGGCAGGGTGCTGGTGCACCACAACCGCAGGGCCCGGGGGTGCCGCAGCAGGCTTTTCAGGGGGCGGCTTACACTCACCCCAACATGTATGCCCAGGCTCAACAGGTCAACCAGGTTTATGCGACTGGGGGCCTGGGGATCTCTGGTACAGCAGCGGGAGGGTCAGTGAGGGTGTCGGGCTCAGGATATGGTCCTAACACTGCACCTTTATCTCCCGAGGTATCCTCTGTCGGTGGCAGGAGCGGCATTTTCGGGGGATCGTTCCAGGAAGAGGACGCAGAAAGGTCCAGGAGGGTTCCGGAATCCAGGCCAGCAACACCGGTGGCGACTCCAGCCATACCCAGGGGCCCGGCACCAGCTCCCAGGGCGACTGAGACCCCGGCGTCCACATCAAGGGCGGAAGCATCCACTTCCGCAGGGACGGGGGCTACAACACGGGTGGATCCCGTAGTCCAAGGCGAAGCTTCTGGAGATGGTGAGAATGATAATACATCAGAGTGTGCATCCTCTTCCTCCCACTCCTCAGCGAGTAGTGACGAGTCTGGGTCCCCCAAGCGCCCGCGCAAGTTTGCTAAAATGGTTGCGCGAGCGGTGGCGAAAAAAGTGGGTGGCACTAAGCGGGCTAGGAAGGATGCGGAGCCAGAGGTAGCTACCACGGCAGGCGACATGGTCCATTGCACCAACACAGCAATGGCCAGGGGCCTGCGTAAGGGTATAAAGGATAAGATAAAAAGGGGAAAGTTTGTCGACTTCTTTACACTGACAGTCGACATGAAAAAAGATTTTGAGGCAGCCAAGAAGGCGGGAAGTGGTAGCGAGGGGGCCTTTAAAGGCTTTTACAATTGGCTGAAGGGCTTTTTAATAGTCTCCTCTTGTTACCTTAGCACAAGGCCTGGGGAGCACGTGAACGTCTTACGCTACCTGTTCCTTGTGAACGAGACGTACACGGATTATAAGGGGCAGGCGTGGCGGAACTACGATGAGAAGTTCCGCCTCGCCCACGCCGGGTCAAGGGTCATGCCCATGGGCTGCAAGCACGTGGAGATATGGCTCGAGGTCATAGGCAAGGGGCAACATAGCTCAGACACAGCGGGCAGGAAGCCATTTCCTGCGGCCAAACCCGGTTCCAAAACCGGCAGCAAAGGGAAGTGCTTTGCATACAACGAAGGCAAATGTGACAGGGGCGCCAAGTGTCGCTTCCGTCACGACTGCAGTAACTGCGGGGGGCGGGGCACCCCTCTAAATCCTGCAGGTCAGCGGCCAAGGGCGGGGATCACGGGGACGCCGGCACTGGCGGAAAGTAAGGCCCCTTCCCCAATTGTGGTAGACGCCCTGGCACGCAGGTTAATGGCGTACCCTAACAGGGCGGACGCACGGTTTTTGTTAGACGGGTTTAGTGTTGGTTTCCCCCTCCCCATCCCTGACGGAATAAGGGTTTCCTGCATTAGGAACCTCAAGTCAGCCAGGGATTTTCCGGAGGTGGTCCGCCAGAAAGTCCAGGCTGAAGTGGCCCTGGGCAGGATGGGGGGCCCCTTCCAAGGGAACCCCCTCCCTGACATGTGTTTTTCCCCTCTCGGGGTGGTCCCTAAGAAGACCCCGGGTAAATACAGGTTGATACAGCACCTGTCACACCCACATGGCGCGTCCATAAACGACGCCATCCCGGATGAGTTCTGTAGTGTGCAGTACCAGCTATTTGACGAGGTACTGGGCATAGTCCGGGGTTTCGGCCAGGGAGCACTTATGGCCAAACTGGATATTGAATCCGCATTTAGGCTCCTCCCATTACACCCTAAGTACTTCAGGTTCATGGGCTTTAGGCTAGATGGGGGCTGTTACATAGACAAGTGCTTACCGATGGGCTGTTCCGTCTCCTGCTCCTACTTTGAGAAATTCAGCACGTTCTTGCACTGGTACATACAGAGCAGTACAGGCTGTGCGGGCGTAGCCCACTACCTGGATGACTTTCTCTTTGTGGGACCAGGAGACGACGGCACGTGCGCCCATATATTGTCCCGGGCGGTTTCCCTGCTAGAGGAGCTGGGGGTCCCTATAGCTGAGGATAAGACGGAGGGACCCACCAGGGTCCTGTCTTACCTGGGTATAGAAATAGACTCGGCTGCGGGGTGCTGCCGCTTGCCCGAGAATAAGGTGACAAAGCTTCAGGGGTTAATAGTTGAGTGCTTGCAGAAGAAGAGGATACAGCTGAGACTATTGCAGTCCCTGCTGGGGTCCTTTAATTTTGCTTGCCGCATCATTCCCATGGGGCGGGTATTCTGCCGCAAGCTCGAGAGGGCCACGGCGGGGGTTCGGGACCCCCACCACACGGTCAGGCTTTCACGGGAAATTTGAGACGACATGGAAGTGTGGTCCACATTCCTGGGGCAATTTAATAGAGAGCTTATATGGCCCACGGAGCGCGAATCCAGCAAGGAACTGCAGCTCTTCACAGATGCTGCTGGCTCCACGGGATTTGGGGCTTATTTCCAAGGGGAATGGTGCGTCTCACGGTGGCCACAGTCTTGGATTGACAGGGGTTTCACGGTCAATCTTTTGCTGCTGGAACTGTTCCCCATCATAGTATCAGTGCAGCTGTGGGCAACGGAATTGGCAAACTGGAACATAGTGTTCTGGTGTGACAACCTGGGGGTGGTACACGCAATTAACAATCAGAGGGCGGCTTCCCCAGAGGCCCTCAGGTTGCTGCGTTACCTGGTGCTTCATTGTCTGAAGAACAATATACATTTTAGGGCTAGACATGTCCCAGGCATAGAAAACACTATCGCTGACGCCCTGTCTAGGTTTCAGTTTACAAAGTTTCGGGAGCTTGCTCCTGAAGCGTCACCCCTGGGGCTTAGGTGTCCAAATCTTGTATGGCAGATCATAGAATCGGCATGAAGGGTTTGGCACTGCTGTCACTGGCGCCCTCAACCCGCAGGGCTTACGAGGCGGCCTGGAGGGATTGGGAAGAGTTTCAGTCTGCGCCTGACACTAGCGGTAAGTCGGTCGAGGACCGGTTACTCGCATTCGTATGGGGCCATTATGTAAGAGGCAGATCAAAGTCGGCTATGACGGCGGCTTTGGCTGGTATAGCTTTCCACAGCAGGCTGAGAGGGGAGCAAGATCCCACAGCCTCTTTTGTATTAAGTAAGGCTTTGAGGGGCTGGGCTAAGCAGCGGCCAGTGCCTCCTGACACTCGGCGGCCTATAGATGAGCGCATGCTAGGGGAGCTAGTAGCAAATCTGGATAAGGTGGCTGATACCCCCTTTGAGGCTGCGCTCCTGAAGGTGGCCGTTGCATTCGCCTTCTTCGGGGCATTCAGGGTTGGGGAGCTGGTAGCTGCGAGCAAGAAGGCCCAGTCTGGTCTTAGGTCGGAGGACGTGGTTCTCCATGAGGACCACGTCCTGTGTAGGATACAGAGATCCAAAACAGACCAGTTGGGAAAGGGTAGTTGGGCCACCCTGCGATCCAGTGTGAACCAAGCCATTTGTCCTGTAGCATTGTGCAGGGACTACATGTCTCTTAGGCCGGTGGGAGCCATGCAGTTTTTGGTGCACACAGATGGTGTGCCCCTCACCCGGTTTCAGTTCGGGGCTGTGTTTAGACGGTGCTTGACCGGCTTAGGCCTGAGGGCTCAGGATTATGGGACACACTCTTTTCGCATTGGGGCCGCAACATGCGCAGCGGCGGCGGGGCTTCCACCCTCTGCCATACAGAAGGTAGGGAGGTGGAAGTCATCGGCTTATAAGAAATATATAAGATTAGATAAGATAGATAAGTTAGATAAGTTGTAGAATGCGCCTGTTGCGCCAGCCCAAAAACGTAAGTTTACAATCGGTTCTGGAACGGCTAGCGTTCTGGAATCGACGGTGTGGAGTGAATTTTTTACTTTTTCCTCCGAGATAGAACTAATTCAATTCGGCTGTCACCAAAGTTCACCGGAGGTTTTTTAAGTTTTTCACCTTCACTTGGGCTGTTTACTGTATTCTGGTTGTGTTACAGTGTATATTATATTGATGTTAACGTTAGGTTTTTTCTCTTTCAGCCTTTTCCCTTTCCTCATCACATCAGGGGAGAGTTTGGGTAGTGGGCCACTCATATATATTTTGGGCGGCCAGGCATCCCATGGCCTCCAGAGCTTTAGGCTTGCTACGAGCTGATTCAGTGCAGTGGTTCGGGGTTAGGGGACTTCAGTGGGGTGGGCTTTATAGCCTACTAGTGTCAAAGGCCCGCAGTTCAGGTCCCCCCAACACATTGATAATACATCTAGGGGGCAACGACCTGGTTAAAAATACGGGGCTCTCCCTCATGTGTAGCATAACGGCTGACCTGGAGCGCATTGCGGCCCTTTGGCCAGGTGTGCGGTTAGTGTGGTCGGATATTGTCCCCCGGCTTCAGTGGCGGGGCTGCAGGAATGCAGTTGCCATAGACAGGGCAAGGCGAAAGGTGAACCACGCTGTTTCCAGGAGGGTAAGCGCCATGGGGGGTAGGGCAGTGCGGCACCCCACGATAGTTAGGGAGTCGGCCCACCTCTATAGGTCAGACGGGGTCCACCTGTCTGACGCGGGCATGGAAATTTTCCTGGGCGACATCTTTTCTGGTGTGACTCGGCAATAGGAGGGCATTAGGTCTAGTTGAGGGGTGGCGGGCCTGGTCCCGGGTGACCTTGTTAGGTCTGGGGAGCCTTGGCAGTGGCGAGAAGGCGCTCTCGACCAGCAGTCGGGTGAGGTGTCAGGTGGTCACCGTGCGGTATTACCCCCCCCTTGCCAGGACGGTGGGCGAGTCCCGAAATGAGCGGGGACGGTGGGCACTTCCTTGAGGTGTCCGCGCCTTACCTTAGAGGGGGCGGGGAGCCGTCACGGTGCAGGCTGTACCTTACGTAAGGGGTGTGTTTGTTAGATTGGAGCGAGGCAGTCGCTGCCATTGACATACACCTCTGACTGGTGCTGGTCTCAAGTGCTGTCTTGGCCATCCCTTTGATAGACTAACAAGGGTCATACCACCTAAATAAATAACTTGACCATTTTAAACTTATGCCATGGTTGTCTGAGTCTTATTTTTAGATAAGGTGTCCGCGTGAATTATTTCTAGGAAGTTATTGTAAGGGTAACAACAAAGGGTAACCAATATAATCCCTTGGGCGCCTTAGGCAAAACGAGGGCTGCATAGGCCAGAGTGTAGTTAAAAGCCCGGGGATTTAGGGGTTAAACACAGATGCACATGCAGCACAGAGCAGTGTGTAATTCTTAGGCAGGTTAGCATGTGGTGCTTATGGGCCAATCAGCACCCAGAGGGGAGGTAGCTTAAGTGGGGTATATAGGGTCCAGCTTAGGGGGAAGAACTTCCTCTTGGAATCCGGATTCCCACCCTCCCATCCCTTCTTTTCTTTCCTCTCTCTGGTGCTCATTGCCTTCGGGCTGTCCAAACAATTCGGTTAAATTTAATTTAGTTTAAAAATCGGCGAGAAGGCGCTCTCGACCAGCAGTCGGGTGAGGTGTCAGGTGGTCACCGTGCGGTATTACCCCCCCCTTGCCAGGACGGTGGGCGAGTCCCGAAATGAGCGGGGACGGTGGGCACTTCCTTGAGGTGTCCGCGCCTTACCTTAGAGGGGGCGGGGAGCCGTCATGGTGCAGGCTGTACCTTACGTAAGGGGTGTGTTTGTTAGATTGGAGCGAGGCAGTCGCTGCCATTGACATACACCTCTGACTGGTGCTGGTCTCAAGTGCTGTCTTGGCCATCCCTTTGATAGACTAACAAGGGTCATACCACCTAAATAAATAACTTGACCATTTTAAACTTATGCCATGGTTGTCTGAGTCTTATTTTTAGATAAGGTGTCCGCGTGAATTATTTCTAGGAAGTTATTGTAAGGGTAACAACAAAGGGTAACCAATATAATCCCTTGGGCGCCTTAAGAAGGGAGAGCTCACAGAGTCAGACCTCAGAGGAACGCAGGAGCTTCTGTGTCCGTGCTCAAATCCTCCCAACGTCTGCCAGCCCAAAAAAGTAGGTTAACTTATTAGAGTCCACTGTTTACTGTTTGTGTGGGGAAAGGATGGGGGGTGTTATAGGTGTATATATATGGATATAAGGAATGTGGGGGTGTTATAGGTGTGTATATATGTATATAAGGCATGTGGGGGTGTTATAGGTCGATATATTTTTATAAGTGGTGGGTGGAGTGTTATAGATGTGTGTGTATGTATATAAGGAATATGGGAGGTGTTATCAGTGTATAGATGTATATAAGGGGTGGATGTGGTGTGTATAGATGTGTATAAGGAATGTGGGGGGTGTTATAGGTGTGTGTATATATGTATATAAGGCATGTGGTGGTGTTATAGGTGTGTATATAAGGCATGTGGGGGTGTTATAGGACTATATTTTTATATAAGTGGTGGGTGGGGTGTGATAAATGTTTATAGATGTGTATAAGGAATGTGGGGGGGTGTTATAGGTGTATATATATGTATATAAGGCATGTGGGGGTGTTATAGGTCTATATATTTACATAAGTGGTGGGTGATAAGTGTATATAATTGTATATAAGGAATGTGGGGGGTGTTATAGGTGTATATATTTATATAAGTGGTGGGTGGGGTGTGATAAGTGTGAATAAATGTATTTAAGGGATGTGGGGGTGTTATAGGTCTATATATTTATATAAGTGGTGGGTGGGGGTGATAAGTGTATATAAATGTATATAAGGAATGTGGGGGGTGTTATAGGTGTATATATTTATATAAGTGGTGGGTGGGGTGTGATAAGTGTGTATAGATGTATATAAGGGATGTGGGGGGGTGATAAGTGTGTATATATGTATATAAGGCATGTGGGGGTGTTATAGGTCGATATATTTCTATAAGTGGTGGGTGGGCGGTGATAAGTGTATATAAATGTATATAAGGAATGTGGGGGGTGTTATAGGTGTATATATTTATATAAGTGGTGGGGTGTGATAAGTGTGTATAAATGTATATAAGGGATGTGGGGGTGTGATAAGTGTATATAAATGTATTTAACCAAAACAAAAGAAAAAAGAAACTCGGGTGGGGTGCAGGCTAGACTCCCTCAAAGTATTATGTCTTACTGCAAAAACATATTAGGTTAATTAGTTAGTTGTATATGTTCCCACACATTACTGCCAACAGGAAGGAGGGAGGGAAAAATAAAGGGGAAAGAGGGAAAGACAGGGCAAAGAAATATGGATATTTCTGTATTTGTGCCTTAATTGCGAATATTTATTAATAACCTACTGGGTTAGGTATAGATATTAGGACTCATGGTGATCAGAAAAATTCTGATATAAAAGTGACCTTCATATTTCCTTACACTTGGTCGTGTGCCAGTGTTGGTTGCTTTCACTCATCGATTAGTGTTAAGGATTTAATCATGGGTCACCATAATATCTCCACTGTTTCTATTCTTCTTTTTAGAGAGGTTGGGATTTCTATGTCTACAGAACTTCTGCTGCCCACTCGTCTTGCTTATTGTATAGGACGAGGGGTGAGAGAGCCCTGTGTACATACAGAGTCCCAGAGGGATAGTGTAGAAGGATGATCCCTTTAGACAGATCTCCTGGGTGCCCCCCTGTTGCTTGATGGCATTGCAGGGTAGGCAGTCCAGGTATATCTGCCCTGACCCTCCTTGAATATAGGTAAAGGGATAGTATCAAATTTCATGTAGATTGAAAATACAAATATTAGAACCTCTGTGGTGCACTGTACTTCTGCTGCTCACTCGTCTTACTTATTCGCATAGAACGAGGAGTGAGAGAGTCCTGTGTCCATTTATGGTTCCAGAGTTACAGAAAAGAAAGGTGGCCCCTAAGACGGGAAATCAGGGTGCCCCTCTGTTACTTTTGCATTGCAGGGTAGGCAAACCTGATACGTCCGACGTGGACTCACCTTATGAATACAGATCAAATAGGGGTGCAGTATTAATAGGAGGTGGATTTATGCAGTTTAGGAGTTTTTATCCTGAGAAATTATATTTAATTATTACACATTTTACTCTTGCAGTCATATATTACAAATATATGGTTCTCAGTATTTTAACTGCAAATATAAGTGCAATTGGTTGTATCTCCTATACATCTATATTGATGAAATACCACTCCTTGTCATAACAACCAATTTTGCATGTGATAAGGGGACAGAAATTCCCACACATTGATTTCCACACCAGGCTACACACACTGAAAATATCTGTTATATAATGTTGCCTCTCACAGGAAATGTTTAGCAGCAGAATTTGCTACTTTTAATCAACATTTTATCAGAGAGTTGCTATTGTTATACAATGTTGCCTCTCACAGTTTGGTGCAGGAATACAGATTTTATAAAGTAGCTATATACTCTTTTTGGGCCAGACAAATCCTGTGATTGGCCCTTTTGCTACAATAGTGGTCAATGCAAGATATGCCCCTCACAGATAGCGTTTCTATACAGTGTTAAAATATTTAGCCGTTATTCCAGTAACATTGCTATTTTCACCCCTATACTATTGGTGAATCTTCACCTGAATCCACACCTGTAGAAACACCCCTATTAGTGTAACTCAACAATTTAAATCTACATGTGTTAGGTCGGGTACACAGGTAAATCATGCAATGGCCCAAAAAGAGTATATAGCTACTTTATAAAATCTGTATTCCTGCACCAAACTGTGAGAGGCAACATTGTATAACAATAGCAACTCTCTGATAAAATGTTGATTAAAAGTAGCAAATTCTGCTGCTAAACATTTCCTGTGAGAGGCAACATTATATAACAGATATTTTCAGTGTGTGTAGCCTGGTGTGGAAATCAATATGTGGGAATTTCTGTCCCCTTATCACATGCAAAATTGGTTGTTATGACAGTGAGTGGTATTTCATCAATATAGATGTATAGGAGATACAACCAATTGCACTTATATTTGCAGTTAAAATACTGAGAACCATATATTTGTAATATATGACTGCAAGAGTAAAATGTGTAATAATTAAATATAATTTCTCAGGATAAAAACTCCTAAACTGCATAAATCCACCTCCTATTAATACTGCACCCCTATTTGATCTGTATTCATAAGGTGAGTCCACGTCGGACGTATCAGGTTTGCCTACCCTGCAATGCAAAAGTAACAGAGGGGCACCCTGATTTCCCGTCTTAGGGGCCACCTTTCTTTTCTGTAACTCTGGAACCATAAATGGACACAGGACTCTCTCACTCCTCGTTCTATGCGAATAAGTAAGACGAGTGAGCAGCAGAAGTACAGTGCACCACAGAGGTTCTAATATTTGTATTTTCAATCTACATGAAATTTGATACTATCCCTTTACCTATATTCAAGGAGGGTCAGGGCAGATATACCTGGACTGCCTACCCTGCAATGCCATCAAGCAACAGGGGGGCACCCAGGAGATCTGTCTAAAGGGATCATCCTTCTACACTATCCCTCTGGGACTCTGTATGTACACAGGGCTCTCTCACCCCTCGTCCTATACAATAAGCAAGACGAGTGGGCAGCAGAAGTTCTGTAGACATAGAAATCCCAACCTCTCTAAAAAGAAGAATAGAAACAGTGGAGATATTATGGTGACCCATGATTAAATCCTTAACACTAATCGATGAGTGAAAGCAACCAACACTGGCACACGACCAAGTGTAAGGAAATATGAAGGTCACTTTTATATCAGAATTTTTCTGATCACCATGAGTCCTAATATCTATACCTAACCCAGTAGGTTATTAATAAATATTCGCAATTAAGGCACAAATACAGAAATATCCATATTTCTTTGCCCTGTCTTTCCCTCTTTCCCCTTTATTTTTCCCTCCCTCCTTCCTGTTGGCAGTAATGTGTGGGAACATATACAACTAACTAATTAACCTAATATGTTTTTGCAGTAAGACATAATACTTTGAGGGAGTCTAGCGTGCACCCCACCCGAGTTTCTTTTTTCTTTTGTTTTGGTTAAATGTAATCAGGTATAACTCGGGGGTGCACCACTGTCCGTCACATAAAAAACACATACGGGGTGATTGACCCACATGTGAAATAAGTGACCAACAAGGAGCAAGTCTCCAAAGGCCAGTTTTGATTTCCCTCATATATGACATAATCAATACAACAAATACGTGTCTATACTAGTGCGAGTCCCCAATCTTTTATTTTTTCCAGTATATAAATGTATATAAGAAATGTGGGGGGTGTTATAGGTGTATATATTTATATAAGTGGTGGGTGGGGTGTGATAAGTGTTGATAAATGTATATAAGGGATGTGGGGGTGTGATAAGTGTGTATAAATGTATATAAGGAATGTGGGGGGTGTTATAGGTGTATATATTTATATAAGTGGTGGGTGGGGTGTGATAAGTGTGTATAGATGTATATAAGGGATGTGGGGGTGTGATACGAGTGTATATATGCATATAAGGCATGTGGGGGTGTTACAGGTCTATATATTTATATAAGTGGTGGGTGGGGGTGATAAGTGTATATAAATGTATATAAGGAATGTGGGGGGGGTGTTATAGGTGTACATATTTATATAAGTGGTGGGTGGGGTGTGATAAGTGTATAAATGTATATAAGTGGTGGGTGGGGGGTGATAAGTGTATATAAATGTATATAAGGGATGTGGGGGTGTTATTGGTGTGTATATATGTATTATATATATGGTGAGTGTGGTGTGGTGGGTGTGATTTGACAGGTGTGTATAGATGTATATAAGGGATATGTGAGTGTGTATATAATATATAGAAGGGGTGGGTGTGATAGATGTATATACAGTAAGATAGTTGTGTATAGATGTACTGTATATAACGGGTGTTTGGGGGACAATAGTTGGAATATGTATATATGGGATGGTTGGTGATGGCTATATATATATATATATATATATATATATATATATATATATATATACCCATATTTATAAGGGGTGTGTGGGGTGGTGATAGGTGTGTATATGGCTCAGTTCAGAATAGACTTACCCAGTGTGTGGCTGGGGTGTCCTGAGTATTCATAAGCCAACTTAAATCTTGTGTTAGTGACAGGGTTAAGCCCCATACACACTGGGACGATGTTTAGCTGGAAACCGCTCAGTGTGTATGGGGAAGAGAGCGCAGATGCGTGCATCATCTCTGGTCCAGCCGCTTATCTGCTGGTGTTACCAGCAGATGAGTGGCGAGGTGGACAGCTTTCCATAGCGTCTTCCTATGGAAAGTCATCCACCCAGAGGAAAATAGCTGAGAAGGGTGAAAACCGTACAGTGTGTATGCACTGAGCGTTTTTCATCCCAGCGATTTTCCCCATCATTGGGCTAAGTAAAATAATGTTTTCTGAATCACAAAGGACAGTTACACTTGATGAGTGCATTCCTCTGTGTAACTAGAAACATTGTTCCTTTGGAAGATACAATTCTGAAACACAGTGGCCTTTCGACAGCCAATACACAGTTTCTTGTTCTACAAGACAGTAGTACAAAAAAATTGATTTGTGAAACTTTTCTCTAACAAACGTTCTCTAAGTAATACAAGCATGTGCCGGCCCTGGGACATTGGGGCTGTGGTTAGCCGGAAGTTGGCATGAAGGTAGTGGGACAGTACTAAACTGCTGACTATATTGTCAGGTGACAGGTCAGTTTGTGGGTGTCCCTAGTCCTCTGGTATGTGTGGGGCTTAAGTACAATTTGACCACCATGAGCTCTGGCTCTGATACTAGCTAGTGCCTCACCAGCCACTGACCTCACCGCACGCCACTGTTATTCTGTATGGCTCCAATTCCTAACGTTCCACCTCATTTTCATTTATCCTTTTATTTAAATCCCTAATAATTTGAAATTCTGGGTTAAACACGATTTCCGCCTCCCCACAACCATCAGTAGAGCATTATGTTTTGTTGTATGATCCTGTTCCTTAGTTCAACCTCATTTTCATATACCCTTTATTTAATTCCCTAATATTTTGAAATTCTCGGTTAAACCAGATTTCTGCCTCCTCACGACCATCAGTAGAGCATTATGTTTTGCTGTATGATCCCATTCCTAACGTTTCACCTCATTTTCATCTATCCTTTATTAAAATCCCTAATCATTTGAAATTCTGGGTTAAACACGATTTCCGCCTCCCCACAACCATCAGTAGAGCATTATGTTTTGTTGTATGATCCTGTTCCTTAGTTCAACCTCATTTTCATATACCCTTTATTTAATTCCCTAATATTTTGAAATTCTCCTGTGGTCCCATAGATATGCCTCGGAAAGTAGGCCAAGACTGGAGAAGACGCAGGAGGGGGTCTAGCGCAAGATTGAAAAGGAGTGGGGAGAGGGGACATCCCTGTCTGGTACCCCATGCTATCTTTATAGGTGAGCCTCTCTCTCTGTTGATAATTATTGAAGTGTTAGGGGTAGTGTACAGATATTCAAAAAATCTAAGCAATTCCTCCCCGAACTCTCTTATATTATAGATTTTTCTAAGGTGTGTCCAAGGAACTGGATTGAATGCTTTCTCAGCGTCAAGGCTGAGAAGCATTGGCGGGGATCTCGAGGGGAATTGAGCAGCCCGTATTAATGCTGCCAGGGTGGTGCGCACCCCTTTTACTGAATATCTGTCATGCGTAAAGCCTAGTTGGTTAGGGGTCAGCAAAGAGGGAAGTATTAATTGAAGGCGATTAGCCATAATTTTGTAAAGGATTTTTAAGTCCTGTTTAAGTAAAGTTATTGGTCTGTAAGAGGACAGCAGCTCTGGGTCCCTGTCTGGCTTGGGTAGGAGGATTGTGTGAGATTCTGTAAAGTTAGGAAAAGGAGCCTGGTCTTTGTGAATTTTCCTGAAAAGTTGGGTAAGAAGGGGGACTATGTGTGGTTTTAATATTTTGAAGTATTCCCCTGTGTAGCCATCCGGGCCTGGTGACTTTCCATTGGGGAGTTGGGAAATCACCGTGGAGACTTCTATCTCCTCATTTTCTCTATTGACGAGTGTGCTTAGTGTAGGCAGTTTGGCCTCCTTTAATAAGCGGTCCCCAAGGTGACCATCTGCAGTAGGGGCTGTATAAAGGGCAGTAAAATATGAATGAAATTTGGATAGTATCTCCTGTGTTGAGTGTAGGTGTCTAGTGTGTGTGGGGTCTCTAATGGTTTTGATGTAGGTTTTAGTTTTGTGGCCTTTAGTCATGTTGGCTAATAAACGTCCCGCTTTGTTGCCCCATCGATAGTATCGATTAGTTGTGAAGCTGACTTTTTTTTTTGCTTCAGCTAATAGGAAGCTTTCCAGGAGCTGGCATTGTTGTTTATAGTTTTGAAATGTAGTATCTGATGGGTGTGCCACATAAGATTTAAATGTCTCAGTTACGGAATGGTGTAAAGAGGAATATTTTTCTCTATACTCTTTGCGTTTCCTGGACTGGTAAGCGAGGATATGTCCCCTGATGACAGCCTTGGACGTGGCCCAGAATAATACTGGGTCGTCCCAGTGTTCTATGTTATCGTCTGTATATTCTTGCCATTTGTTGTTAAGAAATTGAGTGAACTGTTCCGATTTATGCAATGCCGTTGGGAATCTCCAGAATCTGGTCGATGGTGTGGGAGCCGTTGACCAGAGATATGTGGAAATAGGGGCGTGGTCTGAGATTAGAATATCGTGTATGTGTGTCGAAGCTACTTTGGAAAATAAGGAGTTAGAAAATAAAAGGTAGTCGATTTTGGAGAATGTGTGGTGTACGTGGGAGTGGAAGGTGTGAATTTTATCGTTGAGATTAAGTATTCTCCATGCATCGTGAAGGCCATGCAGATGTTGTAATAGGTGAAGTCCCTTATCTCCACTACATGAGGATGTTATGTTTGGTGTGAACGATAGTGTGTTGCAGCAATAAGTTCGATAGTGCTTGGAAGAAGTCGGTATTTGGGGTGGGTGGGGCGTATATGTTGAGCAATGTGTAAGGTATATCGTTTATTAAAAGATCTAATAGTAGAAACCTGCCATCTTCTTCTTTTAGCGTGTCTATAATAGTGTATCTCAGTCTTTTGTGAAAGAGGATCGCCACACCTTGAGATTTAGAAGTGAACGAGGCTGATATGCATTCTCCAATCCATCTGTCTCTCAGAGACATATTCTGTGATGACGCCCAATGTGTTTCCTGCATAAATGTAATGTCAGGAGAAAGGCGTTTTAGGTGTGTCAATATTCTTTTCCTTTTTAAAGGGGAATTTAAGCCATGAACGTTCCATGAGACTATGGCAGGTATTCAATGCTGTTTGCGAGTGGTGACAGCGAGCAGGGCTTCCTGCTCGCTGTCACCACTCACCCTGACAGCATTCAACACAGCCCCCTCATACGCCAATTTCCCCTCTCTCCGTTTTTTGAGCGAGGGGGAATTGGCGGATGTGGCTCCAGAAGCAGCGAGACTCGCGGCTAAAAACTGCGAGTTTTCTGCAGTAGCCGCGGGTCTCGCTGTTTTGGGGAATTTTCGCCGTCCTGTGACGGCGAGGATTTCCCGAGAACGTTGAATAGAGTGAGCAGCCGGCGCGGGGGTTAAACAGCGAGGATAGCTGGTTTTCTGCAATCCTCGCTGTTTAACCCCCTCGCCGGCCGCTCGCTGCGGCATTGAATACCCCTTTCTGTGTAATTTATCATGTGTTTGTTGTTTGGACGTAGTGTGTTGCGCCATGGGCATCAACCAATACCTGTCTTGTTACGATGAGGCGCAAGGATTTCCGTGAACAGTTTGCATGAGTCCCCAGCCCAGCCTCCAGGGAGTCCCACTCGTAGTGATATGCAGACCCTCCATCCGCGTCCACCCTTGATAAAAGAATTCGACAATATCAAAATCATTAACCGTGTACCAGTAACTTTCCATTCAATCTTGCTCCAATCCTTACAATTTTCATATTTTTCCAACTTTATGTAAAGACAACCTGTGGCAACTGGCACACAGGAATCTTGATTAATTACTGTATTCAATTGTTGAACAAAACATTGAATTAGCAATAACAAAAAAAACTTGTTCAAACCAGTGAACATAAATGAAGTAAACATGTTCAATCCAGTGAACGTCTGTTGTAAATTAAAGGGGTGCGACAACTAGCTGGTACCGTGTGTCTCCCCATTGTTTTTGGGTCTCTCTATTTCTATTCAGACAATTTTGTCATAAGGAACTTAGAGCATACTTAGCCCTCCCCCATCAGGGAATGAGGAGGGGAGTCTTCAGACACAGCCAAGGAAGATACAAAAGATCTAGCTTGTTGTGGATTTTCAAAGAAATGGGTGGTCCCATTCACAGTTACTTTAATCTTTGCAGGGAATAACAGAGTGAACTGGTATCGTCGCTCAAAGAGGATTTTGCAAATTGGAGAGAACTCTCTATGTCTCTGGGACACAGCTGCCAAAAAATCCTGCCACAGAGACCGAGCCTGCCCTACGATAGGCTCTGAGAACCGTCTCCTTATCTCGGTAATTCAAGTATTTTGCAATGACTGGTCTAGGACGGTCACCAGCCTGGGCCCTCTCTGGACCCAGTCTGTGCGCCCTCTCGATCAATACCACCCCCGAGTCCGCCAAGCCTAGTGCATGTGACAGATCGGACTGGAGGTAATGTAACAAGGGTTGACCTGTTATTGACTTCGGAATTTCCAGGAACCGCAGATTACTCCGACGGCTCATGTTCTCCAGGTCGTCAATTTTATCCATAAGGGATTTTATTGTGGTATTATGATTCTCTACAGAGGTTTGTAGTGATGCCAGGCTGTCATCACTGTCACTAACCCTTTGTTCCAGGGAGACAATTCTCTTAGTATTAGAATCTAGTTGAGCAACAACTGAGGTTAATGTATTTTTAAACTCGGCAAACTGTTGATCCATTGCCGGTTTAAGTATTAGCAGCATTTATTTCGCTGCATCTGCAGCCGACGTTGCGACTAACGATGCGGAGGGGGCAGGGGTTTGGGAGACCAGTTGGGAAAGGCAGGGTGTTGAAGGGGGGAGGCCGGAACAGGGAGGGACACAATGGGAGGGGTGACGCTAGGTTGGGGGGTTTTGTCCCCTGTGATTTTCCCTTTGCCATGGTGGAAGAGGGGTAAGGGTCAAAGAACCTGTGCATAACCTGTAATGTAGAAATGTGTATGGGTAGTGCTCAGGTCGTGGAGAGACATGCTATAATATTTGTCTAATGCATATATGAAACTAGTTACATTTGCCTATTAAACTCTATACTCCCACTTGTTTTCTGTAAGGCATTAGAAAAGAGGACAACAACTGAGATATTCCTCTCCTGCGATGCAAAGCACACAACCAAGTAATAACATTCAGACCGCCTCCACAACAGCAGTCAACCTGCAAACCACAGCGGTCCCGCTGTGCTACAGGCTTCTCCCCTTATGCCGCAGTGGACAGCGCCACAGGAGTAGACTCGCAGGGGAATGATAGGCAGGGAGGAGATTGACTGTGTGGTAGGTGCGGTAGGGCGTTAGTTCTCACAGCTTAGGCCAACAACAGTCTCCGGGGCCAAAGTAGGTGTGAAGCTGTTATGGGAAAGGTGGGTGGCACCATGCCCAGCAGCGCCAGATCGCAACACAAATTGGTATCAGCGGTGGCAAAAGCAGTCCGATGTGTCCATAATGTTAATGGATATAATAGACGTGTTCGTTCCAGGCAATCTGGTGATCTGATAGAGCTGGGATTCCGGGATTAAGCTAGTGTGCCAAAAGTCACCGCTGTGGCTGCAGCAAGTCACAATGCAAAAGGGGTTCAGGGCCTTTCCCTGGCGCTACTGTGCCTATGGATATTCAGGGGGGTAGATGACATGGTCACTCCAAAGGGAGTCTGCGGGTATTTGTATGCCTCAGGGAGGCCTCGCTCTTGTTGTAAGCAGCCCAAAAGAGTCAGCTTTGCAGCAGTAAGGCCAGAAGGTATTTCTTGCTGGTAATGGCGGGCCCCGCCTCCCCGTTCAAGCTGCAGGGGGTCAGGTAGCCTGGGACTGGTAATAATGTACTCACAGTCTGCTGTCCAGCATGGCTTGTGATGCAGTGCGTGATCCAGCTGTAGTGGGCAAAGCCCTGTGAACCCAGTGGTCCAAGGCCTCGGTGTGTGGTCTTTGAGCTGGAAGGGAATCTGATGGATCAGGGCTGTAGTGTCTGGTTACAGGCACATCATCCCAATGTGGCAGCCCAATGGAAGCCCAATGTGCAGTGGAGTATAGGCGTGGGGGGTCTGCTGCAGCATCAGCCTGCAGAGAGATGGCGGAGTTCTCTCCAGGACTCCCCCGCTATCAAGCAGCAGTCTGGGATCAGGCGCAGGCAGGTGGGCAGGCCGCCGAGTAACAGACGCCCACTCCCCCTCCAGACGCCGCAGGCAACTCGGGACCCGCGCGGTGATCGTCAGGCGGGGGCTCGGCGGTCTCCGTGGCCGGGGACAAGCCCAGCGTGTGGACTGAAGAGATGTCAAGGAGCTTCGGGGTAAGGTCGGTGGGGCCAGGCCGCAGGGCAAGATGGCGGCCACGCCGTGTGCTCCGGATCGGAGGAGCTGAACTCCGGTGGGTGGATGGATGCGGTACGGGAGCCGGTCCTAACAGTGGACTCTTGCCGTATCTTATCCCTGCTGGTAGGCAAGCCGCAGGTGCGATTTTTGCTTTGCGGGCAGGTACAGGTATCTGCTTTTAACGTCGCATCCCAGGAGCTCGTTAAAAACGCGTCCTCCTAGGAGAAACGCCCACCGGAAGTCCGAATAATGCAAGTTTAAGCTCATTGGACCCAATTGAGATGGCGGTGAATGTGGGAGAGGAGCGGAGTGCTATAGCTAATGGTTCAAGGGCAATGGCAAAAAGAGCTACCTTGCCTGGTGCCTCTTTGGATAGGGAAAGGAGGGGAGAGGTAACCATTACAGGCTATTTGAGAATTGGGGAAGGAATAAATAGTTTTGATATAGTTTATGAATGAGGAAGGGATATTGAATTTGGACATTGATAAAAATAGGTGTGGCCATAAGACTAAATCGAAAGCTTTCTCAGCATCGATGGCTAACAATTTGTCACTAGAGGGGATGGGAGAATTAGTATGTGGGGATTGAATTGCTGCTAGAATTCTGCGTACATTCTTAACCGAGTGTCTATTCTTAATAAAGCCTGTTTGGTCCTGATGGATTATGCTGGGTAAAACTAGGTTGAGAAAAAAATAGGTATGGTGGAGCGCTATTTTAAATGAAAAAATGACCGATTTGGTATTACATTAATATTAGTATTTAATATATCATAAAATAACAAATCATGACAATAAGTAAAACACAATGTATGAAATAAAAACAATCAGAGTGACAGTATTCACCTCTACGTATGGCCTGGATGTGGAAAAGTACAAGTATATAGTCTCACTTGTTCCTAGTGATGCTCTCTTATTTAGTAGAATGCTGGATTAGCGCGTGTCCATATACCTGGTTGTAGCCTGATGTTATATACTCCCCTCGTGAGGAAAGATGGCACACGTCTCACGGAATGGAGGGCTCCAAGATATTGGCAGGTGGTGGTGTCCCTTTTTTGAAAGTCCAGTAAAAAGCTGGTCCAAGTGAGGGTTGATGTGACAATGTTTGTAATCCACAAGGTCTAGTAGAGGTGTCCGCCTAACGCGTTTCGTCATCCACAGATTGCTTTGTCAAAGGCATGCTGCTGTCTGAGTCAGCATGGTGTTTTTATACTGTCAAACAGGAAATACAACATTTGACCTCAATGAGAGGTACCCAATTGGTCATGTGTTAAAATCAGTTAAATCCGCTATATAATCCATTTTGCGGATGATAGGATAACAGAAGGCAATCAATTACACATATCATATGATACATAGGTACCCAAAATAGTTAAACCTTTTTAACTAAGTCCTTTTTGTATACTCGGAGTTCCACATCCGGTAGCTGAAACGCACGCTGCGCTCAGCTTCCGGTATGTGGAACGCACAATGACATTAATCTTATTGGTGGTCAGTGTTTCTTCTCCGTTAGATCCGGAAGAGGAGAGGCTGGATATGGTAAATCAGGTGTCCGGCGTGTATTATCTTCGCCGTACTTCCTGATTGCGCTCCGGCTTCTGGAGCGCATACTGGTTTACCGGACTTCCGGTTGTTACTCCAAAATGTTTCCCCGCGATTCGCGGTTTTGTTGTTATCTGTTTCTACAATTATATAACAGTCAGTTTTTAACAAATTCGCTTTGCGTTCTGTATTTCTGCACAATTTAAATCATAATGTTTGTTTTGGAGAACAGAGAAAGACGGAGAGAGATGGTATGAGTTGTCTGCTCATATCGGCTCCCGGTTGTCATGGCAACCGGGAGCCGATTTGGACTTCCTCTAAAGTAATGGGTTGAGCTAAAGATTGGGCGAGAGTATCTGAGAGTTGTGGGTATATACAGTAATATTTGACCAAGTGGCCTGTGAGACTTGAGGTGTTAAGTTAGGGGTCTGGGATGGGGAGGGGTGAGGCGATGGGAGGGTCTGAGGGGGAGAGGAGTATATTGAGGCATAGAATGACATCATCATTTGTGTAATTTCAGCGTTGGTTGTTGTTAGGGTGCCATCTTGTTTATTTAGGGGGTGAATGAGCATGGGTGAATGGGTAGAATTGAGAATGGATGAAAGTAATTTCCCTGTTTTATTTCCAAAGGTGTGAAATTTGTAGTTAGAAATTAATTGAAGTTTGTCGGTGGTCACTTGTAGGGAATCCTCTAGAAGGTTTTTTGCTTTTTGGTATGAGGTTTTGGTTACGGGAGATGGATTTTGGATAAATTTGGTATATGTGTCTGATAGGTCTTCCTGCAGGGATATATAGGTTCTGGAGGTTTGTTTTTTAAGTTTGTTTTCATAAGCCAAAATCATTCCTCTCAAGGTGGCTTTGGCAGCCATCCAGAATATAGAAGCCAGAGGGTGAGATTTAATAGGACGAGAGATTCAAAAAGTGAGAGATTTGGTAAGAAACCTCCAGTTTTTTTTAAAGTGGCAATCATTTACACTGCAAAACCAGTTTGATTTTGCAGTGTAAATGATTGCCGCTTTAAAAAAACTGGAGATTTCTTACCAAATCTCACACTTTCTGAATCTCTCATCCTATTAAATCTCACCCATACTCTCAGTCATTTGTGTCGTGGAGTAGGATTACTTGAGGGATAAGCGATGAGGCTTTGTCTAGATGAGTTGTCTTCGACCTGTAGATGTGGAAACAAGAGGGAAGAAGAAGACAAAAGGGGGGGGGACAAGACAGGGGAAACAAAACAACTACAGCAACAATGGGCATGGTCACATGCCAGTAACCTGGTAACAAATATTGACAAACCGCAATCAGAATTAATAAAATAAGATAGAAAGGCATGACCCCCTTCAATTATAATTATAGAAGGGGATCTGTGGTGAAGGTCTGTAACGAGACGTGGTGAATCACCACTTGCATTTTGAAGTATACTTTTCAAGTTACAGCACAGTCTTGTAGCACCATAGAATGTCCAGGAGTTCTTTGTGAGGAGGATGGAAATAGATGATATGGGTAGTTGTAGCAGAAGTGAGGGGGGGAAGAATATGTACGTCTGTGGCTCAAAGGTCTCTAGGACTGGGTTCTTGGAATGTTGCTTGGAGGTTTCAAATCTGAGTTGTTAAGGTGGACAGGATTCACACTTTACTTTTGGGGGGACTTCTACTAAGTAGTCAGGTCTGTGTTTCTTCTGCTTAGGAGAATACCAGGAAGGGGTGATGTGCGGAGTAGAGATGATTAGGATGTAGGGGGGGTGCAAATTGTATGAGTGATGTTTATAGCAGGCGTTGGAGAATCAGAGTTTGTTTGGGTTTTTGACTGGGTTCAGTGTGTCCGCCATGGTGTTTCAAGGACAAAGCTGCTTTGTGGATAGAATACAAGGGTGGGGGGGAGATCCCCTAAAGATTCAGGTATCTGCAGGATCAGTGATGTCAGTCACTGCTGAAGATAGATGTTTCTCTCGCAGAAATGCTCTTGCGTCATCTGGGTCGTTAAAGTCATAGTGGGTGTCATTGGAGAATATTCTGAGCCGTGCTAACTTCTGACCATTAGTGAATAATTTGGAGCATATAGGGGAGAATAGCTTGCGCTGCTTAGATAACTCGACAGAAAAGTCTTGGAAGATTTGCAGCTTTTTCCCCTCCCTTGAAAGATCCTGCTGTCTGCGTGAGGCTTTCCATATAGCGACTTTGTGTAGATAATTCATACATCTGAACAACACTGGTCTTGGTCTAGAGTCAGATTGTCTGGGGGGTGGACCCACTCTATTTATTCTCTCAATTAACATGTCTTCACATTCGTCTACAATACCCAGCATTTGGGGGAGAGAGGTCGAAATGAAGGCAATTAGGGCAGTTACTTTAACTCCTTCAGGGAGTCCCACTACCCTGACATTACGTCTTGAACGATTTTCCATCTCGTGAAGACGGTTCCATAGCTGGTAATTCTCTTTTTGAAGTTTCATTACATCTGTTTGGGCTATGTGCATATCATGGCAGAGTGCTCCAACTCTATTTTCAGTGTCAGAGACCCTTGTTGCGAGGTGCTGCAGCTGCTGGGTTATTTCAGCAACTGCCTTTGTAAGTAAGGGTGACATAGTGGCTTTGATCCCTTCAACTATGTCCCCATAAGTGGCAGGGGTGTCAGGGTTTTTATATACCTGGGTTCCTCCAGCTTCTTTTTGAAGTTGCGCTGCCTTCCTGGACGCCGGGGATATGGGAGCAGAATCAGGGTCCGGCGCCATGTTGGATTCGGCGTGCCTCTTCTCTGAGCGCTGCTGCTGGGCTTTAGGAGCGGTCCCCGGAGCCAGGAATTTATCCATGGGGTGTCCTGGGGATAAGCTTGAGCGAGCTGCGGGTGTTTGGAGATCCGAAGACGACTCCAGTGTGCAGGTATGCGGGTGGTGATGCGGAGCTCTGGCTTCAGCCTGCTCTCACCATGAATCTGGAAGCGGAAGTCAAATCATCTTTTATTTTATTAATATAGGTATCTACAGTTGAATCTATAGTGTTTGGAATTCTATCGGAAATACGATGACAAAATACCCAACTTTTTGAAGAATAGACCAGGGTATTTTGTAAGCCACATGCTGAAAAGATTTGAAAGCACCCTTGAAGAAGACAATGTCACATGTCTAAATGAAGAGAGAGGAATTTTCAATGTGACTAGTGAGACGGATACAGAACAGTTTTATACTTTTAATCTGGGTGGTGAATAGCCTGAATGTAATTATTTGGATTGGAAAAAATTGCCATGTAAGCACAGGTGTTGCATTTTCAAATATGTAAAGGGGTGGGGATGGGAAAAATTGAAAGCTTCTTATTCACAAAATGATTTGTTTATGTTGGGATGAAGGTGAGAGAGATAGTGTTGCAAGTGAAGACCTCTCAGCAGGTTGCATTAATAAAATGATGCATATAAGATTGTGAACATGACGATTTTCCACCAAGAAGAATGTCAAAGAGGAAAACATTGATAAAAAATTGTGTACAGACCTTAAAACGTGGGATAGATACAGTCTACAGTCTAGAGGTGAAAAATATCTTTTGGAAAATAAACTTAGTGAATTGGTTGAAGAAATGCAGACACACACGTACACATAGAAGAAGGCCTACCACTGTTTGAAGAAAATAAAATAAAAAATAAATGCGAAAGCATAGAGGATCTTCCAATACGAAAATGCAGCTTCACAAAGGGTGGGTACAAACGCAGATATGTTGAGGGAAGATGTCTGGCAATCTGTGGAAGAAGTACATGAACACAATTTGAGTGATTATGACACAACTTGGACCATTATAAATGGAATAAAACTAACAAATGGTGATAGACAAGCAGTAGGTGGAGAGGAGTGGATCAATGACAAAATAATAAACATTTGTCAATTTATCATTTCTAACAAATTCCCTTGTGGTGGTCTGCTTGATACACTTTTGTTGGCCAACAACAAGGTTCCTAGCATAGACTTGGCGACTAATAACATTCAAATTCCTCATCTCTGCAACCACTGGGTGGTTTCTCACTCCTCAAAGACATCAGTTACCATTTATGATTCTTTAGAAACATCAGTCATTGCTGAAAGTCTCAATCAACAAATTTTAGTGTTGTATGCCACAATGTTTAGGGGAGAATATAGTGTGCTTCCCATTCATTTGGTCTGTTGCCAGAAACAAATTGGGTCGAATGATTGTGGTGCTTTTGCAATTGCAAATGGTTTTAAATTAAATGGCATATGTTTTGAGCAAAGGCAAATGAGAGCACACTTAATATGATGTATTGAACAGAATGATATGTCCATGTTTCCTCATGTTAACTTGAAAAAGAAAAAAAAAATGGATAGAAAAATAATTGAAATGACAACATATTGTCTCTGTCATATACATCGTCCAAATGAAGACATGGTTGAGTGTGACAAATGTAAAATGTGGTATCATTTCACATGTGTGGGGCTAAAAAAGAGTGACAAATGCGTAAAAACAAACAAAAGTTTCTACTGCCCAAAATGTACTAACGTAAAAAAAATGAGGTGGATTTTTTGTACATAGCAACATGAACTATGTTGCAACTCCCACGGTTAAACCAAAAATAAGCTTCATTGTTAAATGTCATGTTGTGATAAAAGTTAAAGTTTGTATTTAAGTTTTTGATAAAATGTCACATTGTCACCATAAAGATTGTAAAGTGGCTTTGTCATTTTTTTTCATAATTTTTATGTTCAACAGTTTTCTTAATGTAACATTATTTATTAAAAAAAATATTTTTTTTTTGTCACCTATTGTCCTTGTATTGTAATTCTAAATATCTAAACAAATAATAACGAAATTCTATGATATTACTAAAAAGACAAGATGAATGTAGCAAATCTGTGAGTTGGGCGGGAGGGGGGAGGGGGGGGTTACAGAGGAATTTTAGACTTTGTGGAAATTAAATAACCTGTGTAGATATAATGAAGAGATTCACTACACATAATGATTTCACTACAAAGCGATGATCAGGTCCACATTTAAGTATCTTTATCCTATTGACGTATTTATATATAAAAAAAAATTATTCCGTAATTTTTAAAATGTGATTAATAATTGGACTCCTCATATGGATGTTTGTAAATTAGATCTCTGATTGGGCACCTTCAGCGGTGTAGCTAGGTGCCATGGTGCCCGGAGCAAGGTCATATTTCGCGCCCCCCCCCCCCCCCCCCGGGGTAATGAATTGGGGGCGTGGCTAACATGTGCTGGCAGGTTACATTTGAAATATATGACGCTGTGGCAGAATCTGCTGCGCTATATAAGACGCTGTAACGGAATCTGCTGCGGTATATAGGACGCTGTAACAGAATCTGTTGCACTATATAGGACGCTGTAACGGAATCTGCTGCGCTATATAAGACGCTGTAACGGAATCTGCTGCGCTATATAAGACGCTGTAACGGAATGTGCTGCGCTATATAACATGCTTTAACGTAATCTGCTGCGCTATATAAGACACTAACGGAATCTGCTGCGCTTTATAAGAACCTGTAATGGAATGTGTTGCGCTATATAAGACACTGTAACGGAATCTGCTGCGCTATGTAAGACGCTGTAACGGAGTCTGCTGCGCTATATAAGACGCTGTAATGGAATCTGCTGCGCTATATAAGACGCTGTAATGGAATCTGCTGCGCTATATAAGACACTGTAACGTAATCTGCTGCGCTATATAAGACACTGGCCCTTATTCTGATCTGTGCGGAAATTCCCGCATTCTTACGGAGCGGTCCGCACGCCACGGTGTTTTTCCGCATGCGGCCATCGTCCGTAGAAACGCCCACGTGTCCTCCGCATTCGGACGGACTCACTCTTTAAGAACAGGGCGTGTTTACGGACGACATACAAATCATGCGTGTGCGGGAGAAACACTCCGATTCGGCACGGTATTACAGAGTATTACAGAGTATGCTCGGGAATACCGCATCCGAACGGGAGCCAAGCGGTGCTACCGCACGTAAGCGGAGGATTTCCGCCAAACAACCCACTATGAAGTATCTTCTGCAATACATCACATGACCCACTTATTCAATTACCTACCCTCATAAAAAACAGCTTATTTGGAATTGGAATCAATTAGATTCCAATATATCCTTACAAGCATGCCTAACACATGCATAGCACACATTAACCCTTACAGCAATGTAAGTGCAATGGTTTCTATTACACCCTGTGTCAAACATTATAAACATTCTACACATATACTATTTAAAGTGCTAATAAAACCAACAACTGTGAACTTGCATAAAGAATTTATTAAAATATCTATTTAACATAATGTAAAAAAAAAAAGGAAACATTAAATGAGCAGGTCTTTTATGTCCTGCAAGTCGGCTTGAAGGAGCCGGAGATGGTGCTCTGCTCGCAGGAGGGCCCCACGCACCCCCTCATCTGCCGGTGTGGTGTCATCTGTGGGCATGTCAAAGGGGCAAAAATTAGTCATGTTATTCATGCATACATTTCACATACTACGACATAAATTGCACAAATGCTAGGTGACATGTGTGTATATATATATATAGAGATATATATCTATCTATGTAGAGAGATAGAGACACACATAGATAAATATATATGACACATACATATATACATACATGCAAACTTATTTACTACATACTGTCTATTTTGCCCTCGACCCTTAACTCTGCAGAAGACATAACAGTCATATTGTTTCTTCTCAGTCACAACCCACCCATGACTAACCAATGTCAAGCAGGTCATGGCCTACGTCAATAACAACTTGTCACAATCTGCTCAGTCTAAGTTCAGTGATGGTTGGTGGCATGGGAGTTATGCAAATGTCAGGAATGCACAATACACATCCTCTAAATCATAATTCTGTCTAAACCAACCTACAATTCTGTGAGTGACAAAAATAAATCAGAACTACAGGGGGGGTTTAGGTAGAGGAGGCTCCGGGGACACTGCCAACTTGTGACGCCATTCCAAGGTAGGCCGGCCCATACTCCATTTCGAGCATACATCCTACAGTTTATAAATAACATTCACCAACAATATCGATGCCACTATTTGATGGGTCATAATCTACGCTTGCAGCAGGTGATTTTAATCCACAAATGATCCACTCATCCCTTTACTCCTGGATCCTGTTTAACTACAACGGTTATGTGGCAGTCCAAATGGACCTCCAACCCATCCCACAAACCTGTGTAATTGAGAGGTGTCCTGGATGAAAGGGATGCCTTGGACTCCCCATCTAAGCCGTACCTGTATCTGTAGCTACCCACTTTGGGGTCTATATGATTAGTATGTGCCCAAAATTTTTAATCACCAGTGCTACATAACATATACCAGTACAACTACTTCATGAATGATGCATTATGTAAACATACCGATCTGCGGCGAGTCCGGTGCCTGGCACGCCTCCTCCCCCTCGGAACTTGATGTGTCCGGGGCAACCGTGGCCTCCTCAGCCCCCTCCTCCGCCATCTCCTCGACCACAACAACCTCCTCCTCCAACTCCTCCTCCACCTCCTCCTCCAACTCCTCCACCTCCTCCTCCAACTCCTCCTCCACCTCCTCCTCCACCACCACCAGCACCTCCTCCTCCACCTCCTCCTCCGCCACCAACACCTCCTCCTCCGCCACAAACTCCTCTTCCACCTCCTCCTCCTCCACCTCCTCACGCACCACCTCCTCCTCCACCATTTGCTCCTCCTCCACTTCCTCCTCTTCCACCCTTGCCGCCACCTCCTCCTGGGGGTCTTGGGCCTCGTCCTGGGCCAGGCCTGCCTCCGCCTGTTCACGGGCCTGTCGGGCTCGGGCTCGTGCTGTGTGGTAGAAAAAAACATCATGGTCAATGTCGGCTCATTGGGGCACATTTATTCATCCATAACAAGACATACATGGAAGGGTGATAATGATGGCAAACGATGCAGGAAAGTAGCTCCTTACTGTTAATGGACTCCAAATTGTGACATTTAAATTATTATGTGATTGTTAGTCATTTGTTCACACATTACAACCCAGGCATTTATCAATGTGTAACACATATTAGATTGGGCACATTGTATGCATCAGAATCCTCAATGCTATGGCATGACATATAAAAGGCACATGACTGCATGTTAACCAGGAAGAAGCACACATAAGAGTCTATGGACTTTTAAACCCATGGACACCCACTTATCATGAGACACATTTTATTGCTTATATATGCTATGTTGTAAGTGCGAAATTTCATAGCTAAAATACTCACATTCAGCAATTTCGCCCCTTATTTGTGTGAGCAGCTGGGGCTGGCGCCTGCGGAGGTCCGACCACCGCCTCTCCAGCTGCCCGAGGGACCTCCGCACCCGAGTGCGGGCGTAAATTCGGCGCCCTGCCGCTGTGTAAGCCCTCCGCTTATGGCGGTTTGTTATGAAGGGCCCCGCACGGCCCAGCCTTGTCTCCATGACGGAGACAAGAACCCTGAGCTCCTCATGCGTGAAGGGTTCTGCCCTTCGTGTCTCCGCCATGTTGACAATGGCATCTATCAACCAATCAGGTGGTGGCATTGGTTGATCACAGTTATTTGTGATAATAACTTTATTGTTCATTTTTACATTAACAGCGTCTCTGCGCCAACACAAATGGTGAAAAATTCGCATGCCTTCAAAACCGTAGTGTTGATGTATGCCAATGAACAAATCTGATATATATAAAACACAGTGTGTATGCCCTTAGCAAATCCAATAAGGCCGCGCTCCGCCAAGCAACGCGTGCTATAGCTTAGCAAGGCATAGCTGTAGTTAGCATTACTTACTCTATGCATATATGTGTATGCGTACATTTATGTGTAAAAGACACATACACACACTTGCAGGTATCCTGAAACCAGCATTATACACCAGCCCTGCCTGCCTGCCTGCCTGCCTGCCTGCATGCTCCTTGAAATGTTGAAACATGTGAATAAATTCCAACATCATATATAGATATATATCTATATATGCAAACAAATCATACATCAACACAGGAAATAATCCCCAACACATGATAGAATAAATCAATGTACTCACCAGTCATCAGGGATAGTATCAACTACAATAATGAAGATATAACAAACACATAAGATCCCTTGTCCAAGGTATAATAATTAGCACCTATATTGAACTTCCCCCAAAACTAAACACATATGCTAAATATCTCCTATTTCTTTGCCATTAGGAGGGCAGGCTGGCTAATGTTCGTTTTGTAACACTGACAACTAACACACTGGACTTATTTGAAGGGGTGATTGTGACTAAAATGGGTGTGTTATGTCAACTCAATAACATGTACCTGAAGTATCTTTGCGCCACAGAGTCCCGCAGCTGGTATCCCCTCCGGCATTCAGGGGCGCGGGATGGGCGCATGGGCGGATCTTGCGGCTCAGATGGTACCTCCCACTCATCAAAGGGTATCTCACGCCGCACAGCAATGTTGTGGAGAAATATACACAGGCCCACGATCCTCGACACCATTTCAGGCGCATATTGCAAGTCACCACCAGTGCGGTGGAGCACTCTAAATCGACCTTTTAAAAGGCCAATTGAGCGCTCCACCACTTGCCTGGTGGCAACATGCGCCCCATTGAATGCCTCCTGTGGGCCCGGTGCTGGGTAGCTGTACGGCGTAAGTAGCCAGGGCGTACATGGGTAACCGGAGTCACCCAGAACCCACGCATCACGGCCTTCCAGCTCTTGGAGTCTTTGCCATATCCCGGTTTGTCGGATGACATGAGAGTCATGGGCACTTCCGGGAAACTTCGAGTTGAAGGCGAGAATTTCCATGGATGGGCCACATACCACCATCACGTTCAGTGAGTGGAACAATTTGCGGTTCCTATATATCTTCTCACTTCGAGATGGAGGCACAAATGGTACATGGGTGCCATCCACAGCCCCTATCACATTAGGGAAGCCAGCAATTTGTTGGAAGGCGTGCTGGCTTCTGCGCAGGGTCTCGGGGGCAAATGTCATGGCCATGAAGTGCCCCTTGCGCCTGAACATGGCCGACGTCACACGCCTCAGGATTCGGCAGAAGGCCGGCTGAGATATTCCAGCAAGTACTGCCACTACTTGTTGGAACGATCCTGAGGCGCAGAAATGCAACACCGCCAGCAGCTGTGTGTGAGGCGGAATTGCTGTCGTGATCCCGTGTAGAGGTTCCAAATCGCTCTGAATTAAGTTGAGCAGATCCAGAATTACATTTGGGGGTAACCGGTACCTAGTAAGTACCTCATCATCGGGCATAGCAAACAGAGTCACCCGTGTGCGATAGATTCTAGCACGTCCTGGCCTCCTTGGGCGACGAGTGGGGAGAGCCGCAAGTGCCCTTAGCCTCCTCTCCATGTAGCGCATAATAGCTTCTGCAACCTATAAAGAAATGAACATAAATACTGATGCACCTATGCACATAATGGCCATATCAGACTCCAAATTGATTTGTAGCCTTCAATACGTACAATAGATGGCCGCCCCGTGTAATCCCGCAGATCCATTTGACTCTCTAATGATGACACAATAATATGAACTCAATACACACCGTCCAAAACACACAGATAAAGGTGTCAGCATTTTTTGCCGACATCATGTACTATGAGACATTTCATCTATTGCTGGGACATGTTGTCCTGCAATAGATGAACCCACACATGTTTAAGACCTGTGAGTGAAATAGTGAACATGTGACATGTTGCAATAATGATACACGCACTTTGCTGGCCCAACAATCTGTAGTCAGTGAGGCAATGGTGCATACATTCATACACTTACATTGTTAATGGATATCATATCTACAAGGAGCATGGAAGAGCTTACCTTAGACCCTGACAAGTCCAGATCTGGAGACAAATGATTCTAGCAGCAACTCACTATTTATAGGGCTCTCACATGTGTGGTCTATAACAGTAGAGATGAGTATTGCATGATTTGTGGCCTGGATTAGCTAAGGGATTGGGCTACTTTTAGCTTGCAATAAAACGCCACAATACCACAGTAGTCATAATTCAAATGTCATGTCATGCTAGCAAATAGCATGTGTATTGTGCAATAGTCACAGGTTTATCAGAAGATTCTATGCAATGTTAGCATTGGTGACCAGTATTTCATGTCGAACTTTCGCCAGGTTTTACACAATGGAATTTCCGCCACCGTATGCGGCGCGAAAAAACAGCGACGTACGCACACGCACGGAACGCAGCTGCCGCTGATGTCCGCCAAACAGGATACACAAACAGTATATAAAGGTGTATTAGAAGGTGACAATGTTGTTGCTAACATGTCTGGATCCCAACCAGAGCTGGACCCAGAGCTGCAGCAACTTTTTCACAAGATGGACTCCAGCACCACCTATGTGCCACTGCACATGCGGGCAGTGGGTAATGAGGAGGCTGCTGGCCCTTCTACAGCAGGGCAAGCTGCACCTGAGCATTCTACAGCAGGGCAACCTACACCTGGCCCTTCTGCAGCAGCCCAACCTGCAGCTGGCTCATATGCACCATCAGCAGAATTGGTTGGAACACAACCGGGGACTTCACAAGGTAGTACCATGGCCAGCACTTCAAGTGCAGCGACTGGTGCCAGGGGGCGTGGCCAGGGACGTGGCAAGGGGCGAGCCAGGGCAACAGAGGAACCAACTACAAGAAATAAGGCATATGAAGCACAGGAGCTTGCCATCCTGGTTCCCCGAGCACGTGATTGGATTGAGTGTCCATCGGAGAAGCTGACACACACACGCAGATGGAAGATTTGGGAACAGATAACGGCAGAGATTAATGAAGTAGCGCCACAAGTTCGTGAGACGGACCATGTAAAGAAGAGGCAAGTTGTTTTGTGATACATGTGGCCAGTAATAGCCAAGTAATGATTGAATTGATGCTTAGATGCATTTAGCAAATGGGCCGTGAGGTTGTTACGATACACATACATTATTGCCATGTTATTTCGTTGAGAGTTAGAGTAGGGTGATTGTGAATGTGTATTGTAACGGTTGATATCATAGTTGCATGTAATATTATATATGGGACATTAATCACATGTTGTAATATGTAGCACAGAGCAATGGCTGCAACAGCTAACATTGGGAGTGACATGTATTAATATGTCAACTTACATTGCAGGTGGCAGGACTTCAAAACCAACCTGAAGAGGAAGATGACCAAGCGGTGGGAACACAGCCAGACATCTGGGGCCGGGCCCATGCCATCAGGGCTAGAGCTCACCCCCCTGGAGGAGATGGCCGAGAGCTGTATAGCAGTTGAGGAGATCAGGGGGGTGAGCACGATGGATAGCGAGGCCCCAGCTGAAGTGTTTGCGTCTTTTCTGGAAGGTAAATATTGGTCATGCCATAAACTTGTGCAAGTAATTATCGTAGAATGTCTCCTAATTGGGTTTATCTTTTCCCACAGACACCCCACCGCTTGGTGAGGACTCTGCTCAGGAGGTGGAGGAGTCCGTGCCACCTGGCCCCAGAGGTAGGCCTGTGCAGCAGCAGGCATCGGGCCAAGCCGATTTGGCCGCCTTGGCCCAGGTGCTTGGGGACATCAACCAGCAGGGAGACTTGGCATCAGAACGGATGCGTAGGACCGAGGAGATCCTGGCGAGCTTGGTCAGCACCCAGCAGTCCATGGCTGCGAGCATGCAGGCCATGGCTGAGTCACATCAGGCCATGGCTGCAAGTGCTCAGGTGCTGGCCGAGCAAGCCACCCGCCAAAATGATCTCCTCCTCCACCATAATGAGCTTATGGTGGAGCTGATTACCAGCAACAGGGTCCTAATGTCATCCGTTTCTGGTGCATTACCACCGGAAACACTCCCTGCTGGCAGGAGGGGTAGACCAGCCAACCCCTCCACATCATCTGCTCCACCTGCCCCAGCATCTGGCCGTCCCCGAAGAGCTGCTGCACAGGCCAAGGAGCCTACCAAGGCCAAACGTGGTCGGAAATGAACTTGTGGCTGCATTAATCTCCGCCGTTATGTGTTCCCAAATCTTCCATTGTGCTGTGTGTGTCAGCTTCTTGTGTCCAATCACGTGCTCAGGGTAACCAGATGAGCCCTTGCTTCATATGTCCTTAGTGGTTGGTTCCCCTGTTGCCCTCTTTTGCCTGCCATTACTGTCAGCTGTACTTGAAGTGATGGCCATGGTACTATCTTGTGAAGTCCCCGGTTGTGTTCCAAATGATTCTGCTGATGGTGCATATGAGCCAGCTGCAGGTTGGCCTGCTGCAGAAGGGCCAGGTGTAGGGTGCCCTGCTGTTGAATGCTCAGGTGCAGCTTGCCCTGCTGTAGAAGGGCCAGCAGCCTCCTCATTTCCCACTGGCTGCATGTGCAGTGGCACATAGGAGGTGCTGGAGTCCATCTGTGTGCAATTATATATGTTTTGTATTATTATTTATTTTGCAGCATTCCTGCCATGTTGTTTATTGTTTGTATGTATTATTTTATGGTCTTTGCATCACACTGGCATTGAGTGTGACTTGAATATAAATAAATGTGTTTACTTTACCCAAAATGTGTGGTTTCATGAGTACATGTCGAATACACATGTGTATTGATAGTATTAATATTCAGTCATGTCCATTGTTAGCAGTTTTTAAGTGTGGGACAAGTACAGCATATGTGGGGGATTACTAAGGTTTCCTTGAAGCAGCAATGGTTTCAATTAAAGCACTGACAAGCGGCCTATTAGTGAGTAATGAGTAAAGGAGTAGATTCTATTGGGTTCAGGTGTTAATGGTTGTAGTCATTAGGCGTACGTTCGCCTACCGCATGAACGAGTGGTGTCCGCAAAGCAATAGTACACTTGTGGACACCGCACATTTCTTCCCTTTTTGATCGCGTGCATTCGGAGTGGTTTCCGAATGTACGCCCCCCAACATAAGTGTACTCCCCCGTGTCCGCCCATGTTTCCGCCCCGTTTTGCCCACTTTGAAACTACGCCCATGTGTCATTCCGCATGACGCCCATAATACGCCCCTATTTCCCGAATGATAGCGGTGAACAGTTCTGGACGGGATTTGGCCGAACTGGTACCGAGTCAATGCGTGGCACATGCGCGTAGCGTTCTCCACGCATGCGCAGACGCCGTAAAGACGCAATCCGTAAGAACGCGGTAAAGTCCGCATCAATCAGAATAAGGGCCACTGTAACGGAATCTGCTGCGCTATATAAGACACTGTAACGGAATCTGCTGCACTATATAAGACACTAATGGAATCTGCTGCGCTTTATAAGAACCTGTAATGGAATGTGATGCGCTATATAAGACACTGTAACGGAATCTGCTGCGCTATGTAAGACGCTGTAACGTAATCTGCTGTGCTATGTAAGACGCTGTAACGTAATCTGCTGCGCTATATAAGACGCTGTAACGGAATCTGCTGCGCTATATAAGACACTGTAACTGAATCTGCTGCGCTATATAAGACGCTGTAACGGAATCTGCTGCGCTACATAAGACACTAACGGAATCTGCTGCGCTATATAAGACACTGTAACGGAATCTGCTGCGCTATGTAAGACGCTGTAAAGTAATCTGCTGCGCTATATAAGACGCTGTAACGGAATCTGCTGCGCTATATAAGACACTGTAACGTAATCTGCTGCGCTATATAAGACACTGTAACGGAACCTGCTGCGCTATATTAGACACTGTATAGGAATCTGCTGCGCTATATAAGACGCTGTAACGGAATCTGCTGTGCTACATAAGACACTGTAACGGAATCTGCTGCGCTATATAAGACACTGTAACGGAATCCGCTGCGCTATTTAAGACACTGTAACGGAATCTGCTGCGCTATATAAGACGCTGTAACGGAATCTGCTGCGCTATATAAGACACTGTAACGGAATCTGCTGCGCTATATAAGACGCTGTAACGGAATCTGCTGCGCTATATAAGACACTGTAACGGAATCTGCTGCGCTATATAAGACGCTGTAACGGAATCTGCTGCGCTATATAAGACACTGTAACGGAATCTGCTGCGCTATATAAGACACTGTAACGGAATCTGCTGCGCTATATAAGACACTGTAACGGAATCTGCTGCACTATATAAGACGCTGTAACAGAATCTGCTGCGCTATATAAGACACTGTAACGGAATCTGCTGCGCTATATAAGACACTGTAACGGAATCTGCTGCGATATATAAGACACTGTAAGGGAATCTGCTGTGCTATATAAGACACTGTAACGGAATCTGCTGCAATATATAAGACGCTGTAACGGAATCTGCTGTGCTATATAAGACACATATAAAAGAGATTCACCTCCCCCACAAATCCCCCAAACCCCATGATTATTCCCACTTTAGTAAAAAACTAAAATCCACCTTGAGAAGAGCAGGGTGGCAGCATAAACCAGAGAGATCCCCCCCCCCCCCCCCCCCCCCGGACCCCACCACACCCCCAGACCCCATGATAATTCCCTTAATTCTTTATCTTTATTTAAAAAAAAACGAAAAAGTCTACCTTGAGGAGCACAGCACAGACATTCTCTGTAGAGGCAGGGAGGAGTCTTCTTCCTTATTTCTGCTGCTCAGCGCTGCCCAGGAGCCGGCCCGAGCAGGAGCAGCAGCAGCTTGATTAGGGACTGGACTGGAGCAGTGAGTCACGTGACGGCAGGCCGGGACCAGGTGAGCAGGGCAGACAGGGGCAGGCGCCGGGCAGGGCAGCCGCCGGCGCACGCTGCCCTGCGTGTGGGAAATTAAGTATTGCAGGGCAGCAGGACTTCACCTCATGTGCGGAGGGGGGGCGGCGCCCTGCGCCCGGAGCGTGTGCTCCGGTGGCTCCGCCCTCCCTACTCCTCTGGGCACCTTACTTTTAGTGATAACACTGCTTTTATCTTTTACTAAACATCTTATATCTTATACATCTTCTGAACTGTTTAACTTATGAATAAGTTTTACGATGACAGTGTGGAAATTAGGAAAGGTATTCATGGGCAATGAAGTAAGTACATATGGGCGATAGGTGATCCACAACTATTTATAATTTATTAATTAAATGTTTCTTATATAGTGGACACTAGTGCATAGACTCTGTGGGCGCACTATTGTCCTCACTATTGCCCACACTGATAGCTTTCAGGGAGCATAGAACAGCAGGCTGCAGACAGTAACACTGCAGTAGTGCCACCTACTGTCTAAAGCAGCCCTGACCGTGTTTAAGGCTGTACTGTCCAGGGCCGGCGATACCCACTCAGCAGCTCCTGCAAAGCAGGGAGGCGCCATCCTGAAAAGGCGCTGTCTCCCTCCCTGCTCTGTAAAGCTGCCTCAGCCTGTCTGACAGCGGCTGGGCGGCAGTATAAAGAGCTGCTCCCTGCACTGCGAGTGCACACAGCCTGCACGCCGCCCGCAGTGCCTGTCTGACAGCGGTCGGCAGTATGGAGAGGCTGAGCAGCTCCCTGCACTGTGCACACACTGTCCTCCTCCTGGGACCTGCCCCCTCTTCCTCACGGACACTTGCGCTGAGGCATGAAGCGCTGTCTGTGAATGCCTGGATGACATGTCATGTCCGGATCCGCCCCCTACCCATTGCTCCCTGCGCCTGTCAGCTGTTAATCAAATGACAAACAGGCTGCAGCGTCGCCCTTCCTTCCTTCCTTCTCGGTGTGCTGTTCCAGTGCCAGTGCCATTGCCAGTTCTCAGCACTCCGCCCCCTCTATCTCCTCCTTCACTCCCCTCCTTTCCCCCTCAGTCACAAGAGGGGTGTAATGGCGTCATCAGTGTCCTGCCTACGCAGATAGAAGAGGAGGGACTGCACAAGAGTTAAACAGCAAAAGAACAGTGAGTATTATACATGTTTATAACAATTTTTTTAATAATTGTAGATTTATATTCAATTAGACACTTTTTAAATAATGGGCTGGGTTATGTGCCTAAAGGTGGCCATACATGCTGCAATAGCTGTTAGATTGTAGCGCTCAGCGTCTGTCTCCATACACCGTCTAGTGTGCAGCTTACAGACTGCTTTGTCCCCTTGCAGCACTGTAGTTAGATGTCACCCTGAGTGACAGCTCGCTTAAGCGAATAGCAGGGCAGAGACCCCTGACCCTGCTGGCAGCGTTCCTTTTCCTGTAAGGAAGTCCCCGCGTTGTGTGTGCCTCTGAACGTGTGTGACTCCATCCATGCTGTTTGTAGCTCCACGTGCACCGGAGCGCGTAAGAGCAAGCCCCGCTGTAATCCCGTTACAAGCGTGACCTTTGCACAGGGAGATCCATCATCATTGGCAGCAGCAGCGACTGGGAGAGATACCGCCAGCGTAAATCAGTTGATAGCCATTAACCCTGCACAAGCCAAACGCTACAGCTAAGTAACAATCAGACACTGTGATTCCCAATGTATCAGTTGTATTACTGCCTGAAGTTAACTGCAAAAGTACTGTTGTATCCTACAAGCCTGCCACTTGAATAAATCCTTCAGTTGGTTATATCTTCAGAGTGTGTCGTCTAACAACCACACTGCACGTACTTATAGACACTCTGCCAATAGGTTATGGGCCCAGCACGCCACGTGCGCGAAGATTAACCCCCTAAAGACAAAGTGCTAGCGCAGTACATAAAAGAACACAAAGGAATTATTTCTGAATTGCCATTTGTGGAAGAGTTAACGAGAATGCACAGTACAGGGCATAGCATGAACTTTCCAAAGCTCAAAGGCTCAGAGAATTATACTACATGGAAGTTCGCTATGGAAATGCAGCTTAAGAGGGAGAAGCTATGGAAAGTCACAATAGCCCCAGGAGATAGTCCAAACCCAGAAGAGGTAGACAAGGCCATTGGCACAATAGGCCTGGCTGTGGAGCAGCATGTTTATTCTACTATCTGTGGGAAGGAGTCCGCTAAGGACATGTGGACAACTCTACAAGGTGCTTATGAGAATAAAGGCTTAATGAGAAGGATAAGTCTGAGACGCACACTGTATGGAACAAAGCTGAATGCATGCAAGGACATGAACGATTATATTGATAAGATACTATCGATAGCTCAGCAATTGGCATGTGTAGGAGCAAAAGTGGATGAGGAAGAAGTGGCGATGGTAATGCTGCAGAACTTGACAGAAGAATTTGACTTCCTAGTTGTCGCACTGGAGTCAAATGAAACCAAGCTTACAACTGAAGTTGTGAGAGCCAAGCTACTACAGTTCCAAGAGAGAATCCACAAGGATGCCATGGCTGAGGGTTCTGCCTTAGTAGCAAAGGGTGCGAAACCCAAGAAATGCACGTTCAAATGCTATGTGTGCCACAAAGTAGGGCACAAGGCTTCAGAATGCAGGATGAAGAACACTAGTGGCATGCACAAGCGGCATGACAAGAAGAACGAGTCAGCACTGAATGTAACAGACAAGCCAAGGAGGGATCTCTGGTACATGGACTCGGGAGCCTCTAGACACTTCAGCTGCAAAAAGGAGTGGTTCAATTCTTTAACACAGTGTACACCCACAACAGTTACCGGGATTGGTGAAAAGGTCCTTACTGCATCAAATGTTGGGACAATCACAGTGAGACTAAGAATTGAGGGACAGACAGTAGTCACAGATATTCAAGACGTCCTGTATGTACCAGAATTGGGAAGTAACCTCATCGCTATCAGCGTACTCGAGGCAAAAGGCTACAGAGTCCAGTTTGCAAAGGGCAGGTGCATGGTGCATAATGAAAGAGGGACTGTAATTGCTTCAGCAACCCGATGCAACCAACTATATGTCCTAGACACAGATGAATGTGTAGCTTTGGCAGCCTCTGCTGAGAATGAGTCAATGGAGCTCTGGCACAGACGTTTGGGACACTTAGGATATGATAATGTCCAGAAACTAGCTGATGGGATGGCAACAGGAATCACAGTGAAAGACTCCGGAAGACCTGTGTGCGAGAGTTGCATAAAAGGCAAGCAGACCCGCAACCCATTTCCCAAGTCAGCAGGCAGAGCAGAATCACGATTAGCTCTGGTGCACACAGATGTGTGCGGACCAATGGAAGAGGAGTCAACCAGTGGTTACAAGTACTTCATGACTCTCATCGATGACGCCACAAGAATGACACACGTATACTTCATAAGGAAGAAAAGTGAGGTGATCAAGAAAATTGTGGAGTACAAGAACCTAGTGGAAACTCAGACGGGCCTAAAGCTAAAGGTCCTGAGATCCGACAATGGGGGAGAGTACGAAAATGGAGAAGTAACCGACTTTCTAAAAGGGCATGGCATAAAGCATCAGCTGACGATGGCCTATACGCCTGAACAGAATGGCGTAAGTGAAAGGGCGAATCGAACAATCGTTGAAAGAGCACGAGCGATGGTGAACGATGCTGGCCTGGAGAAGAGTTTTTGGGCAGAAGCTGTATCTACTGCAGTATACCTGAAAAACAGAACACCTACAGTGGCCGTGAAGGGAAAAACCCCCTTAGAGGCCTGGTCTGGGAAGAAGCCAGACATCAGCCATCTCCGTGTCTTTGGGAGCAGAGCTTATGCGCATATACCAAAGGAGAAAAGGAAGAAACTTGACCCAAAATCAAGACAGTGCATATTGCTAGGCTATTGTGAGGAGAGCAAAGGGTACAGACTCTGGGATGCAGAGAACAGACGTCTCCTGAAATCAAGAGATGTGATATTTCAAGAAACAGCATCACCCACAAAAGCAAAAGAACAAGAAAAGCAAGCACTAGTAGAGGTGTGTGAAATAGAAAGCATACCTGAAACAGAAAATACTGAAGAGGGAAGCAAACCAACAAACAGAGCTTCTGTAAGAAGAAACAAGGGCATACCAGCCAGGAGATATGAGGAAGAATATGCGAATATAGTTTTCAGTGAACCTCAGAGTATTCAAGAAGCGAAAGCGTGCAGTGATTGGGAGAAATGGAAATCTGCAATAGACACAGAGCTATCAGCACTGAAAGAGAACGATACTTGGACCATAGTAGATAGGCCAAGCGACCGCAAGACAGTCAAGAACAAGTGGGTCTTCTGCAAGAAGTTAAATTCAGACGGAGAAGTTGCCCGTTACAAAGCCCGTCTTGTTGCTAAGGGATACACTGTACAAAGGGGTTTATGTCCAAGAGGGACAAAGAAAGGCAGAACCAAAAAGGTTTTACCAAAAAGGTATTTTGGGGCACGCTTTTAATGAATAGTTTATAAGAAGAATGGAATAATGATAAGATTAAAATATAGCTTTTATTACACTTGTTAAGATAAAGGCGTCAGAAAGAATTTATTCGTCACTAAAGATTGAAACCGACAATGCTGAGTATCAAGGAATTAATAGTAATTCTAGATATAATAACTACATAAATACACATGTGAAATCACAAGCGTAATGTCTAAAAGTTTCTTGCGAAAATGTTTGGTTATCCGTGGGCCAACCCCCACACCCTAGTCAATAGTATTAGATATAACTATTGACACTTCATATATTGGGTGAGTTTTGATAAGGCGTCATTAGTTAAGAAAGAGGCGCAAAAGATGCCGAAAGGGATAGAATGGAGGGAAAATGCCCTCATGAAAACCAGATGCAGCTGTATCCCGATTAACTATACAGCACCGAATCTTCCCTACTGGTCCCCCAGTAGGTACTGTTCCGGCCTCTCACTGCTTAGCTGCTGAGATCGGACGGGATCAGGCGGCACAGTGAAGTATGATCGTATCCGTAATGGGTTGTGAAGCAGGTGGCTGACATGCAGGACTGCAGGGCACTTCTGCTTTCCAGAGGGTCAGACAAATCACCTCCCTGTTGGCATAGGTGACATTGCAGGGGGGGACCGGTGGCCCAGATGGATGAGAGAGTGACAGATATATGAGATTGAAGTTCAAGTGGTTTATGCGATACACAGACCCTTCTGCTATCCTACCATCATGGTGTACATTGGATGGAGGTTGAGAGTGATAATCTGTGTCTGCTCCCCACAGAGAGAGAGTCAAGAGGGAAAAGATGATAATAGTAAAATGGATGTACCCCGTATTGGTGTCACACTTGTGTCAGTATTAATGGAAACTGACCAACTGTATAGACCGGGGGTTAAAGTATTGCTTTGTATAGACAAAAGGAAACAAAGTTCAAAGGAATCAATGTAACCCTGTCACCTCCCTGGTAGTAATTGACAGCACACTGATGTTAGAAATTGTTACAGCATGTAAAACAACTTATGGCTTAAATGTGCACATGTAGCAGGACCATATAGAGGATTTAGACACAAGTATCTAATATGCAAAATCGCGGGCTGACACACCTTTTAAACTGCGTTTTTTAGCAAGTTGTAAGGAGAACTGACAACGGGCTTATGATCACAACTATCAGAAGTCAAAATAACATTATTACATGCAATAAAGATACATCTTGTGGAAACCCGATTAGTGCAGGTCTTTAGCTCCATACAGATGACAAGATAATTGGTGCGAGCTACAAATACGGCAGATAGATAATGCACAATATTGATTCTAGGTGCAGAAAGAAATAACCGCACAATCTCACATAAATATACCAGATTTGTCAGTGCATGGTCAGCTGTACCAATGCCCGGTTTGGATACGGAGGTACCTGCTAGCGCTGTCGGAGCGCTGGTGATCAGTGCAATGGCTCGGCAGGGATCGCGGGTGACGCTGGGGCAGAATCTGTAGGAGACTCCGGCGCCTGTGTCCGTTGGACGGAAGCGGGGAAGCCGGCTCGCTCCGTGCGGCCAACTGCATGTAAAGCCGCTGTGAGGAGGGAATCTATGCGCCGACACCAGTGTCCGTTTGGCGTCGGTCGGGAGACCGGCTACACGCCGTGCGGACAGCTGTTAGGTGCCGGTAGCTGCAGTAGAGTGAAAAGATGACGTCAGGGGGGTTGTCCCGGATAGGAAGACACGTGTTTCGCACTTAGGCTTGTTCACGAGTGACGCACTGGTGTGGGATTCACCTGAGCGTTAAATACGTATGGTGACCAATGGGAAAAGTATGGGATTGTGGGCGGGGGTCCCGTGAATATGCGGGAATTGAGCTAAATGCCTGGGCTGTATGCATGAAGTAAAGAGCCCGGTAGTGAAAATACACTGGAAATAAGAACGGCAATTGATGGCCGTTTATCGTGAATAAACGTAAGAGGTGTGGTATATGGATACAACTCACCAATAGGGATGAGTGATAGGGAAAAGTGGTTATGCTGCTACGAAAAATAATAATAATAGTGATAAAATTAATATGAATATTAATACAATTAATAATGAGGGTCCCAAGGAAATTTGGGTAAGAGCTAAAAGACGCAAATGAGGTAAAGTGACATACCCTCGCGGGTAATAGTGCTGTTGAAGGGATTGGTGTAAGTGAATGTAGGGTTGGCTAGACTCAGACGTAAATTGAATAAGCATTGAAAAAATGGGGGGTTTTTATTAAGTTAAAACTGCAAAATATAAAGAAAAAGAAAAAGAAAAATGGTAATGAATTAAAATACGAATTAAAGGACGCTGCAACGAGAGCTTGCATCAACACATATAAACAGTTAAACCCCTCTCTGCATGCGATTATGTGTGGGCTGTAGGTACTGTCACTAGTACAATGCTGAACACAAGCCTAAATCGGAAGGGGTAAAGGGTAACTTATATGAGACGAGATTGATGGACAGCAAGGTAAGATGCAGAGTATCTAGATTAAATAGGAAAAAAAGGAAAAATGTCATAATGGAGACGATATACATTCAAAATTACCGATATTAGGTGGTAAATATTAAGTGGGGCAACACTGGGTGGGGTAATGATACAGGATCAATTACGTCCCTGTATGCCACTAAGTGCATGAACGGAAAGTTAAGTGGCTATCCCGTGGAGGCAATATGGGCTGGGAAAATAGGTGTAATAATATACGCATAATAATAGTTAACGGGATGACTTCTGATGGCTGGCAAATTACTGAAATATAGCCGTGAATCAGATGTAATGATATATGGGTCTGCTTCATGTACCTGATTGATGGGGGGCCATGTATTAAAAAGGGTGATTAATAGACCCAAATATAGGGGAAACCTCATGGGGTTTACACAATAAGGCATCATAACATGTCCCTGTATGGTTAGTGGAAAAAAAGGGGTGTGTACCCTATATATGTCATGTATAATAGGTTGTAACCTATTGCAGGAGATGGTGACAGTACAAAAAAGTCCTAAACAAATTAGTAAATTAATGAAGAATTGAGGAATTGAAAACAGTACAAACTTAAATATATGGATGAATAATCAATTAAGTAAATAGTTGATTGATTATAAGAACAAGAGGTAATTAAGATAGACATGGATTAATATATAGATACTAGGACAGTTAGTTAGGTGGAAATGCGTGCATGAAGCCGGGAGGGTCAGTACCCTACGGAATAAAGGCAATCTACAGAAAAGCACTATATTTGATTTCTTCATTCAGGCCTCTGGGTGACATGGAATCTAGATGAAATATCCACCAGCTCTCTCGCTGTAAGAGGGCCTGGTTGATGTCCCCACCCCTTCGGCCAAGGTGTATTTGTTCCAAACCGAAGAAGCGTAAGCCAGATGTGTCACAGTTGTGATGTTGCATGTAGTGCCTAGCAACGGAGGTCAGTTGTTTCATCCTGGCTTTGTCCCTCGGGGCGTTCCTGATTGAACCCATGTGTTCTAGTATTCTTAGCTTTAAAGGGCGGGAAGTCATCCCTATGTACTTCTTTTCACACGGACAGACGAGACAATAGATCATGTTTTGGTTTTTGCAATTGAAAAAGCCTTGAATTTTAACTGGATCATTAAATTTGTTGGTGAGGATGGTTATGTTAGTTGTATGTTTACAGGCTTTGCAGCTACCAAAAGGATGGGTGCCCATGACTTGTGGTATCTTTGGCTGATTGCGCACGAAGTGACTTCGTACTAGGTTATCCTTTAAATTTGGTGCTCTCCGCCAACTAAGGTCCACTTTTGGTTTTAGTTTGGTAGCAAGATCAGTATCTGTGAGAAGGATATGCCAATGATCCTGAATGATCTTTTTCACTTCTTTCCATTGGTGGCAGAATATGCCCACCATCCTAATTGTCTGAGTAGATTCTTTCTTGTCATCAGTTTTAAAGAGGATGGTTTCCCGCGGGGTATGCTCAACAGATCTCCTGGCTTTTTTGATGAGTCGTTTGGAATAACCCCTCTCATGTAGTCTGGTCTCTAAGTCACTGCATTTTTAATGGAAGATCTTGTCCTCTGAGCAATTACGGCGTAGCCGCAGAAATTCTCCTTTGGGCAGGTTGGTGACTGTGGGTGGAAAGTGTGAACTTGTACTGTGGAGCAAACTGTTGGTTGAGGTGGATTTTCTATAGAGCTCTGTGCTGAGTTTATTATTAGAGTCTCGATATAGCCGAAGATCAAGAAAAGTGATGCTGTTGGAGCTGAATTCATATGTAAACTTCAAGTTGAGGTTGTTAATGTTAAGTCTGGAGATGAAGTCCGTCAGTTGTGCCTCGGTGCCCTTCCAGATGATGAAAATATCATCGATGTAGCGCATCCAACTGTGGATGCGTTCTACATCGACGTCATTCTGGAAGACAAACTCCCTTTCCCACCACCCAAGGAAGAGGTTAGCGTAAGTGGGGGCACATGCTGCCCCCATCGCTGTCCCCCTTCCCTGGATGTAGTAGTGGGAATCAAAAACAAAAAAGTTTCGATGTAGGACAAACCTCAACAATTCCAGGAGGAATTCATGGAAGGGGTTAAGACCTTCCATTTCCAGGAAGTATTTGGTCGCATGGATTCCAAGTTCATGTCCGATACAATTATAAAGTGATTCTACATCCAAAGAGACCAATAAGTGGTCGTCATCCAGTTGTATGTCATGTACTTTTCTTAGCACCTCAGTTGTATCCTTGGTGTAGGAAGGTAAGCTGGTGACATGGTGGCGTAAGTGGATATCGAGAAAAATGCAAGCTGACTCTATAAGTGACCCATTGCCCGAGATGATAGGTCTTCCTGGGGGTTCTTGAAACGATTTATGCACTTTAGGGAGAAGATAGAATGTTGCCACTCTTGGGTGCTAAGGGATACACACAGAGATCCGGAATTGACTATGGGGAGATATACTCACCTGTTGCGAGGTATAATACTCTCAGGTTAGTAATTGCAGTCGCCACCTTACAAGACTTACTGCTATACCAACTAGACTTCGACTCAGCATTCCTAAATGGAGAGTTACTTGAAGAAATCTATATGGAAACACCAGATCATTATAATGAGGATGAACTTCAGACAGAAAAGGTGTGTCTTCTGAAGAAATCCATATACGGCCTGAAGCAGAGTGGTCGTTGCTGGTACATAAAATTGGACACAGTACTACTTGAAATGAATTTTATTAGATCAGAGACTGACCACTGCCTTTATCACAAAACTCTGGGAGAAAAGTTGTTCATCATAGCAGTCTATGTGGATGATATACTTATAGCAGGTCACGAAGATCACATCACAAGTGTGAGAGATCAACTAAAACAGAGATTCAAGTTGAAAGACTTAGGTCCAGCCAATCATTTGTTGGGAATGAGAATTGTTCAAAACCTGAAAGAAGGAACAGTCACAGTCGACCAACAAATGTACATCGAGGCAACAATCTTGAAGTATGGGATGGTAGACTCCAAGTCAGTAAATACACCAATTGACAAAAGCATCAAGATTACAAAAGGTATGTCACCAACCACACAAGAAGAAGCAGAGGAAATGCAAGATGTTCCTTACAAGAGCGTGGTTGGAAGTCTTATGTATGCAAGTATTGGAACCCGCCCAGACATCACTCATGCAGTCAGTCGGGTGAGCCAATTTGCAATAAATCCTGGAAGGCAACACTGGATCGCAGTGAAGAGGATCCTGAGATACCTAAAAGGTACAAGTTCCTTGAAATTAAAATTCGCCAAGACAAGCAATTCAAATTTGAAAGTCTTCTGCGATGCCGACTGGGGAGCAGATGAAGATGATCGTCGTTCCCACACCGGTTACCTGTTCACACTGGCCGGAGCTGCAGTTAGTTGGGCGAGTAGAAAACAACCAACCGTTGCTCTCTCAACAACTGAGGCCGAATACATGGCTCTTACAGAGACATCAAAGGAAGCACTCTGGATCAAAGAGACTTTGTGTGAGTTAGGTCTACTTTATGAAGAAGAGACTATCAGTATCGCATGTGACAACAGGGGAGCAATAGATCTTTCCTGCACTACCAAGCATCATGGAAGGTCGAAACACATCGCGATAAGACACCACTTCATCAGAGAACTAGTGGAGAACAAGTCCATCGATGTTGAATACATTGCAAGTGAACAGAATGTCGCTGACATGCTCACTAAAGGACTGTCGTCAAACTTGCTTATTAAGTTCGTGAAGGACTGTGGACTTGTCTAAGTTCAAAATGTTGATTTGAAGTTTTTGATGTTCTGAATGTCTCTTTCTCTCTAACCACATTTCCGGTTACAGGTATTACAAAAGGACAAAGTATTGTATCAAGTTCTTTTATGTAGCCGAAGACAGCCTTAAGCGAGGGGGAGTGTTAGATTGTAGCGCTCAGCGTCTGTCTCCATACACCGTCTAGTGTGCAGCTTACAGACTGCTTTGTCCCCTTGCAGCACTGTAGTTAGACGTCACCCTGAGTGACAGCTCGCTTAAGCGAATAGCAGGGCAGAGACCCCTGACCCTGCTGGCAGCGTTCCTTTTCCTGTAAGGAAGTCCCCGCGTTGTGTGTGCCTCTGAACGTGTGTGACTCCATCCATGCTGTTTGTAGCTCCACGTGCACCGGAGTGCGTAAGAGCAAGCCCCGCTGTAATCCCGTTACAAGCGTGACCTTTGCACAGGGAGATCCATCATCATTGGCAGCAGCAGCGACTGGGAGAGATACCGCCAGCGTAAACCAGTTGATAGCCATTAACCCTGCACAAGCCAAACGCTACAGCTAAGTAACAATCAGACACTGTGATTCCCAATGTACCAGTTGTATTACTGCCTGAAGTTAACTGCAAAAGTACTGTTGTATCCTACAAGCCTGCCACTTGAATAAATCCTTCAGTTGGTTATATCTTCGGAGTGTGTCGTCTAACAACCACACTGCACGTACTTATAGACACTCTGCCAATAATAGCAGCGTAAGATGCGATGTGCGCTCCTGCGGGCATCGCACAGTACAAAAAGTATGTGCTGCACATACTTTTTTTACTGCTTTTGGATCGCATCGCACACACATTGCATGCATGCCGTGCGATGCGATCTAGCCCATAACGTATGCGATTCTCGCAGTGTGTATTGGCACCTTAAGTGCCTGCAGCATTTTGCGGACACAGCACTGAGATGGTGTATGCATACATGTACATGCACCCGAGATCCTCCATAGGATCGCATGTTGCATACACTCCCACAATCGGGCTGCAGCTTATTGCAATGGCAATGTGAAGGGGCGCAAATGTATGGTTTGCAGGAGGGCGCCGGACACCCTAGCACCGGCCCTGGTACTGTCAATGCTATAGTTTGCATGTTCGGCAATGCTGCCATGTATAGTATAGGGACCAGGGTGGGCACAGTGCAATGGGAACAAATCTTACTGTGCTCTTCATGGGGCTAACTTTACTAAACCGTTCTTAATCAAGAGCGGTTTCTTAAGAACTGATTTCTTATAGCAATAATTTATGATTCAAAACAAAGTATATTTGAAAGTTAAATATATGGCTGCTTTAAAGTGCAAATTTTTATTAATATCAGAATGTGGCTAATGATGCTTAACACAGCACTACTAACTTCTATCCAAGTGGTTCTCAAATTGGGGTTCGCAACTCTATGATGATTTTCAGGATGATGATGACTCACCAGATCTCTTAACTAGTGATATGAGGAATCTGTAGTAAATTGAACGGTTACTCAAGACTCTGTTCATTATCTGAGAGACCTAATGCAGCCCCATGCAAAATCAAGCATTCTGTATAATCTCCTGCCAAACATTGCATACAGCCGCAGCTGTAGAAGATGCTTTAAGAACAAAAAGAAATACACCAGCAGCTGACTATGGTCCGACTCAGAAAAGCCAACTCTCAGTGAGCAGGAGTCTGAGAAGTAAATGAAAGTAATTGCAGCCAGTGTATGGGGAGGGAGCGCTGAGGCCACACTGTATGGGATGTGACTGTAGATGGGGGAACAGGGGAGCACAATGTGGGATGTTGAGGGAAACACATCAATTTGAAACACTGACTATCATTAGTAAGACACTGCGTCACCAAGTCTGCTCAGTGTAAAGTTGGGTACACACTATAGAGCCATTCAGCTGACTTTAAAAATGCCCATTGCCGCATTCAGATAGCTAAATTAAAATTTTTCTTGTACATGTGCAATTACCGATTTTTCAAGCAACATCGACACAATTTCTCTTGGCTGCAACATGTGAAAACTGCTCAGTCACTACATACATACAGCCCTCTATGGAGTACACAGGCCCTCCAATAAAACTCGGATGACATGCCTTGATATTTAAAGCCACCCCCCAGAAACACCAGATATCTCCCTACCAAACGCTAAATTCCTGTCAAACATTTTCCATCAAAACAAATAATTGTAATCACAATTGACATTTTACTAGGGCAAAGCAGCAATTGCACATGTGCAGATTTATTGATATTTTGCATTTGCAATCAACCTTGAATCGGCACATATAAGATTATCGGTCAGATCTAGATTTTGACATTAAAATCTTGGAATGGATAAAGGCAATTGTCAATTTACATTTGATGAACACCATTAGAAAGTAAACACAGATCTAACCATGTGTACGCCCCGAGAGATTAAATCTCTCCTGCTAATTAAGTCAGTTTATGCAGTCAAAATCTAGTCTGCAAAGACTGGAAATCTCTCTGGGTGTACAGAATGAGAGATTCTGATCACAATATCCCATTCTGAACCACTACCCGGCCTTTTGTTGCTTAAGCAAAATTGCTGAGCACAAATATCTGTAGTAGTAGTAGTACGTTTATTTATAAGGCGCCACAAAGTGTCTGCAGCGCCATACATAGCAAACAAAAAACAAGTTACAAGGTAACGTACAAGGTGTGTTGATAAAATACAGCATAAATAGGGGTATTGCTGGTAGAACTAAAATCAGCATCAGTTCTGAAGTAGGTGTCGAAATTGTCGAGGAGACAGAAGATGAAGTAGAGGAAGGGAAGAACAGGGCAGGAGCACTGGTGAGGTAAAGAGGTAGGGTGAGGAAGGAGGGCCCTAGTCATAAGAGTTAACAGACTAAAAGGAGGTGGGTGGACGAACGAAAAACAATAGGATAAGTAGGAACGGAGGCAGGATAGGAGGAGCAAAAGAGGTTAGGAGGAAGAGGGATAGGCTAGTCGAAAGAAGTGGGTTTTTAGAGAGCGCTTGAAGGAGGTAAGGGAATAAGAAAGCCTGATGGGTGGCGGGAGGTTGTTCCAGTGCAGGGGGGCAGTGCGAGAGAAGTCTTGGACATTGGAATGGGAGGAGGTGAATAGGTGAGAGGTCAGTCGGCGGTCAGCGGCGGAGCAAAGAGGATGGGAGGGAGTGTGCATAGAGATCAGTGAAGAGAGATAAGGAGCGGTGGAGGAGGAGAGAGCCTTGTAGGTGGTGGTGAGGAGTTTAAAGAGAACTCAGAAAGGATTGGGGAGCCAGTGAAGAGATAGAACGAGGGGGGAGGTGGAGGTAGAGCAGCGGGAGAGGAAGATAAGCCTAGCAGCAGCATTAAGAATGGATTGGAGAGGTGCGAGGCGGGCGATAGGTAGCCCAGAGAGAAGGATGTTGCAGTAGTCAAGGCGGGAGATGTCAAGAGAGTGAATGAGAATTTTGGTCGCGTCAGTGGAGAAGAATGGTCTGATGTGGATGCGAGATGTTGCGTAGGTGAAAGCGGCAAGACTGTGAGAGAGCACGAATGTGGGGGTGAAAGAGAGGGAGGAGTCAATGATGACACAGAGGCAGCGCATTTGGTCAGTGGAGGTGATCTCGGTTTCACCAATGCTGATGGAGATAGTGGGAGAAGAAAGGATGTTCGGGGGATGGAAGATTATAAGTTCAGTTTTAGCCATGATTCGTTTCAGGAAGCGTTGGATCATCCAGGCTGAGATGGCTATGAGGCATTCAGGGACCTTGGACAGGAGTGATGGGGATAGGTCAGGGGAGGAGAGATAGATTAGGGTATCATCAGCATAAAGGTGGTAATGGAAACCATAGGAGCTGATGAGGGTGCCCAGAGAGGTGGTGTAGAGGGAGAAGAGGAGAGGGCCAAGGACTGACACTTGGGGAACACCGACTGGCTGCGGGGTAGTAGGAGAGGAGGAGCTTGGAGAGGAGACGGAGAAGGAGCGATCGGAGAGGTATGAGGTGAACTAGGAGAAGACCGTTCCAGTGATGCCAAAGGAGCGGAGGGTGTTGAGTAGGAGAGGGTGGTCAACAGTGTCAAAGGCAGCCGACATATCAAGCTGGATGAGGATAGAGAAGAGGCCTTTGGATTTAGCTGATAGTAGATCGTTAGTGACTTTGGTCAGGGCAGTTTCAGTGGAATGTAAAGGGCGGAACCCAGATTGGAGGGGGTCTAGAATGGAGTTAGCAGTAAGGTGGCTTTGGAGACGATTATAGGCCAGACGTTCTAGAAAATTGGAGGCAAAAGGGAGGAGGGAGATGGGCCTGTAGTTGGATGGAGAGTTGAGGTCCAGATTTGTTCAAGTTTGAACAAGTTCGGGAGAAGACGAGATCAAGGGAGTGTCGATGGATGTGGGTGGGAGAGGTAGTCCACTGAGATAGGCCAAGAGAGGAGCAGAGAGAGAGAAGTTTGAGGTGCCAGGATCAGCGGGGTTATCCAAGGGGATATTAAAGTCACCAAGAATGACAGAAGGTAGGTCAGAGGAGAAGAAGTGTGGTAGCCAGGCGGCGAAGTTGTCAAGAAATTGGGAGATAGGGCCAGGGGGACGGTAGATTGCAGCGACACGGAGGTGGTAGGGGTTGTACAGACGGATGGAGTGAGACTCAATGGAGGAGAAGAGGAGAGAGGGTTCCAGTGGCAAACGCAGGATTTTCAGAAGGGGGTTTCCAGAGGGGCGGAGCAAAGCACGGAGATGGGCACTTAGGTGACCCAGTATATGCCGGGTCAGTTAAAGTATTATAGATAGACCAAATGTATATAAATAATAATAATAATACACACACACACATATATATATATATATATATATATATATATATATGTAGTAAGAAGGTAGCGGCACTCTCGGGAAATAACAGACACGTACTCAGCAGTTTGCTTAACGTTTCATATCTTGTTAGGATTTTTCATCAGAAGCATTCTGATGAAAAATCCTAACAAGATTTGAAACGTTAAGCAAACTGCTGAGTACGTGTCTGTTATTTCCTGAGAGTGCCGATACCTTCTTACTACCTACATTACCTGCCTACTCAAGAGGGCACCCGGGGCCGCATATCAAGTTTATTGTGGGGAGAGTGCCGATACATTGGACTGTATATAAATATATACATGGGGCAAGCAAGCTGTTGTTGTTACTGCACAGCATGGAATAAAACTTTTTTTCTTCACTACGTTTGTGTGCTGGTCTGGATGCTTCACCAGGAGTGTGGGGGGTAAGTGCTTTGTATTACATATCGTATGGACCTTGCACCAACTACCAATTACCTTTTGTGGAAGTGCCGCCCTGTTTAACCTTGTTATATATATATATATATATATATATATATATATATATATATATATATATATATATATATGTATATATATACATACATAACAGCAGTGTAGACCCCTGGGCATAGCAATGTATTGGGGCCCCTACCGATCCTCCAGCAGTAGGGGTGGGGGAAGTTTTGATGTCCCGCGACTGGTAGGGGGTATTATATCAACCGCTCAGCATGTAGGGCTTGGATCAGTAATTTCCACTAATTACCCCTTTACTGCACAGATGGTGGGAGAAGGGGGCATTGGGCTGAATGAAGGGGCCCTAATACATTACTTCCAGGGTGGTAAAGGATGTTTAATACGCAGATGAGGGGTGTATAGTGGAGTGGGCTTATTATTCATAATTTTCTGGTGGGAGGACAGCTTGCTTGACTGTAGATATCTCCAGTTTCCAGAAATAGATTTCTTAGATTTTAATGGAATTAAAAACTAGAGATTCCCACCTACCAAATGGTACTGGGGACTAGGGGATCAGAGTTCAGGAGGCAGAGCAATATATATATATAAAACTACATACCAGGTGTTTGGAGCTGGAGCAGTAACCAGCTGCTGGAAGGCTGATATCTCTGGTTCTGGGAACAGTAGAGACTAGCTACTAGTGTCCATCAAAGGGGGCGAGTCCCAGCTTTTGGAATATATCCTCAGAAAAACTCTAAGTTAGACAGAACCTGAAATATCTGACTGGGAAGAGCAATTAACAGGCTTGGATGGGGACCACTGCTTTGAAGTCAGATATCTCCGGTTCCCAAGGGCCGATTTTTAAAATTCTTGTACCCATGGAAAGAGGAGACCCTCAGCTTTCAGCCTAGGGCCCTTAGACTCCTGGGGTTTTTCTGGGTACTCAGAAACCCCCCCTGCGTGCGCTACTGGGTTCAGGGTGAATGACACTGTAGGTGCAGGAGGCTGAGAGGAGAAAACCAACACCGCCACCTTGGCGACTATAAGGCCTAGGGGTGTGAGAGAAAGAAAGGCCACCGTGGGAGAGAGCAGCTGGAGAGACAGAATCAGAGGTGGAGAGCCAGGTCTCAGTTATAGCAAGGAGGTGTAATGCGCTAGAATGAATAGGTCATGGATGGCAGGGAGTTTGTTGCAGATGGATCTGGCATTCCATAGGGCACAGGAAAGAGGGGGTAGGTTGTGTATTTATGTGGATAAGGTTTTGGGGATTGCAGAAGCGAGGGGGGTGGGGGTCTGGACACCAGGAAATCGCCTACCCTAAATAGCTTAGCACACATCTCTACGTGTGTTTGCCCTTTTACCCAGTTAAGCCTCTCCCTGACACTTCCATACCCACAGGAAGTAAATCTTGTATACTGTATATATGCATTAATAAAACATGTAGGTCAGGAGTTACAAAAGCAATCTCCCTTAATTTATGTTTTGTGCCTAGGCAGTGCTACTGTGCATGATGGTTATGCTTAATATTCTGAATGAATATCCCTTTAACTCAGAAAAACACATTTTCAAGTGAATAATTTCTACCATGCAATTTAAAGCTTATTTGCCATACAGGATTTCAGCTATTCGGATTCATTCAGTGGTTTCCTTTTGGGAAGCACATGAAGGGGCTTCTCTGGCACAGCTGTGTGCCAAGCTACTACCAGGTCTTTAATGCATACAGGGATTCGGTATGGAATCCCGGTGGTTGGAAACTATGCGGTCAAAATCCTGATGCCGGAATCCCGACCGCCAAAATCCCAACAGGGAAATCCCCCTCCGCATCCCGCTTACACTACTTTTGCCAACTTTTACCATTTCAACACTTTTGCCTCCAATTAGCCCAATTTTGGGTGTTGTGTACTCCATGCACCCCGAGAGTACTCACTTGATTGTCCTTGTACTTGAAAAATGTATTTAAGAATGCAAGGAAAAAAATGGATGCCCTTAGTGCAGTTTTCCAAATCAGTAAATGTTCATGGTACATTATTTGAAGAGGAATTAGTTTTGTTTTAAAAAATGAGCTAAATCCACTTCTAATTTTGTTCAAGACCTATAGGGGGCATATGCTTCACATGCAGTTAATGTTCCGGGTACCATATTTGAAGAGGAATTATCTTTGTTTTATAAAATGAGCTAAATCCACTTCAGTTTTAGTATCTGACCAGCAAGGTGGCATAAAACATACATAAACAGAAGTGGGTGAAGACACAATATAATAAATGGGCTACATCCACTTCAATCCATGTACTTGGTACAAAAACAGAAGTGGATGTAGACACAAATAATAAGGTAGGCTAAATACAATTCTCATTCCGTTCATGACCTACAGGGGGAAAATATTTACATTTGCAGAAGTGGAACTAGCTGGCATAGTTAAAAAGTGCTACTTCCCATGCATTAACTTTAACTCATTTACAGAAGAGGAACTAGCTGAGATAATAAAAAGTGCTATATCATAAGGCAGTAACTGTCCTGGTCCTGGTCTCCATGGTAACAGCCCACTCATGAGGACCGCTGGGTCTAGGATATCCCATTCACAACACGCCCACTCTTCCGGCTTTGCAATGCATGATGGCATCAGGACTAGGAGGACTGGTGGTTTAACTAATCCTGCAGCATGGGGGGGGGGGGGGGGGCGGAGAGGTTCTATTGCTGGCTTGTGTAAATGTGTAGCTAGGCCAGCAAGCATCCATGGATCCATGATGACTGCTGGTTGAGAGAGAAACGGGTTCACAACTGAATGATGATCATCATATAACAGTTTGAGAAATTGATCTATGCGGAATCCCAGTAATCCCACTAATGGACCTGGGTTTTCCATCTGACATCATGCTGGAGTTTGGCAATGTTATTTTTTTATTTTTTATTAACAGTTTCTTATATAGCGTAGCATATTTTGTTGCACTTTACAATAGGAGATAGTGATCAAACAAACTGGGTACTTACATACAGTAAAAATATGTTACCACCTTTGTTTTGAGAGTTTCCCACAAAGTGGCCCACCTCTTGACACACCCGCAGCCCACCCTAGCCCATTATAAATTATGCCACACACCGTGATGCCCATTACATGTTATGCCAGGGCTAGACAAATGTATCTAAAATAGGGACAGTGTGTGCCGAGGGCGCACGGCAAAGATTTACACCCAGGCCGGCTCCAGGCTGCGTGCACACGCAGTGACAGCATGTTGCGCATCTTTCAGTTGGGCACGAGCGAGCAGTGTGATCCCAAGCCGCTACAATCATCACAGTAGTGAGCAGCTCCGGGGCCACGGACGGATGACAGACCAGACAGGAGACTACAGTGAGATGACGGCTGCTGTGTACCTTGTTCCCAGACATCGTGTTGTCTGGGAACGGTACCCGTCTGGACCCAGGACACCAGGCTTATTTACCGGACTGTCCGGAGTAATCCTGGATGGGTGGTAACCCTAGGACCCTTCTCGCAAGCTTACATTCTATAGGGAAACTGTTTTTCAAATTCACCTCGCAAATATTTAACCCATACTGTACTTGCCTACCCGACCCTTCCATGAGGGAGAAAATGCTCTGTCCCTGGTACTGTATGATTGCCATCACCTGTGGGGATCTAGGTAATTGATAAGAAAGGTGTTACACCACAGGTGATGGCAATCATACAGTACCAGGAACAGAGCATTTTCTCCCACATGGAGAGGGTCAGGTAGGCAAGTATGGTTTACCCACGTCATTGGTATGCTTGGAAATTTCACGGGCTGAGCTGCACTGCCACAGTGGGCTGTTTCCGGGCATGCCACGATTAATAGGTGAACGCCAGTGGTGCCTCCAGCTCTGCATCACAGGCAAACTCCCCCTGCATACCTCCTCCCCGCCTCTCCACCCCAGCGATCGCACTCTGGATTGTTCGGACTCCACTGCCTCTGTGTACGTACCCCTGCCACCATTCACAACATCCCCAGTCGGGCAAGTCTGGGGCTGATCGGGAGTTTGGGTGCCCGAACATGTGAAAGCCGAAGCCAGCAGCATCCCCAGGGAAGCAGGGGCTGCTGCAGAAGAAGAAAACCTGGCAGTCCATTCAGTGGTGAGTATTTCTGGGGCAGAACAAACCCCTGGTAGGATTGTCCTGCCCCAGAAAAACCCACCACTTAATGGTTAATGTCCAGAGAGTAAGGGCTGTGCACTGATGAGAAGACTGCTAGGATGGGGGCTTATGCAGAGTTAAGGTCCATATACACTGAGCATTTTTGCCCAGCGTGTATGCTGACCGATAATGGGGATAATCGCTGGGCTGAAAAATATACATACTGAGCGTTTTTCACCCCTTTTAGCAATTTTCCTGGGGGTGGACATCTTTCTATAGCAGGACGCTATGTAAAGCCGGCCACCCCGTCCCTCATCTGCTGGTAATACCAGCAGATGAGTAGCGGCAGCCAGCGATGATGTGGAAGTGCGCAGCGCTCATCGCTGGACCATACTCACTGGGTATCTTTTGAGCTAAATACAGCTCAAAAGATAAAACTGAGCTGCTTTCAGCTCAAAGTCACCCAGTGTGTATGGGACTTTATACTTTCTACACTTTGCAACATTTTTTCGTTGCAAAATGCACTGCACATAAAGTAAGATTACCATTAAATCCCTTTAATTAAAAAAAAATTATAAAAGATATTATATTTCCTATATAAGGCAAACGTTACAGGTCATTATGATGACACACTATAAGATTGGCAATTTTTTACACCTATTTTGACAAATTCACTTGGCACTCAAAAGGTTAAAAAGGGAGACTATATACCCTTTTACATTACTATGCAGGGGCGACCCTTCTTATAGCCTGGGTAGAATTGACCGGTTGGTCAACTCAGGTTGCAAGCTGTGGTACTTTCACACCGCAACATATGGGTCCATACATCACCAACCCAGAAATAACCGGGGTCCGATGTATGAATTACACAAGTTCTGCGACTGGTTGTCTTCGAGTCTGCATTTCAAGTGTTGGCAGAGGCAAAAGTCAGAAAAAGGAAAGAAACAAACTGGCATAAGGAAGAGACATAAAGAAGGAAGAAACAGCATAGAGAGTAATGGGGTAGAATGGCAGAGGGAGGAAAGACAAAAGAAAGATACAGACAGTAGAAAGAGACAGGGCCATGCCCGTCCCTATTACACACTTAATGCTGGCAATGAAGTTCTGCATGCCCCTAAATGCATATTAATCCAAACATTAGGGCCCCCAATTTATTTTATTATTATTATTATTATTAAACAGTGGGGTCCCCAAAAGAAACAGAGGTCCACCATCCACATTGTTTTTGGAGGTAACATTCCTTGCAGTACATTAGTATAGAATATATTCCGGTAGGGCTAGGTACCTTTACACATCCCATGCCATATGAGCCCCTGGGATAAAGGTAAATAAGTATCTAGGCATATTGAACAGGCACAGCCCCAGCTAGGGCATTAAATTGTACTGTGCAATGGCACACACAGAACAAAACTCCTCTAGAGGATGTGAGCACTGAATAACTTCAAGGCTAAGAAAACGTCATGCCACACAGGTGTAGATCATGGGGTCAACAGTGTCTATGTCGACACCAAATGGTCAACATGCACATGGTCGAAATGGGAACAGATTGATACAAGCAAAAAGGTTGACAGAGAAATGGTCGGCACATGAAATGGCTGAAATTCATGTCATGCTTTTTTTATTTGGATCACTCTTTATATTTGAGCATGTGGACCACCAATTAGTGTACGGTATACAGGGACAGGTGTTCAGGTGTACCATTGTGTTCCGGCCATTATACCATTCCCAATTGTATTCCACGTGGCAAAGTATAAAAACGTTAAAGAAACAGCAAATTGGCCCTTATTCTGGTCGGTATATCCGCGTGCGTTCGGGCCGCCAATGTTTTGTATCTGCGCATGTGCGAGCGGGGCGTACGGCCAAATCCCGCATGATATGTGAACACTCCGAACAGGGGGTGGAGAGGGGCGTGAAGGGCTATTTGGCCTCATTACCATATGCATACGCCCCGCGTTTCATGGGCGTTCCCATGCAAACGCTGGGCGTACGTATGGTAATGCAGTCGTGACGCACGTGTAGGGGGCGGACATATGACATCGCCGGATATCAGCTGCCCGCCCAGATCCCTGCTTTTGCACGGAAACATGTCCGTGTGGTCTGAGGTCGCGGGAGCTGGTGGAGCACTCGGTCCTGCATTCGATGGTCTGCGACCATCGAATGATGGGGGAGGTTCCCTTGATGGAGGAGGCGTATTCCGTGAAAAATACACGTGCGGTCCATTCGGCCAGCTTCTTACCGCGTACGGACGGAGTTGGCGATCCGTATGGAAGGCGGGGTTTCGCACGCACGGTCCTGGCCGCATATTCGGATCCGGCCGCACCGACCAGAATAAGGCCCATTGTGAAGAACTCATGTGGACTTTTTCATGTGTGGACCATGCCTATATCGACCTTTTGCTTGTATCAATTGTCCATGTTGAGCTATTTGACTGTCGAATCAAAGTCCAGATCCCATTCCACACATTGGTCTCTCAGGCACCTATTCCTATACTATTAGAACTCTATAAACCACACAAAATATTGCTACATATTTTAAGGCCATTTTTTCTTCCATTTTGCCAGTAGTTTGATGACCTTATTTGACACTATCAGTACTTTTGCTTCCCCTGTTGGTCTGTGCTATAAATAATATGCTCCTTTAAAAGAATGCGCATGCTTCTACTTACTGCATGCATCCCCCTGCGCAACAGCCACAAGACATGCTGCACACAGGGCCTAATTCAAAAGCTGTGGCTATTGTACACGAATCATTTGCTGCTTTCTTACTGCCATGCATCTGAGCTGCGGTATGCATGCACAGCAAGTGAGTTGCGATGACAGTTAAGGGATTAGTTGCAAAGGTGTGGCATGTCTGGCCGATGGTCGGAATCCCGACGGTCAGTATACTGACATCAGAATCCCAATGACCATCAGTACTCCGACAGGGGAGTGAGTGCAAAAAAAAATCCCCTTGTGGGCTTGCTGTGTTCACCACACTGCAGGCTCGGCGGCTCGATGCTCTTACCACAGTTTCTATTCTCCTTCTATGGGGGTCATGGACTCCCACACGGAATAGACACTGTTGGTTAGGATCCCGACTATCAGGCAGATGGGATTTCAACTTTGGTATAGCAACCGTCTGAATCCCGACCATCGGCCAGTCATCCGGCACCCTTTGCAAAGTGAGTGACAGGAAGACAGCATTCGAAGGTGGTATCGGGGACTAGTTGGATAAATGCAGGCATGTTATGAACTTATGACCATTCACGTGGTGTTTTCTGGGTAGCTCTCCGCAGCCTCCCCGCACCCCTCCCCTAACCCTGCCCATCTCCCTGAAGTGGATACGGGCAGGGTTCCGCCGCCCACCACTGAGCGATGGGGACGGGCAAGCATGTGAGATGCTCACGCTTCCCCGTCACATGGAGCACCTCTCCGCCATCTCTCGCCAGTGAAGGGGGTCTGGTGAGGGCTGGGGATAAATGAGAGGCTCTCCATCTATACTTGGCTGGCCCACACAGAACCCTGACCTTAACCCCATAGAGCACCATTGGGAAGAACTGAAAAGGAGTTTGAGAGCCAGCCCTTCTTGTCAAACATCATAAATGCACTACAGACGGAGTGGGCACAAATGCACACAGAACATCAAAATCTTGTGAAAAGTCTTCCAAGAAGAGTGGAAGCTGTTATAGCTGCAACTACAATGTCATTAAAGTCCCCGTTGGCACATACACACCTTGAAGGCGTATCTGAAAGGCACATGTAGGAATATAACAATCGTCACAAATCAAATATTTGTGATCCAGTGATGTCTGAATAATAAACAAATTTCATCATTGTCCATTTAATCTGCAGGGAACCACACCCTTTCTTCACAATGACTACTGCTGCAGTGCTGTCTCCTTTCTCTGAGGCAGCACTTCTTCCACTTTGCTACATTATGAGGACACAGGGGACCTGCTTACACAGTAAGGCGCTTCCCCTACATTTTCAACAATAATTGTATCTCATGACCCCTGACATGTAAATACTGCCCCAAGATCCTTGCAGTATGGCCAATCCCCTAGGGTGGGATGCTCTAAACCAGAAATGCGGTAAAAAACCCGTTATCTGGGTTTTTACAGCATTTCTGTATTCTCTAACCTCCCTCTGCAGTGTCAGCGCTGCAGGCGGAATCGCCAGCAAAAGCTGGCAATTCACTGCAGAAGCCTATGGGCTTCTTACCACAGCGCTGTGTGAGGGATCCGTCATGGATGACCTCCCAACATGTCCTGCGACCAGCTTCTGCGCATGCGCAGACGGACTCCCGGGTCTCAGACAGCTCTTATCGCAAGAGCTGTCCCTTGCGTTAATAATCGCATATGTTAGAGCATATGCAATTATTAACAATGCGGTACCCGGGGAAGGGGAGCGTTAGAGGGCTGTGGATGTTAGAACATCCCGCCCTCTGATCTCTGTGGGTCAGATATATCAAGCTTCAAAAAGCTTTGAAAAAGCCCTAGTAAGGGCAAAACGTGTTAGGGACTCTTTTTTGGACCCTAAGACACAGTCCAGCAATCGACATCATATCGGGAAAGCTACAACATACAGGGCGGGATTCTCTAACATCCTCCGCTACACATCGCCGGCATTCGCATTGTTAATAATCGCATATGCACTAACGTAATGCAAGAGCTGTCCTTTGCGTTAATAATTGCATAAGAACTGTACTTTGTGTTGTGGATGGTGATGAACTGGCATAACCTCCCACAGCAAAGGCCCGGCAGTGGGGCTTTGCTGCACAGGAATATGTTGTAAAAACTCAGAAAACTAAGTTTCTAGGGCATTTTTTTTTGTTTGGTGCATCTTGCCCATCGAGCGGTGCCTCACCCCCGACATGGAGCTCTGCCTGCCGGCTAAAACAGGTGCAGTGAGCAGAGCCGGCCAGAATTGACAGTGTGAGTCTGTGCTATGGCACAGTCATTCAATAGGCATCTATTACCTTTACAACTGGTGCTACATCTACAGTACATTATTGTTTGCTGCCCACACCAGCCCAGGACAGGTAGCAAACATGGTTGAACTTGGTGTAGTTACACACTTAAAATATATAAATACTGGAGGAAATGACCATCTTACCATACCTGTGATAGTCCAACCAAGAGGACTTATGGTTTTATATTATCTCTTATATATTTGGCTACATCTGTCAATCAAAGTGTGTCTGGAGCTGTAACGCTGGGTTGTGGACTTCCATCTTAATTTATGATTGTCATCACCTGTTTTAAACAGGGTAATTGATAAGAAAGGTGTTTAAGCACAGGTGATGGTAATCCATAAATTAAGAAGAAAGTCCAGAAACAGAGCAATGTGTCCCTCCTGGAGAGGGTCATGTTGGGAGGTATGCACCTCCCTCCCTCCCTCCCCCCCCCCCCCCCATTCACGGCATGCCCACGATTAAATGGCACATGCAAAACACTGACATGGCTATGGTCGACAATAAAAAAGGTTGACAAGATTTATTTTTCACTTTTTCAATGTTTTCATATTCATTCTCATGTGTCGACATGGACACCAATGAAGTGCCACACTTATGTCAACATTTACATGTGTTGATTTTTTCTTGTGGCGATTCGCGTCACCCCCCGCGACCCCCCCCCCCCCGTGATTTGCAGCACACCCCCCGCAATTCGCGGCACCCCCGGTGACTCCCACAATTCCCGACACACCCCCCCCCCCGTGACCCCCCCTCCCGCAATTCATGGCATCCACCCACGACCCCTCCTCCCGTGATTCGCGGCACTCCCCGCGACCCCCCTCCCGCGATTTGCAGCACACCCCCCGCAATTCGCGGCACCCCCGGTGACTCCCGCGATTCGCGACCCCACCCCGTGACACCCCCCCTCCTGCGATTCGCGGCACCCCGCGACCCCCCCTCCCACGATTCGCGCCAACCCCCCGGGGCCCCTCCTCCCGCGGTTCACGGTGCCCCCCACGACCCCCCCTACCGCGATTCCCCAACCCTGACCCCCCCTCCTGTCATTGCGGCAACCCCCCCGCCCCCGCGACCCACCCTCTCGCGATTCACTGCAACCCCCCGCGCTCCCACCTCCCACAATTCGCGGCACCCACACCCCCCCCCCGCGCGACCTCCCCTCCCGCAATTCACGGCATCCACCCACGACCCCTCCTCCCGTGATTCGCGGACACCCCTCACCTCCTCCCTCCCCCCCCCCACCCCCCGCACGCGATTCACGGCAACCCCAGGATTAAATGGCACATGCAAAACACTGGCACGGCTATGGTCGACAATGAAAAAGGTTGACATGAGTTTTTGAAGATTTATTTTTCTTTTTTGGAATGTTTTCATATTCATTCTCATGTGTCGACATGGACACCGATGAAGTGCCACACTTATGTCAACATTTACATGTGTTGAACTTTCTGTGTTGATTTTTTCGTGTAGCAATTTTTTTCCAGTGACAACTATGAACTATGTGCATGTCAACCTACACATCATCAACCAATTCTTTGTATAATATATAACACCTGTTCTGTTTTACTGTAGGTGTTTTAAGTCAGACCTTTTACTGCTACTATTACTGTTTATGTAAATGCTTTCTGAATGACAGCAACATCCTACCATCCTTCTACAAGAATATATAACCAACTAGGTGATTCATTGCGCCCCGTGCCCCCCCTCCCGCAATTCACGGACCCCCCGCGCACCCACCTCCCGCGATTCGCAAACCCCCCCTCGCGCAATTCACGCCCCCTCCCACGATTCGCCGACAACTGAGCCCCCCCTCCCTTGATTCACGGCACCCCCCGCGCCCCTCCCGCAATTCACGGCACCCCTAAGCCCCTCTTTAGTCCCCCGTATACTCACACACCCCTATCACTACCCAGCTTCCTGCTCTCCTGAACCGTAACTTTCACCACTGGGGAGTCGCTGACGCTGTTTTGCCCACATGCCCCTATCATGCCTCATAGCCCAGCCTCCTGCTCTCATGCACCCGAACTCCCACCCAGTAGGAGGAGACACTGACATGCACCCTCACCCACTGGCAGAAGCTGCACAGTATCTCCCACCCTCCTCTTTAGTCCCCCTTATGCCCACACACCCCTATCACTACCCAGCCTCCTGTTTTCCTGTGTCGTGACCTCCGCCAGTGGGTAGCCGCTGACTCAGAAACACCCTACTATACTATTGCACACCCACATAAACAACACGCACACACCCCCCCCCACACCCACAAATGTCACTGTACCCTCCACACTATCAATGTACATCTTACTCTGTAACTGCTTTTTAATTTAACAAAACAATACACACCCCTTCCACATCATATGCTCTCTATTTAACACATTTCACCTATAACTCAAGTTGCAATACAGGCCATCTTACATACAATTCTAACCATATTTCTCATATACAAATGTTCACAAATTAAGGGGGCGCAGCCCCTTACGACGGTGTGAAGAGCGCCCGTAGGGCGCGATGAATCACCTAGTCCTATATATCAGGATTGCCTACTTTTAAAGTCTCCTTCTCCAGCAGCAGCACTTTAAGGGGCGGGGCCTAACGTAGACGTCAAATGGTGCAATGTGCCTCTTTAGGCACACCATCAGAAAGTCGTGAATCGTAGCAATTTAACGCTGCAGCCAGGGAGATTCGGGGGGTGCCGCCGGTATCCAGGAGGGTTCCCACCTTTCCGATGGCAGCAGCATGATCGCAGCAGGGATCAGAGATTCCTGCTGTGGTCTCTCCTGATGCATTCGGGGGATTCTTAGTATTTGCGGCTAACCCCCAAAAATGGGTGTTTTGGGGGATTTACCCACAAATATTGATTAATAAACAGTCCCCATTACTAATATACTGTAAGGCTCACTCATCGCCCCTAGCCCTTATGCTAAGTTCAAGGCAGATTTTCTTAATAGTGAAACACTAACTTGCTGTGTTTTGCTGTGCAGCATTTCCATCTTGAAACATACAACTCCAATGCAATGTACCGAAGAAGACATTGGCCATTTCCATGAATATTGGCATAGCGTGTGACTTAGGCCCTCCTATCTCTGGTATCCTGGCACTTCCTGGTCTATGTGAGTGGGGAAAGAGGACTTGGGTGGAGAACCCGGGCACAAGTAGCACCTTCTAAGTATGTAGTGTTTAGGATATATCTAGTAATTACTGTTTGGTATTTGTTATTGTTGTTCCACAATAAGGGTGTATTATTGAGCAATATAATAGGAGAAAAAGATTAAACTTGTGGAGGTCCACCCCTGAGAGTAAAAAGCGATGAGATCAAAGAAATAAATAAAAAAGTGCTCTCCTTTGTTTGGGGGCACGCTTTGAGAAAAAAGATTTCTTAGGTTTATGTAATGGTTACAATATTTAAAACGTAACTTTTTTTATTTATTTATAAAAAACTGTTGTTTTGACAAACTAACAAACGACACAAAACGAGTAAATGTAGAGTGCATCAACTCTAATGAGTTCATCCAACATTGGGTGGCTAATAACAAATGAGGATGCACCACGCTATCACCACTATTGTGAGATAATAAATGCTGATTATATTAATCCCGTCAATATGGGTACCAAATCAGATATCTCTTAATTAGTGATAGCAAATTGAACACTGTTAAGTCTCATACAGTATGCAAAATAATATGTGATATGGTCACATCAAATATTAATAATATGTGGGTTAGACCTCAACACCTGATGTGGAGGTTGGCGCTTCACAGTGCAGACAAATTGTAGCAGCGGCAGCCTATATTGGATAGTAGAGGGTAGTTTTGTTTGTAAATTCTAAATAGGCACTCTCAAAATCAAGGATGGAAATGCAGATAAGTTTTCATTAGAGAAGATTATCGTAATCCTCTAGTGCAGGCATTCCCAACCACGGTCCTCAAGGCACACCAACAGTGCAGATTTTGTAGATATCCAGGCTTGAGCACAGGTGAATTAATTAGTATCTGAGGGATTCTGATTAAACCATCTGTGCTGAAGCCTGGATATCACTAAAACCTGCACTGTTGGTGTGCCTTGAGGACCGTGGTTGGGAATGCCTGATCTAGTGAGACAATAAGTAAGACAGACTTTTTCCTTTGACTCTGGAGAATAAAAGGAGAGGTAACGTTATAACATCTACTGTCTTCTCATCGGGAATAAGGTGCCCTGTTGACACTAGGTCAGTGCAGGGTGTAGCCGAATCCCTGGTCTATGTCACCAGGAAGAGGCAGAATTACCAGTGGTGCAGCAGGTGCACTACATCAGGGTGGCATGGCCAACACTTAACACCACTGGGTATTACACTAATGTAACATGGGTGCATTATAGTGCAGGGTTGCCTACCCTCCCGGCCATTCCGGTCTCCCAAAAATCAGGTCCCCCTCCCGGCCCCCTGGAAGGGTGGGCAACCCTCCTGGATTCAGGGGGGACCCCCGCTGCTCCCCCGATCGCGGCATTTAAATGCCGCAATCCGTGGGTCTCAGAGGAGGGGGCGGAGCTAAATGTCAAAATTGCGTCATTTTAGCCCCTCCACAGAGATACGCAAATTCACCTGTTTACCACCATGGCGCCCCCCGAGCAGCTGCTGAAACTCTCCTCTCCGGGCTTCTCATGGAGAAGAGAATATTAAAGTCGGCAACCCTGTTACAGTGCACTTTCCAGAAGAAAAGAACAAACCCTGTAGTGACACACAAAATCCCAGACATACTGTACAATGTTTTAGCTGTTCAAATTGTGAATTTGCATTCTCACAGCTGAAGTGCATGGAAGTGCTTCCTGCATAGTTTGTGGTTAACAACAGATCTGATGTAGAACTGCAGATAAGAACATTTGCTTGCAGGACTTTGAATTAATTCTGCTTTGTCCTATAACACTATGATTGTCTGTATCATGACACATTCAGCATTCCATTGTGTGTTCAGTTTGCATCCATTAACTACCATCCAGTATGTTTTTGTGACAATTGTAGAAAGATAATTATTCTTTGTTATTAAACAGACATTTCTTTGTGTGTGTGTGTGTGTGTGTGTTAGACAGACGTTTCTGCAGACTCTTTGCAATACGGTCAAATAAGAGTGATTAGGAGTAGATTTAAAATTTATTCCTAGCATATTTGGATGTAATACCCTTTAGATAAAGGGTATTAAATCCAAAACGTTAGATAACATTCCTCAACCAGTTTTCTGCCCAACTTCTATAGACCTAGTGCTGTCATTGTACAAGACTGTAGAACAGCACTATTGGCCTGTTGATTGATGTTTTTAACTGCTCATGTATCTACGTTGCTAACAAAGGGCCTGAATCAGACCAGTTTACCAGGCTGTGTTTGCTCGCAGCCTAGTAAACAGGTAAACGCTGCCCACTGATTGCCCTCCACCACATCCACCATCTAATGATTTTTCAGCTGTTCGCTAATAAATTCAGTCTAGACTGACTTTCATTATGGCCCCACATCACCGAAAAGGGGGCAGACACTGACGCCCTGAGCAGGCGTTGACATGCCTGCGTTCACAGGGCAATGCCCAGCGTTTTTATGGGGGATGCCCCCTGCCCACCCCTTTCCCTCCCACTATAAAGAGAACGGGTCGGCGAGTGGTAAACTCGGCCATTCGCTCCCGGGTTTTGCACATGCGCGACTATCGGGGACAGGGATGAATTTGACCTGTAACAAAAGGGTCTGAATTGACCCCATAATCGACTCATGTATCCCAGTAGTATGTATTCACAGAGTCGCAGTAGTGATTGAAATGTACAAGGGTAAATATACGTAATACAACATTGCTTTATATATATTTAAGTTGGCTGAAAAGGTAAGAATTGGCCTTTAGTAAATTTATCCCATGCCTAAATATATAGGAAATGTATTGGGAGTTCCAGTGTAGTAACTGGGAGGAAGCTATACAGACACTGTCTTATGCACATGGTAGGATATGTAACTGTGTAACAAGTGTTGCCGGTTATGTTATGTAACTGGTCTGAGCTCTTGCACAGCAGATGAACACTTTTACACAAGGGGAAAGGCTGATACCTGTACTAGCATTAGCATCATCACCCAAGTCATACAAAAGATGCTAAAGCGGTCGCAGCAGGGTGGGACTCCGAATCAGCCCCTGAATGAGAGAGAGAGAGAGAGAGAGAGAGAGAGAGAGAGAGAGATACAAATCCAAAAATTGACCCCTCAGTAAAAAAGAAAAAAAATAACATTTGTTAGAAATGACTGTTCCTTTGTGAAACATAACGTATTGTTAAAAATTTTCTAAAATATGTTACAGAATCCCATCCCTCATTATCCCTTGAAATGATTTTCTAGTGTCAGGCTGTTTTGTAGGAGTGTCAGGTAAAATGCAGGTGTGCCCAGGCATTTGAGGGGAAGGCGTGTGTCGTCAGCTCCGGCCACACTCGGCCTGTTTCTGTCACAGCCACCAACAGTTCTGGGCTAGGAATAGACTGCACACACTGGAAATATGATTAGATGGTGAGCAGCTTGCAAATGGATTTGCAGCGAATCGCTGATCCAGTTAATTTTCACAAGCCATGCTAACTAATTTAAAGACGCACAGGGCGGGATCTCACTTTGGATGGCAGGGCTCTGTAATTTAGCAAAGCATCGATCAGGTCTGCCCTCGATTCCGTCCACAGTTTGTTTGGAATCCCTAGTCATCACTTGGACATGAGTGTGTTTAGCCGCCTCTGTCTGGGCTCACTCCTCTCATACCGCCGTGCTATAGATTCTGAGAACTTCAGGGCTCATATTGTAATGCGCATATCTGTGAAATTATGGAATGGAGGCCATTATTCTAGCAATTTCTGCAACACTGCCGTCATCACACACACTGGCCCCATTATAATTATGTGGTATCGATCATTAGGTCGACACCAATAGGTCAACATGCATTTAGGTAGAAATGAGTCTAGGTTGACATGCAGGAAGGTCAACAGGGTCATTAGGTCGACAGGGTCATTAGGTCTCCATGGGGGTAGGTCGATGGTCAAAAGGTCGACATGGGGTTTTTCACACTATTTTATTCTCCCACCACACCCTAGTGGATTGTAGGGCATGAAACACCGCCCGTCGGCACATGTCAGCTGTAAAATGTTATGGATAAAGTAGACAAAGTATCCAATACTGTCATATATACACCACATAGGGCAACCTTCTGTGTACCCACGGAAGCTTGCTAGAAGGAGAGCGCATTGTATACCCAATCTGTATAACAGCTGTAAAATGTTGTAAAGAAACAACGTTTTGACTGTCGGCCTAAATGCTAGTGACCCAATGACTGTACCCCACATAGTGTAGGTGAAGGGGGAGAGGAGAGAGAAGATTTCCGGGAGCAGCTGCCCAATTTCCGCCTTCCATGTGTGGTCAGTAGATGGCACATATGCCGGAGTCCCAAAAAGAAGTGAAGAGATATAATAGGATGATATATTGTAATTGCATAATGTGTACACAACTTTACAATAATGTATTTTATCGCCCACAAGGAAAGCCAGTACTTGCACTGGCTTTCCCTAAATTGCAGGGCTTTGCCTATTAAAAACAGGCAAAGCCCCACTCAGCATGATCACTTAGCAAAAAGCATTGTGGGACACCGGCATGTGTGCTGAGTGATTGTGCTGAAGCACATTGCTTAGATAAATAGCTGAGTTGCGTGTGTAGGGGCTTTAGTAGTCTGTGAAATCTTTGCTTTTGTTTACAATAATATAATGTTTACATGTATAATTAGCTCCTTCAAACTGATACCGAATAAATAACATGCAATAGTAATTATGTAGGAAGCAGTGATAACGGAGGAGAAGTGATAAAGTGCCTGGTACTTTATCACCAGCCGATCAGCTCCTAACTGTCCCTTTTTAAACCCAGCCTGCAACTTAACAGTCAGGAGCTGATTGGCCGGTGATAAAGTACCAGGCACTTTATCACTTATCCTCCCTTATCACTGTTTCATACATATACCCCTCAGTTACAGTAATTTGTTAACGTCAACGTCTTCTACAGTATTTGCATCTTGTTTGTTTACCTGCCTCAGTGGAATTCAGAAGGAATGCTAATTTCTACATTATTCAGATTCTTCTTATGATAGCTGTTCAGAAATACTACTGATATAACTGATACAATAACATTTTTGTCATTTATACTTTTCTATTTTTGCTTCTTGCAAGAATGCAAGGTCACCTGATCCTAAGAGAAATAGTGGCCAGACAACAGATGGGGCCACAGCTAGCCTGTCAGAAGCTACAGGAGATGACGTGCCACCAAAGGACCAGGTGTGGTAGAAAATCCAAAGAATGTAACCAATTGCAGATTAATAACAGTAAGAACCTTCATTTTTTGCTTTTTGGTATATTTCATACAAATTGCAATATACAGGGAATTCCACAAATGTACTATTGTATAATTACCGTATATCTTTATTTTTATTTTTGGTATCTTGTTTGTATTGTTTGCAAAGCAATGTGTTTCTTCTTCATATACAATGAAGGAACAAATTCTGCATGATAAACCCCCAAAACTAGGTAATAACTCTTTTGGATTATCTTGTCAGGAAACAAAGGGCTGTTTATAGTCTAGTTATCATTTGCAACTCAATTGCATTTTTTAATTTGGTAGTGTCAGCAAAAAGTGTACATCCTTTTCCAGTCATTATCAGTCCAAGCCAGCATTTCTATATGTAGCAATTTCCGTCCGTCATAAAAAAGGGCAGCGAAAGTGAATACATTTCTCTACAAGCACTTGTTTATTTATAATACTAGTGTGTGTGCCCAATATAAATCATAAGGATGAAAGCACAGGTGTTCTGTACTTGTACAAAGACAGTGACTCGTGATTTAGATATTTGGACGGTAATAAATGACAGACATACAATGCTAGTGAGGCTGCAGCAAGATGAAATAAGACATTAAAAGACTAGGTTACTGTGCACAAACACAATGCAAAGCACACACAATGGCATGAGAGCTTCTCAGCACCATGCCAGTAAAGTGTCCCACTGGGTCAGTATTAATGTCTCCAGCTATGCATTTCAAGAATTAGATTCAGATTGGCTTTAAGAAGATGTTTTAATAGGGGTAGATACTTAGAAGCGGAAGTTAGGGTTAGGTTGCGGGACATAGAGGTTAGGTTTAGGCGGCAGGATATGAGGGTTATTCACTTAGAAAGGAGGTTAGGTTTAGGCTGCAGGGCATGGAGGTTAGGTGTAGGCGGTAGGATACAAGGGTTAGGGTTAGGCACGTGGAAGGGAGGTTAGGGTTAGTTTTCAGGGCATGGAGGTTAAGAGTACCCTGTAGGTGGTAGGATACAAGGGTTAGACACTTAGAAGGGAGGTTAGGTTTAGGTGGCAAGATACTAGGGTTAGCTTTAGGCAATTAGAAGAGAGGTGAGGGTTAGGCCATGGGGTATGGAGGTTAGGTTTAGGTGGCAGGATATGAGGTTAGGGTTAGGCACTTAGAAGGGAGGTTATGGTTGGCTGCAGGACATGAAGGTTAGGTGTAGGTGGCAGGATACAAGGGTTAGGGTTAGGCACTTAGAAGGGGGTTAGGGTTAGGCTGTGGGGCATGGCGGTTAGGTTTAGGTGGCAGGATAGAAGAGTTAGGCACTTAGAAGAGAGGTACCAGGATATGAGGTTAGGGTTAGGGATATAGATGGGTGGTTATGGATAGGCTGCGGGGCATGAAGGTTAGGTTTAAGTGGCAGGATACAAGAGTTAGGGTTAGGCACTTAGAAGGGGTTAGGGTTAGGCTGCAAGGCATGGAGGTTAGGTGTAGGTGGAAGGATACAAGGGTTAGGCACTTAGAAGGGGTTAGGGTTAGGCTGCAGGGCATGAAGGTTAGGTTTATGTGGCAGGATATAAAGGTTAGGGTTAGGCACTTAGAAGGGGGGTTAGGAATAGGCTGCGGGGCATGAAGGTTAAGTTTAGGTGGCAGTATACAAGAATTAGGGTTAGGCACTTAGAAGGGGTTAGGGATAGGCTGCGGGGCATGAAGGTTAGGTGTAGGTGGCAGGATACAAGAGTTAGGGATAGGCACTTAGAAGGGGTTAGGGTTAGGCTGCAAGGCATGGAGGTTAGGTGTAGGTGGCAGGATACAAGGGTTAGGCACTTAGAAGGGGTTAGGGTTAGGCTGCAGGGCATGAAGGTTAGGTTTAAGTGGCAGGATATAAGGGTAAGGCACTTAAAAGGGGGGTTAGGGATAGGCTGCGGGGCATGAAGGTTAGGCTTAGGTGGCAGTATACAAGAGTTAGGGTTAGGCTGCAAGACATGGAGGTTAGGTTTAGGTGGCAGGATACAAGGGTTAGGCACTTGGAAGGGGGGTTAGGGTTAGACTGCAAGGCATGGAGGTTAGGTTTAGGTGGCAGGATACAAGGGTTAGGCACTTAGAAGGGGGGTTAGGGTTAGGCTGCAAGGCATGAAGGTTAGGTGTAGGTGGAAGGATACAAGGGTTAGGCACTTAGAAGGGGGGTTAGGGTTAGGCTGCAAGGCATGAAGGTTAGGTGTAGGTGGAAGGATACAAGGGTTAGGGTTAGGCACTAAGAAGGGAGGTTAGGGTTAGGCTGCAAGGAATGGAGGTTAGGTTTAAGTGGCAGGATACAAGGGTTAAGGTTTGGCACTTAGAAGGGGGGTTAGGGTTAGGCCGTGGGGCATGGATGTTAGGTTTAGGTGGCAGGATACAAGGGTTAGGCACTTAGAAGGGATGTTAGGGTTAGGCCGTGGGGCATGGATGTTAGGTTTAGGTGGCAGGATACAAGGGTTAGGCACTTAGAAGGGATGTTAGGGTTAGGCTGTGGGGCATGAAGGTTAGGTTTAGGTGGAAGGATACAAGGGTTAGGGTTAGGCACTAAGAAGGGGGGTTAGGGTTAGGTCGTGGTGCATGGATGTTAGGTTTAGGTGGCAGGATACAAGGGTTAGGCACTTAGAAGGGATGTTAGGGTTAGGCTGTGGGGCATGGAAGTCAGATTTAGGTAGCGGGATATGAGGTTAGGGTTTGACACTTAGAAGGGAGGTTAGGTTTAGGCTGCAGGGCATGGAGGTTAGGTTTAGGTGGCAGGATACGAGGGTTAGGCACTAGTGGGGAGGGTTAGGGTTAGGCTGTGGGGAGGCAAGGAGAAGGTAAGTATACTCGCTGGACATCTATTGGGTTTCCCTCCTTTAGCGGGCCAGCATCGGTATTCTGATCACCGGCATCCCCACTGCCAGTCGTCCGTATGTATTCTCTTAGTAATATCTGTAAAAACAGTTATTTCTGACATCAGGATGTGCTTTATATATTTTCAGTACCATGTACACCCATCATCTACATATTGAGTTTGGAGCATTCAGTATAATATAGTATACAGTAATATTGCTTTGTTTTTGGATTATACCCTACCAGTTAAAAGCCTGGCAAAATGACAGCTTAGTCCAGTGGTTCCCAAACTCTGTGCCGCAGCACCCTGGGATGTTTCGGGACACTTGCAGGGGTGCCTTGGCTTGGTGGTCCAGGACCAATTCAAATTATTTATGGTAAATTTTAATAGATAAAACTAGTAATTGAGGCTTTCAATCATAAAATATGTTGACAAACAGAAGTGAATCCTGTCCATGACCACATAACCTAATGGTGACATATAAACTTAATTTACTTCATTTAATATTTTTTAAATAAGCAACTATTGGCAATGGGGTGCCATGAAAAAAATCCTGATACCCCAGGGGGCCAAGATTCAAAATTTTTTGGGAACCACTGGCTTAGTCCCTATCTGCTCCTACCTCCAATCTCTGTCTTCACAGCTTCCTCTCTCCATATAGAGCCAGCCCTAGGCATATGCAACCTAGGCAATTGCCTAGGGCATTTGGATTTCCTAAGGGTACTCCACTCCTAGCCTAAGGGCCATTCACCGTTGGAGGTTTGGGGCACTTGCTGACTAACATGATGGGAGCTCAGCTCTGATCGTGCAGGTCATTAAGCGTCCGGCAGCAGGGAAAAACAGGAGGGGCCAGAGGCAAGCTGAGCTGGTAGTCCATCCCCTGGGCAGATGCGCATTAAGGAGGTGACCGCAGCACATGAGTAACCTCCATACCTGTAAATCTCCCATACTGTTCGATCCATCAGAGCAGCACACCAAGATGGAGAAGCTTCAAAAGACGTGGCAGCTGCAGTCTCTGGGAGCCTGGGCTGACTCACACTAGAGGGAAATGGGGGTGCAGTGGCAAACGCAGGATTTTCAGAAGGGGGTTTCCAGAGGGGCGGAGCAAAGCACGGAGATGGACACTTAGGTGACCCAGTATATGCCAGGTCAGTTAAAGTATTATAGATAGACCAAATGTATATAAATAATAATAATAATTATAATATATATATATATATATATATACACATACATACATACATATTAATACATACAGGGGTGTCAACAGCCATGTAGACCCCTGGGCATAGCAATGTATTGGGGCACCTACCGATCCTCCAGCGGTAGGGGTGGGGGAAGCTTTGATGTCCCCCAGGTGGTAGGGGGTATTATATCAACCGCTCAGCAAGTAGGGCCTGGATCAGTAATTTCCACTAATTACCCCTTTACTGATGAAGGGGCCCTGATACATAACTTCCAGGGTGGTAGAGGATGTTTAATATGCAGAGGAGGGGTGTATAGTGGAGTGGGCTTATTATTCAGAATTTTCTGGTGGGAGGACATCTTGCTTGACTGCAGATATCTCCAGTTCCCGGAAATACATTTCTTAGATTGTAATGGAATTAAAAACTAGAGAATCCCACCTACCAAATGGTAATGGGGACTAGGGGATAAGAGTTCAGGAGGCAGAGCAATCTGCCAACAAGAATATAAAACTACATACCAGGTGCGTGGAGCTTGAGCAGTAACCAGCTGCTGGAAGGCTGTTAACTCTGGTTCTGGGAACAGTAGAGACAAGCTTCTAGTGTCCTTCAAAGGGGGAGAGTCCCAGATTTTGGAATATACCCTCAGAAAAACTCTAATGCTGGGTACACACCAGGACGACTAGGGCCCAATCCCCACAATCTAGATCCAATTCCGATCAATTGGATGTAGATTGTGTGCTGATTGGGCCCTTTTCTGACCTGGTGTGGACCGATACCGGTCCGATGCGCGGTCCCGCGGGTCGGTCGGTCGTTATTGAGATCCTACCTGCTGCAGGTACTGTAGGATCTCAATGACGACCATACAGCCGGGTGCGGGTCGCCATCGGATCGGACCCGATCACGGTGCACATCGTGAGCGGGTCGTGCCCCCCCGCGTCACCGTGAGCGGGTCGGACGAGACACTGACGACCCGCTCACGATGTGCATCGTGAGCGGGTCGACCTGGTGTGTACCCTACATTAGTCAGAGAGAACCTGAAATATCTGACTGGGAAGAGCAATTAACAGGCTTAGATGGGGACCACTGCTTTGAAGTCAGATATCTCTGGTTTCCAAGGGCCGATTTTTAAAATTCTTGTACCCATGGAAAGAGGGGACCCTCAGCTTTCAGACTAGGGCCCTTAGACTCCTCAGGGGGGTTTCTGAGTACCCAGAAACCCCCCCTGCATGCGCTACTGGGGTGAGTGCTCGCGCTAAATACCTCTTGTGGCGAGGGGGCTGCTGGGCTGGAGTGGTCCAAACTCCCAGAAATACAGTATGATCGCAGGTGGGTAGCCTAGCGCTCACCTCTTGTGTAACACAATGATGTATGCGGCAGGTATGCAATGAAATTAAAGAAACGTATTGTTCCTTTAAGAGGTTTATTATGATATACAAAAGATTATAAAATGTGCAATAGAACCCTGTCTGGCCAACCAAAAGCTGCTGCAGGGTGGTAATAATTGCAGACTGGATGGCAGGAGGGCTGAGATATTGCCGTGAGGGGGGTGATGGGGGGTATTGCCTCTGTGATAATCTCTCACAGGGAGCAGGGTGGGTGAGGGGTGGGAGGCAGTGGTAGAGCCGTACAAGCACACAAAGTACTGGATGGTATGTCCAATGGTGGGTACGGGCTAGCACTGATGATAGGGGAATGCAGGAGACTGGAGTGTAAGTCACTGATAACGTGTCCGGTGACAGCAAGACAGTCTGTGCGTGAGGTCAAGGTGAGAGGGTGAGTGTCGCCGGGTGTTGGCGTCCCAAACCACCCGGTGATACACTCAACTCTTACCCGATACCTGGTCTCGTTGGTATACGGTCCCACGCCGGAGGTCTGTCAGGGTGATGGTGCGGACTTGTGCAGGCGGCAGCAGTAGCACACTGCTCGACGGCGTCTTCCGTCACTTCCGGGTTCAGCTGGTAAGCGTGCGCCCGGAGTGTCAGAGTCAGCCGGAGCTGTGTGGTCTCAACTCCTGTTGTGGAGGAGACTTGGAGATGGAGTTGTAGAGAGTGTGGCTGTGTCCAACGCGTTTCGGACGCTAACGGCCTTTTCATTGCATACCTGCCGCATACATCATTGTGTTACACAAGAGGTGAGCGCTAGGCTACCCACCTGCGATCACACTAGAGGGAGGTATAGCGCGCAGCCCCTGTCCTTGAAAGTACTGCAAGTAGGCTCATCCCCTCCTCATTGCACACCATGCTGTATATGCTGTCTCCTTACTTTCTGTTCTCCTGACAACCCCCCCCCCCCCCCGCCACTCACAGCCTGCATGATGTGAGAGGAGAGCCCCTGCCTGGCTGGAGAGATGACCTGCCTGCTCTCAGATACCCCCAGGTAACTGACCTGGGCATCTCACCAGGGCCGGTGCTAGGGTGTTTGGCCGCCCCCTAAAAAAATATTTTTTTATATAATATATTTGCGCCTTACCTCCCATTTTTCTAAAAATAACAGCATGTTCCAAAGGGATGTGGTCTCACAAGGAAGGTGTGTGGCCACACAATAGTACCCCTAATCAAATTATGCTACACAGCAATGACCCTTAGTCTCATTACACCACACAGTAGCGACTCTTATTCCTGTTACACCACCTGTTACAGCCCTTTATTTCATTATGCCACACAGTAGTATCTCTTATGCCATGCAATAGTAGTGCTTCTTATACATTATACCACACAGACATGTCCCATTTTATTATTCCACACAGAAATTCCCTTTACACTTATCACTCTTGTGCACCAACCTGGAGATTTTTGTCAGTGGTAAAAAAACCTGGGGGGGGGGGGGGGCAAGGCGGGTGTCACACAGAACACATGGGGAGGGGACAATATTTTGGACAGAAACAGAGCAGGGGTGGCACAGTGGCTAGGACACAATACAGAGAGGAGTGTGGCACAGTAACAGAACACAGCGGGGTAAAACTATGGCTGGGACAGAACACAGAGGGGGGGGTCACACAATGATAAAAAACACATGGAGTGTCTTAGGACACAGGGTGGGTGACAGAGTGACAGAACACAGGGGATGATAGTGACAGAACACAGGGGGGCTGACAGGGACAGAACACAGGGGGGGGGGCTGACAGGGACAGAACACAGGGGTGTAAGTGACAGAACATGGGGGGGGACAGAACACAGTGTTATAAAGTGATAGAACACAGGGGGGGAGGTTTCTCCTGTGCCCCCTCCTGCTGACCAGTGTGACCTGAATTGCATCGCAGCCCTCAGAGCACTTACTTCCCACTGGAGGCACTTTGTTTCTGGCACGGGCGCCCATGGCAGCCACGATGCTGCCTTGTGTAGCTGGGAGACAGGAGAGCATTTCCTCGATGACTGCAGCTGTGGGACTGTGGGGGCTTTATGCCAGTCGCGGAAAGGCACAGCACGGCCGACCGTAGCAGCAACATGAGGCGGACAGAACTTGCTGTAATCTCGCGCGGGTCAAGGGGAGGGGGCGCGCTGTGTTCGCTGAGCTGACTGAAGCCTGGCCGTTCTGCACTATAAGTGCAGCGGTGCCTTGTTTTTTGAACACACCGTATTGTCCATACATCTGTCGGCGCCTCTGTCTGACAGGCGCAGTAGCAGCAACAGTTATGTGGGACAACGCCTCTCCAGCCTGGCGCCTCCCTGCTTTGCAGGCTCTGCTGAGCGGGTAGCGCCGGCCCTGCATCTCACTTTCACATCTCTCCTCTTTCTGTACCTCTCTCTCATTCTAGCTATACCCCTTTCTCTTTCTGTATCCCTCTCTATTGCTGTATCTACAGTATCTCTCCCTTTCTCTCTCTTTCTATGTTTCTCTGTCCATCTCTTACTCTACTCCATCTATCTCCATGCACCCCTCTCCATGTTTCTTCACAGTCCCCCTCTCTCTTCATGTCTCCATCTCTCCCCATATGCTTTTATATATATATATATATATACACACACACACACACACACACACAAGGGTGACCCCAAGTGCGCCTGAAACTATCAAGCAGCTACTCTAAAAATCCCCCCAGTTAGTGGGGGATAAAAAGCAGAAGAAAAATGGGATAAGTAGAGAGCGCTAGTACCATCCACCACCTTGTAGGTTTTCACCATAAGTTTGCACAAGTATGAAAAGATGTACACAATTATTAAACATAGAACTTATATTTATTAAAAATTCATTAAAATATCCAAATCCACATCTGTTGGTTCAAGACGATAGACAATAATTCCAACCCTACGCGTTTCGTCTTATACAGACTTCATCAGGGGTTAAGCTGTGGGTGGTAAAAAATGCCAAAATGTATCATAAATTTCACAGAATTTTAAAAATATATTTTTCACAGAATTAAGAGGTCACAGAATGAGATGGAGGGGAGCATGTACATCGATAAATATAGATTTCACATACCGATAATGAGACTGCATCAGTTTAAAAACTCTTTATGGTTTACGGGTGGCTGCTGCCACAAGGTGATCTACCTCTTAGAGGTTTTAAAATGATAAGCCGCTATTGATAGCAACAATTCGATGCCTAAAGAATGAGCTGTACAACAATTTCCAGTACTTATGTAGTAACTGGGCTGCCGATTTTGAAATCGGGTCCATCGCATCGCATCGCACCCGACCAGATCGCATGCGATGCGATGCGATGCGATGGACCCGATTTTTCCATAGGATTCAATGTTAAAATGGACTGAGTCCATTTCAACATGGAATTCAATGGGAAAAGGGGTCCTTTTCATACCCCTACTATCCAAGTGGGCATGGAGTTGGATATAAACCTGTGGCGAGCGTAGCGAGCCACCGAGCCCGAAGCGTGGCGAGCGTAGCGAGCCCCGCGAGGGGACACAGAATACCGTCCCCTCGCGGGGCTCGCTTCGCTCGCCACGCTTCGGGCTCGGTGGCTCGCTACGCTCGCCACAGGTTTATATCCAACTCCATGCCCACTTGGATAGTAGGGGTATGAAAAGGACCCCTTTTTCCCATTGAATTCCATGTTAAAATGGACTCAGTCCATTTTAACATTGAATCCTATGGAAAAATCGGGTCATCGCATCGCATCGCATCGTATGCGATGCGATGCGATATCGCATCGCATCGCATCTGATTGTATGCCTTAACTTAAGGCATACAATCAAAAAATCGGCAGCCCAGATACTACATAAGTACCCAATTTCCTGACGAAGTATAAAATCGCACATTTGAAAATCTTGTGTTTGCCCCTACCCCAGAGTCCCTCTCTCACCAGCCTTTTATATGCTGCATGTTTTCTTTTCTTTTTTTTTTTTGTCATTTATATTATGTTTAAAAAATAAAAAGCAATAGACCTTAACCTGATGCTGGAGTGCACTGTCGCAAACCATTATAGTGCTGCCTTTGCTATATATATATATATATATATATATATATATATATATATATATATATATATATATATATATATATATTTATATATATTATGTGTTCGGGACAGAAAAACAGTGCAAAACCCCATGTCGACCTTTTGACTGTCGCCCTAGACCAGTGGTAGCCAACCCTAGCCCTCGAGAGCTACCAACAGTTCACACATTTCCAGACAACCTAGCTGCACTCATTAATCACTGACACATTTTAAAATATACACAGATGGAGCTAATTAGCTCACTTGTGATTCTGGAGGTTATTCTGGTTGGTGCGTAACTTTCGGAATTCTTTCTGAGCGGACCGCACACCACGCTGTGCGGACATTGTTAGAGGAAACTCCCACAGGTCCTCCGCATTCTAACGGACTCGCTCTCTAAGAAGAGGGTGTGTTTACGGACAACATCCAAACCGCGCGTGTGCGGTGGCCACACAAAGATTCTGCACGGTCTTAGAACAGACGGGAATGGAAGCGGTACATCTGTCAGAACAGACTTAGGTCTACAGTCATTAGGTCGACCCCGGAAGGTCGACTGTCCCCAAGGTCGACAGGGTTAAAGGTCGACATGGCTCAAGGTCGCCATGACTTAAGGTTGACATGGGCCAAGGTCGACATGGTTTTAGATCGACAGTCATTAGGTCGACATGAGTTTTTCACTGTTTTTTTACCCGAATGTCGACACAGTCCACATGGACAAAGTTGGAGTTGAACCGCAGCCCCTCGCATCGCTTGCTTCGCTCGCAATGCTTCGGGCACGGTGCCTCAATGCGCTCGGCACACTATTTTATTCTCCCACCACGCCCTAGTGGATGGTAGGGCATGAAATACTGCCTGTCGGCACATGTCGGCTCAAAAAACAGTGAAAAACTCATGTCGACCTAATGACTGTCCACCTAAAACCATGTCGACATTGGCCCATGTCGACCTTAAGTTATGTCGACCTCTAACCCTGTTGACCTTGGGGACAGTCGACCTTCCGGGGTCGACCTAATGACTGTCGACCTAAGTCTGGTCTGACAGATGACCGTTTCCACGGGAACCTGGCCGTACGCACCAATGCGGTGTATTTCCGCAAAACTCACGACTATTATCTGAACTCATAAATCTGTCACATGACACACTTAGTGATACCAAGTTCTGTCCATTGCTTGCAGTGTAAATGTGTCTAAAAAATGCAGCCGTGCTTTCAGCATATATTTTTGTGTTTTGTAATGGTCCATTTAGGCTGCAATGGTTCCAATTGAAGCAATGAAAAGAGTGTAATTAATGAGTAATTAATAGAGGAGTGGATTGTATTGTGTTCAGCTGACAGTGGTTCAGGTGCGGCAATACTAATTGGGCGATCCGAATGCCTAGCGCATGACCGAGTGGTGTCCGCAAAGCAATACTTGCTTATGAAGACCGCATATTTCCTGGCTGTTGGTTCGTTTGCAGTCGGTGTTCTGTCCGAATGCACGCCTACCAGAGTTAGTGCACTCCCTCGTGTACGCCCATATTTACGCCCAGTTTAGCCCATTTTGAAACTACGCCCTTGTGTAGTTCCGAATAACGCCCATATTATGCCCATATTTCCCGAGTGAATGCGGTGCACATTTCTGTATGGTATTAGTGAGAACGAGTACAGAGACCGTGCGTGGCACATGCGCATAGCGTTGCCTACGCATGCGCAGACGGCTAAAAAACGCCATCCAAAAGAATTCTGAAAATTACGCATCGACCAGAATAAGGCCCTCTGTGAGGAACCTGCAAAACATGCACTGTTGTTAGCTCTCGAGGGCTAGGGTTGGCTACCACTGCCCTAGACCATGTCGACCTAATGCTTGTTTCAACCTAAGGACCTGTCAACCTTGTCCCATGTCGACCTGACACCTGTCAACCTTGCAGTATGTCGACCTAATAACTGTCGACCATCTTTAGGTCGACCAACCGACCGTATCCCTCATGACATATCCCCACTGTTATCCACTCCCCAGTTACTAAGCACTTTAAGTCCTGTTGGCGAAAGTGTGCTATAAAAAAAATAAACTTACTTACTGCCCACAAACACCCATTGTCACTTACCCACCGGTCGCTCCGCCAGAAACATCAACCTGAGCTGCTCTGGCCGTGACTGGGGTTCACTTTGGACACACTGGTCCCCTCTATAAAAGGTATGCCACCACCAATGCAAGATTTGAAGGGTTGCTTGTATTCACCCCAGGCACACAATACAAGGTAAAAAGGTTGTAGCATAAACCGAACTCTAGCATAAGTCCTAAGAACATAGATACAGAACTAGAAATATGAATTATTTATTTCCAAGAACACTTTAGAGCTTAGTTATAAAAATGGTTACAAAGATGATTACAAAGATTTTAAAAGTACACACAGAAGAATACAACTCAAACAAAATAAAAAGGGATGAAAGTCATAAAACTGTATATTACACACAAGTACTGGTTCCGTAGTGGGGGATTTCACATGGAAACCGGGTCGCTTCCAGCCTGCTTGCTGATCCCCAAGAAGTACCACAGGCTATAGTGAGAAGCATGCAATTATACCGGCAGATTCCTCATCCCTCCCACCTTTGGGATTTTGACCATTTCCCTGCTGCATACTAATGAATGTTCCTACATAATTGATCCTCCTACATGAAAGATGAGTCCACTGCTTTTAAGTGACTTGTACAAATTCCTTACACAGAATGCAATAGACAGGATGCCAAGTCTGATAAGAGATCTGTACTGGAAGGGGGGGTGTGGAGGAGGGCACCATTGGCAGCTCCCTGGACCATGTAGCTCTAACCCCAATCTGGTTTATGAGGGGTCTCAGATATTATCCCACATCCCAACATCAGAGAACACTACAGATTTGTCCTGTATTCCCTCAGTTTGACATCCTCCTAGCCTCCCTGGGTTAAGTCCACAGTGCTTACAATCTGCAGAGGGAAAAATGACAGGCAGCCCCCTTTAGCCCTCTTTGGATCACATTAAGTTCACAAGCACAATACAAGAAATACATTGATAGCACACATACAGTAATAAGATTACACAAAAAACGGAGATGTGCCAGTCGCACTGAAGGTGTATTGATAAAATATGATAGGAAACCCCTCTAATAGGATAATCACTGTAATTAATTATGGGAGGGAGTGCTACCACAGACACAATACAAGGCAATTAAAGAGAAAAAAGGAAAGGGTGTCACTGTGTGGCGCACAGGAGGTGAATTTCACATAAAATGTAACCTTTATTGATTTCTTTATAAAATGTCGCGAAATATTGACATAAAATATACACAAATTGACACGGACAAACGTATTAAAAAGGATACTCGATCCTCACACAGGGGTTCCCCCGCTGCACGATCTCCCTGAAATAAGTTGGTTCTTCTTAAACAGCACACGCTACTCAAAGTCTCTAAAACATATATATATATATATATATATATATTTTGGCTGCAGCCTCCTCATAAACAATAATGTTTTGTGGTTTATCATCAGTGGAGATTTAATGAGGGGTTTGCAGTGACGTGAGCAGGCACAATGGATTGGTACAATATCTGGCGGTGTGTACTGTTTCACAGCCCCAATTTGTGGGCGAGGGATGTGTACCGGCTCAGACTACTTCCCCGAGTCAATCAGGTGCAGCATACGGACTGTGTTTCCGATGCTGATCACCTACCACTCAGTGGGAGATCGTCAGCCGCGACCGCTATGCAGTGTTAAGCAGGGATCGTGGTGTACACGTATAACACCTCCGACACCTTGCCGCTCAGGTACCAGAGATCAGACGGTGATAGGCGCCACACACCGCTGCTCTGTCATCATGGGCCCAGTGTCGACTGGCGTCCGTGGGTAGCGCTGCCGTTTTAAGCTAAACAGAAATCAAAATACATTCATAGGGGGAGGGGAGCAGGGGGGATGCACACACTGTGGGTACAATGGTCTGCATACGCTTCGCAAACAGCAAAGTCCTGATATATATATATGTTTTAGAGACTTTGAGTAGCGTGTGCTGTTTAAGAAGAACCAACTTAATTCATGGAGATCGTGCAGCGGGGGAACCCCTGTGTGAGGATCGAGTATCCTTTTTAATACATTTGTCCGTGTCAATTTGTGTATATTTTATGTCAATATTTCACAACATTTTATAAAGAAATCAATAAAGGTTACATTTTATGTGAAATTCACCTCCTGTGCACCACACAGTGACACACTTTCCTTTTTTCTCTTTAACAGTAATAAGATTAGGAGACATAATTTATTCGATCCATCACTTGATATTATTTTGGTGCCTCCATAAATGAGCCCATTTTTAACTTTATGCAATTTCAACCTGCGTCTCCTGGTGGTTAACATCGCAACACATCCCCAGTGTGTTTTGGGGACTATAGGCAACCAATCAGAATCTACTTATTTATTTAGCACCTTCTAGAAGATAATAGATTAAATCTGATTGGTTGTCTATAGCAACATCCTACTGTGGGGGAAATTTACTAAAAAAAAATTCATGGAAAAAAATCGTATTTTCATTTTTTTTTGGTGTATACGTATTTTTGGCACTATGCCAAAAAAACGTATTTTCGTATTCTTAATGATGGGACATTCGTATTTGTAAACAGGCAGGAAAATACACCTTATTTTCCTGTCGTATTTGCTTTAAGCCTGCATGGATCAGTCAGATCCGTGCAGGCTTTAGTGTAAAAAAAATTGAAAAATAAATAAAAAACAGTGTGGGGTCCCCCCACAGTAGTAACCAGCACCAGGCTGAAAGAGCCAGGGCCGCAGGGGCAGATTTAGGGGTGATGGCACCCCTAGGCACAACAATAACGGGTGCCCCCCCCCCCCCCCCGCCTAATTGTATTATTTTTATTGATTACTTATAAGCCCTCATTTGATAATAGCCAATTTAACTGACTTTTTTAAATTATGTATACATATTTACTAAGTAGGACAGTTTACAGGGGCAGTATCAACATGTCTTATCCATTTACACTCTATTCAAGATGGAATATGGTACAGTACAGTGTATATTTTGCACTTACTGGTACAATTCAGGTTGATAGTACTATCACAAGCATCCAAGTGCCGCCCCCAAACATGTGCCGACCTTAAGCACGTGCCTCGCGTGCCTAATGGAAAATTCGGCACTGCAGGGCCAGTAATTAAAAATCAGGGAACCCGACAAATAGGGGTTCCCCGATTTTTAACAACCAGCCCCAGGCTCGCCTCCTGATTGGCCGCTAGGCGGCCAATAGAATCATTTGGATGAGAGGCGCGGAGGATAAAACATCTCTGCGCCTCTCATTCCAAGCGTGTACCGGCGGCGGAGACGGAGAAGATGGAGAAGATGTCGGGATGTTCGCAAGAGGACCTGGGTGAGTAGGATTTCCTTCCACAGGTCCCCCATGGATTTCTTCAGACCCGGATGGATGCCGATAGACGCCGTCGACATGGAGCCCACCGCCGACATGGAGCAGGACAAGGCACCGGATCAAGACCCTGGGACCTACCTACGGGATCAAGGTAGGTAAGTATCAGTATGTGTGTAATGTATGTATTAAAGTTTTATTTTTCTTATGTGTCAGTGTGTGTTTATTTAACTATTTTTTGTAACTATGGAACTACAAGACCCAGCGGGCCCAAATCCCAGCTTGCAGGGTAGGCTTGCTGGGACTCATAGGTCCACAGTTAAAAACAATAGTTTATTCTATTTTTTACACTAGAATCAGCTCGATGCCCACCGCCCAGGGGCATTGAGGACAGCACCAGGCTTCAGCCTGGTCAGGTAAGTCCTGGAGGGGGGGACCCCTTTATTGGGGGGGGTCCCTACTCCCCCAGGGCCCCTGGCTAGGCTGACCGGTCAGAGGGTTAATGCTTTGGCCGGGTGGATTTGTATAAAAAGTCTCCCCCCCAGCTGTGGCATTACCCTGCTGGCTGGTTGAGCCTGGGGCTGGTTCTTAAAATACGGGGGACCCCTACTCATTTTGTCCCCCGTATTTTGGGAACCAGCCCCGGACCTGGAGCCTAGGGCTGGTTGGTAAAAATCAGGGAACCCCTATTTGTCGGGTTCCCTGATTTTTAATTACAGGCATCGTCTCTGTCAGCCTGGTGCTGGCTTCGGCTGTGGGGGGGACCCCACGCTGTTTTTAAAAAATATATATTTAATTTTTTGGTACTTGTTTCCTAGCACGGCCACAATCGTGTGTCATTTTTAGTGGTCTGCGACGCGACCGACGCGATGCCCCTGATTTTGCCATTGAAATGCATTGAAAACAGTCAAAATCGCGTTGTATGCGGCTAAAAATGCTTAAATGGTCCAGACGCGATGCCCGCGATTTCCCCATAGGGAACAATGTTAAATGCCTAAGTTTAGCTGCGATGCCCCCGATTTCCCAAAGGAAACAATGTTAAATGGCTCAATTTACCAAAATCATCATAGGGAACAATGGTAAATGGGCCAGAAACCCCCAAAAACACGCCGGAACATTGAAATGTCCCCCCAAAAGTAGTTTACGCCACCCCGCGATCAACGTGAACCCGAAGCGTGGCGAACGCAGCGGTATGCGTCCTCCGACCTTTTCATACCCCCACTATCCACGTCGGCGTGGAGTTGAGAATAGAATAGTGTGGCGAGCACAGCGAGCCACCGTGCCCGAAGCGTGGCGAGCGCAGCGGATACCTTCACAGGTAAACGCGTCCCTTCGCGGGCTTCACAGGTATCCGCGTCCCCTCGCGGGGCTCGCCACGCTTCGGGCTCGGTGGCTCGCTGCGCTCGCCACACTATTCTATTCTCAACTCCACGCCGACGTGGATAGTGGGGGTATGAAAAGGTCGGAGGATGCGTACCGCCGCCCCTCGCGGGCTCGCTGAGCTTGCCACGCTTCGGGTTCACGTTGATCGCGGGGTGGCGTAAACTACTTTTGGGGGGACATTTAAATGTTCAGGGGTGTTTTTGGGGGTTTCAGGCCCATTTACCATTGTTCCCTATGATGATTTAGGTAAATTGAGCCATTTAACATTGTTTCCTATGGGAAATCGGGTGCATCGCGGGTAAATTGAGGCATTTAACATTGTTCCCTATGGGGAAATCGCGAGCATCGCGTCTGGCCCATCGCACCCGATTTTTTAGTGCATGCGATGGCCGCGATGCCCCCGATTTTTACACCCGATGACCACGATCATGATCGTTGTGGCCGTGCTAGGAAACAAGTACCAATTTTTTTTTTTTATACACACTGCAGCCTGCACGGATCTGACTGATCCGTGCAGACTGCCTACACTAATTCATATTAGCGGCCGTATATACGGCCTCTAATACGAATTAATACGCCATCGGAGGGTTACAAAGCAGTCGTATTTGACTGCTTTGTAAATCCCCCTCTGGAACACGACAAAGCATAAGTGGTATGCTGTTGTATTACAGATGGGGCAGGTCCCATCCTTGCTGGCGGGTCGCCAGAACGTATGCGCTGGCGACCCGCCAGCAGCCTCGCCAGCGAGGAGACTGAGACGCGCGTGCGTCTCACGCGCACGCGCGTCTCAGTCTCCGTCGCTAGCGTGGCGGAAACCCTGTCCGTCTCCGCCTCAGGGAGATGGACGGGGTTAGGGGGGGGTTAGGGGGGATGCGGGCAGGCAGGGGGGACCCCGGGTTACCGCCGGCAAGCCGGCGGGGACCCGGGGAAACGTTTGGAAGCGCCGTCGGAAGGGGGCGCGCGCACCTCTCGTGCGCGCGCGCCCCCTTCTCACGATCGCCATGGCGCTGGCGGGGGATGGCGGCTGGCGACGCCAGCGCCATCCCCTGCAAAGATGGGAACAGACCCATCTGTAATTTGTATTAGTATACTACAGACTGCACTGAAATGCAGTCTAAATTGTGTGCATTAACTTTACAGGTAATGAGGCAAAGAAGCGTTAAAAGTATGTCAGCTAACACATGTTGAATTGAGCACTGGATTCATTTTCTCCTGTTGCTTACAAATATTGCCTACTGTTGTCTTAGCTGCAGTCCAGTCAGGCTATTAAAGGTTATTTGCAGCTGTTACACAATATTTACTTATCTGCTTCCGGAACTTCATTTAAATATAGGGAAGCTCCAGTCCTGTGTAAATACTGTAATCTCTCAGTGCCTCTGTAATAGTGAGCAAATCCTCAGCTCCACATGGTCATATTCTATCTGTGCCTCTGTAATAGTGAGCCAATTCTCAGCTTCACATGGTCACATTCTATCTGTGCCTCTGTAATAGTGAGCCAATTCTCAGCTTCACATGGTCACATTCTAGCTGTGCCTCTGTAATAGTGAGCCAATTCTCAGCTTCACATGGTCACATTCTATCTGTGCCTCTGTAATAGTGAGCCAATTCTCAGCTTCACATGGTCATGGTCACATTCTATCTGTACCTCTGTAATAGTGAACCAATTCTCCGTTTCACATGGTCACATTCTATCTGTGCTTCTGTAATAGTGAGCCAATTCTCCATTTCACATGGTCACATCCTATCTGTGCCTCCGTAATAGTGAGACAATTCTCAGCTTCACATGGTCACATTTCATCTGTGCCTCCGTAATAGTGAGCCAATTCTCAGCTTCACATGGTCACATTCTATCTGTGCCTCCGTAATAGTGAGCCAATTCTCAGCTTCACCATGGTCACATTCTATCTGTGTTTCTGTAATAGTGAGCCAATTCTCAGCTTCACATGGTCACATTCTATCTGTGCCTCCGTAATAGTGAGCCAATTCTCAGCTTCACATGGTCACATTCTATCTGTGTTTCTGTAATAGTGAGCCAATTCTCAGCTTCACGTGGTCACATTCTATCTGTGCCTCCGTAATAGTGAGCCAATTCTCAGCTTCACATGGTCACATTCTATCTGTGCCTCCGTAATAGTGAGCCAATTCTCAGCTTCACATGGTCACATTCTATCTGTGTTTCTGTAATAGTGAGCCAATTCTCAGCTTCACATGGTCACATTCTATCTGTGTTTCTGTAATAGTGAGCCAATTCTCAGCTTCACATGGTCAAATTCTAGCTGTGCCTCTGTAATAGTGAGCCAATTCTCAGCTTCACATGGTCACATTCTATCTGTGCCTCTGTAATAGTGAGCCAATTCTCAGCTTCACATGGTCATGGTCACATTCTATCTGTACCTCTGTAATAGTGAACCAATTCTCCGTTTCACGTGGTCACATTCTATCTGTGCTTCTGTAATAGTGAGCCAATTCTCCATTTCACATGGTCACATCCTATCTGTGCCTCCGTAATAGTGAGCCAATTCTCAGCTTCACATGGTCACATTTCATCTGTGCCTCCGTAATAGTGAGCCAATTCTCAGCTTCACATGGTCACATTCTATCTGTGCCTCCGTAATAGTGAGCCAATTCTCAGCTTCACCATGGTCACATTCTATCTGTGTTTCTGTAATAGTGAGCCAATTCTCAGCTTCACATGGTCACATTCTATCTGTGCCTCCGTAATAGTGAGCCAATTCTCAGCTTCACATGGTCACATTCTATCTGTGCCTCCGTAATAGTGAGCCAATTCTCAGCTTCACATGGTCACATTCTATCTGTGTTTCTGTAATAGTGAGCCAATTCTCAGCTTCACATGGTCACATTCTATCTGTGTTTCTGTAATAGTGAGCCAATTCTCAGCTTGACATGGTCACATTCTATCTGTGCCTCAATAACAGTGAGCAAATCCTCAGGTTCACATGGTCACAAGCTGTATGCTTTCTGGTGAAACTGAAGGGTGACGGACGGGGTCCCGACAGTCATTAACCCGACGTCGGGATCCCGACTGTTAAAACACCGACGGCCGTCGGCTATTTTCCCTCGTGGGAGTCCACGACCCCCATAGAGGGAGAATAGAATAGGCGGCGAGCGTAGCCACCGTGCCGTCAGTGTGGCGAGCGCAGCGAGCCCGCAAGGGTCTTTGTTGCGCTGGCCATGCTGTCTGACTCCGGCCAGTCGGGGTCCCGACGTCGGGATAATGACTGTCGGGATCCCGACATACCACACCCAAACTGAATTCCTGGACATTCTGTTATTCTTGAGAATACTAGACAAAGATTTATGTTTTCCAAAAAAACATTAAGTTAAACATTAAAAATAAGTCACATAATTTATTTATGTATTTATTTACAGTTTCTAATATACAGTACAAGAGACACTGGTAGAGAAGCTACAATTAAATTAACATAGGCTTCTATCTCTTCATCCATCAGACTTTTGGAACCTTCACTTTTGTCCACAGCAAGAAAAAGTGTACCAGCGATGTACATGTATTTACCAGGACAGTACAGCAAGTGTACATCATATTTCTGTAGTCTAATAAACATTCCTTGAATTCTCATGGGACAGTCATGTAATGATCATAGCTACCAATGGCTTGTGGTCAGTTTCCACTGTAAATGTTTGACCATACACAAATTGATGAAATCGCTCACATGCAAATGTGATTGCTAGAAGTTCTTATCCTATCTGAGCATACCTTGTTTCAGCACTTGTCAGTGCTCTTGATGCATAGATTACTGGTTGCCATGTATCCTCATGTTCTTGTAACAACACTGAGCCTAGGCCAAATTGCAAAGAATCTGCTGAAATTTTTATTCTTTTCGCAGGATCAAAAAAGTTGCTGTCACTTGTTGCTCTGTAATGATCTGTTTCAAGTTTTGACAACTTTCTTCTTGTTCATGTGACCACATCCACTCGTTATCTTTGTACAACAACCATCTAAGAGAGGCTGTTCGTTCAGAGTTGAGAAATAAACTTTCCTAAGTAATCATTCCTAGGAATCTTCTGATGTCGTCTTTGTTGTTAGGACGTTCCATGTTCACTATAGCTGATATTTTCCTTCCATCTGGTTTTACACCTTGATCCGAGACCACGTCGCCCATCAAGGTAAGTGTATTCATGCCAAATTCACATTTGTCCTTGTTTAGCTTTAGGGGGGTATTCAATCTAGGATCACGGCTGTCGATCCCTGTTGACAGCCGTGATCCTGGCACGTTTGCGGTCAGCCCGACAGCTGAACGACAGGTGGGATTCAATGTCCCGCCTGCCGATTGGCGCAAAGGGGGCGTGGCCGCGTAAACGGCCATGGATTGTCGATCTGCGCCCGGGATCGCGACAATCCACGCCCATTATCGGCAGAATGGGCCTGACGGCTTCTAAAGTCGGGCCCACTCTGCCGTGATCCCGCTTCAATGCTGTCGCTAAAGACAGCATTTAATAGGGAGCCGCCGCCATTTCCCCCGTCGGAAATAGATGCAACACATTGAATACCCCCCTTAGATTCACTTTCTTGACATGTTCCATTACTTGTCTCAATCTAGAATCATGCTCATCCTTTGTAGATCCCCAGACCATAATGTCATCATCGTTGTTTCAACACCAGGAATATGTTAAAAAATCATGTGTATCTTTTTGTGATATACTTCTGGAGCAGACAAAATTCCATATGGTAGTCGAAGAAATCTGTATCGACTTTCTGGTGTATTAAATGTACAAAGCTTTGAGCTGGCCTCATCTAGCTTCATTTGGCAGATCCCTGAAGAAGCATCCAATTTACTGAACCATTTTGCTCCCACAAATTGCGACATGATTTCATCTCTAGTTGGTAGTTTGAAATGTTCTCATTTAATAGCTTTGTTTAAATCTCTGAGGTCTAGACATATTCTGAGTTGTCCATTTTTCTTTTCAACAATTACTAAGGAGCTTACCCATTCAGTAGGCTCATCAACTTTCTGTATCACACCCAAGGCTTGTATGTGATTTAACTCTTGTTTCAGTCTTTCTCTCAGTGCAAACGTCACTTTTCTACAGGGGTGTATCACGGAAGAAACTTGCGTGTCTATATTTATTTTATGCTCTCCAGGCAAGCAACCTAGACCTTCAAACAAGTCTCTGTATATATATCTCTGTATATGTATGTAAACATCGATTTGCAGTCATCTTCTACTTGTGATGTCACCGTAAAAACTTTCTTTAGCAAGCTTAGTTTCTCACAGGAACTTAATCCTAGAAACGGTTGCACATTTTTATCCACAATCAGTAGAGATGTTCTAAACTGTTGTCCCTTATATTTCAGTGTCACTAAGCATGTACCTTTCACAGGAATTTCCTCCCCAGTGTGCCCTGTAACTTTCACTTTGGCTGGATGAATTTTAGGTTTTACTCTAAAAATCTTATAGTCTTGAAACAATATTAATTTCACCTGTGTGCCAGTATCAAGCTTAAAGGGAATGACAATCTCATTCACAGTTAAAGGGACAATCCATTCTTTCTTATCTGCACTGCAAAGTTCAATGCAATTCACAGAACTCCTCTGTTTGTTTAACAGCATGCACTTCGGTTGTTATACCTCTCTCTATACATGTTACATGTGCCCCACCTGCAGTGCACATGGTTTTGCCCATTTTCCGAACAAATTTGTCCTGAGCTCAGATCTGAATAAGGCCCATAGTCACTGCCTTGTCTAGTATTAGGTCTTGCTCTCTCAGTAGTCTCTCTCTGAGTCCATTGTCAGGTATTCCACAGACAATACGATCTCTAATCAGCAGGCTTGCCTACCCTTTCGCATTTAGCGGCAGGCTCCCGATTTTTACAGGTGCCTCCCACTGCCCCGCATACCCCCCTTTCCTCCCGGTTTTTGGGACTCCTCCACAGAGTTCCATAGTGCGCATGCGCGCGTCTGGAAATGGTGGGGTCGGGGCCTCGCAGCCGGCCACCGCAGAGTAGCGGTGGCTGAGCTGCTGTAACCTGTAACGCTGCCGCTGACAGGAAGTCACTGTGTGTGACTGGGCATCGGAAGGAGCAGAGAGGAGAGAGCTAACAGCTAGAGCTCTGCTCCTTCCCAGAGGCTGGCCCCGCCTACCACACTGACTGAGCTCCGTGAGGCCAGCTCTCCCTGCTCTTCATGGCTACTTCTGACTCTGAGCATGCGGTGAGCTGCCTCCCCTGTATACTGCCTGGTCCCTGCACCTTCCAGGCTGGAGCAACACAGCCAGGTGAGTGCTGTGTATACTGGGGGAGTGGAGTGTGTATATAATGTGGGGGGGGTGTATAATGGGGGGGGGGGGGAGTGGGGTGTGTGTATATAATGTGGGGTGTGTATATAATGTGGGGGAGTGGGGTGTGTATATAAAGTGGGGGTGTATAAAATGTGGGGGGGGTGGATAATGTGGAAGGTGTATATAATGTGGGGGAGTGGGGGGTGTATATAATGTGGGGGTGTATATAATGTGGGAGGTGTATATAATGTGGGGGAGTGGGGTGTGTACATTGGTGGATTCAGGGGGGGGGGACCCGGGCATGTGTCATTATTTTTATAGCTGAGGACCAGGGCTTTCCAATAAGCCCAGCCCCGTGTCTTTAGCCCCCTGGGAACCAGAGATATTCCCTGGCAAAGCTGTAACGGTTTTCCCCATAGGATAATATGGGACACCTTATTTCTGACCCTCACCCTGTTCCGACGGCTGCCAGTTCCTCCCCTGGCATCACATTATTTATTTATTTATTAACAGTTTCTTATATAGCGCATACAAATTCCGCAGCGCTTTACAGAGCATAGTTATGAGCAAACACATAACAAATTACATTACAAGACAGTTTAGGACAAGTACATGGTTAATACGGATAGTTGCATCAGGGGACAGGACACTGAAGCAATTATCAGGGTGGCAGTGGTTTATATATTCCAAGAAAGGCACATGAGGAGAGAGGGCCCTGCCCGTGAGAGCTTACATTCTAAAGGGGAGGGTTAGACACAGGGGTAACACAGAAGGGGGAGAAGTGGGCATAAACAGTAGGTTAGGATGAGAGATGGTCAGGTTTTATGCAGGAGGGTCGGAAGAGGTCAGCTTAGTGTTTGATATTTTAAGTCTAAAAAAGCGCTGGGTCATCCAAGAGTAGACAGCAGAGAGACAGTTGGAGATATGAGTTAGGATGGAAGGAGAGCGATCAGGAAACGAGGGGTAGATTTTAGTATTATCAGCATAGTGGAAGTCGAGTGAACAAATAAGTTCACCCAGAGAGGACATGTAGAGATAGAGAAGAGGGCCAAGAATAAAATAAGCAGGGACACCTACTCTCAATGGAACAGCAAGAGAGGTAAAGTCATTAGAGGTACAGCTGGGCATTTTCAAAACTGACAGTGCAAGTACAAGTGCAAGCATAAAGAGTGATATTCCAAAAGTTTTAGCAGATGGAGAAATGGTGATATCACAGCTGAATAGGCAGATTAAGCAGCCAGGAGTAGTATGATGTGAGAATGAAGTGAGCTCACTCAAAGCAGTCTCTTGGTTTTCTGGGTTGCTGGTGTCTTTCTGAGTCACTTTGATACGAAGATGTTAAGTTGGTTGGCAGTTTCTGTCCAGTTTAAGTCCAGAATAAGTCCAAGCTTTAATCTATGTAACTGTTTTTGCCCCACATAAGCTTGTGTTTGATCTCATTCAATTCCAAATCGCTGGGCCTTCAATATGATAACTGGTCCATATCAGTCAATTGGTTCCAGAGATATTGCGGATAAACTGATTTTATTATTTTTGAACTGTAATTTCATGGCTGTTCATGTTCTTTGAGGGCAGATTACTCTGGAACCAAACACTCCAGTTTCACTGGACCAAAATCATTCAAAGCCCACTCAAAAGTCCTTCAATATGATACTTGTCTCATGTAAATGTGTCAGTTGGTTCCGAAGATATGAATAATTTATTGAGGAAAGAAAAAAAGATGTGTCTATAGTGCGATGCACCTCAAGAAGATTAATTGCACAATAAGATGTAACTTTTAATGTTATTTGTTAAAAAACTTATCGAAAAAAATAAAAAAAACACATACAAACATAAACAGACAAGTGAGACAATGGTGGAAATTTACTAAAGGAAATTTGTAAAAAAAAATAGGTGTATTTGTATCCAGAAATACACTCATTTTTGACATTTACTATCCCGAAAAAACGGCAATTCATATTCATATTGATGTGCTATCAATACGAATACGAATTTTGTATTTTCGGGATAGTAAATGTCAAAAATGAGTGTATTTCTGGATACAAATATACCTATTTTTTACAAATTTCCTTTAGTAAATTTCCCCCAATGTGCGTGTTAAAACAGCATTTGGGGGAGTATCATGTGTGTTTATAAACGTCTCTGATGGTTTTATTTGTCCAGCAACTGTTGCAGGCTTGCAATGTCTCTATAACCAAGGGGATCATTATTTGTTGAATTGTAATTTTTCTTAATGGTGTGGCATAATGCAGACACAATGTTGCGCCGTTAAGAACACACTCTGATTGTCACTAATATTCTGTATCATACATCAAGCAGGCTATTGCTGCATATATAGACAGTCAGGGAATGCGTTCTTCAGCTACCAACTAATACGCAAACAAATAAATCCCTGGTTATTAAAGAGATTTATATTTATTATCTTTAATACACCAAACAAATATTTTTAGCTAGATTGCCTTCAATACTGGCTGTTATCATAATCGAATCCAATCAGTATATGTGATTAGTATTTTAGTATTTCTGTGGTGCGGCCGCAACCACTTCTCATAAGCATCCGGTATTTAGCAATTGTTCAGAGACAAGCCAAGCGGTGTTAGAAATCAGATGCCCATGTCAGCTGGGATTCTCAGTGTAAGTAGTACACGGCACTCTGATTCTAAACCTGCAGTGTGCATTTAAATAAGTACTGTATCAACTAGACAGTGTCAGGCAGCGCATTCATTTATTCCTAAAAAACTAGAAATACAACAGTGATAAACCACCAACCAATCAGCTCCTAAATGTCATTTTTCAAACACAGCCTGTTTGGTTGGTGGTTTATCACTTTCCATTTTATCACTTCTAAAGCTTAGTACCTCTGGCCCTCAGGATGTGGATATCAGATCTGCATCTATGTTGCAAATGTGTACACAATTGCAGGTGGGCATCTCCATACAAATTCTGGTTACATTACCATATTTTTGCACATCCTCATATTTTTGAGTCAAAAATGGCTTTTACAGAAGCATTAATTATGGATCAGGCCCATCGTATAGTTATGTCAATATCTTATAGTATTTTAAAGCAAAGTGTAAAGGTTCTATTTATCTGTTCACAATATTAGCAACAAAAATCACATTGTAGGATGCAATTAGAAGCCCAGATGAATTAAATAGCACATACGAATACGGGCTCTGAAAGGAGCCTGTCCCCGCAATGTGATCACTGTGGTCCCGGGACTTCTGCGCATGTACGGGCAGCTGACCATGCATGTGCAGCCCCCATTGCTGGGTAGGGTTCTAGAGGATTTCTCTGAACTTTTTTAGTTTCACGGCGGCAGCTTACTCTATCAACGTAGCGTAGTCAGTCAGAAGTAGCGTAGTGTTCCAGCGGCCGCTACGTTATTAGCGTAGGCTGCCGCCGTGAAACTACACAAGTAACTACCATACTGTACCGAAATGCATCTCTGTCCCCGGCCTCCCCGGCAAGCATACAGGCGCTCCATCTGTTTGATACACTGGAGCGTCTCAGAGGCTCCATCAATGGCTCCTGCATCTGAGTGGCTATTACAGCGGTGTGCAGCAACCTTGCCTACAGGGTTAGGGGTTCTGTAGCACCTTTACAAACCCCCACTATCCACGGCAGCCTGAAGCGTGGCAAGCGCAGCGAGCCCCGCAAGGGGATGCGTTACACGTCCTCACGACCTTTTCATACCCCCACTATCCACATCGGCATGGAGTTGATATTATATAGTGTGGCGAGCATAGCGCGGTGAGCGGACGCGGATTACCTTACATGTAATACGCATCCCCTCACGGTGCTCGCTGCACTCGCCACACTATATAAATTCAACTCCACGCCAACGTGGATAGTGGGGGGTATGAAAAGGTCGGGAGGCTCACCACGCTTCGGGCTGCCGTGGATAGTGGGGGTTACAAAACTTGCTACAGAACCCCTAACCCTGTAGGCAGGGTTGCTGTACCCTGCCAAGATAGCCACTCAGGCGCAGGAGCGTGTCATTGATGGAGCGTCTGAGATGCTCCAGCGTATCAAACAGATGGAGTGCCTCTCCCCCGGCACCAGCACGATCCCCTCTCCGCCAACCTCAAATGTAGCGTAAGCTGCCACCGTGAAACTAAACAAGTACTGATTTCTCTTCTGGTGGTTTCTGACAAGTGTAGAACATGAGCTACAGCTGGTTATTGCGGTCTTCAGATAGCATCAGTCAAACTCCAGAAATGCTTCGCATTCCAGAGCTGTGTAAATTTGACGACATTATATCCCCATAGAAACCTATAGTGCTGCAGCTGCTGTCAGACATGGAGCTACCTGCAGCTGATATGGAGATATATTTGTCATACATTTGGTGATACTAAATATGGGCTGCTATCCCCTGAAAACAGGTGTTTTCAGGGAATTTGCCACAGGTATGTTGTAAGAAATGGGCACCTCAGTATAGCACTTAATAATAGAAATGGGAAACTTGAAAACTGGTATGTGTAGTCACTTTTAATCTAAACCTATATTCTATACATAGAGGCCCTTATTCTGGTTCACTTGCAAAAGCAAATTCCTTCTCAAATGGTCAAATGGTCAAAAACGACCCCCATAGAGGGAGAATAGAATAGGTGTCGAGCATAGCGAGCCCCCATGCCCACAAGGGGCTTTGTTGCGCTCGCTATGCTGTCTGTCAAAACCATGTGCACTGCAGTGCACATGGTTTTGTCCATTTGAGAAGGAATTTGCATTATTCTGGTTCACTCGCAAAGGCAAATTTCTTCTTAAGTTTACAAAAAAATAAGTAAAACCCCACCCAAATCCAATTCTCTCTGCACATGTTACATCTGACCCCCCCCCCCCCCGCCTGCAGTACACATGGTTTTGTCCATTTGAGAAGGAATTTGCCTTTGCGAGTGAACCAGGATAAGGGTCAAAGAGTAATTCATGGTTGTATGAATTGTTGATGTTCATGCAACAGAGCGAATATCTGCAGACTGTGCCGCAGGATAGCATAGATGCTTTCTGGGGCATGTTTATACCATCAGCTGTGATAATGTATATAGAGAAATATGGCTGCTAGCCTAGCGGTTGATGTTTCTCTTATTTCATATGGGCTGTGTATCTGTATGCCATTGCAAATTAGTGTGATTATTCCATGGACATTTACTGTCTTTTCTGGGTTGATGCTTCACATTCTAAAATGAGCAGTCCCAAATGTTCCCAAATGTGAATGCGAGCAGGGCGCTCCTCCCTCTATATATCGGTTTGTTACAACCCAGTTTGTTTTATAACTGTTGTTTCCAATTGTAAAACACAGCATAATATGCTGCACTATATAAGAAATTAAATGTCAGTAAATAAGTGGGTACAAACATAAATTAGGCCCATATAACACATTTAGGGGTCGATTTATTATAGCGGCACTAAACGCGCCACTATAACAGTACCTGCTTCACCTCATTAGCGAAGCAAAGCAGGAGGGAAGACCGACAAGATGTATCAACATCTTGTCGGCCAAAGCGGGGGAGCGCTAACTACCACCTCTGGAGATGTCCCCTCCTGGAGACAGCGCATCAGTTAATACTGATGCGCTGTCTCCTTGGGTGTGGTATGACACACCGACAGTCGGGATTCCGACAGTCATTACTCCGACATCGGAATCCCGACTGCACAGCGGGGGGGGGGGGCACAATAAAGCCCCTTGCGGGCTCTCTGCGCTCGCCACGCTGCTGGCACGGTGGTGAGCTGCGCTCGCCAGCTATTTTATTCACCCTCTATGGTGGTCGTGGACCCCCACGAGGGAGCAGTCGGGATTCCGATGTCGGAGTAATGACTTCGGGGAGCCGTCCTGCACCCGTCTCCTTCCGCCCCAGTCGGCTCACTGCGCATGCGCAGGATCTCGCTACCCTTGCGAGATCCCCAGCGCAGCTCAGAGCCACCAGCAGGGACAGCGGTGTCCCTGCTGTGGGCATAAGGCATCGCCACCTGCAGCTGTCGAAGTTGATTGCTGCAGGCGGCGGAACGGTCAGCGATGCTGACCATTCATAAATTAGGCAGGTGCGCAGTACAAAATATCATTGCTGCGCTATGCCTCCTGCCCCACACCGCGGCATGTTAGACACCAACTCAGCAGGTGTCATAGATCAGGGGAAGCGCTATCCCCGGCAATAACACATGGGGATAGCATTGGATGCTGGGGGTTGCATACAATACAATACATCTTACATCCTATGCTCACGGACCGGATATGGTGTATTGTATTTGGTCCAGCCGCCAGGGAGCCCGGAGGCTCTTTGGCTGGCAGTTCCTGAAGTATCGCATTCGAGGCTGAATGTGATATATCTGATAAGTGTATGGGGGCCTAAACACTAACCACTTCCAGGCCTATCACCTGTCCTGTCTCTTGTCTCTGAAAGCATTTTAAAACCAACTGACAGGTGTCTGCAGTCAGGTCTGCTTTAGACTTGTCCACCCCTAATACCTGGCCTTTATTCAATGCAACCACACCCTGCTGTTCTATATCCCTGCCAAATATGTTTATGCTGACCCTGTCACACCATGTAGTAGGATATATAGATTGAAACACTGGAGCAGTTACATTAATTACAAAATATAACAGGAGTGACAATAGGTCAGATGTAGGAACTATAATAATGGCATACACAGACAAGGGTGAGGCTGCCGCACAGGTAAATACTTAGATAATGATAAGGGCCCCCTTTATTTACTATCATACGTGTACATTACAGTTTAACTTTTGGGGTGTGCTACCGCCCATGCAGTGATTAAATACAAACAGACAGGACAGAAAAGACTGCTTGGGTGGCGGTGCACTCTGGAGAAGATGATAAATGTATTTTCTTAAAACATAACTTTTATTCAACTTTATTAAAATATATTTACAGCGAATATAGTTGACACATACACATTAAAAATTAGTTAATAACACACACATAAATGTGTATAATGAAATTTAGGATATTAATGTCTCCTAATTCACCCACGGGGAGGGAGGGGTAATAGTAATGTTTAATATAACGGAATGTCTGTGTTTTGACACACGGTACACGTCCTGTATCCACTGTAAAATAATCCTTTAATAAAATGTGGACACAGTGGACACAGGTTAAGTACTCCAAAAAGAAACTGGTGACTGCTGCTACTTGTTGTGAGCTGCGCTGTATCCAGGCACCCAATCATTCCCAGCATAAGTGGCTGAGTAGACTAGGTGTCAGCGGTGCGATTAATAATCCTGGCATGTTGCCAATCGCTATAACCGGTAATCAGCTCCTACTGTAGTAAAGGACTGAACTGTGTGCCAAGGGGCTAGCTATTCCCCGTAATCTCAAGGTCACCCAGCCCAGGTGGATCAATCACCTCTGCTGGTTTGTGATCACTACAGGAATTGCAAGTGCTGTAATGTAATCTCATTAAGGGCTGGACCGGCCACAGTGGTATCTGGTATAAGTCCTATTGAGCTCTGGACTACCTGACCGTGCCAAAGTCCACTGCACCGCTGTGGTGCACTATCTACACTAGTCCTGTACTTAATACCAGTCTACAGCAGTCACTAGAACAAACAATTTAAATAATTTAAACAATCCCCTTCAAACAAGCCCCCCCGCGGCTAGCTACACGCCAACGCGCGTTTCGCTGATCCGCTTTTTCAAGGCTGAAGGTTCAGCCTTGAAAAAGCGGATCAGCGAAACGCGCGTTGGCGTGTAGCTAGCCGCGGGGGGGCTTGTTTGAAGGGGATTGTTTAAATTATTTAAATTGTTTGTTCTAGTGACTGCTGTAGACTGGTATTAAGTACAGGACTAGTGTAGATAGTGCACCACAGCGGTGCAGTGGACTTTGGCACGGTCAGGTAGTCCAGAGCTCAATAGGACTTATACCAGATACCACTGTGGCCGGTCCAGCCCTTAATGAGATTACATTACAGCACTTGCAATTCCTGTAGTGATCACAAACCAGCAGAGGTGATTGATCCACCTGGGCTGGGTGACCTTGAGATTACGGGGAATAGCTAGCCCCTTGGCACACAGTTCAGTCCTTTACTACAGTAGGAGCTGATTACCGGTTATAGCGATTGGCAACATGCCAGGATTATTAATCGCACCGCTGACACCCAGTCTACTCAGCCACTTATGCTGGGAATGATTGGGTGCCTGGATACAGCGCAGCTCACAACAAGTAGCAGCAGTCACCAGTTTCTTTTTGGAGTACTTAACCTGTGTCCACTGTGTCCACATTTTATTAAAGGATTATTTTACAGTGGATACAGGACGTGTACCGTGTGTCAAAACACAGACATTCCGTTATATTAAACATTACTATTACCCCTCCCTCCCCGTGGGTGAATTAGGAGACATTAATATCCTAAATTTCATTATACACATTTATGTGTGTGTTATTAACTAATTTTTAATGTGTATGTGTCAACTATATTCGCTGTAAATATATTTTAATAAAGTTGAATAAAAGTTATGTTTTAAGAAAATACATTTATCATCTTCTCCAGAGTGCACCGCCACCCAAGCAGTCTTTTCTGTCCTGTCTGTTTATAATAATGGCATACTTGCCTACCTGATCTTCTCCATGAGGGAGAAATTGCTCTGTTCCTGGACTTCCCTGGTAATGTAGGATTGCCAGGTAGGCAAGTATGAGTAATAGAACAATTTGCTGAGAGTTATTTTGAGTCACTTTAGAAAGTGAATGTGATGCGACAGGGTGACCTGCTCTCCCAGCATAGGTGCTATTTGAAAATGTAATAGATGTCCCATCGAGCACTGCTGTTTTTTTTAATTTATATCTTTTTTAAAGATACACTGACGACAGTTACAAACGCAGGTAAATTACAGTGTGGCAAAGGTATAGTAAGTAGAAAATAGCATACTAAAAGTCCAGACACAGACCACCATAAAACACTTTTATTAAAATAAAAAGTAGAAGAGTTAGACAACATTGACATATACAGTAGATAAATGAACAGTTTTATGAATATCCTCTTTAGTAGGAGTGCCGGACGCGGTCCCGACAGTTGGGATCTCGACAATCATTTACCCGACAGATGGGTTCCCGACGGCCACCGTCTATTCTCCCTGGTGGAGGTCCACGAATAGGTGTCGAGCATAGCGAGCCCCCGTGCCCACAAGGGGCTTTGTTGCGCTCGCTAATCTGTCTGAGTCCGGCCAGTCGAGATCCCGACGTCAGGCTACTGACGGTCGGAACCCTATACCACACCCCTTTAGTAGTATTTGGTAATATAATGATATAGGGGAGCCAAATATAAAAAAAAAAAATTCAACTTGATCGATAGAACATTTCATCCAATCCATCTAAACCAGATGCGGGAACATTAACTGAAGAGAAATGGGTTCAGACTGGATTCACTTAGACAAAATAGTTTTTTGGGCTGCAGCGGCCACTCGTGCTAATAATAATTGTGTATCTAAAGTTGGTTTATTATGGTCAGATGAATTCTAATAGCTTGATAAGGCCCAAAGTAGATTAATCTTAAAAGGAATATTAAGGGGTATAAATAGATCTCTAAAAATTGTTGAGATCCGGCCTTGATTTCCACAATCCACGGCCGCTTTCGGCAAAACAGGCCCGTCTGCTTTTAAAGTCGAGTCCGTTCTGACGATATGTGGCTTTAATGGTGTCAGGAAAGACAGCATTGAATAGGTGCCTGCCGCTATTTCCTCCATAGGAAATAGCAGCAGGGATTGAATACCCCGCTTAGAGTTAATATACAGTAAGACTGGGTTTCTAACCAAAATCCTTGAACCACTGAACAGGACCACATACAGTGGACTATGTCTGCTTTAGGTAACGGGCATTTAAAACAATTCAAATTTTCCGACGCTCCTGTAAGGAATCGCAAGCACTGCTGTTTTTAAGTCACATGTATGATACTGGTAAGCGATGAGGAACATCTGGCCTAATCTGATATAAAGGTTACAGGAATGTTAACTTTGGTACCTACTATTCACTTCAGTTGGCATCATTGGCGGCTCCAGAGGAGGGCCTGGAGCATAGTTTGAAATTAATATAGGGGAGCCGGCCCAAACCAGCTGCCAATGAGTCAGGTTGGAATGGCAGTTTCTGTATCTCCCCTATTTGAACTGTGCTGCAGCCCCTCCCCTGGATCCTCCCCTGGTTGGCATGCATATTTTTTTTTTTTAAATGACACTGATTAAAAGATAGTGCTGCAACAATAGGGAGACCGCCACACATACACACTACCAAATCTCTCCAGGGCACAGAGTGCGCACTGCACCCATTATAGATACACTATATGCACAAAGGTATTTAGCCACACCTGTTAATTAATGAATTCAGGGCTTTCAATCAGACCCGTTGCCACAGGTGTATAATAGCAAGGACCTAGCCGTGCAGCGGCCATTTGCAACCATTTGTGATATAAATTGGCCCATTCGGAAGAGTTCAGTGACTTCAAGCAGGAAACTTTCCACGAAGATTTTTGCAAGCCATTTGCATCCGTGCACACTCTGGCAGGGCGAAGGGTCTGATAGCAGGGCTCTGCAATTTCACAGAGCAGCGATCAGGTCTGAATAACCCCCATGGTTTAAGGTGTGTGTTGTGGAAGAACTTGACTAGGCACCAATTCCCAGAAACACGCCAAAAGAGTGGAAGCTGTCATAGCTGCAAAAGGAGGACCAACTCCATATTCAAGTATGTGCATCTAACCACAATATCATTACAGTCAGTGGCGTAACTATCGTCCCGCAGCCCCCGCGGTGGCGGGGAGGCGCTGAGGGTATGTGGGCGCCGGGGGGGCTGCGGGATGATAGTTGCCTTCTGCCGCCGTACCGTGCACCACCGGGTCCCAGCTCTCCCGAGTCCCGGCAGCCGCAGCGCTGTTCTAGTACAAAAAGGTGACACTTGGAAAATGGCTGCCCCCATACCGCAGACAGTTTTTCGTCTGCAGTATGGGGGCAGCCATTTTCCAAGTGTCACTTTTTCATTAGCAGCAGTAACGGGAGAGCCGCCCGGGACCCGGCGCAGACGGATGCGGCCAGCCGGCCAGAGGTAACGCGCACACACACAAACACACACACAAACACGTTACACATACATACAAACACACACACACACAGAAACACAACCCCCCCTCCCGACCGCCGTACCACGGCTCCCCTCCGCTCCGTTTTTTTTTACAGGGGGGAACCTCCTGACTTGTCGGCAGGGGGGCGCCGAAAAACTAGTTACGCCGCTGATTACAGTCCCATATGGTGAAATGGTCAGACACCCTAATACTGTATGACTGTCATTTGGGGGCCCATTTACAATTTAATATTTGTGGCTAATTCCCAGAAAAGGTTAGCCATAAATATTATGTAAGCATCTATAATGGAGGGACCACAGCACACAGCATATGCTGTGCTCACAGGCTCCACATGAGCAACTCACGCTGTAACACACTGTAACACACTGACAGCGTGATACTGTAGCTCATGCTGCTGCCCGGGAGAGAGGGGGGTTGGTGGGACCAGAGCTCCCGCCAGACCACTCCAGCAAGCCCAGGCCTGGGAAATTAGTGCCCCCCCCCCCCCCCCCCCCCCACACACACACACACACCTCGGCAACCCTGCCCCTAACTATCATGTTACAGGCTGGGTTTGAAAAATGACAGGTGAGCTGTTTGTTTATCACTCTCCACTTTATCACTTTTTGAAGCTTGATACATCTGACCCTTTGTCTGTTGTGCTCTGGATCTCTGTATTTCTCTACCCTTCTCTATCAGATTCTCCACCTCCTAAAACTTTAACCAGGCTCTCAAGACCCTCTTCTTCATTTAATCGAACCATCTCTCATCCTAACCTGTTTATGCTCACTTCTATCCCTTCTGTGCCATCCCAGTCTGTCAGCCCCTCCCCTCTAGAATGTAAGCTCTCACGAGCAGGGCTCTCTCTCTCCTGCTGTGCTTTTCTTAGTAAATATATCTGCCGCCCCAATTGCATCAGTGCCCTGCCCCCTGCTGCAACTGACTTTTCTTACTATGGGCAGGATGCAGGGCCAGACTGGGACCAGAAATTGGCCCTGACATTTTGAGCGCACAGGCCCACCTCCAGTAGGTGGGACCCTTGCGCGGCTCCGCTGCATGCCGAAAAACCATTGTGGCACCATATGAATGAATTATAATAATCCCATGCCAATGCTCTTCCCTGAGCGGCTCACTGTTATACCACGCCCTCCTGCCAGATTTCCTGCTACCCACTGTGTCCCACTATGCCCTCCGGAACACCCCCCCCCCCCCCTCCATCTAGTAGCACCCCATGAATCCTGTGACACCTGCTGCTGGTACACATTTCATAAAGGGAGCATCACTGAGGGGGGCATATCTCACCCAAATATCCCCAGGTCATCATCATATCAGTTTCCTGCTTAAATCAGAAGCAACTAAGCCTTTTAGTTTATTATATAAATGACGTTGTGTGTGTTGGGAGCAAGTGGCATAAATGCTGCTTTTATCCTTTTTAATCTGCTGATGCTGGAGTCAGTCTGTGGTATTTCGGTTGTTCACACTGATATTTGTAAAGGGTGGAGACTTACATCATTCCCCACTTTATATTTTGGATGCCTGCTGTTTGAATGATTGCAGCTCCCATAATGCTTTTCAGCAGGGTGATAGGAGGGAGTGGCGATCCAGACTGATCCTGAATTCTTTGCTGCTTTCTGTCCATAGATCAGCGATTCAGTGAGTGTAGCCTTTGTGTGCTGCTGCCTGGCACATTTGAAGGCTAATGCTGGAGTAAATGAATTCCTGCATTCTTTACAGCAAACATTAGTCACATACTTTTATCACTATTATGGTGTTTACAGCACCCTATTGACTAGTGCACTGGGTATACCACATGTCAGTAATAACCCGGATTGCAGATTGGTGTGATAGGGTCCCTGGAAAAAAAACCCACTAAGTATCACCTGATGGTAACATGGAGGCACCGCAGCAGGAATCTACGATGCCGCCTGTCCCACCATCACCCGCATTCCCTATAGGTTTCTATGGGGGATGCATACCTCCCAACTTCTGTGATGATGAAATAGGGACACTTGCGAAGCGAAGGGGACGGGGCATATGCAAATGAGGGTGCGGCTTATGCTAATTAGCCGCAACCTCATTTTCATACGAGAATAGACGCTGTGCGCGTGCGCACAGCGACTATTGTATTAGATTGGGGGGTCTCCCAACTGCCACCCCCCGCAGCGGGACAATGCCTGCCGTGGGAGGGACAGCGGGACAGGACCCGAAAATCGGGACTGTCCCGCTGTAATCGTGACAGTTGGGTGGTATGGGGATGCGATGCTGCGATGTATCAACATTGGGCAACATCACATTGGGTCCCGGGGCTACCGCCATTTTGAGATGGTGGTAGCCCATTGTAGCCTGTGGGATGCAGACCACACTGATGGTGGGGAGGTGCAGTCAGTGGGTTGGCCAGGGGTCAACGCTAACCACGCATACGCAATCCCCCGGCACCCGGTGAAGCGCAGGGACAGGCTCATTTTGGAGCCCCTATCCCTGTATCTGCAAAGACATACATACAGGAGGAAGGATTACATATTGCAACACAATCCTGAGTGGTAAATCCAGCCCAGATCGCATTGCAGATGCTTTCCAGTAGTAAATGGGCCCCTTAAGGAGAAGCCCCAGCAATAACCTGGGTCCAGCCTGCCTTGTAAATGGGTTTCAGGCATTTGTGACAAGGCTTAAAACTTGTGTTCTATTGGCCTGGGCTGGCCCTGGGGTTCTGGTAAGAAATGGGTATGATGCTGCTCCCTGCATCAGCCCCGGGGACCTGATTCAGATTTGTTTGAATTCACAGTCCTGTGCTCACAAGAAGCTCACTGATTGACAGCCGGTGGCCATTTGGGGGCGTGCCGCTGGTGTTTTATGGGTGTTCCCCAGAAAAAATAATAAAAGTTTATGTTTTAATGACCTATTGGTGTGCGTCCAACAAGGTAACTCCTTCCTTCTTTTGTATATATCTAATAATGTACCCTGGTTGCCAGGATAGCACCCCGGCCACACTACCAAAATAAAGGCAGTTTAAAAAGTGCCCTGAAATGAAAGGTGCAGGCGTTCCCCGGCCGTGTGTAAGATGTTTCCGAGGTCCATCCCTAGCCCAGCGATGGACAGCAGGTGACAATTCCTGCTTGTTGTGTTATTAGTTTGTTCTAGTTTGTAATGCTTATTTAGAAGGCCTGCACTTACTGTATCTAACATGGACAGGTTTTCACTGACCATCGTTTTAAAAGAATTGCAGCCTAGCGAACAGGTAAGCACTGCCCCGCTGAACGCCCCCCTCCCCCGAATCCCCTCACTAGCATGTAAGAGGATGTGTACGCGAACACATCCCCCCGCATGCTGCCGCCCGGCTGAAAAATTATTTGATGGTCGCTCACCATTGAATGACTTTTCTGCTTTTGTTAATAAAAAGTCAGTTTAAACTGACTTTTATTATGCCCACAGATCGCCAAAAAGGGGGTGGGCGCACCCAGAATAAAACTACCTCAGTAGAAGCTTATGGTTAATGGTTGCATTTCAAATAGTCACAGTAAATGACGGAGGCACTTTTCTGTATACGATGAATAAAAATAATTCTACCTCAGGCGCTGCAAAACTCAAAGCTGCATACAAGACTATAATATGACAATACAATACAATACAATGTATTGACCCTTATGGGCCATTCACTCCCCAATGTACCGAAGCTCTCATCCTTTTGGGGAGAGCTCTGGTCCCTCGATGGCAACCCGAGCTGCAAGGCGGAGGGAAGTCTACTGCAGGTCTTTCCAAACCTTCGGGTGCGGAGGACCCACCGTCCTAACCCTTCCGGGGGTTGAGGAAAGAGGGTCTCTATAAGCTTCGGCGAAGAGGACCCACCGATCCCTTTTTTCCCCTCTTCCGCCTTATGGCTGAGAGGGGTTAGGGGAGTAACCGGGCCCTTCTCCTTTGGGAGAGAGTCCATTCGAACGCACGACCCCCTAAGCACGATTAAGGTCAGTTTCTTGAAACTCAAACCAAGGTGCTGAAAAACAGATGCTCCACACACCGCTGTATTATGATAAAAAGACACTTAGGGGGTTATTCTGGTTCACTCCTTCCAGTTCACTCTTTCTGACAAATTCCTTCATAGATGGACAAAACCATGTGCACTGCAGGTGGGGCAGGTATAACATGTGCAGAGAGAGTTAAGGCCCCCATACACTAGGGCGACTTGTCCTTAGGACAAGTCGCCCCCTACTTCCCCCTGAGCTTCCCCGGCTGCTCCCCGGGGGAGCTTGATTAGATTGGCACTTGATGTGCCATTTTTTACATGTGATAAATCGTCTCGATTTATCACATGTAAAAAACCCGGGGAGCAGGGGGGGGGGGCTACAGAGCAGGGCTGCTGGTGGGAGCAGAGGGGGCTGCGGGGGACACAGGCGGCATAGAGCCGGGCAGAGGGAGCCGGGAGCTGTCAGTGCTAGAAAAAAAGCCTATACAATAAATGGGCAGCCTGTGATTGGCTGAGCGCTCTCTCAGCCAATTGCTGACTGGCTGAGAGAGCGCTCAGCCAATCACAGACCGCCTGCCCGGCTCTATGCCGCCTGTGTCCCCCGCAGCGTCCCCTGCTCCCTCCACCGCTGCGCCGCCCCACTAGGTCCCAAGTCGGGTGGTCGGACGTGGAGCAGGTCCCACCACCCGACGCAGATCCGATGCGCACGGGACCGCACATCGGATCAGAGGGGACATCAAAACTAGCCGATTTTGATCCGATTTCGGCCAGATCCGACTGATCTGGCCGAAATTGGACCAAAATCGGCTAGTGTATGGGGGCCTTTAGATTTGGGTGGGGTTTTACGTCAAATGGATATCTATATTGCAGTGTAAAAATGAAGCAGTCAGTATTTTCCTTGCACAGAAAGAAAATAACTCACCCAAATCTAATTCTCTCTGCACATGTTACATCTGCCCTCCCTGCAGTGCACATGGTTTTGTCCATTTAAGAAGGAATTTGCCAGAAGGAGTGAACCAGAATAATCCCCTTAGTTTGACACGTTTTGGCAAACCTGAGGGTCTGACAAATGCAGAACCCTCCACGTGCGTTATTAGGTCAGAAAAAAAGGCCTATTGTTTATTCTCCCCTTTCTACACATATTTGAACTTTGGAGTCGGAGAGGAAGTGGGAGACTACGTGAAGGAACATCACTCCATTTGGACATTTCTTTTAGCGCATGTGAGATCATTCCTTTTCTTTTACTTCCCTGTATACATTGGATTTTAATGCATTACCAGGGATACAGTCATTGGTCACCAGCAATTTGGTCAACAGTCATTAGGTCGACATGCATTTAGGTCGACGCGCAGGAAGGTCGTCAGGAGTCTAGGTTGACAGGGCCATTAGGTGCCTGAAGCATGGCGAGTGCAGCGAGCAATGCCAGGGGACGCTGTGCTACATTTCAGTGTCTATGTCGACTGTATCGACATTCGGGTCAAATGTTTTTTTTTTTTTTTTTAAACCCATGTCGACCTTTTGACTGTCAACCTAACCCATGTCGACCTAATGACCCTGTCGACCTAGACTCATGCTGACCTAAATGCATGTCGACCTAGACTCCTGTCGACCTAATGACTGTTGACCAACTTACTGGTGACCAACTGATCCACGCCATTACCATGACATTAAGACATGGCAAAATGTATTTAGTCACATACAATTTGTCTTTTATTCACTTATGACAGGCTGACAGCTTCTGCCTATATCCCTAGTACATTCTCAGCACACACAGGTCTGTGCTATGTACCATATACTATGCAGCAGCACTTCCTGGAGGAAGGAGCTAGGAGAGCACAGGCTGCGGGCCTGCTGCCTGTCACTTTAAGAGGAGAGAAAGGCTGGAGAGGAGGAGGCGGCTTCCCAACCAGGGCTGCTCAGCTCAGGAGGAGGCACAGGGACTAGGGAGATCTTCCTGGTGGCCGCTGCTGTTGGAGACGCTGTCACAGTCTCACCTGCTGCACTTACACGCAGTAGCCCTGGCTGCGGAGAAATGAGAGCGATGTATGAGGATCCCCTTCTCTCCTGCATCCCTGCGCTGGTTTCCTGAAACAAAATAGACCCGAGAGACCGACGAGCCCAGCATCCTCCTCCTCTGCAGCGACCTCCTCACTGCACAGCCCCTGGGAAGCAGCAGCCGCAGGTCTGCGTAGCCTTTGTTCCCCATCAGCTTCTCTGCTGATGGTGTATTCTTATTATTCATTGCTCGCTGCCATACAGCACCAGTGTGTACTGGGCGAGCATCAGCAAGGCGCACCATTCATTGTGCAGGCTCGCAATGCATGGCTGCTGGCAGGATGGGTGTTCTCTGATTGCTGGGATCCTCTAGGAATAGCGACATAAGCGCCAAGAACAGATCCCAGCCTTTGTTATGTGGTGCTGAGGGTTGTGTTGTGTTATCTTCAGTAGGTACATGTTTTCTAGGGTCTGGAGAGGAGAATGTATAGGGGTAGTCTGATGCAGGGGACATCCTGGTTTGGAGTATGCATAGAGAATGATTAATGGGTTTGTCACGTTTGCATAGATTTAAACAATGCATATATGATTTTACATCCTATTGGTACATAAATACATGCTAGTGTATAAATACATGCTAGTGTATACGATGTACATACTGGTGATAATACTCTCATCACTTCATTTATTTTTGCACTTAGTTGAAATACTGCATTTCAGATCCCTACTTTAAAAGATTTACAAATCATCTCTGTGTATAAAAAAGGTGCCCATACACAGTGCAATATGCGCTATGTGCGTATTGTCAAATCGCATGCGATACGCTACAACAGCATGCGATGCCATCTAGTATAAAAGTACTGGCTGCACATACTGTTTTGGCTTGCGATATGAACTACGCGAGAGCGCCCATCACAAGCCAAAATATACACGTGCGATGTGGACTAGACGTGATGCTTTTTGAACGAAAGAGTTTAAAACACATCCCAGAATCACACCGTGTGTGGGCGCCATTAGAAACAATTCTTTACATTGTTACATGTATTCCTGTGGTGGAAAAGTGACTTAATAAGCGAATATTTATTGAAGCTATAATATCAGATGTCTTCCTGTGCACCTGCTCCACAGTAAAATGTTTATTATATATAGTGTTTGTTTAAAAGTCTTCTTTAGCCCTTGGTTGTATCTGTGACAAGTTATCACACTTTGGGGGAAATGTATTTACTAATATGGGAGTTCTATTTCAGATTTGATGTTGCTGTGGGCAACCAATCAGAATCTTCTTATTTATTTAGCACCTTCTATAAGATAATAGACAGTACCATAGCAACATCCCATATGAAATAGAACCCCTATCTAAGTAAATTTCCCCATTTGGAGTTGATGTATCAAGCAGTGAAGAGGACTCGCTAAGATGCTGCCCATAGCAACCAGTCTGCTTCCAGGTAGCATTTCTGTAGTACATGGGTTAGGTCGACAGGGTCATTAGGTCAACATGGGTAAGGTTGACAGTGAAAAGGTCAACGTAGGGTTTTTCACTGAATTTTATTTTTACCGAATGTCGACATGGACACAGGTTAAAGTGCACCACGTCCCCTCTCATGGCTCGCTGCGCTCACTATTTTATTCTCCTACCACACCCTGGTGGATGGCAGGGCATGAAATACTGCCTGTCGGCACATGTCGACTCAAAATAACAGTGAAAAACCCCATGTTGACCTAATGACCCTGTCGACCTAGACTCATGTCGACCTAGACACATGTCAACCTAATGGTGTCAACCTAATGACTGTCTAACAACTAGCTACTCTCATCTCCCAGCGCCGGCCAAGGAACCGCCCCCTGGTGATATCACACCCCCAGCGTTACGCCGGGTTGGGAGGCAAGTCTAAAAGAGGTCACAAGCTGGGTCTCTACTGGCTTTTTGGTGTAAAAGAGATATTACTTATCCTTACCACCTTAGAAGGGTTTATATTAAATATACTTCATTGGTTTTAGTTCTTGTATTGTAGTCATATTCTAAAAGTTAATATTTCACCCCAATCAACTTGCTGAACTCAGAGCATGCTGACATATGTAGTTCAACATGTTACCTAGGGGCCTAGTTTTTTTAATGTAAATATTGCTTTAAATCCTCTGAAAAGTACTATTTCTGAGCATTGCTATATTGTATACTGTCAGGGATAATGAACATGGAGCAATGGAAGTCCATTAATTTATCTGCCAAAATGCCCTATTTAGTGAACATTGAAATTTAGCTTTACAGAGCCTTCAGCCATTGGCTAATGCTGTTTTTAAGGTGGCGATACTTATTCTGTCTATGGAGAAAGCAGACTGGCCACTCTTGCACGTGACTGTCTGGCTGAGCATGTGTTGTATGTGCATCCAGGAAATATAGTGATTGCTATCATTATATGAAATGATTCACCTTTGGCAGCATGTTATCAGATAAACTCTCCTGGATACAGTTTTGTCCCTAAACCAGCGGTTCCCAAACTGTGGGTGTTATATTTGGGTGTTTTATTGTTTCTCTACTGGCTGCTTTATTTTTACGCTGCAATATTGATATCAGTTTAGGTGCCCATACACTAGTAAGATTTATCTTCAGATCTGGCTGGTTGGAACAAAAACCTGGTAATGGATGAGTGACAGTTTGTCAGTTTTCCAGCATTTCCAAGCAAATGGTCAACTGTCATTTGCTCTCATCCATAACCAGGTTTTTGTTCCAACCAGACAGATCTACAGATAAATCTGCGTGTGTATGGCCACCTTTTGAAGTACAAATCCCACCCAAATCTAACTCTCTCTGCACGTTACATCAGCCCCACCTGCAGTGCATAGGGTTTTGTCCATAAGAGAGTGATTGTGCCTTTGTGAGTGAACCAGAATAACCCCCAGTGTGCCTAGGCCTAGGCACCTTGGGGAGCCTCAGGACACCGGCATGGCTTGGGTTGGTGGTTCAAGAACAATTCAAATTATTTATGGTCATTGTGATTTGCAGCCACCAGTACTTCCTATCATAACATATGTGGACACATAGAAACAAATCCTGTCCCTCACCACATAACTAAAGATAACCTACAGGTAAAAAAAGAAAAAAACATATTGGGCCCCCATATAAAAAAAACAATCACACTGGTCCCTACAGGTAACAAGAATAAAATACACTGACCCTTTACATAAAAAGGAGAGACCAGTTAATAACAGATGAACTGCTGGTGGCTGTAAACTGGTTTGGGCATCTCTACATCGGGGGGCACACTTGAAAACAGCTCAAGTCACACTAGTGTGCCATGGAACAGTGGTTGAAAAACACTGCTCTAGGGTGGCATGATTTCAAAAAGCATGGGAACCACTGCCCTAAACCAATATCTTGATTCACTAGAAATAGTAGTCAGGACAGATCTGTCTTTTTATTATTATTATTATTATTATTATTATTATTATTATTATTATATATTTCATGTCTTGTTTTTTTTTTAGGAGACATAATGGCTCACCCTCCCCTGGAATTCAGTGATTGCTACCTGGACAGCCCAGTCTTCAGAGAAAGTTTAAAGGGCTATGAGCAAGAGCTGGAGAAGACCAATAAATTCATTAAGGATGTGATAAAAGATGGAAATGCTCTTATTGGTGCCATAAAGGGTAAGAGGAACATTCTCTTCTGCAGAATATCCCTGAATTTACTTGACTGGTTATTGTACATTATGGCAGGTATTCAATGCTGTTTGCGAGTGGTGACAGCGAGCAGGGCTTCCTGCTCGCTGTCACCACTCACCCTGACAGTATTCAACACACCCTCCGCATACGCCAATTCCCCCTCGCTCCGTTTTTTGAGCGAGGGAGAATTGGCGGATGCGGCTCCTGAACCAGCGAGACTCGCAGCTAAAAACAGCGAGTTTTCTGCAGTAGCCGCGGGTCTCGCTGTTTGGGTGAATCCTCGCCGTCCTGTGACGGCGAGGATTTCCCCAGAACATTGAATAGAGCAAGGTTTTCGCTGGTTTTCTGCAATCCTCGCTGTTTAACCCCCTCGCCGGCCGCTCGCTGCAGCATTGAATACCCCCCTATGAGTGAGAAGAGCTGTCCAGCACTGTCATACCAATACAAAACTAGCATTCAAAATCTAAGATCTGATCTGCGGAGATTAAACTCTTCTTGTTGCTTGGTACAGTAGCAAAGTGCATTGTATTCACTATCCAGTAATTACCGCTTAATTATTAATGGTTAATACATACTAACATTCATACTTTCTGTCTCCTAGTTAATAGTATGATTCTTTGAGATTAAGTGGGATTGTTCTATGCTTTTGTTGATTTATGAATACTATCGTCATTTTAAAAGGAGGACCAATTAATCCACAGTTCAAGGTCAGATATGATCTCCCCTTGTGTACTTCCCTGTAACCAAGGGATTATGCCCTGACAGAGTAAAGACTGTAAGGTGTATGCAGTAAATATATTATACAGTATTTACTATTGAAGACATTTATTTTCAGACAGTTAATGTGCCCATACATGGTCCGATTTGGGCCCGATTCTGACTGATCGGGATGATATATTGGTTAAACAGCCCAAATCCGAGGTGTTTGACATTAGATCAGATTTAATTCGCATTCCCATGTGCATCGGATTGGATCCCAGAGATCTTGTGTGCAGCACATAGGATTCATTGGAATCAGACCATCAGCGGCACATCGCGGGTACTTTTTAGCACCCGAAAAGTATTGCACCCAATTTCTGTTGAACTACCCCAACAGCTCCCCGGGAGTTCTCTTACATGCGATAAATTGCAATCATATCAAGTATCAAGTCGGACGGAGCCCTCCTGGAAAGCTGCCAGGGCAGTTCAAAGGAAAACCGGTCCAACTTGTGCATCAGACAAGGCGGACCTGTGTATGGCCACCTTTAAACCCAAGAAGGAAGAGATTGTTACTATTTGGTTGTCATGTTTATTAACCTATGTATTGATGACTACCATGTCTGCTGCACCATTTCCTACCTCCTTTTGTATTCTGGACCTTTAACTGCCCTCCAGTGTTCTTACTGTAACTCAGGGTGTGCCTGGAAGCCTAGCAGGGGAAAGGTGTGTTGCAATACTAAGAAATGACACATGTCTAGGTAAACTAACCATAATGAACATACTACAATGCAAGCTGTTACCTTTTCACATCACGTGCATGATCGAGAATGACATGGGAAAAGCGTGTCCTTTATCTAGCAATCTATGTGCAATGTCATTTTTTATTTTTTATTTTTACCACCAGTGCAGGAGGATTACCTGCAAAGTTTAAGGATTTGTGCGGTTATTATGGTTCACACTCAAAGGCAATTTCTCTCTCAGATGGACAAAACCATGTGCACTTCAGGTGGGGCTGATGTAACGTGCATAGAGAATTAAATTTGGGTGAGTTATTTTGTTTCTGTGCAGGGTAAATTCTGCCCGCTTTATTTTTACACTGCAATATAGAGATCAGTTTGAAGTACACACCCCACCCAAATCTAACTCTCCCTGCACATGTTACATCTGCCCCACCTGCAGTGCACATGGTTTTGTCCATCTGAGAGTGAATTTGCCTTTGAGAGTGAACCAGAATAACCCCCATGGTTACATTCCACTGCTCTTTCAATTGCTGTCCGCAGCATCCCAGTAAAAATTATATATAGACCATCCATCAAGATTATGATGTGGTACATGTGGGCTTGAATCAAAGCTGCAATATGGTGCTGGCTATAGTTTCAGTATGCAGGGTAGTGTGAAATGCTAATAATGAAGGATTTTGCTGTTGCTTTTCTGTGCGTGGGCTGCTGAACAGGTGGAATGAGACTCATTTTCCCATCTGGCATTTGCAAATATTAACTCCTTGTTCTAAATGATTTAATTATGTAACATGATGGCAACTGCACAGCCAATACAAACACATTATATATGTGACATCTGTTATTTTAGATTTTTTAACTGAGTTTTGTTTTGGTCATTTATATACTGACTTAACAATTTTAGTGAGTTTTGTAGCATCAGTGAGGTTGGTACACATTCATGCATGGTCTGGATTTACATAGCTGGTTGGGAACCAAAATCCAAGAGTGCTTTTCGTATGGTTGAAGTTCATTACTGTACTCCAGTGTACACTATGGAGATCCTCTGTTTGCATGATTCATTCTGGGGCCTACTCAGTCTTGCAGAACCCTCTATGAATCATGAACTGAGTCTGACATAATTGTGCATATGAGTAACAAACAAGAATATTTATTTCAATATAATATCTATCCTCTTGATTTGTCTTTTCCTCTGCTTTGTTGATGGTATTGTTTTATTTGGGGGTATATAGTGTATCAATGGCAAAATGAATTGACTTCTCCTTTTGTATATTGGGAAGTCTTTGTTTAAGGTCAATGAGAAGGATGATAGATTACTATAGTGGTTGGTATAAAGCAAACTTACACCATGCATTGTAGGCTGCATTTATGAAGGTGATCGCTTGTGTATATTCTGCTCCTTAAGTCATGCCATCTTCCCACTGCTCGTATGAAATACCCAACATTTTAATGCCGGGGACTCTCGTTCTTACTGCTAGACAAATTCCCGGTTCTACCTGGTAATTTGCATTTTAACACAGGTTTTTTGCAGTGTGAACAGGTCAACCCGTGTCTGCATAGCCGGGTCTCAAACTGGGGTGTAAAAAGCAGGGTTGGAGAGTAAAGAGCAGGAAAGTTCACACTGCAAAAAAAACTGTGTTAAAAGGCAAATTACTGGGTCAACACGCTAGACCCGGGAATTTGCCTTGCAGTGAGAACGGGGTGTAATTAAATCTGCCAAGGTTATTACAAGGGAAAGCAACTAGATTAGGAAACACTCTTACAATGTGTAATTGGTTATGGTATGGGATATTTAACTTTTGCTGCTTGATTCAAGAATGATGTAGCTATGAATTACAATTGGTAAACTCTTCGAGGGTAAGTAATATCTGCAGTCGACATTCGGGACAAAAAAAGTGAAAAGCTCATGTAGACCTTTTGACTGTCATCCTTCCCATTGTTGACCTAATGTTTGTGTCAACCTTCCAACCTTGTTGACCTTAGCCCTGTCCACCTAATGCATGTCGACCTTAACCCCTTCAGTGGTGGGATTTCTTTTAGGGAGCCCTCCCCAGTGGGCTAATTTTTAAAGGGGAGCGCTCCCTCCACCTTCTATGTGCACCCGCTGCCCGAATCAGTTGAAATCTGGCCCAAATCGCATAGTGTATGGGGCCTTAAGACTCTGGTTCTGTCACCATCCTTACTATATTTTATTATTATGCTACCAGCAATACTGTAAAGCCTGTTAGATGTCAGGGTAACAGGTTCATAGAGAATTTGTGGACAGATGCATTCTGAGCATGTTGTAATACAACATAAACCAGAATGCATACACACAGGAAAGCTATTTATTCAAATAAAACAACATGTTTTATAAACTGTTTGTTTTAACACAGAACTGTGTTAATTATTAATGACGGTTGAATCTGGGACAGCGCCTATCTTATTTGTGGAAATTCTAAGGACTAATTACTCTAGAAAGATAAAGCTATCCAGATTTCTACTCTAGAGGCCACCATACACTATGCGATTTGGATTTGAACCGATTTGGAGGAATCGGGCCGTGAAATCGGGCCAAATCGCATGTGCAGACATCCCATCCGACCTGATGCGCGGTCCCGTGCGCATCGGGTCGGATTCGGGAGGTCGGACGAGCTGCACATAAGATTTGTTCAATCTTATGTGCAGCCCAAGGCGGGCAGGGGACGCAGCGTATAGTACGTGCGGTGTAGGGAGCCGAGTGGGGGACTGTAAGCAGGGAGCCGGGCTAGAGAGGCAGTGGGTGCACTATCCTGGGCGGGGGGGAATGCCGCAAATAGATACTTCCAGGCGGAGAACGCCGCAAGGGGATCAGAGACAGAGACCGGGTAGCGTAGGGGAAGCCGGGCACATAGAAATTAATGGACAGCCAGTAATTGGCTGAGAGCTCTCTGACTGAGAGAGCTCTCAGCCAATCACTGACTGTTAATTCATTTCTATGTCCGCCCGCTGCTGCCCGGCTTCCCCTACGCTACCCGGTCTCTGCTCTCTGGTCCCCTCGCGGAGTTCACCGCCTGGACCAGTGCACCCACTGCCTCCCCTGCCTGGCTCCCTGCTTGCAGTCCCCCGCTCGGCATCTGGCTCCCTCCACCGCAGGTACTACAGGCTGCGTCCGCTGCCTGCTTGCAGCCCCCATGCCCTGCTCAGCTCCCGGCTCCCGCTGACAGCAGCTCCCCGGGGGGACTGCATGTGATAAATCGCATGCGATTTATCACATGCAAAACCTGGCACATCAAGTGCCAAATCGTATGTGACCCCCCCCCAGGGGAGTTGTCAGTAGATTAGGTCCGACTTGTCCTTCGGACAAGTCGGCCTAATGTATGGGGGCCTTAGGAGAGCAGGGAGAATATTACACTAATGGGGCCTTGACACATAGCGATTTTTAGCCATTTTCTAAGTGATCTGACAAGATAGTTTAGAAAATGACCCTACATCGCTGTGTGTGTAGGGGCCAGCGGTAGCTGTGAGCGGCCCTGCACATCGCAGTCGCTGGTAGAATGAAGAATGAACAGTGTCCATCAATATCTGCATCACCAGTGTTCTCTCACTGGAGAACACTGGCGCTGTCAGCTCGCTCAGCACACAGCACTGACCGCTCGCACTGTGTGTGGGCTGTCAGCGCTGTGTGCTGAGCGACCGCGCTGGGTGCTCAGCCGAACTAGCACAGCTAGAAAGCCTACACACATCGGCATGTGTATTGGCCCTATAAGGACTAACCAATGCTTGTTAGCACACTTGTGTAGTGGAGGGACTTTTTTACAGTTGCATTACTCTATGCCTACGCTAATGAATGATTATAGTTTCATCATTTTTACAAAGATAGTGTGAATGGGAACTATATAGCCATAGTTGCATCTTAAATGACTGAGCTAAGATACTTTATACTGTCCAGATCTACCATATAGTTTTTACTTAATGTAGATTTTTGGGGGGAATGTTTAGGTATAACATGAATATATGTTAAATATTTAGGGAGACACCCGCACAAGGGCTGATTATCTATGTCATTTATGAAAACGTATATTTCTAGATTATTTTAAAATTACCTTATCTATTTCTTTTTTTTGGGGGGGGGGGGGGGGGGGGGTGCAGCGTCAGACTGATAAACTGGATATATTGGCAAAAAAAGAGGACATGTTTGTGGCGTACTTTTGGACAGCAATTACGAAAATATAACCTTTGTTAATTACATATAAAAAAAGATGCAATTAACTTTTTGTAATGTAATAAATAAAAGTTATATTTTAGTACTTGCTATCCAAAGTGCGCCACAAACAGGCTCTTGTCAATATGTTTGGAATGTTGTAGGATAAAGAGAAATATTAATTAAAAACTCCAGCTCTTCTCCTCTGTAGGTCATGCTGGCAACCATGACACTTACCCAGGCATATGCGGAACATTGATGCCGAGTTCTCTCACCATCTTTAAGGAAATGGGATTTTCCAAAGGATGTGTGTAAAGTTTGCTAAAAGTAATTAATGTCCAGACTCCTTACTCATTTGCATCACAATTATAGAGTATTTGAAATTAAGTTCTCAATGTTTTGGTATGTGTTGCTTCTAAAGGCTAAAATACGTTTTTGTAAAAATTATATTATTTTAACTGAGAGGGTTTATATTGAATAAGTAACCCCCATACTATAAGTAGATTCTTGTTTGGTAGAAGCAATTACCTGTACTGCAACATCTCCATCATTGGGTGAATGATTATGTAACGTTCTGTATTTGGCTGGTCTATACTAATGTACTAAATCAAACAATGGGGGTCTACTAAATGCAGAAGGTGCATTGTGTTGCAAGCTGGTTTCATGCAGAAAATTTGTGCAAAAAAGGAATTTAGAGATCACTGCGCTGCTTATCCTCTCGTAACATGAAGTTCAATAGTGCTGTCTCAGTCAAATGATTCACTGTGTTCACCAAAGGATGCCACTTCTTAGATGTATACTTAGTCTCCACATATGGAACAAAAAAGAGAAACAGCAAGAAAGACTGTCAGACATAATTCTTCATGTATGAAGTGAATGGAATATTAATTCCAGGAGAAGGGATCCCAAACCCCCAATATTGGATGGCTTACACGTGCTTACAAGGTATAATGTGTGTACAATCCTATCTGGGTATCTTTTATGGGGACCACCAACTTGTGCTCAAGACGGTAATATCTTACATGTGCTTACATGTAGGACACTTGGAAAACACATAAAAATGTATCTTTGCTACTCCAAAAAATAATGCTCACACTGTCTTACGTGGTAGAAAGTGAAGCCAATCGTGCAAAGGTATCTTTTCTTTACTCATAACAGATGAGGTACCATATGAAACAAAAAAGACATCTCCTCATGGTGCAGATCAGATAAAAACATGAGGCTTTATTGACAAAACAAAGATAAAAAATGACAGGCCAAGCCTCGTACCGTGGAGATCAGGGATATACAACAGGAAAATGAATAGAACCCAGGTAGCTCCTGCTGCAGTCTCAACCTGGTCCTTGGTACCGTGGGTGGCCTTCTAAAAACACTCCTCCTGCAGAAAATTGCTTGGTTTCCTATGCGGCAGTGAACACTTTTGTGGGAATTCCTTCCACTGTAAAGTGTTATGATGACTCGCACCGGCAAGATTATTGCTGCTAATTGGATCGACCTCAAGCCAGCTATACATAATACTTGGGGTTCCCTTTTTAGAAGAGTTTAACCGTGCTTTAATCAGCAAATAAAACATTTTGAACAAAACAATTAATCTTGTAGCCCATTGTCAAGGGACCTCTGTATTACTGCAAGTCCCTGCAATAGTATCTACAGCATGTCCAGCACAGCATTCCATTGCAGTTCAATGCAGTTTCCTCCTAGACACAAATGATGAGCTCTGTACAAGATCGGCCTGTGAGCCAAACCCAGCTAGGCATTTATAGTCCTAATTACAAGCTGCCATGATGGCACTGTTTGTTTTTAAACAGAAAAGAAATACGCTGGTTCTTGATATTGCCCATATTGTACATGTTATCAGTGGCACCGAGATGGGATGTACAGTAGCTGGAACTCTTTATCTGGCTCTGGTCAGGCTGGAAGCGCCAAGTGGGGGTGTCATTGCATCTCCCCCCCCCCCCCTAGTCCTCCCCCATGCAGACTTCAGTACTTTGAGCATGGAGAGAGGACTGACTGCTGCTGTGCGCTCTCTTGCGAACACTCTCTCGCTCTCTTTTTTTCTATCGAGGGGGTCTGCCCGCACCCCTACATGGTATCGGCTTTGTAACAATATTAATGCTATATACTTTATACCTATACAACATTTACTAAGATGGGAGTTCTATTTCATATGGGATGTTGCTATGGGTAACCAATCAGAATATTCTTCTTTTTAGCACCTTCTAGAACATAATGGATAGTATGTATCAATCATTAATATTGCCACACAGCTGGATTAATGTGGGTGAACATGAGCAAAGACATAGATGTATTTTCTGTTTAGTTGCAGATGCGGTATTTCCTTCCATTTTAGCCCTTTTCAAAATGGGTTGATTTATGGTGAAGTTCTAGGAATGGAAGTTTTTATCCTTGGTCATGGTACTTGTACATGACAGCATGTTGATAAGACAAAACAAAGGTGGTGCAACCAATCAAATCTCTTATTTATTTCTTGGGGAGAAAAAAATCAAAATCAAGGCAAAGCCAGTTGAGTTTCTTTATCACACCTTTACCTTTTATCCTGTTTATTATTTATGTCTTTATAATTGACTCCCATTTTTCTCATGTGAGCTAATTGGTCACTGTAATCCCATAGGGGTTGGTGATGCAGGTCAGCCAAAGGACATGATGTAGGTTAACCGAACAAAGGCAATATGCAGCATAACTGGCAGGACTGCTCCTATTTGCGCTGCATATGTGATACTTCAGTCTGAATCCTATGCCCCACTGAAATTAAACCCTTCTGATCATTCCTCTGCTTTGTTACCTATGACCAGCTAAGTAACTAACACATAATTACAGGTTATTCTCCTAAGTATTATGAAGATCAAGACACATAAGTAGCCAGAAGAGACTCCACCTGAAGATAAATACACAGTCTGTGGTACAGGAGCTAGCTTTTCCCTCTATATACCTTGCCTGCTAAGTACGGGATTTCTTTATTACCCTCGATTCTGGCAGCTATCAGGGATTTTGGGAGGCCAAGCCTATCTGCCCCGTTTTTTTGGTCCAGGAACTTATCCCGCGTCCCATGTGTTTTCGCAAGAAAACTGAAACCTTTCTGCAGGAAAAGTGTGTAATTGAATAACCCTTAGCGAAACACTGGGCAAAAATTGCGATTATACTGTAACTATTTTTTTTTTCCAGCGAGTACAGTAGAAGGTTATTAATGTTTTGTATTTTAAGTTCGTCATTACTACCAAAAGTAATCATTTAAATATATGAAAATAAAAGTTTTCTTCTATTTTGGCCAACACAGGGAATCCCTTGTTCATACATTCCATCACATATGCTCAAACACAACCAGTGTAGTAATACAAACTTGCTAACACACACGATGTCAGCTAAAATTCTTCTGTCTGCTCCAAAAATAATAATACTACAAAAAAGGGAAAACAAAAAAAGAAACATCTGTCAGTAAAATATTACACTTCCTTCTATGGTGTCTCATCTGCTGGTAGGTCATACTGTACATTCTGCATGTTGTCCTAGCTGTTGCAATAGTCTTTCTAACAATAACAGAGACAATTTGTCAATGAGGATATGTTTCTGCCAAGCTGGTTAGGCCTAATGGCCAGTGTTTTACTTGTGTCGTACAAATCATTCCTTCAGCTTGTAAATGACAGTGCCCATATACAAGCACTGGATAAAGCATGATTAACACTGCAGTAAATGAAACCGTATATTAGGGATCCGTATGGGAGCTTGCTTGAGTATTTGTCTGAAACTTCTAAGACTTTTAATATACTTGTTTTATAAACACATTAAAAAGGGGCATTCACATGTTATTTCTGATGTCACATGACTTGGTTGCAGACATTTATGAGACCGGTGTAAAGGGAAAGGAGCTGTGACTCCTAATAAACAACTATCATGACCGAACACTGGCGGAGATTTATTAACCCCTTACCGCCGCAGCCTGTTTTATCCTTCCTGACAGAGCCCTTTTTTTCAAATCTGACATGTATCACTTTATGTAGGGATAACTTTTTATTGCTTTTACTTATCCCAGTGATTTTGAGATTGTTTTCTCGTGACACATTGAACTTTAAGTTAGGGGTAAATTTTGGTCGATACAGTCTGTTTTTTTTGTGTGAAAAATACCAAAATGTCGTAAAAAAATTGAACATTTTGCAAAATGTTAAATTTTCTGCTTGTGAGACAAATAATCATACCACTCAAAATAGTTAATAACTAACATAGACCATATGTATACTTTATGTTTTAATCATTATTTCAACCTCCTTTTATTTTTTTTGGACACTAGGGGGCAGCAGAGTCAAAATTATACACATAACACAGTAAACGCTGCAATTGGCTGTTCACATTTGAACAGCCAATCGCAGCGATCGCCGATGGGGGGGGGGGGGGGCATCGCTGCCCCCCCTGGGCAATGAGGGAAGATGTCTGCTGTCAGGGACAGCAGACATCGTCCCTCTGTCACCGCGTCTATAGACGCGGTGACAGTTTAAACTCATGACGTACATTTATGCCATGTGTCGGGAAGTACATCCCGACCATGACGTAAATGTACGTCAAATGTCGGGAAGGGGTTAAGATGGGAGTTCTATTTCACATGGGATGTTGCTATGGGCAACCAATCAGTTACTATCTATTATCTACATAGGGGGAGGGGCCCTAACCTGCACATGAGGTGCTACCTGTTGAGACTTGTAGTGCAGCAAGCAGGATGAGGAGATTGCAGGAGCACACTAAATATAAATGCTAAACCTATTAATATCTTTGCTATATTGCATTTCTGAGGTTCTTAGCATAATGATGGCCATTATTATGGGCTTGTCCATTTCTTATGCTGCTTTCCCATTTTGTATGTGTTCTATAGTGGAATGCATAGAAAATATTTGTGTGGTATTATAAACCCATTAACAAATGCCAGAAATGTGTGCCAAATGGAAACCTGATAAGTGTTTTTAAATTGTGTTTTTACTCGAGGTCAGGAGGTCATTGATATTTTCTTGGGCTTCTCCAGTGTGCTTATTGTTAGCAAATGTAAGAGTCAGGGACATGCACTGGTGTCTCTACTCTCCTTATAGGGTATGTGGCCGATGGGTGACAGTCAATATGTCGACCACTAGTGGTCAAGAGGCAATAGGTCGACTTTAAACCATTCTAGGGGCTGCGGTACACTAATATGGTGTCCATGATTAAATAGACACCCCAAAACATTAAAAACTTGTGTCAAACATTTCCATGCCGACCTCTCATGTGTTGCGTTATTGACTGTCAACCTATACACTGTCGACCTAATAATCCACCTACCCTGTTAGTGTTGATAGACCACGGTTTTTAGTGACCCTATCTAGTTTTAGACCCACTAATGTTAAATAAATTAATACTTCACACAGAAATTGACACCAATGGTTATATTGGACACTCAACATGTTATTGCTGGGTTAGGGTGCAGTGTGAAAGTACCAAAGTGAATAAACCGGGCCTGGAAACCCAGCATTTCAACCCAAGTTAAAAGAAGTATTAAACACGGGTTGGACGTGGGAAAGCCTCTGACCCGGGATATTCTGCCGGGTCTCAGAAAAAGATGCTGATTGGTTGTTTATGTGTCTCCCTCCATGATGTCACCAGCCTGAGCCCTGCCAACAAGAGGAAGCACACCAGATTACATCCAGGAGAAATATATATATATCCCCCTCGCCCCCTGCCCGCTCTGCTAGTGGCGACTGGGACGGCAAACAAGCAGTCCCTCACCATCGCTCCCCTGTGTGAAGACGAAGGGAATGTGGTGATTAGAATCACCCCCTTGGTGTGGTTGAGAGACAACTATGTACACTTACCAATTTGCTGGAACTGCAAGAGGCATCTTACCATGATATTAAAGTTAGATCTGCATTGCTATCCTTTAGTTGTTACAAGTAAGATATGTAAAATGGTCCGCATGTATTGTAGGCACAGTGGCACTTTAATAACCCATGAATGACATCAGTAATGACGGGATTTTGCTGTGTGAATCGGCAGCATTGCCCTTGCTGGTGGCAGTGCCGCGAAAGAGAGACCCAACTTTTAGATTCACTCTCAGAAGAGTAAGTTCGTATTGAAGTAGCATAAAAAAGGGACTAAACAAAGAGGATGTTGTATGTAGGACAAGCTGCGTCTGCTACTGCTTTCTCTGAACAAGAAGGCCCTTGTTTACCTTCGCCAAAAAAAGAAGTTTTGAGCAGCCAAGGTTACTGGGGAAGCTGCTGACTCCCCATTCACTGCAGGACCAGATGTGTCCTGACATGAACAGGGTCCATGGTGTCACACAGAGGGTGGCTGCAGACTGTCCTGTGTGTTACCCTTCCATTTTGTGCTCAAATTCACAATTCACTTTGTTTCTGGTGGGCAGACTCTATCATTAGGGATATAAATATAACGTTAAATGTAAAATACTAGATGCATTATTTAAAAAAAAAAAAAAAACAACAAAACCCTAATATGTTTCGAGTTTGGAATCACTGGGGCAATGTGTGAATCTACTTGCGGTGCCAATGTGATTGATTACTGTGGATAAAATCTGTATTACTGTGGGGGCCATTGTGTTAGTATTACTGTGGGGGCCAATGTATGCGTTGTATTTTTTCCATTGGGGCTAATGTGTGTGTGTGTGTGTGTGTGTGTGTGTGTGTGTGTGTATTTTTATCTGATGGTGTGCCTTGACAAAGTCTTGTCCCTTGTGCTGCAAGTTTAAAAAGGTTGAAAATCACTTCTACATAGTTCTAGAAAAACAAGAAGTAGAATCTGGTTGCTATAGGCTATATTCCATCTTCAATAGAACTCCCATCTTGGTAAATAAACCCCAGCACTTCAGTGGGGAGGTGCAGCAAACCATTTCCTAATGCCTGATGTTAAAGGTCCATACACACTGGGCGACTATGTCCAGCGTGTATGGACAGCGATGATCGCGTTCATCGCTGCGGGGAAAATCTCTCTGTGCATACACACTGAGCGGCTTTCTCCCTGACCGGCGCCGACGGTGGGGCGGAGGATGGCGTTGCATAGCGAAGTGCTATGCAAAGCCGTCCTGAAAGCCGCTCATCTGCTGGTATAACTAGCAGATGAACAGCTTTCCCCGCGATGTTGCAGGAGTGCGCAGCAGCGCTCCTCAACGGGGCATACACACTGGATGGCTTTGAGCTGAAAACTGCTGTTTTGAGCAACTTTCAGCTCAGTCGCCCAGTGGGCCTTTTAGTCTCTGTAAATAGCATCTTCCAACTTAAGTAATACAGTTACCACATCACACTATCTTTGTCAGATTTCTCCCTCCCCAGTGGAAGCGATTCAACTAATAGTCATATAAATTCCCCATAGACTGTGGGTGTTAACACATCTGATATACTTGCATTAAAGTTAACAGCAAATGTAAATACTGTGATGGACAGATTGGTTTGTCATTAAAGTTGTTCATGATATCAGTAACTAATGTACACTGGTGTTAAGTTTGTGTGTTTTTGTTTATTCTTTAGCAGAGAAAAATGTAAAATGTGACAACACGCACGTTTAATGTTTGAGGTCTTTTGGATTCCCTGTATGTATCCACTGGTGTACTGCAGAATGCATTCAGATGTTTGTCTTTATAGATCTTGGAATGTAACTTTTTGTTGGCTGCAAACGATAAATAAAATGATATAATATGTTTCTGTTCTCTACTAATAAAGTGAGCTAATATTTGGGGTTTATACAGACAATGGGCTTTGCAGTTGTGCTACCTCTGAGCATGGGGTTTTCCATCTGGGTACAGGCCTATTTTAGTAGGCTGAAGTAACCTCTGAATCTGTGTTGGCTCAGTCACATATAAGTTCCTATGCAATTCACAAATCATCAAATGATTTTTCTAATCTGTGCAAATGTGAGTAAGTCTGGTCCTACCGGTCATCTCCGACAAAGACTGGCTGATTGAGGCTGGTACTGATGTCACAGATCCTCCCTTTAAAACCAGTGGCCGAACTTGTGAGTGGTTGGCCCAGGTGCAAAAATATAATTTGGACCCTCCTCCTCCACTCCAACCCAAGTTCACAATATACCACAAGCAATAAGTTGCAGCAGTGGGCCCCTGAGGACTATGCAATGCACCAGCTGCACAAATGGTAGTTCCACCTCCTGCTTAAAATGCTTGGACACGCCTGCGTTTTCTGACACTCCCAGAAAATGTCTGGTTACCACCCCTGAATGCCGGCTTCCTGTCAGTCAGTCAGTCTAGAAGGCTGAAGTGTGTGTGTGTGTGTGTGTGTGTGTGTGTGGGGGGGGGGGGGGGGGGGGGTGGTTAAATGTGTATTTATGCAAAATTGCTCTACTAATGAGCTGCACCTGGGACCATTTTATAGCTAAATGGAAATCTTGCATCTCTTTATGCAAATACAGAACTTTAAAGGGGGATACACACGGGGCGCTTGCAGCCCTATTTCTAAGCGATATAACTAGATTGCTTAGAAATGGAGCACTGATCGCTCCATATGTATAGCCCTGGGTTACATTATGCGTGGTCCTACGCATTGCTATAGCCCGCAGGGATAGCCAGCACTTGCACTGTTTTTCTTTTCTTGCCATATGGCGGGACTTTGACTATGAACAACATAGCAGTGAGCATCGCTCAGCAAGAGAGCCGGGTCAATCTGTGTGTACGGGGCTTAAGAATACATGCAGCATTAATATTTCTCCTTCAGCAGGGAAACCGTCATTCGTTCAACACCATTAGGGTCGATACAGACAAAAGGTGGACATGCTTAAGGTCAATGGAGTCAAAAGGTTGACCTGCACATTATGTCAACATTGTGAAGGTCGACAGTCAAAATGTCGACATGGGTTTTTCACAAAAAATTTTTTAACCCAAAGTGTGCCGACAGGCGGTATTTAACCCCTTCAGTGGTTTTTATTTTTTATGGGGAGCGCTTCCTTAAAAAAAAAAAAAAAACACCACTGCCTCCCTAGGTCCGGGCAGCGCCGCTGCACTGTCAATCAGCGGCTGCCCGGACCTGCATCGCGTCCCTGTCCCCGGCAGCCGACTTGTTGTCATAAGCCGGAGCCGGGGACTTTAATAAAAAAACCCGGAGGGGATGGGAGAGGAGGGAGCGCCGCAGAGGGGATGGAGCCAGGCAGCGCTGAAGCTGCCTTAGTTCAGTGATTGAACTCAGCAGTGCTGCCCGGCTGTAAACTGTGGCAATCCCGAGAATTTTCCGGCCTTGCAAGACTGGGCACTGAGGCATAGCCTGGAAAATTCTCAGGATTGCCACTGAAGGGGTTAATGCCCTACCATCCACTATGGGATGAAGGGACAACATAATAGGGTAGCGAGGCACCGCGCTCGATGCACGGCGATCACAGTGCACCAGTACGGTATCCATGCCGACTATGCCAGCATTTGCGACAAAAACGTGAAAAACCCATGTCGACCTTTTGACTGTTGATCTTCCCAATGTCGCCCTTTTGACCCTGTGGTCCTTAGGCATATCGTCCTTTAGTGGTTGACCCAATATATGTGGACTTTAACTTGGTTGACTTAATGACCCATATCCCTTTAGCTGTATTTCTCCTTTTAGTGGTTTGTTTATTTATTTTATTATTGAACATATTCTAAATCTGGAAATACCTGTTACAACAGTTTATTGTGAGTTGTCATAGCATTACAATGGAATGCTTTAAGACACTCCTAATAGACTGGAGTTCCTTTGGTATAAGTGTTCAGGTAGCCCAATCAGCAGATTAATCATTTTGATTTAGCCTGTAAGTTGTATAATGTTGTTACAAAATCTAAAGTCACACTCCTCATCTCTCACAGGACAGGATGTGTTTGCGTCATACCTCAGAAAACTGCTGTACCCATAGAATGCTACAGAGCTGCTATGTGCCAATAAGCTACAAAAAGCAGAACCTTATGGAGCAATGCCATTTATAGGTGCATATGCTCCAAGTATTGTGGCATATTTACTATTTTTATTCCTGATTATTCTACTTTTTCTTGATATCTATTTTGTCTGTTCTATTTATCATTTGTTGACATGTAGAGGCTGATGTAGAAAGAGTAGTACAGTACTGCAATCTGTGTAGCAAATCCTGTGTGACGTTTCCTTGCTTGCGCACATCTATGTGACTGTACAGAGCTGCATCCATTGTTCCCATATAAAACTTGGGACTAGAGTGGTGTACCGGCGGTGGAAAGGCACACTCCCACCTAGACAAAGTATGGTAGGGAGGTATTTGCACAAATGTGGCCATTGCAGACCAACAAGTAAGCACATGTACAATACGCCTGTGTTTCCTTTTTACACGCTGACGACTTCTTGTGTTGAACACAGTGCATATGCTGCCATTG